>NC_073273.2:4800000-7200000 GCF_029289425.2 Pan paniscus
ATTCCAATCCATTCCATTCCATTACATGCCGTTCCATTCCATTCGGGTTCATTCCATTCCATTCCATTCCATTCCATTCCATTCCATTCCATTCCATTCCATTCCATTCCATTCCTTTCGGGGTGATTCTATTCCATTCTATTCCATTTCATTCTATTCCATTCCATTCCATTCCGATTGATTCCTTTCCATTCCATTCCATTCCATTCCATTCCATTCCATTCCATTCCATGTCATTCCATTCCATTCCATGCCATTCCATTCCATTTGGATTGATTCCATTACATTCCATTCCATTCCGTTCCATTCCTTTCGGTTTGACTCCATTCAATTTCATTCCGTTCCATTCCATTGCATTCCATTCGGGTTGATTCCAATCCATTCCATTCCATTCCATTCCATTCCATTCGTGTTACATCCATTCCATTCCATACCATTCCGTTCCATTCGGGTTGATTCCATTCCATTCCATTCCTTTCCATTCGGGTTGATTGCATTCCATTCCATTCCATTCAATTCCATTCTTTTCCATTCCATTCCATTCCATTCGGATTGTTTCCATTCCATTCCATTCCATTCCATTCCATTCCATTCCATTCCAATCGGGTTGATTCCATTCCATTCCATTCTATTCCATTCTATTCCATGCCATTCGTGTTGATTCCATTCCATTCCATTCCATTCCATTACCTTCCATTCCATTTGGGTTGATTCCATTCCAATCCATTCCATTCCATTCCATGCCGTTCCATTCCATTCGGGTTCATTCCATTCCATTCCAATCCATTACATTCCATTCCTTTCGGGCCGATTCTATTCCATTCTATTCCATTTCATTCTATTCCATTCCATTCCACTCGGATTGATTCCATTCCATTCCATTCCATTCCATTCCATTCCATTCCATTCCATTCCGTTCCATTCCTTTCGGGTTGACTCCATTCCATTCCATTCCATTCCGTTGCAGTCCATTCCATTCCATTCGTGTTACATCCATTCCATTCCATTCCATTCCATTCCATTCCATTCCATTCCATTCATTCCTTTCCATTCCATTCCATTCCATTCGGATTGATTCCATTCCATTCCATTCCATTCCATTCCAATCCTTTCCATTCCATTTCATTCGGGTTGATTCAATTCCATTCCTCTCCATTCGTGTTGATTACATTCCACTCCATTCCATTCAATTCCATTTCATACCAATCCATTCCGGTTGATTCCATTCCATTCCATTCCATTCCATTCCATTCCATTCGGGTTGATTCCATTCCAGTCCATTCCATTCCATTCCACTCCATTCGGGTTGATTCCATTCCATTCCATTCCATTCCTTTCCATTAAATTCCATTCGTGTTGATTCCATTCCATTCCATTCCATTCCATTCCATTTTGGTTGATTCCATTCCATTCCATTCCATTTCATTCCATGCCATTCCATTCCATTCCATTCCATTCCATTCCATTCCATTCCAATCGGGTTGATTCCATTCCATTCCATTCCATTCCATGCCATTCGTGTTGATTACATTCCATTCAATTCCATTCCATTACCTTCCGTTCCATTTGGGTTGATTCCATTCCAATCCATTCCATTCCATTCCATGCCGTTCCATTCCATTCGGGTTCATTCCATTCCATTCCATTCATTCCTTTCCATTCCATTCCATTCCACTCGGATTGACTCCATTCCATTCCATTCCATTCCATTCCATTCCATTCATTCCTTTCCATTCCATTCCATTCCATTTGGATTGATTCCATTCCATTCCATTCCATTCCATTCCATTCCATTCCATTCCATTTCATTCGGGTTGATTCAATTCCATTCCTCTCCATTCGTGTTGATTACATTCCACTCCATCCCATTCAATTCCATTTCATACCAATCCATTCCGGTTGATTCCATTCCATTCCATTCCATTCCATTCCATTCGGGTTGATTCCATTCCAGTGCATTCCATTCCATTCCACTCCATTCCGGTTGATTCCATTCCATTCCATTCCATAACTTTCCATTAAATTCCATTCGTGTTGATTCCATTCCATTCCATTCCATTTTGGTTGATTCCATTCCATTCCATTCCATTTCATTCCATGCCATTCCATTCCATTCCATTCCATTCCATTCCAATCGGGTTGATTCCATTCCATTCCATTCCATTCCATTCCATTCCATGCCATTCCATTCGCAATGATTCCATTCCATTCCATTCCATTCCATTCCACAACATATGACATGATTCCATTCCATTCCATTCCATTCCATTCCATTCCATTCCTTTCCATTCTGGTTGATTTCATTGCATTGAATTGCATTCCATTCCATTCACTTCGAGTTGATTCCATTCCATTCTTTCCATTTCATTCGGTTTTATTCCATTCCATTCCATTCCATTCCATTCCATTCCATTCCATTCCATTCCATTTCATTCCATTCCATTCCATTCCATTCCATTCGGTATGATTCCATTCCATTCCATTCCATTAGGCTTGATTCCATTCCATTCCATTCCATTCCATTCCATTCCTTTCCATTCCATTCCATTCGGCTTGACTCCATTCCATTCCAGTCCATTCCATTCCATTCGTTTTGATTCTGTTCCATTCCATTCCATTCCATTCCATTCGTTTTGATTCCATTCCATTACATTCCATTCCATACGGGTTGATTACATACCATTCAATTCCATTCCACTCCATTCCATTCCATTCGATTCCATTCTCGTTGATTCCTTTCCAATCCATTCCATTCCACTCGGGTTATTTCAATTCCATTCCATTCAATTCCACTCGGGTTGATTACATTATATTCCATTCGGGTTGATTCCATTCCATTCCATTCCATTCCATTCGGGTTGATTCCATTCCATTCCATTCCATTCCATTCCATTCGGAATGATTCCATTCCATTCCATTCCGTTCCATTCCTCTCGGGTTGACTCCATTCCATTCCATTCCGTTCCATTACATTCCATTCCATTTGGGTTGATTCCATTCCATTCCATTCCATTCCATTCCATTCGGGTTGATTCCATTCCACTCCATTCCATTCCATTCGATTCCATTCTCGTTGATTCCTTTCCAATCCATTCCATTCCATTCGGGTTATTTCAATTCCATTCCTTTCAATTCCACTCGGGTTGATTACATTTTATTCCATTCGGGTTGATTCCATTCCATTCCATTCCATTCCATTCGGGTTGATTCCATTCCATTCCATTCCATTCCATTCCATTCCATTCCATTCCATTCCATTCGCAATGATTCCATTCCATTACATTCCATTCCATTCCACTACATATGACATGATTCCATTCCATTCCATTCCATTCCATTCCATTCCATTCCTTTCCATTCGGGTTGATTTCATTGCATTGAATTGCATTCCATTCCATTCAATTCGAGTTGATTCCATTCCATTCTTTCCATTTCATTCGGTTTTATTCCATTCCATTCCATTCCATTCCATTCCATTCCATTCCATTCCATTCCATTTCATTCCATTCCATTCCATTCGGTATGATTCCATTCCATTCCATTCCATTAGGCTTGATTCCATTCCATTCCTTTCCATTCCATTCCATTCCTTTCCATTCCATTCCATTCGGCTTGACTCCTTTCCATTCCATTCCATTCCATTCCATTCGTTTTGATTCTGTTCCATTCCATTCCATTCCATTCCATTCGTTTTGATTCCATTCCATTACATTCCATTCCATACGGGTTGATTACATTCCATTCAATTCCATTTCACTCCATTCCATTCCATTCGATTCCATTCTCTTTGATTCCTTTCCAATCCATTCCATTCCACTCGGTTTATTTCAATTCCATTCCATTCAATTCCACTCGGGTTGATTACATTATATTCCATTCGGGTTGATTCCATTCCATTCCATTGCATTCCATTCGGGTTGATTCCATTCCATTCCATTCCATTCCATTCCATACGGAATGATTCCATTCCATTCCATTCCGTTCCATTCCTCTCGGGTTGACTCCATTCCATTCCATTCCGTTCCATTACATTCCATTCCATTCGGGTTGATTCCATTCCATTCCATTCCATACCATTCCATTCCATTCGTGTTACATCCATTCCATTCCATTCCATTCCATTCCATTCCATTCGGGTTGATTCCATTCCACTCCTTTCCATTCCTTTCCATTAAATTCCATTCGTGTTTATTCCATTCCATTCCATTCCATTTCGGTTGATTCCATTCCATTCCATTCCATTTCATTCCATGCCATTCCATTCCATTCCATTTCATTCGGGTTGATTCCATTCTATTCCATTCCTTTAAATTCGGGTTGACTCCATTCTAATCCATTCCATTCCAGTCATTTCCATTCCATTCGGATTGATTCCATTCCATTCCATTCCACTCCTTTCCATTCCATTCCATTCGGGTTGATTCCATTCCATTCAATTCCATTCGTTTTGATTCCATTCCATTCCATTCCATTCCATTCCATTCGGGTTGATTCCCTTGCATTCCATTCCATTCCATTCCATTCCATTCCATTCCATTCCATTCCATACCATTCCATTCCATTCCATTCGGGATGATTCCATTCCATTCCATTCCATTATGCTTGATTCCATTCCGTTCCATTCCATTCCATTCCATTCCATTCCATTCCATTCCATTCCATTCTTTTTGACTCCATTCCATTCCATTCCATTCCATTCGGGTTGATTACATTCCATTCTATTCCATTCCACTCCATTCCATTCCATTCAATTCCATTCTCGTTGATTCCATTCCATTCCATTGCATTCCTTTCGAGTTATTTCCATTCCATTCCATTCAATTCCACTCGAGTTGATTCTATTATATTACATTCGTGTTGATTCCATTCCATTCCATTCCATTACATTGGGGTAGATTGATTCCATTCCATTCCATTCCATTCCATTCAGTTCCATTCCATTCCATTCGGATTGATTCCATTCCATTCCATTCCATTCCATTCCATTCCATTCCATTCAGGTTACATCCATTCCATTCCATTCCATTCCATTCCATTCGGGTTGTTTCCATTCCATTCCATTCCTTTAGATTCGGGTTGACTCCATTCCATTCCATTCCATTCCATTCCTTTCCATTCCATTGGGATTGATTCCATTCCATTCCATTCCAGTCCATTCCTTTCCATTCCATTCCATTCGGGTTGAATCCATTCCATTCCATTCCATACCATTTGGGTTGATACCATTCCATTCCATTCCATTCCATTCCATTCCATTCGGATTGATTCCATTCCATTCCATTCCATACCATGCCATTCCATTCGTGTTACATCCATTCCATTCCATTCCATTCCATTCCATTCCATTCCATTCCATTCCATTCCATTCCATTCCGGTTGATTCCATTCCATTCCATTCCTTTCCATTCGGGTTGACTCCATTCCATTCCATTCCATTCCATTCCTTTCCATTCCATTCCATTCGGCTTGACTCCATTCCATTCCATTCCATTCCATTCGTTTTGATTCTGTTCCATTCCATTCCATTCCACTCCATTCGTTTTGATTCCATTCCATTACATTCCATTCCATACGGGTTGATTCCATTCCATTCAATTCCATTCCACTAGATTCCATTCCATTCGAATCCATTCTCGTTGATTCCTTTCCAATCCATTCCATTCAATTCGGGTTATTTCAATTCCATTCCATTCAATTCCACCCGGGTTGATTACATTATATTCCATTCGGGTTGATTCCATTCCATTCCATTCAATTCCATTCGGGTTGATTCCATTCCATTCCATTCCATTCCATTCCCTTCCATTCCATTCCATTCCATTCCATTCGGAATGATTCCATTCCATTCCATTCCGTTCCATTCCTCTCGGGTTGACTCCATTCCATTCCATTCCGTTCCATTACATTCCATTCCATTCGGGTTGATTCCATTCCATTCCATTCCATTCCATTCCGTTCGTGTTACATCCATTCCATTCCATTCCATTCCATTCCTTTCCATTCCATTCGGGTTGATTCCATTCCATTCCTTTCCATTCCTTTCCATTAAATTCCATTCGTGTTTATTCCATTCCATTCCATTCCATTTTGGTTGATTCCATTCCATTCCATTCCATTTCATTCCATGCCATTCCATTCCATTCTATTCCATTCGGGTTGATTCCATTCCATTACATTCCATTCCTTTCCATTCCATTCCATTCGGGTTGATTCCATTCCATTCAATTCCATTCGTTTTGATACCATTCCATTCCATTCCATTCCATTCCATTCCATTCCATACCATTCCATTCGGGTTGATTCCATTCCATGCCATTCCATTCCATTCGGGTTGATTCCATTCCACTCAATTCCATTCCATTCCATTCCATTCCATTCCATTCCATTCCATTCCATTCCTTTAGGGGTGATTCTATTTCATTCTATTCCATTTCATTCTATTCCATAACATAACATTCGGATTGATTCCATTCCATTCCATTCCATTCTCTTCCATTCCATTCCATTCCTTTCGGGTTGACTCCATTCCATTCCATTCCATTCCATTCCATTCCATTCCATTCCATTCCATTCGGGTTGATTCCATTCCATTCTATTCCATTCCATTCGTCTTACATCCATTCCATTCCATTCCATTCCTTTCGGGTGATTCCATTCCATTCCATTCCTTTGAATTCGGATTGACTCCATTCCATTCCATTCCATTCCTTTCCATTCCATTCGGATTGATTCCATTCCATTCCATTCCTTTCCATTCCATTCCATTCGGGTTGATTCCATTCCATTCCATTCCATTCCATTCGGGTTGATTCCATTCCAGTCCATTGCATTCCATTCCATTCCATTCCATTCGTGTTGATTCCATTCCATTCCATTCCATTCCATTCCATTCGTGTTGCTTCCAATCCATTCAATTCCATTCCATTCCATTCCATTCCATTCCATTTGGGTTGATTCCATTCCATTCCATTCCATTCCATTTCATTCCATGACATTCCCTGCCATTCTATTGCATTCGGGTTGATACCATTCCATTCCATTCCATTCCATTCCATTACATATGACTTGATTCCATTCCATTCCTTTCCATTCGGGTTGATTTCATTGCATTCTATTGCATTCCATTCCATTCAATTCGGGTTGATTCCATTCCATTCCATTCCATTCCATACGGTTTTATTCCATTCCCTTCCATTCCATTCCATTCAGCTTGATTCCATTCCATTCCACTCCATTCCATTCGTTTTGATTATATTCCATTCCATTCCATTCCATTCCTTTCCATTCCATTCGTTTTGACTCCATTCCACTCCATTCCATTCCATTCGTGTTGATTCCATTCCATTCCATTCCATTCCATTCCATTCCATTCCATTCGGAATGATTCCATTTCATTCCATTCCATTCCATTCCATTCAATTACATATGACTTTATTCCATTCCATTATATTTCATTCCTTTCCTTTCCATTCGGGATGATTTCATTGCATTCAATTGCATTCCATTCCATTCCTTTCCATTCCATTCCATTCGGCTTGACTCCATTCCATTCCATTCCATTCCATTCCATTCCATTCCATTCCTTTCCATTCCATTTCATTCGGGTTGATTCAATTCCATTCCTCTCCATTCGTGTTGATTACATTCCACTCCATCCCATTCAATTCCATTTCATACCAATCCATTCCGGTTGATTCCATTCCATTCCATTCCATTCCATTCCATTCGGGTTGATTCCGTTCCTGTCCATTCCATTCCATTCCACTCCATTCGGGTTGATTCCATTCCATTCCATTCCATAACTTTCCATTAAATTCCATTCGTGTTGATTCCATTCCATTCCATTCCATTCCATTCCATTTTGGTTGATTCCATTCCATTCCATTCCATTTCATTCCATGCCATTCCATACCATTCCATTCCATTCCATTCCAATCGGGTTGATTCCATTCCATTCCATTCCATTCCATTCCATGCCATTCGTGTTGATTCCATTCCATTCAATTCCATTCCATTACCTTCCGTTCCATTTGGGTTGATTCCATTCCAATCCATTCCATTCCATTCCATGCCGTTCCATTCCGTTCGGGTTCATTCCATTCCATTCCATTCCATTCCATTGCATTCCTTTCGGCGTGATTCTATTCCATTCTATTCCATTTCATTCTATTCCATTCCATTCCATTCGGATTGATTCCTTTCCTTTCCATTCCATTCCATTCCATTCCATTCCATTCCATTCCATTCCATGTCATTCCATTCCATTCCATGCCATTCCATTCCATTTGGATTGATTCCATTACATTCCATTCCATTCCGTTCCATTCCTTTCGGTTTGACTCCATTCCATTTCATTCCGTTGCATTCCATTCCATTCCATTCGGGTTGATTCCAATCCATTCCATTCCATTCCATTCCATTCCATTCGTGTTACATCCATTCCATTCCATACCATTCCGTTCCATTCGGGTTGATTCCATTCCATTCCATTCCTTTCCATTCGGGTTGATTGCATTCCATTCCATTCCATTCAATTCCATTCTTTTCCATTCCATTCCATTCCATTCGGATTGTTTCCATTCCATTCCATTCCATTCCATTCCATTCCATTCCATTCCAATCGGGTTGATTCCATTGCATTCCATTCTATTCCATTCCATTCCATGCCATTCGTGTTGATTCCATTCCATTCCATTCCATTCCATTACCTTCCATTCCATTTGGGTTGATTCCATTCCAATCCATTCGGATTGATTCGATTCCATTCCATTCCATTCCATTCCATTCCATTCCATGTCATTCCATTCCATTCCATGCCATTCCATTCCATTTGGATTGATTCCATTACATTCCATTCCATTCCGTACCATTCCTTTCGGTTTGACTCCATTCCATTTCATTCCGTTCCATTCCATTCCATTCCATTCCATTCGGATTGATTCCAATCCATTCCATTCCATTCCATTCCATTCCATTCGTGTTACATCCATTCCATTCCATACCATTCCGTTCCATTCGGGTTGATTCCATTCCATTCCATTCCTTTCCATTCGGGTTGATTGCATTCCATTCCATTCCATTCAATTCCATTCTTTTCCATTCCATTCCATTCCATTCGGATTGTTTCCATTCCATTCCATTCCATTCCATTCCATTCCTTTCCATTCCATTAGATTCGGGTTGATTCCTTTCCATTCCATTCCATTCCATTCCTTTAGATTCCAGTCGGATTGATTCCATTCCATTCCATTCCATTCCATTCCATTCCTTTCCATTCCATTCCATTCGGGTTGATTCCATTCCATTCCATTCCACTCCATGCCATTCCATTCCATTCCATTCGGCTTGATTCCATTCCACTCCATTCCATTCCATTCCATTTAATTCCATTCCTTTAGGGTTGATTCTATTCCATTCTATTCCATTTCATTCTATTCCATTCCATTCCATTCGGATTGATTCCATTCCATTCCATTCCATTCTATTCCATTCCGTTCCATTCCTTTCGTGCTGACTCCATTCCATTCCATTCCATTCCATTCCATTCCATTCCAATCCATTCCATTCCTTTCGGGTGATTCCATTCCATTCCATTCCTTTCCATTCGGATTGACTCCATTCCATTCCATTCCATTCCATTCGATTCCATTCGGATTGATTCCATTCCATTCCATTCCATTCCATTCGGGTTGATTCCATTCCATTCCATTTCATTCCATTCCATTCCATTCTTTCGGGTCGATTCTATTCCATTCCATTCCATTCCATTGCATTCCATTCTTTTCTTGTTGATTTCATTCCATTCCTTTCCATTCCATTCCATTCCATTCCATTGCATTCCACTCCATTCCGGTTGATTCCATTCCATTCAATTCCATTCCACTTTATTCCATTCCATTCGATTCCATTCTCATTGATTCCACTCCATTCCATTCCGTTCCATTCGGGTTATTTCCACTCCATTCCATTCAATTCAACTAGGATTGATTCCATTATATTCCATTCGGGTTGATTCCATTCCATTCCATTCCATTCCGTTCGGGTTGATTCCATTCCATTCCATTCCATTCCATTCCATTCCATTCCATTCGATTCCATTGCATGCCATTCCATTCCATTCGTATTGATTCCATTGCATTCCATTCCATTCCGTTCCATTCCTTTCGGTTTGACTCCATTCCATTGCATAACGTTCCATTCCATGCCATTCCATTCTGGTTGAATCCAATCCATTCCATTCCATTCCATTCCATTCCATTCCATTCCATTCCTTTCCATTCCATTCCATTCCATTATGATTGATTCCATTCCATTCCATTCCATTCCATTCCTTTCCATTCCATTAGATTCGGGTTGATTCCATTCCATTCCATTCCATTCGTGTTGATTCCATTCCACTCCATTCCATTCCATTCCATTCCATTCCATTCCATTCCATTCCATTCCATTCGGGTTGAATCCAAATCATTCTATTCCATTCCATTCCGTTCCATTCCATTCCACTCCATTCCTTTCGGGGTGATTCTATTCCATTCCATTCCATTCCATTCCATTCCAATCGGGTGGATTCCACTCCATTCCATTCCATTCCATTCCATTCCTTGCCATTCGTGTTGATTCCATTCCATTCCATTCCATTCCATTACCTTCCATTCCATTTGGGTTGATTCCATTCCAAACCATTCCATTCCATTCCATGCCGTTCCATTCCATTCGGGTTCATTCCATTCCATTCCATTCCATTTCATTCCATTCCATTCCATTCCTTTCGGGTTGATTCTATTCCATTGTATTCCATTTCATTTTATTCCATTCCATTCCATTCGGATTGATTCCATTCCATTCCATTCCATTCCATTCCATTCTGTTCCATTCCTTTCGCGTTGACTCCATTCCATTCCATTCCATTCCATTCCATTCCATTCCATTCCATTCCATTTGGGTTGACTCCATTCCATTCCATTCCATTCCATTCCATTCCATTCCATTTGTGTTACATCCATTCCATTCCATTCCATTCCATTCCATTCCATTCGGGTTGATTCCATTCCATTCCATTCCATTCCTTTCCATTCCATTCGGATTGATTCCATTCCATTCCATTCCATTCCATTCCATTCCATTCCATTCCATTCCAATCCTTTCCATTCCATTCCATTCGGGTTGATTCCATTCCATTCCATTCCATTCCATTCCATTCCATTCCATGCCATTCCATTCCATTCGGGTTGATTCCATTCCACTCCATTCCATTCCATTACATTCGTGTTGATTCCATTCCATTCCATTCCATTCCATTCGGGTTGATTCCATTCGAGTCCATTGCATTCCATTCCATTCCATTCCATTCGTGTTGATTCCATTCCATTCAATTCTTTCCATTCCATTCCATTCCATTCCATTCCATTCGTGTTGCTTCCAATCCATTCAATTCCATTCCATTCCATTCCATTCCATTCCATTCCATTTGGGTTGATTCCATTGCATTCCATTCCATTCCATTTCATTCCATGACATTCCCTGCCATTCTATTGCATTCGGGTTGATTCCATTCCATTCCATTCCATTCCATTCCATTCCATTACCTATAACTTGATTCCATTCCATTCCATTCCATTCCTTTCCATTCGGGTTGATTTCATTGCATTCTATTGCATTCCATTCCATTCAATTCGGGTTGATTCCATTCCATTCCATTCCATTCCATACGGTTTTATTCCATTCCCTTCCATTAAATTCCATTCAGCTTGATTCCATTCCATTCCATTCCATTCCACTCCATTCCATTCGTTTTGATTCCATTCCATTCCATTCCATTCCATTCCATTCCATTCCATTCGTTTTGACTCCATTCCACTCCATTCCATTCCATTCGTGTTGATTCCATTCCATTCCATTCCATTCCATTACATTACATTCCATTCCATTCCATTCGGAATGATTCCATTCCATTCCATTCCATTCCATTCCATTCCATTCCATTACATATGACTTTATTCCATTCCATTCCATTCCATTCCTTTCCTTTCCATTCGGGATGATTTCATTGCATTCAATTGCATTCCATTCCATTCCTTTCCATTCCATTCCATTCGGCTTGACTCCATTCCATTCCATTCCATTCCATTCCATTCCATTCCATTCCTTTCCATTCCATTTCATTCGGGTTGATTCAATTCCATTCCTCTCCATTTGTGTTGATTACATTCCACTCCATCCCATTCAAATCCATTTCATACCAATCCATTCCGGTTGATTCCATTCCATTCCATTCCATTCCACTCCATTCCATTCGTTTTGATTCCATTCCATTCCATTCCATTCCATTCCATTCCATTCCATTCCATTCGTTTTGACTCCATTCCACTCCATTCCATTCCATTCGTGTTGATTCCATTCCATTCCATTCCATTCCATTCCATTACATTCCATTCCATTCCATTCGGAATGATTCCATTCCATTCCATTCCATTCCATTCCATTCCATTACATATGACTTTATTCCATTCCATTCCATTCCATTCCTTTCCTTTCCAATCGGGATGATTTCATTGCATTCAATTGCATTCCATTCCATTCCTTTCCATTCCATTCCATTCGGCTTGACTCCATTCCATTCCATTCCATTCCATTCCATTCCATTGCATTCCATTCCTTTCCATTCCATTTCATTCGGGTTGATTCAATTCCATTCCTCTCCATTCGTGTTGATTACATTCCACTCCATCCCATTCAATTCCATTTCATACCAATCCATTCCGGTTGATTCCATTCCATTCCATTCCATTCCATTCCATTCCATTCGGGTTGATTCCGTTCCTGTCCATTCCATTCCATTCCACTCCATTCGGGTTGATTTCATTCCATTCCATTCCATAACTTTCCATTAAATTCCATTCGTGTTTATTCCATTCCATTCCATTCCATTACATTACATTTTGGTTGATTCCATTCCATTCCATTCCATTTCATTCCATGCCATTCCATTCCATTCCATTCCATTCCATTCCATTCCATTCCAATCGGGTTGATTCCATTCCATTCCATTCCATTCCATTCCATTCCATGCCATTCGTGTTGATTCCATTCCATGCAATTCCATTCCATTACCGTCCGTTCCATTTGGGTTGATTCCATTCCAATCCATTCCATTCCATTCCATGCCGTTCCATTCCATTCGGGTTCATTCCATTCCATTCCATTCTATTCCATTCCATTCCTTTCGGGGTGATTCTATTCCATTCTATTCCATTTCATTCTATTCCATTCCATTCCATTCGGATTGATTCCTTTCCATTCCATTCCATTCCATTCCATTCCATTCCATTCCATTCCATTCCATTCCATGTCATTCCATTCCATTCCATGCCATTCCATTCCATTTGGATTGATTCCATTACATTCCATTCCATTCCGTTCCATTCCTTTCGGTTTGACTCCATTCCATTTCATTCCGTTCCATTCCATTCCATTCCATTCGGGTTGATTCCAATCCATTCCATTCCATTCCATTCCATTCCATTCGTGTTACATCCATTCCATTCCATACCATTCCGTTCCATTCGGGTTGATTCCATTCCATTCCATTCCTTTCCATTCGGGTTGATTGCATTCCATTCCATTCCATTCAATTCCATTCTTTTCCATTCCATTCCATTCCATTCGGATTGTTTCCATTCCATTCCACTCCATTCCATTCCATTCCATTCCATTCCATTCCAATCGGGTTGATTCCATTCCATTCCATTCCATTCCATTCCATTCGGGTTGATTCCATTCCAGTCCATTCCATTCCATTCCACTCCATTCGGGTTGATTCCATTCCATTCCATTCCATAACTTTCCATTAAATTCCATTCGTGTTGTTTCCATTCCATTCCATTCCATTTTGGTTGATTCCATTCCATTCCATTCCATTTCATTCCATGCCATTCCATTCCATTCCATTCCATTCCATTCCAATCGGGTTGATTCCATTCCATTCCATTCCATTCCATTCCATGCCATTCGTGTTGATTCCATTCCATTCAATTCCATTCCATTACCTTCCGTTCCATTTGGGTTGATTCCATTCCAGTCCATTCCATTCCATTCCATGCCGTTCCATTCCATTCGGGTTCATTCCATTCCATTCCATTCCATTCCTTTCGGGGTGATTCTTTTCCATTCTATTCCATTTCATTCTATTCCATTCCATTCCATTCGGATTGATTCCTTTCCATTCCATTCCATTCCATTCCATTCCATTCCATTCCATTCCATTCCATGTCATTCCATTCCATTCCATGCCATTCCATTCCATTTGGATTGATTCCATTCCATTCCATTCCATTCCGTTCCATTCCTTTCGGTTTGACTCCATTCCATTTCATTCCGTTCCATTCCATTCCATTCCATTCGGGTTGATTCCAATCCATTCCATACCATTCCATTCCATTCCATTCGTGTTACATCCATTCCATTCCATACCATTCCGTTCCATTCGGGTTGATTCCATTCCATTCCATTCCTTTCCATTCGGGTTGATTGCATTCCATTCCATTCCATTCAATTCCATTCTTTTCCATTCCATTCCATTCCATTCGGATTGTTTCCATTCCATTCCATTCCATTCCATTCCATTCCTTTCCATTCCATTAGATTCGGGTTGATTCCGTTCCATTCCATTCCATTCGTGTTGATTCCATTCCACTCCATTCGGGTTGATTCCATTCCATTCCATTCCATAACTTTCCATTAAATTCCATTCGTGTTGATTCCATTCCATTCCATTCCATTCCATTCCATTTTGGTTGATTCCATTCCATTCCATTCCATTTCATTCCATGCCATTCCATTCCATTCCATTCCATTCCATTCCAATCGGGTTGATTCCATTCCATTCCATTCCATTCCATTCCATGCCATTCGTGTTGATTCCATTCCATTCAATTCCATTCCATTACCTTCCGTTCCATTTGGGTTGATTCCATTCCAAACCATTCCATTCCATTCCATGCCGTTCCATTCCATTCGGGTTCATTCCATTCCATTCCATTCCATTCCATTCCATTCCTTTCGGGGTGATTCTATTCCATTCTATTCCATTTCATTCTATTCCATTCCATTCCATTCGGATTGATTCCTTTCCATTCCATTCCATTCCATTCCATTCCATTCCATGTCATTCCATTCCATTCCATGCCATTCCATTCCATTTGGATTGATTCCATTACATTACATTCCATTCCGTTCCATTCCTTTCGGTTTGACTCCATTCCATTTCATTCCGTTCCATTCCATTCCATTCCATTCGGGTTGATTCCAATCCATTCCATTCCATTCCATTCCATTCCATTCGTGTTACATCCATTCCATTCCATACCATTCCGTTCCATTCGGGTTGATTCCATTCCATTCCATTCCTTTCCATTCGGGTTGATTGCATTCCATTCCATTCCATTCAATTCCATTCTTTTCCATTCCATTCCATTCCATTCGGATTGTTTCCATTCCATTCCACTCCATTCCATTCCATTCCATTCCATTCCATTCCAATCGGGTTGATTCCATTCCATTCCATTCCATTCCATTCCATTCGGGTTGATTCCATTCCAGTCCATTCCATCCCATTCCACTCCATTCGGGTTGATTCCATTCCATTCCATTCCATAACTTTCCATTAAATTCCATTCGTGTTGATTCCATTCCATTCCATTCCATTTTGGTTGATTCCATTCCATTCCATTCCATTTCATTCCATGCCATTCCATTCCATTCCATTCCATTCCATTCCATTCCAATCGGGTTGATTCCATTCCATTCCATTCCATTCCATTCCATGCCATTCGTGTTGATTCCATTCCATTCAATTCCATTCCATTACCTTCCGTTCCATTTGGGTTGATTCCATTCCAATTCATTCCATTCCATTCCATGCCGTTCCATTCCATTCGGGTTCATTCCATTCCATTCCATTCCATTCCATTCCATTCCATTCCATTCCTTTCGGGGTGATTCTATTCCATTCTATTCCATTTCATTCTATTCCATTCCATTCCATTCGGATTGATTCCTTTCCATTCCATTCCATTTCATTCCATTCCATTCCATTCCATTCCATTCCATTGCATGCCATTCCATTCCATTGTTATTGATTCCATTCCATTCCATTCCATTCCGTTCCATTCCTTTCGGTTTGACTCCATTCCATTGCATAACGTTCCATTCCATGCCATTCCATTCGGGTTGATTCCAATCCATTCCATTCCATTCCATTCCATTCCATTCCATTCGTGTTACATCCATTCCATTCCATACCATTCCGTTCCATTCGGGTTGATTCCATTCCATTCCATTCCTTTCCATTCGGGTTGATTGCATTCCATTCCATTCCATTCAATTCCATTCTTTTCCATTCCATTCCATTCCATTCGGATTGTTTCCATTCCATTCCACTCCATTCCATTCCATTCCATTCCATTCCATTCCAATCGGGTTGATTCCATTCCATTCCATTCCATTCCATTCCATTCGGTTTGATTCCATTCCAGTCCATTCCATCCCATTCCACTCCATTCGGGTTGATTCCATTCCATTCCATTCCATAACTTTCCATTAAATTCCATTCGTGTTGATTCCATTCCATTCCATTCCATTTTGGTTGATTCCATTCCATTCCATTCCATTTCATTCCATGCCATTCCATTCCATTCCATTCCATTCCATTCCAATCGGGTTGATTCCATTCCATTCCATTCCATTCCATTCCATGCCATTCGTGTTGATTGCATTCCATTCAATTCCATTCCATTACCTTCCGTTCCATTTGGGTTGATTCCATTCCAATTCATTCCATTCCATTCCATGCCGTTCCATTCCATTCGGGTTCATTCCATTCCATTCCATTCCATTCCATTCCATTCCATTCCATTCCTTTCGGGGTGATTCTATTCCATTCTATTCCATTTCATTCTATTCCATTCCATTCCATTCGGATTGATTCCTTTCCATTCCATTCCATTCCATTGCATGCCATTCCATTCCATTCGTATTGATTCCATTCCATTCCATTCCATTCCGTTCCATTCCTTTCGGTTTTACTCCATTCCATTGCATAACGTTCCATTCCATGCCATACCATTCGGGTTGATTCCAATCCATTCCATTCCATTCCATTCCATTCCATTCCATTCGTGTTACATCCATTCCATTCCATTCCATTCCATTCGGGTTGATTCCATTCCATTCCATTCCTTTCCATTCCGGTTGATAGAATTCCATTCCATTCCATTCCATTCCATTCCATTCCTTTCCATTCCATTCCATTCCATTCTGATTGATTCCATTCCATTCCATTCCATTCCATTCCTTTCCATTCCATTAGATTCGGGTTGATTCCATTCCATTCCATTCCATTCGTGTTGATTCCATTCCACTCAATTCCATTCCATTCCATTCCATTCCATTCCAATCGGGTTGAATCCAAATCATTCTCTTCCATTCCATTCCGTTCCATTCCATTCCACTCCATTCCTTTCGGGGTGATTCTATTCCATTCCATTCCATTCCATTCCATTCCATTCCAATCGGGTTGATTCCACTCCATTCCATTCCATTCCATTCCATTCCTTGCCATTCGTGTTCATTCCATTCCATTCCATTCCATTCCATTACCTTCCATTCCATTTGGGTAGATTCCATTCCAAACCATTCCATTCCATTCCATGCCGTTCCATTCCATTCGGGTTCATTCCATTCCATTCCATTCCATTTCATTCCATTCCATTCCATTCCTTTCGGGGTGATTCTATTCCATTCTATTCAATTTCATTCTATTCCATTCCATTCCATTCGGATTGATTCCATTCCATTCTATTCCATTCCATTCCATTCCGTTCCATTACTTTCGCGTTGACTCCATTCCATTCCATTCCATTCCATTCCATTCCATTCCATTCGGGTTGATTCCATTCCATTCCATTCCATTCCATTCCATTCCATTCCATTCCATTTGTGTTACATCCATTCCATTCCATTCCATTCCATTCCATTCCATTCCATTCGGGTGATTCCATTCTATTCCATTCCTTTCCATTCGGGTTGACTCCACTCCATTCCATTCCATTCCTTTCCATTCCATTCGGATTGATTCCATTCCATTCCATTCCATTCCATTCCATTCCATTCCAATCCTTTCCATTCCATTCCATTCGGGTTGATTCCATTCCATTCCATTCCATTCCATTCCATTCCATTCCATTCCATGCCATTCCATTCCATTCGGGTTGATTCCATTCCACTCCATTCCATTCCATAACATTCGTGTTGATTCCATTCCATTCCATTCCATTCCATTCGGGTTGATTCCATTCCAGTCCATTGCATTGCATTCCATTCCATTCCATTCGTGTTGATTCCATTCCATTCAATTCTTTCCATTCCATTCCATTCCATTCCATTCCATTCGTGTTGCTTCCAATCCATTCAATTCCATTCAATTCCATTCCATTCCATTTGGGTTGATTCCATTCCATTCCATTCAATTCCATTTCATTCCATGACATTCCCTGCCATTCTATTGCATTCGGGTTGATTCCATTCCATTCCATTCCATTCCATTCCATTCCATTACATATGACTTGATTCCATTCCATTCCATTCCATTCCTTTCCATTCAGGTTGATTTCATTGCATTCTATTGCATTCCATTCCATTCAATTCGGGTTGATTCCATTCCATTCCATTCCATTCCATACGGTTTTATTCCATTCCCTTCCATTCCATTCCATTCAGCTTGATTCCATTCCATTGCATTCCTTTCCACTCCATTCCATTCGTTTTGATTCCATTCCATTCCATTCCATTCCATTCCATTCCATTCCATTCGTTTTGACTCCATTCCACTCCATTCCATTCCATTCGTGTTGATTCCATTCCATTCCATTCCATTCCATTCCATTCCATTCCATTCCATTCCATTCCATTACATATGACTTTATTCCATTCCATTCCATTCCATTCCTTTCCTTTCCATTCGGGATGATTTCATTGCATTCAATTGCATTCCATTCCATTCCTTTCCATTCCATTTCATTCGGGTTGATTCAATTCCATTCCTCTCCACTCGTGTTGATTACATTCCACTCCATCCCCTTCAATTCCATTTCATACCAATCCATTCCGGTTGATTCCATTCCATTCCATTCCATTCCATTCCATTCGGGTTGATTCCGTTCCTGTCCATAACATTCCATTCCACTCCATTCGGTTTGATTCCATTCCATTCCATTCCATAACTTTCCATTAAATTCCATTCGTGTTGATTCCATTCCATTCCATTCCATTTCATTCCATTTTGGTTGATTCCATTCCATTCCATTCCATTTCATTCCATGCCATTCCATTCCATTCCATTCCATTCCATTCCAATCGGGTTGATTCCATTCCATTCCATTCCATTCCATTCCATTCCATGCCATTCGTGTTGATTCCATTCCGTTCAATTCCATTCCATTACCTTCCGTTCCATTTGGGTTGATTCCATTCCAATCCATTCCATTCCATTCCATGCCGTTCCATTCCATTCGGGTTCATTCCATTCCATTCCATTCCATTCCATTCCATTCCTTTCGGGGTGATTCTATTCCATTCTATTCCATTTCATTCTATTCCATTCCATTCCATTCGGATTGATTCCTTTCCATTCCATTCCATTCCATTCCATTCCATTCAATTCCATGTCATTCCATTCCATTCCATGCCATTCCATTCCATTTGGATTGATTCCATTACATTCCATTCCATTCCGTTCCATTCCTTTCGGTTTGACTCCATTCCATTTCATTCCGTTCCATTCCATTCCATTCCATTCGGGTTTATTCCAATCCATTCCATTCCATTCCATTCCATTCCATTCGTGTTACATCCATTCCATTCCATACCATTCCGTTCCATTCGGGTTGATTCCATTCCATTCCATTCCTTTCCATTCGGGTTGATTGCATTCCATTCCATTCCATTCAATTCCATTCTTTTCCATTCCATTCCATTCCATTCGGATTGTTTCCATTCCATTCCACTCCATTCCATTCCATTCCATTCCATTCCATTCCAATCGGGTTGATTCCATTCCATTCCATTCTATTCCATTCCATTCCATGCCATTCGTGTTGATTCCATTCCATTCCATTCCATTCCATTCCATTACCTTCCATTCCATTTGGGTTGATTCCATTCCAATCCATTCCATTCCATTCCATGCCGTTCCATTCCATTCGGGTTCATTCCATTCCATTCCAATCCATTACATTCCATTCCTTTCGGGGCGATTCTATTCCATTCTATTCCATTTCATTCTATTCCATTCCATTCCATTCGGATTGATTCCATTCCATTCCATTCCTTTCCATTCCATTCCATTCCATTCCGTTCTATTCCTTTCGGGTTGACTCCATTCCATTCCATTCCATTCCGTTGCATTCCATTCCATTCCATTCGTGTTACATCCATTCCATTCCATTCCATTCCATTCCATTCCATTCCATTCCATTCATTCCTTTCCATTCCATTCCATTCCATTCGGATTGATTCCATTCCATTCCATTCCATTCCATTCCATTCCATTCCATTCCATTCCATTCCATTCCTTTCCATTCCATTTAATTCGGGTTGATTCAATTCCATTCCTCTCCATTCGTGTTGATTACATTCCACTCCATTCCATTCAATTCCATTTCACACCTATCCATTCCGGTTGATTCCATTCCATTCCATTCCATTCCATTCCATTCCATTCGTGTTGATTCCATTCCAGTCCATTCCATTCCATTCCACTCCATTCGGGTTGATTCCATTCCATTCCATTCCATTCCATTCCATTTTGGTTGATTCCATTCCATTCCATTCCATTTCATTCCATGCCATTCCATTCCATTCCATTCCATTCCATTCCAATCGGGTTGATTCCATTCAATTCCATTCCATTCCATTCCATCCCATTCGTGTTGATTACATTCCATTCAATTCCATTCCATTACCTTCCATTCCATTTGGGTTGATTCCATTCCAATCCATTCCATTCCATTCCATGCCGTTCCATTCCATTCGGGTTCATTCCATTCCATTCCATTCCATTCCATTCATTCCTTTCCATTCCATTCCATTCCACTCGGATTGACTCCATTCCATTCCATTCCATTCCATTCCATTCATTCCTTTCCATTCCATTCCATTCCATTCGGATTGATTCCATTCCATTCCATTCCATTCCATTCCATTCCATTCCATTCCTTTCCATTCCATTTCATTCGGGTTGATTCAATTCCATTCCTCTCCATTCGTGTTGATTACATTCCACTCCATCCCATTCAATTCCATTTCATACCAATCCATTCCGGTTGATTCCATTCCATTCCATTCCATTCCATTCCATTCGGGTTGATTCCATTCCAGTCCATTCCATTCCATTCCACTCCATTCGGGTTGATTCCATTCCATTCCATTCCATAACTTTCCATTAAATTCCATTCGTGTTGATTCCATTCCATTCCATTCCATTTTGGTTGATTCCATTCCATTCCATTCCATTTCATTCCATGCCATTCCATTCCATTCCATTCCATTCTATTCCAATCGGGTTGATTCCATTCCATTCCATTCCATTCCATTCCATTCCATTCCATGCCATTCGTGTTGATTCCATTCCATTCAATTCCATTCCATTACCTTCCGTTCCATTTGGGTTGATTCCATTCCAATCCATTCCATTCCATTCCATGCCGTTCCATTCCATTCGGGTTCATTCCATTCCATTCCATTCCATTCCATTCCATTCCATTCCTTTCGGGGTGATTCTACTCCATTCTATTCCATTTCATTCTATTCCATTCCATTCCATTCGGATTGATTCCTTTCCATTCCATTCCATTCCATTCCATTCAATTCCATTCCGTGTCATTCCATTCCATTCCATGCCATTCCATTCCATTTGGATTGATTCCATTACATTCCATTCCATTCCGTTCCATTCCTTTCGGTTTGACTCCATTCCATTTCATTCCGTTCCATTCCATTCCATTCCATTCGGGTTGATTCCAATCCATTCCATTCCAATCCATTCCATTCCATTCGTGTTACATCCATTCCATTCCATACCATTCCGTTCCATTCGGGTTGATTCCATTCCATTCCATTCCTTTCCATTCGGGTTGATTGCATTCCCTTCCATTCCATTCAATTCCATTCTTTTCCATTCCATTCCATTCCATTCGGATTGTTTCCATTCCATTCCATTCCATTCCATTCCATTCCTTTCCATTCCATTAGATTCGGTTTGATTCCGTTCCATTCCATTCCATTCGTGTTGATTCCATTCCACTCCATTCTATTCCATTCCATTCCATTCCATTCGGGTTGATTCCAAATCATTCCATTCCATTCCATTCCATTCCGTTCCATTCCATTCCACTCCATTCCTTTCGGGGTGATTCCATTCCATTCCATTCCATTCCATTCCATTCCATTCCATTCCATTCCAATCGGGTTGATTCCATTCCATTCCATTCTATTCCATTCCATTCCATGCCATTCGTGTTGATTCCATTCCATTCCATTCCATTCCATTACCTTCCATTCCATTTGGGTTGATTCCTTTCTAATCCATTCCATTCCATTCCATGCCGTTCCATTCCATTCGGGTTCATTCCATTCCATTCCAGTCCATTACATTCCATTCCTTTCGGGGCGATTCTATTCCATTCTATTCCATTTCATTCTATTCCATTCCATTCCATTCGGATTGATTCCATTCCATTCCATTCCATTCCATTCCGTTCCATTCCTTTCGGGTTGACTCCATTCCATTCCATTCCATTCCGTTCCATGCCATTCCATTCCATTCGGGATGATTCCATTGCATTCCATTCCATTCCATTCCATTCGTGTTACATCCATTCCATTCCATTCCATTCCATTCCATTCCATTCCATTCCATTCCATTCCATTCCATTTCTTTCCATTCCATTCCATTCCATTCGGATTGATTCCATTCCATTCCATTCCTTTCCATTCCATTTCATTCGGGTTGATTCAATTCCATTCCTCTCCATTCGTGTTGATTACATTCCACTCCATTCCATTCAATTCCATTTCATACCAATCCATTCCGGTTGATTCCATTCCATTCCATTCCATTCCATTCCATTCCATTCCATTCGGGTTGATTCCATTCCTGTCCATTCCATTCCATTCCACTCCATTCGGGTTGATTCCATTCCATTCCATTCCATTCCTTTCCATTAAATTCCATTCGTGTTGATTCCATTCCATTCCATTCCATTCCATTCCATTCCATTCCATTCCATTCCATTTTGGTTGATTCCATTCCATTCCATTCCATTTCCTTCCATGCCATTCCATTCCATTCCATTCCATTCCATTCCATTCCAATCGGGTTGATTCCATTCCATTCCATTCCATTCCATTCCATACCATTCGTGTTGATTCCATTCCATTCAATTCCATTCCATTACCTTCCGTTCCATTTGGTTTGATTCCATTCCAATCCATTCAATTCCATTCCATGCCGTTCCATTCCATTCGGGTTCATTCCATTCCATTCCATTCCATTCCATTCCATTCCTTTCTGGGTGATTCTATTCCATTCTATTCCATTTCATTCTATTCCATTCCATTCCATTCGGATTGATTCCGTGCCATTCCATTCCATTCCGTTCGGGTTGATTCCATTCCATTCCATTCCATTCCATTCCATTCCATTCGGATTGATTCCTTTCCATTCCATTCCATTCCGTTCCATTCCTTTCGGTTTGACTCCATTCCATTGCATAACGTTCCATTCCATTGCATTCCATTCGTGTTGTTTCCAATCCATTCCATTCCATTCCATTCCATTCCATTCCATTCGTGTTACATCCATTCCATTCTATTGCATTCCATTCGGGTTGATTCCATACCATTCCATTCCTTTCCATTCCGGTTGATTGAATTCCATTCCATTCCATTCCATTCCATTCCATTCCATTCCATACCATTCCATTCCATTTCATTCCATGACATTCAATGCCATTCTATTGCATTCGGGTTGATTCCATTCCATTCCATTCCATTCCATTCCATTCCATTTCATATGACTTGATTCCATTCCATTCCATTCCATTCCATTCGGTTTTATTCCATTCCCTTCCATTCCATTCCATTCCATTTCATTCCACTCGATTCCATTGGTGTTGATTGCATTCCATTCCATTCCTTTCCATTCGGGTTGATTCCATTCCATTCCACTCCATTCCATTCCATTCCATTATTTTCTTGTTGATTTCATTCCATTCCTTTCCATTCCATTCCATTCCATTCCGTTCCATTCCACTCCATTCGGGTTGATTCCATTCCATTCAATTCCATTCCACTTTATTCCATTCCATTCGAATCCATTCTCGTTGATTCCACTCCATTCCATTCCGTTACATTCGGGTTATTTCCATTCCATTCCATTCAATTCAACTAGGGTTGTTTCCATTATATTCCATTCGAGTTGATTCCATTCCATTCCATTCCATTCCATTCCCTTCGGGTTGATTCCAGTCCATTCCATTCCATTCCGTACCATTCCTTTCGGTTTGACTCCATTCCATTGCATTCTGTTCCATTCCTTTCCATTCCATTCGGGTTGATTCCAATCCATTCCATTCCATTCCATTCCATTCCATTCGTGTTACATCCATTCCATTCCATTCCATTCCATTCCATTCGGGTTGATTCCATTCCATTCCATTCCTTTCCATTCGGGTTGATTGCATTCCAATCCATTCCATTCCATTCCATTCCATTCCATTCCATTCCATTCCATTCCATTCCATTCGGATTGATTCCATTCCATTCCATTCCATTCCATTCCTTTCCATTACATTAGATTCGGGTTGATTCCCTTCCATTCCATTCCATTCGTGTTGATTCCATTCCACTCCATTCCATTCCATTCCATTCGGGTTGATTCCAAATCATTCTATTCCATTCCATTCCGTTCCATTCCATTCCACTCCATTCCTTTCGGGGTGATTCTATTCCATTCCATTCCATTCCATTCCATTCCAATCGGGTTGTTTCCATTCCATTCCATTCCATTCCATTCCAATCCATGCCATTCGTGTTGATTCCATTCCATTCCATTCCATTCCATTACCTTCCATTCCATTTGTTTTGATTCCATTCCAATCCATTCCATTCCATTCCATGCCGTTCCATTCCATTCTGGTCCAGTCCATTCCATTCCATTCCATTCCATTCCATTCCTTTCGGGGTGATTCTATTCCATTCTATTCCATTTCATTCTATTCCATTCCATTCCATTCCTTTCCATTCGGGTTGACTCCATTCCAATCCACTCCATTCCAGTCATTTCCATTCCATTCGGATTGATTCCATTCCATTCCATTCCATTCCTTTCGATTCCATTCCATTCGGGTTGATTCCATTCCATTCAATTCCATTCGTTTTGATTCCATTCCATTCCATTCCATTCCATTCCATTCCATTCCATTCCATTCCATTCCATTCCATTCGGGTTGATTCCATTCCATTCCATTCCATTCCATTCCATTCCATTCCATTCCATTCCATTCCATACCATTCCATTCGGGTTGGTTCCATTCCATTCCATTCTATTGCATTCGGGTTGATTCCATTCCATTCCATTCCATTCCTTTCAATTACATATGACTTGATTCCATTCCATTCCATTCCATTCCATTCCATTCCATTCCATTCCATTCCATTCGGGTTGATTCCATTCCATTCCATTCCATTCCATTCTATTTCATTCGGTTTTATTCCATTCCATTCCATTCCATTCCATTCCATTCCATTCCATTCCATTCCATTCCATTCCATTTCATTCCATTCCATTCCATTCGGTATGATTCCATTCCATTCCATTCCATTCGGCTTGATTCCATTCCATTCCATTCCATTCGTTTTGATTCCGTTCCATTCTATTCCATTCCATTCGTTTTGATTCCATTCCATTCCATTCCATTCCATTCCATTCGTGTTGATTCCATTCCACTCCATTCCATTCCATTCGATTCCATTCTCGTTGATTCCATTCCAATCCATTCCATTCCATTCGTGTTATTTCAATTCCTTTCCTTTCAATTCCACTCGGGTTGATTACATTTTATTCCATTCGTGTTGATTGCATTCCATTCCATTCCATTCCATTCGGGTTGATTTCATTCCATTCCTTTCCTTTCCATTCGGGATGATTTCATTGCATTCAATTGCATTCCATTCCATTCAATTCGGATTGATTCCATTCCATTCCATTCCATTCCATTCGGTTTTATTCCATTCCCTTCCATTCCTTTCCATTCCATTTCATTCCATTCCAATCCTTTCGGGATGATTCCATTCCATTCCATTCCATTCCATTCAGCTTGATTCCTTATCATTCCGTTCCATTCCACTCCATTCCATTCGTTCTAATTCCATTCCATTCCATTCCATTCCAATCCATTCCATTCGTTTTGATTCCATTCCATTCCATTCCATTCCATTCCTGTTGATTCCATTCCATTCCATTTCATTCCATTCCATTCCATTCCATTCGGCTTGATTCCATTCCCTTCCATTACTTTTCATTCCATTCCATTCGTTTTGATTCCATTCCATTCCATTCCATTCCATTCGGGTTGATTCCATTCAATTCAATTCCATTCCACTCCATTCCATTCCATTCGATTCCATTCTCGTTGATTCCACTCCATTCCATTCCATTCCATTCGGGTTATTTCCATTCCATTCGATTCAATTACACTCGGGTTGATTCCATTATATTGTATTCGGGTTGATTCCATTCCATTCCATTCCATTCCATTCGGGTTGACTCCATTCCAATCCATTCCATTCCAGTCATTTCCATTCCATTCGGATTGATTCCACTCCATTCCATTCCATTCCTTTCCATTCCATTCCATTCGGGTTGATTCCATTCCATTCAATTCCATTCGTTTTGATTCCATTCCATTCCATTCCATTCCATTCCATTCGGGTTGATTCCCTTCCATTCCATTCCATTCCATTCCATTCCATTCCCTTCCATTCCGGTTGATTTCATTCCATTCCATTCCTTTCCATTGGGATTGATTCCATTCCATTCCATTCCATTCCATTCCATTCCTTTCCATTCCATTCCATTCGGCTTGACTCCATTCCATTCCATTCCATTCCATTCCATTCGTTTTGATTCTGTTCCATTCCATTCCATTCCATTCTATTCGTTTTGATTCCATTTCATTACATTCCATTCCATACGGGTTGATTCTATTCCATTCAATTCCATTCCACTCCATTCCATTCCATTCGATTCCATTCTCGTTGATTCCTTTCCAATCCATTCCATTCCATTCGGGTTATTTCAATTCCATTCCACTCAATTCCACTCGGGTTGATTACATTATATTCCAATCGGGTTGATTCCATTCCATTCCATTCCATTCCATTCCATTCCATTCCATTCGGGTTGATTCCATTCCATTCCATTCCATTCCAATCCATTCGGAATGATTCCATTCCAGTCCATTCCGTTCCATTCCTCTCGGGTTGACTCCATTCCATTCCATTCCGTTCCATTACATTCCATTCCATTCGGGTTGATTCCATTCCATTCCATTCCATTCCGTTCGTGTTACATCCATTCCATTCCATTCCATTCCATTCCATTCCATTCCATTCGGGTTGATTCCATTCCATTCCTTTCCATTCCTTTCCATTAAATTCCATTCGTGTTTATTCCATTCCATTCCAATCCATTTGGGTTGATTCCATTCCATTCCATTCCATTTCATTCCATGCCATTCCATTCCATTCTATTCCATTCGGGTTGATTCCATTCCATTCCACTCCATTACATATGACTTGATTCCATTCCATTCCATTCCATTCCATTCGGCTTTATTCCATTCCATTCCTTTCCATGTCATTCGGGTTGATTCCATTCCATTCCATTCCTTTCCATTCGGGTTGACTCCATTCCAATCCATTCCATTCCAGTCATTTCCATTCCATTCGGATTGATTCCATTCCATTCCATTCCTTTCCTTTCCATTCCATTCCATTCGGGTTGATTCCATTCCATTCAATTCCATTCGTTTTGATTCCAATCCATTCCATTCCATTCCATTCCATTCCATTCGGGTTGATTCCATTCCATTCCATTCCATTCCATTCCATTCCATTCCATACCATTCCATTCGGGTTGATTCCATTCCATTCCATTCTATTGCATTCGGGTTGATTCCATTCCATTCCATTCCATTCCTTTCCATTATATAAGACTTGATTCCATTCCATTCCATTCCATTCCATTCCATTCCATTCGGGTTGATTCCACTCCATTCCATTCCATTCCATTTCATTCGGTTTTATTCCATTCCATTCGATTCCATTCCATTCCATTCCATTCCATTCCATTCCATTCCATTTCATTGCATACCACTCCATTCGGTATGATTCCATTCCATTCCATTCCATTCGGCTTGATTCCATTCCATACCATACCATTCCATTCGTTTTGTTTCCGTTCCATTCCATTCCATTCCATTCGTTTTGATTCCATTCCATTCCATTCCATTCCATTCGGGTTGATTCCATTCCACTCCATTCCATTCCATTCGATTCCATTCTCGTTGATTCCATTCCAATCCATTCCATTCCATTCGGGTTATTTCAATTCCATTCCTTTCAATTCCACTCGGGTTGATTACATTTTATTCCATTCGGGTTGATTCCATTCCATTCCATTCCATTCCATTCGGGTTGATTCCATTCCATTCCATTCCATTCGGGTTGATTCCATTCCATTCCATTCCATTCCATTCCATTCCACTCCATTCCATTCGCAATGATTCCATTCCATTCCATTCCATTCGGGTTGATTCCATTCCATTCCATTCCATTCCTTTCCATTCCCTTCCATTCCGGTTGATTCCATTCCATTCAATTCCATTCGTTTTGATTCCATTCCATTCCATTCCATTCCATTACATTCCATTCCATTGGGGTTGATTCCATTCCATTCCATTCCATTCCATTCCATTCCATTCCATTCCATTCCATTCTATTTCATTCGGGTTTATTCCATTCCATTCCATTCCATTCCTTTCCATTACATATGACTTGATTCCATTCCATTCCATTCCATTCCATTCCATTCCATTCCATTCCATTCCATTCCATTCCATTCCATTCGGGTTGATTCCATTCCATTCCATTCCATTCCATTCCATTTCATTCGGTTTTATTCCATTCCATTCCATTCCATTCCATTCGGTATGATTCCATTCCATTCCATTCCATTCGGCTTGATTCCATTCCATTCCATTCCATTCCATTCCATTCCATTCCATTCCATTCGTTTTGATTCCATTCCATTCCATTCCATTCCATTCGTTTTGATTCCATTCCATTCCATTCCATTCCATTCGGGTTGATTCCATTCCACTCCATTCCATTCCATTCGATTCCATTCTCGTTGATTCCTTTCCAATCCATTCCATTCCATTCGGGTTATTTCAATTCCATTCCTTTCAATTCCACTCGGGTTGATTACATTTTATTCCATTCGGGTTGATTCCATTCCATTCCATTCCATTCCATTCGGGTTGATTCCATTCCATTCCATTCCATTCCATTCCATTCCATTCCATTCGCAATGATTCCATTCCATTCCATTCCATTACATATGACTTGATTCCATTCCATTCCATTCCATTCCATTCCATTCCATTCCATTCCATTCCATTCCATTCCTTTCCATTCGGGTTAATTTCACTGCATTGAATTGCATTCCATTCCATTCAATTCGAGTTGATTCCATTCCATTCTTTCCATTTCATTCGGTTTTATTCCATTCCATTCCATTCAATTCCATTCCATTCCATTCCATTTGATTCCATTCCATTCCATTCGGTATGATTCCATTCGATTCCATTCCATTAGGCTTGATTCCATTCCATTCCATTCCATTCCATTCCATTCCATTCGTTTTGATTCCGTTCGATTCCGTTCCATTCCATTCGTTTTGATTCCATTACATTCCATTCCATTCAATTCGGGTTGATTACATTCCATTCCATTCCATTCGGGTTGATTCTATTCCATTCCATTCCATTCCATTCCATTCCATTCCATTCGGAATGATTCCATTCCATTCCATTCCATTCCATTCCTTTCCATTCCATTACATCTGACTTGATTCCATTCCATTCCATTCCATTCCTTTCCTTTCCATTCGGGATGATTTCATTGCATTCAATTGCATTCCATTCCATTCCTTTCCATTCCATTCCATTCGGCTTGACTCCATTCCATTCCATTCCATTCCATTCCATTCGTTTTGATTCTGTTCCATTCCATTCCATTCCATTCCATTCGTTTTGATTCCATTCCATTACATTCCATTCCATACGGGTTGATTCCATTCCATTCAATTCCATTCCACTCCATTCCATTCCATTCGATTCCATTCTCGTTGATTCCTTTCCAATCCATTCCATTCCATTCGGGTTATTTCAATTCCATTCCATTCAATTCCACTCGGGTTGATTACATTATATTCCAATCGGGTTGATTCCATTCCATTCCATTCCATTCCATTCGGGTTGATTCCATTCCATTCCATTCCATTCCAATCCATTCGGAATGATTCCATTCCATTCCATTCCGTTCCATTCCTCTCGGGTTGACTCCATTCCATTCCATTCCGTTCCATTACATTCCATTCCATTCGTGTTGATTCCATTCCATTCCATTCAATTCCATTCCGTTCGTGTTACATCCATTCCATTCCATTCCATTCCATTCCATTCCATTCCATTCGGGTTGATTCCATTCCATTCCTTTCCATTCCTTTCCATTAAATTCCATTCGTGTTTATTCCATTCCATTCCAATCCATTTGGGTTGATTCCATTCCATTCCATTCCATTTCATTCCATGCCATTCCATTCCATTCTATTCCATTCGGGTTGATTCCATTCCATTCCACTCCATTACATATGACTTGATTCCATTCCATTCCATTCCATTCCATTCGGCTTTATTCCATTCCATTCCATTCCATTTCATTCGGGTTGATTCCATTCCATTCCATTCCTTTCCATTCGGGTTGACTCCATTCCAATCCATTCCATTCCAGTCATTTCCATTCCATTCGGATTGATTCCATTCCATTCCATTCCTTTCCTTTCCATTCCATTCGGGTTGATTCCATTCCATTCAATTCCATTCGTTTTGATTCCAATCCATTGCATTCCATTCCATTCCATTCCATTCGGGTTGATTCCATTCCATTCCCTTCCATTCCATTCCATTTCATTCGGTTTTATTCCATTCCATTCCATTCCATTCCATTCCATTCCATTCCATTTCATTGCATTCCATTCCATTCGGTATGATTCCATTCCATTCCATTCCATTCGGCTTGATTCCATTCCATACCATTCCATTCCAATCGTTTTGTTTCCGTTCCATTCCATTCCATTGCATTCGGGTTGATTCCATTCCATTCCATTCCATTCCATTCCATTTCATTCTGTTTTATTCCATTCCATTCCATTCCATTCCATTCCATTTAATTGCATTCCATTCCATTCGGTATGATTCCATTCCATTCCATTCCATTCGGCTTGATTCCATTCCATTCCATTCCATTTCATTCCATGCCATTCCATTCCATTCTATTCCATTCGGGTTGATTCCATTCCATTCCACTCCATTACATATGACTTGATTCCATTCCATTCCATTCCATTCCATTCGGCTTTATTCCATTCCATTCCATTCCATTTCATTCGGGTTGATTCCATTCCATTCCATTCCTTTCCATTCGGGTTGACTCCATTCCAATCCATTCCATTCCAGTCATTTCCATTCCATTCGGATTGATTCCATTCCATTCCATTCCTTCCCTTTCCATTCCATTCGGGTTGATTCCATTCCATTCAATTCCATTCGTTTTGATTCCAATCCATTGCATTCCAATCCATTCCATTACATTCGGGTTGATTCCATTCCATTCCATTCCATTCCATTCCATTTCATTCGGTTTTATTCCATTCCATTCCATTCCATTCCATTCCATTCCATTCCATTCCATTTCATTGCATTCCATTCCATTCGGTATGATTCCATTCCATTCCATTCCATTCGGCTTGATTCCATTCCATACCATTCCATTCCATTCGTTTTGTTTCCGTTCCATTCCATTCCATTCCATTCGTTTTGATTCCATTCCATTCCATTCCATTCCATTCGGGTTGATTCCATTCCACTCCATTCCATTCCATTCGATTCCATTCTCGTTGATTCCATTCCAATCCATTCCATTCCATTCAGGTTATTTCAATTCCATTCCTTTCAATTCCACTCGGGTTGATTACATTTTATTCCATTCGGATTGATTCCATTCCATTCCATTCTATTCCATTCGTGTTGATTCCATTCCATTCCATTCCATTCCATTCCATTCCATTCCATTCGCAATGATTCCATTCCATTCCATTCCATTCGGGTTGATTCCATTCCATTCCATTCCATTCCTTTCCATTCCCTTCCATTGGGGTTGATTCCATTCCATTCAATTCCATTCGTTTTGATTCCATTCCATTCCATTCCATTACATTCCATTCCATTCCATTGGCGTTGATTCCATTCCATTCCATTCCATTCCATTCCATTCCATTCCATTCCATACCATTCCATTCGGGTTGATTCCATTCCATTCCATTCTATTGCATTCGGGTTGATTCCATTCCATTCCATTCCATTCCTTTCCATTACATATGACTTGATTCCACGCCATTCCATTCCATTCCATTCCATTCCATTCCATTCCATTCGGGTTGATTCCATTCCATTCCATTCCATTCCATTCCATTCCATTCCTTTTGGTTCCGTTCGATTCCGTTCCATTCCATTCGTTTTGATTCTATTCCATTCCATTCCATGCAATTCGGGTTGATTCCATTCCATTCAATTCCATTCCACTCCTTTCCATTCCATTCGATTCCATTCTCGTTGATTCCATTCCAATCCATTCCATTCCATTCGGGTTATTTCAATTCCATTCCATTCAATTCCACTCGGGTTGATTTCATTATATTCCATTCAGGTTGATTCCATTCCATTCCATTCCATTCCATTCGGGTTGATTCCATTCCATTCCATTCCATTCCATTCCATTAGGAATGATTCCATTCCATTCCATTCCATTCCATTCCATTCCATTCCATTCCATTACATATGACTTTATTCCATTCCATTCCATTCCATTCCATTCCTTTCCTTTCCATTCGGGAAGATTTCATTGCATTCAATTGCATTCCATTCCATTCCTTTCCATTCCATTCCATTCGGCTTGACTCCATTCCATTCCATTCCATTCCATTCCATTCGTTTTGATTCTGTTCCATTCCATTCCATTCCATTCCATTCGTTTTGATTCCATTCCATTACATTCCATTCCATACGGGTTGATTCCATTCCATTCAATTCCATTCCACTCCATTCCATTCCATTCGATTCCATTCTCGTTGATTCCTTTCCAATCCATTCCATTCCACTCGGGTTATTTCAATTCCATTCCATTCAATTCCACTCGGGTTGATTACATTATATTCCATTCGGGTTGATTCCATTCCATTCCATTGCATTCCACTCGGAATGATTCCATTCCATTCCATTCCATTCCATTCCATTCCATTCCATTACATATGACTTGATTCCATTCCATTCCTTTCCTTTCCATTCGGGATGATTTCATTGCATTCAATTGCATTCCATTCCATTCAATTCGGGTTGATTCCATTCCATTCCATTCCATTCCATTCGGTTTTATTCCATTCCCTTCCATTCCTTTCCATTCCATTTCATTCCATTCCATTCCTTTCGGGATGATTCCATTCCATTCCATTCCATTCCAATCAGCTTGATTCCTTTCCATTCCGTTCCATTCCACTCCATTCCATTCGTTCTAATTCCATTCCATTCCATTCCATTCCAATCCATTCCATTCGTTTTGATTCCATTCCATTCCATTCCATTCCATTCCATTCGTGTTGATTCCATTCCATTCCATTTCATACCATTCCATTCCATTCCATTCGGCTTGATTCCATTCCCTTCCATTACTTTTCATTCCATTCCATTCGTTTTGATTCCATTCCATTCCATTCCATTCCATTCCATTCGGGTTGATTCCATTCAATTCAATTCCATTCCACTCCATTCCATTCCATTCGATTCCATTCTCGTTGATTCCACTCCATTCCATTCCATTCCATTCGGGTTATTTCCATTCCATTCGATTCAATTACACTCGGGTTGATTCCATTATATTCTATTCGGGTTGATTCCATTCCATTCCATTCCATTCCGTTCGGGTTGATTCCATTCCATTCCATTCCATTCCATTCCGATTGATTCCATTCCATTCCATTCCATTCCATTCCATTTGTTTCCATTCCTTTGCAGTTGACTGCTTTCCATTCCATTCCATTCCATTCTAATCCACTACATTCCATTCGGGTTGATTCCATTCCATTCCACTCCATTCCATTCGTGTTACATCCATTCCATTCCATTCCATTCCATTCCATTCCTTTCGGGTTGATTCCAAATCATTCCATTCCATTGCGTTCCATTCCATTCCACTCCATTCCCTTCTGGGTGATTCTATTCCATTCCATTCCATTCCATTCCATTATATATGACTTGATTCCATTCCATTCCATTCCATTCCATTCCATTCCATTCCATTCGGGTTGATTTCATTGCATTGAATTGCATTCCATTCCATTTAATTCGGGTTGATTCCATTCCATTATTTCCATTTCACTCGCTTTTATTCCATTCCATTCCATTCGATTCCATTCTCGTTGATTCCATTCCAATCCATTCCATTCCATTCGGGTTATTTCAATTCCATTCCATTCAATTCTACTCGAGTTGATTACATTATATTCCATTCAGGTTGATTCCATTCCATTCCATTCCATTCCATTCGGGTTGATTCCATTCCATTCCATTCCATTCCATGCCATTCCATTCCATTCCATTCGGAATGATTCCATTCCATTCCATTCCATTCCATTCCATTCCATTCCATTCCATTACATATGACTTGATTCCATTCCATTCCATTCCATTCCTTTCCTTTCCATTCGGGATGATTTCATTGCATTCAATTGCATTCCATTCCATTCCTTTCCATTCCATTCCATTCGGCTTGACTCCATTCCATTCCATTCCATTCCATTCCATTCGTTTTGATTCCGTTCGATTCCATTCCATTCCATTCCATTCGTTTTGATTCCATTCCATTACATTCCATTCCATACGGGTTGATTCCATTCCATTCCGTTCCATTCCACTCCATTCCATTCCATTCGATTCCATTCTCGTTGATTCCTTTCCAATCCATTCCATTCCACTCGGGTTATTTCAATTCCATTCCATTCAATTCCACTCGGGTTGATTACATTATATTCCATTCGGGTTGATTCCATTCCATTCCATTCGGGTTGATTCCATTCCACTCCATTCCATTCCATTCCATTCGGAATGATTCCATTCCATTCCATTGCGTTCCATTCCTCTCCGGTGGACTCCATTCCATTCCATTCCGTTCCATTACATTCCATTCCATTCGGGTTGATTCCATTCCATTCCATTCCATTCGTGTTACATCCATTCCATTCCATTCCATTCCATTCCATTCGGCTTTATTCCATTCCATTCCATTCCATTTCATTCGGGTTGATTCCATTCCATTCCATTCCTTTCCATTCGGGTTGACTCCATTCCAATCCATTCCATTCCAGTCATTTCCATTCCATTCGGATTGATTCCATTCCATTCCATTCCATTCCTTTCCATTCCATTCCATTCGGGTTGATTCCATTCCATTCAATTCCATTCGTTTTGATTCCATTCCATTCCATTCCATTCCATTCGGGTTGATTCCCTTCCATTCCATTCCATTCCATTCCATTCCATTCCATTCCATTCCATACCATTCCATTCGGGTTGATTCCATTCCATTCCTTTCCATTCCATTCGGGTTGATTCCATTCCATTCCATTCCATTCCTTTCCATTACATATGACTTGATTCCATTCCATTCCATTCCATTCCATTCCATTCCATTCCATTCCCTTCCATTCCGGTTCATTTCATTCCATTCCATTCCTTTCCATTGGGATTGATTCCATTCCATTCCATTCCATTCCATTCCTTTCCATTCCATTCCATTCGGCTTGACTCCATTCCATTCCATTCCATTCCATTCCATTCGTTTTGATTCTGTTCCATTCCATTCCATTCCATTCCATTCCATTCGTTTTGATTCCATTCCATTACATTCCATTCCATACGGGTTGATTCCATTCCATTCAATTCCATTCCACTCCATTCCATTCCATTCGATTCCATTCTCGTTGATTCCTTTCCAATCCATTCCATTCCATTCGGGTTATTTCAATTCCATTCCATTCAATTCTACTCGGGTTGATGACATTATATTCCAATCGGGTTGATTCCATTCCATTCCATTCCATTCCATTCGGGTTGATTCCATTCCATTCCATTCCATTCCAATCCATTCGGAATGATTCCATTCCATTCCATTCCGTTCCATTCCTCTCGGGTTGACTCCATTCCATTCCATTCCGTTCCATTGCATTCCATTCCATTCGGGTTGATTCCATTCCATTCCATTCCATTCCATTCCGTTCGTGTTACATCCATTCCATTCCATTCCATTCCATTCCATTCCATTCCATTCCATTCCATTCGGGTTGATTCCATTCCATTCCTTTCCATTCCTTTCCATTAAATTCCATTCGTGTTTATTCCATTCCATTCCAATCCATTTGGGTTGATTCCATTCCATTCCATTCCATTTCATTCCATGCCATTCCATTCCATTCTATTCCATTCGGGTTGATTCCATTCCATTCCACTCCATTACATATGACTTGATTCCATTCCATTCCATTCCATTCCATTCGGCTTTATTCCATTCCATTCCATTCCATTTCATTCGGGTTGATTCCATTCCATTCCATTCCTTTCCATTCGGGTTGACTCCATTCCAATCCATTCCATTCCAGTCATTTCCATTCCATTCGGATTGATTCCATTCCATTCCATTCCTTTCCTTTCCATTCGGGAAGATTTCATTGCATTCAATTGCATTCCATTCCATTCCTTTCCATTCCATTCCATTCGGCTTGACTCCATTCCATTCCATTCCATTCCATTCCATTCGTTTTGATTCTGTTCCATTCCATTCCATTCCATTCCATTCGTTTTGATTCCATTCCATTACATTCCATTCCATACGGGTTGATTCCATTCCATTCAATTCCATTCCACTCCATTCCATTCCATTCGATTCCATTCTCGTTGATTCCTTTCCAATCCATTCCATTCCACTCGGGTTATTTCAATTCCATTCCATTCAATTCCACTCGGGTTGATTACATTATATTTCATTCGGGTTGATTCCATTCCATTCCATTCCATTCCACTCGGAATGATTCCATTCCATTCCATTCCATTCCATTCCATTCCATTCCATTACATATGACTTGATTCCATTCCATTCCTTTCCTTTCCATTCGGGATGATTTCATTGCATTCAATTGCATTCCATTCCATTCAAATCGGGTTGATTCCATTCCATTCCATTCCATTCCATTCGGTTTTATTCCATTCCCTTCCATTCCTTTCCATTCCATTTCATTCCATTCCATTCCTTTCGGGATGATTCCATTCCATTCCATTCCATTCCAATCAGCTTGATTCCTTTCCATTCCGTTCCATTCCACTCCATTCCATTCGTTCTAATTCCATTCCATTCCATTCCATTCCAATCCATTCCATTCGTTTTGATTCCATTCCATTCCATTCCATTCCATTCGTGTTGATTCCATTCCATTCCATTTCATACCATTCCATTCCATTCCATTCGGCTTGATTCCATTCCCTTCCATTACTTTTCATTCCATTCCATTCGTTTTGATTCCATTCCATTCCATTCCATTCCATTCGGGTTGATTCCATTCAATTCAATTCCATTCCACTCCATTCCATTCCATTCGATTCCATTCTCGTTGATTCCACTCCATTCCATTCCATTCCATTCGGGTTATTTCCATTCCATTCGATTCAATTACACTCGGGTTGATTCCATTATATTCTATTCGTGTTGATTCCATTCCATTCCATTCCATTCCGTTCGGGTTGATTCCATTCCATTCCATTCCATTCCATTCCGATTGATTCCATTCCATTCCATTCCATTCCATTCCATTTGTTTCCATTCCTTTGCGGTTGACTGCTTTCCATTCCATTCCATTCCATTCTATTCCACTACATTCCATTCGGGTTGATTCCATTCCATTCCACTCCATTCCATTCGTGTTACATCCATTCCATTCCATTCCATTCCATTCCATTCCTTTCGGGTTGATTCCAAATCATTCCATTCCATTGCGTTCCATTCCATTCCACTCCATTCCCTTCTGGGTGATTCTATTCCATTCCATTCCATTCCATTCCATTATATATGACTTGATTCCATTCCATTCCATTCCATTCCATTCCATTCCATTCCATTCCATTCGGGTTGATTTCATTGCATTGAATTGCATTCCATTCCATTTAATTCGGGTTGATTCCATTCCATTATTTCCATTTCACTCGCTTTTATTCCATTCCATTCCATTCGATTCCATTCTCGTTGATTCCATTCCAATCCATTCCATTCCATTCGGGTTATTTCAATTCCATTCCATTCAATTCTACTCGAGTTGATTACATTATATTCCATTCAGGTTGATTCCATTCCATTCCATTCCATTCCATTCGGGTTGATTCCATTCCATTCCATTCCATTCCATGCCATTCCATTCCATTCCATTCGGAATGATTCCATTCCATTCCATTCCATTCCATTCCATTCCATTCCATTACATATGACTTGATTCCATTCCATTCCATTCCATTCCTTTCCTTTCCATTCGGGATGATTTCATTGCATTCAATTGCATTCCATTCCATTCCTTTCCATTCCATTCCATTCGGCTTGACTCCATTCCATTCCATTCCATTCCATTCCATTCGTTTTGATTCTGTTCGATTCCATTCCATTCCATTCCATTCGTTTTGATTCCATTCCATTACATTCCATTCCATACGGGTTGATTCCATTCCATTCCATTCCATTCCACTCCATTCCATTCCATTCGATTCCATTCTCGTTGATTCCTTTCCAATCCATTCCATTCCACTCGGGTTATTTCAATTCCATTCCATTCAATTCCACTCGGGTTGATTACATTATATTCCATTCGGGTTGATTCCATTCCATTCCATTCGGGTTGATTCCATTCCACTCCATTCCATTCCATTCCATTCGGAATGATTCCATTCCATTCCATTGCGTTCCATTCCTCTCCGGTTGACTCCATTCCATTCCATTCCGTTCCATTACATTCCATTCCATTCGGGTTGATTCCATTCCATTCCATTCCATTCGTGTTACATCCATTCCATTCCATTCCATTCCATTCCATTCGGCTTTATTCCATTCCATTCCATTCCATTTCATTCGGGTTGATTCCATTCCATTCCATGCCTTTCCATTCGGGTTGACTCCATTCCAATCCATTCCATTCCAGTCATTTCCATTCCATTCGGATTGATTCCATTCCATTCCATTCCATTCCTTTCCATTCCATTCCATTCGGGTTGATTCCATTCCATTCAATTCCATTCGTTTTGATTCCATTCCATTCCATTCCATTCCATTCGGGTTGATTCCCTTCCATTCCATTCCATTCCATTCCATTCCATTCCATTCCATTCCATTCAATACCATTCCATTCGGGTTGATTCCATTCCATTCCATTCCATTCCATTCGGGTTGATTCCATTCCATTCCATTCCATTCCTTTCCATTACATATGACTTGATTCCATTCCATTCCATTCCATTCCATTCCATTCCATTCCATTCCATTCCCTTCCATTCCGGTTCATTTCATTCCATTCCATTCCTTTCCATTGGGATTGATTCCATTCCATTCCATTCCATTCCATTCCTTTCCATTCCATTCCATTCGGCTTGACTCCATTCCATTCCATTCCATTCCATTCCATTCGTTTTGATTCTGTTCCATTCCATTCCATTCCATTCCATTCCATTCGTTTTGATTCCATTCCATTACATTCCATTCCATACGGGTTGATTCCATTCCATTCAATTCCATTCCACTCCATTCCATTCCATTCGATTCCATTCTCGTTGATTCCTTTCCAATCCATTCCATTCCATTCGGGTTATTTCAATTCCATTCCATTCAATTCTACTCGGGTTGATGACATTATATTCCAATCGGGTTGATTCCATTCCATTCCATTCCATTCCATTCGGGTTGATTCCATTCCATTCCATTCCATTCCAATCCATTCGGAATGATTCCATTCCATTCCATTCCGTTCCATTCCTCTCGGGTTGACTCCATTCCATTCCATTCCGTTCCATTGCATTCCATTCCATTCGGGTTGATTCCATTCCATTCCATTCCATTCCATTCCGTTCGTGTTACATCCATTCCATTCCATTCCATTCCATTCCATTCCATTCCATTCCATTCCATTCCATTCGGGTTGATTCCATTCCATTCCTTTCCATTCCTTTCCATTAAATTCCATTCGTGTTTATTCCATTCCATTCCAATCCATTTGGGTTGATTCCATTCCATTCCATTCCATTTCATTCCATGCCATTCCATTCCATTCTATTCCATTCGGGTTGATTCCATTCCATTCCACTCCATTACATATGACTTGATTCCATTCCATTCCATTCCATTCCATTCGGCTTTATTCCATTCCATTCCATTCCATTTCATTCGGGTTGATTCCCTTCCATTCCATTCCTTTCCATTCGGGTTGACTCCATTCCAATCCATTCCATTCCAGTCATTTCCATTCCATTCGGATTGATTCCATTCCATTCCATTCCTTTCCTTTCCATTCCATTCCATTCGGGTTGATTCCAATCCATTCAATTCCATTCGTTTTGATTACAATCCATTCCATTCCATTCCATTCCATTCCATTCGGGTTGATTCCATTCCATTCCATTCTATTTCATTCGGGTTGATTCCATTCAATTCCATTCCATTCCTTTCCATTACATATGACTTGATTCCATTCCATTCCATTCCATTCCATTCCATTCCATTGGGGTTGATTCCATTCCATTCCATTCCATTCCATTCCATTTCATTCGGTTTTATTCCATTCCATTCCATTCCATTCCATTCCATTCCATTCCATTCCATTCCATTCCATTCCATTTCATTGCATACCATTCCATTCGGTATGATTCCATTCCATTCCATTCCATTCGGCTTGATTCCATTCCATACCATTCCATTCCATTCGTTTTGTTTCCGTTCCATTCCATTCCATTCCATTCGTTTTGATTCCATTCCATTCCATTCCATTCCATTCGGGTTGATTCCATTCCACTCCATTCCATTCCATTCGATTCCATTCTCGTTGATTCCATTCCAATCCATTCCATTCCATTCGGGTTATTTCAATTCCATTCCTTTCAATTCCACTCGGGTTGATTACATTTTATTCCATTCGGGTTCATTCCATTCCATTCCATTCCATTCCATTCGGGTTGATTCCATTCCATTCCATTCCATTCGCAATGATTCCATTCCATTCCATTCCATTAGGGTTGATTCCATTCCATTCCATTCCATTCCTTTCCATTCCCTTCCATTCGGGTTGATTCCATTCCATTCAATTCCATTAGTTTTGATTCCATTCCATTCCATTCCATTCCATTACATTCCATTCCATTGGGGTTGATTCCATTCCATTCCATTCCATTCCATTCCATTCCATTCCATTCCATTCCATTCCATACCATTCCATTCGGGTTGATTCCATTCCATTCCATTCTATTGCATTCGGGTTGATTCCATTCCATTCCATTCCATTCCTTTCCATTACATATGACTTGATTCCATTCCATTCCATTCCATTCCATTCCATTCCATTCCATTCCATTCCATTCCATTCCATTCCATTCGGGTTGATTCCATTCCATTCCATTCCATTCCATTCCATTCCATTTCATTCGGTTTTATTCCATTCCATTCCATTCCATTCCATTCCATTCCATTCCATTCCATTCCATTCCATTCGGTATGATTCCATTCCATTCCATTCCATTCGGCTTGATTCCATTCCATTCCATTCCATTCCATTCCATTCCATTCCATTCGTTTTGATTCCATTCCATTCCATTCCATTCCATTCCATTCGTTTTGATTCCATTCCATTCCATTCCATTCCATTCGGGTTGATTCCATTCCACTCCATTCCATTCCATTCGATTCCATTCTCGTTGTTTCCTTTCCAATCCATTCCCTTCCATTCGGGTTATTTCAATTCCATTCCTTTCAATTCCACTCGGGTTGATTACATTTTATTCCATTCGGGTTGATTCCATTCCATTCCATTCCATTCCATTCGGGTTGATTCCATTCCATTCCATTCCATTCCATTCCATTCCATTCCATTCCATTCCATTCCATTCGCAATGATTCCATTCCATTCCATTCCATTCCATTCCATTACATATGACTTGATTCCATTCCATTCCATTCCATTCCATTCCATTGCATTCCATTCCATTCCATTCCTTTCCATTCGGGTTGATTTCATTGCATTGAATTGCATTCCATTCCATTCAATTCAAGTTGATTCCATTCCATTCTTTCCATTTCATTCGGTTTTATTCCATTCCATTCCATTCAATTCCATTCCATTCCATTCAATTTGATTCCATTCCATTCCATTCGGTGTGATTCCATTCCATTCCATTCCATTAGGCTTGATTCCATTCCATTGCATTCCATTCCATTCCATTCGTTTTGATTCCGTTCGATTCCGTTCCATTCCATTCGTTTTGATGCCATTACATTCCATTCCATTCAATTCGGGTTGATTCCATTCCATTCAATTCCATTCCACTCCATTCCATTCCATTCGATTCCATTCTCGTTGATTCCATTCCAATCCATTCCATTCCATTCGGGTTATTTCAATTCCATTCCATTCAATTCCACTCGGGTTGATTTCATTATATTCCATTCACTTTGATTTCTTTCCATTCCATTCCATTCGGGTTGATTCCATTCCATTCCATTCCATTCCATTCCATTCCATTCCATTCGGAATGATTCCATTCCATTCCATTCCATTCCATTCCATTCCATTACATCTGACTTGATTCAATTCCATTCCATTCCATTCCTTTCCTTTCCATTCGGGATGATTTCATTGCATTCAATTGCATTCCATTCCATTCCTTTCCATTCCATTCCATTCGGCTTGACTCCATTCCATTCCATTCCATTCCATTCCATTCCATTCCATTCGTTTTGATTCTGTTCCATTCCATTCCATTCCATTCCATTCGTTTTGATTCCATTCCATTACATTCCATTCCATACGGGTTGATTCCATTCCATTCAATTCCATTCCACTCCATTCCATTCCATTCGATTCCATTCTCGTTGATTCCTTTCCAATCCATTCCATTCCACTCGGGTTATTTCAATTCCATTCCATTCAATTCCACTCGGGTTGATTACATTATATTCCATTCGGGTTGATTCCATTCCATTCCATTCCATTCCATTCGGGTTGATTCCATTCCATTCCATTCCATTCCATTCCATTCCATTACATTCGTGTTACATCCATTCCATTCCATTCCATTCCATTCCATTCGGGTTGATTCCATTCCACTCCTTTCCATTCCTTTCCATTAAATTCCATTCGTGTTTATTCCATTCCATTCCATTTGGGTTGATTCCATTCCATTCCATTCCATTTCATTCCATGCCATTCCATTCCATTCTATTCCATTCGGGTTGATTCCATTCCCTTCCACTCCATTACATATGACTTGATTCCATTCCATTCCATTCCATTCCATTCGGCTTTATTCCATTCCATTCCATTCCATTTCATTCGGGTTGATTCCATTCCATTCCATTCCTTTAAATTCGGGTTGACTCCATTCCAATCCATTCCATTCCAGTCATTTCCATTCCATTCGGATTGATTCCATTCCATTCCATTCCATTCCTTTCCATTCCATTCCATTCGGGTTGATTCCATTCCATTCAATTCCATTCGTTTTGATTCCATTCCATTCCATTCCATTCGGCTTGATTCCATTCCATTCCATTCCATTCCATTCCATTCCATTCCATTCGTTTTGATTCCATTCCATTCCATTCCATTCCATTCCATTCGTTTTGATTCCATTCCATTCCATTCCATTCCATTCGGGTTGATTCCATTCCACTCCATTCCATTCCATTCGATTCCATTCTCGTTGTTTCCTTTCCAATCCATTCCCTTCCATTCGGGTTATTTCAATTCCATTCCTTTCAATTCCACTCGGGTTGATTACATTTTATTCCATTCGGGTTGATTCCATTCCATTCCATTCCATTCCATTCGGGTTGATTCCATTCCATTCCATTCCATTCCATTCCATTCCATTCCATTCCATTCCATTCGCAATGATTCCATTCCATTCCATTCCATTCCATTCCATTACATATGACTTGATTCCATTCCATTCCATTCCATTCCATTCCATTGCATTCCATTCCATTCCATTCCTTTCCATTCGGGTTGATTTCATTGCATTGAATTGCATTCCATTCCATTCAATTCAAGTTGATTCCATTCCATTCTTTCCATTTCATTCGGTTTTATTCCATTCCATTCCATTCAATTCCATTCCATTCCATTCAATTTGATTCCATTCCATTCCATTCCATTCGGTGTGATTCCATTCCATTCCATTCCATTAGGCTTGATTCCATTCCATTGCATTCCATTCCATTCCATTCGTTTTGATTCCGTTCGATTCCGTTCCATTCCATTCGTTTTGATTCCATTACATTCCATTCCATTCAATTCGGGTTGATTCCATTCCATTCAATTCCATTCCACTCCATTCCATTCCATTCGATTCCATTCTCGTTGATTCCATTCCAATCCATTCCATTCCATTCGGGTTATTTCAATTCCATTCCATTCAATTCCACTCGGGTTGATTTCATTATATTCCATTCACTTTGATTTCTTTCCATTCCATTCCATTCGGGTTGATTCCATTCCATTCCATTCCATTCCATTCCATTCCATTCCATTCCATTCGGAATGATTCCATTCCATTCCATTCCATTCCATTCCATTCCATTACATCTGACTTGATTCAATTCCATTCCATTCCATTCCTTTCCTTTCCATTCGGGATGATTTCATTGCATTCAATTGCATTCCATTCCATTCCTTTCCATTCCATTCCATTCGGCTTGACTCCATTCCATTCCATTCCATTCCATTCCATTCCATTCCATTCGTTTTGATTCTGTTCCATTCCATTCCATTCCATTCCATTCGTTTTGATTCCATTCCATTACATTCCATTCCATACGGGTTGATTCCATTCCATTCAATTCCATTCCACTCCATTCCATTCCATTCGATTCCATTCTCGTTGATTCCTTTCCAATCCATTCCATTCCACTCGGGTTATTTCAATTCCATTCCATTCAATTCCACTCGGGTTGATTACATTATATTCCATTCGGGTTGATTCCATTCCATTCCATTCCATTCCATTCGGGTTGATTCCATTCCATTCCATTCCATTCCATTCCATTCCATTCGTGTTACATCCATTCCATTCCATTCCATTCCATTCCATTCGGGTTGATTCCATTCCACTCCTTTCCATTCCTTTCCATTAAATTCCATTCGTGTTTATTCCATTCCATTCCATTCCATTTGGGTTGATTCCATTCCATTCCATTCCATTTCATTCCATGCCATTCCATTCCATTCTATTCCATTCGGGTTGATTCCATTCCATTCCACTCCATTACATATGACTTGATTCCATTCCATTCCATTCCATTCCATTCGGCTTTATTCCATTCCATTCCATTCCATTTCATTCGGGTTGATTCCATTCCATTCCATTCCTTTAAATTCGGGTTGACTCCATTCCAATCCATTCCATTCCAGTCATTTCCATTCCATTCGGATTGATTCCATTCCATTCCATTCCATTCCTTTCCATTCCATTCCATTCGGGTTGATTCCATTCCATTCAATTCCATTCGTTTTGATTCCATTCCATTCCATTCCATTCCATTCCATTCCATTCCATTCCATTCCATTCCATAACATTCCATTCCATTCCATTCGGGATGATTCCATTCCATTCCATTCCATTATGCTTCATTCCATTCCGTTCCATTCCATTCCATTCCATTCCATTCCATTCTTTTTGACTCCATTCCATTCCATTCCATTCCATTCGGGTTGATTACATTCAATTCTATTCCATTCCACTCCATTCCATTCCGATCGATTCCATTCTCGTTGATTCCATTCCATTCCATTGCATTCCTTTCGAGTTATTTCCATTCCATTCCATTCAATTCCACTCGAGTTGATTCTATTATATTACATTCGGGTTGATTCCATTCCATTCCATCCCATTCCATTGGGGTAGATTGATTCCATTCCATTCCATTCCATTCCATTCCATTCAGTTCCATTCCATTCCATTCGGATTGATTCCATTCCATTCCATTCCATTCCATTCCATTCCATTCAGGTTACATCCATTCCATTCCACTCCATTCCATTCCATTCGGGTTGTTTCCATTCCATTCCATTCCTTTAGATTCGGGTTGACTCCATTCCATTCCAGTCCATTCCATTCCTTTCCATTCCATTGGGATTGATTCCATTCCATTCCATTCCAGTCCATTCCTTTCCATTCCATTCCATTCGGGTTGAATCCATTCCATTCCATTCCATACCATTTGGGTTGATACCATTCCATTCCATTCAATTCCATTCCATTCCATTCGGATTGATTCCATTCCATTCCATTCCATACCATGCCATTCCATTCGTGTTACATCCATTCCATTGCATTCCATTCCATTCCATTCCATTCCATTCCATTCCATTCCATTCCATTCCATTCCACTCCGGTTGATTCCCTTCCATTCCATTCCTTTCCATTCGGGTTGACTCCATTCCATTCCATTCCATTCCTTTCCATTCCATTGGGATTGATTCCATTCCATTCCATTCCATTCCATTCCTTTCCATTCCATTCCATTCGGCTTGACTCCATTCCATTCCATTCCATTCCATTCGTTTTGGTTCTGTTCCATTCCATTCCATTCCATTCCATTCGTTTTGATTCCATTCCATTCAATTCCATTCCACTCCATTCCATTCCATTCGATTCCATTCTCGTTGATTCCTTTCCAATCCATTCCATTACATTCGGGTTATTTCAATTCCATTCCATTCAATTCCACTCGGGTTGATTACATTATATTCCATTCTGGTTGATTCCATTCCATTCCATTCCATTCCATTCGGGTTGATTCCATTCCATTCCATTCCATTCCATTCCATTCCATTCGGAATGATTCCATTCCATTCCATTCCGTTCCATTCCTCTCGGGTTGACTCCATTCCATTCCATTCCGTTCCATTACATTCCATTCCATTCGGGTTGATTCCATTCCATTCCATTCCATTCCATTCCGTTCGTGTTACATCCATTCCATTCCATTCCATTCCATTCCATTCCATTCCATTCCATTCCATTCGGGTTGATTCCATTCCATTCCTTTCCATTCCTTTCCATTAAATTCCATTCGTGTTTATTCCATTCCATTCCATTCCATTTTGGTTGATTCCATTCCATTCCATTCCATTTCATTCCACGCCATTCCATTCCATTCTATTCCATTCGGGTTGATTCCATTCCATTCCACTCCATTACATATGTCTTGATTCCATTCCATTCCATTCCATTCCATTCGGCTTTATTCCATTCCATTCCATTCCATTTCATTCGGGTTGATTCCATTCCATTCCCTTCCTTTCCATTCGGGTTGACTCCATTCCATTCCATTCCATTCCATTCCATTCCATTCCATTCCTTTCCATTCCATTCCATTCGGGTTGGTTCCATTCCATTCAATTCCATTCGTTTTGATTCCATTCCATTCCATTCCATTCCATTACATTCCATTCCATTGCATTCGGGTTGATTCCATTCCATTCCATTCCATTCCATTCCATACCATTCCATTAGGGTTGATTCCATTCCATTCCATTCTATTGCATTCGGGTTGATTCCATTCCATTCCATTCCATTCCTTTCCATTACATATGACTTGATTCCATTCCATTCCATTCCATTCCATTCCATTCCATTCCATTCGGGCTGATTCCATTCTATTCCATTCCATTCCATTCCATTCCATTTCATTCGGTTTTATTCCATTCCATTCCATTCCATTCCATTCCATTCCATTTCATTCCATTCCATTCCATTCGGTATGATTCCATTCCATTCCATTCCATTCGGCTTGATTCCATTCCATTCCTTTCCATTCCATTCCATTCCATTCGTTTTGATTCCGTTCCATTCCATTCCATTCCATTCGTTTTGATTCCATTCCATTCCATTCCATTCCATTCGGGTTGATTCCATTCCACTCCATTCCATTCCATTCGATTCCATTCTCTTTGATTCCATTCCAATCCATTCCATTCCATTCGAGTTATTTCAATTCCATTCCTTTCAATTCCACTCGGTTTGATTACATTTTATTCCATTCGGGTTGATTGCATTCCATTCCATTCCATTCCTTTCGGGTTGATTCCATTCCATTCCATTCCATTCTTTCGGGTTGATTCCATTCAATTCCATTCCATTCCATCCCATTCGGAATGATTCCATTCCATTCCATTCCGTTCCATTCCTCTCGGGTTGACTCCATTCCATTCCATTCCGTTCCATTCCATTCCATTCCATTCGGGTTGATTCCATTCCATTCCATTCCATTCCATTCCATTCGTGTTACATCCATTCCATTCCATTCCATTACATTACATTACATTCCTTTCGGGTTGATTCCATTCCATTCCTTTCCATTCCTTTCCATTAAATTCCATTCGTGTTTATTGCATTCCATTCCATTCCATTTGGGTTGATTCCATTCCATTCCATTCCATTTCATTCCATGCCATTCCATTCCATTCTATTCCATTCGGGTTCATTCCATTCCATTCCACTCCATTACATATGACTTGATTCCATTCTATTCCATTCCATTCCATTCGGCTTTATTCCATTCCATTCCATTCCATTTCATTCGGGTTGATTCCATTCCATTCCATTCCTTTCCATTCGGGTTGACTCCATTCCAATCCACTCCATTCCAGTCATTTCCATTCCATTCGGATTGATTCCATTCCATTCCATTCCATTCCTTTCCATTCCATTCCATTCGGGTTGATTCCATTCCATTCAATTCCATTCGTTTTGATTCCATTCCATTCCATTCCATTCCATTCCATTCCATTCCATTCCATTCCATTCGGGTTGATTCCATTCCATTCCATTCCATTCCATTCCATTCCATTCCATTCCATTCCATTCCATTCCATTCCATACCATTCAATTCGGGTTGATTCCATTCCATTCCATTCTATTGCATTCGGGTTGATTCCATTCCATTCCACTCCATTACATATGACTTGATGCCATTCCATTCCATTCCATTCCATTCGGCTTTATTCCATTCCATTCCATTCCATTTCATTCGGGTTGATTCCATTCCATTCCATTCCTTTCCATTCGGGTTGACTCCATTCCAATACATTCCATTCCAGTCATTTCCATTCCATTCGGATTGATTCCATTCCATTCCATTCCATTCCTTTCCATTCCATTCCATTCTGGTTGATTCCATTCAATTCAATTCCATTCGTTTTGATTCCATTCCATTCCATTCCATTCCATTCCATTCCATTCGGGTTGATTCCCTTCCCTTCCATTCCATTCCATTCCATTCCATTCCATTCCATTCCATTCGGGTTGATTCCATTCCATTCCATTCTATTGCATTCGGGTTGATTCCATTCCATTCCATTCCATTCCTTTCCATTACATATGACTTGATTCCATTCCATTCCATTCCATTCCATTTCATTACATTCCATTCCGGTTGATTTCATTCCATTCCATTCCTTTCCATTGGGATTGATTCCATTCCATTCCATTCCATTCCATTCCTTTCCATTCCATTCCATTCGGCTTGACTCCATTCCATTCCATTCCATTCCATTCCATTCCATTCCATTCCATTCCATTCGTGTTACATCCATTCCATTCCATTCCATTCCATTACATTACATTACATTCCTTTCGGGTTGATTCCATTCCATTCCTTTCCATTCCTTTCCATTAAATTCCATTCGTGTTTATTCCATTCCATTCCATTCCATTTGGGTTGATTCCATTCCATTCCATTCCATTTCATTCCATGACATTCCATTCCATTCTATTCCATTCGGGTTCATTCCATTCCATTCCACTCCATTACATATGACTTGATTCCATTCTATTCCATTCCATTCCATTCGGCTTTATTCCATTCCATTCCATTCCATTTCATTCGGGTTGATTCCATTCCATTCCATTCCTTTCCATTCGGGTTGACTCCATTCCAATCCACTCCATTCCAGTCATTTCCATTCCATTCGGATTGATTCCATTCCATTCCATTCCATTCCTTTCCATTCCATTCCATTCGGGTTGATTCCATTCCATTCAATTCCATTCGTTTTGATTCCATTCCATTCCATTCCATTCCATTCCATTCGGGTTGATTCCATTCCATTCCATTCCATTCCATTCCATTCCATTCCATTCCATTCCATTCCATTCCATACCATTCCATTCGGGTTGATTCCATTCCATTCCATTCTATTGCATTCGGGTTGATTCCATTCCATTCCATTCCATTCCTTTCCATTACATATGACTTGATTCCATTCCATTCCATTCCATTCCATTCCATTCCATTCCATTCCATTCCATTCGGGTTGATTCCATTCCATTCCATTCCATTCCATTCCATTTCATTCGGTTTTATTCCATTCCATTCCATTCCATTCCATTCCATTCCATTCCATTCCATTCGGTATGATTCCATTCCATTCCATTCCATTCGGCATGATTCCATTCCATTCCATTCCATTCGTTTTGATTCCGTTCCATTCTATTCCATTCCATTCGTGTTGATTCCATTCCACTCCATTCCATTCCATTCGATTCCATTCTCGTTGATTCCATTCCAATCCATTCCATTCCATTCGTGTTATTTCAATTCCATTCCTTTAAATTCCACTCGGGTTGATTACATTTAATTCCATTCGGGTTGATTGCACTCCATTCCATTCCATTCCATTCGGGTTGATTCCATTCCATTCCATTCCATTCCATTCCATTCCATTCCATTCCATTCCATTCCATTCGCAATGATTCCATTCCATTCCATTCCATTCAATTCCATTACATATGACTTGATTCCATTCCATTCCTTTCCATTCGGGTTGATTTCATTGCATTGAATTGCATTCCATTCCATTCAATTCGAGTTGATTCCATTCCATTCTTTCCATTTCATTCGGTTTTATTCCATTCCATTCCATTCCATTCCATTCCATTCCATTCCATTCCATTCCATTTCATTCCATTCCATTCCATTCGGTATGATTCCATTCCATTCCATTCCATTCCTTTTGGTTCCGTTCGATTCCGTTCCATTCCATTCGTTTTGATTCCATTCCATTCCATTCCATTCAATTCGGGTTGATTCCATTCCATTCCATTCCATTCCACTCCATTCCATTCCATTCCATTCCATTCTCGTTGATTCCATTCCAATCCATTCCATTCCATTCGGGTTATTTCAATTCCATTCCATTCAATTCCACTCGGGTTGACTTCATTATATTCCATTCAGGTTGATTCCATTCCATTCCATTCCATTCCATTCGGGTAGACTCCATTCCATTCCATTCCATTCCATTCCATTCCATTCCATTCCATTACATTCGGAATGATTCCATTCCATTCCATTCCATTCCATTCCATTCCATTCCATTCCATTACATATGACTTTATTCCATTCCATTCCATTCCATTCCTTTCCTTTCCATTCGGGATGATTTCATTGCATTCAATTGCATTCCATTCCATTCCTTTCCATTCCATTCCATTCGGCTTGACTCCATTCCATTCCATTCCATTCCATTCCATTCGTTTTGATTCTGTTCCATTCCATTCCATTCCATTCCATTCGTTTTGATTCCATTCCATTACATTCCATTCCATACGGGTTGATTCCATTCCATTCAATTCCATTCCACTCCATTCCATTCCATTCGATTCCATTCTCGTTGATTCCTTTCCAATCCATTCCATTCCACTCGGGTTATTTCAATTCCATTCCATTCAATTCCACTCGGGTTGATTACATTATATTCCATTCGGGTTGATTCCATTCCATTCCATTCCATTCCATTCGGGTTGATTCCATTCCATTCCATTCCATTCCATTCCATTCGGAATGATTCCATTCCATTCCATTCCGTTCCATTCCTCTCGGGTTGACTCCATTCCATTCCATTCTGTTCCATTACATTCCATTCCATTCGGGTTGATTCCATTCCATTCCATTCCATTCCATTCCATTCGGGTTGATTCCATTCCATTCCATTCCATTCCATTCCATTCCATTCCACTCGGAATGATTCCATTCCATTCCATTCCATTCCATTCCATTCCATTACATATGACTTGATTCCATTCCATTCCTTTCCTTTCCATTCGGGATGATTTCATTGCATTCAATTGCATTCCATTCCATTCAATTCGGGTTGATTCCATTCCATTCCATTCCATTCCATTCGGTTTTATTCCATTCCCTTCCATTCCTTTCCATTCCATTTCATTCCATTCCATTCCTTTCGGAATGATTCCATTCCATTCCATTCCATTCCATTCAGCTTGATTCCTTTCCATTCCTTTCCATTCTACTCCATTCCATTCGTTCTAATTCCATTCCATTCCATTCCATTCCAATCCATTCCATTCGTTTTGATTCCATTCCATTCCATTCCATTCCATTCGTTTTGATTCCATTCCATTCCATTTCATTCCATTCCATTCCATTCCTTTCTTCTTGATTCCATTCCCTTCCGTTACTTTTCATTCCATTCCATTCGTTTTGATTCCATTCCATTCCATTCCATTCCATTCCATTCGGGTTGATTCCATTCAATTCAATTCCATTCCACTCCATTCCATTCCATTCGATTCCATTCTCGTTGATTCCACTCCATTCCATTCCATTCCATTCGGGTTATTTCCATTCCATTCGATTCAATTACACTCGGTTTGATTCCATTTTACTCTATTCGGGTTGATTCCATTCCATTCCATTCCATTCCATTCGGGTTGATTCCATTCCATTCCATTCCATTCCATTCGGATTGATTCCATTCCATTCCATTCCATTCCATTCCATTCCATTTGTTTCCATTCCTTTGCGGTTGACTCCATTCCATTCCATTCCATTCCATTCCATTCCATTCCATTCGTGTTACATCCATTCCATTCCATTCCATTCCATTCCATTCCTTTCGGGTTGATTCCAAATCATTCCATTCCATTGCGTTCCATTCCATTCCACTCCATTCCCTTCTGGGTGATTCTATTCCATTCCATTCCATTCCATTCCATTACATATGCCTTGATTCCATTCCATTAAATTCCATTCCATTCCATTCCATTCCATTCCATTCCATTCCATTCGGGTTGATTTCATTGCATTGAATTGCATCCCATTCCATTCAATTCGGGTTGATTCCATTCCATTATTTCCATTTCACTCGGTTTTATTCCATTCCATTCTATTCGATTCCATTCTCGTTGATTCCATTCCAATCCATTCCATTCCATTCGGGTTATTTCAATTCCATTCCATTCAATTCCACTCGGGTTGTTTACATTATATTCCATTCAGGTTGATTCCATTCCATTCCATTCCATTACATATGACTTGATTCCATTCCATTCCATTCCATTCCTTTCCTTTCCATTCGGGATGATTTCATTGCATTCAATTGCATTCCATTCCATTCCTTTCCATTCCATTCCATTCGGCTTGACTCCATTCCATTCCATTCCATTCGTTTTGATTCTGTTCGATTCCATTCCATTCCATTCCATTCGTTTTGATTCCATTCCATTACATTCCATTCCATACGGGTTGATTCCATTCCATTCAATTCCATTCCACTCCATTCCATTCCATTCGATTCCATTCTCGTTGATTCCTTTCCAATCCATTCCATTCCACTCGGGTTATTTCAATTCCATTCCATTCAATTCCACTCGGGTTGATTACATTATATTCCATTCGGGTTGATTCCATTCCATTCCCTTCCATTCCATTCGGGCTGATTCCATTCCATTCCATTCCATTCCATTCCATTCCATTCGGAATGATTCCATTCCATTCCATTCCGTTCCATTCCTCTCGGTTTGACTCCATTCCATTCCATTCCGTTCCATTACATTCCATTCCATTCGGGTTGATTCCATTCCATTCCATTCGTGTTACATCCATTCCATTCCATTCCATTCCATTCCATTCCATTCCATTCCATTCGGGTTGATTCCATTCCATTCCATTCCTTTCCATTCGGGTTGACTCCATTCCAATCCATTCCATTCCAGTCATTTCCATTCCATTCGGATTGATTCCATTCCATTCCATTCCATTCCTTTCCATTCCATTCCATTCTGGTTGATTCCATTCTATTCAATTCCATTCGTTTTGATTCCATTCCATTCCATTCCATTCCATTCCATTACATTCCATTCGGGTTGATTCCCTTCCCTTCCATTCCATTCCATTCCATTCCATTCCATTCCATACCATTCCATTCGGGTTGATTCCATTCCATTCCATTCTATTGCATTCGGGTTGATTCCATTCCATTCCATTCCATTCCTTTCCATTACATATGACTTGATTCCATTCCATTCCATTCCATTCCATTCCATTCCATTCCATTCCCGTTGATTTCATTCCATTCCATTCCTTTCCATTGGGATTGATTCCATTGCATTGCATTCCATTCCATTCCATTCCTTTCCATTCCATTCCATTCGGCTTGACTCCATTCCATTCCATTCCATTCCATTCCATTCGTTTTGATTCTGTTCCACTCCATTTCATTCCATTCCATTCGTTTTGATTCCATTCCATTACATTCCATTCCCTACGGCTTGATTCCATTCCATTCAATTCCATTCCACTCCATTCCACTCCATTCGATTCCATTCTCGTTGATTCCTTTCCAATCCATTCCATTCCATTCGGGTTATTTCAATTCCATTCCATTCAATTCCACTCGGGTTGATTACATTATATTCCAATCGGGTTGATTCCATTCCATTCCATTCCATTCCATTCTGGTTGATTCCATTCCATTCCATTCCATTCCAATCCATTCGGAATGATTCCATTCCATTCCATTCCGTTCCATTCCTCTCGGGTTGACTCCATTCCATTCCATTCCGTTCCATTACATTCCATTCCACTCGGGTTGATTCCATTCCGTTCCATTCCATTCCATTCCGTTCGTGTTACATCCATTCCATTCCATTCCATTCCATTCCATTCCATTCCATTCCATTCCATTCCATTCGGGTTGATTCCATTCCATTCCTTTCCATTCCTTTCCATTAAATTCCATTCGTGTTTATTCCATTCCATTCCAATCCATTTGGGTTGATTCCATTCCATTCCATTCCATTTCATTGCATGCCATTCCATTCCATTCTATTCCATTCGGGTTGATTCCATTCCATTCCACTCCATTACATATGACTTGATTCCATTCCATTCCATTCCATTCCATTCCATTTCCTTCCGGTTGATTCCATTCCATTCCATTCCTTTCCATTCGGGTTGACTCCATTCCAATCCATTCCATTCCAGTCATTTCCATTCCATTCGGATTGATTCCATTCCATTCCATTCCTTTCCTTTCCATTCCATTCCATTCGGGTTGATTCCATTCCATTCAATTCCATTCGTTTTGATTCCAATCCATTCCATTCCATTCCATTCGGGTTGATTCCATTCCATTCCATTCCATTCCATTCCATTCCATTCCATTCCATTCCATTCCATACCTTTCCATTCGGGTTGATTCCATTCCATTCCATTCTATTGCATTCGGGTTGATTCCATTCCATTCCATTCCATTCCTTTCCATTACATATGACTTGATTCCATTCCATTCCATTCCATTCCATTCCATTCCATTCGGGTTGATTCCACTTCATTCCATTCCATTCCATTCCATTTCATTCGGTTTTATTCCATTCCATTCCATTCCATTCCATTCCATTCCATTCCATTCCATTCCATTTCATTGCATACCATTCCATTCGGTATGATTCCATTCCATTCCATTCCATTCGGCTTGATTCCATTCCATACCATTCCATTCCATTCGTTTTGTTTCCGTTCCATTCCATTCCATTCCATTCGTTTTGATTCCATTCCACTCCATTCCATTCCATTCGATTCCATTCTCGTTGATTCCATTCCAATCCATTCCATTCCATTCGGGTTATTTCAATTCCATTCCTTTCAATTCCACTCGGGTTGATTACATTTTATTCCATTCGGGTTGATTCCATTCCATTCCATTCCATTCCATTCGGGTTGATTCCATTCCATTCCATTCCATTCCATTCCATTCCATTCCATTCCATTCCATTCCATTCCATTCGCAATGATTCCATTCCATTCCATTCCATTCGGGTTGATTCCATTCCATTCCATTCCATTCATTTCCATTCCCTTCCATTCGGGTTGATTCCATTCCATTCAATTCCATTCGTTTTGATTCCATTCCATTCCATTCCATTCCATTACATTACATTACATTACATTACATTGGGGTTGATTCCATTCCATTCCATTCCATTCCATTCCATTCCATTCCATTCCATTCCAATCCATACCATTCCATTCGGGTTGATTCCATTCCATTCCATTCTATTGCATTCGGGTTGATTCCATTCCGTTCCATTCCATTCCTTTCCATTACATATGACTTGATTCCATTCCATTCCATTCCATTCCATTCCAATCCATTCCATTCCATTCGGGTTGATTCCATTCCATTCGATTCCATTCCATTCCATTTCATTCGGTTTTATTCCATTCCATTCCATTCCATTGCATTCCATTCCATTCCATTCCATTCCATTCCATTCGGTATGATTCCATTCCATTCCATTCCATTCGGCTTGATTCCATTCCATTCCATTGCATTCCATTCCATTCCATTCGTTGTGATTCCATTCCATTCCATTCCATTCCATTCGTTTTGATTCCATTCCATTCCATTCCATTCCATTCGGGTTGATTCCATTCCACTCCATTCCATTCCATTCGATTCCATTCTCGTTGATTCCTTTCCAATCCATTCCATTCCATTCGGGTTATTTCAATTCCATTCCTTTCAATTCCACTCGGGTTGATTACATTTTATTCCATTCGGGTTGATTCCATTCCATTCCATTCCATTCCATTCCATTCGGGTTGATTCCATTCCATTCCATTCCTTTCCATTCCATTCCATTCCATTCCATTCCATTCCATTCGCAATGATTCCATTCCATTCCATTCCATTTCATATGACTTGATTCCATTCCATTCCATTCCATTCCATTCCATTCCATTCCATTCCATTCCATTCCTTTCCTTTCGGGTTGATTTCACTGCATTGAATTGCATTCCATTCCATTCAATTCGAGTTGATTCCATTCCATTCTTTCCATTTCATTCGGTTTTATTCCATTCCATTCCATTCAATTCCATTCCATTCCATTCCATTTGATTCCATTCCATTCCATTCGGTATGATTCCCTTCCATTCCATTCCATTAGGCTTGATTCCATTCCATTCCATTCCATTCCATTCCATTCGTTTTGATTCCGTTCGATTCCGTTCCATTCCATTCGTTTTGATTCCATTACATTCCATTCCATTCAATTCGGGTTGATTCCATTCCATTCAATTCAATTCCACTCCATTCCATTCCATTCGATTCCATTCTCGTTGATTCCATTCCAATCCATTCCATTCCATTCGGGTTATTTCAGTTCCATTCCATTCAATTCCACTCGGGTTGATTTCATTATATTCCATTCAGGTTGATTCCATTCCATTACATTACATTCGGGTTGATTCCATTCCATTCCATTCCATTCAATTCCATTCCATTCCATTCCATTCCATTCCATTCGGAATCATTCCATTCCATTCCATTCCATTCCATTCCATTCCATTCCATTCCATTCCATTACATCTGATTTGATTCAATTCCATTCCATTCCATTCCTTTCCTTTCCATTCGGGATGATTTCATTGCATTCAATTGCATTCCATTCCATTCCTTTCCATTCCATTCCATTCGGCTTGACTCCATTCCATTCCATTCCATTCCATTCCATTCCATTCGTTTTGATTCTGTTCCATTCCATTCCATTCCATTCCATTCGTTTTGATTCCATTCCATTACATTCCAATCCATACGGGTTGATTCCATTCCATTCAATTCCATTCCACTCCATTCCATTCCATTCGATTCCATTCTCGTTGATTCCTTTCCAATCCATTCCATTCCACACGGGTTATTTCAATTCCATTCCATTCAATTCCACTCGGGTTGATTACATTATATTCCGTTCGGGTTGATTCCATTCCATTCCATTCCATTCCATTCGGGTTGATTCCATTCCATTCCATTCCATTCCATTCCATACGGAATGATTCCATTCCATTCCATTCCGTTCCATTCCTCTCGGGTTGACTCCATTCCATTCCATTCCGTTCCATTACATTCCATTCCATTCGGGTTGATTCCATTCCATTCCATTCCATTCCATTCCATTCCATTCGTGTTACATCCGTTCCATTCCATTCCATTCCATTCCATTCCATTCGGGTTGATTCCATTCCACCCCTTTCCATTCCTTTCCATTAAATTCCATTCGTGTTTATTCCATTCCATTCCATTCCATTTGGGTTGATTCCATTCCATTCCATTCCATTTCATTCCATGCCATTCCATTGCATTCTATTCCATTCGGGTTGATTCCATTCCATTCCAATCCATTCCATTCCATTCCATTCCATGTCATTCCATTCCATTCCTTGCCATTCCATTCCATTTGGATTGATTCCATTACATTCCATTCCATTCCGTTCCATTCCTTTCGGTTTGACTCCATTCCATTTCATTCCGTTCCATTCCATTCCATTCCATTCGGGTTGATTCCAATCCATTCCATTCCATTCCATTCCATTCCATTCCATTCGTGTTACATCCATTCCATTCCATACCATTCCGTTCCATTCGGGTTGATTCCATTCCATTCAATTCCATTCGTTTTGATTCCATTCCATTCCATTCCATTCCATTCGGGTTGATTCCCTTCCATTCCATTCCATTCCATTCCATTCCATTCCATTCCATTCCATACCATTCCATTCGGGTTGATTCCATTCCATTCCTTTCCATTCCATTCGGGTTGATTCCATTCCATTCCATTCCATTCCTTTCCATTACATATGACTTGATTCCATTCCATTCCATTCCATTCCATTCCATTCCATTCCATTCCATTCCCTTCCATTCCGGTTCATTTCATTCCATTCCATTCCTTTCCATTGGGATTGATTCCATTCCATTCCATTCCATTCCATTCCTTTCCATTCCATTCCATTCGGCTTGACTCCATTCCATTCCATTCCATTCCATTCCATTCGTTTTGATTCTGTTCCATTCCATTCCATTCCATTCCATTCCATTCGTTTTGATTCCATTCCATTACATTCCATTCCATACGGGTTGATTCCATTCCATTCAATTCCATTCCACTCCATTCCATTCCATTCGATTCCATTCTCGTTGATTCCTTTCCAATCCATTCCATTCCATTCGGGTTATTTCAATTCCATTCCATTCAATTCTACTCGGGTTGATGACATTATATTCCAATCGGGTTGATTCCATTCCATTCCATTCCATTCCATTCGGGTTGATTCCATTCCATTCCATTCCATTCCAATCCATTCGGAATGATTCCATTCCATTCCATTCCGTTCCATTCCTCTCGGGTTGACTCCATTCCATTCCATTCCGTTCCATTGCATTCCATTCCATTCGGGTTGATTCCATTCCATTCCATTCCATTCCATTCCGTTCGTGTTACATCCATTCCATTCCATTCCATTCCATTCCATTCCATTCCATTCCATTCCATTCGGGTTGATTCCATTCCATTCCTTTCCATTCCTTTCCATTAAATTCCATTCGTGTTTATTCCATTCCATTCCAATCCATTTGGGTTGATTCCATTCCATTCCATTCCATTTCATTCCATGCCATTCCATTCCATTCTATTCCATTCGGGTTGATTCCATTCCATTCCACTCCATTACATATGACTTGATTCCATTCCATTCCATTCCATTCCATTCGGCTTTATTCCATTCCATTCCATTCCATTTCATTCGGGTTGATTCCATTCCATTCCATTCCTTTCCATTCGGGTTGACTCCATTCCAATCCATTCCATTCCAGTCATTTCCATTCCATTCGGATTGATTCCATTCCATTCCATTCCTTTCCTTTCCATTCGGGAAGATTTCATTGCATTCAATTGCATTCCATTCCATTCCTTTCCATTCCATTCCATTCGGCTTGACTCCATTCCATTCCATTCCATTCCATTCCATTCGTTTTGATTCTGTTCCATTCCATTCCATTCCATTCCATTCGTTTTGATTCCATTCCATTACATTCCATTCCATACGGGTTGATTCCATTCCATTCAATTCCATTCCACTCCATTCCATTCCATTCGATTCCATTCTCGTTGATTCCTTTCCAATCCATTCCATTCCACTCGGGTTATTTCAATTCCATTCCATTCAATTCCACTCGGGTTGATTACATTATATTTCATTCGGGTTGATTCCATTCCATTCCATTCCATTCCACTCGGAATGATTCCATTCCATTCCATTCCATTCCATTCCATTCCATTCCATTACATATGACTTGATTCCATTCCATTCCTTTCCTTTCCATTCGGGATGATTTCATTGCATTCAATTGCATTCCATTCCATTCAAATCGGGTTGATTCCATTCCATTCCATTCCATTCCATTCGGTTTTATTCCATTCCCTTCCATTCCTTTCCATTCCATTTCATTCCATTCCATTCCTTTCGGGATGATTCCATTCCATTCCATTCCATTCCAATCAGCTTGATTCCTTTCCATTCCGTTCCATTCCACTCCATTCCATTCGTTCTAATTCCATTCCATTCCATTCCATTCCAATCCATTCCATTCGTTTTGATTCCATTCCATTCCATTCCATTCCATTCGTGTTGATTCCATTCCATTCCATTTCATACCATTCCATTCCATTCCATTCGGCTTGATTCCATTCCCTTCCATTACTTTTCATTCCATTCCATTCGTTTTGATTCCATTCCATTCCATTCCATTCCATTCGGGTTGATTCCATTCAATTCAATTCCATTCCACTCCATTCCATTCCATTCGATTCCATTCTCGTTGATTCCACTCCATTCCATTCCATTCCATTCGGGTTATTTCCATTCCATTCGATTCAATTACACTCGGGTTGATTCCATTATATTCTATTCGTGTTGATTCCATTCCATTCCATTCCATTCCGTTCGGGTTGATTCCATTCCATTCCATTCCATTCCATTCCGATTGATTCCATTCCATTCCATTCCATTCCATTCCATTTGTTTCCATTCCTTTGCGGTTGACTGCTTTCCATTCCATTCCATTCCATTCTATTCCACTACATTCCATTCGGGTTGATTCCATTCCATTCCACTCCATTCCATTCGTGTTACATCCATTCCATTCCATTCCATTCCATTCCATTCCTTTCGGGTTGATTCCAAATCATTCCATTCCATTGCGTTCCATTCCATTCCACTCCATTCCCTTCTGGGTGATTCTATTCCATTCCATTCCATTCCATTCCATTATATATGACTTGATTCCATTCCATTCCATTCCATTCCATTCCATTCCATTCCATTCCATTCGGGTTGATTTCATTGCATTGAATTGCATTCCATTCCATTTAATTCGGGTTGATTCCATTCCATTATTTCCATTTCACTCGCTTTTATTCCATTCCATTCCATTCGATTCCATTCTCGTTGATTCCATTCCAATCCATTCCATTCCATTCGGGTTATTTCAATTCCATTCCATTCAATTCTACTCGAGTTGATTACATTATATTCCATTCAGGTTGATTCCATTCCATTCCATTCCATTCCATTCGGGTTGATTCCATTCCATTCCATTCCATTCCATGCCATTCCATTCCATTCCATTCGGAATGATTCCATTCCATTCCATTCCATTCCATTCCATTCCATTCCATTACATATGACTTGATTCCATTCCATTCCATTCCATTCCTTTCCTTTCCATTCGGGATGATTTCATTGCATTCAATTGCATTCCATTCCATTCCTTTCCATTCCATTCCATTCGGCTTGACTCCATTCCATTCCATTCCATTCCATTCCATTCGTTTTGATTCTGTTCGATTCCATTCCATTCCATTCCATTCGTTTTGATTCCATTCCATTACATTCCATTCCATACGGGTTGATTCCATTCCATTCCATTCCATTCCACTCCATTCCATTCCATTCGATTCCATTCTCGTTGATTCCTTTCCAATCCATTCCATTCCACTCGGGTTATTTCAATTCCATTCCATTCAATTCCACTCGGGTTGATTACATTATATTCCATTCGGGTTGATTCCATTCCATTCCATTCGGGTTGATTCCATTCCACTCCATTCCATTCCATTCCATTCGGAATGATTCCATTCCATTCCATTGCGTTCCATTCCTCTCCGGTTGACTCCATTCCATTCCATTCCGTTCCATTACATTCCATTCCATTCGGGTTGATTCCATTCCATTCCATTCCATTCGTGTTACATCCATTCCATTCCATTCCATTCCATTCCATTCGGCTTTATTCCATTCCATTCCATTCCATTTCATTCGGGTTGATTCCATTCCATTCCATGCCTTTCCATTCGGGTTGACTCCATTCCAATCCATTCCATTCCAGTCATTTCCATTCCATTCGGATTGATTCCATTCCATTCCATTCCATTCCTTTCCATTCCATTCCATTCGGGTTGATTCCATTCCATTCAATTCCATTCGTTTTGATTCCATTCCATTCCATTCCATTCCATTCGGGTTGATTCCCTTCCATTCCATTCCATTCCATTCCATTCCATTCCATTCCATTCCATTCAATACCATTCCATTCGGGTTGATTCCATTCCATTCCATTCCATTCCATTCGGGTTGATTCCATTCCATTCCATTCCATTCCTTTCCATTACATATGACTTGATTCCATTCCATTCCATTCCATTCCATTCCATTCCATTCCATTCCATTCCATTCCCTTCCATTCCGGTTCATTTCATTCCATTCCATTCCTTTCCATTGGGATTGATTCCATTCCATTCCATTCCATTCCATTCCTTTCCATTCCATTCCATTCGGCTTGACTCCATTCCATTCCATTCCATTCCATTCCATTCGTTTTGATTCTGTTCCATTCCATTCCATTCCATTCCATTCCATTCGTTTTGATTCCATTCCATTACATTCCATTCCATACGGGTTGATTCCATTCCATTCAATTCCATTCCACTCCATTCCATTCCATTCGATTCCATTCTCGTTGATTCCTTTCCAATCCATTCCATTCCATTCGGGTTATTTCAATTCCATTCCATTCAATTCTACTCGGGTTGATGACATTATATTCCAATCGGGTTGATTCCATTCCATTCCATTCCATTCCATTCGGGTTGATTCCATTCCATTCCATTCCATTCCAATCCATTCGGAATGATTCCATTCCATTCCATTCCGTTCCATTCCTCTCGGGTTGACTCCATTCCATTCCATTCCGTTCCATTGCATTCCATTCCATTCGGGTTGATTCCATTCCATTCCATTCCATTCCATTCCGTTCGTGTTACATCCATTCCATTCCATTCCATTCCATTCCATTCCATTCCATTCCATTCCATTCCATTCGGGTTGATTCCATTCCATTCCTTTCCATTCCTTTCCATTAAATTCCATTCGTGTTTATTCCATTCCATTCCAATCCATTTGGGTTGATTCCATTCCATTCCATTCCATTTCATTCCATGCCATTCCATTCCATTCTATTCCATTCGGGTTGATTCCATTCCATTCCACTCCATTACATATGACTTGATTCCATTCCATTCCATTCCATTCCATTCGGCTTTATTCCATTCCATTCCATTCCATTTCATTCGGGTTGATTCCATTCCATTCCATTCCTTTCCATTCGGGTTGACTCCATTCCAATCCATTCCATTCCAGTCATTTCCATTCCATTCGGATTGATTCCATTCCATTCCATTCCTTTCCTTTCCATTCCATTCCATTCGGGTTGATTCCAATCCATTCAATTCCATTCGTTTTGATTACAATCCATTCCATTCCATTCCATTCCATTCCATTCGGGTTGATTCCATTCCATTCCATTCTATTTCATTCGGGTTGATTCCATTCAATTCCATTCCATTCCTTTCCATTACATATGACTTGATTCCATTCCATTCCATTCCATTCCATTCCATTCCATTGGGGTTGATTCCATTCCATTCCATTCCATTCCATTCCATTTCATTCGGTTTTATTCCATTCCATTCCATTCCATTCCATTCCATTCCATTCCATTCCATTCCATTCCATTTCATTGCATACCATTCCATTCGGTATGATTCCATTCCATTCCATTCCATTCGGCTTGATTCCATTCCATACCATTCCATTCCATTCGTTTTGTTTCCGTTCCATTCCATTCCATTCCATTCGTTTTGATTCCATTCCATTCCATTCCATTCCATTCGGGTTGATTCCATTCCACTCCATTCCATTCCATTCGATTCCATTCTCGTTGATTCCATTCCAATCCATTCCATTCCATTCGGGTTATTTCAATTCCATTCCTTTCAATTCCACTCGGGTTGATTACATTTTATTCCATTCGGGTTCATTCCATTCCATTCCATTCCATTCCATTCGGGTTGATTCCATTCCATTCCATTCCATTCGCAATGATTCCATTCCATTCCATTCCATTAGGGTTGATTCCATTCCATTCCATTCCATTCCTTTCCATTCCCTTCCATTCGGGTTGATTCCATTCCATTCAATTCCATTAGTTTTGATTCCATTCCATTCCATTCCATTCCATTACATTCCATTCCATTGGGGTTGATTCCATTCCATTCCATTCCATTCCATTCCATTCCATTCCATTCCATTCCATTCCATACCATTCCATTCGGGTTGATTCCATTCCATTCCATTCTATTGCATTCGGGTTGATTCCATTCCATTCCATTCCATTCCTTTCCATTACATATGACTTGATTCCATTCCATTCCATTCCATTCCATTCCATTCCATTCCATTCCATTCCATTCCATTCCATTCCATTCGGGTTGATTCCATTCCATTCCATTCCATTCCATTCCATTCCATTTCATTCGGTTTTATTCCATTCCATTCCATTCCATTCCATTCCATTCCATTCCATTCCATTCCATTCCATTCGGTATGATTCCATTCCATTCCATTCCATTCGGCTTGATTCCATTCCATTCCATTCCATTCCATTCCATTCCATTCCATTCGTTTTGATTCCATTCCATTCCATTCCATTCCATTCCATTCGTTTTGATTCCATTCCATTCCATTCCATTCCATTCGGGTTGATTCCATTCCACTCCATTCCATTCCATTCGATTCCATTCTCGTTGTTTCCTTTCCAATCCATTCCCTTCCATTCGGGTTATTTCAATTCCATTCCTTTCAATTCCACTCGGGTTGATTACATTTTATTCCATTCGGGTTGATTCCATTCCATTCCATTCCATTCCATTCGGGTTGATTCCATTCCATTCCATTCCATTCCATTCCATTCCATTCCATTCCATTCCATTCCATTCGCAATGATTCCATTCCATTCCATTCCATTCCATTCCATTACATATGACTTGATTCCATTCCATTCCATTCCATTCCATTCCATTGCATTCCATTCCATTCCATTCCTTTCCATTCGGGTTGATTTCATTGCATTGAATTGCATTCCATTCCATTCAATTCAAGTTGATTCCATTCCATTCTTTCCATTTCATTCGGTTTTATTCCATTCCATTCCATTCAATTCCATTCCATTCCATTCAATTTGATTCCATTCCATTCCATTCGGTGTGATTCCATTCCATTCCATTCCATTAGGCTTGATTCCATTCCATTGCATTCCATTCCATTCCATTCGTTTTGATTCCGTTCGATTCCGTTCCATTCCATTCGTTTTGATGCCATTACATTCCATTCCATTCAATTCGGGTTGATTCCATTCCATTCAATTCCATTCCACTCCATTCCATTCCATTCGATTCCATTCTCGTTGATTCCATTCCAATCCATTCCATTCCATTCGGGTTATTTCAATTCCATTCCATTCAATTCCACTCGGGTTGATTTCATTATATTCCATTCACTTTGATTTCTTTCCATTCCATTCCATTCGGGTTGATTCCATTCCATTCCATTCCATTCCATTCCATTCCATTCCATTCGGAATGATTCCATTCCATTCCATTCCATTCCATTCCATTCCATTACATCTGACTTGATTCAATTCCATTCCATTCCATTCCTTTCCTTTCCATTCGGGATGATTTCATTGCATTCAATTGCATTCCATTCCATTCCTTTCCATTCCATTCCATTCGGCTTGACTCCATTCCATTCCATTCCATTCCATTCCATTCCATTCCATTCGTTTTGATTCTGTTCCATTCCATTCCATTCCATTCCATTCGTTTTGATTCCATTCCATTACATTCCATTCCATACGGGTTGATTCCATTCCATTCAATTCCATTCCACTCCATTCCATTCCATTCGATTCCATTCTCGTTGATTCCTTTCCAATCCATTCCATTCCACTCGGGTTATTTCAATTCCATTCCATTCAATTCCACTCGGGTTGATTACATTATATTCCATTCGGGTTGATTCCATTCCATTCCATTCCATTCCATTCGGGTTGATTCCATTCCATTCCATTCCATTCCATTCCATTCCATTACATTCGTGTTACATCCATTCCATTCCATTCCATTCCATTCCATTCGGGTTGATTCCATTCCACTCCTTTCCATTCCTTTCCATTAAATTCCATTCGTGTTTATTCCATTCCATTCCATTCCATTTGGGTTGATTCCATTCCATTCCATTCCATTTCATTCCATGCCATTCCATTCCATTCTATTCCATTCGGGTTGATTCCATTCCCTTCCACTCCATTACATATGACTTGATTCCATTCCATTCCATTCCATTCCATTCGGCTTTATTCCATTCCATTCCATTCCATTTCATTCGGGTTGATTCCATTCCATTCCATTCCTTTAAATTCGGGTTGACTCCATTCCAATCCATTCCATTCCAGTCATTTCCATTCCATTCGGATTGATTCCATTCCATTCCATTCCATTCCTTTCCATTCCATTCCATTCGGGTTGATTCCATTCCATTCAATTCCATTCGTTTTGATTCCATTCCATTCCATTCCATTCGGCTTGATTCCATTCCATTCCATTCCATTCCATTCCATTCCATTCCATTCGTTTTGATTCCATTCCATTCCATTCCATTCCATTCCATTCGTTTTGATTCCATTCCATTCCATTCCATTCCATTCGGGTTGATTCCATTCCACTCCATTCCATTCCATTCGATTCCATTCTCGTTGTTTCCTTTCCAATCCATTCCCTTCCATTCGGGTTATTTCAATTCCATTCCTTTCAATTCCACTCGGGTTGATTACATTTTATTCCATTCGGGTTGATTCCATTCCATTCCATTCCATTCCATTCGGGTTGATTCCATTCCATTCCATTCCATTCCATTCCATTCCATTCCATTCCATTCCATTCGCAATGATTCCATTCCATTCCATTCCATTCCATTCCATTACATATGACTTGATTCCATTCCATTCCATTCCATTCCATTCCATTGCATTCCATTCCATTCCATTCCTTTCCATTCGGGTTGATTTCATTGCATTGAATTGCATTCCATTCCATTCAATTCAAGTTGATTCCATTCCATTCTTTCCATTTCATTCGGTTTTATTCCATTCCATTCCATTCAATTCCATTCCATTCCATTCAATTTGATTCCATTCCATTCCATTCGGTGTGATTCCATTCCATTCCATTCCATTAGGCTTGATTCCATTCCATTGCATTCCATTCCATTCCATTCGTTTTGATTCCGTTCGATTCCGTTCCATTCCATTCGTTTTGATTCCATTACATTCCATTCCATTCAATTCGGGTTGATTCCATTCCATTCAATTCCATTCCACTCCATTCCATTCCATTCGATTCCATTCTCGTTGATTCCATTCCAATCCATTCCATTCCATTCGGGTTATTTCAATTCCATTCCATTCAATTCCACTCGGGTTGATTTCATTATATTCCATTCACTTTGATTTCTTTCCATTCCATTCCATTCGGGTTGATTCCATTCCATTCCATTCCATTCCATTCCATTCCATTCCATTCCATTCGGAATGATTCCATTCCATTCCATTCCATTCCATTCCATTCCATTACATCTGACTTGATTCAATTCCATTCCATTCCATTCCTTTCCTTTCCATTCGGGATGATTTCATTGCATTCAATTGCATTCCATTCCATTCCTTTCCATTCCATTCCATTCGGCTTGACTCCATTCCATTCCATTCCATTCCATTCCATTCCATTCCATTCGTTTTGATTCTGTTCCATTCCATTCCATTCCATTCCATTCGTTTTGATTCCATTCCATTACATTCCATTCCATACGGGTTGATTCCATTCCATTCAATTCCATTCCACTCCATTCCATTCCATTCGATTCCATTCTCGTTGATTCCTTTCCAATCCATTCCATTCCACTCGGGTTATTTCAATTCCATTCCATTCAATTCCACTCGGGTTGATTACATTATATTCCATTCGGGTTGATTCCATTCCATTCCATTCCATTCCATTCGGGTTGATTCCATTCCATTCCATTCCATTCCATTCCATTCCATTCCATTCGTGTTACATCCATTCCATTCCATTCCATTCCATTCCATTCGGGTTGATTCCATTCCACTCCTTTCCATTCCTTTCCATTAAATTCCATTCGTGTTTATTCCATTCCATTCCATTCCATTTGGGTTGATTCCATTCCATTCCATTCCATTTCATTCCATGCCATTCCATTCCATTCTATTCCATTCGGGTTGATTCCATTCCATTCCACTCCATTACATATGACTTGATTCCATTCCATTCCATTCCATTCCATTCGGCTTTATTCCATTCCATTCCATTCCATTTCATTCGGGTTGATTCCATTCCATTCCATTCCTTTAAATTCGGGTTGACTCCATTCCAATCCATTCCATTCCAGTCATTTCCATTCCATTCGGATTGATTCCATTCCATTCCATTCCATTCCTTTCCATTCCATTCCATTCGGGTTGATTCCATTCCATTCAATTCCATTCGTTTTGATTCCATTCCATTCCATTCCATTCCATTCCATTCCATTCCATTCCATTCCATTCCATAACATTCCATTCCATTCCATTCGGGATGATTCCATTCCATTCCATTCCATTATGCTTCATTCCATTCCGTTCCATTCCATTCCATTCCATTCCATTCCATTCTTTTTGACTCCATTCCATTCCATTCCATTCCATTCGGGTTGATTACATTCAATTCTATTCCATTCCACTCCATTCCATTCCGATCGATTCCATTCTCGTTGATTCCATTCCATTCCATTGCATTCCTTTCGAGTTATTTCCATTCCATTCCATTCAATTCCACTCGAGTTGATTCTATTATATTACATTCGGGTTGATTCCATTCCATTCCATCCCATTCCATTGGGGTAGATTGATTCCATTCCATTCCATTCCATTCCATTCCATTCAGTTCCATTCCATTCCATTCGGATTGATTCCATTCCATTCCATTCCATTCCATTCCATTCCATTCAGGTTACATCCATTCCATTCCACTCCATTCCATTCCATTCGGGTTGTTTCCATTCCATTCCATTCCTTTAGATTCGGGTTGACTCCATTCCATTCCAGTCCATTCCATTCCTTTCCATTCCATTGGGATTGATTCCATTCCATTCCATTCCAGTCCATTCCTTTCCATTCCATTCCATTCGGGTTGAATCCATTCCATTCCATTCCATACCATTTGGGTTGATACCATTCCATTCCATTCAATTCCATTCCATTCCATTCGGATTGATTCCATTCCATTCCATTCCATACCATGCCATTCCATTCGTGTTACATCCATTCCATTGCATTCCATTCCATTCCATTCCATTCCATTCCATTCCATTCCATTCCATTCCACTCCGGTTGATTCCCTTCCATTCCATTCCTTTCCATTCGGGTTGACTCCATTCCATTCCATTCCATTCCTTTCCATTCCATTGGGATTGATTCCATTCCATTCCATTCCATTCCATTCCTTTCCATTCCATTCCATTCGGCTTGACTCCATTCCATTCCATTCCATTCCATTCGTTTTGGTTCTGTTCCATTCCATTCCATTCCATTCCATTCGTTTTGATTCCATTCCATTCAATTCCATTCCACTCCATTCCATTCCATTCGATTCCATTCTCGTTGATTCCTTTCCAATCCATTCCATTACATTCGGGTTATTTCAATTCCATTCCATTCAATTCCACTCGGGTTGATTACATTATATTCCATTCTGGTTGATTCCATTCCATTCCATTCCATTCCATTCGGGTTGATTCCATTCCATTCCATTCCATTCCATTCCATTCCATTCGGAATGATTCCATTCCATTCCATTCCGTTCCATTCCTCTCGGGTTGACTCCATTCCATTCCATTCCGTTCCATTACATTCCATTCCATTCGGGTTGATTCCATTCCATTCCATTCCATTCCATTCCGTTCGTGTTACATCCATTCCATTCCATTCCATTCCATTCCATTCCATTCCATTCCATTCCATTCGGGTTGATTCCATTCCATTCCTTTCCATTCCTTTCCATTAAATTCCATTCGTGTTTATTCCATTCCATTCCATTCCATTTTGGTTGATTCCATTCCATTCCATTCCATTTCATTCCACGCCATTCCATTCCATTCTATTCCATTCGGGTTGATTCCATTCCATTCCACTCCATTACATATGTCTTGATTCCATTCCATTCCATTCCATTCCATTCGGCTTTATTCCATTCCATTCCATTCCATTTCATTCGGGTTGATTCCATTCCATTCCCTTCCTTTCCATTCGGGTTGACTCCATTCCATTCCATTCCATTCCATTCCATTCCATTCCATTCCTTTCCATTCCATTCCATTCGGGTTGGTTCCATTCCATTCAATTCCATTCGTTTTGATTCCATTCCATTCCATTCCATTCCATTACATTCCATTCCATTGCATTCGGGTTGATTCCATTCCATTCCATTCCATTCCATTCCATACCATTCCATTAGGGTTGATTCCATTCCATTCCATTCTATTGCATTCGGGTTGATTCCATTCCATTCCATTCCATTCCTTTCCATTACATATGACTTGATTCCATTCCATTCCATTCCATTCCATTCCATTCCATTCCATTCGGGCTGATTCCATTCTATTCCATTCCATTCCATTCCATTCCATTTCATTCGGTTTTATTCCATTCCATTCCATTCCATTCCATTCCATTCCATTTCATTCCATTCCATTCCATTCGGTATGATTCCATTCCATTCCATTCCATTCGGCTTGATTCCATTCCATTCCTTTCCATTCCATTCCATTCCATTCGTTTTGATTCCGTTCCATTCCATTCCATTCCATTCGTTTTGATTCCATTCCATTCCATTCCATTCCATTCGGGTTGATTCCATTCCACTCCATTCCATTCCATTCGATTCCATTCTCTTTGATTCCATTCCAATCCATTCCATTCCATTCGAGTTATTTCAATTCCATTCCTTTCAATTCCACTCGGTTTGATTACATTTTATTCCATTCGGGTTGATTGCATTCCATTCCATTCCATTCCTTTCGGGTTGATTCCATTCCATTCCATTCCATTCTTTCGGGTTGATTCCATTCAATTCCATTCCATTCCATCCCATTCGGAATGATTCCATTCCATTCCATTCCGTTCCATTCCTCTCGGGTTGACTCCATTCCATTCCATTCCGTTCCATTCCATTCCATTCCATTCGGGTTGATTCCATTCCATTCCATTCCATTCCATTCCATTCGTGTTACATCCATTCCATTCCATTCCATTACATTACATTACATTCCTTTCGGGTTGATTCCATTCCATTCCTTTCCATTCCTTTCCATTAAATTCCATTCGTGTTTATTGCATTCCATTCCATTCCATTTGGGTTGATTCCATTCCATTCCATTCCATTTCATTCCATGCCATTCCATTCCATTCTATTCCATTCGGGTTCATTCCATTCCATTCCACTCCATTACATATGACTTGATTCCATTCTATTCCATTCCATTCCATTCGGCTTTATTCCATTCCATTCCATTCCATTTCATTCGGGTTGATTCCATTCCATTCCATTCCTTTCCATTCGGGTTGACTCCATTCCAATCCACTCCATTCCAGTCATTTCCATTCCATTCGGATTGATTCCATTCCATTCCATTCCATTCCTTTCCATTCCATTCCATTCGGGTTGATTCCATTCCATTCAATTCCATTCGTTTTGATTCCATTCCATTCCATTCCATTCCATTCCATTCCATTCCATTCCATTCCATTCGGGTTGATTCCATTCCATTCCATTCCATTCCATTCCATTCCATTCCATTCCATTCCATTCCATTCCATTCCATACCATTCAATTCGGGTTGATTCCATTCCATTCCATTCTATTGCATTCGGGTTGATTCCATTCCATTCCACTCCATTACATATGACTTGATGCCATTCCATTCCATTCCATTCCATTCGGCTTTATTCCATTCCATTCCATTCCATTTCATTCGGGTTGATTCCATTCCATTCCATTCCTTTCCATTCGGGTTGACTCCATTCCAATACATTCCATTCCAGTCATTTCCATTCCATTCGGATTGATTCCATTCCATTCCATTCCATTCCTTTCCATTCCATTCCATTCTGGTTGATTCCATTCAATTCAATTCCATTCGTTTTGATTCCATTCCATTCCATTCCATTCCATTCCATTCCATTCGGGTTGATTCCCTTCCCTTCCATTCCATTCCATTCCATTCCATTCCATTCCATTCCATTCGGGTTGATTCCATTCCATTCCATTCTATTGCATTCGGGTTGATTCCATTCCATTCCATTCCATTCCTTTCCATTACATATGACTTGATTCCATTCCATTCCATTCCATTCCATTTCATTACATTCCATTCCGGTTGATTTCATTCCATTCCATTCCTTTCCATTGGGATTGATTCCATTCCATTCCATTCCATTCCATTCCTTTCCATTCCATTCCATTCGGCTTGACTCCATTCCATTCCATTCCATTCCATTCCATTCCATTCCATTCCATTCCATTCGTGTTACATCCATTCCATTCCATTCCATTCCATTACATTACATTACATTCCTTTCGGGTTGATTCCATTCCATTCCTTTCCATTCCTTTCCATTAAATTCCATTCGTGTTTATTCCATTCCATTCCATTCCATTTGGGTTGATTCCATTCCATTCCATTCCATTTCATTCCATGACATTCCATTCCATTCTATTCCATTCGGGTTCATTCCATTCCATTCCACTCCATTACATATGACTTGATTCCATTCTATTCCATTCCATTCCATTCGGCTTTATTCCATTCCATTCCATTCCATTTCATTCGGGTTGATTCCATTCCATTCCATTCCTTTCCATTCGGGTTGACTCCATTCCAATCCACTCCATTCCAGTCATTTCCATTCCATTCGGATTGATTCCATTCCATTCCATTCCATTCCTTTCCATTCCATTCCATTCGGGTTGATTCCATTCCATTCAATTCCATTCGTTTTGATTCCATTCCATTCCATTCCATTCCATTCCATTCGGGTTGATTCCATTCCATTCCATTCCATTCCATTCCATTCCATTCCATTCCATTCCATTCCATTCCATTCCATACCATTCCATTCGGGTTGATTCCATTCCATTCCATTCTATTGCATTCGGGTTGATTCCATTCCATTCCATTCCATTCCTTTCCATTACATATGACTTGATTCCATTCCATTCCATTCCATTCCATTCCATTCCATTCCATTCCATTCCATTCCATTCGGGTTGATTCCATTCCATTCCATTCCATTCCATTCCATTTCATTCGGTTTTATTCCATTCCATTCCATTCCATTCCATTCCATTCCATTCCATTCCATTCGGTATGATTCCATTCCATTCCATTCCATTCGGCATGATTCCATTCCATTCCATTCCATTCGTTTTGATTCCGTTCCATTCTATTCCATTCCATTCGTGTTGATTCCATTCCACTCCATTCCATTCCATTCGATTCCATTCTCGTTGATTCCATTCCAATCCATTCCATTCCATTCGTGTTATTTCAATTCCATTCCTTTAAATTCCACTCGGGTTGATTACATTTAATTCCATTCGGGTTGATTGCACTCCATTCCATTCCATTCCATTCGGGTTGATTCCATTCCATTCCATTCCATTCCATTCCATTCCATTCCATTCCATTCCATTCCATTCGCAATGATTCCATTCCATTCCATTCCATTCAATTCCATTACATATGACTTGATTCCATTCCATTCCTTTCCATTCGGGTTGATTTCATTGCATTGAATTGCATTCCATTCCATTCAATTCGAGTTGATTCCATTCCATTCTTTCCATTTCATTCGGTTTTATTCCATTCCATTCCATTCCATTCCATTCCATTCCATTCCATTCCATTCCATTTCATTCCATTCCATTCCATTCGGTATGATTCCATTCCATTCCATTCCATTCCTTTTGGTTCCGTTCGATTCCGTTCCATTCCATTCGTTTTGATTCCATTCCATTCCATTCCATTCAATTCGGGTTGATTCCATTCCATTCCATTCCATTCCACTCCATTCCATTCCATTCCATTCCATTCTCGTTGATTCCATTCCAATCCATTCCATTCCATTCGGGTTATTTCAATTCCATTCCATTCAATTCCACTCGGGTTGACTTCATTATATTCCATTCAGGTTGATTCCATTCCATTCCATTCCATTCCATTCGGGTAGACTCCATTCCATTCCATTCCATTCCATTCCATTCCATTCCATTCCATTACATTCGGAATGATTCCATTCCATTCCATTCCATTCCATTCCATTCCATTCCATTCCATTACATATGACTTTATTCCATTCCATTCCATTCCATTCCTTTCCTTTCCATTCGGGATGATTTCATTGCATTCAATTGCATTCCATTCCATTCCTTTCCATTCCATTCCATTCGGCTTGACTCCATTCCATTCCATTCCATTCCATTCCATTCGTTTTGATTCTGTTCCATTCCATTCCATTCCATTCCATTCGTTTTGATTCCATTCCATTACATTCCATTCCATACGGGTTGATTCCATTCCATTCAATTCCATTCCACTCCATTCCATTCCATTCGATTCCATTCTCGTTGATTCCTTTCCAATCCATTCCATTCCACTCGGGTTATTTCAATTCCATTCCATTCAATTCCACTCGGGTTGATTACATTATATTCCATTCGGGTTGATTCCATTCCATTCCATTCCATTCCATTCGGGTTGATTCCATTCCATTCCATTCCATTCCATTCCATTCGGAATGATTCCATTCCATTCCATTCCGTTCCATTCCTCTCGGGTTGACTCCATTCCATTCCATTCTGTTCCATTACATTCCATTCCATTCGGGTTGATTCCATTCCATTCCATTCCATTCCATTCCATTCGGGTTGATTCCATTCCATTCCATTCCATTCCATTCCATTCCATTCCACTCGGAATGATTCCATTCCATTCCATTCCATTCCATTCCATTCCATTACATATGACTTGATTCCATTCCATTCCTTTCCTTTCCATTCGGGATGATTTCATTGCATTCAATTGCATTCCATTCCATTCAATTCGGGTTGATTCCATTCCATTCCATTCCATTCCATTCGGTTTTATTCCATTCCCTTCCATTCCTTTCCATTCCATTTCATTCCATTCCATTCCTTTCGGAATGATTCCATTCCATTCCATTCCATTCCATTCAGCTTGATTCCTTTCCATTCCTTTCCATTCTACTCCATTCCATTCGTTCTAATTCCATTCCATTCCATTCCATTCCAATCCATTCCATTCGTTTTGATTCCATTCCATTCCATTCCATTCCATTCGTTTTGATTCCATTCCATTCCATTTCATTCCATTCCATTCCATTCCTTTCTTCTTGATTCCATTCCCTTCCGTTACTTTTCATTCCATTCCATTCGTTTTGATTCCATTCCATTCCATTCCATTCCATTCCATTCGGGTTGATTCCATTCAATTCAATTCCATTCCACTCCATTCCATTCCATTCGATTCCATTCTCGTTGATTCCACTCCATTCCATTCCATTCCATTCGGGTTATTTCCATTCCATTCGATTCAATTACACTCGGTTTGATTCCATTTTACTCTATTCGGGTTGATTCCATTCCATTCCATTCCATTCCATTCGGGTTGCTTCCATTCCATTCCATTCCATTCCATTCGGATTGATTCCATTCCATTCCATTCCATTCCATTCCATTCCATTTGTTTCCATTCCTTTGCGGTTGACTCCATTCCATTCCATTCCATTCCATTCCATTCCATTCCATTCGTGTTACATCCATTCCATTCCATTCCATTCCATTCCATTCCTTTCGGGTTGATTCCAAATCATTCCATTCCATTGCGTTCCATTCCATTCCACTCCATTCCCTTCTGGGTGATTCTATTCCATTCCATTCCATTCCATTCCATTACATATGACTTGATTCCATTCCATTAAATTCCATTCCATTCCATTCCATTCCATTCCATTCCATTCCATTCGGGTTGATTTCATTGCATTGAATTGCATCCCATTCCATTCAATTCGGGTTGATTCCATTCCATTATTTCCATTTCACTCGGTTTTATTCCATTCCATTCTATTCGATTCCATTCTCGTTGATTCCATTCCAATCCATTCCATTCCATTCGGGTTATTTCAATTCCATTCCATTCAATTCCACTCGGGTTGTTTACATTATATTCCATTCAGGTTGATTCCATTCCATTCCATTCCATTACATATGACTTGATTCCATTCCATTCCATTCCATTCCTTTCCTTTCCATTCGGGATGATTTCATTGCATTCAATTGCATTCCATTCCATTCCTTTCCATTCCATTCCATTCGGCTTGACTCCATTCCATTCCATTCCATTCGTTTTGATTCTGTTCGATTCCATTCCATTCCATTCCATTCGTTTTGATTCCATTCCATTACATTCCATTCCATACGGGTTGATTCCATTCCATTCAATTCCATTCCACTCCATTCCATTCCATTCGATTCCATTCTCGTTGATTCCTTTCCAATCCATTCCATTCCACTCGGGTTATTTCAATTCCATTCCATTCAATTCCACTCGGGTTGATTACATTATATTCCATTCGGGTTGATTCCATTCCATTCCCTTCCATTCCATTCGGGCTGATTCCATTCCATTCCATTCCATTCCATTCCATTCCATTCGGAATGATTCCATTCCATTCCATTCCGTTCCATTCCTCTCGGTTTGACTCCATTCCATTCCATTCCGTTCCATTACATTCCATTCCATTCGGGTTGATTCCATTCCATTCCATTCGTGTTACATCCATTCCATTCCATTCCATTCCATTCCATTCCATTCCATTCCATTCGGGTTGATTCCATTCCATTCCATTCCTTTCCATTCGGGTTGACTCCATTCCAATCCATTCCATTCCAGTCATTTCCATTCCATTCGGATTGATTCCATTCCATTCCATTCCATTCCTTTCCATTCCATTCCATTCTGGTTGATTCCATTCTATTCAATTCCATTCGTTTTGATTCCATTCCATTCCATTCCATTCCATTCCATTACATTCCATTCGGGTTGATTCCCTTCCCTTCCATTCCATTCCATTCCATTCCATTCCATTCCATACCATTCCATTCGGGTTGATTCCATTCCATTCCATTCTATTGCATTCGGGTTGATTCCATTCCATTCCATTCCATTCCTTTCCATTACATATGACTTGATTCCATTCCATTCCATTCCATTCCATTCCATTCCATTCCATTCCCGTTGATTTCATTCCATTCCATTCCTTTCCATTGGGATTGATTCCATTGCATTGCATTCCATTCCATTCCATTCCTTTCCATTCCATTCCATTCGGCTTGACTCCATTCCATTCCATTCCATTCCATTCCATTCGTTTTGATTCTGTTCCACTCCATTTCATTCCATTCCATTCGTTTTGATTCCATTCCATTACATTCCATTCCCTACGGCTTGATTCCATTCCATTCAATTCCATTCCACTCCATTCCACTCCATTCGATTCCATTCTCGTTGATTCCTTTCCAATCCATTCCATTCCATTCGGGTTATTTCAATTCCATTCCATTCAATTCCACTCGGGTTGATTACATTATATTCCAATCGGGTTGATTCCATTCCATTCCATTCCATTCCATTCTGGTTGATTCCATTCCATTCCATTCCATTCCAATCCATTCGGAATGATTCCATTCCATTCCATTCCGTTCCATTCCTCTCGGGTTGACTCCATTCCATTCCATTCCGTTCCATTACATTCCATTCCACTCGGGTTGATTCCATTCCGTTCCATTCCATTCCATTCCGTTCGTGTTACATCCATTCCATTCCATTCCATTCCATTCCATTCCATTCCATTCCATTCCATTCCATTCGGGTTGATTCCATTCCATTCCTTTCCATTCCTTTCCATTAAATTCCATTCGTGTTTATTCCATTCCATTCCAATCCATTTGGGTTGATTCCATTCCATTCCATTCCATTTCATTGCATGCCATTCCATTCCATTCTATTCCATTCGGGTTGATTCCATTCCATTCCACTCCATTACATATGACTTGATTCCATTCCATTCCATTCCATTCCATTCCATTTCCTTCGGGTTGATTCCATTCCATTCCATTCCTTTCCATTCGGGTTGACTCCATTCCAATCCATTCCATTCCAGTCATTTCCATTCCATTCGGATTGATTCCATTCCATTCCATTCCTTTCCTTTCCATTCCATTCCATTCGGGTTGATTCCATTCCATTCAATTCCATTCGTTTTGATTCCAATCCATTCCATTCCATTCCATTCGGGTTGATTCCATTCCATTCCATTCCATTCCATTCCATTCCATTCCATTCCATTCCATTCCATACCTTTCCATTCGGGTTGATTCCATTCCATTCCATTCTATTGCATTCGGGTTGATTCCATTCCATTCCATTCCATTCCTTTCCATTACATATGACTTGATTCCATTCCATTCCATTCCATTCCATTCCATTCCATTCGGGTTGATTCCACTTCATTCCATTCCATTCCATTCCATTTCATTCGGTTTTATTCCATTCCATTCCATTCCATTCCATTCCATTCCATTCCATTCCATTCCATTTCATTGCATACCATTCCATTCGGTATGATTCCATTCCATTCCATTCCATTCGGCTTGATTCCATTCCATACCATTCCATTCCATTCGTTTTGTTTCCGTTCCATTCCATTCCATTCCATTCGTTTTGATTCCATTCCACTCCATTCCATTCCATTCGATTCCATTCTCGTTGATTCCATTCCAATCCATTCCATTCCATTCGGGTTATTTCAATTCCATTCCTTTCAATTCCACTCGGGTTGATTACATTTTATTCCATTCGGGTTGATTCCATTCCATTCCATTCCATTCCATTCGGGTTGATTCCATTCCATTCCATTCCATTCCATTCCATTCCATTCCATTCCATTCCATTCCATTCCATTCGCAATGATTCCATTCCATTCCATTCCATTCGGGTTGATTCCATTCCATTCCATTCCATTCATTTCCATTCCCTTCCATTCGGGTTGATTCCATTCCATTCAATTCCATTCGTTTTGATTCCATTCCATTCCATTCCATTCCATTACATTACATTACATTACATTACATTGGGGTTGATTCCATTCCATTCCATTCCATTCCATTCCATTCCATTCCATTCCATTCCAATCCATACCATTCCATTCGGGTTGATTCCATTCCATTCCATTCTATTGCATTCGGGTTGATTCCATTCCGTTCCATTCCATTCCTTTCCATTACATATGACTTGATTCCATTCCATTCCATTCCATTCCATTCCAATCCATTCCATTCCATTCGGGTTGATTCCATTCCATTCGATTCCATTCCATTCCATTTCATTCGGTTTTATTCCATTCCATTCCATTCCATTGCATTCCATTCCATTCCATTCCATTCCATTCCATTCGGTATGATTCCATTCCATTCCATTCCATTCGGCTTGATTCCATTCCATTCCATTGCATTCCATTCCATTCCATTCGTTGTGATTCCATTCCATTCCATTCCATTCCATTCGTTTTGATTCCATTCCATTCCATTCCATTCCATTCGGGTTGATTCCATTCCACTCCATTCCATTCCATTCGATTCCATTCTCGTTGATTCCTTTCCAATCCATTCCATTCCATTCAGGTTATTTCAATTCCATTCCTTTCAATTCCACTCGGGTTGATTACATTTTATTCCATTCGGGTTGATTCCATTCCATTCCATTCCATTCCATTCCATTCGGGTTGATTCCATTCCATTCCATTCCTTTCCATTCCATTCCATTCCATTCCATTCCATTCCATTCGCAATGATTCCATTCCATTCCATTCCATTTCATATGACTTGATTCCATTCCATTCCATTCCATTCCATTCCTTTCCATTCCATTCCATTCCATTCCTTTCCTTTCGGGTTGATTTCACTGCATTGAATTGCATTCCATTCCATTCAATTCGAGTTGATTCCATTCCATTCTTTCCATTTCATTCGGTTTTATTCCATTCCATTCCATTCAATTCCATTCCATTCCATTCCATTTGATTCCATTCCATTCCATTCGGTATGATTCCCTTCCATTCCATTCCATTAGGCTTGATTCCATTCCATTCCATTCCATTCCATTCCATTCGTTTTGATTCCGTTCGATTCCGTTCCATTCCATTCGTTTTGATTCCATTACATTCCATTCCATTCAATTCGGGTTGATTCCATTCCATTCAATTCAATTCCACTCCATTCCATTCCATTCGATTCCATTCTCGTTGATTCCATTCCAATCCATTCCATTCCATTCGGGTTATTTCAGTTCCATTCCATTCAATTCCACTCGGGTTGATTTCATTATATTCCATTCAGGTTGATTCCATTCCATTACATTACATTCGGGTTGATTCCATTCCATTCCATTCCATTCAATTCCATTCCATTCCATTCCATTCCATTCCATTCGGAATCATTCCATTCCATTCCATTCCATTCCATTCCATTCCATTCCATTCCATTCCATTACATCTGATTTGATTCAATTCCATTCCATTCCATTCCTTTCCTTTCCATTCGGGATGATTTCATTGCATTCAATTGCATTCCATTCCATTCCTTTCCATTCCATTCCATTCGGCTTGACTCCATTCCATTCCATTCCATTCCATTCCATTCCATTCGTTTTGATTCTGTTCCATTCCATTCCATTCCATTCCATTCGTTTTGATTCCATTCCATTACATTCCAATCCATACGGGTTGATTCCATTCCATTCAATTCCATTCCACTCCATTCCATTCCATTCGATTCCATTCTCGTTGATTCCTTTCCAATCCATTCCATTCCACACGGGTTATTTCAATTCCATTCCATTCAATTCCACTCGGGTTGATTACATTATATTCCGTTCGGGTTGATTCCATTCCATTCCATTCCATTCCATTCGGGTTGATTCCATTCCATTCCATTCCATTCCATTCCATACGGAATGATTCCATTCCATTCCATTCCGTTCCATTCCTCTCGGGTTGACTCCATTCCATTCCATTCCGTTCCATTACATTCCATTCCATTCGGGTTGATTCCATTCCATTCCATTCCATTCCATTCCATTCCATTCGTGTTACATCCGTTCCATTCCATTCCATTCCATTCCATTCCATTCGGGTTGATTCCATTCCACCCCTTTCCATTCCTTTCCATTAAATTCCATTCGTGTTTATTCCATTCCATTCCATTCCATTTGGGTTGATTCCATTCCATTCCATTCCATTTCATTCCATGCCATTCCATTGCATTCTATTCCATTCGGGTTGATTCCATTCCATTCCAATCCATTCCATTCCATTCCATTCCATGTCATTCCATTCCATTCCTTGCCATTCCATTCCATTTGGATTGATTCCATTACATTCCATTCCATTCCGTTCCATTCCTTTCGGTTTGACTCCATTCCATTTCATTCCGTTCCATTCCATTCCATTCCATTCGGGTTGATTCCAATCCATTCCATTCCATTCCATTCCATTCCATTCCATTCGTGTTACATCCATTCCATTCCATACCATTCCGTTCCATTCGGGTTGATTCCATTCCATTCGTTTCCTTTCCATTCGGGTTGATTGCATTCCATTCCATTCCATTCAATTCCATTCTTTTCCATTCCATTCCATTCCATTCGGATTGTTTCCATTCCATTCCATTCCATTCCATTCCTTTCCGTTCCATTAGATTCGGGTTGATTCCGTTCCATTCCATTCCATTCCATTCCTTTAGATTCCATTCGGATTGATTCCATTCCATTCCATTCCATTCCATTCCATTCCTTTCCATTCCATTCCATTCGGGTTGATTCCATTCCATTCCATTCCACTCCATGCCCTTCCATTCCATTCGGCTTGATTCCATTCCACTCCATTCCATTCCATTCCATTCCATTCCATTCCATTCCATTCCATTCCATTCCATTGCATTCCACTCCATTCTGGTTGATTCCATTCCATTCAATTCCATTCCACTTTATTCCATTCCATTCGATTCCATTCTCATTGATTCCACTCCATTCCATTCCGTTCCATTCGGGTTATTTCCACTCCATTCCATTCAATTCAACTAGGATTGATTCCATTATATTCCATTCGGGTTGATTCCATTCCATTCCATTCCATTCCATTCGGGTTGATTCCATTCCATTCCATTCCATTCCATTCCTTTCCATTCCATTAGATTCCGGTTGATTCCATTCCATTCCATTCCATTCGTGTTGATTCCATTCCACTCCATTCCATTCCATTCCATTCCATTCCATTCCATTCCATTCGGGTTGAATCCAAATCATTCTATTCCATTCCATTCCGTTCCATTCCATTCCACTCCATTCCTTTCGGGGTGATTCTATTCCATTCCATTCCATTCCATTCCATTCCAATCGGGTTGATTCCACTCCATTCCATTCCATTCCATTCCATTCCTTGCCATTCGTGTTGATTCCATTCCATTCCATTCCATTCCATTACCTTCCATTCCATTTGGGTTGATTCCATTCCAAACCATTCCATTCCATTCCATGCCGTTCCATTCCATTCGGGTTCATTCCATTCCATTCCATTCCATTTCATTCCATTCCATTCCATTCCTTTCGGGTTGATTCTATTCCATTCTATTCCATTTCATTCTATTCCATTACCTTCCATTCGGATTGATTCCATTCCATTCCATTCCATTCCATTCCATTCCGTTCCATTCCTTTCGCGTTGACTCCATTCCATTCCATTCCATTCCATTCCATTCCATTCCATTCCATTCCATTCCATTCCATTTGGGTTGATTCCATTCCATTCCATTCCATTCCATTCCATTCCATTCCATTCCATTCCATTCCATTTGTGTTACATCCATTCCATTCCATTCCATTCCATTCCATTCCATTCGGGTGATTCCATTCTATTCCATTCCTTTCCATTCGGGTTGACTCCATTCCATTCCATTCCATTCCTTTCCATTCCATTCGGATTGATTCCATTCCATTCCATTCCATTCCATTCCATTCCATTCCATTCCATTCCATTCCAATCCTTTCCATTCCATTCCTTTCGGGTTGATACCATTCCATTCCATTCCATTCCATTCCATTCCATTCCATTCCATGCCATTCCATTCCATTCGGGTTGATTCCATTCCACTCCATTCTATTCCATTACATTCGTGTTGATTCCATTCCATTCCATTCCATTCCTTTCGGGTTGATTCCATTCCAGTCCATTGCATTCCATTCCATTCCATTCCATTCGTGTTGATACCATTCCATTCAATTCTTTCCATTCCATTCCATTCCATTCCATTCCATTCGTGTTGCTTCCAATCCATTCAATTCCATTCCATTCCATTCCATTCCATTCCATTCCATTCCATTTGGGTTGATTCCATTCCATTCCATTCCATTCCATTTCATTCCATGACATTCCCTGCCATTCTATTGCATTCGGGTTGATTCCATTCCATTCCATTCCATTCCATTCCATTCCATTCCATTCCATTCCATTACATATGACTTGATTCCATTCCATTCCATGCCATTCCTTTCCATTCGGGTTGATTTCATTGCATTCTATTGCATTCCATTCCATTCAATTCGGGTTGATTCCATTCCATTCCATTCCATTCCATACGGTTTTATTCCATTCCCTTCCATTCCATTCCATTCAGCTTGATTCCATTCCATTCCATTCCATTCCACTCCATTCCATTCGTTTTGATTCCATTCCATTATATTCCTTTCCATTCCATTCGGATTGATTCCATTCCATTCCATTCCATTCCATTCCATTCCAATCCTTTCCTTTCCATTCCATTCGGGTTGATACCATTCCATTCCATTCCATTCCATTCCATTCCATTCCATGCCATTCCATTCCATTCGGGTTGATTCCATTCCACTCCATTCTATTCCATTACATTCGTGTTGATTCCATTCCATTCCATTCCATTCCATTCGGGTTGATTCCATTCCAGTCCATTGCATTCCATTCCATTCCATTCCATTCGTGTTGATTCCATTCCATTCAATTCTTTCCATTCCATTCCATTCCATTCCATTCCATTCGTGTTGCTTCCAATCCATTCAATTCCATTCCATTCCATTCCATTCCATTCCATTCCATTCCATTTGGGTTGATTCCATTCCATTCCATTCCATTCCATTTCATTCCATGACATTCCCTGCCATTCTATTGCATTCGGGTTGATTCCATTCCATTCCATTCCATTCCATTCCATTCCATTCCATTACATATGACTTGATTCCATTCCATTCCATGCCATTCCTTTCCATTCGGGTTGATTTCATTGCATTCTATTGCATTCCATTCCATTCAATTCGGGTTGATTCCATTCCATTCCATTCCATTCCATACGGTTTTATTCCATTCCCTTCCATTCCATTCCATTCAGCTTGATTCCATTCCATTCCATTCCATTCCACTCCATTCCATTCGTTTTGATTCCATTCCATTCCATTCCATTCCATTCCATTCCATTCGTTTTGACTCCATTCCACTCCATTCCATTCCATTCGTGTTGATTCCATTCCATTCCATTCCATTCCATTCCATTCCATTCCTTTCCATTCCATTCCATTCGGTATGATTCCATTCCATTCCATTCCATTCCATTCCATTCCATTCCATTCCATTACATATGACTTTATTCCATTCCATTCCATTCCATTCCTTTCCTTTCCATTCGGGATTATTTCATTGCATTCAATTGCATTCCATTCCATTCCTTTCCATTCCATTCCATTCGGCTTGACTCCATTCCATTCCATTCCATTCCATTCCATTCCATTCCATTCCTTTCCATTCCATTTCATTCGGGTTGATTCAATTCCATTCCTCTCCATTCGTGTTGATTACATTCCACTCCATCCCATTCAATTCCATTTCATACCAATCCATTCCGGTTGATTCCATTCCATTCAATTCCATTCCACTTTATTCCATTCCATTCGATTCCATTCTCATTGAATCCACTCCATTCCATTCCGTTCCATTCGGGTTATTTCCACTCCATTCCATTCAATTCAACTTGGATTGATTCCATTATATTCCATTCGGGTTGATTCCATTCCATTCCATTCCATTCCGTTCGGGTTGATTCCATTCCATTCCATTCCATTCCATTCCATTCCATTCCATTCCATTCCATTCCATTGCATGCCATTCCATTCCATTCGTATTGATTCCATTGCATTCCATTCCATTCCGTTCCATTCCTTTCGGTTTGACTCCATTCCATTGCATAACGTTCCATTCCATGCCATTCCATTCGGGTTGATTCCAATCCATTCCATTCCATTCCATTCCATTCCATTCCATTCCATTCGTGTTACGTCCATTCCATTCCATTCCATTCCATTCGGGTTGATTCCATTCCATTCCATTCCTTTCCATTCCGGTTGATAGAATTCCATTCCATTCCATTCCATTCCATTCCATTCCATTCCATTCCATTCCTTTCCATTCCATTCCATTCCATTCTGATTGATTCCATTCCATTCCATTCCATTCCATTCCTTTCCATTCCATTAGATTCGGGTTGATTCCATTCCATTCCATTCCATTCGTGTTGATTCCATTCCACTCCATTCCATTCCATTCCATTCCATTCCACTCCATTCCATTCGGGTTGAATCCAAATCATTCTATTCCATTCCATTCCGTTCCATTCCATTCCACTCCATTCCTTTCGGGGTGATTCTATTCCATTCCATTCCATTCCATTCCATTCCAATCGGGTTGATTCCACTACATTCCATTCCATTCCATTCCATTCCTTGCCATTCGTGTTGATTCCATTCCATTCCATTCCATTCCATTACCTTCCATTCCATTTGGGTTGATTCCATTCCAAACCATTCCATTCCATTCCATGCCGTTCCATTCCATTCGGGTTCATTCCATTCCATTCCATTCCATTTCATTCCATTCCATTCCATTCCTTTCGGGGTGATTCTATTCCATTCTATTCCATTTCATTCTATTCCATTCCATTCCATTCGGATTGATTCCATTCCATTACATTCCATTCCATTCCATTCCGTTCCATTCCTTTCGCGTTGACTCCATTCCATTCCATTCCATTCCATTCCATTCCATTCCATTTGGGTTGATTCCATTCCATTCCATTCCATTCCATTCCATTCCATTCCATTCCATTTGTGTTACATCCATTCCTTTCCATTCCATTCCATTCCATTCCATTCGGGTGATTCCATTCTATTCCATTCCTTTCCATTCGGGTTGACTCCATTCCATTCCATTCCATTCCTTTCCATTCCATTCGGATTGATTCCATTCCATTCCATTCCATTCCATTCCATTCCATTCCATTCCATTCCAATCCTTTCCATTCCATTCCATTCGAGTTGATTCCATTCCATTCCATTCCATTCCATTCCATTCCTTTCCATTCCATGCCATTCCATTCCATTCGGGTTGATTCCATTCCACTCCATTCCATTCCATTTCATTCGTCTTGATTCCAATCCATTCCATTCCATTCCATTCGGGTTGATTCCATTCCAGTCCATTGCATTCCATTCCATTCCATTCCATTCGTGTTGATTCCATTCCATTCAATTCTTTCCATTCCATTCCATTCCATTCCATTCCATTCGTGTTGCTTCCAATCCATTCAATTCCATTCCATTCCATTCCATTCCATTCCATTCCATTTGGGTTGATTCCATTCCATTCCATTCCATTCCATTTCATTCCATGACATTCCCTGCCATTCTATTGCATTCGGGTTGATTCCATTCCATTCCATTCCATTCCATTCCATTCCATTACATATGACTTGATTCCATTCCATTCCATTCCATTCCTTTCCATTCGGGTTGATTTCATTGCATTCTATTGCATTCCATTCCATTCCATTCGGGTTGATTCCATTCCATTCCATTCCATTCCATACGGTTTTATTCCATTCCCTTCCATTCCATTCCATTCAGCTTGATTCCATTCCATTCCATTCCATTCCACTCCATTCCATTCGTTTTGATTCCATTCCATTCCATTCCATTCCATTCCATTCCATTCGTTTTGACTCCATTCCACTCCATTCCATTCCATTCGTGTTGATTCCATTCCATTCCATTCCATTCCATTCCATTCCATTCCATTCGGAATGATTCCATTCCATTCCATTCCATTCCATTCCATTCCATTCCATTACATATGACTTTATTCCATTCCATTCCATTCCATTCCTTTCCTTTCCATTCGGGATGATTTCATTGCATTCATTTGCATTCCATTCCATTCTTTCCATTCCATTCCATTCGGCTTGACTCCATTCCATTCCATTCCATTCCATTCCATTCCATTCCATTCCATTCCTTTCCATTCCATTTCATTCGGGTTGATTCCATTCCATTCCTCTCCATTCGTGTGGATTACATTCCACTCCATCCCATTCAATTCCATTTCATACCAATCCATTCCGGTTGATTCCATTCCATTCGATTCCATTCCATTCCATTCCATTCCATTCCATTCGGGTTGATTCCGTTCCTGTCCATTCCATTCCATTCCACTCCATTCGGGTTGATTCCATTCCATTCCATTCCATAATTTTCCATTAAATTCCATTCGTGTTGATTCCATTCCATTCCATTCCATTCTATTCCATTTTGGTTGATTCCATCCATTCCATTCCATTTCATTCCATGCCATTCCATTCCATTCCATTCCATTCCATTCCATTCCAATCGGGTTGATTCCATTCCATTCCATTCCATTCCATTCCATGCCATTCGTGTTGATTCCATTCCATTCAATTCCATTCCATTACCTTCCGTTCCATTTGGGTTGATTCCATTCCAATCCATTCCATTCCATTCCATGCCGTTCCATTCCATTCGGGTTCATTCCATTCCATTCCATTCCATTCCATTCCATTCCTTTCGGGGTGATTCTATTCCATTCTATTCCATTTCATTCTATTCCATTCCATTCCATTCGGATTGATTGCTTTTCATTCCATTCCATTCCATTCCATTCCATTCCATTCCATTCCATTCCATTCCATGTCATTCCATTCCATTCCATGCCATTCCATTCCATTTGGATTGATTCCATTACATTCCATTCCATTCCGTTCCATTCCTTTCGGTTTGACTCCATTCCATTTCATTCCGTTCCATTCCATTCCATTCCATTCGGGTTGATTCCAATCCATTCCATTCCATTCCATTCCATTCCATTCCATTCCATTCCATTCGTGTTACATCCATTCCATTCCATACCATTCCGTTCCATTCGGGTTGATTCCATTCCATTCCATTCCTTTCCATTCGGGTTGATTGCATTCCATTCCATTCCATTCAATTCCATTCTTTTCCATTCCATTCCATTCCATTCGGATTGTTTCCATTCCATTCCACTCCATTCCATTCCATTCCATTCCATTCCATTCCATTCCATTCCATTCCATTCCAATCGGGTTGATTCCATTCCATTCCATTCTATTCCATTCCATTCCATGCCATTCGTGTTGATTCCATTCCATTCCATTCCATTCCATTACCTTCCATTCCATTTGGGTTGATTCCATTCCAATCCATTCCATTCCATTCCATGCCGTTCCATTCCATTCGTGTTCATTCCATTCCATTCCAATGCATTACATTCCATTCCTTTCGGGGCGATTCTATTCCATTCTATTCCATTTCATTCTATTCCATTCCATTCCATTCCATTCCATTCCATTCGTTTTGACTCCATTCCACTCCATTCCATTCCATTCGAGTTGATTCCATTCCATACCATTTCATTCCATTCCATTCCATTCCATTCCATTCGGGTTGATTCCATTCCACTCCATTCCATTCCATTACATTCGTCTTGATTCCATTCCATTCCATTCCATTCCATTCGGGTTGATTCCATTCCAGTCCATTGCATTCCATTCCATTCCATTCCATTCGTGTTGATTCCATTCCATTCAATTCTTTCCATTCCATTCCATTCCATTCCATTCCATTCGTGTTGCTTCCAATCCATTCAATTCCATTCCTTTCCATTCCATTCCATTCCATTCCATTCCATTTGGGTTGATTCCATTCCATTCCATTCCATTCCATTTCATTCCATGACATTCCCTGCCATTCTATTGCATTCGGGTTGATTCCATTCCATTCCATTCCATTCCATTCCATTCCATTCCATTCCATTCCATTACGTATGACTTGATTCCATTCCATTCCATTCCATTCCTTTCCATTCGGGTTGATTTCATTGCATTCTATTGCATTCCATTCCATTCAATTCGGGTTGATTCCATTCCATTCCATTCCATTCCATACGGTTTTATTCCATTCCCTTCCATTCCATTCCATTCAGCTTGATTCCATTCCATTCCATTCCATTCCACTCCATTCCATTCGTTTTGATTCCATTCCATTCCATTCCATTCCATTCCATTCCATTCCATTCGTTTTGACTCCATTCCACTCCATTCCATTCCATTCGTGTTGATTCCATTCCATTCCATTCCATTCCATTCCATTCCATTCCATTCCATTCGGAATGATTCCATTCCATTCCATTCCATTCCATTCCATTCCATTCCATTACATATGACTTTATTCCATTCCAATCCATTCCATTCCTTTCCTTTCCATTCGGGATGATTTCATTGCATTCATTTGCATTCCATTCCATTCTTTCCATTCCATTCCATTCGGCTTGACTCCATTCCATTCCATTCCATTCCATTCCATTCCATTCCATTCCATTCCTTTCCATTCCATTTCATTCGGGTTGATTCAATTCCATTCCTCTCCATTCGTGTTGATTACATTCCACTCCATCCCATTCAATTCCATTTCATACCAATCCATTCCGGTTGATTCCATTCCATTCCATTCCATTCCATTCCATTCGGGTTGATTCCGTTCCTGTCCATTCCATTCCATTCCACTCCATTCGGGTTGATTCCATTCCATTCCATTCCATAACTTTCCATTAAATTCCATTCGTGTTGATTCCATTCCATTCCATTCCATTCCATTCAATTTTGGTTGATTCCATCCATTCCATTCCATTTCATTCCATGCAATTCCATTCCATTCCATTCCATTCCATTCCAATCGGGTTGATGCCATTCCATTCCATTCCATTCCATTCCATGCCATTCGTGTTGATTCCATTCCATTCAATTCCATTCCATTACCTTCCGTTCCATTTGGGTTGATTCCATTCCAATCCATTCCATTCCATTCCATGCCGTTCAATTCCATTCGGGTTCATTCCATTCCATTCCATTCCATTCCATTCCATTCCTTTCGGGGTGATTCTATTCCATTCTATTCCATTTCATTCTATTCCATTCCATTCCATTCGGATTGATTCCTTTCCATTCCATTCCATTCCATTCCATTCCATTCCATTCCATTCCATTCCATGTCATTCCATTCCATTCCATGCCATTCCATTCCATTTGGATTGATTCCATTACATTCCATTCCATTCCGTTCCATTCCTTTCGGTTTGACTCCATTCTATTTCGTTCCGTTCCATTCCATTCCATTCCATTCGGGTTGATTCCAATCCATTCCATTCCATTCCATTCCATTCCATTCCATTCCATTCGTGTTACATCCATTCCATTCCATACCATTCCGTTCCATTCGGGTTGATTCCATTCCATTCCATTCCTTTCCATTCAGGTTGATTGCATTCCATTCCATTCCATTCAATTCCATTCTTTTCCATTCCATTCCATTCCATTCGGATTGTTTCCATTCCATTCCACTCCATTCCATTCCATTCCATTCCATTTCATTCCATTCCATTCCATTCCATTCCATTCCAATCGGGTTGATTCCATTCCATTACATTCTATTCCATTCCATTCCATGCCATTCGTGTTGATTCCATTCCATTCCATTGCATTCCATTACCTTCCATTCCATTTGGATTGATTCCATTCCAATCCATTCCATTCCATTCCATGCCGTTCCATTCCATTCGGGTTCATTCCATTCCATTCCAATCCATTACATTCCATTCCTTTCGGGGCGATTCTATTCCATTCTATTCCATTTCATTCTATTCCATTCCATTCCATTCCATTCCATTCCATTCGTTTTGACTCCATTCCACTCCATTCCATTCCATTCGTGTTGATTCCATTCCATTCCATTTCATTCCATTCCATTCCATTCCATTCCATTCGGAATGATTCCATTCCATTCCATTCCATTCCATTCAATTCCATTCCATTACATATGACTTTATTCCATTCCATTCCATTCCATTCCTTTCCTTTCCATTCGGGATGATTTCATTGCATTCATTTGCATTCCATTCCATTCTTTCCATTCCATTCCATTCGGCTTGACTCCATTCCATTCCATTCCATTCCATTCCATTCCATTCCATTCCTTTCCATTCCATTTCATTCGGGTTGATTCAATTCCATTCCTCTCCATTCGTGTTGATTACATTCCACTCCATCCCATTCAATTCCATTTCATACCAATCCATTCCGGTTGATTCCATTCCATTCCATTCCATTCCATTCCATTCGGGTTGATTCCGTTCCTGTCCATTCCATTCCATTCCACTCCATTCTGGTTGATTCCATTCCATTCCATTCCATAACTTTCCATTAAATTCCATTCGTTTTGATTCCATTCCATTCCATTCCATTCCATTCCATTTTGGTTGATTCCATTCCATTCCATTCCATTTCATTCCATGCCATTCCATTCCATTCCATTCCATTCCATTCCAATCGGGTTGATTCCATTCCATTCCATTCCATTCCATTCCATTCCATGCCATTCGTTTTGATTCCATTCCATTCAATTCCATTCCATTACCTTCCGTTCCATTTGGGTTGATTCCATTCCAATCCATTCCATTCCATTCCAAGCCGTTCCATTCCAATCGGGTTCATTCCATTCCATTCCATTCCATTCCTTTCGGGGTGATTCTACTCCATTCTATTCCATTTCATTCTATTCCATTCCATTCCATTCCGATTGATTCCTTTCCATTCCATTCCATTCCATTCCATTCCATTCCATTCCATTCCATTCCATGTCATTCCATTCCATTCCATGCCATTCCATTCCATTTGGATTGATTCCATTACATTCCATTCCATTCCGTTCCATTCCTTTCGGTTTGACTCCATTCCATTTCATTCCGTTCCATTCCATTCCATTCCATTCGGGTTGATTCCAATCCATTCCATTCCATTCCATTCCATTCCATTCCATTCGTGTTACATCCATTCTATTCCATACCATTCCGTTCCATTCGGGTTGATTCCATTCCATTCCATTCCTTTCCATTCGGGTTGATTGCATTCCATTCCATTCCATTCAATTCCATTCTTTTCCATTCCATTCCATTCCATTCGGATTGTTTCCATTCCATTCCACTCCATTCCATTCCATTCCATTCCATTCCATTCCAATCGGGTTGATTCCATTCCATTCCATTCTATTCCATTCCATTCCACGCCATTCGTGTTGATTCCATTCCATTCAATTCCATTCCATTACCTTCCATTCCATTTGGGTTGATTCCATTCCAATCCATTCCATTCCATTCCATGCCGTTCCATTCCATTCGGGTTCATTCCATTCCATTCCAATCCATTACATTCCATTCCTTTCGGGCCGATTCTATTCCATTCTATTCCATTTCATTCTATTCCATTCCATTCCATTCGGATTGATTCCATTCCATTCCATTCCATTCCATTCCATTCCATTCCATTCCATTCCATTCCGTTCCATTCCTTTCGGGTTGAATCCATTCCATTCCATTCCATTCCGTTGCATTCCATTCCATTCCATTCGTGTTACATCCATTCCATTCCATTCCATTCCATTCCATTCCATTCCATTCCATTCCATTCATTCCTTTCCATTCCATTCCATTCCATTCGGATTGATTCCATTCCATTCCATTCCATTCCATTCCATTCCATTCCTTTCCATTCCATTTAATTCGGGTTGATTCAATTCCATTCCTCTCCATTCGTGTTGATTACATTCCACTCCATTCCATTCAATTCCATTTCATACCAATCCATTCCGGTTGATTCCATTCCATTCCATTCCATTCCATTCCATTCTTGTTGATTCCATTCCAGTCCATTCCACTCCATTCCACTCCATTCGGGTTGATTCCATTCCATTCCATTCCATTCCATTCCATTCCATTCCATTTTGGTTGATTCCATTCCATTCCATTCCATTTCATTCCATGCCATTCCGTTCCATTCCATTCCATTCCATTCCAATCGGGTTGATTCCATTCCATTCCATTCCATTCCATTCCATGCCATTCGTGTTGATTACATTCCATTCAATTCCATTCCATTACCTTCCGTTCAATTTCGGTTGATTCCATTCCAATCCATTCCATTCCATTCCATGCCGTTCCATTCCATTCGGGTTCATTCCATTCCATTCCATTCCATTCCATTCCATTCATTCCTTTCCATTCCATTCCATTCCACTCGGATTGACTCCATTCCATTCCATTCCATTCAATTCCATTCATTCCTTTCCATTCCATTCCATTCCATTCGGATTGATTCCATTCCATTCCATTCCATTCCATTCCATTCCATTCCATTCCTTTCCATTCCATTTCATTCTGGTTGATTCAATTCCATTCCTCTCCATTCGTGTTGATTACATTGCACTCCATCCCATTCAATTCCATTTCATACCAATCCATTCCGGTTGATTCCATTCCATTCCATTCCATTCCATTCCATTCGGGTTGATTCCATTCCAGTCCATTCAATTCCATTCCACTCCATTCGGGTTGATTCCATTCCATTCCATTCCATAACTTTCCATTAAATTCCATTCGTGTTGATTCCATTCCATTCCATTCCATTTTGTTTGATTCCATTCCATTCCATTCCATTTCATTCCATGCCATTCCATTCCATTCCATTCCATTCCATTCCAATCGGGTTGATTCCATTCCATTCCATTCCATTCCATTCCATGCCATTCGTGTTGATTCCATTCCATTCAATTCCATTCCATTACCTTCCGTTCCATTTGGGTTGATTCCATTCCAATCCATTCCATTCCATTCCATGCCGTTCCATTCCATTCGGGTTCATTCCATTCCATTCCATTCCATTCCATTCCATTCCATTCCATTCCATTCCATTCCATTCCTTTCGGGGTGATTCTATTCCATTCTATTCCATTTCATTCTATTCCATTCCATTCCATTCGGATTGATTCCTTTCCATTCCATTCCATTCCATTCCATTCCATTCCATTCCATTCCATTCCATGTCATTCCATTCCATTCCATGCCATTCCATTCCATTTGGATTGATTCCATTACATTCCATTCCATTCCGTTCCATTCCTTTCGGTTTGACTCCATTCCATTTCATTCCGTTCCATTCCATTCCATTCCATTCGGGTTGATTCCAATCCATTCCATTCCATTCCATTCCATTCCATTCGTGTTACATCCGTTCCATTCCATACCATTCCGTTCCATTCGGGTTGATTCCATTCCATTCCATTCCTTTCCATTCGGGTTGATTGCATTCCATTCCATTCCATTCAATTCCATTCTTTTCCATTCCATTCCATTCCATTCGGATTGTTTCCATTCCATTCCATTCCATTCCATTCCATTCCTTTCCATTCCATTAGATTCGGGTTGATTCCGTTCCATTCCATTCCATTCGTATTGATTCCATTCCACTCCATTCTATTCCATTCCATTCCATTCCATTCGGGTTGATTCCAAATCATTCTATTCCATTCCATTCCGTTCCATTCCATTCCACTCCATTCCTTTCGGGGTGATTCTATTCCATTCCATTCCATTCCATTCCATTCCATTCCATTCCATTCCATTCCATTCCAATCGGGTTGATTCCATGCCATTCCATTCTATTCCATTCCATTCCATGCCATTCGTGTTGATTCCATTCCATTCCATTCCATTCCATTACCTTCCATTCCATTTGGGTTGATTCCTTTCCAATCCATTCCATTCCATTCCATGCCGTTCCATTCCATTCGGGTTCATGCCATTCCATTCCAGTCCATTACATTCCATTCCATTCGGGGCGATTCTATTCCATTCTATTCCATTTCATTCTATTCCATTCCATTCCATTCGGATTGATTCCATTCCATTCCATTCCATTCCGTTCCATTCCTTTCGGGTTGACTCCATTCCATTCCATTCCATTCCGTTCCATGCCATTCCATTCCATTCGGGATGATTCCATTCCATTCCATTCCATTCCATTCCATTCCATTCGTGTTACATCCATTCCATTCCATTCCATTCCATTCCATTCCATTCCATTCCGTTCCATTCCATTCCATTCCATTCGGATTGATTCCATTCCATTCCATTCCTTTCCATTCCATTTCATTCGGGTTGATTCAATTCCATTCCTCTCCATTCGTGTTGATTACATTCCACACCATTCCATTCAATTCCATTTCATACCAATCCATTCCGGTTGATTCCATTCCATTCCATTCCATTCCATTCCATTCCATTCCATTCGGGTTGATTCCATTCCAGTCCATTCCATTCCATTCCACTCCATTCGGGTTGATTCCATTCCATTCCATTCCATTCCTTTCCATTAAATTCCATTCGTGTTGATTCCATTCCATTCCATTCCATTCCATTCCATTCCATTCCATTTTGGTTGATTCCATTCCATTCCATTCCATTTCATTCCATGCCATTCCATTCCATTCCATTCCAATCGGGTTGATTCCATTCCATTCCATTCCATTCCATTCCATTCCATGCCATTCGTGTTGATTACATTCCATTCAATTCCATTCCATTACCTTCCGTTCCATTTGGGTTGATTCCATTCCAATCCATTCCATTCCATTCCATGCCGTTCCATTCCATTCGGGTTCATTCCAATCCATTCCATTCCATTCCATTCCATTCCATTCCATTCCATTCCATTCCTTTCTGGGTGATTCTATTCAATTCTATTCCATTTCATTCTATTCCATTCCATTGCATTCGGATTGATTCCTTGCCATTCCATTCCTTTCCGTTCGGGTTGATTCCATTCCATTCCATTCCATTCCATTCCATTCCATTCCATTCGGATTGATTCCTTTCCATTCCATTCCATTCCGTTCCATTCCTTTCGGTTTGACTCCATTCCATTGCATAACGTTCCATTCCATTCCATTAAATTCGTGTTGTTTCCAATCCATTCCATTCCATTCCATTCCATTCCATTCCATTCGTGTTACATCCATTCCATTCCATTCCATTCCATTCGGGTTGATTCCATACCATTCCATTCCTTTCCATTCCGGTTGATTGAATTCCATTCCATTCCATTCCATTCCATTCCATTCCATTCCATACCATTCCATTCCATTTCATTCCATGACATTCCATGCCATTCTATTGCATTCGGGTTGATTCCATTCCATTCCATTCCATTCCATTCCATTCCATTCCATTTCATATGACTTGATTCCATTCCATTCCATTCCATTCCATTCCATTCCATTCCATTCCTTTCCATTCGGGTTGATTTCATTGCATTCAATTTCATTCCATTCCATACAATTCGGGTTGATTCCATTCCACTCCATTCCATTCCATTCGGTTTTATTCCATTCCCTTCCAGTCCATTTCATTCCACTCGATTCCATTCGTGTTGATTGCATTCCATTCCATTCCTTTCCATTCGGGTTGATTCCATTCCATTCCACTCCATTCCATTCCATTCCATTCCATTCTTTTCTTCTTGATTTCATTCCATTCCTTTCCATTCCATTCCATTCCATTCCATTCCATTCCATTCCACTCCATTCGGGTTGATTCCATTCCATTCAATTCCATTCCACTTTATTCCATTCCATTCGAATCCATTCTCGTTGATTCCACTCCATTCCATTCCGTTCCATTCGGGTTATTTCCATTACATTCCATTCAATTCAACTAGGGTTGATTCCATTATATTCCATTCGAGTTGATTCCATTCCATTCCATTCCATTCCATTCCCTTCGGGTTGATTCCAGTCCATTCCATTCCATTCCGTTCCATTCCTTTCGGTTTGACTCCATTCCATTGCATTCTGTTCCATTCCTTTCCATTCCATTCGGGTTGATTCCAATCCATTCCATTCCATTCCATTCCATTCCATTCCATTCGTGTTACATCCATTCCATTCCATTCCATTCCATTCCATTCCATTCCATTCCATTCGGGTTGATTCCATTCCATTCCATTCCTTTCCATTCGGGTTGATTGCATTCCAATCCATTCCATATCATTCCATTCCATTCCATTCCATTCCATTCCATTCGGATTGATTCCATTCCATTCCATTCCATTCCATTCCTTTCCATTACATTAGATTCGGGTTGATTCCATTCCATTCCATTCCATTCGTGTTGATTCCATTCCACTCCATTCCATTCCATTCCATTCCATTCCATTCCATTCGGGTTGATTCCAAATCATTCTATTCCATTCCATTCCGTTCCATTCCATTCCACTCCATTCCTTTCCGGGTGATTCTATTCCATTCCATTCCATTCCATTCCATTCCATTCCAATCGGGTTGTTTCCATTCCATTCCATTCCATTCCATTCCATTCCATGCCATTCGTGTTGATTCCATTCCATTCCAATCCATTCCATTACCTTCCATTCCATTTGTTTTGATTCCATTCCAAACCATTCCATTCCATTCCATGCCGTTCCATTCCATTCGGGTTCATTCCATTCCATTCCATTCCATTTCATTCCATTCCATTCCATTCCTTTCGGGGTGATTCTATTCCATTCTATTCCATTTCATTCTATTCCATTCCATTCCATTCGGATTGATTCCATTCCATTCCATTCCATTCCATTCCATTCCATTCCGTTCCATTCCTTTCAGGTTGACTCCATTCCATTCCATTCCATTCCATTCCATTCCATTCCATTCGGGTTGATTCCATTCCATTCCATTCCATTCCATTCCATTCCATTCCATTCCATTTGTATTACATCCATTCCATTCCATTCCATTCCATTCCATTCGGGTGATTCCATTCTATTCCATTCCTTTCCATTCGGGTTGACTCCATTCCATTCCATTCCATTCCTTTCCATTCCATTCGGATTGATTCCATTCCATTCCATTCCATTCCATGCCATTCCATTCCATTCGGGTTGATTCCATTCCACTCCATTCCATTCCATTACATTCGTGTTGATTCCATTCCATTCCATTCCATTCCATTCGGGTTGATTCCATTCCAGTCCATTGCATTCCATTCCATTCCATTCCATTCGTGTTGATTCCATTCCATTCAATTCTTTCCATTCCATTCCATTCCATTCCATTCCATTCGTGTTGGTTCCAATCCATTCAATTCCATTCCATTCCATTCCATTCCATTCCATTCCATTTGGGTTGATTCCATTCCATTCCATTCCATTCCATTTCATTCCATGACATTCCCTGCCATTCTATTGCATTCGGGTTGATTCCATTCCATTCCATTCCATTCCATTCCATTCCATTACATATGACTTGATTCCATTCCATTGCATTCCATTCCTTTCCATTCGGGTTGATTTCATTGCATTCTATTGCATTCCATTCCATTCAATTCGGGTTGATTCCATTCCATTCCATTCCATTCCATACGGTTTTATTCCATTCCCTTCCATTCCATTCCATTCAGCTTGATTCCATTCCATTCCATTCCATTCCACTCCATTCCATTCGTTTTGATTCCATTCCATTCCATTCCATTCCATTCCACTCGTTTTGACTCCATTCCACTCCATTCCATTCCATTCGTGTTGATTCCATTCCATTCCATTCCATTCCATTCCATTCCATTCCATTCCATTCGGAATGATTCCATTCCATTCCATTCCATTCCATTCCATTCCATTCCATTCCATTCCATATGACTTTATTCCATTCCATTCCATTCCATTCCTTTCCTTTCCATTCGGGATGATTTCATTGCATTCAATTGCATTCCATTCCATTCCTTTCCATTCCATTCCATTCGGCTTGACTCCATTCCATTCCATTCCATTCCATTCCATTCCTTTCCATTCCATTTCATTCGGGTTGATTCAATTCCATTCCTCTCCACTCGTGTTGATTACATTCCACTCCATCCCATTCAATTCCATTTCATACCAATCCATTCCGGTTGATTCCATTCCATTCCATTCCATTCCATTCCATTCGGGTTGATTCCGTTCCTGTCCATTCCATTCCATTCCACTCCATTCGGGTTGATTCCATTCCATTCCATTCCATAACTTTCCATTAAATTCCATTCGTGTTAATTCCATTCCATTCCATTCCATTCCATTCCATTTTGGTTGATTCCATTCCATTCCATTGCATTTCATTCCATGCCATTCCATTCCATTCCATTCCATTCCATTCCATTCCATTCCAATCGGGTTGATTCCATTCCATTCCATTCCATTCCATTCCATGCCCTTCGTGTTGATTCCATTCCATTCAATTCCATTCCATTACCTTCCGTTCCATTTGGGTTGATTCCATTCCAATCCATTCCATTCCATTCCATGCCGTTCCATTCCATTCGGGTTCATTCCATTCCATTGCATTCCATTCCATTCCATTCCTTTCGGGGTGATTCTATTCCATTCTATTCCATTTCATTCTATTCCATTCCATTCCATTCGGATTGATTCCATTCCATTACATTCCATTCCATTCCATTCCATTCCATTCCATTCCTTTCCATGTCATTCCATTCCATTCCATGCCATTCCATTCCATTTGGATTGATTCCATTACATTCCATTCCATTCCGTTCCATTCCTTTCGGTTTGACTCCATTCCATTTCATTCCGTTCCATTCCATTCCATTCCATTCGGGTTGATTCCATTCCATTCCATTCCATTCCATTCCATTCCATTCGTGTTACATCCATTCCATTCCATACCATTACGTTCCATTCGGGTTGATTCCTTTCCATTCCATTCCTTTCCATTCGGGTTGATTGCATTCCATTCCATTCCATTCAATCCCATTCTTTTCCATTCCATTCCATTCCATTCGGATTGTTTCCATTCCATTCCACTCCATTCCATTGCATTCCATTCCATTCCATTCCAATCGGGTTGATTCCATTCCATTCCATTCTATTCCATTCCATTCCATGCCATTCGTGTTGATTCCATTCCATTCCATTCCATTTTATTACCTTCCATTCCATTTGGGTTGATTCCATTCCAATCCATTCCATTCCATTCCGTGCCGTTCCATTCCATTCGGGTTCATTCCATTCCATTCCAATCAATTACATTCCATTCCTTTCGGGGTGATTCAATTCCATTCTATTCCATTTCATTCTATTCCATTCCATTCCATTCGGATTGATTCCATTCCATTCCATTCCATTCCATTCCATTCCATTCCATTCCATTCCGTTCTATTCCTTTCGGGTTGACTCCATTCCATTCCATTCCATTCCGTTGCATTCCATTCCATTCCATTCGTGTTACATCCATTCCATTCCATTCCATTCCATTCCATTCCATTCCATTCCATTCATTCCTTTCCATTCCATTCCATTCCATTCGGATTGATTCCATTCCATTCCATTCCATTCCATTCCATTCCATTCCTTTCCATTCCATTTAATTCGGGTTGATTCAATTCCATTCCTCTCCATTCGTGTTGATTACATTCCACTCCATTCCATTCAATTCCATTTCATACCAATCCATTCCGGTTGATTCCATTCCATTCCATTCCATTCCATTCCATTCGGGTTGATTCCATTCCAGTCCATTCCATTCCATTCCACTCCATTCGGGTTGATTCCATTCCATTCCATTCCATTCCATTCCATTTTGGTTGATTCCATTCCATTCCATTCCATTTCATTCCATGCCATTCCATTCCATTCCATTCCATTCCATTCCATTCCAATCGGGTTGATTCCATTCCATTCCATTCCATTCCATTCCATGCCATTCGTGTTGATTACATTCCATTCAATTCCATTCCATTACCTTCCGTTCCATTTGGGTTGATTCCATTCCAATCCATTCCATTCTATTCCATGCCATTCCATTCCATTCGGGTTCATTCCATTCCATTCCATTCCATTCCATTCATTCCTTTCCATTCCATTCCATTCCACTCGGATTGACTCCATTCCATTCCATTCCATTCCATTCCATTCCATTCATTCCTTTCCATTCCATTCCATTCCATTCGGATTGATTCCATTCCATTCCATTCCATTCCATTCCATTCCATTCCATTCCTTTCCATTCCATTTCATTCGGGTTGATTCAATTCCATTCCTCTCCATTCGTGTTGATTACATTCCACTCCATCCCATTCAATTCCATTTCATACCAATCCATTCCGGTTGATTCCATTCCATTCCATTCCATTCCATTCCATTCGGGTTGATTCCATTCCAGTACATTCCATTCCATTCCAATCCATTCGGGTTGATTCCATTCCATTCCATTCCATAACTTTCCAGTAAATTCCATTCGTGTTGATTCCATTCCATTCCATTCCATTTTGGTTGATTCCATTCCATTCCATTCCATTTCATTCCATGCCATTCCATTCCATTCCATTCCATTCCATTCCAATCGGGTTGATTCCATTCCATTCCATTCCATTCCATTCCATGCCATTCGTGTTGATTCCATTCCATTCAATTCCATTCCATTACCTTCCGTTCCATTTGGGTTGATTCCATTCCAATCCATTCCATTCCATTCCATGCCATTCCATTCCATTCGGGTTCATTCCATTCCATTCCATTCCATTCCATTCCATTCCTTTCGGGGTGATTCTATTCCATTCTATTCCATTTCATTCTATTCCATTCCATTCCATTCGGATTGATTCCTTTCCATTCAATTCCATTCCATTCCATTCCATTCCATTCCATTCCATTCCATTCCATTCCATTCCATGTCATTCCATTCCATTCCATGCCATTCCATTCCATTTGGATTGATTCCATTACATTCCATTCCATTCCGTTCCATTCCTTTCGGTTTGACTCCATTCCATTTCATTCCGTTCCATTCCATTCCATTCCATTCGGGTTGATTCCAATCCATTCCATTCCATTCCATTCCATTCCATTCCATTCGTGTTACATGCATTCCATTCCATACCATTCCGTTCCATTCGGGTTGATTCCATTCCATTCCATTCCTTTCCATTCGGGTTGATTGCATTCAATTCCATTCCATTCAATTCCATTCTTTCCATTCCATTCCATTCCATTCGGATTGTTTCCATTCCATTCCATTCCATTCCATTCCATTCCATTCCTTTCCATTCCATTAGATTCGGGTTGATTCCGTTCCATTCCATTGCATTCGTGTTGATTCCATTCCACTCCATTCTATTCCATTCCATTCCATTCCATTCGGGTTGATTCCAAATCATTCTATTCCATTCCATTCCGTTCCATTCCATTCCACTCCATTCCTTTCGGGGTGATTCTATTCCATTCCATTCCATTCCATTCCATTCCATTCCATTCCATTCCATTCCAATCGGGTTGATTCCATTCCATTCCATTCTATTCCATTCCATTCCATGCCATTCGTGTTGATTCCATTCCTTTCCATTCCATTCCATTACCTTCCATTCAATTTGGGTTGATTCCTTTCCAATCCATTCCATTCCATTCCATGCCGTTCCATTCCATTCAGGTTCATTCCATTCCATTCCAGTCCATTACATTCCATTCCTTTCGGGGCGATTCTATTCCATTCTATTCCATTTCATTCTATTCCATTCCATTCCATTCGGATTGATTCCATTCCATTCCATTCCATTCCATTCCGTTCCATTCCTTTCGGGTTGACTCCATTCCATTCCATTCCATTCCGTTCCATGCCATTCCATTCCATTCGGGATGATTCCATTCCATTCCATTCCATTCCATTCCATTCGTGTTACATCCATTCCATTCCATTCCATTCCATTCCATTCCATTCCATTCCATTCCATTCCATTCCATTCCATTCCTTTCCATTCCATTCCATTCCATTCGGATTGATTCCATTCCATTCCATTCCTTTCCATTCCATTTCATTCGGGTTGATTCAATTCCATTCCTCTCCATTCGTGTTGATTACATTCCACTCCATTCCATTCAATTCCATTTCATACCAATCCATTCCGGTTGATTCCATTCCATTCCATTCCATTCCATTCTATTCCATTCCATTCCATTCGGGTTGATTCCATTCCAGTCCATTCCATTCCATTCCACTCCATTCGGGTTGATTCCATTCCATTCCATTCCATTCCTTTCCATTAAATTCCATTCGTGTTGATTCCATTCCATTCCATTCCATTCCATTCCATTCCATTTTGGTTGATTCCATTCCATTCCATTCCATTTCATTCCATGCCATTCCATTCCATTCCATTCCATTCCATTCCATTCCATTCCATTCCAATCGGGTTGATTCCATTCCATTCCATTCCATTCCATTCCATGCCATTCGTGTTGATTCCATTCAATTCAATTCCATTCCATTACCTTCCGTTCCATTTGGGTTGATTCCATTCCAATCCATTCCATTCCATTCCATGCCGTTCCATTCCATTCGGGTTCATTCCATTCCATTCCATTCCATTCCATTCCATTCCTTTCTGGGTGATTCTATTCCATTCTATTCCATTTCATTCTATTCCATTCCATTCCATTCGGATTGATTCCTTGCCATTCCATTCCATTCCGTTCGGGTTGATTCCATTCCATTCCATTCCATTCCATTCCATTCCATTCCATTCCATTCCATTCCATTCCATTCGGATTGATTCCTTACCATTCCATTCCATTCCGTTCCATTCCTTTCGGTTTGACTCCATTCCATTGCATAACGTTCCATTCCATTCCATTCCATTCATGTTGTTTCCAATCCATTCCATTCCATTCCATTCCAGTCCATTCGTGTTACATCCATTCCATTCCATTGCATTCCATTCGGGTTGATTCCATACCATTCCATTCCTTTCCATTCCGGTTGATTGAATTCCATTCCATTCCATTCCATTCCATTCCATTCCATTCCATAACATTCCATTCCATTTCATTCCATGACATTCCATGCCATTCTATTGCATTCGGGTTGATTCCATTCCATTCCATTCCATTCCATTCCATTCCATTTCATATGACTTGATTCCATTCCATTCCATTCCATTCCATTCTTTTCTTGTTGATTTCATTCCATTTCTTTCCATTCCATTCCATTCCATTCCATTCCATTCCATTCCATTCCACTCCATTCGGGTTGATTCCATTCCATTCAATTCCATTCCACTTTATTCCATTCCATTCGAATCCATTCTCGTTGATTCCACTCCATTCCATTCCGTTCCATTCGGGTTATTTCCATTCCATTCCATTCAATTCAACTAGGGTTGATTCCATTATATTCCATTCGAGTTGATTCCATTCCATTCCATTCCATTCCATTCCCTTCGGGTTGATTGCAGTCCATTCCATTCCATTCCGTTCCATTCCTTTCGGTTTGACACCGTTCCATTCCATTCCATTCCATTCCATTCGGGTTGATTCCATTCCATTCCATTCTATTGCATTCGGATTGATTCCATTCCATTCCATTCCATTCCTTTCCATTACATATGACTTGATTCCATTCCATTCCATTCCATTCCATTACTTTCCATTCAGGTTGATTCCATTCCAATCAATTGCATTCCATTCCATTCCATTCGGGTTGATTCCATTCCATTCCATTCCATTCCATTCCATTCCATTTCATTCGGTTTTATTCCGTTCCATTCCATTCCATTCCATTCCATTCCATTCCATTCCATTCCATTCCATTCCATTCCATTTCATTCCATTCCATTCCATTCGGTATGATTCCATTCCATTCCATTCCATTAGGCTTGATTCCATTCCATTCCATTCCATTCCATTCCATTCGATTTGTTTCCGTTCCATTCCATTCCATTCCATTCGTTTTGATTCCATTACATTCCATTCCATTCCATTCGGGTTGATTCCATTCCATTCAATTCCATTCCACTCCATTCCTTTCCATTCAATTCCATTCTCGTTGATTCCATTCCAATCCATTCCATTCCATTCGGGTTATTTCAATTCCATTCCATTCAATTCCACTCGGGTTGTTTACATTATATTCCATTCAGGTTGATTCCATTCCATTCCATTCCATTCCATTCCATTCGGGTTTATTCCATTCCATTCCATTCCATTCCATTCCATTCCATTCCATTCCATTCGGAATGATTCCATTCCATTCCATTCCATTCCATTCCATTACATATGACTTGATTCCATTCCATTCCATTCCATTCCTTTCCTTTCCATTCGGGATGATTTCATTGCATTCAATTGCATTCCATTCCATTCCATTCGGGATGATTCCATTCCATTCCATTCCATTCAGCTTGATTCCTTTCCATTCCGTTCCATTGCACTCCATTCCTTTCGTTCTGTTTCCATTCCATTCTTTCCATTCCAATCCATTCCATTCGTTTTGATTCCATTCCATTCCATTCCATTCCATCCCATTCGTGTTGATTCCATTCCATCCCATTTCATTCCCTTCCATTCCATTCCATTCGGCTTGATTCCATTCCCTTCCATTACTTTTCATTCCATTCCATCCGTTTTGATTCCATTCCATTCCATTCCATTCCATTCGGGTTGATTCCATTCAATTCAATTCCATTCCACTCCATTCCATTCCATTCGATTACATTCTCGTTGATTCCACTCCATTCCATTCCATTCCATTCGGGTTATTTCCATTCCACTCGATTAAATTACACTCGGGTTGATTCCATTATATTCTATTCGGGTTGATTCCATACCATTCCATTCCATTCCATTCGGGTTGATTCCATTCCATTCCATTCCATTCCATTCGGATTGATTCCATTCCATTCCATTCCATTCCATTCCATTCCATTCCATTCCATTCCATTCGTTTCCATTCCTTTGCGGTTGACTCCATTCCATTCCATTCCATTCCATTCCATTCCACTCCATTCCATTCGGGTTGATTCCATTCCATTCCATTCCATTCCATTCGTGTTACATCCATTCCATTCCATTCCATTCCATTCCTTTCGGGTTGATTCCAAATCATTCCATTCCATTGCGTTCCTTTCCATTCCACTCCGTTCCGTTCTGGGTGATTCTATTCCATTCCATTCCATTCCATTCCATTCCATTTCATTCAATTCGGGTTGATTCCTTTCCATTCCATTCCATTCCATTCCATTCCATTCCAATCGGGTTGATTCCATTCCATTCCAATCCATTCCATTCGATTTGATTCCATTCGATTCCATTCTATTCCATTCCTTTCCATTCGTGTTGATTCCATTCCATTCCATTCCATCCCATTCCATTCCATTCGGGTTGATTCCATTCCATTCCATACTATTCCTTTCGGGGTGATACTATTCCTTTCTATTCCATTTCATTCTATTCCATTCCATTCCATTCGGCTTGATTCCATTCCATTCCATTCCATTCCATTCCATTGCATTCCATTCGGATTGATTCCATTCCATTCAATTGCATTCCACTCCATTCCATTCGGGTTGATTCCATTTCATTCCCTTCCATTCCATTCCATTCGGTTTCATTCCATTCCATTCCATTCCATTTCATTTCATTCCATTCCATTCCATTCGGGATGATTCCATTCCATTCCATTCCATTATGCTTGATTCCATTCCGTTCCATTCCATTCCATTCCATTCCATTCTTTTTGACTCCATTCCATTCCATTCCATTCCCTTCGGGTTGATTCCATTCCATTCTATTCCATTCCACTCCATTCCATTCCATTCGATTCCATTCTCGTTGATTGCATTCCATTCCATTGCATTCCTTTAGAGTTATTTCCATTCCATTCCATTCAATTCCACTCGGGTTGATTCTATTATATTACATTCGGGTTGATTCCATTCCATTCCATTTCATTCCATTCCATTGGGGTTCATTCCATTCCATTCCATTCCATTCCATTCCATTCAGTTCCATTCCATTCCATTCGGATTGATTCCATTCCATTCCATTCCATTCCATTCCATTCCATTCCATTCAGGTTACATCCATTCCATTCCATTCCATTCCATTCCATTCCATTCCATTCGGGTTGATTCCATTCCATAACATTCCTTTCCATTCGGGTTGAATCCATTCCATTCCATTCCATTCCATTCCTTTCCATTCCATTGGGATTGATTCCATTCCATTCCATTCCATTCCATTCCATTCCGTTCCTTTCCATTCCATTCCATTCGGGTTGAATCCATTCCATTCCATTCCATACCATTTGGGTTGATACCATTCCATTCCATTCCATTCCATTCCATTCCATTCGGTTTGATTCCATTCCATTCCATTCCATTCCATACCATGCCATTCCATTCGTGTTACATCCATTCCATTCCATTCCATTCCATTCCATTCCATTCCATTCCATTCCATTCCATTCCATTCCGGTTCATTCCATTCCATTCCATTCCTTTCCATTGGGATTGATTCCATTCCATTCCATTCCATTCCATTCCTTTCCATTCCATTCCATTCGGCTTGAGTCCATTCCATTCCATTGCATTCCATTCCATTCGTTTTGATTCTGTTCCATTCCTTTCCATTCCATTCCATTCGGGTTGAATCCATTCCATTCCATTCCATACCATTTGGGTTGATACCATTCCATTCCATTCCATTCCATTCGGATTGATTCCATTCCATTCCATTCCATTCCATACCATGCCATTCCATTCGTGTTACATCCATTCCATTCCATTCCATTCCATTCCATTCCATTCCATTCCATTCCGGTTGATTCCATTCCATTCCAATCCATTCCATTCGGGTTGATTGCATTCCACTCCATTCCTTTCCAATCCATTCGGAATGACTCCATTCCATTCCATTCCGATCCATTCCTCTCGGGTTGACTCCATTCCATTCCATTCCGTTACATTACATTCCATTCCATTCGGGTTGATTCCATTCCATTCCATTCCATTCCATTCCGTTCGTGTTACATCCATTCCATTCCATTCCATTCCATTCCATTCCATTCGGGTTGATTCCATTCCATTCCTTTCCATTCCTTTCCATTAAATTCCATTCGTGTTTATTCCATTCCATTCCATTCCATTTGGGTTGATTCCATTCCATTCCATTCCATTTCATTCCATGCCATTCCATTCCATTCTATTCCATTCGGGTTGATTCCATTCCATTCCACTCCATTACATATGACTTGATTCCATTCCATTCCATTACATTCCATTCGGCTTTATTCCATTCCATTCCATTCCATTTCATTCGGGTTGATTCCATTCCATTCCATTCCTTTCCATTCGGGTTGACTCCATTCCAATCCATTCCATTCCAGTCATTTCCATTCCATTCGGATTGATTCCATTCCATTCCATTCCTTTCCTTTCCATTCCATTCGTGTTGATTCCATTCCATTCAATTCCATTCGTTTTGATTCCAATCCATTGCATTCCATTCCATTCCATTCCATTCGGGTTGATTCCATTCCATTCCATTCCATTCCATTCCATTTCATTCGGTTTTATTCTATTCCATTCCATTCCATTCCATTCCATTCCATTTCATTGCATTCCATTCCATTCGGTATGATTCCATTCCATTCCATTCCATTCGGCTTGATTACATTCCATACCTTTCCATTCCATTCGTTTTGTTTCCGTTCCATTCCATTCCATTCCATTCGTTTTGATTCCATTCCATTCCATTCCATTCCATTCGGGTTGATTCCATTCCACTCCATTCCATTCCATTCGATTCCATTCTCGTTGATTCCATTCCAATCCATTCCATTCCATTCGGTTTATTTCAATTCCATTCCTTTCAATTCTACTCGGGTTGATTACATTTTATTCCATACGGATTGATTCCATTCCATTCCATTCCATTCCATTCGGGTTGATTCCATTCCATTCCATTCCATTCCATTCCATTCCATTCGCAATGATTCCATTCCATTCCATTCCATTCGGGTTGATTCCATTCCATTCCATTCCATTCGGGTTGATTCCATTCCATTCCATTCAATTCCTTTCCATTCCCTTCCATTCGGGTTGATTCCATTCCATTAGATTCCATTCGTTTTGATTCCATTCCATTCCATTACATTACATTCCATTCCATTCCATTGGGGTTGATTCCATTCCATTCCATTCCATTCCATTCCATTCCATTCCATTCCATTCCATTCCATTCCATACCATTCCATTCGGGTTGATTCCATTCCATTCCATTCTATTGCATTCGGGTTTATTCCATTCCATTCCATTCCATTCCTTTCCATTACTTATGACTTGATTCCACTCCATTCCATTCCATTCCATTCCATTCCATTCCATTCGGGTTGATTCCATTCCATTCCATTCCATTCCATTCCATTTCATTCTGTTTTATTCCATTCCATTCCATTCCATTCCATTCCATACCATTCCATTCGGGTTGATTCCATTCCATTCCATTCTATTGCATTCGGGTTGATTCCATTCCATTCCATTCCATTCCTTTCCATTACATATGACTTGATTCCACTCCATTCCATTCCATTCCTTTCCATTCCATTCCATTCCATTCGGGTTGATTCCATTCCATTCCATTCAATTCCATTCCATTCCATTTCATTCGGTTTTATTCCATTCCATTCCATTCCATTCCATTCCATTCCATTCCATTTCATTCCATTTGGTATGATTCTATTCCATTCCATTCCATTCGGCTTGATTCCATTCCATTCCATTCCATTCGTTTTGATTCCATTCCATTCCATTCCATTCCATTCGTTTTGATTCCATTCCATTCCATTCCATTCCATTCGGGTTGATTCCATTCCACTCCATTCCATTCCATTCGATTCCATTCTCGTTGATTCCTTTCCAATCCATTCCATTCCATTCGGGTTGATTCCATTCCATTCCATTCCATTCCATTCCATTCCGTTTGTGTTACATCCATTCCATTCCATTCCATTCCATTCGAGTTGATTCCATTCCATTCCTTTCCATTCCTTTCCATTAAATTCCATTCGTGTTTATTCCATTCCATTCCATTCCATTTGGGTTGATTCCATTCCATTCCATTCCATTTCATTCCATGCCATTCCATTCCATTCTATTCCATTCGGGTTGATTCCATTCCATTCCACTCCATTAAATATGACTTGATTCCATTCCATTCCATTCCATTCCATTCGGCTTTATTCCATTCCATTCCATTCCATTTCATTCGGGTTGATTCCATTCCATTCCATTCATTTCCATTTGGGTTGACTCCATTCCAATCCATTCCATTCCAGTCATTTCCATTCCATTCGGATTGATTCCATTCCATTCCATTCCTTTCCTTTCCATTCCATTCGGGTTGATTCCATTCCATTCAATTCCATTCGTTTTGATTCCAATCCATTGCATTCCATTCCATTCCATTCCATTCGGGTTGATTCCATTCCATTCCATTCCATTCCATTCCATTTCATTCGGTTTTATTCTATTCCATTCCATTCCATTCCATTCCATTCCATTCCATTCCATTCCATTCCATTCCATTTCATTGCATTCCATTCCATTCGGTATGATTCCATTCCATTCCATTCCATTCGGCTTGATTACATTCCATACCATTCCATTCCATTCGTTTTGTTTCCGTTCCATTCCATTCCATTCCATTCGTTTTGATTCCATTCCATACCATTCCATTCCATTCTGGTTGATTCCATTCCACTCCATTCCATTCCATTCGATTCCATTCTCGTTGATTCCATTCCAATCCATTCCATTCCATTCGGTTTATTTCAATTCCATTCCTTTCAATTCCACTCGGGTTGATTACATTTTATTCCATTCGGATTGATTCCATTCCATTCCATTACATTCCATTCGGGTTGATTCCATTCCATTCCATTCCATTCCATTCCATTCGCAATGATTCCATTCCATTCCATTCCATTCGGGTTGATTCCATTCCATTCCATTCCATTCTTTCCATTCCCTTCATTTCGGGTTGATTCCATTCCATTCGATTCCATTCGTTTTGATTCCATTCCATTCCATTACATTCCATTCCATTCCATTCCATTGGGGTTGATTCCATTCCTTTCCATTCCATTCCATTCCATTCCATTCCATTCCATTCCATACCATTCCATTCGGGTTGATTCCATTCCATTCCATTCTATTGCATTCGGGTTGATTCCATTTCATTCCATTCCATTCCTTTCCATTACATATGACTTGATTCCACTCCATTCCATTCCATTCCATTCCATTCCATTCCAATCGGGTTGATTCCATTCCATTCCATTCCATTCCATTCCATTTCATTCGGTTTTATTCCATTCCATTCCATTCCATTCCATACCATTCCATTCGGGTTGATTCCATTCCATTCCATTCTATTGCATTCGGGTTGATTCCATTCCATTCCATTCCATTCCTTTCCATTACATATGACTTGATTCCACTCCATTCCATTCCATTCCATTCCATTCCATTCCATTCCATTCCATTCGGGTTGATTCCATTCCATTCCATTCCATTCCATTCCATTGCATTTCATTCGGTTTTATTCCATTCCATTCCATTCCATTCCATTCCATTCCATTCCATTTCATTCCATTCGGTATGATTCTATTCCATTCCATTCCAATCGGCTTGATTCCATTCCATTCCATTCCATTCGTTTTGATTCCATTCCATTCCATTCCATTCCATTCGTTTTGATTCCATTCCATTCCATTCCATTCCATTCGGGTTGATTCCATTCCACTCCATTCCATTCCATTCGATTCCATTCTCGTTGATTCCTTTCCAATCCATTCCATTCCATTCGGGTTGATTCCATTCCATTCCATTCCATTCCATTCCATTCCATTCCATTCCATTCCGTTCGTGTTCCATCCATTCCATTCCATTCCATTCCATTCCATTCCATTCCATTCCATTCGGGTTGATTCCATTCCATTCCTTTCCATTCCTTTCCATTAAATTCCATTCGTGTTTATTCCATTCCATTCCAATCCATTTGGGTTGATTCCATTCCATTCCATTCCATTTCATTCCATGCCATTCCATTCCATTCTATTCCATTCGGGTAGATTCCATTCCATTCCACTCCATTACATATGACTTGATTCCATTCCATTCCATTCCATTCCATTCGGCTTTATTCCATTCCATTCCATTCCATTTCATTCGGGTTGATTCCATTCCATTCCATTCCTTTCCATTCGGGTTGACTCCATTCCAATCCATTCCATTCCAGTCATTTCCATTCCATTCGGATTGATTCCATTCCATTCCATTCCTTTCCTTTCCATTCCATTCCATTCGGGTTGATTCCATTCCATTCAATTCCATTCGTTTTGATTCCAATCCATTCCATTCCATTCCATTCCATTCCATTCGGGTTGATTCCATTCCATTCCATTCCATTCCATTCCATTCCATTCCATTCCATTCCATACCTTTCCATTCGGGATGATTCCATTCCATTCCATTCCATTATGCTTGATTCCATTCCGTTCCATTCCATTCCATTCCATTCCATTCCATTCCATTCTTTTTGACTCCATTCCATTTCATTCCATTCCATTCGGGTTGATTTCATTCCATTCTATTCCATTCCACTCCATTACATTCCATTCGATTCCATTCTCGTTGATTCCATTCCATTCCATTGCATTCCTTTCGAGTTATTTCCATTCCATTCCATTCCATTCCATTGGGGTAGATTGATTCCATTCCATTCCATTCCATTCCATTCAGTTCCATTCCATTCCATTCGGATTGATTCCATTCCATTCCATTCCATTCCATTCCATTCCATTCAGGTTACATCCATTCCATTCCATTCCATTCCATTCCATTCGGGTTGTTTCCATTCCATTTCATTCCTTTAGATTCGGGTTGACTCCATTCCATTCCATTCCATTCCATTCCTTTCCATTCCATTGGGATTGATTCCATTCCATTCCATTCCAGTCCATTCCTTTCCATTCCATTCCATTCGGGTTGAATCCATTCCATTCCATTCCATACCATTTGGGTTGATACCATTCCATTCCATTCCATTCCATTGCATTCCATTCGGATTGATTCCATTCCATTCCATTCCATACCATGCCATTCCATTCGTGTTATATCCATTCCATTCCATTCCATTCCAATCCATTCCATTCCATTCCATTCCGGTTGATTCCATTCCATTCCATTCCTTTCCATTCGGGTTGACTCCATTCCATTCCATTCCATTCTTTCCATTCCATTGGGATTGATTCCATTCCATTCCATTCCATTCCATTCCTTTCCATTCCATTCCATTCGGCTTCACTCCATTCCATTCCATTCCATTCCATTCGTTTTGATTCTGTTCCATTCCATTCCATTCGTTTTGATTCCATTCCATTACATTCCATTCCATACGGGTTGATTCCATTCCATTCAATTCCATTCCACTCCATTCCATTCCATTCGATTCCATTCTCGTTGATTCCTTTCCAATCCATTCCATTCCATTCGGGTTATTTCAATTCCACTCCATTCAATTCCACTCGGGTTGATTACATTATATTCCATTCGGTTTGATTCCATTCCATTCCATTCCATTCCATTCGGGTTGATTCCATTCCATTCCATTCCATTCCATTCCATTCCATTCCATTCGGAATGATTCCATTCCATTCCATTCCGTTCCATTCCTCTCGGGTTGACTCCATTCCATTCCATTCCGTTCCATTACATTCCATTCCATTCGGGTTGATTCCATTCCATTCCATTCCATTCCATTCCGTTCGTGTTACATCCATTCCATTCCATTCCATTCCATTCCATTCGGGTTGATTCCATTCCATTCCTTTCCATTCCTTTCCATTAAATTCCATTCGTGTTTATTCCATTCCATTCCATTCCATTTTGGTTGATTCCATTCCATTCCATTCCATTTCATTCCATGCCATTCCATTCCATTCTATTCCATTCGGGTTGATTCCATTCCATTCCACTCCATTACATATGACTTGATTCCATTCCATTCCATTCCATTCCATTCGGCTTTATTCCATTCCATTCCATTCCATTTCATTCGGGTTGATTCCATTCCATTCCATTCCTTCCCATTCGGGTTGACTCCATTCCATTCCATTCCATTCGATTCCTTTCCATTCCATTCCATTCGGGTTGGTTCCATTCCATTCAATTCCATTCGTTTTGATTCCATTCCATTCCATTCCATTCCATTCCATTCCATTCCATTCCATTCGGGTTGTTTCCATTCCATTTCATTCCTTTAGATTCGGGTTGACTCCATTCCATTCCATTCCATTCCATTCCTTTCCATTCCATTGGGATTGATTCCATTCCATTCCATTCCAGTCCATTCCTTTCCATTCCATTCCATTCGGGTTGAATCCATTCCATTCCATTCCATACCATTTGGGTTGATACCATTCCATTCCATTCCATTCCATTGCATTCCATTCGGATTGATTCCATTCCATTCCATTCCATACCATGCCATTCCATTCGTGTTATATCCATTCCATTCCATTCCATTCCAATCCATTCCATTCCATTCCATTCCGGTTGATTCCATTCCATTCCATTCCTTTCCATTCGGGTTGACTCCATTCCATTCCATTCCATTCTTTCCATTCCATTGGGATTGATTCCATTCCATTCCATTCCATTCCATTCCTTTCCATTCCATTCCATTCGGCTTGACTCCATTCCATTCCATTCCATTCCATTCGTTTTGATTCTGTTCCATTCCATTCCATTCGTTTTGATTCCATTCCATTACATTCCATTCCATACGGGTTGATTCCATTCCATTCAATTCCATTCCACTCCATTCCATTCCATTCGATTCCATTCTCGTTGATTCCTTTCCAATCCATTCCATTCCATTCGGGTTATTTCAATTCCATTCCATTCAATTCCACTCGGGTTGATTACATTATATTCCATTCGGTTTGATTCCATTCCATTCCATTCCATTCCATTCGGGTTGATTCCATTCCATTCCATTCCATTCCATTCCATTCCATTCCATTCGGAATGATTCCATTCCATTCCATTCCGTTCCATTCCTCTCGGGTTGACTCCATTCCATTCCATTCCGTTCCATTACATTCCATTCCATTCGGGTTGATTCCATTCCATTCCATTCCATTCCATTCCGTTCGTGTTACATCCATTCCATTCCATTCCATTCCATTCCATTCGGGTTGATTCCATTCCATTCCTTTCCATTCCTTTCCATTAAATTCCATTCGTGTTTATTCCATTCCATTCCATTCCATTTTGGTTGATTCCATTCCATTCCATTCCATTTCATTCCATGCCATTCCATTCCATTCTATTCCATTCGGGTTGATTCCATTCCATTCCACTCCATTACATATGACTTGATTCCATTCCATTCCATTCCATTCCATTCGGCTTTATTCCATTCCATTCCATTCCATTTCATTCGGGTTGATTCCATTCCATTCCATTCCTTCCCATTCGGGTTGACTCCATTCCATTCCATTCCATTCGATTCCTTTCCATTCCATTCCATTCGGGTTGGTTCCATTCCATTCAATTCCATTCGTTTTGATTCCATTCCATTCCATTCCATTCCATTCCATTCCATTCCATTCCATTCCATTCCATTCGGGTTGTTTCCATTCCATTTCATTCCTTTAGATTCGGGTTGACTCCATTCCATTCCATTCCATTCCATTCCTTTCCATTCCATTGGGATTGATTCCATTCCATTCCATTCCAGTCCATTCCTTTCCATTCCATTCCATTCGGGTTGAATCCATTCCATTCCATTCCATACCATTTGGGTTGATACCATTCCATTCCATTCCATTCCATTGCATTCCATTCGGATTGATTCCATTCCATTCCATTCCATACCATGCCATTCCATTCGTGTTATATCCATTCCATTCCATTCCATTCCAATCCATTCCATTCCATTCCATTCCGGTTGATTCCATTCCATTCCATTCCTTTCCATTCGGGTTGACTCCATTCCATTCCATTCCATTCTTTCCATTCCATTGGGATTGATTCCATTCCATTCCATTCCATTCCATTCCTTTCCATTCCATTCCATTCGGCTTGACTCCATTCCATTCCATTCCATTCCATTCGTTTTGATTCTGTTCCATTCCATTCCATTCGTTTTGATTCCATTCCATTACATTCCATTCCATACGGGTTGATTCCATTCCATTCAATTCCATTCCACTCCATTCCATTCCATTCGATTCCATTCTCGTTGATTCCTTTCCAATCCATTCCATTCCATTCGGGTTATTTCAATTCCATTCCATTCAATTCCACTCGGGTTGATTACATTATATTCCATTCGGTTTGATTCCATTCCATTCCATTCCATTCCATTCGGGTTGATTCCATTCCATTCCATTCCATTCCATTCCATTCCATTCCATTCGGAATGATTCCATTCCATTCCATTCCGTTCCATTCCTCTCGGGTTGACTCCATTCCATTCCATTCCGTTCCATTACATTCCATTCCATTCGGGTTGATTCCATTCCATTCCATTCCATTCCATTCCGTTCGTGTTACATCCATTCCATTCCATTCCATTCCATTCCATTCGGGTTGATTCCATTCCATTCCTTTCCATTCCTTTCCATTAAATTCCATTCGTGTTTATTCCATTCCATTCCATTCCATTTTGGTTGATTCCATTCCATTCCATTCCATTTCATTCCATGCCATTCCATTCCATTCTATTCCATTCGGGTTGATTCCATTCCATTCCACTCCATTACATATGACTTGATTCCATTCCATTCCATTCCATTCCATTCGGCTTTATTCCATTCCATTCCATTCCATTTCATTCGGGTTGATTCCATTCCATTCCATTCCTTCCCATTCGGGTTGACTCCATTCCATTCCATTCCATTCGATTCCTTTCCATTCCATTCCATTCGGGTTGGTTCCATTCCATTCAATTCCATTCGTTTTGATTCCATTCCATTCCATTCCATTCCATTCCATTCCATTCCATTCCATTCCATTCCATTCGGGTTGTTTCCATTCCATTTCATTCCTTTAGATTCGGGTTGACTCCATTCCATTCCATTCCATTCCATTCCTTTCCATTCCATTGGGATTGATTCCATTCCATTCCATTCCAGTCCATTCCTTTCCATTCCATTCCATTCGGGTTGAATCCATTCCATTCCATTCCATACCATTTGGGTTGATACCATTCCATTCCATTCCATTCCATTGCATTCCATTCGGATTGATTCCATTCCATTCCATTCCATACCATGCCATTCCATTCGTGTTATATCCATTCCATTCCATTCCATTCCAATCCATTCCATTCCATTCCATTCCGGTTGATTCCATTCCATTCCATTCCTTTCCATTCGGGTTGACTCCATTCCATTCCATTCCATTCTTTCCATTCCATTGGGATTGATTCCATTCCATTCCATTCCATTCCATTCCTTTCCATTCCATTCCATTCGGCTTGACTCCATTCCATTCCATTCCATTCCATTCGTTTTGATTCTGTTCCATTCCATTCCATTCGTTTTGATTCCATTCCATTACATTCCATTCCATACGGGTTGATTCCATTCCATTCAATTCCATTCCACTCCATTCCATTCCATTCGATTCCATTCTCGTTGATTCCTTTCCAATCCATTCCATTCCATTCGGGTTATTTCAATTCCATTCCATTCAATTCCACTCGGGTTGATTACATTATATTCCATTCGGTTTGATTCCATTCCATTCCATTCCATTCCATTCGGGTTGATTCCATTCCATTCCATTCCATTCCATTCCATTCCATTCGGAATGATTCCATTCCATTCCATTCCGTTCCATTCCTCTCGGGTTGACTCCATTCCATTCCATTCCGTTCCATTACATTCCATTCCATTCGGGTTGATTCCATTCCATTCCATTCCATTCCATTCCGTTCGTGTTACATCCATTCCATTCCATTCCATTCCATTCCATTCGGGTTGATTCCATTCCATTCCTTTCCATTCCTTTCCATTAAATTCCATTCGTGTTTATTCCATTCCATTCCATTCCATTTTGGTTGATTCCATTCCATTCCATTCCATTTCATTCCATGCCATTCCATTCCATTCTATTCCATTAGGGTTGATTCCATTCCATTCCACTCCATTACATATGACTTGATTCCATTCCATTCCATTCCATTCCATTCGGCTTTATTCCATTCCATTCCATTCCATTTCATTCGGGTTGATTCCATTCCATTCCATTCCTTCCCATTCGGGTTGACTCCATTCCATTCCATTCCATTCGATTCCTTTCCATTCCATTCCATTCGGGTTGATTCCATTCCATTCAATTCCATTCGTTTTGATTCCATTCCATTCCATTCCATTCCATTCCATTCCATTCCATTCCATTCGGGTTGATTCCATTCCATTCCATTCCATTCCATTCCATACCATTCCATTCGGGTTGATTCCATTCAATTCCATTCTATTGCATTCGGGTTGATTCCATTCCATTCCATTCCATTCCTTTCCATTACATATGACTTGATTCCATTCCATTCCATTCCATTCCATTCCATTCCATTCCATTCCATTCGGGTTGATTCCATTCCATTCCATTCCATTCCATTTCATTCGGTTTTATTCCATTCCATTCCATTCCATTCCATTCCATTCCATTCCATTCCATTTCATTCCATTCCATTCCATTCGGTATGATTCCATTCCATTCCATTCCATTCGGCTTGATTCCATTCCATTCCCTTCCATTCCATTCCATTCCATTCCATTCGTTTTGATTCCGTTCCATTCCATTCCATTCCATTCGTTTTGATTCCATTCCATTCCATTCCATTCCATTCGGGTTGATTCCATTCCACTCCATTCCATTCCATTCGATTCCATTCTCTTTGATTCCATTCCAATCCATTTCATTCCATTCGAGTTATTTCAATTCCATTCCTTTCAATTCCACTCGGTTTGATTACATTTTATTCCATTCGGGTTGATTGCATTCCATTCAATTCCATTCCTTTCGGGTTGATTCCATTCCATTCCATTCCTTTCGGGTTGATTCCATTCCATTCCATTCCATTCCATCCCATTCGGAATGATTCCATTCCATTCCATTCCGTTCCATTCCTCTCGGGTTGACTCCATTCCATTCTATTCCGTTCCATTCCATTCCATTCCATTCGGGTTGATTCCATTCCATTCCATTCCATTCCATTCCACTCCATTCGTGTTACATCCATTCCATTCCATTCCATTACATTACATTACATTCGGGTTGATTCCATTCCACTCCTTTCCATTCCTTTCCATTAAATTCCATTCGTGTTTATTCCATTCCATTCCATTCCATTTGGGTTGATTCCATTCCATTCCATTCCATTTCATTCCATGCCATTCCATTCCATTCTATTCCATTCGGGTTGATTCCATTCCATTCCACTCCATTACATATGACTTGATTCCATTCCATTCCATTACATTCCATTCGGCTTTATTCCATTCCATTCCATTCCATTTCATTCGGGTTGATTCCATTCCATTCCATTCCTTTCCATTCGGGTTGACTCCATTCCAATCCATTCCATTCCAGTCATTTCCATTCCATTCGGATTGATTCCATTCCATTCCATTCCTTTCCTTTCCATTCCATTCGGGTTGATTCCATTCCATTCAATTCCATTCGTTTTGATTCCAATCCATTGCATTCCATTCCATTCCATTCCATTCGGGTTGATTCCATTCCATTCCATTCCATTCCATTCCATTTCATTCGGTTTTATTCTATTCCATTCCATTCCATTCCATTCCATTCCATTTCATTGCATTCCATTCCATTCAGTATGATTCCATTCCATTCCATTCCATTCGGCTTGATTACATTCCATACCTTTCCATTCCATTCGTTTTGTTTCCGTTCCATTCCATTCCATTCCATTCGTTTTGATTCCATTCCATTCCATTCCATTCCATTCGGGTTGATTCCATTCCACTCCATTCCATTCCATTCGATTCCATTCTCGTTGATTCCATTCCAATCCATTCCATTCCATTCGGTTTATTTCAATTCCATTCCTTTCAATTCTACTCGGGTTGATTACATTTTATTCCATTCGGATTGATTCCATTCCATTCCATTCCATTCCATTCGTGTTGATTCCATTCCATTCCATTCCATTCCATTCCATTCCATTCGCAATGATTCCATTCCATTCCATTCCATTCGGGTTGATTCCATTCCATTCCATTCCATTCGGGTTGATTCCATTCCATTCCATTCAATTCCTTTCCATTCCCTTCCATTCGGGTTGATTCCATTCCATTAGATTCCATTCGTTTTGATTCCATTCCATTCCATTACATTACATTCCATTCCATTCCATTGGGGTTGATTCCATTCCATTCCATTCCATTCCATTCCATTCCATTCCATTCCATTCCATTCCATACCATTCCATACCATTCCATTCGGGTTGATTCCATTCCATTCCATTCTATTGCATTCGGGTTTATTCCATTCCATTCCATTCCATTCCTTTCCATTACTTATGACTTGATTCCACTCCATTCCATTCCATTCCATTCCATTCCATTCCATTCGGGTTGATTCCATTCCATTCCATTCCATTCCATTCCATTTCATTCTGTTTTATTCCATTCCATTCCATTCCATTCCATACCATTCCATTCGGGTTGATTCCATTCCATTCCATTCTATTGCATTCGGGTTGATTCCATTCCATTCCATTCCATTCCTTTCCATTACATATGACTTGATTCCACTCCATTCCATTCCATTCCATTCCATTCCATTCCATTCAATTCGGGTTGATTCCATTCCATTCCATTCAATTCCATTCCATTCCATTTCATTCGGTTTTATTCCATTCCATTCCATTCCATTCCATTCCATTTCATTCCATTTGGTATGATTCTATTCCATTCCATCCCATTCGGCTTGATTCCATTCCATTCCATTCCATTCGTTTTGATTCCATTCCATTCCATTCCATTCCATTCGTTTTGATTCCATTCCATTCCATTCCATTCCATTCGGGTTGATTCCATTCCACTCCATTCCATTCCATTCGATTCCATTCTCGTTGATTCCTTTGCAATCCATTCCATTCCATTCGGGTTGATTCCATTCCATTCCATTCCATTCCATTCCATTCCATTCGCAATGATTCCATTCCATTCCATTCCATTCGGGTTGATTCCATTCCATTCCATTCCATTCGGGTTGATTCCATTCCATTCCATTCAATTCCTTTCCATTCCCTTCCATTCGGGTTGATTCCATTCCATTAGATTCCATTCGTTTTGATTCCATTCCATTCCATTACATTACATTCCATTCCATTCCATTGGGGTTGATTCCATTCCATTCCATTCCATTCCATTCCATTCCATTCCATTCCATTCCATTCCATTCCATACCATTCCATTCGGGTTGATTCCATTCCATTCCATTCTATTGCATTCGGGTTTATTCCATTCCATTCCATTCCATTCCTTTCCATTACTTATGACTTGATTCCACTCCATTCCATTCCATTCCATTCCATTCCATTCCATTCGGGTTGATTCCATTCCATTCCATTCCATTCCATTCCATTTCATTCTGTTTTATTCCATTCCATTCCATTCCATTCCATACCATTCCATTCGGGTTGATTCCATTCCATTCCATTCTATTGCATTCGGGTTGATTCCATTCCATTCCATTCCATTCCTTTCCATTACATATGACTTGATTCCACTCCATTCCATTCCATTCCATTCCATTCCTTTCCATTACATATGACTTGATTCCACTCCATTCCATTCCATTCCATTCCATTCCATTCCATTCCATTCGGGTTGATTCCATTCCATTCCATTCCATTCCATTCCATTGCATTTCATTCGGTTTTATTCCATTCCATTCCATTCCATTCCATTCCATTCCATTCCATTTCATTCCATTCGGTATGATTCTATTCCATTCCATTCCAATCGGCTTGATTCCATTCCATTCCATTCCATTCGTTTTGATTCCATTCCATTCCATTCCATTCCATTCGTTTTGATTCCATTCCATTCCATTCCATTCCATTCGGGTTGATTCCATTCCACTCCATTCCATTCCATTCGATTCCATTCTCGTTGATTCCTTTCCAATCCATTCCATTCCATTCGGGTTGATTCCATTCCATTCCATTCCATTCCATTCCATTCCATTCCATTCCATTCCGTTCGTGTTCCATCCATTCCATTCCATTCCATTCCATTCCATTCCATTCCATTCCATTCGGGTTGATTCCATTCCATTCCTTTCCATTCCTTTCCATTAAATTCCATTCGTGTTTATTCCATTCCATTCCAATCCATTTGGGTTGATTCCATTCCATTCCATTCCATTTCATTCCATGCCATTCCATTCCATTCTATTCCATTCGGGTTGATTCCATTCCATTCCACTCCATTACATATGACTTGATTCCATCCCATTCCATTCCATTCCATTCGGCTTTATTCCATTCCATTCCATTCCATTTCATTCGGGTTGATTCCATTCCATTCCATTCCTTTCCATTCGGGTTGACTCCATTCCAATCCATTCCATTCCAGTCATTTCCATTCCATTCGGATTGATTCCATTCCATTCCATTCCTTTCCTTTCCATTCCATTCCATTCGGGTTGATTCCATTCCATTCAATTCCATTCGTTTTGATTCCAATCCATTCCATTCCATTCCATTCCATTCCATTCGGGTTGATTCCATTCCATTCCATTCCATTCCATTCCATTCCATTCCATTCCATTCCATACCTTTCCATTCGGGATGATTCCATTCCATTCCATTCCATTATGCTTGATTCCATTCCGTTCCATTCCATTCCATTCCATTCCATTCCATTCCATTCTTTTTGACTCCATTCCATTCCATTCCATTCCATTCGGGTTGATTTCATTCCATTCTATTCCATTCCACTCCATTACATTCCATTCGATTCCATTCTCGTTGATTCCATTCCATTCCATTGCATTCCTTTCGAGTTATTTCCATTCCATTCCATTCCATTCCATTGGGGTAGATTGAGTCCATTCCATTCCATTCCATTCCATTCAGTTCCATTCCATTCCATTCGGATTGATTCCATTCCATTCCATTCCATTCCATTCCATTCCATTCCATTCCATTCAGGTTACATCCATTCCATTCCATTCCATTCCATTCCATTCGGGTTGTTTCCATTCCATTCCATTCCTTTAGATTCGGGTTGACTCCATTCCATTCCATTCCATTCCATTCCTTTCCATTCCATTGGGATTGATTCCATTCCATTCCATTCCAGTCCATTCCTTTCCATTCCATTCCATTCGGGTTGAATCCATTCCATTCCATTCCATACCATTTGGGTTGATACCATTCCATTCCATTCCATTCCATTGCATTCCATTCGGATTGATTCCATTCCATTCCATTCCATACCATGCCATTCCATTCGTGTTATATCCATTCCATTCCATTCCATTCCAATCCATTCCATTCCATTCCATTCCGGTTGATTCCATTCCATTCCATTCCTTTCCATTCGGGTTGACTCCATTCCATTCCATTCCATTCTTTCCATTCCATTGGGATTGATTCCATTCCATTCCATTCCATTCCATTCCTTTCCATTCCATTCCATTCGGCTTGACTCCATTCCATTCCATTCCATTCCATTCGTTTTGATTCTGTTCCATTCCATTCCATTCGTTTTGATTCCATTCCATTACATTCCATTCCATACGGGTTGATTCCATTCCATTCAATTCCATTCCACTCCATTCCATTCCATTCGATTCCATTCTCGTTGATTCCTTTCCAATCCATTCCATTCCATTCGGGTTATTTCAATTCCATTCCATTCAATTCCACTCGGGTTGATTACATTATATTCCATTCGGTTTGATTCCATTCCATTCCATTCCATTCCATTCGGGTTGATTCCATTCCATTCCATTCCATTCCATTCCATTCCATTCCATTCGGAATGATTCCATTCCATTCCATTCCGTTCCATTCCTCTCGGGTTGACTCCATTCCATTCCATTCCGTTCCATTACATTCCATTCCATTCGGGTTGATTCCATTCCATTCCATTCCATTCCATTCCGTTCGTGTTACATCCATTCCATTCCATTCCATTCCATTCCATTCGGGTTGATTCCATTCCATTTCTTTCCATTCCTTTCCATTAAATTCCATTCGTGTTTATTCCATTCCATTCCATTCCATTTTGGTTGATTCCATTCCATTCCATTCCATTTCATTCCATGCCATTCCATTCCATTCTATTCCATTCGGGTTGATTCCATTCCATTCCACTCCATTACATATGACTTGATTCCATTCCATTCCATTCCATTCCATTCGGCTTTATTCCATTCCATTCCATTCCATTTCATTCGGGTTGATTCCATTCCATTCCATTCCTTCCCATTCGGGTTGACTCCATTCCATTCCATTCCATTCGATTCCTTTGCATTCCATTCCATTCGGGTTGGTTCCATTCCATTCAATTCCATTCGTTTTGATTCCATTCCATTCCATTCCATTCCATTCCATTCCATTCCATTCCATTCCATTCGGGTTGATTCCATTCCATTCCATTCCATTCCATTCCATACCATTCCATTCGGGTTGATTCCATTCAATTCCATTCTATTGCATTCGGGTTGATTCCATTCCATTCCATTCCATTCCTTTCCATTACATATGACTTGATTCCATTCCATTCCATTCCATTCCATTCCATTCCATTCCATTCCATTCGGGTTGATTCCATTCCATTCCATTCCATTCCATTTCATTCGGTTTTATTCCATTCCATTCCATTCCATTCCATTCCATTCCATTCCATTCCATTTCATTCCATTCCATTCCATTCGGTATGATTCCATTCCATTCCATTCCATTCGGCTTGATTCCATTCCATTCCCTTCCATTCCATTCCATTCCATTCCATTCGTTTTGATTCCGTTCCATTCCATTCCATTCCATTCGTTTTGATTCCATTCCATTCCATTCCATTCCATTCGGGTTGATTCCATTCCACTCCATTCCATTCCATTCGATTCCATTCTCTTTGATTCCATTCCAATCCATTTCATTCCATTCGAGTTATTTCAATTCCATTCCTTTCAATTCCACTCGGTTTGATTACATTTTATTCCATTCGGGTTGATTGCATTCCATTCAATTCCATTCCTTTCGGGTTGATTCCATTCCATTCCATTCCATTCCATTCCTTTCGGGTTGATTCCATTCCATTCCATTCCATTCCATCCCATTCGGAATGATTCCATTCCATTCCATTCCGTTCCATTCCTCTCGGGTTGACTCCATTCCATTCTATTCCGTTCCATTCCATTCCATTCCATTCGGGTTGATTCCATTCCATTCCATTCCATTCCATTCCATTCCATTCGTGTTACATCCATTCCATTCCATTCCATTACATTACATTACATTCGGGTTGATTCCATTCCACTCCTTTCCATTCCTTTCCATTAAATTCCATTCGTGTTTATTCCATTCCATTCCATTCCATTTGGGTTGATTCCATTCCATTCCATTCCATTTCATTCCATGCCATTCCATTCCATTCTATTCCATTCGGGTTCATTCCATTCCATTCCACTCCATTACATATGACTTGATTCCATTCTATTCCATTCCATTCCATTCGGCTTTATTCCATTCCATTCCATTCCATTTCATTCGTGTTGATTCCATTCCATTCCATTCCTTTCCATTCGGGTTGACTCCATTCCAATCCACTCCATTCCAGTCATTTCCATTCCATTCGGATTGATTCCACTCCATTCCATTCCTTTCAATTCCATTCCATTCGGGTTGATTCCATTCCATTCAATTCCATTCGTTTTGATTCCATTCCATTCCATTCCATTCCATTCCATTCCATTCCATTCCATTCCATTCGGGTTGATTCCATTCCATTCCATTCCATTCCATTCCATTCCATTCCATTCCATTCCATTCCATTCCATTCCATACCATTCCATTCGGGATGATTCCATTCCATTCCATTCTATTGCATTCGGGTTGATTCCATTCCATTCCATTCCATTCCTTTCCATTACATATGACTTGATTCCATTCCATTCCATTCCATTCCATTCCATTCCATTCCATTCCATTCGGGTTGATTCCATTCCATTCCATTCCATTTCATTCGGTTTTATTCCATTCAATTCCATTCCATTCCATTCCATTCCATTCCTTTCCATTACATATGACTTGATTCCATTCCATTCCATTCCATTCCATTCCATTCCATTCCATTCCATTCCATTCCATTCCATTCGGCTTGATTCCATTCCATTCCATTCCATTCGTTTTGATTCCGTTCCATTCTATTCCATTCCATTCGTTTTGATTCCAATCCATTCCATTCCATTCCATTCGTGTTGATTCCATTCCACTCCATTCCATTCCATTCGATTCCATTCTCGTTGATTCCATTCCAATCCATTCCATTCCATTCGTGTTATTTCAATTCCATTCCTTTCAATTCCACTCGGGTTGATTACATTTTATTCCATTCGGGTTGATTGCATTCCATTCCACTCCATTCCATTCGGGTTGATTCCATTCCATTCCTTTCCTTTCCATTCGGGATGATTTCATTGCATTCAATTGCATTCCATTCCATTCAATTCGGGTTGATTCCATTCCATTCCATTCCATTCCATTCCATTCGGTTTTATTCCATTCCCTTCCATTCCTTTCCATTCCATTTCATTCCATTCCATTCCTTTCGGGATGATTCCATTCCATTCCATTCCATTCCATTCAGCTTGATTCCTTTCCATTCCGTTCCATTCCACTCCATTCCATTCGTTCTAATTCCATTCCATTCCATTCCATTCCAATCCATTCCATTCGTTTTGATTCCATTCCATTCCATTCCATTCCAGTCGTGTTGATTCCATTCCATTCCATTCCATTCCATTCCATTCCATTTGTTTCCATTCCTTTGCGGTTGACTCCATTCCATGCCATTCCATTCCATTCCACTCCATTCCATTCGGGTTGATTCCATTCCATTCCATTCCATTCCATTCGTGTTACATCCATTCCATTCCATTCCATTCCATTCCATTCCTTTCGGGTTGATTCCAAATCATTCCATTCCATTGCGTTCCATTCCATTCCACTCCATTCCCTTCTGGGTGATTCTATTCCATTCCATTCCATTCCATTCCATTCCATTCCATTCCATTCCATTCCATTCGGGTTGATTTCATTGCATTGAATTGCATTCCATTCCATTCAATTCTGGTTGATTCCATTCCATTATTTCCATTTCACTCGGTTTTATTCCATTCCATTCCATTCGATTCCATTCTCGTTGATTCCATTCCAATCCATTCCATTCCATTCGGGTTATTTCAATTCCATTCCATTCAATTCCACTCGGGTTGATTACATTATATTCCATTCAGGTTGATTCCATTCCATTCCATTCCATTCCATTCGGGTTGATTCCATTCCATTCCATTCCATTCCATTCCATTCCATTCCATTCGGAATGATTCCATTCCATTCCATTCCATTCCATTCCATTCCATTCCATTACATATGACTTGATTCCATTCCATTCCATTCCATTCCTTTCCTTTCCATTCGGGATGATTTCATTGCATTCAATTGCATTCCATTCCATTCCTTTCCATTCAATTCCATTCGGCTTGACTCCACTCCATTCCATTCCATTCCATTCCATTCGTTTTCATTCTGTTCGATTCCATTCCATTACATTCCATTCGTTTTGATTCCATTCCATTACATTCCATTCCATACGGGTTGATTCCATTCCATTCAATTCTATTCCTCTCCATTCCATTGCATTCGATTCCATTCTCGTTGATTCCTTTCCAATCCATTCCATTCCACTCGGGTTATTTCAATTCCATTCCATTCAATTCCACTCGGGTTGATTACATTATATTCCATTCGGGTTGATTCCATTCCATTCCATTCCATTCCATTCGGGTTTATTCCATTCCATTCCATTCCATTCCATTCCATTCGGAATGATTCCATTCCATTCCATTCCGTTCCATTCCTCTCGGGTTGACTCCATTCCATTCCATTCCGTTCCATTACATTCCATTCCATTCGGGTTGATTCCATTCCATTCCATTCCATTCCATTCCATTCCATTCGTGTTACATCCATTCCATTCCATTCCATTCCATTCCATTCCATTCCATTCCATTCCATTCGGGTTGATTCCATTCCATTCCTTTCCATTCCTTTCCATTAAATTCCACTCGTGTTTATTCCATTCCATTCCATTCCATTTGGGTTGATTCCATTCCATTCCATTCTATTTCATTCCATGCCATTCCATTCCATTCTACTCCATTCGGGTTGATTCCATTCCATTCCACTCCATTACATCTGACTTGATTCCATTCCATTCCATTCCATTCCATTCGGCTTTATTCCATTCCATTCCATTCCATTTCATTCGGGTTGATTCCATTCCATTCCATTCGTTTCCATTCGGGTTGACTCCATTCCAATCCATTCCATTCCAGTCATTTCCATTCCATTCGGATTGATTCCATTCCATTCCATTCCATTCCTTTCCATTCCATTCCATTCGGGTTGATTCCATTCCATTCAATTCCATTCGTTTTGATTCCATTCCATTCCATTCCATTCCATTCCATTCCATTCCATTCCATTCCATTCCATTCGGGTTGATTCCCTTCCATTCCATTCCATTCCATTCCATTCCATTCCATTACATTCCATACCATTCCATTCGGGTTGATTCCATTCCATTCCATTCTATTGCATTCGGGTTGATTCCATTCCATTCCATTCCATTCCTTTCCATTACATATGACTTGATTCCATTCCATTCCATTCCATTCCATTCCATTCCCTTCCATTCCGGTTGATTTCATTCCATTCCATTCCTTTCCATTGGGATTGATTCCATTCCATTCCATTCCATTCCATTCCATTCCATTCCATTCCATTCCATTCCATTCCATTCCATTCCATTCCATTTCATTGCATACCACTCCATTCGGTATGATTCCATTCCATTCCATTCCATTCCATTCGGCTTGATTCCATTCCATACCATTCCATTCCATTCGTTTTGTTTCCGTTCCATTCCATTCCATTCCATTCGTTTTGATTCCATTCCATTCCATTCCATTCCATTCGGGTTGATTCCATTCCACTCCATTCCATTCCATTCGATTCCATTCTCGTTGATTCCATTCCAATCCATTCCATTCCATTCGGGTTATTTCAATTCCATTCCTTTCAATTCCACTCGGGTTGATTACATTTTATTCCGTTCGGGTTGATTCCATTCCATTCCATTCCATTCCATTCGGGTTGATTCCATTCCATTCCATTCCATTCAATTCCATTCCATTCCATTCCATTCGCAATGATTCCATTCCATTCCATTCCATTCGGGTTGATTCCATTCCATTCCATTCCATTCCTTTCCATTCCCTCCCATTCGAGTTGATTCCATTCCATTCAATTCCATTCGTTTTGATTCCATTCCATTCCATTCCATTCCATTCCATTCCATTGGGGTTGATTCCATTCCATTCCATTCCATTCCATTCCATTCCATTCCATTCCATTGTATTTCATTCGGGTTGATTCCATTCCATTCCATTCCATTCCTTTCCATTACATATGACTTGATTCCATTCCATTCCATTCCATTCCATTCCATTCCATTCCATTCCATTCCATTCCATTCCTTTCCATTCCATTCCACTCGGCTTGACTCCATTCCATTCCATTCCATTCCATTCCATTCGTTTTGATTCTGTTCCATTCCATTCCATTCCATTCCATTCGTTTTGATTCCATTCCATTACATTCCATTTCATACGGGTTGATTCCATTCCATTCAATTCCATTCCACTCCATTCCATTCCATTCGATTCCATTCTCGTTGATTCCTTTCCAATCCATTCCATTCCATTCGGGTTATTTCAATTCCATTCCATTCAATTCCACTCGGGTTGATTACATTATATTCCAATCTGGTTGATTCCATTCCATTCCATTCCATTCCATTCGGGTTGATTCCATTCCATTCCATTCCATTCCAATCCATTCGGAATGATTCCATTCCATTCCATTCCGTTCCATTCCTCTCGGGTTGACTCCATTCCATTCCATTCCGTTCCATTACATTCCATTCCATTCGGGTTGATTCCATTCCATTCCATTCAATTCCATTCCATTCCGTTCGTGTTACATCCATTCCATTCCATTCCATTCCATTCCATTCCATTCCATTCGGGTTGATTCCATTCCATTCCTTTCCATTCCTTTCCATTAAATTCCATTCGCGTTTATTCCATTCGATTCCAATCCATTTGGGTTGATTCCATTCCATTCCATTCCATTTCATTCCATGCCATTCCATTCCATTCTATTCCATTCGGGTTGATTCCACTCCATTCCACTCCATTACATATGACTTGATTCCATTCCATTCCATTCCATTCCATTCGGCTTTATTCCATTCCATTCCATTCCATTTCATTCGGGTTGATTCCATTCCATTCCATTCGTTTCCATTCGGGTTGACTCCATTCCAATCCATTCCATTCCAGTCATTTCCATTCCATTCGGATTGATTCCATTGCATTCCATTCCTTTCCTTTCCATTCCATTCCATTCGGGTTGATTGTATTCCATTCAATTCCATTCGTTTTGATTCCAATCCATTCCATTCCATTCCATTCCATTCCATTCGGGTTGATTCCATTCCATTCCATTCCATTCCATTCCATTCCATTCCATTCCATTCCATTCCATACCTTTCCATTCGGGTTGATTCCATTCCATTCCATTCTATTGCATTCGGGTTGATTCCATTCCATTCCATTCCATTCCTTTCCATTACATATGACTTGATTCCATTCCATTCCATTCCATTCCATTCCATTCCATTCCATTCGGGTTGATTCCACTCCATTCCATTCCATTCCATTCCATTTCATTCGGTTTTATTCCATTCCATTCCATTCCATTCCATTCCATTCCATTCCATTCCATTCCATTCCATTCCATTTCATTGCATACCACTCCATTCGGTATGATTCCATTCCATTCCATTCCATTCCATTCGGCTTGATTCCATTCCATACCATTCCATTCCATTCGTTTTGTTTCCGTTCCATTCCATTCCATTCCATTCGTTTTGATTCCATTCCATTCCATTCCATTCCATTCGGGGTGATTCCATTCCACTCCATTCCATTCCATTCGATTCCATTCTCGTTGATTCCATTCCAATCCATTCCATTCCATTCGGGTTATTTCAATTCCATTCCTTTCAATTCCACTCGGGTTGATTACATTTTATTGCATTCGGGTTGATTCCATTCCATTCCATTCCATTGCATTCCATTCGGGTTGATTCCATTCCATTCCATTCCATTCAATTCCATTCCATTCCATTCCATTCGCAATGATTCCATTCCATTCCATTCCATTCGGGTTGATTCCATTCCATTCCATTCCATTCCTTTCCATTCCCTCCCATTCGAGTTGATTCCATTCCATTCAATTCCATTCGTTTTGATTCCATTCCATTCCATTCCATTCCATTCCATTCCATTGGGGTTGATTCCATTCCATTCCATTCCATTCCATTCCATTCCATTCCATTCCATTGTATTTCATTCGGGTTGATTCCATTCCATTCCATTCCATTCCTTTCCATTACATATGACTTGATTCCATTCCATTCCATTCCATTCCATTCCATTCCATTCCATTCCATTCCATTCGGGTTGATTCCATTCCATTCCATTCCATTCCATTCCATTCCATTTCATTCGGTTTTATTCCATTCCATTCCATTCCATTCCATTCCATTCCATTCGGTATGATTCCATTCCATTCCATTCCATTCGGCTTGATTCCATTCCATTCCATTCCATTCCATTCCATTCCATTCGTTTTGATTCCATTCCATTCCATTCCATTCCATTCGTTTTGATTCCATTCCATTCCATTCCATTCCATTCGGGTTGATTCCATTCCACTCCATTCCATTCCATTCGATTCCATTCTCGTTGATTCCTTTCCAATCCATTCCATTCCATTCGGGTTATTTCAATTCCATTCCTTTCAATTCCACTCGGGTTGATTACATTTTTTTCCATTCGGGTTGATTCCATTCCATTCCATTCCATTCCATTCGGGTTGATTCCATTCCATTCCATTCCATTCCATTCCATTCCATTCCATTCCATTCGCAATGATTCCATTCCATTCCATTCCATTACATATGACTTCATTCCATTCCATTCCATTCCATTCCATTCCATTCCATTCCATTCCTTTCCATTCGGGTTAATTTCATTGCATTGAATTGCATTCCATTCCATTCAATTCGGGTTGATTCCATTCCATTCTTTCCATTTCATTCGGTTTTATTCCATTCCATTCCATTCAATTCCATTCCATTCCATTCCATTTGATTCCATTCCATTCCATTCGGTATGATTCCATTCCATTCCATTCCATTAGGCTTGATTCCATTCCATTCCATTCCATTCCATTCGTTTTGATTCCGTTCGATTCCGTTCCATTCCATTCGTTTTGATTCCAGTACATTCCATTCCATTCAATACGGGTTGATTACATTCCATTCAATTCCATTCCACTCCATTCCATTCCATTCGATTCCATTCTCGTTGATTCCATTCCAATCCATTCCATTCCATTCGGGTTATTTCAATTCCATTCCATTCAATTCCACTCGGGTTGATTTCATTATATTCCATTCAGGTTGATTCCATTCCATTCCATTCCATTCGGGTTGATTCCATTCCATTCCATTCCATTCCATTCCATTCCATTCCATTCCATTCCATTCGGAATGATTCCATTCCATTCCATTCCATTCCATTCCTTTCCATTCCATTACATCTGACTTGATTCAATTCCATTCCATTCCATTCCTTTCCTTTCCATTCGGGATGATTTCATTGCATTCAATTGCATTCCATTCCATTCCTTTCCATTCCATTCCATTCGGCTTGACTCCATTCCATTCCATTCCATTCCATTCCATTCCATTCCATTCGTTTTGATTCTGTTCCATTCCATTCCATTCCATTCCATTCGTTTTGATTCCATTCCATTACATTCCATTCCATACGGGTTGATTCCATTCCATTCAATTCCATTCCACTCCATTCCATTCCTTTCGATTCCATTCTCGTTGATTCCTTTCCAATCCATTCCATTCCATTCGGGTTATTTCAATTCCATTCCATTCAATTACACTCGGGTTGATTACATTATATTCCAATCGGGTTGATTCCATTCCATTCCATTCGGGTTGATTCCATTCCATTCCATTCCATTCCAATCCATTCGGAATGATTCCATTCCATTCCATTCCGTTCCATTCCTCTCGGGTTGACTCCATTCCATTCCATTCCGTTCCATTACATTCCATTCCATTCGGGTTGATTCCATTCCATTCCATTCAATTCCATTCCGTTCGTGTTACATCCATTCCATTCCATTCCATTCCATTCCATTCCATTCCATTCCATTCGGGTTGATTCCATTCCATTCCTTTCCATTCCTTTCCATTAAATTCCATTCGTGTTTATTCCATTCCATTCCAATCCATTTGGGTTGATTCCATTCCATTCCAATCCATTTCATTCCATGCCATTCCATTCCATTCTATTCCATTCGGGTTGATTCCATTCCATTCCACTCCATTACATATGACTTGATTCCATTCCATTCCATTCCATTCCATTCGGCTTTATTCCATTCCATTCCATTCCATTTCATTCGGGTTGATTCCATTCCATTCCATTCCTTTCCATTCGGGTTGACTCCATTCCAATCCATTCCATTCCAGTCATTTCCATTCCATTCGGATTGATTCCATTCCATTGCATTCCTTTCCATTCCATTCCATTCGGCTTGACTCCATTCCATTCCATTCCATTCCATTCCATTCCATTCCATTCCATTCGTTTTGATTCTGTTCCATTCCATTCCATTCCATTCCATTCGTTTTGATTCCATTCCATTACATTCCATTCCATACGGGTTGATTCCATTCCATTCAATTCCATTCCACTCCATTCCGTTCCTTTCGATTCCATTCTCGTTGATTCCTTTCCAATCCATTCCATTCCATTCGGGTTATTTCAATTCCATTCCATTCAATTACACTCGGGTTGATTACATTATATTCCAATCGGGTTGATTCCATTCCATTCCATTCGGGTTGATTCCATTCCATTCCATTCCATTCCAATCCATTCGGAATGATTCCATTCCATTCCATTCCGTTCCATTCCTCTCGGGTTGACTCCATTCCATTCCATTCCGTTCCATTACATTCCATTCCATTCGGGTTGATTCCATTCCATTCCATTCAATTCCATTCCGTTCGTGTTACATCCATTCCATTCCATTCCATTCCATTCCATTCCATTCCATTCGGGTTGATTCCATTCCATTCCTTTCCATTCCTTTCCATTAAATTCCATTCGTGTTTATTCCATTCCATTCCAATCCATTTGGGTTGATTCCATTCCATTCCAATCCATTTCATTCCATGCCATTCCATTCCATTCTATTCCATTCGGGTTGATTCCATTCCATTCCACTCCATTACATATGACTTGATTCCATTCCATTCCATTCCATTCCATTCGGCTTTATTCCATTCCATTCCATTCCATTTCATTCGGGTTGATTCCATTCCATTCCATTCCTTTCCATTCGGGTTGACTCCATTCCAATCCATTCCATTCCAGTCATTTCCATTCCATTCGGATTGATTCCATTCCATTGCATTCCTTTCCTTTCCATTCCATTCGGGTTGATTCCAATCCATTGCATTCCATTCCATTCCATTCCATTCGGGTTGATTCCATTCCATTCCATTCCATTCCATTCCATTCCATTCCATTTCATTCGGTTTTATTCCATTCCATTCCATTCCATTCCATTCCATTTCATTGCATTCCATTCCATTCGGTATGATTCCATTCCATTCCATTCCATTCGGCTTGATTCCATTCCATACCATTGCATTCCATTCGTTTTGTTTCCGTTCCATTCCATTCCATTCCATTCGTTTTGATTCGATTCCATTCCATTCCATTCCATTCGGGTTGATTCCATTCCACGCCATTCCATTCCATTCGATTCCATTCTCGTTGATTCCATTAAAATCCTTTCCATTCCATTCGGGTTATTTCAATTCCATTCCTTTCAATTCCACTCGGGTTGATTACATTTTATTCCATTCGGATTGATTCCATTCCACTCCATTCCATTCCTTTCGATTCCATTCTCGTTGATTCCTTTCCAATCCATTCCATTCCATTCGGGTTATTTCAATTCCATTCCATTCAATTACACTCGGGTTGATTACATTATATTCCAATCGGGTTGATTCCATTCCATTCCATTCGGGTTGATTCCATTCCATTCCATTCCATTCCAATCCATTCGGAATGATTCCATTCCATTCCATTCCGTTCCATTCCTCTCGGGTTGACTCCATTCCATTCCATTCCGTTCCATTACATTCCATTCCATTCGGGTTGATTCCATTCCATTCCATTCAATTCCATTCCGTTCGTGTTACATCCATTCCATTCCATTCCATTCCATTCCATTCCATTCCATTCGGGTTGATTCCATTCCATTCCTTTCCATTCCTTTCCATTAAATTCCATTCGTGTTTATTCCATTCCATTCCAATCCATTTGGGTTGATTCCATTCCATTCCAATCCATTTCATTCCATGCCATTCCATTCCATTCTATTCCATTCGGGTTGATTCCATTCCATTCCACTCCATTACATATGACTTGATTCCATTCCATTCCATTCCATTCCATTCGGCTTTATTCCATTCCATTCCATTCCATTTCATTCGGGTTGATTCCATTCCATTCCATTCCTTTCCATTCGGGTTGACTCCATTCCAATCCATTCCATTCCAGTCATTTCCATTCCATTCGGATTGATTCCATTCCATTGCATTCCTTTCCATTCCATTCCATTCGGCTTGACTCCATTCCATTCCATTCCATTCCATTCCATTCCATTCCATTCCATTCCATTCGTTTTGATTCTGTTCCATTCCATTCCATTCCATTCCATTCGTTTTGATTCCATTCCATTCCATTCCATTCCATACGGGTTGATTCCATTCCATTCAATTCCATTCCACTCCATTCCGTTCCTTTCGATTCCATTCTCGTTGATTCCTTTCCAATCCATTCCATTCCATTCGGGTTATTTCAATTCCATTCCATTCAATTACACTCGGGTTGATTACATTATATTCCAATCGGGTTGATTCCATTCCATTCCATTCGGGTTGATTCCATTCCATTCCATTCCATTCCAATCCATTCGGAATGATTCCATTCCATTCCATTCCGTTCCATTCCTCTCGGGTTGACTCCATTCCATTCCATTCCGTTCCATTACATTCCATTCCATTCGGGTTGATTCCATTCCATTCCAATCAATTCCATTCCGTTCGTGTTACATCCATTCCATTCCATTCCATTCCATTCCATTCCATTCCATTCGGGTTGATTCCATTCCATTCCTTTCCATTCCTTTCCATTAAATTCCATTCGTGTTTATTCCATTCCATTCCAATCCATTTGGGTTGATTCCATTCCATTCCAATCCATTTCATTCCATGCCATTCCATTCCATTCTATTCCATTCGGGTTGATTCCATTCCATTCCACTCCATTACATATGACTTGATTCCATTCCATTTCATTCCATTCCATTCGGCTTTATTCCATTCCATTCCATTCCATTTCATTCGGGTTGATTCCATTCCATTCCATTCCTTTCCATTCGGGTTGACTCCATTCCAATCCATTCCATTCCAGTCATTTCCATTCCATTCGGATTGATTCCATTCCATTGCATTCCTTTCCTTTCCATTCCATTCGGGTTGATTCCATTCCATTCAATTCCATTCGTTTTGATTCCAATCCATTGCATTCCATTCCATTCCATTCCATTCGGGTTGATTCCATTCCATTCCATTCCATTCCATTCCATTCCATTCCATTTCATTCGGTTTTATTCCATTCCATTCCATTCCATTCCATTCCATTCCATTCCATTTCATTGCATTCCATTCCATTCGGTATGATTCCATTCCATTCCATTCCATTCGGCTTGATTCCATTCCATACCATTGCATTCCATTCGTTTTGTTTCCGTTCCATTCCATTCCATTCCATTCGTTTTGATTCGATTCCATTCCATTCCATTCCATTCGGGTTGATTCCATTCCACGCCATTCCATTCCATTCGATTCCATTCTCGTTGATTCCATTAAAATCCTTTCCATTCCATTCGGGTTATTTCAATTCCATTCCTTTCAATTCCACTCGGGTTGATTACATTTTATTCCATTCGGATTGATTCCATTCCATTCCATTCCATTCCATTCGGGTTGATTCCATTCCATTCCATTGTATTGCATTCGGGTTGATTCCATTCCATTCCATTCCATTCCTTTCCATTACATATGACTTGATTCCACGCCATTCCATTCCATTCCATTCCATTCCATTCCATTCCATTCCATTCGGGTTGATTCCATTCCATTCCATTCCATTCCATTCCATTTCATTCGGTTTTATTCCATTCCATTCCATTCCATTCCATTCCATTCCATTCCATTCCATTTCATTCCATTCGGTATGATTCTATTCCATTCCATTCCATTCGGCTTGATTCCATTCCATTCCATTCCATTCCATTCCATTCGTTTTGATTCCATTCCATTCCATTCCATTCCATTCGTTTTGATTCCATTCCATTCCATTCCACTCCATTCGGGTTGATTCCATTCCACTCCATTCCATTCCATTCGATTCCATTCTCGTTGATTCCTTTCCAATCCATTCCATTCCATTCAGGTTATTTCAATTCCATTCCTTTCAATTCCACTCGGGTTGATTACATTTTATTTCTTTCGGGTTGATTCCATTCCATTCCATTCCATTCCATTCGGGTTGATTCCATTCCATTCCATTCCATTCCATTCCATTCCATTCCATTCCATTCGCAATGATTCCATTCCATTCCATTCCATTCCATTCCATTCCATTCCATTCCATTACATATGACTTGATTCCATTCCATTCCATTCCATTCCATTCCATTCCATTCCATTCCATTCCATTCCATTCCTTTCCATTCGGGTTGATTTCATTGCATTGAATTGCATTCCATTCCTTTCAATTCGAGTTGATTCAATTCCATTCTTTCCATTTCATTCGGTTTTATTCCATTCCATTCCATTCAATTCCATTCCATTCCATTCAATTCCATTCCTTTCCATTCCATTTCATTCCATTCCATTCCATTCGGTATGATTCCATTCCATTCCATTCCATTAGGCTTGATTCCATTCCATTCCATTCCATTCCATTCCATTCCATTCCATTTGGTTCCGTTTGATTCCGTTCCATTCCATTCGTTTTGATTCCATTCCATTCCATTCCATTCAATTCGGGTTGATTCCATTCCATTCAATTCCATTCCACTCCATTCCATTCCATTCCATTCTCGTTGATTCCATTCCAATCCATTCCATTCCATTCGGGTTATTTCAATTCCATTCCATTCAATTCCACTCGGGTTGATTTCATTATATTCCATTCAGGTTGATTCCATTCCATTCCATTCCATTCTATTCGGGTTGATTCCATTCCATTCCATTCCATTCCATTCCATTCCATTCCATTCCATTCGGAATGATTCCATTCCATTCCATTCCATTCCATTCCATTCCATTCCATTCCATTCCGTTACATATGACTTTATTCCATTCCATTCCATTTCTTTCCTTTCCTTTCCATTCGGGATGATTTCATTGAATTCAATTGCATTCCATTCCATTCCTTTCCATTCCATTCCATTCGGCTTGACTCCATTCCATTCCATTCCATTCCATTCCATTCGTTTTGATTCCATTCCATTACAATCCATTCCATACGGGTTGATTCCATTCCATTCAATTCCATTCCACTCCATTCCATTCCATTCCGTTCCTTTACATTCCATTCCATTCGGGTTGATTCCATTCCATTGCATTCCATTCCATTCCATTCGTGTTACATCCATTCCATTCCATTCCATTCCATTCCATTCCATTCGGTGTGATTGCATTCTATTCCTTTCCATTCCTTTCCATTAAATTCCATTAGTGTTTATTCCATTCCATTCCATTCCATTTGGGTTGATTCCATTCCGTTCCATTCTATTTCATTCCATGCCATTCCATTCCATTCTATTCCATTCGGGTTGATTCCATTCCATTCCACTCCATTACATATTACTTGATTCCATTCCATTCCATTCCATTCCATTCGGCTTTATTCCATTCCATTCCATTCCATTTCATTCGGGTTGATTCCATTCCATTCCATTCCTTTCCATTCGGGTTGACTCCATTCCAATCCATTCCATTCCAGTCATTTCCATTCCATTCGGATTGATTCCATTCCATTCCATTCCATTCCTTTCCATTCCATTCCATTCGGGTTGATTCCATTCCATTCAATTCCATTCGTTTTGATTCCATTCCATTCCATTCCATTCCATTCCATTCCATTCCATTCCATTCCATTCGAGTTGATTCCCTTCCATTCCATTCCATTCCATTCCATTCCATTCCATTCCATTCCATTCCATACCATTCCATTCGGGTTGATTCCATTCCATTCCATTCTATTGCATTCGGGTTGATTCCATTCCATTCCATTCCATTCCTTTCCGTTACATATGACTTGATTCCATTCCATTCCATTCCATTCCATTCCATTCCATTCCATTCCATTCCCTTCCATTCCGGTTGTTTTCATTCCATTCCATTCCTTTCCATTGGGATTGATTCCATTCCATTCCATTCCATTCCATTCCTTTCCATTCCATTCCATTCGGCTTGACTCCATTCCATTCCATTCCATTCGTTTTGATTCTGTTCCATTCCATTCCATTCCATTCCATTCCATTCGTTTTGATTCCATTCCATTACATTCCATTCCATACGGGTTGATTCCATTCCATTCAATTCCATTCCACTCCATTCCATTCCATTCGATTCCATTCTCGTTGATTCCTTTCCAATCCATTCCATTCCATTCGGGTTATTTCAATTCCATTCCATTCAATTCCACTCGGGTTGATTACATTATATTCCAATCGGGTTGATTCCATTCCATTCCATTCCACTCCATTCCATTCGGATTGATTCCATTCCATTCCATTCCATTCCATTCCAATCCATTCGGAATGATTCCATTCCATTCCATTCCGTACCATTCCTCTCGGGTTGACTCCATTCCATTCCATTCCGTTCCATTACATTCCATTCCTTTCGGGTTGATTCCATTCCATTCCATTCCATTCCATTCCATTCCATTCCGTTCGTGTTACATCCATTCCATTCCATTCCATTCCATTCCATTCCATTCCATTCCATTCCATTCGGGTTGATTCCATTCCATTCCTTTCCATTCCTTTCCATTAAATTCCATTCGTGTTTATTCCATTCCTTTCCAATCCATTTGGGTTGATTCCATTCCATTCCATTCCATTTCATTCCATGCCATTCCATTCCATTCTATTCCATTCGGGTTGATTCCATTCCATTCCACTCCATTACATATGACTTGATTCCTTTCCATTCCATTCCATTCCATTCGGCTTTATTCCATTCCATTCCATTCCATTTCATTCGGGTTGATTCCATTCCATTCCATTCCTTTCCATTCGGGTTGACTCCATTCCAATCCATTCCATTCCAGTCATTTCCATTCCATTCGGATTGACTCCATTCCATTCCATTCCCTTCCTTTCCATTCCATTCCATTCGGGTTGATTCCATTCCATTCAATTCCATTCATTTTGATTCCAATCCATTCCATTCCATTCCATTCCATTCCATTCGGGTTGATTCCATTCCATTCCATTCCATTCCATTCCATTCCATTCCAATCCATTCCATTCCATTCCATAGCTTTCCATTCGGGTTGATTCCATTCCATTCCATTCTATTGCATTCGGGTTGATTCCATTCCATTCCATTCCATTCCTTTCCATTACATATGACTTGATTCCATTCCATTCCATTCCATTCCATTCGGGTTGATTCCACTCCAATCCATTCCATTCCATTCCATTTCATTCGGTTTTATTCCATTCCATTCCATTCCATTCCATTCCATTCCATTCCATTTCATTGCATACCATTCCATTCGGTATGATTCCATTCCATTCCATTCCATTCGGCTTGATTCCATTCCATACCATTCCATTCCATTCGTTTTGTTTCCGTTCCATTCCATTCCATTCCATTCGTTTTGATTCCATTCCATTCCATTCCATTCCATTCGGGTTGATTCCATTCCACTCCATTCCATTCCATTCGATTCCATTCTCGTTGATTCCATTCCAATCCATTACATTCCATTCGGGTTATTTCAATTCCATTCCTTTCAATTCCACTCGGGTTGATTACATTTTATTCCATTCGGGTTGATTCCATTCCATTCCATTCCATTCCATTCGGGTTGATTCCATTCCATTCCATTCCATTCCATTCCATTCCATTCGCAATGATTCCATTCCATTCCATTCCATTCGGGTTGATTCCATTCCATTCCATTCCATTCCTTTCCATTCCCTTCCATTCGGGTTGATTCCATTCCATTCAATTCCATTCGTTTTGATTACATTCCATTCCATTCCATTCCATTCCATTCCATTCCATTCCATTGGGGTTGATTCCATTCCATTCCATTCCATTCCATTCCATTCCATTCCATTCCATTCCATTCCATTCTATTTCTTTCGGGTTGATTCCATTCCATTCCATTCCATTCCTTCCCATTACATATGACTTGATTCCATTCCATTCCATTCCATTCCATTCCATTCCATTCCATTCCATTCCATTCCATTCCATTCCATTCCATTCGGGTTGATTCCATTCCATTCCATTCCATTTCATTCGGTTTTATTCCATTCCATTCCATTCCATTCCATTCCATTCCATTCCATTCCATTCCATTCCATTCCGTTCGGTATGATTCCATTCCATTCCCTTCCATTCGGCTTGATTCCATTCCATTCCATTCCATTCCATTCCATTCCATTCCATTCGTTTTGATTCCATTCCATTCCATTCCATTCCATTCGGGTTGATTCCATTCCACTCCATTCCATTCCATTCGATTCCATTCTCGTTGATTCTTTTCCAATCCATTCCATTCCATTCGGGTTATTTCAATTCCATTCCTTTCAATTCCACTCGGGTTGATTACATTTTATTCCATTCGGGTTGATTCCATTCCATTCAATTCCATTCCATTCGGGTTGATTCCATTCCATTCCATTCCATTCCATTCCATTCCATTCCATTCGCAATGTTTCCATTCCATTCCATTCCATTACATATGACTTGATTCCATTCCATTCCATTCCATTCCATTCCATTCCATTCCATTCCATTCCATTCCTTTCCATTCGGGTTAATTTCATTGCATTGAATTGCATTCCATTCCATTCAATTCGAGTTGATTCCATTCAATTCTTTCCATTTCATTCGGTTTTATTCCTTTCCATTCCATTCAATTCCATTCCATTCCATTCCATTTGATTCCATTCCATTCCATTCGGTATGATTCCATTCCATTCCATTCCATTAGGCTTGATTCCATTCCATTCCATTCCATTCCATTCCATTCGTTTTGATTCCGTTCGATTCCGTTCCATTCCATTCGTTTTGATTCCATTACATTCCATTCCATTCATTTCGGGTTGATTACATTCCATTCAATTCCATTCCACTCCATTCCATTCCATTCGATTCCATTCTCGTTGATTCCATTCCAATCCATTCCATTCCATTCGGGTTATTTCAATTCCATTCCATTCAATTCCACTCGGGTTGATTTCATTATATTCCATTCAGGTTGATTCCATTCCATTCCATTCCATTCGGGTTGATTCCATTCCATTCCATTCCATTCAATTCCATTCCATTCCATTCGGAATGATTCCATTCCATTCCATTCCATTCCATTCCATTACATCTGACTTGATTCAATTCCATTCCATTCCATTCCTTTCCTTTCCATTCGGGATGATTTCATTGCATTCAATTGCATTCCATTCCATTCCTTTCCATTCCATTCCATTCGGCTTGACTCCATTCCATTCCATTCCATTCGTTTTGATTCTGTTCCATTCCATTCCATTCCATTCCATTCGTTTTAATTCCATTCCTTACATTCCATTCCATACGGGTTGATTCCATTCCATTCAATTCCATTCCACTCCATTCCATTCCATTCGATTCCATTCTCGTTGATTCCTTTCCAATCCATTCCATTCCACTCGGGTTATTTCAATTCCATTCCATTCAATTCCACTCGTGTTGATTACATTATATTCCATTCGGGTTGATTCCATTCCATTCCATTCCATTCCATTCAGGTTGATTCCATTCCATTCCATTCCATTCCATTCCATACGGAATGATGCCATTCCATTCCATTCCGTTCCATTCCTCTCGGGTTGACTCCATTCCATTCCATTCCGTTCCATTACATTCCATTCCATTCGGGTTGATTCCATTCCATTCCATTCCATTCCATTCCATTCCATTCCATTCCATTCCATTCTTGTTACATCCATTCCATTCCATTCCATTCCATTCCATTCGGGTTGATTCCATTCCACTCCTTTCCATTCCTTTCCATTAAATTCCATTCGTGTTTATTCCATTCCATTCCATTCCATTTGGGTTGATTCCATTCCATTCCATTCCATTTCATTCAATGCCATTCCATTCCATTCTATTCCATTCGGGTTGATTCCATTCCATTCCACTCCATTACATATGACTTGATTCCATTCCATTCCATTCCATTCCATTCGGCTTTATTCCATTCCATTCCATTCCATTTCATTCGGGTTGATTCCATTCCATTCCATTCCTTTAAATTCGGGTTGACTCCATTTCAATCCATTCCATTCCAGTCATTTCCATTCCATTCGGATTGATTCCATTCCATTCCATTCCATTCCTTTCCATTCCATTCCATTCGGGTTGATTCCATTCCATTCAATTCCATTCGTTTTGATTCCATTCCATTCCATTCCATTCCATTCCATTCCATTCGGGTTGATTCCCTTCCATTCCATTCCATTCCATTCCATTCCATTCCATTCCATTCCATTCCATACCATTCCATTCCATTCCATTCGGGATGATTCCATTCCTTTCCATTCCATTATGCTTGATTCCATTCCGTTCCATTCCATTCCATTCCATTCCATTCCATTCTTTTTGACTCCATTCCATTCCATTCCATTCCATTCGGGTTGATTACATTACATTCTATTCCATTCCACACAATTCCATTCCATTCGATTCCATTCTCGTTGATTCCATTCCATTCCATTGCATTCCTTTCGAGTTATTTCCATTCCATTCCATTCAATTCCACTCGAGTTGATTCTATTATATTACATTCGGGTTGATTCCATTCCATTCCATTCCATTCCATTGGGGTAGATTGATTCCATTCCATTCCATTCCATTCCATTCAGTTCCATTCCATTCCATTCGGATTGATTCCATTCCATTCCATTCCTTTCCATTCCATTCCATTCAGGTTACATCCATTCCATTCCATTCCATTCGGGTTGTTTCCATTCCATTCCATTCCTTTAGATTCGGGTTGACTCCATTCCATTCCATTCCATTCCATTCCTTTCCATTCCATTGGGATTGATTCCATTCCATTCCATTCCAGTCCATTCCTTTCCATTCCATTCCATTCGGGTTGAATCCATTCCATTCCATTCCATACCATTTGGGTTGATACCATTCCATTCCATTCCATTCCATTGCATTCCATTCGGATTGATTCCATTCCATTCCATTCCATACCATGCCATTCCATTCGTGTTATATCCATTCCATTCCATCCCATTCCATTCCATTCCATTCCATTCCATTCCATTCCGGTTGATTCCATTCCATTCCATTCCTTTCCATTCGGGTTGACTCCATTCCATTCCATTCCATTCTTCCCATTCCATAGGGATTGATTCCATTCCATTCCATTCCATTCCATTCCTTTCCATTCCATTCCATTCGGCTTGACTCCATTCCATTCCATTCCATTCCATTCGTTTTGATTCTCTTCCATTCCATTCCATTCCATTCCATTCGTTTTGATTCCATTCCATTACATTCCATTCCATACGCGTTGATTCCATTCCATTCAATTCCATTCCACTCCATTCCATTCCATTCGATTCCATTCTCGTTGATTCCTTTCCAATCCATTCCATTCCATTCGGGTTATTTCAATTCCATTCCATTCAATTCCACTCGGGTTGATTACATTATATTCCATTCGGGTTGATTCCATTCCATTCCATTCCATTCCATTCGGGTTGATTCCATTCCATTCCATTCCATTCCATTCCATTCCATTCCATTCGCAATGATTCCATTCCATTCCATTCCATTCGGGTTGATTCCATTCCATTCCATTCCATTCCTTTCCATTCCCTTCCATTCGGGTTGATTCCATTCCATTCAATTCCATTCGTTTTGAATCCATTCCATTCCATTCCATTCCATTCCATTCCATTCCATTCCATTCCATTGGGGTTGATTCCATTCCATTCCATTCCATTCCATTCCATTCCATTCCATTCCATTCCATTCCATTCTATTTCATTCGGGTTGATTCCATTCCATTCCATTCCATTCCTTTCCATTACATATGACTTGATTCCATTCCATTCCATTCCATTCCATTCCATTCCATTCCATTCCATTCGGGTTGATTCCATTCCATTCCATTCCATTCCATTCCATTCCATTTCATTCGGTTTTATTCCATTCCATTCCATTCCATTCCATTCCATTCCATTCCATTCCATTCCATTCCATTCGGTATGATTCCATTCCATTCCATTCCATTCGGCTTGATTCCATTCCATTCCATTCCATTCCATTCCATTCCATTCGTTTTGATTCCATTCCATTCCATTCCATTCCATTCGTTTTGATTCCATTCCATTCCATTCCATTCCATTCGGGTTGATTCCATTCCACTCCATTCCATTCCATTCGATTCCATTCTCGTTGATTCCTTTCCAATCCATTCCATTCCATTCGGGTTATTTCAATTCCATTCCTTTCAATTCCACTCGGGTTGATTACATTTTATTCCATTCGGGTTGATTTCATTCCATTCCATTCCATTCCATTCGGGTTGATTCCATTCCATTCCATTCCATTCCATTGCATTCCATTCCATTCGCAATGATTCCATTCCATTCCATTCCATTACATATGACTTGATTCCATTCCATTCCATTCCATTCCATTCCGTTCCATTCCATTCCATTCCTTTCCATTCGGGTTAATTTCATTGCATTGAATTGCATTCCATTCCATTCAATTCGAGTTGATTCCATTCCATTCTTTCCATTTCATTCGGTTTTATTCCATTCCATTCCATTCAATTCCATTCCATTCCATTCCATTTGATTCCATTCCATTCCATTCGGTATGATTCCATTCCATTCCATTCCATTAGGCTTGGTTCCATTCCATTCCATTCCATTCCATTCCATTCGTTTTGATTCCGTTCGATTCCGTTCCATTCCATTCGTTTTGATTCCATTACATTCCATTCCATTCAATTCGGGTTGATTACATTCCATTCAATTGCATTCCACTCCATTCCATTCCATTCGATTCCATTCTCGTTGATTCCATTCCAATCCATTCCATTCCATTCGGGTTATTTCAATTCCATTCCATTCAATTCCACTCGGGTTGATTTCATTATATTCCATTCAGGTTGATTCCATTCCATTCCATTCCATTCGGGTTGATTCCATTCCTTTCCATTCCATTCCATTCCATTCCATTCCATTCCATTCCATTCCATTCGGAATGATTCCATTCCATTCCCTTCCATTCCATTCCATTCCATTCCATTACATCTGACTTGATTCAATTCCATTCCATTCCATTCCTTTCCTTTCCATTCGGGATGATTTCATTGCATTCAATTGCATTCCATTCCATTCCTTTCCATTCCATTCCATTCGGCTTGACTCCATTCCATTCCATTCCATTCCATTCCATTCGTTTTGATTCTGTTCCATTCCATTCCATTCCATTCCATTCGTTTTGATTCCATTCCATTACATTCCATTCCATACGGGTTGATTCCATTCCATTCAATTCCATTCCACTCCATTCCATTCCATTCGATTCCATTCTCGTTGATTCCTTTCCAATCCATTCCATTCCACTCGGGTTATTTCAATTCCATTCCATTCAATTCCACTCGTGTTGATTACATTATATTCCATTCGGGTTGATTCCATTCCATACCATTCCATTCCATTCAGGTTGATTCCATTCCATTCCATTCCATTCCATTCCATTCCATATGGAATGATGCCATTCCATTCCATTCCGTTCCATTCCTCTCGGGTTGACTCCATTTCATTCCATTCCGTTCCATTACATTCCATTCCATTCGGGTTGATTCCATTCCATTCCATTCCATTCCATTCCATTCCATTCCATTCCATTCCATTCTTGTTACATCCATTCCATTCCATTCCATTCCATTCCATTCGGGTTGATTCCATTCCACTCCTTTCCATTCCTTTCCATTAAATTCCATTCGTGTTTATTCCATTCCATTCCATTCCATTTGGGTTGATTCCATTCCATTTCATTCCATTTCATTCAATGCCATTCCATTCCATTCTATTCCATTCGGGTTGATTCCATTCCATTCCACTCCATTACATATGACTTGATTCCATTCCATTCCATTCCATTCCATTCGGCTTTATTCCATTCCATTCCATTCCATTTCATTCGGGTTGATTCCATTCCATTCCATTCCTTTAAATTCGGGTTGACTCCATTTCAATCCATTCCATTCCAGTCATTTCCATTCCATTCGGATTGATTCCATTCCATTCCATTCCATTCCTTTCCATTCCATTCCATTCGGGTTGATTCCATTCCATTCAATTCCATTCGTTTTGATTCCATTCCATTCCATTCCATTCCATTCCATTCCATTCGGGTTGATTCCCTTCCATTCCATTCCATTCCATTCCATTCCATTCCATTCCATTCCATTCCATACCATTCCATTCCATTCCATTCGGGATGATTCCATTCCTTTCCATTCCATTATGCTTGATTCCATTCCGTTCCATTCCATTCCATTCCATTCCATTCCATTCTTTTTGACTCCATTCCATTCCATTCCATTCCATTCGGGTTGATTACATTACATTCTATTCCATTCCACACAATTCCATTCCATTCGATTCCATTCTCGTTGATTCCATTCCATTCCATTGCATTCCTTTCGAGTTATTTCCATTCCATTCCATTCAATTCCACTCGAGTTGATTCTATTATATTACATTCGGGTTGATTCCATTCCATTCCATTCCATTCCATTGGGGTAGATTGATTCCATTCCATTCCATTCCATTCCATTCAGTTCCATTCCATTCCATTCGGATTGATTCCATTCCATTCCATTCCTTTCCATTCCATTCCATTCAGGTTACATCCATTCCATTCCATTCCATTCGGGTTGTTTCCATTCCATTCCATTCCTTTAGATTCGGGTTGACTCCATTCCATTCCATTCCATTCCATTCCTTTCCATTCCATTGGGATTGATTCCATTCCATTCCATTCCAGTCCATTCCTTTCCATTCCATTCCATTCGGGTTGAATCCATTCCATTCCATTCCATACCATTTGGGTTGATACCATTCCATTCCATTCCATTCCATTGCATTCCATTCGGATTGATTCCATTCCATTCCATTCCATACCATGCCATTCCATTCGTGTTATATCCATTCCATTCCATCCCATTCCATTCCATTCCATTCCATTCCATTCCATTCCGGTTGATTCCATTCCATTCCATTCCTTTCCATTCGGGTTGACTCCATTCCATTCCATTCCATTCTTCCCATTCCATAGGGATTGATTCCATTCCATTCCATTCCATTCCATTCCTTTCCATTCCATTCCATTCGGCTTGACTCCATTCCATTCCATTCCATTCCATTCGTTTTGATTCTCTTCCATTCCATTCCATTCCATTCCATTCGTTTTGATTCCATTCCATTACATTCCATTCCATACGCGTTGATTCCATTCCATTCAATTCCATTCCACTCCATTCCATTCCATTCGATTCCATTCTCGTTGATTCCTTTCCAATCCATTCCATTCCATTCGGGTTATTTCAATTCCATTCCATTCAATTCCACTCGGGTTGATTACATTATATTCCATTCGGGTTGATTCCATTCCATTCCATTCCATTCCATTCGGGTTGATTCCATTCCATTCCATTCCATTCCATTCCATTCCATTCCATTCGCAATGATTCCATTCCATTCCATTCCATTCGGGTTGATTCCATTCCATTCCATTCCATTCCTTTCCATTCCCTTCCATTCGGGTTGATTCCATTCCATTCAATTCCATTCGTTTTGAATCCATTCCATTCCATTCCATTCCATTCCATTCCATTCCATTCCATTCCATTGGGGTTGATTCCATTCCATTCCATTCCATTCCATTCCATTCCATTCCATTCCATTCCATTCCATTCTATTTCATTCGGGTTGATTCCATTCCATTCCATTCCATTCCTTTCCATTACATATGACTTGATTCCATTCCATTCCATTCCATTCCATTCCATTCCATTCCATTCCATTCGGGTTGATTCCATTCCATTCCATTCCATTCCATTCCATTTCATTCGGTTTTATTCCATTCCATTCCATTCCATTCCATTCCATTCCATTCCATTCCATTCCATTCCATTCCATTCGGTATGATTCCATTCCATTCCATTCCATTCGGCTTGATTCCATTCCATTCCATTCCATTCCATTCCATTCCATTCGTTTTGATTCCATTCCATTCCATTCCATTCCATTCGTTTTGATTCCATTCCATTCCATTCCATTCCATTCGGGTTGATTCCATTCCACTCCATTCCATTCCATTCGATTCCATTCTCGTTGATTCCTTTCCAATCCATTCCATTCCATTCGGGTTATTTCAATTCCATTCCTTTCAATTCCACTCGGGTTGATTACATTTTATTCCATTCGGGTTGATTTCATTCCATTCCATTCCATTCCATTCGGGTTGATTCCATTCCATTCCATTCCATTCCATTGCATTCCATTCCATTCGCAATGATTCCATTCCATTCCATTCCATTACATATGACTTGATTCCATTCCATTCCATTCCATTCCATTCCGTTCCATTCCATTCCATTCCTTTCCATTCGGGTTAATTTCATTGCATTGAATTGCATTCCATTCCATTCAATTCGAGTTGATTCCATTCCATTCTTTCCATTTCATTCGGTTTTATTCCATTCCATTCCATTCAATTCCATTCCATTCCATTCCATTTGATTCCATTCCATTCCATTCGGTATGATTCCATTCCATTCCATTCCATTAGGCTTGGTTCCATTCCATTCCATTCCATTCCATTCCATTCGTTTTGATTCCGTTCGATTCCGTTCCATTCCATTCGTTTTGATTCCATTACATTCCATTCCATTCAATTCGGGTTGATTACATTCCATTCAATTGCATTCCACTCCATTCCATTCCATTCGATTCCATTCTCGTTGATTCCATTCCAATCCATTCCATTCCATTCGGGTTATTTCAATTCCATTCCATTCAATTCCACTCGGGTTGATTTCATTATATTCCATTCAGGTTGATTCCATTCCATTCCATTCCATTCGGGTTGATTCCATTCCTTTCCATTCCATTCCATTCCATTCCATTCCATTCCATTCCATTCCATTCGGAATGATTCCATTCCATTCCCTTCCATTCCATTCCATTCCATTCCATTACATCTGACTTGATTCAATTCCATTCCATTCCATTCCTTTCCTTTCCATTCGGGATGATTTCATTGCATTCAATTGCATTCCATTCCATTCCTTTCCATTCCATTCCATTCGGCTTGACTCCATTCCATTCCATTCCATTCCATTCCATTCGTTTTGATTCTGTTCCATTCCATTCCATTCCATTCCATTCGTTTTGATTCCATTCCATTACATTCCATTCCATACGGGTTGATTCCATTCCATTCAATTCCATTCCACTCCATTCCATTCCATTCGATTCCATTCTCGTTGATTCCTTTCCAATCCATTCCATTCCACTCGGGTTATTTCAATTCCATTCCATTCAATTCCACTCGTGTTGATTACATTATATTCCATTCGGGTTGATTCCATTCCATACCATTCCATTCCATTCAGGTTGATTCCATTCCATTCCATTCCATTCCATTCCATTCCATATGGAATGATGCCATTCCATTCCATTCCGTTCCATTCCTCTCGGGTTGACTCCATTTCATTCCATTCCGTTCCATTACATTCCATTCCATTCGGGTTGATTCCATTCCATTCCATTCCATTCCATTCCATTCCATTCCATTCGTGTTACATCCATTCCATTCCATTCCATTCCATTCCATTCCATTCCATTCCATTCGGGTTGATTCCATTCCACTCCTTTCCATTCCTTTCCATTAAATTCCATTCGTGTTTATTCCATTCCATTCCATTCCATTTGGGTTGATTCCATTTCATTCCATTCCATTTCATTCCATGCCATTCCATTCCTTTCTATTCCATTCGGGTTGATTCCATTCCATTCCACTCCATTACATATGACTTGATTCCATTCCATTCCATTCCATTCCATTCGGCTTTCTTCCATTCCATTCCATTCCATTTCTTTCGGGTTGATTCCATTCCATTCCATTCCTTTAAATTCGGGTTGACTCCATTCCAATCCATTCCATTCCAGTCATTTCCATTCCATTCGGATTGATTCCATTCCATTCCATTCCATTCCTTTCCATTCCATTCCATTCGGGTTGATTCCATTCCATTCAATTCCATTCGTTTTGATTCCATTCCATTCCATTCCATTCCATTCCATTCGGGTTGATTCCCTTCCATTCCATTCCATTCCATTCCATTCCATTCCATTCCATTCCATTCCATTCCATACCATTCCATTCCATTCCATTCGGGATGATTCCATTCCATTCCATTCCATTATGCTTGATTCCATTCCGTTCCATTCCATTCCATTCCATTCCATTCCATTCTTTTTGACTCCATTCCATTCCATTCCATTCCATTCGGGTTGATTACATTCCATTCTATTCCATTCCACTCCATTCCATTCCATTCGATTCCATTCTCGTTGATTCCATTCCATTCCATTGCATTCCTTTCGAGTTATTTCCATTCCATTCCATTCAATTCCACTCGAGTTGATTCTATTATATTACATTCGGGTTGATTCCATTCCATTCCATTCCATTCCATTGGGGTAGATTGATTCCATTCCATTCAATTCCATTCCATTCAGTTCCATTCCATTCCATTCGGATTGATTCCATTCCATTCCATTCCATTCCATTCCATTCCATTCAGGTTACATCCATTCCATTCCATTCCATTCCATTCCATTCGGGTTGTTTCCATTCCATTCCATTCCTTTAGATTCGGGTTGACTCCATTCCATTCCATTCCATTCCTTTCCATTCCATTGGGATTGATTCCATTCCATTCCATTCCAGTCCATTCCTTTCCATTCCATACCATTCGGGTTGAATCCATTCCCTTCCATTCCATACCATTTGGGTTGATACCATTCCTTTGCAATCCATTCCATTGCATTCCATTCGGATTGATTCCATTCCATTCCATTCCATACCATGCCATTCCATTCGTGTTATATCCATTCCATTCCATTCCATTCCATTCCATTCCATTCCATTCCATTCCGGTTGATTCCATTCCATTCCATTCCTTTCCATTCGGGTTGACTCCATTCCATTCCATTCCATTCTTTCCATTCCATTGGGATTGATTCCATTCCATTCCATTCCATTCCATTCCTTTCCATTCCATTCCATTCGGCTTGACTCCATTCCATTCCATTAGTTTTGATTCTGTTCCATTCCATTCCATTCCATTCCATTCGTTTTGATTCCATTCCATTACATTCCATTCCATACGGGTTGATTCCATTCCATTCAATTCCATTCCTCTCCATTCCATTCCATTCGATTCCATTCTCGTTGATTCCTTTCCAATCCATTCCATTCCATTCGGGTTATTTCAATTCCATTCCATTCAATTCCACTCGGGTTGATTACATTATATTCCATTCGGGTTGATTCCATCCCATTCCATTCCATTCCATTCGGGTTGATTCCATTCCATTTCATTCCATTCCATTCCATTCCATTCGGAATGATTCCATTCCATTCCATTCCGTTCCATTCCTCTCGGGTTGACTCCATTCCATTCCATTCCGTTCCATTACATTCCATTCCATTCGGGTTGATTCCATTCCATTCCATTCCATTCCATTCCGTTCGTGTTACATCCATTCCATTCCATTCCATTCCATTCCATTCGGGTTGATTCCATTCCATTCCTTTCCATTCCTTTCCATTAAATTCCATTCGTGTTTATTCCATTCCATTCCATTCCATTTTGGTTTATTCCATTCCATTCCATTCCATTTCATTCCATGCCATTCCATTCCATTCTATTCCATTCTGGTTGATTCCATTCCATTCCACTCCATTACATATGACTTGATTCCATTCCATTCCATTCCATTCCATTCGGCTTCATTCCATTCCATTCCATTCCATTTCATTCGGGTTGATTCCATTCCATTCCATTCCTTTCCATTCGGGTTGACTCCATTCCATTCCATTCCATTCCTTTCCATTCCCTTCCATTCGGGTTGATTCCATTCCATTCAATTCCATTCGTTTTGATTCCATTCCATTCCATTCCATTCCATTCCATTACATTCCATTCCATTGGGGTTGATTCCATTCCATTCCATTCCATTCCATTCCATTCCATTCCATTCCATTCCATTCTATTTCATTCGGGTTGATTCCATTCCATTCCATTCCATTCCTTTCCATTACATATGACTTGATTCCATTCCATTCCATTCCATTCCATTCCATTCCATTCCATTCCATTCCATTTGGGTTGATTCCATTCCATTCCATTCCATTGCATTCCATTTCATTCGGTTTTATTCCATTCCATTCCATTCCATTCCATTCCATTCCATTCCATTCCATTCCATTCGGTGTGATTCCATTCCATTCCATTCCATTCGGCTTGATTCCATTCCATTCCATTCCATTCCATTCCATTCCATTCGTTTTGATTCCATTCCATTCCATTCCATTCCATTCGTTTTGATTCCATTCCATTCCATTCCATTCCATTCGGGTTGATTCCATTCCACTCCATTCCATTCCATTCGATTCCATTCTCGTTGATTCCTTTCCAATCCATTCCATTCCATTCGGGTTATTTCAATTCCATTCCTTTCAATTCCACTCGGGTTCATTACATTTTATTCCATTCGGGTTGATTCCATTCCATTCCATTCCATTCCATTCGGGTTGATTCCATTCCATTCCATTCCATTCCATTCCATTCCATTCCATTCCATCCCATTCGCAATGATTCCATTCCATTCCATTTCATTACATATGATTTGATTCCATTCCATTCCATTCCATTCCATTCCATTCCATTCCATTCCATTCCTTTCCATTCGGGTTAATTTCATTGCATTGAATTGCATTCCATTCCATTCAATTCGAGTTGATTCCATTCCATTCTTTCCATTTCATTCGGTTTTATTCCATTCCATTCCATTCAATTCCATTCCATTCCATTCCATTTGATTCCATTCCATTCCATTCGGTATGATTCCATTCCATTCCATTCCATTAGGCTTGACTCCATTCAATTCCATTCCATTCCATTCCATTCGTTTTGATTCCGTTCGATTCCGTTCCATTCCATTCGTTTTGATTCCATTAGATTCCATTCCATTCAATTCGGGTTGATTCCATTCCATTCAATTCCATTCCACTCCATTCCATTCCATTCGATTCCATTCTCGTTGATTCCATTCCAATCCATTCCATTCCATTCGGGTTATTTCAATTCCATTCCATTCAATTCCACTCGGGTTGATTTCATTATATTCCATTCAGGTTGATTCCATTCCATTCCATTCCATTCGGGTTGATTCCATTCCATTCCATTCCATTCCATTCCATTCCATTCCATTCCATTCCATTCCGTTCGGAATGATTCCATTCCATTCCATTCCATTCCATTCCTTTCCATTCCATTACATCTGACTTGATTCTATTCCATTCCATTCCATTCCTTTCCTTTCCATTCTGGATGATTTCATTGCATTCAATTGCATTCCATTCCATTCCTTTCCATTCCATTCCATTCGGGTTGATTCCATTCCACTCCATTCCATTCCATTCGATTCCATTCTCGTTGATTCCATTCCAATCCATTCCATTCCATTCGGGTTATTTCAATTCCATTCCTTTCAATTCCACTCGGGTTGATGACATTTTATTCCATTCGGATTGATTCCATTCCATTCCATTCTATTTTATTCGTGTTGATTCCATTCCATTCCATTCCATTCCATTCCATTCCATTCCGTTCGCAATGATTCCATTCCATTCCATTCCATTCGGGTTGATTCCATTCCATTCCATTCCATTCCTTTCCATTCCCTTCCATTCGGGTTGATTCCATTCCATTCAATTCCATTCGTTTTGATTCCATTCCATTCCATTCCATTCCATTCCATTCCATTCCATTGGGGTTGATTCCATTCCATTCCATTCCATTCCATTCCATTCCATTCCATTCCATTCCATTCCATTCCATACCATTCCATTCGGGTTGATTCCATTCCATTCCATTCTATTGCATTCGGGTTGATTCCATTCCATTCCATTCCATTCCTTTCAATTACATATGACTTGATTCCTCGCCATTCCATTCCATTCCATTCCATTCCATTCCATTCCATTCCATTCCATTCCATTCGGGTTGATTCCATTCCATTCCATTCCATTCCATTCCATTTCATTCGGTTTTATTCCATTCCATTCCATTCCATTCCATTCCATTCCATTCCATTCCATTTCATTCCATTTGGTATGATTCTATTCCATTCCATTCCATTCGGCTTGATTCCATTCCATTCCATTCCATTCCATTCCATTCCTTTTGATTCCATTCCATTCCATTCCATTCCATTCGTTTTGATTCCACTCCATTCCATTCCATTCCATTCCATTCGGGTTGATTCCATTCCACTCCATTCCATTCCATTCGATTCCATTCTCGTTGATTCCTTTCCAATCCATTCCATTCCATTCGGTTGATTTCAATTCCATTCCTTTCAATTCCACTCGGGTTGATTACATTTTATTCCATTCGGGTTGATTCCATTCCATTCCATTCCATTCCATTCGGGTTGATTCCATTCCATTCCATTCCATTCCATTCCATTCCATTCCATTCCATTCCATTCGCAATGATTCCATTCCATTCCATTCCATTCGATTCCAATCCATTACATATGACTTGATTCCATTCCATTCCATTCCATTCCATTCCATTCCTTTCCATTCGGGTTGATTTCATTGCATTGAATTGCATTCCATTCCATTCAATTCGAGTTGATTCCATCCCATTCTTTCCATTTCATTCGGTTTTATTCCATTCCATTCCATTCAATTCCATTCCATTCCATTCCATTTCATTCCATTCCATTCCATTCGGTATGATTCCATTCCATTCCATTCCATTAGGCTTGATTCCATTCCATTCCATTCCATTCCATTCCATTCCATTCCATTCCTTTTGGTTCCGTTCGATTCCGTTAAATTCCATTCGTTTTGATTCCATTCCATTCCATTCCATTCAATTCGGGTTGATTCCATTCCATTCAATTCCATTCCACTCCATTCCATTCCATTCGATTCCATTCTCGTTGATTCCATTCCAATCCATTCCATTCCATTCGGGTTATTTCAATTCCATTCCATTCAATTCCACTCGGGTTGATTTCATTATATTCCATTCAGGTTGATTCCATTCCATTCCATTCCATTCCATTCGGGTTGATTCCATTCCATTCCATTCCATTCCTTTCCATTACATATGACTTGATTCCACGCCATTCCATTCCATTCCATTCCATTCCATTCCATTCCATTCGGGTTGATTCCATTCCATTCCATTCCATTCCATTCCATTTCATTCGGTTTTATTCCATTCCATTCCATTCCATTCCATTCCATTCCATTCCATTTCATTCCATTCGGTATGATTCTATTCCATTCCATTCCATTCGGCTTGATTCCATTCCATTCCATTCCATTCCATTCCATTCGTTTTGATTCCATTCAATTCCATTCCATTCCATTCGTTTTGATTCCATTGCATTCCATTCCACTCCATTCGGGTTGATTCCATTCCACTCCATTCCATTCCATTCGATTCCATTCTCGTTGATTCCTTTCCAATCCATTCCATTCCATTCGGGTTATTTCAATTCCATTCCTTTCAATTCCACTCGGGTTGATTACATTTTATTCCATTCGGGTTGATTCCATTCCATTCCATTGCATTCCATTCGGGTTGATTCCATTCCATTCCATTCCATTCCATTCCATTCCATTCCATTCCATTACATTCCATTCCATTGGGGTTGATTCCATTCCATTCCATTCCATTCCATTCCATTCCATTCCATTCCATTCCATTCCATTCTATTTCATTCGGGTTGATTCCATTCCATTCCATTCCATTCCTTTCCATTACATATGACTTGATTCCATTCAATTCCATTACATTCCATTCCATTCCATTCCATTCCATTTGGGTTGATTCCATTCCATTCCATTCCATTGCATTCCATTTCATTCGGTTTTATTCCATTCCATTCCATTCCATTCCATTCCATTCCATTCCATTCGGTATGATTCCATTCCATTCCATTCCATTCCATACGGGTTGATTCCATTCCATTCAATTCCATTCCACTCCATTCCATTCCATTCGATTCCATTCTCGTTGATTCCTTTCCAATCCATTCCATTCCATTCGGGTTATTTCAATTCCATTCCATTCAATTCCACTCGGGTTGATTACATTATATTCCAATCGGGTTGATTCCATTCCATTCCATTCCATTCCATTCGGGTTGATTCCATTCCATTCCATTCCATTCCATTCCATTCCATTCCATTCCATTCCATTCCGTTCGGAATGATTCCATTCCATTCCATTCCATTCCATTCCTTTCCATTCCATTACATCTGACTTGATTCTATTCCATTCCATTCCATTCCTTTCCTTTCCATTCTGGATGATTTCATTGCATTCAATTGCATTCCATTCCATTCCTTTCCATTCCATTCCATTCGGGTTGATTCCATTCCACTCCATTCCATTCCATTCGATTCCATTCTCGTTGATTCCATTCCAATCCATTCCATTCCATTCGGGTTATTTCAATTCCATTCCTTTCAATTCCACTCGGGTTGATTACATTTTATTCCATTCGGATTGATTCCATTCCATTCCATTCTATTCTATTCGTGTTGATTCCATTCCATTCCATTCCATTCCATTCCATTCCATTCCATTCCGTTCGCAATGATTCCATTCCATTCCATTCCATTCGGGTTGATTCCATTCCATTCCATTCCATTCCTTTCCATTCCCTTCCATTCGGGTTGATTCCATTCCATTCAATTCCATTCGTTTTGATTCCATTCCATTCCATTCCATTCCATTCCATTCCATTCCATTGGGGTTGATTCCATTCCATTCCATTCCATTCCATTCCATTCCATTCCATTCCATTCCATTCCATTCCATTCCATACCATTCCATTCGGGTTGATTCCATTCCATTCCATTCTATTGCATTCGGGTTGATTCCATTCCATTCCATTCCATTCCTTTCAATTACATATGACTTGATTCCTCGCCATTCCATTCCATTCCATTCCATTCCATTCCATTCCATTCCATTCCATTCCATTCCATTCCATTCGGGTTGATTCCATTCCATTCCATTCCATTCCATTCCATTTCATTCGGTTTTATTCCATTCCATTCCATTCCATTCCATTCCATTCCATTCCATTCCATTCCATTCCATTTCATTCCATTCGGTATGATTCTATTCCATTCCATTCCATTCGGCTTGATTCCATTCCATTCCATTCCATTCCATTCCATTCCTTTTGATTCCATTCCATTCCATTCCATTCCATTCGTTTTGATTCCACTCCATTCCATTCCATTCCATTCCATTCGGGTTGATTCCATTCCACTCCATTCCATTCCATTCGATTCCATTCTCGTTGATTCCTTTCCAATCCATTCCATTCCATTCGGGTGATTTCAATTCCATTCCTTTCAATTCCACTCGGGTTGATTACATTTTATTCCATTCGGTTTGATTCCATTCCATTCCATTCCATTCCATTCGGGTTGATTCCATTCCATTCCATTCCATTCCATTCCACTCCATTCCATTCCATTCCATTCCATTCCATTCGCAATGATTCCATTCCATTCCATTCCATTCGATTCCAATCCATTACATATGACTTGATTCCATTCCATTCCATTCCATTCCATTCCGTTCCTTTCCATTCGGGTTGATTTCATTGCATTGAATTGCATTCCATTCCATTCAATTCGAGTTGATTCCATCCCATTCTTTCCATTTCATTCGGTTTTATTCCATTCCATTCCATTCAATTCCATTCCATTCCATTCCATTTCATTCCATTCCATTCCATTCGGTATGATTCCATTCCATTCCATTCCATTAGGCTTGATTCCATTCCATTCCATTCCATTCCATTCCATTCCATTCCATTCCTTTTGGTTCCGTTCGATTCCGTTAAATTCCATTCGTTTTGATTCCATTCCATTCCATTCCATTCAATTCGGGTTGATTCCATTCCATTCAATTCCATTCCACTCCATTCCATTCCATTCGATTCCATTCTCGTTGATTCCATTCCAATCCATTCCATTCCATTCGGGTTATTTCAATTCCATTCCATTCAATTCCACTCGGGTTGATTTCATTATATTCCATTCAGGTTGATTCCATTCCATTCCATTCCATTCCATTCGGGTTGATTCCATTCCATTCCATTCTTTTGCATTCGGGTTGATTCCATTCCATTCCATTCCATTCCTTTCCATTACATATGACTTGATTCCACGCCATTCCATTCCATTCCATTCCATTCCATTCCATTCCATTCGGGTTGATTCCATTCCATTCCATTCCATTCCATTCCATTTCATTCGGTTTTATTCCATTCCATTCCATTCCATTCCATTCCATTCCATTTCATTCCATTCGGTATGATTCTATTCCATTCCATTCCATTCGGCTTGATTCCATTCCATTCCATTCCATTCCATTCCATTCGTTTTGATTCCATTCCATTCCATTCCATTCCATTCGTTTTGATTCCATTGCATTCCATTCCACTCCATTCGGGTTGATTCCATTCCACTCCATTCCATTCCATTCGATTCCATTCTCGTTGATTCCTTTCCAATCCATTCCATTCCATTCGGGTTATTTCAATTCCATTCCTTTCAATTCCACTCGGGTTGATTACATTTTATTCCATTCGGGTTGATTCCATTCCATTCCATTGCATTCCATTCGAGTTGATTCCATTCCATTCCATTCCATTCCTTTCCATTCCATTCCATTCCATTCCATTCCATTACATTCCATTCCATTGGGGTTGATTCCATTCCATTCCATTCCATTCCATTCCATTCCATTCCATTCCATTCCATTCCATTCTATTTCATTCGGGTTGATTCCATTCCATTCCATTCCATTCCTTTCCATTACATATGACTTGATTCCATTCCATTCCATTCCATTCCATTCCATTCCATTCCATTCCATTTGGGTTGATTCCATTCCATTCCATTCCATTGCATTCCATTTCATTCGGTTTTATTCCATTCCATTCCATTCCATTCCATTCCATTCCATTCCATTCCATTCCATTCGGTATGATTCCATTCCATTCCATTCCATTCCATTCCATACGGGTTGATTCCATTCCATTCAATTCCATTCCACTCCATTCCATTCCATTCGATTCCATTCTCGTTGATTCCTTTCCAATCCATTCCATTCCATTCGGGTTATTTCAATTCCATTCCATTCAATTCCACTCGGGTTGATTACATTATATTCCAATCGGGTTGATTCCATTCCATTCCATTCCATTCCATTCGGGTTGATTCCATTCCATTCCATTCCATTCCAATCCATTCGGAATGATTCCATTCCATTCCATTCCGTTCCATTCCTCTCGGGTTGACTCCATTCCATTCCATTCCGTTCCATTACATTCCATTCCATTCGGGTTGATTCCATTCCATTCCATTCAATTCCATTCCGTTCGTGTTACATCCATTCCATTCCATTCCATTCCATTCCATTCGGGTTGATTCCATTCCATTCCTTTCCATTCCTTTCCATTAAATTCCATTCGTGTTTATTCCATTCCACTCCAATCCATTTGGGTTGATTCCATTCCATTCCATTCCATTTCATTCCATGCCATTCCATTCCATTCTATTCCATTCGGGTTGATTCCATTCCATTCCACTCCATTACATATGACTTGATTCCATTCCATTCCATTCCATTCCATTCGGCTTTATTCCATTCCATTCCATTCCATTTCATTCGGGTTGATTCCATTCCATTCCATTCCTTTAAATTCGGGTTGACTCCATTCCAATCCATTCCATTCCAGTCATTTCCACTCCATTCGGATTGATTCCATTCCATTCCATTCCTTTCCTTTCCATTCCATTCGGGTTGATTCCATTCCATTCAATTCCATTCGTTTTGATTCCAATCCATTGCATTCCATTCCATTCCATTCCATTCGGGTTGATTCCATTCCATTCCATTCCATTCCATTCCATTTCATTCGGTTTTATTCCATTCCATTCCATTCCATTCCATTCCATTCAATTCCATTCCATTTCATTGCTTTCCATTCCATTCGATATGATTCCATTCCATTCCATTCCATTCGGCTTGATTCCATTCCATACCATTCCATTCCATTCGTTTTGTTTCCGTTCCATTCCATTCCATTCCATTCGTTTTGATTCCATTCCATTCCATTCCATTACATTCGGGTTGATTCCATTCCACTCCATTCCATTCCATTCGATTCCATTCTCGTTGATTCCATTCCAATCCATTCCAATCCATTCGGGTTATTTCAATTCCATTCCTTTCAATTCCACTCGGGTTGATTACATTTTATTCCATTCGGATTGATTCCATTCCATTCCATTCTATTCTATTCGTGTTGATTCCATTCCATTCCATTCCATTCCATTCCATTCCATTCCATTCCGTTCGCAATGATTCCATTCCATTCCATTCCATTCGGGTTGATTCCATTCCATTCCATTCCATTCCTTTCCATTCCCTTCCATTCGGGTTGATTCCATTCCTTTCAATTCCATTCGTTTTGATTCCATTCCATTCCATTCCATTCCATTCCATTCCATTCCATTCCATTGGGGTTGATTCCATTCCATTCCATTCCATTCCATTCCATTCCATTCCATTCCATTCCATACCATTCCATTCGGGTTGATTCCATTCCATTCCATTCTATTGCATTCGGGTTGATTCCATTCCATTCCATTCCATTCCTTTCAATTACATATGACTTGATTCCTCGCCATTCCATTCCATTCCATTCCATTCCATTCCATTCCATTCCATTCTATTCCATTCGGGTTGATTCCATTCCATTCCATTCCATTCCATTCCATTTCATTCGGTTTTATTCCATTCCATTCCATTCCATTCCATTCCATTCCATTCCATTCCATTCCATTCCATTCCATTCCATTCGGGTTGATTCCATTCCACTCCATTCCATTCCATTCGATTCCATTCTCGTTGATTCCTTTCCAATCCATTCCATTCCATTCGGGTGATTTCAATTCCATTCCTTTCAATTCCACTCGGGTTGATTACATTTTATTCCATTCGGGTTGATTCCATTCCATTCCATTCCGTTCCATTCGGGTTGATTCCATTCCATTCCATTCCATTCCATTCCATTCCATTCCATTCCATTCCATTCCATTCCATTCCATTCGCAATGATTCCATTCCATTCCATTCCATTCGATTCCAATCCATTACATATGACTTGATTCCATTCCATTCCATTCCATTCCATTCCTTTCCATTCGGGTTGATTTCATTGCATTGAATTGCATTCCATTCCATTCAATTCGAGTTGATTCCATTCCATTCTTTCCATTTCATTCGGTTTTATTCCATTCCATTCCATTCAATTCCATTCCATTCCATTCCATTTCATTCCATTCCATTCCATTCGGTATGATTCCATTCCATTCCATTCCATTAGGCTTGATTCCATTCCATTCCAATCCATTCCATTCCATTCCATTCCATTCCTTTTGGTTCCGTTCGATTCCGTTAAATTCCATTCGTTTTGATTCCATTCCATTCCATTCCATTCAATTCGGGTTGATTCCATTCCATTCAATTCCATTCCACTCCATTCCATTCCATTCGATTCCATTCTCGTTGATTCCATTCCAATCCATTCCATTCCATTCGGGTTATTTCAATTCCATTCCATTCAATTCCACTCGGGTTGATTTCATTATATTCCATTCAGGTTGATTCCATTCCATTCCATTCCATTCCATTCGGGTTGATTCCATTCCATTCCATTCTATTGCATTCGGGTTGATTCCATTCCATTCCATTCCATTCCTTTCCATTACATATGACTTGATTCCACGCCATTCCATTCCATTCCATTCCATTCCATTCGGGTTGATTCCATTCCATTCCATTCCATTCCATTCCATTTCATTCGGTTTTATTCCATTCCATTCCATTCCATTCCATTCCATTCCATTCCATTCCATTCCATTCCATTTCATTCCATTCGGTATGATTCTATTCCATTCCATTCCATTCGGCTTGATTCCATTCCATTCCATTCCATTCCATTCCATTCGTTTTGATTCCATTCCATTCCATTCCATTCCATTCGTTTTGATTCCATTGCATTCCATTCCACTCCATTCGGGTTGATTCCATTCCACTCCATTCCATTCCATTCGATTCCATTCTCGTTGATTCCTTTCCAATCCATTCCATTCCATTCGGGTTATTTCAATTCCATTCCTTTCAATTCCACTCGGGTTGATTACATTTTATTCCATTCTTGTTGATTCCATTCCATTCCATTGCATTCCATTCGGGTTGATTCCATTCCATTCCATTCCATTCCATTCCATTCCATTCCATTCCATTCCATTCGCAATGATTCCATTCCATTCCATTCCATTCGATTCCATTCCATTACATATTACTTGATTCCATTCCATTCCATTCCATTAATTTCCATTCCCTTCCATTCGGGTTGATTCCATTCCATTCAATTCCATTCGTTTTCATTCCATTCCATTCCATTCCATTCCATTCCATTCCATTCCATTGGGGTTGATTCCATTCCATTCCATTCCATTCCATTCCATTCCATTCCATTCCATTCCATACCATTCAATTCGGGTTGATTCCATTCCATTCCATTCTATTGAATTCGGGTTGTTTCCATTCCATTCCATTCCATTTCTTTCAATTACATATGACTTGATTCCTCGCCATTCCATTCCATTCCATTCCATTCCATTCCATTCCATTCGGGTTGATTCCATTCCATTCCATTCCATTCCATTCCATTCCATTCCATTTCATTCGGTTTTATTCCATTCCATTCCATTCCATTCCATTCCATTCCATTCCATTCCATTTCATTCCATTCGGTATGATTCTATTCCATTCCATTCCATTCGGCTTGATTGCATTCCATTCCATTCCATTCCATTCCAGTCCTTTTGATTCCATTCCATTCCATTCCATTCCATTCGTTTTGATTCCACTCCATTCCATTCCATTCCATTCCATTCGGGTTGATTCCATTCCACTCCATTCCATTCCATTCGATTCCATTCTCGTTGATTCCTTTCCAATCCATTCCATTCCATTCGGGTGATTTCAATTCCATTCCTTTCAATTCCACTCGGGTTGATTACATTTTATTCCATTCGGATTGATTCCATTCCATTCCATTCCATTCCATTCGGGTTGATTCCATTCCATTCCATTCCATTCCATTCCATTCCATTCTATTCCATTCCATTCCATTCGCAATGATTCCATTCCATTCCATTCCATTCCATTACATATGACTTGATTCCATTCCATTCCATTCCATTCCATTCCATTCCATTCCATTCCATTCCATTCCTTTCCATTCGGGTTGATTTCATTGCATTGAATTGCATTCCATTCCATTCAATTCGAGTTGATTCCATTCCATTCTTTCCATTTCATTCGGTTTTATTCCATTCCATTCCATTCAATTCCATTCCATTCCATTCCATTAGGCTTGATTCCATTCCATTCCATTCCATTCCATTCCATTCCATTCTTTTTGGTTCCGTTCGATTCCGTTCCATTCCATTCGTTTTGATTCCATTCCATTCCATTCCATTCAATTCGGGTTGATTGCATTCCATTCAATTCCATTCCACTCCATTCCATTCCATTCGATTCCATTCTCGTTGATTCCATTCCAATCCATTCCATTCCATTCGGGTTATTTCAATTCCATTCCATTCAATTCCACTCGGGTTGATTTCATTATATTCCATTCAGGTTGATTCCATTCCATTCCATTCCATTCCATTCGGGTTGATTCCATTCCATTCCATTCCATTCCATTCCATTCCATTCCATTCCATTCGGAATGATTCCATTCCATTCCATTCCATTCCATTCCATTCCATTCCGTTACATATGACTTTATTCCATTCCATTCCATTCCATTCCTTTCCTTTCCATTCGGGATGATTTCATTGCATTCAATTGCATTCCATTCCATTCCTTTCCATTCCATTCCATTCGGCTTGACTCCATTCCATTCCATTCCATTCCAATCCATTCGTTTTGATTCTGTTCCATTCCAATCCATTCCATTCCATTCCATTCGTTTTGATTCCATTCCATTACATTCCATTCCAAACGGGTTGATTCCATTCCATTCAATTCCATTCCACTCCATTCCATTCCATTCGATTCCATTCTCGTTGATTCCTTTCCAATCCATTCCATTCCACTCGGGTTATTTCAATTCCATTCCATTCAATTCCACTCGGGTTGATTACATTATATTCCATTCGGGTTGATTCCATTCCATTCCATTCCATTCCATTCGGGTTGATTCCATTCCATTCCATTCCATTCGGAATGATTCCATTCCATTCCATTCCGTTCCATTCCTCTCGGGTTGACTCCATTCCATTCCATTCCGTTCCATTACATTCCATTCCATTCGGGTTGATTCCATTCCATTCAATTCCATTCCACTCCATTCCATTCCATTCGATTCCATTCTCGTTGATTCCATTCCAATCCATTCCATTCCATTCGGGTTATTTCAATTCCATTCCATTCAATTCCACTCGGGTTGATTACATTATATTCCATTCAGGTTGATTCCATTCCATTCCATTCCATTCCATTCGGGTTGATTCCATTCCATTCCATTCCATTCCATTCCATTCCATTCCATTCGGAATGATTCCATTCCATTCCATTCCATTCCATTCCATTCCATTCCATTCCATTCCATTACATATGACTTGATTCCATTCCATTCCATTCCATTCCTTTCCTTTCGGTATGATTCCATTCCATTCCATTCCATTCGGCTTGATTCCATTCCATACCATTCCATTCCATTCGTTTTGTTTCCGTTCCATTCCATTCCATTCCATTCGTTTTGATTCCATTCCATTCCATTCCATTCCATTCGGGTTGATACCATTCCACTCCATTCCATTCCATTCGATTCCATTCTCGTTGATTCCATTCCAATCCATTCCATTCCATTCGGATTATTTCAATTCCATTCCTTTCAATTCCACTCGGGTTGATTACATTTTATTCCATTCGGGTTGATTCCATTCCATTCCATTCCATTCCATTCGGGTTGATTCCATTCCATTCCATTCCATTCCATTCCATTCCATTCCATTCGCAATGATTCCATTCCATTCCATTCCATTCGGGTTGATTCCATTCCATTCCATTCCATTCCTTTCCATTCCCTCCCATTCGGGTTGATTGCATTCCATTCAATTCCATTCGTTTTGATTCCATTCCATTCCATTCCATTCCACTCCATTCCTTTCCATTCGATTCCATTCTTGTTGATTCCACTCCATTCCATTCCATTCCATTCGGGTTATTTCCATTCCATTCGATTCAATTACACTCGGGTTGATTCCATTATATTCTATTCGGGTTGATTCCATTCCATTCCATTCCATTCCATTCGGGTTGATTCCATTCCATTCCATTCCATTCCATTCGGATTGATTCCATTCCATTCCATTCCATTCCATTCCACTACATTCCATTCGGGTTGATTCCATTCCATACCATTCCATTCCATTCGTGTTACATCCATTCCATTCCATTCCATTCCATTCGATTCCTTTCGGGCTGATTCCAAATCATTCCATTCCATTGCGTTCCATTCCATTCCACTCCATTCCCTTCTGGGTGATTCTATTCCATTCCATTCCATTCCATTCCATTACATATGACTTGATTCCATTCCATTCCATTCCATTCCATTCCATTCCATTCCATTCGGGTTGATTTCATTGCATTGAATTGCATTCCATTCCATTTAATTCGGGTTGATTCCATTCCATTATTTCCATTTCACTCGGTTTTATTCCATTCCATTCCATTCGATTCCATTCTCGTTGATTCCATTCCAATCCATTCCATTCCATTCGGGTTATTTCAATTCCATTCCATTCAATTCCACTCGGGTTGATTACATTATATTCCATTCAGGTTGATTCCATTCCATTCCATTCCATTCCATTCGGGTTGATTCCATTCCATTCCATTCCATTCCATTCCATTCCATTCCATTCCATTCCATTCGGAAGGATTCCATTCCATTCCATTCCATTCCATTCCATTCCATTCCATTCCATTCCATTACATTACATATGACTTGATTCCATTCCATTCCATTCCATTCCTTTCCTTTCCATTCGGGATGATTTCATTGCATTCAATTGCATCCCATTCCATTCCTTTCCATTCCATTCCATTCGGCTTGACTCCATTCCATTCCATTCCATTCCATTCCATTCGTTTTGATTCTGTTCCATTCCATTCCATTCCATTCCATTCGTTTTGATTCCATTCCATTACATTCCATTCCATACGGGTTGATTCCATTCCATTCAATTCCATTCCACTCCATTCCATTCCATTCGATTCCATTCTCGTTGATTCCTTTCCAATCCATTCCATTCCACTCGGGTTATTTCAATTCCATTCCATTCAATTCCACTCGGGTTGATTACATTATATTCCATTCGGGTTGATTCCATTCCATTCCATTCCATTCCTTTCGGGTTGATTCCATTCCATTCCATTCCATTCCATTCCATTCGGAATGATTCCATTCCATTCCATTCCGTTCCATTCCTCTCTGGTTGACTCCATTCCATTCCATTCCGTTCCATTACATTCCATTCCATTCGGGTTGATTCCATTCCATTCCATTCCATTCGTGTTACATCCATTCCATTCCATTCCACTCCATTCCATTCGGGTTGATTCCATTCCATTCCTTTCCATTCCTTTCCATTAAATTCCATTCGTGTTTATTCCATTCCATTCCATTCCATTTGGGTTGATTCCATTCCATTCCATTCTATTTCATTCCATGCCATTCCATTCCATTCTATTCCATTCGGGTTGATTCCATTCCATTCCACTCCATTACATATGACTTGATTCCATTCCATTCCATTCCATTCCATTCGGCTTTATTCCATCCCATTCCATTCCATTTCATTTGGGTTGATTCCATTCCATTCCATTCCTTTCCATTCGGGTTGACTCCATTCAAATCCATTCCATTCCAGTCATTTCCATTCCATTCGGATTGATTCCATTCCATTCCATTGCATTCCTTTCCATTCCATTCCATTCGGGTTGATTCCATTCCATTCAATTCCATTCGTTTTGATTCCATTCCATTCCATTCCATTCCATTCGGGTTGATTCCCTTCCATTCCATTCCATTCCATTCCATTCCATTCCATTCCATTCCATTCCATACCATTCCATTCGGGTTGATTCCATTCCATTCCATTCTATTGCATTCGGGTTGATTCCATTCCATTCCATTCCATTCCTTTCCATTACATATGACTTGATTCCATTCCATTCCATTCCATTCCATTCCATTCCATTCCATTCCATTCCCTTCCATTCCGGTTGATTTCATTCCATTCCATTCCTTTCCATTGGGATTGATTCCATTCCATTCTATTCCATTCCATTCCTTTCCATTCCATTCCATTCGGCTTGACTCCATTCCATTCCATTCCATTCCATTCCATTCGTTTTGATTCTGTTCCATTCCATTCCATTCCATTCCATTCGTTTTGATTCCATTCCATTACATTCCATTCCATACGGGTTGATTCCATTCCATTCAATTCCATTCCACTCCATTCCATTCCATTCGATTCCATTCTCGTTGATTCCTTTCCAATCCATTCCATTCCATTTGGGTTATTTCAATTCCATTCCATTCAATTCTACTCGGGTTGATTACATTATATTCCAATCGGGTTGATTCCATTCCATTCCATTCCATTCCATTCGGGTTGATTCCATTCCATTCCATTCCATTCCAATCCATTCGGAATGATTCCATTCCATTCCATTCCGTTCCATTCCTCTCGGGTTGACTCCATTCCATTCCATTCCGTTCCATTACATTCCATTCCATTCGGGTTGATTCCATTCCATTCCTTTCCATTCCTTTCCATTAAATTCCATTCGTGTTTATTCCATTCCATTCCAATCCATTTGGGTTGATTCCATTCCATTCCATTCCATTTCATTCCATGCCATTCCATTCCATTCTATTCCATTCGGGTTGATTCCATTCCATTCCACTCCATTACATATGACTTGATTCCATTCCATTCCATTCCATTCCATTCGGCTTTATTCCATTCCATTCCATTCCATTTCATTCGGGTTGATTCCATTCCATTCCATTCCTTTCCATTCGGGTTGACTCCATTCCAATCCATTCCATTCCAGTCATTTCCATTCCATTCGGATTGATTCCATTCCATTCCATTCCTTTCCTTTCCATTCCATTCCATTCGGGTTGATTCCATTCCATTCAATTCCATTCGTTTTGATTCCAATCCATTCCGTTCCATTCCATTCCATTCGGGTTGATTCCATTCCATTCCATTCCATTCCATTCCATTCCATTCCATTCCATTCCATTCCATACCTTTCCATTCGGGTTGATTCCATTCCATTCCATTCTATTGCATTTGGGTTGATTCCATTCCATTCCATTCCATTCCTTTCCATTACATATGACTTGATTCCATTCCATTCCATTCCATTCCATTCCATTCCATTCCATTGGGGTTGATTCCATTCCATTCCATTCCATTCCATTCCATTTCATTCGGTTTTATTCCATTCCATTCCATTCCATTCCATTCCATTCCATTCCATTCCATACCATTCCATTCGGTATGATTCCATTCCATTCCATTCCATTCGGCTTGATTCCATTCCATACCATTCCATTCCATTCGTTTTGTTTCCATTCCATTCCATTCCATTCCATTCGTTTTGATTCCATTCCATTCCATTCCATTCCATTCGGGTTGATTCCATTCCACTCCATTCCATTCCATTCGATTCCATTCTCGTTGTTTCCTTTCCAATCCATTCCATTCCATTCGGGTTATTTCAATTCCATTCCTCTCAATTCCACTCGGGTTGATTACATTTTATTCCATTCGGGTTGATTCCATTCCATTCCATTCGGGTTGATTCCATTCCATTCCATTACATTCCATTCCATTCCATTCCATTCCATTCGCAATGATTCCATTCCATTCCATTCCATTCCATTCCATTACATATGAGTTGATTCCATTCCATTCCATTCCATTCCATTCCATTCCATTCCATTCCATTCCTTTCCATTCGGGTTGATTTCATTGCATTGAATTGCATTCCATTCCATTCAATTCGAGTTGATTCCATTCCATTCTTTCCATTTCATTCGGTTTTATTCCATTCCATTCCATTCAATTCCATTCCATTCCATTCCATTTGATTCCATTCCATTCCATTCGGTATGATTCCATTCCATTCCATTCCATTAGGCTTGATTCCATTCCATTCCATTCCATTCCATTCCATTCGTTTTGATTCCGTTCGATTCCGTTCCATTCCATTCGTTTTGTTTCCATTACATTCCATTCCATTCAATTCGGGTTGATTCCATTCCATTCAATTCCATTCCACTCCATTCCATTCCATTCGATTCCATTCTCGTTGATTCCATTCCAATCCATTCCATTCCATTCGGGTTATTTCAATTCCATTCCATTCAATTCCACTCGGGTTGACTTCATTATATTCCATTCAGGTTGATTCCATTCCATTCCATTCCATTCCATTCGGGTTGACTCCATTCCATTCCATTCCATTCCATTCCATTCCATTCCATTCCATTCCATTCGGAATGATTCCATTCCATTCCATTCCATTCCATTCCATTCCATTACATCTGACTTGATTCCATTCCATTCCATTCCATTCCTTTCCTTTCCATTCGGGATGATTTCATTGCATTCAATTGCATTCCATTCCATTCCTTTCCATTCCATTCCATTCGGCTTGACTCCATTCCATTCCTTTCCATTCCATTCCATTCCATTCGTTTTGATTCTGTTCCATTCCATTCCATTCCATTCCATTCCATTCGTTTTGATTCCATTCCATTACATTCCATTCCATACGGGTTGATTCCATTCCATTCAATTCCATTCCACTACATTCCATTCCATTCGATTCCATTCTCGTTGATTCCTTTCCAATCCATTCCATTCCACTCGGGTTATTTCAATTCCATTCCATTCAATTCCACTCGGGTTGATTACATTATATTCCATTCGGGTTGATTCCATTCCATTCCATTCCATTCCATTCGGGTTGATACCATTCCATTCCATTCCATTCCATTCCATACGGAATGATTCCATTCCATTCCATTCCGTTCCATTCCTCTCGGGTTGACTCCATTCCATTCCATTCCGTTCCATTACATTCCATTCCATTCGGGTTGATTCCATTCCATTCCATTCCATTCCATTCGTGTTACATCCATTCCACTCCATTCCATTCCATTCCATTCGGGTTGATTCCATTCCACTCCTTTCCATTCCTTTCCATTAAATTCCATTCGTTTTTATTCCTTTCCATTCCATTCCATTTGGGTTGATTCCATTCCATTCCATTCCATTTCATTCCATGCCATTCCATTCCATTCTATTCCATTCGGGTTGATTCCATTCCATTCCACTCCATTACATATGACTTGTTTGCATTCCATTCCATTCCATTCCATTCGGCTTTATTCCATTCCATTCCATTCCATTTCATTCGGGTTGATACCATTCCATTCCATTCCTTTAAATTCGGGTTGACTCCATTCCAATCCATTCCATTCCAGTCATTTCCATTCCATTCGGATTGATTCCATTCCATTCCATTCCATTCCTTTCCATTCCATTCCATTCGGGTTGATTCCATTCCATTCAATTCCATTCGTTTTGATTCCATTCAATTCCATTCCATTCCATTCCATTCCATTCCATTCCATTCGGGTTGATTCCCTTCCATTCCATTCCATTCCATTCCATTCGGGTTGATTCCCTTCCATTCCATTCCATTCCATTCCTTTCCATTCCATTCCATTCCATTCCATTCCATTCCATTCCATACCATTCCATTCCATTCCATTCGGGATGATTCCGTTCCATTCCATTCCATTATGCTTGATTCCATTCCGTTCCATTCCATTCCATTCCATTCCATTCCATTCTTTTTGACTCCATTCCATTCCATTCCATTCCATTCGGGTTGATTACATTCCATTCTATTCCATTCCACTCCATTCCATTCCGTTCGATTCCATTCTCGTTGATTCCATTCCATTCCATTGCATTCCTTTCGAGTTATTTCCATTCCATTCCATTCAATTCCACTCGAGTTGATTCTATTATATTACATTCGGGTTGATTTCATTCCATTCCATCCCATTCCATTGGGGTAGATTGATTCCATTCCATTCCATTCCATTCCATTCAGTTCCATTCCATTCCATTCGGATTGATTCCATTCCATTCCATTCCATTCCATTCCATTCAGGTTACATCCATTCCATTCCATTCCATTCCATTCCATTCGGGTTGTTTCCATTCCATTCCATTCCTTTAGATTCGGGTTGACTCCATTCCATTCCAGTCCATTCCATTCCTTTCCATTCCATTGGGATTGATTCCATTCCATTCCATTCCAGTCCATTCCTTTCCATTCCATTCCATTCGGGTTGTATCCATTCCATTCCATTCCATACCATTTGGGTTGATACCATTCCATTCCATTCAATTCCATTCCATTCCATTCGTATTGATTCCATTCCATTCCATTCCATACCATGCCATTCCATTCGTGTTACATCCATTCCATTCCATTCCATTCCATTCCATTCCATTCCATTCCACTCCGGTTGATTCCATTCCATTCCATTCCTTTCCATTCGGGTTGACTCCATTCCATTCCATTCCATTCGTTTCCATTCCATTGGGATTGATTCCATTCCATTCCATTCCATTCCATTCCATTCCTTTCCATTCCATTCCATTCGGCTTGACTCCATTCCATTCCATTCCATTCCATTCGTTTTGGTTCTGTTCCATTCCATTCCATTCCATTCCATTCGTTTTGATTCCATTCCATTACATTCCATTCCATACGGGTTGATTCCATTCCATTCAATTCCATTCCACTCCATTCCATTCCATTCGATTCCATTCTCGTTGATTCCTTTCCAATCCATTCCATTCCATTCGGGTTATTTCAATTCCATTCCATTCAATTCCACTCGGGTTGATTACATTATATTCCATTCTGGTTGATTCCATTCCATTCCATTCCATTCCATTCGGGTTGATTCCATTCCATTCCATTCCATTCCATTCCATTCCATTCGGAATGATTCCATTCCATTCCATTCCGTTCCATTCCTCTCGGGTTGACTCCATTCCATTCCATTCCGTTCCATTACATTCCATTCCATTCGGGTTGATTCCATTACATTCCATTCCATTCCATTCCGTTCGTGTTACATCCATTCCATTCCATTCCATTCCATTCCATTCTATTCCATTCCATTCGGGTTGATTCCATTCCATTCCTTTCCATTGCTTTCCATTAAATTCCATTCGTGTTTATTCCATTCCATTCCATTCCATTTTGGTTGATTCCATTCCATTCCATTCCATTTCATTCCATGCCATTCCATTCCATTCTATTCCATTCGGGTTGATTCCATTCCATTCCACTCCATTACATATGACTTGATTCCATTCCATTCCATTCCATTCCATTCGGCTTTATTCCATTCCATTCCATTCCATTTCATTCGGGTTGATTCCATTCCATTCCATTCCTTTCCATTCGGGTTGACTCCATTCCATTCCATTCCATTCCATTCCATTCCATTCCTTTCCATTCCATTCCATTCGGGTTGGTTCCATTCCATTCAATTCCATTCGTTTTGATTCCATTCCATTCCATTCCATTCCATTCCATTCCATTCCATTCGGGTTGATTCCATTCCATTCCATTCCATTCCATTCCATACCATTCCATTCGGGTTGATTCCATTCCATTCCATTCTATTGCATTCGGGTTGATTCCATTCCATTCCATTCCCTTCCTTTCCATTACATATGACTTGATTCCATTCCATTCCATTCCATTCCATTCCATTCCATTCCATTCCATTCGGGTTGATTCCATTCCATTCCATTCCATTCCATTGCATTTCATTAGGTTTTATTCCATTCCATTCCATTCCATTCCATTCCATTCCATTTCCTTCCATTCCATTCCATTCGGTATGATTCCATTCCATTCCATTCCATTCGGCTTGATTACATTCCATTCCATTCCATTCCATTCCATTCCATTCGTTTTGATTCCGTTCCATTCCATTCCATTCCATTCGTTTTGATTCCATTCCATTCCATTCCATTCCATTCGGGTTGATTCCATTCCACTCCATTCCATTCCATTCGATTCCATTCTCTTTGATTCCATTCCAATCCATTCCATTCCATTCGAGTTATTTCAATTCCATTCCTTTCAATTCCACTCGGTTTGATTACATTTTATTCCATTCGGGTTGATTGCATTCCATTCCATTCCATTCCTTTCGGGTTGATTCCATTCCATTCCATTCCATTCCATTCCATTCCTTTCGGGTTGATTCCATTGCATTCCATTCCATTCCATCCCATTCGGAATGATTCCAGTCCATTCCATTCCGTTCCATTCCTCTCGGGTTGACTCCATTCCATTCCATTCCGTTCCATTCCATTCCATTCCATTCGGGTTGATTCCATTCCATTCCATTCCATTCCATTCCATTCGTGTTACATCCATTCCATTCCATTCCATTACATTACATTACATTCGGGTTGATTCCATTCCATTCCTTTCCATTCCTTTCCATTAAATTCCATTCGTGTTTATTCCATTCCATTCCATTCCATTTGGGTTGATTCCATTCCATTCCATTCCATTTCATTCCATGCCATTCCATTCCATTCTATTCCATTCGGGTTCATTCCATTCCATTCCACTCCATTACATATGACTTGATTCCATTCTATTCCATTCCATTCCATTCGGCTTTATTCCATTCCATTCCATTCCATTTCATTCGGGTTGATTCCATTCCATTCCATTCCTTTCCATTCGGGTTGACTCCATTCCAATCCACTCCATTCCAGTCATTTCCATTCCATTCGGATTGATTCCATTCCATTCCATTCCATTTCTTTCCATTCCATTCCATTCGGGTTGATTCCATTCCATTCAATTCCATTCGTTTTGATTCCATTCCATTCCATTCCATTCCATTCCATTCCATTCCATTCCATTCCATTCCATTCCATTCCATTCCATTCGGGTTGATTCCATTCCATTCCATTCCATTCCATTCCATTCCATTCCATTCCATTCCATTCCATTCCATACCATTCCATTCGGGTTGATTCCATTCCATTCCATTCTATTGCATTCGGGTTGATTCCATTCCATTCCATTCCATTCCTTTCCATTACATATGACTTGATTCCATTCCATTCCATTCCATTCCATTCCATTCCATTCCATTCCATTCCATTCCATTCGGGTTGATTCCATTCCATTCCATTCCATTCCATTCCATTTCATTCGGTTTTATTCCATTCCATTCCATTCCATTCCATTCCATTCCATTCCATTCCATTCCATTCCATTCCATTTCATTCCATTCCATTCCACTCGGTATGATTCCATTCCATTCCATTCCATTCGGGTTGATTCCATTCCATTCCATTCCATTCGTTTTGATTCCGTTCCATTCTATTCCATTCCATTCGTTTTGATTCCATTCCATTCCATTCCATTCCATTCGTGTTGATTCCATTCCACTCCATTCCATTCCATTCGATTCCATTCTCGTTGATTCCATTCCAATCCATTCCATTCCATTCGTGTTATTTCAATTCCATTCCTTTAAATTCCACTCGGGTTGATTACATTTTATTCCATTCGGGTTGATTGCATTCCATTCCATTCCATTCCATTCGGGTTGATTCCATTCCATTCCATTCCATTCCATTCCATTCCATTCCATTACATATGACTTGATTCCATTCCATTCCTTTCCATTCGGGTTGATTTCATTGCATTGAATTGCATTCCATTCCATTCAATTCGGGTTGATTCCATTCCATTCCATTCCATTTCATTCGGTATTATTCCATTCCATTCCATTCCATTCCATTCCATTCCATTTCATTCCATTCCATTCCATTCGGTATGATTCCATTCCATTCCATTCCATTAGGCTTGATTCCATTCCATTCCATTCCATTCCATTCCATTCGTTTTGATTCCGTTCGATTCCGTTCCATTCCATTCGTTTGATTCCATTACATTCCATTCCATTCAATTCGGGTTGATTCCATTACATTCAATTCCATTCCACTCCATTCCATTCCATTCGATTCCATTCTCGTTGATTCCATTCCAATCCATTCCATTCCATTCGGGTTATTTCAATTCCATTCCATTCAATTCCACTCGGGTTGATTACATTATATTCCATTCAGGTTGATTCCATTCCATTCCATTCCATTCCATTCGGGTTGATTCCATTCCATTCCATTCCATTCCTTTCCATTCCATTGGGATTGATTCCATTCCATTCCATTCCATTCCATTCCGTTCCTTTCCATTCCATTCCATTCGGGTTGAATCCATTCCATTCCATTCCATACCATTTGGGTTGATACCATTCCATTCCATTCCATTCCATTCCATTACATTCCGGTTGATTCCATTCCATTCCATTCCTTTCCATTGGGATTGATTCCATTCCTTTCCATTCCATTCCATTCCTTTCCATTCCATTCTATTCTGCATGACTCCATTCCATTCCATTCCATTCCATTCCATTCCATTCCATTCGTTTTGATTCTGTTCCATTCCTTTCCATTCCATTCCATTCGGGTTGAATCCATTCCATTCCATTCCATACCATTTGGGTTGATACCATTCCATTCCATTCCATTCCATTCAGATTGATTCCATTCCATTCCATTCCATTCCATACCATGCCATTCAATTCGTGTTACATCCATTCCATTCCATTCCATTCCATTCCATTCCATTCCATTCCATTCCATTCCATTCCATTCCATTCAATTCCATTCCGGTTGATTCCATTCCATTCCATTCCTTTCCATTCGGGTTGACTCCATTCCATTCCATTCCATTCCTTTCCATTCCATTGGGATTGATTCCATTCCATTCCATTCCTTTCCATTCCATTCCATTCGGCTTGACTCCATTCCATTCCTTTCCATTCCATTCCATTCCATTCGTTTTAATTCTGTTCCATTCCATTCCATTCCATTCCATTCGTTTTGATTCCATTCCATTACATTCCATTCCATACGGGTTGATTCCATTCCATTCAATTCCATTCCACTCCATTCCATGCCATTCGATTCCATTCTCGTTGATTCCTTTCCATTCCATTCCATTCCATTCGTGTTATTTCAATTCCATTCCATTCACTTCCACTCGGGTTGATTACATTATATTCCATTCGGGTTGATTCCAATCCATTCCATTCCATTCCATTCGGGTTGATTGAATTCCACTCCATTCCTTTCCAATCCATTAGGAATGATTCCATTCCATTCCATTCCGATCCATTCCTCTCGGTTTGACTCCATTCCATTCCATTCCGTTCCATTACATTCCATTCCATTCGGGTTGATTCCATTCCATTCCATTCCATTCCATTCCGTTCGTGTTACATCCATTCCATTCCATTCCATTCCATTCCATTACATTCGGGTTGATTCCATTCCATTCCTTTCCATTCCTTTCCATTAAATTCCATTCGTGTTTATTCCATTCCATTCCATTCCATTTGGGTTGATTCCATTCCATTCCATTCCATTTCATTCCATGCCTTTCCATTCCATTCTATTCCATTCGGGTTGATTCCATTCCATTCCACTCCATTACATGTGACTTGATGCCATTCCATTCCATTCCATTCCATTCGGCTTTATTACATTCCATTCCATTCCATTTCATTCGGGTTGATTCCATTCCATTCCATTCCTTTCCATTCGGGTTGACTCCATTCCAATCCATTCCATTCCAGTCATTTCCATTCCATTCGGATTGATTCCATTCCATTCCATTCCTTTCCTTTCCATTCCATTCCATTCGGGTTGATTCCATTCCATTCAATTCCATTCGTTTTGATTCCAACCCATTCCATTCCATTCCATTCCATTCGGGTTGATTCCATTCCATTCCATTCCATTCCATTCCATTCCATTCCATTCCATTCCATTCCATACCTTTCCATTCGGGTTGATTCCATTCCATTCCATTCTATTGCATTTGGGTTGATTCCATTCCATTCCATTCCATTCCTTTCCATTACATATGACTTGATTCCATTCCATTCCATTCCATTCCATTCCATTCCATTCCATTGGGGTTGATTCCATTCCATTCCATTCCATTCCATTCCATTTCATTCGGTTTTATTCCATTCCATTCCATTCCATTCCATTCCATTCCATTCCATTCCATTCCATTCCATACCATTCCATTCGGTATGATTCCATTCCATTCCATTCCATTCGGCTTGATTCCATTCCATACCATTCCATTCCATTCGTTTTGTTTCCATTCCATTCCATTCCATTCCATTCGTTTTGATTCCATTCCATTCCATTCCATTCCATTCGGGTTGATTCCATTCCACTCCATTCCATTCCATTCGATTCCATTCTCGTTGTTTCCTTTCCAATCCATTCCATTCCATTCGGGTTATTTCAATTCCATTCCTCTCAATTCCACTCGGGTTGATTACATTTTATTCCATTCGGGTTGATTCCATTCCATTCCATTCGGGTTGATTCCATTCCATTCCATTACATTCCATTCCATTCCATTCCATTCCATTCGCAATGATTCCATTCCATTCCATTCCATTCCATTCCATTACATATGAGTTGATTCCATTCCATTCCATTCCATTCCATTCCATTCCATTCCATTCCATTCCATTCCATTCCTTTCCATTCGGGTTGATTTCATTGCATTGAATTGCATTCCATTCCATTCAATTCGAGTTGATTCCATTCCATTCTTTCCATTTCATTCGGTTTTATTCCATTCCATTCCATTCAATTCCATTCCATTCCATTCCATTTGATTCCATTCCATTCCATTCGGTATGATTCCATTCCATTCCATTCCATTAGGCTTGATTCCATTCCATTCCATTCCATTCCATTCCATTCGTTTTGATTCCGTTCGATTCCGTTCCATTCCATTCGTTTTGTTTCCATTACATTCCATTCCATTCAATTCGGGTTGATTCCATTCCATTCAATTCCATTCCACTCCATTCCATTCCATTCGATTCCATTCTCGTTGATTCCATTCCAATCCATTCCATTCCATTCGGGTTATTTCAATTCCATTCCATTCAATTCCACTCGGGTTGACTTCATTATATTCCATTCAGGTTGATTCCATTCCATTCCATTCCATTCCATTCGGGTTGACTCCATTCCATTCCATTCCATTCCATTCCATTCCATTCCATTCCATTCCATTCGGAATGATTCCATTCCATTCCATTCCATTCCATTCCATTCCATTACATCTGACTTGATTCCATTCCATTCCATTCCATTCCTTTCCTTTCCATTCGGGATGATTTCATTGCATTCAATTGCCTTCCATTCCATTCCTTTCCATTCCATTCCATTCGTTTTGTTTCTGTTCCATTCCATTCCATTCCATTCCATTCCATTCGTTTTGATTCCATTCCATTACATTCCATTCCATACGGGTTGATTCCATTCCATTCAATTCCATTCCACTACATTCCATTCCATTCGATTCCATTCTCGTTGATTCCTTTCCAATCCATTCCATTCCACTCGGGTTATTTCAATTCCATTCCATTCAATTCCACTCGGGTTGATTACATTATATTCCATTCGGGTTGATTCCATTCCATTCCATTCCATTCCATTCGGGTTGATACCATTCCATTCCATTCCATTCCATTCCATACGGAATGATTCCATTCCATTCCATTCCGTTCCATTCCTCTCGGGTTGACTCCATTCCATTCCATTCCGTTCCATTACATTCCATTCCATTCGGGTTGATTCCATTCCATTCCATTCCATTCCATTCGTGTTACATCCATTCCACTCCATTCCATTCCATTCCATTCGGGTTGATTCCATTCCACTCCTTTCCATTCCTTTCCATTAAATTCCATTCGTTTTTATTCCTTTCCATTCCATTCCATTTGGGTTGATTCCATTCCATTCCATTCCATTTCATTCCATGCCATTCCATTCCATTCTATTCCATTCGGGTTGATTCCATTCCATTCCACTCCATTACATATGACTTGTTTGCATTCCATTCCATTCCATTCCATTCGGCTTTATTCCATTCCATTCCATTCCATTTCATTCGGGTTGATACCATTCCATTCCATTCCTTTAAATTCGGGTTGACTCCATTCCAATCCATTCCATTCCAGTCATTTCCATTCCATTCGGATTGATTCCATTCCATTCCATTCCATTCCTTTCCATTCCATTCCATTCGGGTTGATTCCATTCCATTCAATTCCATTCGTTTTGATTCCATTCAATTCCATTCCATTCCATTCCATTCCATTCCATTCCATTCGGGTTGATTCCCTTCCATTCCATTCCATTCCATTCCATTCGGGTTGATTCCCTTCCATTCCATTCCATTCCATTCCATTCCATTCCATTCCATTCCATTCCATTCCATTCCATTCCATACCATTCCATTGCATTCCATTCGGGATGATTCCGTTCCATTCCATTCCATTATGCTTGATTCCATTCCGTTCCATTCCATTCCATTCCATTCCATTCCATTCTTTTTGACTCCATTCCATTCCATTCCATTCCATTCGGGTTGATTACATTCCATTCTATTCCATTCCACTCCATTCCATTCCGTTCGATTCCATTCTCGTTGATTCCATTCCATTCCATTGCATTCCTTTCGAGTTATTTCCATTCCATTCCATTCAATTCCACTCGAGTTGATTCTATTATATTACATTCGGGTTGATTCCATTCCATTCCATCCCATTCCATTGGGGTAGATTGATTCCATTCCATTCCATTCCATTCCATTCAGTTCCATTCCATTCCATTCGGATTGATTCCATTCCATTCCATTCCATTCCATTCCATTCCATTCCATTCAGGTTACATCCATTCCATTCCATTCCATTCCATTCCATTCGGGTTGTTTCCATTCCATTCCATTCCTTTAGATTCGGGTTGACTCCATTCCATTCCAGTCCATTCCATTCCTTTCCATTCCATTGGGATTGATTCCATTCCATTCCATTCCAGTCCATTCCTTTCCATTCCATTCCATTCGGGTTGTATCCATTCCATTCCATTCCATACCATTTGGGTTGATACCATTCCATTCCATTCAATTCCATTCCATTCCATTCGTATTGATTCCATTCCATTCCATTCCATACCATGCCATTCCATTCGTGTTACATCCATTCCATTCCATTCCATTCCATTCCATTCCATTCCATTCCACTCCGGTTGATTCCATTCCATTCCATTCCTTTCCATTCGGGTTGACTCCATTCCATTCCATTCCATTCGTTTCCATTCCATTGGGATTGATTCCATTCCATTCCATTCCATTCCATTCCATTCCTTTCCATTCCATTCCATTCGGCTTGACTCCATTCCATTCCATTCCATTCCATTCGTTTTGGTTCTGTTCCATTCCATTCCATTCCATTCCATTCGTTTTGATTCCATTCCATTACATTCCATTCCATACGGGTTGATTCCATTCCATTCAATTCCATTCCACTCCATTCCATTCCATTCGATTCCATTCTCGTTGATTCCTTTCCAATCCATTCCATTCCATTCGGGTTATTTCAATTCCATTCCATTCAATTCCACTCGGGTTGATTACATAATATTCCATTCTGGTTGATTCCATTCCATTCCATTCCATTCCATTCGGGTTGATTCCATTCCATTCCATTCCATTCCATTCCATTCCATTCGGAATGATTCCATTCCATTCCATTCCGTTCCATTCCTCTCGGGTTGACTCCATTCCATTCCATTCCGTTCCATTACATTCCATTCCATTCGGGTTGATTCCATTCCATTCCATTCCATTCCATTCCGTTCGTGTTACATCCATTCCATTCCATTCCATTCCATTCCATTCTATTCCATTCCATTCGGGTTGATTCCATTCCATTCCTTTCCATTGCTTTCCATTAAATTCCATTCGTGTTTATTCCATTCCATTCCATTCCATTTTGGTTGATTCCATTCCATTCCATTCCATTTCATTCCATGCCATTCCATTCCATTCTATTCCATTCGGGTTGATTCCATTCCATTCCACTCCATTACATATGACTTGATTCCATTCCATTCCATTCCATTCCATTCGGCTTTATTCCATTCCATTCCATTCCATTTCATTCGGGTTGATTCCATTCCATTCCATTCCTTTCCATTCGGGTTGACTCCATTCCATTCCATTCCATTCCAGTCCATTCCATTCCTTTCCATTCCATTCCATTCGGGTTGGTTCCATTCCATTCAATTCCATTCGTTTTGATTCCATTCCATTCCATTCCATTCCATTCCATTCCATTCCATTCGGGTTGATTCCATTCCATTCCATTCCATTCCATTCCATACCATTCCATTCGGGTTGATTCCATTCCATTCCATTCTATTGCATTCGGGTTGATTCCATTCCATTCCATTCCCTTCCTTTCCATGACATATGACTTGATTCCATTCCATTCCATTCCATTCCATTCCATTCCATTCCATTCGGGTTGATTCCATTCCATTCCATTCCATTCCATTGCATTTCATTAGGTTTTATTCCATTCCATTCCATTCCATTCCATTCCATTCCATTTCCTTCCATTCCATTCCATTCGGTATGATTCCATTCCATTCCATTCCATTCGGCTTGATTACATTCCATTCCATTCCATTCCATTCCATTCCATTCGTTTTGATTCCGTTCCATTCCATTCCATTCCATTCGTTTTGATTCCATTCCATTCCATTCCATTCCATTCGGGTTGATTCCATTCCACTCCATTCCATTCCATTCGATTCCATTCTCTTTGATTCCATTCCAATCCATTCCATTCCATTCGAGTTATTTCAATTCCATTCCTTTCAATTCCACTCGGTTTGATTACATTTTATTCCATTCGGGTTGATTGCATTCCATTCCATTCCATTCCTTTCGGGTTGATTCCATTCCATTCCATTCCATTCCATTCCATTCCTTTCGGGTTGATTCCATTGCATTCCATTCCATTCCATCCCATTCGGAATGATTCCAGTCCATTCCATTCCGTTCCATTCCTCTCGGGTTGACTCCATTCCATTCCATTCCGTTCCATTCCATTCCATTCCATTCGGGTTGATTCCATTCCATTCCATTCCATTCCATTCCATTCGTGTTACATCCATTCCATTCCATTCCATTACATTACATTACATTCGGGTTGATTCCATTCCATTCCTTTCCATTCCTTTCCATTAAATTCCATTCGTGTTTATTCCATTCCATTCCATTCCATTTGGGTTGATTCCATTCCATTCCATTCCATTTCATTCCATGCCATTCCATTCCATTCTATTCCATTCGGGTTCATTCCATTCCATTCCACTCCATTACATATGACTTGATTCCATTCTATTCCATTCCATTCCATTCGGCTTTATTCCATTCCATTCCATTCCATTTCATTCGGGTTGATTCCATTCCATTCCATTCCTTTCCATTCGGGTTGACTCCATTCCAATCCACTCCATTCCAGTCATTTCCATTCCATTCGGATTGATTCCATTCCATTCCATTCCATTTCTTTCCATTCCATTCCATTCGGGTTGATTCCATTCCATTCAATTCCATTCGTTTTGATTCCATTCCATTCCATTCCATTCCATTCCATTCCATTCCATTCCATTCCATTCCATTCCATTCGGGTTGATTCCATTCCATTCCATTCTATTGCATTCGGGTTGATTCCATTCCATTCCATTCCATTCCTTTCCATTACATATGACTTGATTCCATTCCATTCCATTCCATTCCATTCCATTCCATTCCATTCCATTCCATTCCATTCGGGTTGATTCCATTCCATTCCATTCCATTCCATTCCATTCCATTTCATTCGGTTTTATTCCATTCCATTCCATTCCATTCCATTCCATTCCATTCCATTCCATTCCATTCCATTCCATTTCATTCCATTCCATTCCATTCGGTATGATTCCATTCCATTCCATTCCATTCGGGTTGATTCCATTCCATTCCATTCCATTCGTTTTGATTCCGTTCCATTCTATTCCATTCCATTCGTTTTGATTCCATTCCATTCCATTCCATTCCATTCGTGTTGATTCCATTCCACTCCATTCCATTCCATTCGATTCCATTCTCGTTGATTCCATTCCAATCCATTCCATTCCATTCGTGTTATTTCAATTCCATTCCTTTAAATTCCACTCGGGTTGATTACATTTTATTCCATTCGGGTTGATTGCATTCCATTCCATTCCATTCCATTCGGGTTGATTCCATTCCATTCCATTCCATTCCATTCCATTCCATTCCATTCCATTGCATTCGCAATGATTCCATTCCATTCCATTCCATTCAATTCCATTACATATGACTTGATTCCATTCCATTCCTTTCCATTCGGGTTGATTTCATTGCATTGAATTGCATTCCATTCCATTCAATTCGGGTTGATTCCATTCCATTCCATTCCATTTCATTCGGTATTATTCCATTCCATTCCATTCCATTCCATTCCATTCCATTTCATTCCATTCCATTCCATTCGGTATGATTCCATTCCATTCCATTCCATTAGGCTTGATTCCATTCCATTCCATTCCATTCCATTCCATTCCATTCGTTTTGATTCCGTTCGATTCCGTTCCATTCCATTCGTTTGATTCCATTACATTCCATTCCATTCAATTCGGGTTGATTCCATTACATTCAATTCCATTCCACTCCATTCCATTCCATTCGATTCCATTCTCGTTGATTCCATTCCAATCCATTCCATTCCATTCGGGTTATTTCAATTCCATTCCATTCAATTCCACTCGGGTTGATTACATTATATTCCATTCAGGTTGATTCCATTCCATTCCATTCCATTCCATTCCATTCGGGTTGATTCCATTCCATTCCATTCCATTCCTTTCCATTCCATTGGGATTGATTCCATTCCATTCCATTCCATTCCATTCCGTTCCTTTCCATTCCATTCCATTCGGGTTGAATCCATTCCATTCCATTCCATACCATTTGGGTTGATACCATTCCATTCCATTCCATTCCATTACATTACATTCCGGTTGATTCCATTCCATTCCATTCCTTTCCATTGGGATTGATTCCATTCCTTTCCATTCCATTCCATTCCTTTCCATTCCATTCTATTCTGCATGACTCCATTCCATTCCATTCCATTCCATTCCATTCCATTCCATTCGTTTTGATTCTGTTCCATTCCTTTCCATTCCATTCCATTCGGGTTGAATCCATTCCATTCCATTCCATACCATTTGGGTTGATACCATTCCATTCCATTCCATTCCATTCAGATTGATTCCATTCCATTCCATTCCATTCCATACCATGCCATTCAATTCGTGTTACATCCATTCCATTCCATTCCATTCCATTCCATTCCATTCCATTCCAGTCCATTCCATTCCATTCCATTCCATTCCGGTTGATTCCATTCCATTCCATTCCTTTCCATTCGGGTTGACTCCATTCCATTCCATTCCATTCCTTTCCATTCCATTGGGATTGATTCCATTCCATTCCATTCCTTTCCATTCCATTCCATTCGGCTTGACTCCATTCCATTCCTTTCCATTCCATTCCATTCCATTCGTTTTAATTCTGTTCCATTCCATTCCATTCCATTCCATTCGTTTTGATTCCATTCCATTACATTCCATTCCATACGGGTTGATTCCATTCCATTCAATTCCATTCCACTCCATTCCATGCCATTCGATTCCATTCTCGTTGATTCCTTTCCATTCCATTCCATTCCATTCGTGTTATTTCAATTCCATTCCATTCACTTCCACTCGGGTTGATTACATTATATTCCATTCGGGTTGATTCCAATCCATTCCATTCCATTCCATTCGGGTTGATTGAATTCCACTCCATTCCTTTCCAATCCATTAGGAATGATTCCATTCCATTCCATTCCGATCCATTCCTCTCGGTTTGACTCCATTCCATTCCATTCCGTTCCATTACATTCCATTCCATTCGGGTTGATTCCATTCCATTCCATTCTATTGCATTCGGGTTGATTCCATTCCATTCCATTCCATTCCTTTCCATTCCATTCCATTCCATTCCATTCCATTCCATTCCATTCCATTCCATTCGGGTTGATTCCATTCCATTCCATTCTATTGCATTCGGGTTGATTCCATTCCATTCCATTCCATTCCTTTCCATTACATATGACTTGATTCCATTCCATTCCATTACATTCCATTCCATTCCATTCCATTCCATTCCATTCCATTCGGGTTGATTCCATTCCATTCCATTCCATTCCATTCCATTCCATTTCATTCGGTTTTATTCCATTCCATTCCATTCCATTCCATTCCATTCCATTCCATTCCATTCCATTCCATTTCATTCCATTCCATTCCATTCGGTATGATTCCATTCCATTCCATTCCATTCGGGTTGATTCCATTCCATTCCATTCCATTCGTTTTGATTCCGTTCCATTCTATTCCATTCCATTCGTTTTGATTCCATTCCATTCCATTCCATTCCATTCGTGTTGATTCCATTCCACTCCATTCCATTCCATTCGATTCCATTCTCGTTGATTCCATTCCAATCCATTCCATTCCATTCGTGTTATTTCAATTCCATTCCTTTAAATTCCACTCGGGTTGATTACATTTTATTCCATTCGGGTTGATTGCATTCCATTCCATTCCATTCCATTCGGGTTGATTCCATTCCATTCCATTCCATTCCATTCCATTCCATTCCATTCCATTGCATTCGCAATGATTCCATTCCATTCCATTCCATTCAATTCCATTACATATGACTTGATTCCATTCCATTCCTTTCCATTCGGGTTGATTTCATTGCATTGAATTGCATTCCATTCCATTCAATTCGGGTTGATTCCATTCCATTCCATTCCATTTCATTCGGTATTATTCCATTCCATTCCATTCCATTCCATTCCATTCCATTTCATTCCATTCCATTCCATTCGGTATGATTCCATTCCATTCCATTCCATTAGGCTTGATTCCATTCCATTCCATTCCATTCCATTCCATTCCATTCGTTTTGATTCCGTTCGATTCCGTTCCATTCCATTCGTTTGATTCCATTACATTCCATTCCATTCAATTCGGGTTGATTCCATTACATTCAATTCCATTCCACTCCATTCCATTCCATTCGATTCCATTCTCGTTGATTCCATTCCAATCCATTCCATTCCATTCGGGTTATTTCAATTCCATTCCATTCAATTCCACTCGGGTTGATTACATTATATTCCATTCAGGTTGATTCCATTCCATTCCATTCCATTCCATTCCATTCGTGTTGATTCCATTCCATTCCATTCCATTCCTTTCCATTCCATTGGGATTGATTCCATTCCATTCCATTCCATTCCATTCCGTTCCTTTCCATTCCATTCCATTCGGGTTGAATCCATTCCATTCCATTCCATACCATTTGGGTTGATACCATTCCATTCCATTCCATTCCATTACATTACATTCCGGTTGATTCCATTCCATTCCATTCCTTTCCATTGGGATTGATTCCATTCCTTTCCATTCCATTCCATTCCTTTCCATTCCATTCTATTCTGCATGACTCCATTCCATTCCATTCCATTCCATTCCATTCCATTCCATTCGTTTTGATTCTGTTCCATTCCTTTCCATTCCATTCCATTCGGGTTGAATCCATTCCATTCCATTCCATACCATTTGGGTTGATACCATTCCATTCCATTCCATTCCATTCAGATTGATTCCATTCCATTCCATTCCATTCCATACCATGCCATTCAATTCGTGTTACATCCATTCCATTCCATTCCATTCCATTCCATTCCATTCCATTCCATTCCATTCCATTCCATTCCATTCCATTCCATTCCATTCCATTCCGGTTGATTCCATTCCATTCCATTCCTTTCCATTCGGGTTGACTCCATTCCATTCCATTCCATTCCTTTCCATTCCATTGGGATTGATTCCATTCCATTCCATTCCTTTCCATTCCATTCCATTCGGCTTGACTCCATTCCATTCCTTTCCATTCCATTCCATTCCATTCGTTTTAATTCTGTTCCATTCCATTCCATTCCATTCCATTCGTTTTGATTCCATTCCATTACATTCCATTCCATACGGGTTGATTCCATTCCATTCAATTCCATTCCACTCCATTCCATGCCATTCGATTCCATTCTCGTTGATTCCTTTCCATTCCATTCCATTCCATTCGTGTTATTTCAATTCCATTCCATTCACTTCCACTCGGGTTGATTACATTATATTCCATTCGGGTTGATTCCAATCCATTCCATTCCATTCCATTCGGGTTGATTGAATTCCACTCCATTCCTTTCCAATCCATTAGGAATGATTCCATTCCATTCCATTCCGATCCATTCCTCTCGGTTTGACTCCATTCCATTCCATTCCGTTCCATTACATTCCATTCCATTCGGGTTGATTCCATTCCATTCCATTCCATTCCATTCCGTTCGTGTTACATCCATTCCATTCCATTCCATTCCATTCCATTACATTCGGGTTGATTCCATTCCATTCCTTTCCATTCCTTTCCATTAAATTCCATTCGTGTTTATTCCATTCCATTCCATTCCATTTGGGTTGATTCCATTCCATTCCATTCCATTTCATTCCATGCCTTTCCATTCCATTCTATTCCATTCGGGTTGATTCCATTCCATTCCACTCCATTACATGTGACTTGATGCCATTCCATTCCATTCCATTCCATTCGGCTTTATTACATTCCATTCCATTCCATTTCATTCGGGTTGATTCCATTCCATTCCATTCCTTTCCATTCGGGTTGACTCCATTCCAATCCATTCCATTCCAGTCATTTCCATTCCATTCGGATTGATTCCATTCCATTCCATTCCATTCCTTTCCTTTCCATTCCATTCGGGTTGATTCCATTCCATTCAATTCCATTCGTTTTGATTCCAATCCATTTCATTGCATTCCATTCCATTCCATTCGGGTTGATTCCATTCCATTCCATTCCATTCCATTCCATTCCATTTCATTCGGTTTTATTCCATTCCATTCCATTCCATTCCATTCCATTCCATTTCATTGCATTCCATTCCATTCGGTATGATTCCATTCCATTCCATTCCATTCGGCTTGATTCCATTCCATACCATTCCATTCCATTCGTTTTGTTTCCGTTCCATTCCATTCCATTCCATTCGTTTTGATTCCATTCCATTCCATTCCATTCCATTCGGGTTGATTCCATTCCACTCCATTCCATTCCATTCGATTCCATTCTCGTTGATTCCATTCCAATCCATTCCATTCCATTCGGGTTATTTCAATTCCATTCCTTTCAATTCCATTCGGGTTGATTACATTTTATTCCATTCGGATTGATTCCATTCCATTCCATTCCATTCCATTCGGGTTGATTCCATTCCATTCCATTCCATTCCATTCCATTCCATTCCATTCCATTCCATTCCATTCCATTCGCAATGATTCCATTCCATTCAATTCCATTCGGGTTGATTCCATTCCATTCCATTCCATTCCTTTCCATTCCCTTCCATTCGGGTTGATTCCATTCCATTCAATTCCATTCGTTTTGATTCCATTCCATTCCATTCCATTCCATTACATTCCATTCCATTGGGGTTGATTCCATTCCATTCCATTCAATTCCATTCCATTGCATTCCATTCCATTCCATTCCATTCCATTCCATACCATTCCATTCGGGTTGATTCCATTCCATTCCATTCTATTGCATTCGGGTTGATTCCATTCCATTCCATTCCATTCCTTTCCATTACATATGACTTGATTCCACTCCATTCCATTCCATTCCATTCCATTCTATTCCATTCCATTCCATTCTGGTTGATTCCATTCCATTCCATTCCATTCCATTCCATTTCTTTCGGTTTTATTCCATTCCATTCCATTCCATTCCATTCCATTCCATTCCATTCCATTCCATTCCATTCCATTTCATTCCATTCGGTATGATTCTATTCCATTCCATTCCATTCGGCTTGATTCCATTCCATTCCATTCCATTCCATTCGTTTTGATTCCATTCCATTCCATTCCATTCAATTCCATTCGTTTTGATTCCATTCCATTCCATTCCATTCCATTCCATTCCATTCGGGTTGATTCCATTCCACTCCATTCCATTCCATTCGATTCCATTCTCGTTGATTCCTTTCCAATCCATTCCATTCCATTCGGGTTATTTCAATTCCATTCCTTTCAATTCCACTCGGGTTCATTACATTTTATTCCATTCGGGTTGATTCCATTCCATTCCATTCCATTCCATTCGGGTTGATTCCATTCCATTCCATTCCATTCCATTCCATTCCCTTCCATTCCATTCCATTCGCAATGATTCCATTCCATTCCATTCCATTCCATTCCATTCCATTCCATTCCATTACATATGACTTGATTCCATTCCATTCCATTCCATTCCATTCCATTACATTCCATTCCATTCCTTTCCATTCGGGTTCATTTCATTGCATTGAATTGCATTCCATTCCATTCAATTCGAGTTGATTCCATTCCATTCTTTCCATTTCATTCGGTTTTATTCCATTCCATTCCATTCCATTCAATTCCATTCCATTCCATTCCATTTCATTCCATTCCATTCCATTCGGTATGATTCCATTCCATTCCATTCCATTCCTTTTGGTTCCGTTCGATTCCGTTCCATTCCATTCGTTTTGATTCCATTCCATTCCATTCCATTCAATTCGGGTTGATGCCATTCCATTCAATTCCATTCCACTCCATTCCATTCCATTCGATTCCATTCTCGTTGATTCCATTCCAATCCATTCCATTCCATTCGGGTTATTTCAATTCCATTCCATTCAATTCCACTCGGGTTGACTTCATTATATTCCATTCAGGTTGATTCCATTCCATTCAATTCCATTCCATTCGGGTTGACTCCATTCCATTCCATTCCATTCCATTCCATTCCATTCCATTCCATTCCATTCGGAATGATTCCATTCCATTCCATTCCATTCCATTCCATTCCATTACATATGACTTGATTCCATTCCATTCCATTCCATTCCTTTCCTTTCCATTCGGGATGATTTCATGGCATTCAATTGCATTCCATTCCATTCCTTTCCGTTCCATTCCATTCGGCTTGACTCCATTCCATTCCATTCCATTCCATTCCATTCGTTTTGATTCTGTTCCATTCCATTCCATTCCATTCCATTCCATTCCATTCGTTTTGATTCCATTCCATTACATTACATTCCATACGGGTTGATTCCATTCCATTCAATTCCATTCCACTGCATTCCATTCCATTCGATTCCATTCTCGTTGATTCCTTTCCAATCCATTCCATTCCACTCGGGTTATTTCAATTCCATTCCATTCAATTCCACTCGGGTTGATTACATTATATTCCATTCGGGTTGATTCCATTCCATTCCATTCCATTCCATTCCATTCGGGTTGATTCCATTCCATTCCATTCCATTCCATTCCATACGGAATGATTCCATTCCATTCCATTCCGTTCCATTCCTCTCGGGTTGACTCCATTCCATTCCATTCTGTTCCATTACATTCCATTCCATTCGGGTTGATTCCATTCCATTCAATTCCATTCCACTCCATTCCATTCCATTCGATTCCATTCTCGTTGATTCCATTCCAATCCATTCCATTCCATTCGGGTTATTTCAATTCCATTCCATTCAGTTCCACTCGGGTTGATTACATTATATTCCATTCAGGTTGATTCCATTCCATTCCATTCCATTCCATTCCATTCGGGTTGATTCCTTTCCATTCCATTCCATTCCATTCCATTCCACTCGGAATGATTCCATTCCATTCCATTCCATTCCATTCCATTCCATTCCATTCCATTACATATGACTTGATTCCATTCCATTCCTTTCCTTTCCATTCGGGATGATTTCATTGCATTCAATTGCATTCCATTCCATTCAATTCGGGTTGATTCCATTCCATTCCATTCCATTCCATTCGGTTTTATTCCATTCCCTTCCATTCCTTTCCATTCCATTTCATTCCATTCCATTCCCTTCGGGATGATTCCATTCCATTCCATTCCATTCCATTCAGCTTGATTCCTTTCCATTCCGTTCCATTCCACTCCATTCCATTCGTTCTAATTCCATTCCATTCCATTCCATTCCAATCCATTCCATTCGTTTTGATTCCATTCCATTCCATTCCATTCCATTCGTGTTGATTCCATTCCATTCCATTTCATTCCATTCCATTCCATTCCATTCGGCTTGATTCCATTCCCTTCCGTTACTTTTCATTCCATTCCATTCGTTTTGATTCCATTCCATTCCATTCCATTCCATTCGGGTTGATTCCATTCAATTCAATTCCATTCCACTCCATTCCATTCCATTCGATTCCATTCTCGTTGATTCCACTCCATTCCATTCCATTCCATTCGGGTTATTTCCATTCCATTCGATTCAATTACACTCGGGTTGATTCCATTATATTCTATTCGGGTTGATTCCATTCATTCCATTCCATTCCATTCGGGTTGATTCCATTCCATTCCATTCCATTCCATTCGGATTGATTCCATTCCATTCCATTCCATTCCATTCCATTTGTTTCCATTCCTTTGCGGTTGACTCCATTCCATTCCATTCCATTCCATTCCATTCCACTCCATTCCATTCGGGTTGATTCCATTCCACTCCATTCCATTCCATTCGTGTTACATCCATTCCATTCCATTCCATTCCTTTCGGGTTGATTCCAAATCATTCCATTCCATTGCGTTCCATTCCATTCCACTCCATTCCCTTCTGGGTGATTCTATTCCATTCCATTCCATTCCATTCCATTACATATGACTTGATTCCATTCCATTCCATTCCATTCCATTCCATTCCATTCCATTCCATTCGGGTTGATTTCATTCCATTCCACTCCATTACATATGACTTGATGCCATTCCATTCCATTCGGCTTTATTCCATTCCATTCCATTCCATTTCATTCGGGTTGATTCCATTCCATTCCATTCCTTTCCATTCGGGTTGACTCCATTCCAATCCATTCCATTCCAGTCATTTCCATTCCATTCGGATTGATTCCATTCCATTCCATTCCATTCCTTTCCATTCCATTCCATTCTGGTTGATTCCATTCAATTCAATTCCATTCGTTTTGATTCCATTCCATTCCATTCCATTCCATTCGGGTTGATTCCCTTCCCTTCCATTCCATTCCATTCCATTCCATTCCATTCCATTCCATTCCATTCCATTCGGGTTGATTCCATTCCATTCCATTCTATTGCATTCGGGTTGATTCCATTCCATTCCATTCCATTCCTTTCCATTACATATGACTTGATTCCATTCCATTCCATTCCATTCCATTCCATTCCATTCCATTCCGGTTGATTTCATTCCATTCCATTCCTTTCCATTGGGATTGATTCCATTCCATTCCATTCCATTCCTTTCCATTCCATTCCATTCGGCTTGACTCCATTCCATTCCATTCCATTCCATTCCATTCCATTCCATTCCATTCGTTTTGATTCTGTTCCATTCCATTCCATTCCATTCCATTCGTTTTGATTCCATTCCATTACATTACATTCCATACGGGTTGATTCCATTCCATTCAATTCCATTCCACTCCATTCCATTCCATTCGATTCCATTCTCGTTGATTCCTTTCCAATCCATTCCATTCCATTCGGGTTATTTCAATTCCATTCCTTTCAATTCCACTCGGGTTGATTACATTTTATTCCATTCGGGTTGATTCCATTCCATTCCATTCCATTCCATTCGGGTTGATTCCATTCCATTCCATTCCATTCCATTCCATTCCATTCCATTCCATTCCCTTCGCAATGATTCCATTCCATTCCATTCCATTCCATTCCATTCCATTACATATGACTTGATTCCATTCCATTCCATTCCATTCCATTCCATTCCATTCCATTCCTTTCCATTCGGGTTGATTTCATTGCATTGAATTGCATTCCATTCCATTAAATTCGAGTTGATTCCATTCCATTCTTTCCATTTCATCCGGTTTTATTCCATTCCATTCCATTCAATTCCATTGCATTCCATTCCATTTCATTCCATTCCATTCCATTCGGTATGATTCCATTCCATTCCATTCCATTCCTTTTGGTTCCGTTCGATTCCGTTCCATTCCATTCGTTTTGATTCCATTCCATTCCATTCCATTCAATTCGTGTTGATTCCATTCCATTCAATTCCATTCCACTCCATTCCATTCCATTCGATTCCATTCTCGTTGATTCCATTCCAATCCATTCCATTCCATTCGGGTTATTTCAATTCCATTCCATTCAATTCCACTCGGGTTGACTTCATTATATTCCATTCAGGTTGATTCCATTCCATTCCATTCCATTCCATTCGGGTTGACTCCATTCCATTCCATTCCATTCCATTCCATTCCATTATATTACATTACTTTCGGAATGATTCCATTCCATTCCATTCCATTCCATTCCATTCCATTCCATTCCATTACATATGACTTTACTCCATTCCATTCCATTCCATTCCTTTCCTTTCCATTCGGGATGATTTCATTGCATTCAATTGCATTCCATTCCATTCCTTTCCATTCCATTCCATTCGGCTTGACTCCATTCCATTCCATTCCATTCCATTCCATTCGTTTTGATTCTGTTCCATTCCATTCCATTCCATTCCATTCCATTCCATTCCATTCGTTTTGATTCCATTCCATTACATTCCATTCCATACGGGTTGATTCCATTCCATTCAATTCCATTCCACTCCATTCCATTCCATTCGATTCCATTCTCGTTGATTCCTTTCCAATCCATTCCATTCCACTCGGGTTGTTTCAATTCCATTCCATTCAATTCCACTCGGGTTGATTACATTATATTCCATTCGGGTTGATTCCATTCCATTCCATTCCATTCCATTCCATTCGGGTTGATTCCATTCCATTCCATTCCATTCCATTCCATTCGGAATGATTCCATTCCATTCCATTCCGTTCCATTCCTCTCGGGTTGACTCCATTCCATTCCATTCTGTTCCATTACATTCCATTCCATTCGGGTTGATTCCATTCCATTCAATTCCATTCCACTCCATTCCATTCCATTCGATTCCATTCTCGTTGATTCCATTCCAATCCATTCCATTCCATTCGGGTTATTTCAATTCCATTCCATTCAGTTCCACTCGGGTTGATTACATTATATTCCATTCAGGTTGATTCCATTCCATTCCATTCCATTCCATTCCATTCCATTCGGGTTGATTCCATTCCATTCCATTCCATTCCATTCCATTCCATTCCACTCGGAATGATTCCATTCCATTCCATTCAATTCCATTCCATTCCATTACATAAGACTTGATTCCATTCCATTCCTTTCCTTTCCATTCGGGATGATTTCATTGCATTCAATTGCATTCCATTCCATTCAATTCGGGTTGATTCCATTCCATTCCATTCCATTCCATTCGGTTTTATTCCATTCCCTTCCACTCCTTTCCATTCCATTTCATTCCATTCCATTCCTTTCGGGATGATTCCATTCCATTCCATTCCATTCCATTCAGCTTGATTCCTTTCCATTCCGTTCCATTCCACTCCATTCCATTCGTTCTAATTCCATTCCATTCCATTCCATTCCAATCCATTCCATTCGTTTTGATTCCATTCCATTCCATTCCATTCCATTCGTGTTGATTCCATTCCATTCCATTCGTGTTGATTCCATTCCATTCCATTTCATTCCATTCCATTCCATTCCATTCGGCTTGATTCCATTCCCTTCCGTTACTTTTCATTCCATTCCATTCGTTTTGATTCCATTCCATTCCATTCCATTCCATTCAATTCGGGTTGATTCCATTCAATTCAATTCCATTCCACTCCATTCCATTCCATTCGATTCCATTCTCGTTGATTCCACTCCATTCCATTCCATTCCATTCGGGTTATTTCCATTCCATTCGATTCAATTACACTCGGGTTGATTCCATTATATTCTATTCGGGTTGATTCCATTCATTCCATTCCATTCCATTCGGGTTGATTCCATTCCATTCCATTCCATTCCATTCGGATTGAATCCATTCCATTCCATTCCATTCCATTCCATTTGTTTCCATTCCTTTGCGGTTGACTCCATTCCATTCCATTCCATTCCATTCCATTCCACTCCATTCCATTCGGGTTGATTCCATTCCATTCCATTCCATTCCATTCGTGTTACATCCATTCCATTCCATTCCATTCCATTCCATTCCTTTCGGGTTGATTCCAAATCATTCCATTCCATTGCGTTCCATTCCATTCCACTCCATTCCCTTCTGGGTGATTCTATTCCATTCCATTCCATTCCATTCCATTACATATGACTTGATTCCATTCCATTCCATTCCATTCCATTCCATTCGGGTTGATTTCATTGCATTGAATTGCATCCCATTCCATTCAATTCGGGTTGATTCCATTCCATTATTTCCATTTCACTCGGTTTTATTCCATTCCATTCCATTCGATTCCATTCTCGTTGATTCCATTCCAATCCATTCCATTCCATTCGGGTTATTTCAATTCCATTCCATTCAATTCCACTCGGGTTGATTACATTATATTCCATTCAGGTTGATTCCATTCCATTCCATTCCATTCCATTCGGGTTGATTCCATTCCATTCCATTCCATTCCATTCCATTCCATTCCATTCCATTCGGAATGATTCCATTCCATTCCATTCCATTCCATTCCATTCCATTCCATTCCATTCCATTACATATGACTTGATTCCATTCCATTCCATTCCATTCCTTTCCTTTCCATTCGGGATGATTTCATTGCATTCAATTGCATTCCATTCCATTCCTTTCCATTCCATTCCATTCGGCTTGACTCCATTCCATTCCATTCGATTCCATTCCATTCGTTTTGATTCCATTCCATTCCATTCCATTCCATTCGGGTTGATTCCATTCCATTCCATTCCATTCCATTCCATTCGGGTTGATTCCATTCCATTCCATTCCATTCCATTCCATTCCATTCGGAATGTTTCCATTCCATTCCATTCCGTTCCATTCCCCTCGGGTTGACTCCATTCCATTCCATTCCGTTCCATTACATTCCATTCCATTCGGGTTGATTCCATTCCATTCCATTCGTGTTACATCCATTCCATTCCATTCCATTCCATTCCATTCCATTCCATTCCATTCCGGTTGATTCCATTCCATTCCTTTCCATTCCTTTCCATTAAATTCCATTCGTGTTTATTCCATTCCATTCCATTCCATTTGGGTTGATTCCATTCCATCCCATTCCATTTCATTCCATGCCATTCCATTCCATTCTATTCCATTCGGGTTGATTCCATTCCATTCCACTCCATTACATATGACTTGATGCCATTCCATTCCATTCCATTCCATTCGGCTTTATTCCATTCCATTCCATTCCATTTCATTCGGGTTGATTCCATTCCATTCCATTCCTTTCCATTCGGGTTGACTCCATTCCAATCCATTCCATTCCATTCATTTCCATTCCATTCGGATTGATTCCATTCCATTCCATTCCATTCCTTTCCATTCCATTCCATTCTGGTTGATTCCCTTCAATTCAATTCCATTCGTTTTGATTCCATTCCATTCCATTCCATTCCATTCGGGTTGATTCCCTTCCCTTCCATTCCATTCCATTCCATTCCATTCCATTCCATTCGGGTTGATTCCATTCCATTCCATTCTATTGCATTCGGGTTGATTCCATTCCATTCCATTCCATTCCTTTCCATTACATATGACTTGATTCCATTCCATTCCATTCCATTCCATTCCATTCTATTCCGGTTGATTTCATTCCATTCCATTCCTTTCCATTGGGATTGATTCCATTCCATTCCATTCCATTCCATTCCATTCCTTTCCATTCCATTCCATTCGGCTTGACTCCATTCCATTCCATTCCATTCCATTCCATTCCATTCGTTTTGATTCTGTTCCATTCCATTCCATTCCATTCCATTCGTTTTGATTCCATTCCATTACATTCCATTCCATACGGGTTGATTCCAATCCATTCAATTCCATTCCACTCCATTCCATTCCATTCGATTCCATTCTCGTTGATTCCTTTCCAATCCATTCCATTCCATTCGGGTTATTTCAATTCCATTCCATTCAATTCCACTCGGGTTGATTACATTATATTCCAATCGGGTTGATTCCATTCCATTCCATTCCATTCCATTCGGGTTGATTCCATTCCATTCCATTCCATTCCAATCCATTCGGAATGATTCCATTCCATTCCATTCCGTTCCATTCCTCTCGGGTTGACTCCATTCCATTCCATTCCGTTCCATTACATTCCATTCCATTCGGGTTGATTCCATTCCGTTCCATTCCATTCCATTCCGTTCGTGTTACATCCATTCCATTCCATTCCATTCCATTCCATTCCATTCCATTCCATTCGGGTTGATTCCATTCCATTCCTTTCCATTCCTTTCCATTAAATTCCATTCGTGTTTATTCCATTCCATTCCAATCCATTTGGGTTGATTCCATTCCATTCCATTCCATTTCATTCCATGCCATTCCATTCCATTCTATTCCATTCGGGTTGATTCCTTTCCATTCCACTCCATTACATATGACTTGATTCCATTCCATTCCATTCCATTCCATTCGGCTTTATTCCATTCCATTCCATTCCATTTCATTCGGGTTGATTCCATTCCATTCCATTCCTTTCCATTCGGGTTGACTCCATTCCAATCCATTCCATTCCAGTCATTTCCATTCCATTCGGATTGATTCCATTCCATTCCATTCCTTTCCTTTCCGTTCCATTCCATTCGGGTTGATTCCATTCCATTCAATTCCATTCGTTTTGATTCAAATCCATTCCATTCCATTCCATTCCATTCCATTCGGGTTGATTCCATTCCATTCCATTCCATTCCATTCCATTCCATTCCATTCCATTCCATTCCATTCCATACCTTTCCATTCGGGTTGATTCCATTCCATTTCATTCTATTGCATTCGGGTTGATTCCATTCCATTCCATTCCATTCCTTTCCATTACATATGACTTGATTCCATTCCATTCCATTCCATTCCATTCCATTCCATTCCATTCCATTCGGGTTGATTCCACTCCATTCCATTCCATTCCATTCCATTTCATTCGGTTTTATTCCATTCCATTCCATTCCATTCCATTCCATTCCATTCCATTCCATTCCATTCCATTCCATACCTTTCCATTCGGGTTGACTCCATTCCATTTCATTCTATTGCATTCGGGTTGATTCCATTCCATTCCATTCCATTCCTTTCCATTACATATGACTTGATTCCATTCCATTCCATTCCATTCCATTCCATTCCATTCCATTCCATTCGGGTTGATTCCACTCCATTCCATTCCATTCAATTCCATTTCATTCGGTTTTATTCCATTCCATTCCATTCCATTCCATTCCATTCCATTCCATTCCATTTCATTGCATACCATTCCATTCGGTATGATTCCATTCCATTCCATTCCATTCGGCTTGATTCCATTCCATACCATTCCATTTCATTCGTTTTGTTTCCGTTCCATTCCATTCCATTCCATTCGTTTTGATTCCATTCTATTCCATTCCATTCCATTCCATTCGGGTTGATTCCATTCCACTCCATTCCATTCCATTCGATTCCATTCTCGTTGATTCCATTCCAATCCATTCCATTCCATTCGGGTTATTTCAATTCCATTCCTTTCAATTCCACTCGGGTTGATTACATTTTATTCCATTCGGGTTGATTCCATTCCATTCCATTCCATTCCATTCGGGTTGATTCCATTCCATTCCATTCCATTCCATTCCATTCCATTCCATTCCATTCGCAATGATTCCATTCCATTCCATTCCATTCCATTCCATTCCATTCCATTCCATTCCATTACATATGACTTGATTCCATTCCATTCCATTCCATTCCTTTCCTTTCCATTCGGGATGATTTCATTGCATTCAATTGCATTCCATTCCATTCCTTTCCATTCCATTCCATTCGGCTTGACTCCATTCCATTCCATTCCATTCCATTCCATTCCATTCGTTTTGATTCTGTTCCATTCCATTCCATTCCATTCCATTCGTTTTGATTCCATTCCATTACATTCCATTCCATACGGGTTGATTCCATTCCATTCAATTCCATTCCACTCCATTCCATTCCATTCGATTCCATTCTCGTTGATTCCTTTCCAATCCATTCCATTCCACTCGGGTTATTTCAATTCCATTCCATTCAATTCCACTCGGGTTGATTACATTATATTCCATTCGTGTTGATTCCATTCCATTCCATTCCATTCCATTCGGGTTGATTCCATTCCATTCCATTCCATTCCATTCCATTCGGAATGATTCCATTCCATTCCATTCCGTTCCATTCCTCTCGGGTTGACTCCATTCCATTCCATTCCGTTCCATTACATTCCATTCCATTCGGGTTGATTCCATTCCATTCCATTCGTGTTACATCCATTCCATTCCATTCCATTCCATTCCATTCCATTCCATTCCATTCCATTCCATTCGGGTTGATTCAATTCCATTCCTTTCCATTCCTTTTCCATTAAATTCCATTCGTGTTTATTCCATTCCATTGCATTCCATTTGGGTTGATTCCATTCCATTCCATTCTATTTCATTCCATGCCATTCCATTCCATTCTATTCCATTCGGGTTGATTCCATTCCATTCCACTCCATTACATATGACTTGATGTCATTCCATTCCATTCCATTCCATTCGGCTTTATTCCATTCCATTCCATTCCATTTCATTCGGGTTGATTCCATTCCATTCCATTCCTTTCCATTCGGGTTCACTCCATTCCAATCCATTCCATTCCATTCATTTCCATTCCATTCGGATTGATTCCATTCCATTCCATTCCATTCCTTTCCATTCCATTCCATTCTGGTTGATTCCATTCAATTCAATTCCATTCGTTTTGATTCCATTCCATTCCATTCCATTCCATTCGGGTTGATTCCCTTCCCTTCCATTCCATTCCATTCCATTCCATTCCATTCCATTCCATTCCATTCCATTCCTTTCGGGTTGATTCCATTCCATTCCATTCTATTGCATTCGGGTTGATTCCATTCCATTCCATTCCATTCCTTTCCATTACATATGACTTGATTCCATTCCATTCCATTCCATTCCATTCCATTCCATTCCATTCCGGTTGATTTCATTCCATTCCATTCCTTTCCATTGGGATTGATTCCATTCCATTCCATTCCATTCCATTCCTTTCCATTCCATTCCATTCGGCTTGACTCCATTCCATTCCATTCCATTCCATTCCATTCCATTCGTTTTGATTCTGTTCCATTCCATTCCATTCCATTCCATTCGTTTTGATTCCATTCCATTACATTCCATTCCATACGGGTTGATTCCATTCCATTCAATTCCATTCCACTCCATTCCATTCCATTCGATTCCATTCTCGTTGATTCCTTTCCAATCCATTCCATTCCATTCGGGTTATTTCAATTCCATTCCATTCAATTCCACTCGGGTTGATTACATTATATTCCAATCGGGTTGATTCGATTCCATTCCATTCCATTCCATTCGGGTTGATTCCATTCCAATCCATTCCATTCCAATCCATTCGGAATGATTCCATTCCATTCCATTCCGTTCCATTCCTCTCGGGTTGACTCCATTCCATTCCATTCCGTTCCATTACATTCCATTCCATTCGGGTTGATTCCATTCCGTTCCATTCCATTCCATTCCGTTCGTGTTACATACATTCCATTCCATTCCATTCCATTCCATTCCATTCCATTCCATTCCATTCCATTCCATTCCATTCCATTCCATTCGTGTTGATTCCATTCCATTCCTTTCCATTCCTTTCCATTAAATTCCATTCGTGTTTATTCCATTCCATTCCAATCCATTTGGGTTGATTCCATTCCATTCCATTCCATTTCATTCCATGCCATTCCATTCCATTCTATTCCATTCGGGTTGATTCCATTCCATTCCACTCCATTACATATGACTTGATTCCATTCCATTCCATTCCATTCCATTCGGCTTTATTCCATTCCATTCCATTCCATTTCATTCGGGTTGATTCCATTCCATTCCATTCCTTTCCATTCGGGTTGACTCCATTCCAATCCATTCCATTCCAGTCATTTCCATTCCATTCGGATTGATTCCATTCCATTCCATTCCATTCCTTTCCTTTCCGTTCCATTCCATTCTGGTTGATTCCATTCCATTCAATTCCATTCGTTTTGATTCCAATCCATTCCATTCCATTCCATTCCATTCCATTCGGGTTGATTCCATTCCATTCCATTCCATTCCATTCCATTCCATTCCATTCCATTCCATTCCATTCCATTCCATACCTTTCCATTCGGGTTGATTCCATTCCATTCCATTCTATTGCATTCGGGTTGATTCCATTCCATTCCATTCCATTCCTTTCCATTACATATGACTTGATTCCATTCCATTCCATTCCATTCCATTCCATTCCATTCCATTCGGGTTGATTCCACTCCATTCCATTCCATTCCATTCCATTTCATTCGGTTTTATTCCATTCCAATCCATTCCATTCCATTCCATTCCATTCCATTCCATTCCATTTCATTGCATACCATTCCATTCGGTATGATTCCATTCCATTCCATTCCATTCGGCTTGATTCCATTCCATACCATTCCATTCCATTCGTTTTGTTTCCGTTCCATTCCATTCCATTCCATTCGTTTTGATTCCATTCTATTCCATTCCATTCCATTCCATTCGGGTTGATTCCATTCCACTCCATTCCATTCCATTCGATTCCATTCTCGTTGATTCCATTCCAATCCATTCCATTCCATTCGGGTTATTTCAATTCCATTCCTTTCAATTCCACTCGGGTTGATTACATTTTATTCCATTCGGGTTGATTCCATTCCATTCCATTCCATTCCATTCGGGTTGATTCCATTCCATTCCATTCCATTCCATTCCATTCCATTCGCAATGATTCCATTCCATTCCATTCCATTCGAGTTGATTCCATTCCATTCCATTCCATTCCTTTCCATTCCCTTCCATTCGGGTTGATTCCATTCCATTCAATTCCATTCGTTTTGATTCCATTCCATTCCATTACATTACATTACATTACATTACATTGGGGTTGATTCCATTCCATTCCATTCCATTCCATTCCATTCCATTCCATTCCATTCCATTCGGAATGATTCCATTCCATTCCATTCCATTCCATTCCATTCCATTCCATTCCATTCCATTACATATGACTTGATTCCATTCCATTCCATTCCATTCCTTTCCTTTCCATTCGGGATGATTTCATTGCATTCAATTGCATTCCATTCCATTCCTTTCCATTCCATTCCATTCGGCTTGACTCCATTCCATTCCATTCGATTCCATTCCATTCGTTTTGATTCCATTCCATTCCATTCCATTCCATTCGGGTTGATTCCATTCCATTCCATTCCATTCCATTCCATTCGGGTTGATTCCATTCCATTCCATTCCATTCCATTCCATTCCATTCGGAATGTTTCCATTCCATTCCATTCCGTTCCATTCCCCTCGGGTTGACTCCATTCCATTCCATTCCGTTCCATTACATTCCATTCCATTCGTGTTGATTCCATTCCATTCCATTCGTGTTACATCCATTCCATTCCATTCCATTCCATTCCATTCCATTCCATTCCATTCCGGTTGATTCCATTCCATTCCTTTCCATTCCTTTCCATTAAATTCCATTCGTGTTTATTCCATTCCATTCCATTCCATTTGGGTTGATTCCATTCCATCCCATTCCATTTCATTCCATGCCATTCCATTCCATTCTATTCCATTCGGGTTGATTCCATTCCATTCCACTCCATTACATATGACTTGATGCCATTCCATTCCATTCCATTCCATTCGGCTTTATTCCATTCCATTCCATTCCATTTCATTCGGGTTGATTCCATTCCATTCCATACCTTTCCATTCGGGTTGACTCCATTCCAATCCATTCCATTCCATTCATTTCCATTCCATTCGGATTGATTCCATTCCATTCCATTCCATTCCTTTCCATTCCATTCCATTCTGGTTGATTCCCTTCAATTCAATTCCATTCGTTTTGATTCCATTCCATTCCATTCCATTCCATTCGGGTTGATTCCCTTCCCTTCCATTCCATTCCATTCCATTCCATTCCATTCGGGTTGATTCCATTCCATTCCATTCTATTGCATTCGTTTTGATTCCATTCCATTCCATTCCATTCCATTCGGGTTGATTCCATTCAATTCAATTCCATTCCACTCCATTCCATTCCATTCGATTCCATTCTCGTTGATTCCACTCCATTCCATTCCATTCCATTCGGGTTATTTCCATTCCATTCGATTCAATTACACTCGGGTTGATTCCATTATATTCTATTCGGGTTGATTCCATTCATTCCATTCCATTCCATTCGGGTTGATTCCATTCCATTCCATTCCATTCCATTCGGATTGAATCCATTCCATTCCATTCCATTCCATTCCATTTGTTTCCATTCCTTTGCGGTTGACTCCATTCCATTCCATTCCATTCCATTCCATTCCTCTCCATTCCATTCGGGTTGATTCCATTCCATTCCATTCCATTCCATTCGTGTTACATCCATTCCATTCCATTCCATTCCATTCCATTCCTTTCGGGTTGATTCCAAATCATTCCATTCCATTGCGTTCCATTCCATTCCACTCCATTCCCTTCTGGGTGATTCTATTCCATTCCATTCCATTCCATTCCATTACATATGACTTGATTCCATTCCATTCCATTCCATTCCATTCCATTCGGGTTGATTTCATTGCATTGAATTGCATCCCATTCCATTCAATTCGGGTTGATTCCATTCCATTATTTCCATTTCACTCGGTTTTATTCCATTCCATTCCATTCGATTCCATTCTCGTTGATTCCATTCCAATCCATTCCATTCCATTCGGGTTATTTCAATTCCATTCCATTCAATTCCACTCGGGTTGATTACATTATATTCCATTCAGGTTGATTCCATTCCATTCCATTCCATTCCATTCGGGTTGATTCCATTCCATTCCATTCCATTCCATTCCATTCCATTCCATTCCATTCCATTCGGAATGATTCCATTCCATTCCATTCCATTCCATTCCATTCCATTCCATTACATATGACTTGATTCCATTCCATTCCATTCCATTCCTTTCCTTTCCATTCGGGATTATTTCATTGCATTCAATTGCATTCCATTCCATTCCTTTCCATTCCATTCCATTCGGCTTGACTCCATTCCATTCCATTCGATTCCATTCCATTCGTTTTGATTCCATTCCATTCCATTCCATTCCATTCGGGTTGATTCCATTCCATTCCATTCCATTCCATTCCATTCGGGTTGATTCCATTCCATTCCATTCCATTCCATTCCATTCCATTCGGAATGTTTCCATTCCATTCCATTCCGTTCCATTCCCCTCGGGTTGACTCCATTCCATTCCATTCCGTTCCATTACATTCCATTCCATTCGGGTTGATTCCATTCCATTCCATTCGTGTTACATCCATTCCATTCCATTCCATTCCATTCCATTCCATTCCATTCCATTCCGGTTGATTCCATTCCATTCCTTTCCATTCCTTTCCATTAAATTCCATTCGTGTTTATTCCATTCCATTCCATTCCATTTGGGTTGATTCCATTCCATCCCATTCCATTTCATTCCATGCCATTCCATTCCATTCTATTCCATTCGGGTTGATTCCATTCCATTCCACTCCATTACATATGACTTGATGCCATTCCATTCCATTCCATTCCATTCGGCTTTATTCCATTCCATTCCATTCCATTTCATTCGGGTTGATTCCATTCCATTCCATTCCTTTCCATTCGGGTTGACTCCATTCCAATCCATTCCATTCCATTCATTTCCATTCCATTCGGATTGATTCCATTCCATTCCATTCCATTCCTTTCCATTCCATTCCATTCTGGTTGATTCCCTTCAATTCAATTCCATTCGTTTTGATTCCATTCCATTCCATTCCATTCCATTCGGGTTGATTCCCTTCCCTTCCATTCCATTCCATTCCATTCCATTCCATTCGGGTTGATTCCATTCCATTCCATTCTATTGCATTCGGGTTGATTCCATTCCATTCCATTCCATTCCTTTCCATTACATATGACTTGATTCCATTCCATTCCATTCCATTCCATTCCATTCTATTCCGGTTGATTTCATTCCATTCCATTCCTTTCCATTGGGATTGATTCCATTCCATTCCATTCCATTCCATTCCATTCCTTTCCATTCCATTCCATTCGGCTTGACTCCATTCCATTCCATTCCATTCCATTCCATTCCATTCGTTTTGATTCTGTTCCATTCCATTCCATTCCATTCCATTCGTTTTGATTCCATTCCATTACATTCCATTCCATACGGGTTGATTCCAATCCATTCAATTCCATTCCACTCCATTCCATTCCATTCGATTCCATTCTCGTTGATTCCTTTCCAATCCATTCCATTCCATTCGGGTTATTTCAATTCCATTCCATTCAATTCCACTCGGGTTGATTACATTATATTCCAATCGGGTTGATTCCATTCCATTCCATTCCATTCCATTCGGGTTGATTCCATTCCATTCCATTCCATTCCAATCCATTCGGAATGATTCCATTCCATTCCATTCCGTTCCATTCCTCTCGGGTTGACTCCATTCCATTCCATTCCGTTCCATTACATTCCATTCCATTCGGGTTGATTCCATTCCGTTCCATTCCATTCCATTCCGTTCGTGTTACATCCATTCCATTCCATTCCATTCCATTCCATTCCATTCCATTCCATTCGGGTTGATTCCATTCCATTCCTTTCCATTCCTTTCCATTAAATTCCATTCGTGTTTATTCCATTCCATTCCAATCCATTTGGGTTGATTCCATTCCATTCCATTCCATTTCATTCCATGCCATTCCATTCCATTCTATTCCATTCGGGTTGATTCCTTTCCATTCCACTCCATTACATATGACTTGATTCCATTCCATTCCATTCCATTCCATTCGGCTTTATTCCATTCCATTCCATTCCATTTCATTCGGGTTGATTCCATTCCATTCCATTCCTTTCCATTCGGGTTGACTCCATTCCAATCCATTCCATTCCAGTCATTTCCATTCCATTCGGATTGATTCCATTCCATTCCATTCCTTTCCTTTCCGTTCCATTCCATTCGGGTTGATTCCATTCCATTCAATTCCATTCGTTTTGATTCAAATCCATTCCATTCCATTCCATTCCATTCCATTCGGGTTGATTCCATTCCATTCCATTCCATTCCATTCCATTCCATTCCATTCCATACCTTTCCATTCGGGTTGATTCCATTCCATTTCATTCTATTGCATTCGGGTTGATTCCATTCCATTCCATTCCATTCCTTTCCATTACATATGACTTGATTCCAATCCATTCCATTCCATTCCATTCCATTCCATTCCATTCCATTCGGGTTGATTCCACTCCATTCCATTCCATTCCATTCCATTTCATTCGGTTTTATTCCATTCCATTCCATTCCATTCCATTCCATTCCATTCCATTCCATTCCATTCCATTCCATACCTTTCCATTCGGGTTGATTCCATTCCATTTCATTCTATTGCATTCGGGTTGATTCCATTCCATTCCATTCCATTCCTTTCCATTACATATGACTTGATTCCATTCCATTCCATTCCATTCCATTCCATTCCATTCCATTCCATTCGGGTTGATTCCACTCCATTCCATTCCATTCCATTCCATTTCATTCGGTTTTATTCCATTCCATTCCATTCCATTCCATTCCATTCCATTCCATTCCATTTCATTGCATACCATTCCATTCGGTATGATTCCATTCCATTCCATTCCATTCGGCTTGATTCCATTCCATACCATTCCATTTCATTCGTTTTGTTTCCGTTCCATTCCATTCCATTCCATTCGTTTTGATTCCATTCTATTCCATTCCATTCCATTCCATTCGGGTTGATTCCATTCCACTCCATTCCATTCCATTCGATTCCATTCTCGTTGATTCCATTCCAATCCATTCCATTCCATTCGGGTTATTTCAATTCCATTCCTTTCAATTCCACTCGGGTTGATTACATTTTATTCCATTCGGGTTGATTCCATTCCATTCCATTCCATTCCATTCGGGTTGATTCCATTCCATTCCATTCCATTCCATTCCATTCCATTCCATTCCATTCGCAATGATTCCATTCCATTCCATTCCATTCCATTCCATTCCATTCCATTCCATTACATATGACTTGATTCCATTCCATTCCATTCCATTCCTTTCCTTTCCATTCGGGATGATTTCATTGCATTCAATTGCATTCCATTCCATTCCTTTCCATTCCATTCCATTCGGCTTGACTCCATTCCATTCCATTCCATTCCATTCCATTCCATTCGTTTTGATTCTGTTCCATTCCATTCCATTCCATTCCATTCGTTTTGATTCCATTCCATTACATTCCATTCCATACGGGTTGATTCCATTCCATTCAATTCCATTCCACTCCATTCCATTCCATTCGATTCCATTCTCGTTGATTCCTTTCCAATCCATTCCATTCCACTCGGGTTATTTCAATTCCATTCCATTCAATTCCACTCGGGTTGATTACATTATATTCCATTCGTGTTGATTCCATTCCATTCCATTCCATTCCATTCGGGTTGATTCCATTCCATTCCATTCCATTCCATTCCATTCGGAATGATTCCATTCCATTCCATTCCGTTCCATTCCTCTCGGGTTGACTCCATTCCATTCCATTCCGTTCCATTACATTCCATTCCATTCGGGTTGATTCCATTCCATTCCATTCGTGTTACATCCATTCCATTCCATTCCATTCCATTCCATTCCATTCCATTCCATTCCATTCCATTCGGGTTGATTCAATTCCATTCCTTTCCATTCCTTTTCCATTAAATTCCATTCGTGTTTATTCCATTCCATTGCATTCCATTTGGGTTGATTCCATTCCATTCCATTCTATTTCATTCCATGCCATTCCATTCCATTCTATTCCATTCGGGTTGATTCCATTCCATTCCACTCCATTACATATGACTTGATGCCATTGCATTCCATTCCATTCCATTCGGCTTTATTCCATTCCATTCCATTCCATTTCATTCGGGTTGATTCCATTCCATTCCATTCCTTTCCATTCGGGTTGACTCCATTCCAATCCATTCCATTCCAGTCATTTCCATTCCATTCGGATTGATTCCATTCCATTCCATTCCATTCCTTTCCATTCCATTCCATTCTGGTTGATTCCATTCAATTCAATTCCATTCGTTTTGATTCCATTCCATTCCATTCCATTCCATTCGGGTTGATTCCCTTCCCTTCCATTCCATTCCATTCCATTCCATTCCATTCCATTCCATTCCATTCCATTCCTTTCGGGTTGATTCCATTCCATTCCATTCTATTGCATTCGGGTTGATTCCATTCCATTCCATTCCATTCCTTTCCATTACATATGACTTGATTCCATTCCATTCCATTCCATTCCATTCCATTCCATTCCATTCCGGTTGATTTCATTCCATTCCATTCCTTTCCATTGGGATTGATTCCATTCCATTCCATTCCATTCCATTCCTTTCCATTCCATTCCATTCGGCTTGACTCCATTCCATTCCATTCCATTCCATTCCATTCCATTCGTTTTGATTCTGTTCCATTCCATTCCATTCCATTCCATTCGTTTTGATTCCATTCCATTACATTCCATTCCATACGGGTTGATTCCATTCCATTCAATTCCATTCCACTCCATTCCATTCCATTCGATTCCATTCTCGTTGATTCCTTTCCAATCCATTCCATTCCATTCGGGTTATTTCAATTCCATTCCATTCAATTCCACTCGGGTTGATTACATTATATTCCAATCGGGTTGATTCGATTCCATTCCATTCCATTCCATTCGGGTTGATTCCATTCCAATCCATTCCATTCCAATCCATTCGGAATGATTCCATTCCATTCCATTCCGTTCCATTCCTCTCGGGTTGACTCCATTCCATTCCATTCCGTTCCATTACATTCCATTCCATTCGGGTTGATTCCATTCCGTTCCATTCCATTCCATTCCGTTCGTGTTACATCCATTCCATTCAATTCCATTCCATTCCATTCCATTCCATTCCATTCCATTCCATTCGTGTTGATTCCATTCCATTCCTTTCCATTCCTTTCCATTAAATTCCATTCGTGTTTATTCCATTCCATTCCAATCCATTTGGGTTGATTCCATTCCATTCCATTCCATTTCATTCCATGCCATTCCATTCCATTCTATTCCATTCGGGTTGATTCCATTCCATTCCACTCCATTACATATGACTTGATTCCATTCCATTCCATTCCATTCCATTCGGCTTTATTCCATTCCATTCCATTCCATTTCATTCGGGTTGATTCCATTCCATTCCATTCCATTCCATTCGGCTTGACTCCATTCCATTCCATTCGATTCCATTCCATTCGTTTTGATTCCATTCCATTCCATTCCATTCCATTCGGGTTGATTCCATTCCATTCCATTCCATTCCATTCCATTCGGGTTGATTCCATTCCATTCCATTCCATTCCATTCCATTCCATTCGGAATGTTTCCATTCCATTCCATTCCGTTCCATTCCCCTCGGGTTGACTCCATTCCATTCCATTCCGTTCCATTACATTCCATTCCATTCGTGTTGATTCCATTCCATTCCATTCGTGTTACATCCATTCCATTCCATTCCATTCCATTCCATTCCATTCCATTCCATTCCGGTTGATTCCATTCCATTCCTTTCCATTCCTTTCCATTAAATTCCATTCGTGTTTATTCCATTCCATTCCATTCCATTTGGGTTGATTCCATTCCATCCCATTCCACTTCATTCCATGCCATTCCATTCCATTCTATTCCATTCGGGTTGATTCCATTCCATTCCACTCCATTACATATGACTTGATGCCATTCCATTCCATTCCATTCCATTCGGCTTTATTCCATTCCATTCCATTCCATTTCATTCGGGTTGATTCCATTCCATTCCATACCTTTCCATTCGGGTTGACTCCATTCCAATCCATTCCATTCCATTCATTTCCATTCCATTCGGATTGATTCCATTCCATTCCATTCCATTCCTTTCCATTCCATTCCATTCTGGTTGATTCCCTTCAATTCAATTCCATTCGTTTTGATTCCATTCCATTCCATTCCATTCCATTCGGGTTGATTCCCTTCCCTTCCATTCCATTCCATTCCATTCCATTCCATTCGGGTTGATTCCATTCCATTCCATTCTATTGCATTCGTTTTGATTCCATTCCATTCCATTCCATTCCATTCGGGTTGATTCCATTCAATTCAATTCCATTCCACTCCATTCCATTCCATTCGATTCCATTCTCGTTGATTCCACTCCATTCCATTCCATTCCATTCGGGTTATTTCCATTCCATTCGATTCAATTACACTCGGGTTGATTCCATTATATTCTATTCGGGTTGATTCCATTCATTCCATTCCATTCCATTCGGGTTGATTCCATTCCATTCCATTCCATTCCATTCGGATTGAATCCATTCCATTCCATTCCATTCCATTCCATTTGTTTCCATTCCTTTGCGGTTGACTCCATTCCATTCCATTCCATTCCATTCCATTCCACTCCATTCCATTCGGGTTGATTCCATTCCATTCCATTCCATTCCATTCGTGTTACATCCATTCCATTCCATTCCATTCCATTCCATTCCTTTCGGGTTGATTCCAAATCATTCCATTCCATTGCGTTCCATTCCATTCCACTCCATTCCCTTCTGGGTGATTCTATTCCATTCCATTCCATTCCATTCCATTACATATGACTTGATTCCATTCCATTCCATTCCATTCCATTCCATTCGGGTTGATTTCATTGCATTGAATTGCATCCCATTCCATTCAATTCGGGTTGATTCCATTCCATTATTTCCATTTCACTCGGTTTTATTCCATTCCATTCCATTCGATTCCATTCTCGTTGATTCCATTCCAATCCATTCCATTCCATTCGGGTTATTTCAATTCCATTCCATTCAATTCCACTCGGGTTGATTACATTATATTCCATTCAGGTTGATTCCATTCCATTCCATTCCATTCCATTCGGGTTGATTCCATTCCATTCCATTCCATTCCATTCCATTCCATTCCATTCCATTCGGAATGATTCCATTCCATTCCATTCCATTCCATTCCATTCCATTCCATTCCATTCCATTACATATGACTTGATTCCATTCCATTCCATTCCATTCCTTTCCTTTCCATTCGGGATGATTTCATTGCATTCAATTGCATTCCATTCCATTCCTTTCCATTCCATTCCATTCGGCTTGACTCCATTCCATTCCATTCGATTCCATTCCATTCGTTTTGATTCCATTCCATTCCATTCCATTCCATTCGGGTTGATTCCATTCCATTCCATTCCATTCCATTCCATTCGGGTTGATTCCATTCCATTCCATTCCATTCCATTCCATTCCATTCGGAATGTTTCCATTCCATTCCATTCCGTTCCATTCCCCTCGGGTTGACTCCATTCCATTCCATTCCGTTCCATTACATTCCATTCCATTCGGGTTGATTCCATTCCATTCCATTCGTGTTACATCCATTCCATTCCATTCCATTCCATTCCATTCCATTCCATTCCATTCCGGTTGATTCCATTCCATTCCTTTCCATTCCTTTCCATTAAATTCCATTCGTGTTTATTCCATTCCATTCCATTCCATTTGGGTTGATTCCATTCCATCCCATTCCATTTCATTCCATGCCATTCCATTCCATTCTATTCCATTCGGGTTGATTCCATTCCATTCCACTCCATTACATATGACTTGATGCCATTCCATTCCATTCCATTCCATTCCATTCGGCTTTATTCCATTCCATTCCATTCCATTTCATTCGGGTTGATTCCATTCCATTCCATTCCTTTCCATTCGGGTTGACTCCATTCCAATCCATTCCATTCCATTCATTTCCATTCCATTCGGATTGATTCCATTCCATTCCATTCCATTCCTTTCCATTCCATTCCATTCTGGTTGATTCCCTTCAATTCAATTCCATTCGTTTTGATTCCATTCCATTCCATTCCATTCCATTCGGGTTGATTCCCTTCCCTTCCATTCCATTCCATTCCATTCCATTCCATTCCATTCCATTCGGGTTGATTCCATTCCATTCCATTCTATTGCATTCGGGTTGATTCCATTCCATTCCATTCCATTCCTTTCCATTACATATGACTTGATTCCATTCCATTCCATTCCATTCCATTCCATTCTATTCCGGTTGATTTCATTCCATTCCATTCCTTTCCATTGGGATTGATTCCATTCCATTCCATTCCATTCCATTCCATTCCTTTCCATTCCATTCCATTCGGCTTGACTCCATTCCATTCCATTCCATTCCATTCCATTCCATTCGTTTTGATTCTGTTCCATTCCATTCCATTCCATTCCATTCGTTTTGATTCCATTCCATTACATTCCATTCCATACGGGTTGATTCCAATCCATTCAATTCCATTCCACTCCATTCCATTCCATTCGATTCCATTCTCGTTGATTCCTTTCCAATCCATTCCATTCCATTCGGGTTATTTCAATTCCATTCCATTCAATTCCACTCGGGTTGATTACATTATATTCCAATCGGGTTGATTCCATTCCATTCCATTCCATTCCATTCGGGTTGATTCCATTCCATTCCATTCCATTCCAATCCATTCGGAATGATTCCATTCCATTCCATTCCGTTCCATTCCTCTCGGGTTGACTCCATTCCATTCCATTCCGTTCCATTACATTCCATTCCATTCGGGTTGATTCCATTCCGTTCCATTCCATTCCATTCCGTTCGTGTTACATCCATTCCATTCCATTCCATTCCATTCCATTCCATTCCATTCCATTCGGGTTGATTCCATTCCATTCCTTTCCATTCCTTTCCATTAAATTCCATTCGTGTTTATTCCATTCCATTCCAATCCATTTGGGTTGATTCCATTCCATTCCATTCCATTTCATTCCATGCCATTCCATTCCATTCTATTCCATTCGGGTTGATTCCTTTCCATTCCACTCCATTACATATGACTTGATTCCATTCCATTCCATTCCATTCCATTCGGCTTTATTCCATTCCATTCCATTCCATTTCATTCGGGTTGATTCCATTCCATTCCATTCCTTTCCATTCGGGTTGACTCCATTCCAATCCATTCCATTCCAGTCATTTCCATTCCATTCGGATTGATTCCATTCCATTCCATTCCTTTCCTTTCCGTTCCATTCCATTCGGGTTGATTCCATTCCATTCAATTCCATTCGTTTTGATTCAAATCCATTCCATTCCATTCCATTCCATTCCATTCGGGTTGATTCCATTCCATTCCATTCCATTCCATTCCATTCCATTCCATTCCATTCCATTCCATTCCATACCTTTCCATTCGGGTTGATTCCATTCCATTTCATTCTATTGCATTCGGGTTGATTCCATTCCATTCCATTCCATTCCTTTCCATTACATATGACTTGATTCCATTCCATTCCATTCCATTCCATTCCATTCCATTCCATTCCATTCGGGTTGATTCCACTCCATTCCATTCCATTCCATTCCATTTCATTCGGTTTTATTCCATTCCATTCCATTCCATTCCATTCCATTCCATTCCATTCCATTCCATTCCATACCATACCTTTCCATTCGGGTTGACTCCATTCCATTTCATTCTATTGCATTCGGGTTGATTCCATTCCATTCCATTCCATTCCTTTCCATTACATATGACTTGATTCCATTCCATTCCATTCCATTCCATTCCATTCCATTCCATTCCATTCGGGTTGATTCCACTCCATTCCATTCCATTCCATTCCATTTCATTCGGTTTTATTCCATTCCATTCCATTCCATTCCATTCCATTCCATTCCATTCCATTTCATTGCATACCATTCCATTCGGTATGATTCCATTCCATTCCATTCCATTCGGCTTGATTCCATTCCATACCATTCCATTTCATTCGTTTTGTTTCCGTTCCATTCCATTCCATTCCATTCGTTTTGATTCCATTCTATTCCATTCCATTCCATTCCATTCGGGTTGATTCCATTCCACTCCATTCCATTCCATTCGATTCCATTCTCGTTGATTCCATTCCAATCCATTCCATTCCATTCGGGTTATTTCAATTCCATTCCTTTCAATTCCACTCGGGTTGATTACATTTTATTCCATTCGGGTTGATTCCATTCCATTCCATTCCATTCCATTCGGGTTGATTCCATTCCATTCCATTCCATTCCATTCCATTCCATTCCATTCCATTCGCAATGATTCCATTCCATTCCATTCCATTCCATTCCATTCCATTCCATTCCATTACATATGACTTGATTCCATTCCATTCCATTCCATTCCTTTCCTTTCCATTCGGGATGATTTCATTGCATTCAATTGCATTCCATTCCATTCCTTTCCATTCCATTCCATTCGGCTTGACTCCATTCCATTCCATTCCATTCCATTCCATTCCATTCGTTTTGATTCTGTTCCATTCCATTCCATTCCATTCCATTCGTTTTGATTCCATTCCATTACATTCCATTCCATACGGGTTGATTCCATTCCATTCAATTCCATTCCACTCCATTCCATTCCATTCGATTCCATTCTCGTTGATTCCTTTCCAATCCATTCCATTCCACTCGGGTTATTTCAATTCCATTCCATTCAATTCCACTCGGGTTGATTACATTATATTCCATTCGTGTTGATTCCATTCCATTCCATTCCATTCCATTCGGGTTGATTCCATTCCATTCCATTCCATTCCATTCCATTCGGAATGATTCCATTCCATTCCATTCCGTTCCATTCCTCTCGGGTTGACTCCATTCCATTCCATTCCGTTCCATTACATTCCATTCCATTCGGGTTGATTCCATTCCATTCCATTCGTGTTACATCCATTCCATTCCATTCCATTCCATTCCATTCCATTCCATTCCATTCCATTCGGGTTGATTCAATTCCATTCCTTTCCATTCCTTTTCCATTAAATTCCATTCGTGTTTATTCCATTCCATTGCATTCCATTTGGGTTGATTCCATTCCATTCCATTCTATTTCATTCCATGCCATTCCATTCCATTCTATTCCATTCGGGTTGATTCCATTCCATTCCACTCCATTACATATGACTTGATGCCATTCCATTCCATTCCATTCCATTCGGCTTTATTCCATTCCATTCCATTCCATTTCATTCGGGTTGATTCCATTCCATTCCATTCCTTTCCATTCGGGTTGACTCCATTCCAATCCATTCCATTCCAGTCATTTCCATTCCATTCGGATTGATTCCATTCCATTCCATTCCATTCCTTTCCATTCCATTCCATTCTGGTTGATTCCATTCAATTCAATTCCATTCGTTTTGATTCCATTCCATTCCATTCCATTCCATTCGGGTTGATTCCCTTCCCTTCCATTCCATTCCATTCCATTCCATTCCATTCCATTCCATTCCATTCCTTTCGGGTTGATTCCATTCCATTCCATTCTATTGCATTCGGGTTGATTCCATTCCATTCCATTCCATTCCTTTCCATTACATATGACTTGATTCCATTCCATTCCATTCCATTCCATTCCATTCCATTCCGGTTGATTTCATTCCATTCCATTCCTTTCCATTGGGATTGATTCCATTCCATTCCATTCCATTCCATTCCTTTCCATTCCATTCCATTCGGCTTGACTCCATTCCATTCCATTCCATTCCATTCCATTCCATTCGTTTTGATTCTGTTCCATTCCATTCCATTCCATTCCATTCGTTTTGATTCCATTCCATTACATTCCATTCCATACGGGTTGATTCCATTCCATTCAATTCCATTCCACTCCATTCCATTCCATTCGATTCCATTCTCGTTGATTCCTTTCCAATCCATTCCATTCCATTCGGGTTATTTCAATTCCATTCCATTCAATTCCACTCGGGTTGATTACATTATATTCCAATCGGGTTGATTCGATTCCATTCCATTCCATTCCATTCGGGTTGATTCCATTCCAATCCATTCCATTCCAATCCATTCGGAATGATTCCATTCCATTCCATTCCGTTCCATTCCTCTCGGGTTGACTCCATTCCATTCCATTCCGTTCCATTACATTCCATTCCATTCGGGTTGATTCCATTCCGTTCCATTCCATTCCATTCCGTTCGTGTTACATCCATTCCATTCCATTCCATTCCATTCCATTCCATTCCATTCCATTCCATTCGTGTTGATTCCATTCCATTCCTTTCCATTCCTTTCCATTAAATTCCATTCGTGTTTATTCCATTCCATTCCAATCCATTTGGGTTGATTCCATTCCATTCCATTCCATTCCTTTCCATTCCATTCCATTCCATTCCATTCCATTCCATTCCATTCCATTCCATTCGGGTTGATTCCATTCCATTCCATTCTATTGCATTCGGGTTGATTCCATTCCATTCCATTCCATTCCTTTCCATTACATATGACTTGATTCCATTCCATTCCATTACATTCCATTCCATTCCATTCCATTCCATTCCATTCCATTCGGGTTGATTCCATTCCATTCCATTCCATTCCATTCCATTCCATTTCATTCGGTTTTATTCCATTCCATTCCATTCCATTCCATTCCATTCCATTCCATTCCATTCCATTCCATTCCATTCCATTTCATTCCATTCCATTCCATTCGGTATGATTCCATTCCATTCCATTCCATTCGGGTTGATTCCATTCCATTCCATTCCATTCGTTTTGATTCCGTTCCATTCTATTCCATTCCATTCGTTTTGATTCCATTCCATTCCATTCCATTCCATTCGTGTTGATTCCATTCCACTCCATTCCATTCCATTCGATTCCATTCTCGTTGATTCCATTCCAATCCATTCCATTCCATTCGTGTTATTTCAATTCCATTCCTTTAAATTCCACTCGGGTTGATTACATTTTATTCCATTCGGGTTGATTGCATTCCATTCCATTCCATTCCATTCGGGTTGATTCCATTCCATTCCATTCCATTCCATTCCATTCCATTCCATTCCATTGCATTCGCAATGATTCCATTCCATTCCATTCCATTCAATTCCATTACATATGACTTGATTCCATTCCATTCCTTTCCATTCGGGTTGATTTCATTGCATTGAATTGCATTCCATTCCATTCAATTCGGGTTGATTCCATTCCATTCCATTCCATTTCATTCGGTATTATTCCATTCCATTCCATTCCATTCCATTCCATTCCATTTCATTCCATTCCATTCCATTCGGTATGATTCCATTCCATTCCATTCCATTAGGCTTGATTCCATTCCATTCCATTCCATTCCATTCCATTCCATTCGTTTTGATTCCGTTCGATTCCGTTCCATTCCATTCGTTTGATTCCATTACATTCCATTCCATTCAATTCGGGTTGATTCCATTACATTCAATTCCATTCCACTCCATTCCATTCCATTCGATTCCATTCTCGTTGATTCCATTCCAATCCATTCCATTCCATTCGGGTTATTTCAATTCCATTCCATTCAATTCCACTCGGGTTGATTACATTATATTCCATTCAGGTTGATTCCATTCCATTCCATTCCATTCCATTCCATTCGGGTTGATTCCATTCCATTCCATTCCATTCCTTTCCATTCCATTGGGATTGATTCCATTCCATTCCATTCCATTCCATTCCGTTCCTTTCCATTCCATTCCATTCGGGTTGAATCCATTCCATTCCATTCCATACCATTTGGGTTGATACCATTCCATTCCATTCCATTACATTACATTACATTCCGGTTGATTCCATTCCATTCCATTCCTTTCCATTGGGATTGATTCCATTCCTTTCCATTCCATTCCATTCCTTTCCATTCCATTCTATTCTGCATGACTCCATTCCATTCCATTCCATTCCATTCCATTCCATTCCATTCGTTTTGATTCTGTTCCATTCCTTTCCATTCCATTCCATTCGGGTTGAATCCATTCCATTCCATTCCATACCATTTGGGTTGATACCATTCCATTCCATTCCATTCCATTCAGATTGATTCCATTCCATTCCATTCCATTCCATACCATGCCATTCAATTCGTGTTACATCCATTCCATTCCATTCCATTCCATTCCATTCCATTCCATTCCATTCCATTCCATTCCATTCCATTCCATTCCATTCCATTCCATTCCATTCCGGTTGATTCCATTCCATTCCATTCCTTTCCATTCGGGTTGACTCCATTCCATTCCATTCCATTCCTTTCCATTCCATTGGGATTGATTCCATTCCATTCCATTCCTTTCCATTCCATTCCATTCGGCTTGACTCCATTCCATTCCTTTCCATTCCATTCCATTCCATTCGTTTTAATTCTGTTCCATTCCATTCCATTCCATTCCATTCGTTTTGATTCCATTCCATTACATTCCATTCCATACGGGTTGATTCCATTCCATTCAATTCCATTCCACTCCATTCCATGCCATTCGATTCCATTCTCGTTGATTCCTTTCCATTCCATTCCATTCCATTCGTGTTATTTCAATTCCATTCCATTCACTTCCACTCGGGTTGATTACATTATATTCCATTCGGGTTGATTCCAATCCATTCCATTCCATTCCATTCGGGTTGATTGAATTCCACTCCATTCCTTTCCAATCCATTAGGAATGATTCCATTCCATTCCATTCCGATCCATTCCTCTCGGTTTGACTCCATTCCATTCCATTCCGTTCCATTACATTCCATTCCATTCGGGTTGATTCCATTCCATTCCATTCCATTCCATTCCGTTCGTGTTACATCCATTCCATTCCATTCCATTCCATTCCATTACATTCGGGTTGATTCCATTCCATTCCTTTCCATTCCTTTCCATTAAATTCCATTCGTGTTTATTCCATTCCATTCCATTCCATTTGGGTTGATTCCATTCCATTCCATTCCATTTCATTCCATGCCTTTCCATTCCATTCTATTCCATTCGGGTTGATTCCATTCCATTCCACTCCATTACATGTGACTTGATGCCATTCCATTCCATTCCATTCCATTCGGCTTTATTACATTCCATTCCATTCCATTTCATTCGGGTTGATTCCATTCCATTCCATTCCTTTCCATTCGGGTTGACTCCATTCCAATCCATTCCATTCCAGTCATTTCCATTCCATTCGGATTGATTCCATTCCATTCCATTCCATTCCTTTCCTTTCCATTCCATTCGGGTTGATTCCATTCCATTCAATTCCATTCGTTTTGATTCCAATCCATTTCATTGCATTCCATTCCATTCCATTCGGGTTGATTCCATTCCATTCCATTCCATTCCATTCCATTCCATTTCATTCGGTTTTATTCCATTCCATTCCATTCCATTCCATTCCATTCCATTTCATTGCATTCCATTCCATTCGGTATGATTCCATTCCATTCCATTCCATTCGGCTTGATTCCATTCCATACCATTCCATTCCATTCGTTTTGTTTCCGTTCCATTCCATTCCATTCCATTCGTTTTGATTCCATTCCATTCCATTCCATTCCATTCGGGTTGATTCCATTCCACTCCATTCCATTCCATTCGATTCCATTCTCGTTGATTCCATTCCAATCCATTCCATTCCATTCGGGTTATTTCAATTCCATTCCTTTCAATTCCATTCGGGTTGATTACATTTTATTCCATTCGGATTGATTCCATTCCATTCCATTCCATTCCATTCGGGTTGATTCCATTCCATTCCATTCCATTCCATTCCATTCCATTCCATTCCATTCCATTCCATTCCATTCGCAATGATTCCATTCCATTCAATTCCATTCGGGTTGATTCCATTCCATTCCATTCCATTCCTTTCCATTCCCTTCCATTCGGGTTGATTCCATTCCATTCAATTCCATTCGTTTTGATTCCATTCCATTCCATTCCATTCCATTACATTCCATTCCATTGGGGTTGATTCCATTCCATTCCATTCAATTCCATTCCATTGCATTCCATTCCATTCCATTCCATTCCATTCCATACCATTCCATTCGGGTTGATTCCATTCCATTCCATTCTATTGCATTCGGGTTGATTCCATTCCATTCCATTCCATTCCTTTCCATTACATATGACTTGATTCCACTCCATTCCATTCCATTCCATTCCATTCTATTCCATTCCATTCCATTCTGGTTGATTCCATTCCATTCCATTCCATTCCATTCCATTTCTTTCGGTTTTATTCCATTCCATTCCATTCCATTCCATTCCATTCCATTCCATTCCATTCCATTCCATTCCATTTCATTCCATTCGGTATGATTCTATTCCATTCCATTCCATTCGGCTTGATTCCATTCCATTCCATTCCATTCCATTCGTTTTGATTCCATTCCATTCCATTCCATTCAATTCCATTCGTTTTGATTCCATTCCATTCCATTCCATTCCATTCCATTCCATTCGGGTTGATTCCATTCCACTCCATTCCATTCCATTCGATTCCATTCTCGTTGATTCCTTTCCAATCCATTCCATTCCATTCGGGTTATTTCAATTCCATTCCTTTCAATTCCACTCGGGTTCATTACATTTTATTCCATTCGGGTTGATTCCATTCCATTCCATTCCATTCCATTCGGGTTGATTCCATTCCATTCCATTCCATTCCATTCCATTCCCTTCCATTCCATTCCATTCGCAATGATTCCATTCCATTCCATTCCATTCCATTCCATTCCATTCCATTCCATTACATATGACTTGATTCCATTCCATTCCATTCCATTCCATTCCATTCCATTCCATTCCATTCCTTTCCATTCGGGTTCATTTCATTGCATTGAATTGCATTCCATTCCATTCAATTCGAGTTGATTCCATTCCATTCTTTCCATTTCATTCGGTTTTATTCCATTCCATTCCATTCCATTCAATTCCATTCCATTCCATTCCATTTCATTCCATTCCATTCCATTCGGTATGATTCCATTCCATTCCATTCCATTCCTTTTGGTTCCGTTCGATTCCGTTCCATTCCATTCGTTTTGATTCCATTCCATTCCATTCCATTCAATTCGGGTTGATGCCATTCCATTCAATTCCATTCCACTCCATTCCATTCCATTCGATTCCATTCTCGTTGATTCCATTCCAATCCATTCCATTCCATTCGGGTTATTTCAATTCCATTCCATTCAATTCCACTCGGGTTGACTTCATTATATTCCATTCAGGTTGATTCCATTCCATTCAATTCCATTCCATTCGGGTTGACTCCATTCCATTCCATTCCATTCCATTCCATTCCATTCCATTCCATTCCATTCGGAATGATTCCATTCCATTCCATTCCATTCCATTCCATTCCATTACATATGACTTGATTCCATTCCATTCCATTCCATTCCTTTCCTTTCCATTCGGGATGATTTCATGGCATTCAATTGCATTCCATTCCATTCCTTTCCGTTCCATTCCATTCGGCTTGACTCCATTCCATTCCATTCCATTCCATTCCATTCGTTTTGATTCTGTTCCATTCCATTCCATTCCATTCCATTCCATTCCATTCGTTTTGATTCCATTCCATTACATTACATTCCATACGGGTTGATTCCATTCCATTCAATTCCATTCCACTGCATTCCATTCCATTCGATTCCATTCTCGTTGATTCCTTTCCAATCCATTCCATTCCACTCGGGTTATTTCAATTCCATTCCATTCAATTCCACTCGGGTTGATTACATTATATTCCATTCGGGTTGATTCCATTCCATTCCATTCCATTCCATTCCATTCGGGTTGATTCCATTCCATTCCATTCCATTCCATTCCATACGGAATGATTCCATTCCATTCCATTCCGTTCCATTCCTCTCGGGTTGACTCCATTCCATTCCATTCTGTTCCATTACATTCCATTCCATTCGGGTTGATTCCATTCCATTCAATTCCATTCCACTCCATTCCATTCCATTCGATTCCATTCTCGTTGATTCCATTCCAATCCATTCCATTCCATTCGGGTTATTTCAATTCCATTCCATTCAGTTCCACTCGGGTTGATTACATTATATTCCATTCAGGTTGATTCCATTCCATTCCATTCCATTCCATTCCATTCGGGTTGATTCCTTTCCATTCCATTCCATTCCATTCCATTCCACTCGGAATGATTCCATTCCATTCCATTCCATTCCATTCCATTCCATTCCATTACATATGACTTGATTCCATTCCATTCCTTTCCTTTCCATTCGGGATGATTTCATTGCATTCAATTGCATTCCATTCCATTCAATTCGGGTTGATTCCATTCCATTCCATTCCATTCCATTCGGTTTTATTCCATTCCCTTCCATTCCTTTCCATTCCATTTCATTCCATTCCATTCCTTTCGGGATGATTCCATTCCATTCCATTCCATTCCATTCAGCTTGATTCCTTTCCATTCCGTTCCATTCCACTCCATTCCATTCGTTCTAATTCCATTCCATTCCATTCCATTCCAATCCATTCCATTCGTTTTGATTCCATTCCATTCCATTCCATTCCATTCGTGTTGATTCCATTCCATTCCATTTCATTCCATTCCATTCCATTCCATTCGGCTTGATTCCATTCCCTTCCGTTACTTTTCATTCCATTCCATTCGTTTTGATTCCATTCCATTCCATTCCATTCCATTCGGGTTGATTCCATTCAATTCAATTCCATTCCACTCCATTCCATTCCATTCGATTCCATTCTCGTTGATTCCACTCCATTCCATTCCATTCCATTCGGGTTATTTCCATTCCATTCGATTCAATTACACTCGGGTTGATTCCATTATATTCTATTCGGGTTGATTCCATTCATTCCATTCCATTCCATTCGGGTTGATTCCATTCCATTCCATTCCATTCCATTCGGATTGATTCCATTCCATTCCATTCCATTCCATTCCATTTGTTTCCATTCCTTTGCGGTTGACTCCATTCCATTCCATTCCATTCCATTCCATTCCACTCCATTCCATTCGGGTTGATTCCATTCCACTCCATTCCATTCCATTCGTGTTACATCCATTCCATTCCATTCCATTCCTTTCGGGTTGATTCCAAATCATTCCATTCCATTGCGTTCCATTCCATTCCACTCCATTCCCTTCTGGGTGATTCTATTCCATTCCATTCCATTCCATTCCATTACATATGACTTGATTCCATTCCATTCCATTCCATTCCATTCCATTCCATTCCATTCCATTCGGGTTGATTTCATTCCATTCCACTCCATTACATATGACTTGATGCCATTCCATTCCATTCGGCTTTATTCCATTCCATTCCATTCCATTTCATTCGGGTTGATTCCATTCCATTCCATTCCTTTCCATTCGGGTTGACTCCATTCCAATCCATTCCATTCCAGTCATTTCCATTCCATTCGGATTGATTCCATTCCATTCCATTCCATTCCTTTCCATTCCATTCCATTCTGGTTGATTCCATTCAATTCAATTCCATTCGTTTTGATTCCATTCCATTCCATTCCATTCCATTCGGGTTGATTCCCTTCCCTTCCATTCCATTCCATTCCATTCCATTCCATTCCATTCCATTCCATTCCATTCGGGTTGATTCCATTCCATTCCATTCTATTGCATTCGGGTTGATTCCATTCCATTCCATTCCATTCCTTTCCATTACATATGACTTGATTCCATTCCATTCCATTCCATTCCATTCCATTCCATTCCATTCCGGTTGATTTCATTCCATTCCATTCCTTTCCATTGGGATTGATTCCATTCCATTCCATTCCATTCCTTTCCATTCCATTCCATTCGGCTTGACTCCATTCCATTCCATTCCATTCCATTCCATTCCATTCCATTCCATTCGTTTTGATTCTGTTCCATTCCATTCCATTCCATTCCATTCGTTTTGATTCCATTCCATTACATTACATTCCATACGGGTTGATTCCATTCCATTCAATTCCATTCCACTCCATTCCATTCCATTCGATTCCATTCTCGTTGATTCCTTTCCAATCCATTCCATTCCATTCGGGTTATTTCAATTCCATTCCTTTCAATTCCACTCGGGTTGATTACATTTTATTCCATTCGGGTTGATTCCATTCCATTCCATTCCATTCCATTCGGGTTGATTCCATTCCATTCCATTCCATTCCATTCCATTCCATTCCATTCCATTCCCTTCGCAATGATTCCATTCCATTCCATTCCATTCCATTCCATTCCATTACATATGACTTGATTCCATTCCATTCCATTCCATTCCATTCCATTCCATTCCATTCCTTTCCATTCGGGTTGATTTCATTGCATTGAATTGCATTCCATTCCATTAAATTCGAGTTGATTCCATTCCATTCTTTCCATTTCATCCGGTTTTATTCCATTCCATTCCATTCAATTCCATTGCATTCCATTCCATTTCATTCCATTCCATTCCATTCGGTATGATTCCATTCCATTCCATTCCATTCCTTTTGGTTCCGTTCGATTCCGTTCCATTCCATTCGTTTTGATTCCATTCCATTCCATTCCATTCAATTCGTGTTGATTCCATTCCATTCAATTCCATTCCACTCCATTCCATTCCATTCGATTCCATTCTCGTTGATTCCATTCCAATCCATTCCATTCCATTCGGGTTATTTCAATTCCATTCCATTCAATTCCACTCGGGTTGACTTCATTATATTCCATTCAGGTTGATTCCATTCCATTCCATTCCATTCCATTCGGGTTGACTCCATTCCATTCCATTCCATTCCATTCCATTCCATTATATTACATTACTTTCGGAATGATTCCATTCCATTCCATTCCATTCCATTCCATTCCATTCCATTCCATTACATATGACTTTACTCCATTCCATTCCATTCCATTCCTTTCCTTTCCATTCGGGATGATTTCATTGCATTCAATTGCATTCCATTCCATTCCTTTCCATTCCATTCCATTCGGCTTGACTCCATTCCATTCCATTCCATTCCATTCCATTCGTTTTGATTCTGTTCCATTCCATTCCATTCCATTCCATTCCATTCCATTCCATTCGTTTTGATTCCATTCCATTACATTCCATTCCATACGGGTTGATTCCATTCCATTCAATTCCATTCCACTCCATTCCATTCCATTCGATTCCATTCTCGTTGATTCCTTTCCAATCCATTCCATTCCACTCGGGTTGTTTCAATTCCATTCCATTCAATTCCACTCGGGTTGATTACATTATATTCCATTCGGGTTGATTCCATTCCATTCCATTCCATTCCATTCCATTCGGGTTGATTCCATTCCATTCCATTCCATTCCATTCCATTCGGAATGATTCCATTCCATTCCATTCCGTTCCATTCCTCTCGGGTTGACTCCATTCCATTCCATTCTGTTCCATTACATTCCATTCCATTCGGGTTGATTCCATTCCATTCAATTCCATTCCACTCCATTCCATTCCATTCGATTCCATTCTCGTTGATTCCATTCCAATCCATTCCATTCCATTCGGGTTATTTCAATTCCATTCCATTCAGTTCCACTCGGGTTGATTACATTATATTCCATTCAGGTTGATTCCATTCCATTCCATTCCATTCCATTCCATTCCATTCGGGTTGATTCCATTCCATTCCATTCCATTCCATTCCATTCCATTCCACTCGGAATGATTCCATTCCATTCCATTCAATTCCATTCCATTCCATTACATAAGACTTGATTCCATTCCATTCCTTTCCTTTCCATTCGGGATGATTTCATTGCATTCAATTGCATTCCATTCCATTCAATTCGGGTTGATTCCATTCCATTCCATTCCATTCCATTCGGTTTTATTCCATTCCCTTCCACTCCTTTCCATTCCATTTCATTCCATTCCATTCCTTTCGGGATGATTCCATTCCATTCCATTCCATTCCATTCAGCTTGATTCCTTTCCATTCCGTTCCATTCCACTCCATTCCATTCGTTCTAATTCCATTCCATTCCATTCCATTCCAATCCATTCCATTCGTTTTGATTCCATTCCATTCCATTCCATTCCATTCGTGTTGATTCCATTCCATTCCATTCGTGTTGATTCCATTCCATTCCATTTCATTCCATTCCATTCCATTCCATTCGGCTTGATTCCATTCCCTTCCGTTACTTTTCATTCCATTCCATTCGTTTTGATTCCATTCCATTCCATTCCATTCCATTCAATTCGGGTTGATTCCATTCAATTCAATTCCATTCCACTCCATTCCATTCCATTCGATTCCATTCTCGTTGATTCCACTCCATTCCATTCCATTCCATTCGGGTTATTTCCATTCCATTCGATTCAATTACACTCGGGTTGATTCCATTATATTCTATTCGGGTTGATTCCATTCATTCCATTCCATTCCATTCGGGTTGATTCCATTCCATTCCATTCCATTCCATTCGGATTGAATCCATTCCATTCCATTCCATTGCATTCCATTTGTTTCCATTCCTTTGCGGTTGACTCCATTCCATTCCATTCCATTCCATTCCATTCCACTCCATTCCATTCGGGTTGATTCCATTCCATTCCATTCCATTCCATTCGTGTTACATCCATTCCATTCCATTCCATTCCATTCCATTCCTTTCGGGTTGATTCCAAATCATTCCATTCCATTGCGTTCCATTCCATTCCACTCCATTCCCTTCTGGGTGATTCTATTCCATTCCATTCCATTCCATTCCATTACATATGACTTGATTCCATTCCATTCCATTCCATTCCATTCCATTCGGGTTGATTTCATTGCATTGAATTGCATCCCATTCCATTCAATTCGGGTTGATTCCATTCCATTATTTCCATTTCACTCGGTTTTATTCCATTCCATTCCATTCGATTCCATTCTCGTTGATTCCATTCCAATCCATTCCATTCCATTCGGGTTATTTCAATTCCATTCCATTCAATTCCACTCGGGTTGATTACATTATATTCCATTCAGGTTGATTCCATTCCATTCCATTCCATTCCATTCGGGTTGATTCCATTCCATTCCATTCCATTCCATTCCATTCCATTCCATTCCATTCGGAATGATTCCATTCCATTCCATTCCATTCCATTCCATTCCATTCCATTCCATTCCATTCCATTACATATGACTTGATTCCATTCCATTCCATTCCATTCCTTTCCTTTCCATTCGGGATGATTTCATTGCATTCAATTGCATTCCATTCCATTCCTTTCCATTCCATTCCATTCGGCTTGACTCCATTCCATTCCATTCGATTCCATTCCATTCGTTTTGATTCCATTCCATTCCATTCCATTCCATTCGGGTTGATTCCATTCCATTCCATTCCATTCCATTCCATTCGGGTTGATTCCATTCCATTCCATTCCATTCCATTCCATTCCATTCGGAATGTTTCCATTCCATTCCATTCCGTTCCATTCCCCTCGGGTTGACTCCATTCCATTCCATTCCGTTCCATTACATTCCATTCCATTCGGGTTGATTCCATTCCATTCCATTCGTGTTACATCCATTCCATTCCATTCCATTCCATTCCATTCCATTCCATTCCATTCCGGTTGATTCCATTCCATTCCTTTCCATTCCTTTCCATTAAATTCCATTCGTGTTTATTCCATTCCATTCCATTCCATTTGGGTTGATTCCATTCCATCCCATTCCATTTCATTCCATGCCATTCCATTCCATTCTATTCCATTCGGGTTGATTCCATTCCATTCCACTCCATTACATATGACTTGATGCCATTCCATTCCATTCCATTCCATTCGGCTTTATTCCATTCCATTCCATTCCATTTCATTCGGGTTGATTCCATTCCATTCCATTCCTTTCCATTCGGGTTGACTCCATTCCAATCCATTCCATTCCATTCATTTCCATTCCATTCGGATTGATTCCATTCCATTCCATTCCATTCCTTTCCATTCCATTCCATTCTGGTTGATTCCCTTCAATTCAATTCCATTCGTTTTGATTCCATTCCATTCCATTCCATTCCATTCGGGTTGATTCCCTTCCCTTCCATTCCATTCCATTCCATTCCATTCCATTCCATTCGGGTTGATTCCATTCCATTCCATTCTATTGCATTCGGGTTGATTCCATTCCATTCCATTCCATTCCTTTCCATTACATATGACTTGATTCCATTCCATTCCATTCCATTCCATTCCATTCTATTCCGGTTGATTTCATTCCATTCCATTCCTTTCCATTGGGATTGATTCCATTCCATTCCATTCCATTCCATTCCATTCCTTTCCATTCCATTCCATTCGGCTTGACTCCATTCCATTCCATTCCATTCCATTCCATTCCATTCGTTTTGATTCTGTTCCATTCCATTCCATTCCATTCCATTCGTTTTGATTCCATTCCATTACATTCCATTCCATACGGGTTGATTCCAATCCATTCAATTCCATTCCACTCCATTCCATTCCATTCGATTCCATTCTCGTTGATTCCTTTCCAATCCATTCCATTCCATTCGGGTTATTTCAATTCCATTCCATTCAATTCCACTCGGGTTGATTACATTATATTCCAATCGGGTTGATTCCATTCCATTCCATTCCATTCCATTCGGGTTGATTCCATTCCATTCCATTCCATTCCAATCCATTCGGAATGATTCCATTCCATTCCATTCCGTTCCATTCCTCTCGGGTTGACTCCATTCCATTCCATTCCGTTCCATTACATTCCATTCCATTCGGGTTGATTCCATTCCGTTCCATTCCATTCCATTCCGTTCGTGTTACATCCATTCCATTCCATTCCATTCCATTCCATTCCATTCCATTCCATTCGGGTTGATTCCATTCCATTCCTTTCCATTCCTTTCCATTAAATTCCATTCGTGTTTATTCCATTCCATTCCAATCCATTTGGGTTGATTCCATTCCATTCCATTCCATTTCATTCCATGCCATTCCATTCCATTCTATTCCATTCGGGTTGATTCCTTTCCATTCCACTCCATTACATATGACTTGATTCCATTCCATTCCATTCCATTCCATTCGGCTTTATTCCATTCCATTCCATTCCATTTCATTCGGGTTGATTCCATTCCATTCCATTCCTTTCCATTCGGGTTGACTCCATTCCAATCCATTCCATTCCAGTCATTTCCATTCCATTCGGATTGATTCCATTCCATTCCATTCCTTTCCTTTCCGTTCCATTCCATTCGGGTTGATTCCATTCCATTCAATTCCATTCGTTTTGATTCAAATCCATTCCATTCCATTCCATTCCATTCCATTCGGGTTGATTCCATTCCATTCCATTCCATTCCATTCCATTCCATTCCATTCCATTCCATTCCATACCTTTCCATTCGGGTTGATTCCATTCCATTTCATTCTATTGCATTCGGGTTGATTCCATTCCATTCCATTCCATTCCTTTCCATTACATATGACTTGATTCCATTCCATTCCATTCCATTCCATTCCATTCCATTCCATTCCATTCGGGTTGATTCCACTCCATTCCATTCCATTCCATTCCATTTCATTCGGTTTTATTCCATTCCATTCCATTCCATTCCATTCCATTCCATTCCATTCCATTCCATTCCATTCCATACCTTTCCATTCGGGTTGACTCCATTCCATTTCATTCTATTGCATTCGGGTTGATTCCATTCCATTCCATTCCATTCCTTTCCATTACATATGACTTGATTCCATTCCATTCCATTCCATTCCATTCCATTCCATTCCATTCCATTCGGGTTGATTCCACTCCATTCCATTCCATTCAATTCCATTTCATTCGGTTTTATTCCATTCCATTCCATTCCATTCCATTCCATTCCATTCCATTCCATTTCATTGCATACCATTCCATTCGGTATGATTCCATTCCATTCCATTCCATTCGGCTTGATTCCATTCCATACCATTCCATTTCATTCGTTTTGTTTCCGTTCCATTCCATTCCATTCCATTCGTTTTGATTCCATTCTATTCCATTCCATTCCATTCCATTCGGGTTGATTCCATTCCACTCCATTCCATTCCATTCGATTCCATTCTCGTTGATTCCATTCCAATCCATTCCATTCCATTCGGGTTATTTCAATTCCATTCCTTTCAATTCCACTCGGGTTGATTACATTTTATTCCATTCGGGTTGATTCCATTCCATTCCATTCCATTCCATTCGGGTTGATTCCATTCCATTCCATTCCATTCCATTCCATTCCATTCCATTCCATTCGCAATGATTCCATTCCATTCCATTCCATTCCATTCCATTCCATTCCATTCCATTCCATTACATATGACTTGATTCCATTCCATTCCATTCCATTCCTTTCCTTTCCATTCGGGATGATTTCATTGCATTCAATTGCATTCCATTCCATTCCTTTCCATTCCATTCCATTCGGCTTGACTCCATTCCATTCCATTCCATTCCATTCCATTCCATTCGTTTTGATTCTGTTCCATTCCATTCCATTCCATTCCATTCGTTTTGATTCCATTCCATTACATTCCATTCCATACGGGTTGATTCCATTCCATTCAATTCCATTCCACTCCATTCCATTCCATTCGATTCCATTCTCGTTGATTCCTTTCCAATCCATTCCATTCCACTCGGGTTATTTCAATTCCATTCCATTCAATTCCACTCGGGTTGATTACATTATATTCCATTCGTGTTGATTCCATTCCATTCCATTCCATTCCATTCGGGTTGATTCCATTCCATTCCATTCCATTCCATTCCATTCGGAATGATTCCATTCCATTCCATTCCGTTCCATTCCTCTCGGGTTGACTCCATTCCATTCCATTCCGTTCCATTACATTCCATTCCATTCGGGTTGATTCCATTCCATTCCATTCGTGTTACATCCATTCCATTCCATTCCATTCCATTCCATTCCATTCCATTCCATTCCATTCCATTCGGGTTGATTCAATTCCATTCCTTTCCATTCCTTTTCCATTAAATTCCATTCGTGTTTATTCCATTCCATTGCATTCCATTTGGGTTGATTCCATTCCATTCCATTCTATTTCATTCCATGCCATTCCATTCCATTCTATTCCATTCGGGTTGATTCCATTCCATTCCACTCCATTACATATGACTTGATGCCATTCCATTCCATTCCATTCCATTCGGCTTTATTCCATTCCATTCCATTCCATTTCATTCGGGTTGATTCCATTCCATTCCATTCCTTTCCATTCGGGTTGACTCCATTCCAATCCATTCCATTCCATTCATTTCCATTCCATTCGGATTGATTCCATTCCATTCCATTCCATTCCTTTCCATTCCATTCCATTCTGGTTGATTCCATTCAATTCAATTCCATTCGTTTTGATTCCATTCCATTCCATTCCATTCCATTCGGGTTGATTCCCTTCCCTTCCATTCCATTCCATTCCATTCCATTCCATTCCATTCCATTCCATTCCATTCCTTTCGGGTTGATTCCATTCCATTCCATTCTATTGCATTCGGGTTGATTCCATTCCATTCCATTCCATTCCTTTCCATTACATATGACTTGATTCCATTCCATTCCATTCCATTCCATTCCATTCCATTCCATTCCGGTTGATTTCATTCCATTCCATTCCTTTCCATTGGGATTGATTCCATTCCATTCCATTCCATTCCATTCCTTTCCATTCCATTCCATTCGGCTTGACTCCATTCCATTCCATTCCATTCCATTCCATTCCATTCGTTTTGATTCTGTTCCATTCCATTCCATTCCATTCCATTCGTTTTGATTCCATTCCATTACATTCCATTCCATACGGGTTGATTCCATTCCATTCAATTCCATTCCACTCCATTCCATTCCATTCGATTCCATTCTCGTTGATTCCTTTCCAATCCATTCCATTCCATTCGGGTTATTTCAATTCCATTCCATTCAATTCCACTCGGGTTGATTACATTATATTCCAATCGGGTTGATTCGATTCCATTCCATTCCATTCCATTCGGGTTGATTCCATTCCAATCCATTCCATTCCAATCCATTCGGAATGATTCCATTCCATTCCATTCCGTTCCATTCCTCTCGGGTTGACTCCATTCCATTCCATTCCGTTCCATTACATTCCATTCCATTCGGGTTGATTCCATTCCGTTCCATTCCATTCCATTCCGTTCGTGTTACATACATTCCATTCCATTCCATTCCATTCCATTCCATTCCATTCCATTCCATTCCATTCCATTCCATTCGTGTTGATTCCATTCCATTCCTTTCCATTCCTTTCCATTAAATTCCATTCGTGTTTATTCCATTCCATTCCAATCCATTTGGGTTGATTCCATTCCATTCCATTCCATTTCATTCCATGCCATTCCATTCCATTCTATTCCATTCGGGTTGATTCCATTCCATTCCACTCCATTACATATGACTTGATTCCATTCCATTCCATTCCATTCCATTCGGCTTTATTCCATTCCATTCCATTCCATTTCATTCGGGTTGATTCCATTCCATTCCATTCCTTTCCATTCGGGTTGACTCCATTCCAATCCATTCCATTCCAGTCATTTCCATTCCATTCGGATTGATTCCATTCCATTCCATTCCATTCCTTTCCTTTCCGTTCCATTCCATTCTGGTTGATTCCATTCCATTCAATTCCATTCGTTTTGATTCCAATCCATTCCATTCCATTCCATTCCATTCCATTCGGGTTGATTCCATTCCATTCCATTCCATTCCATTCCATTCCATTCCATTCCATTCCATTCCATTCCATACCTTTCCATTCGGGTTGATTCCATTCCATTCCATTCTATTGCATTCGGGTTGATTCCATTCCATTCCATTCCATTCCTTTCCATTACATATGACTTGATTCCATTCCATTCCATTCCATTCCATTCCATTCCATTCCATTCGGGTTGATTCCACTCCATTCCATTCCATTCCATTCCATTTCATTCGGTTTTATTCCATTCCAATCCATTCCATTCCATTCCATTCCATTCCATTCCATTCCATTTCATTGCATACCATTCCATTCGGTATGATTCCATTCCATTCCATTCCATTCGGCTTGATTCCATTCCATACCATTCCATTCCATTCGTTTTGTTTCCGTTCCATTCCATTCCATTCCATTCGTTTTGATTCCATTCTATTCCATTCCATTCCATTCCATTCGGGTTGATTCCATTCCACTCCATTCCATTCCATTCGATTCCATTCTCGTTGATTCCATTCCAATCCATTCCATTCCATTCGGGTTATTTCAATTCCATTCCTTTCAATTCCACTCGGGTTGATTACATTTTATTCCATTCGGGTTGATTCCATTCCATTCCATTCCATTCCATTCGGGTTGATTCCATTCCATTCCATTCCATTCCATTCCATTCCATTCGCAATGATTCCATTCCATTCCATTCCATTCGAGTTGATTCCATTCCATTCCATTCCATTCCTTTCCATTCCCTTCCATTCGGGTTGATTCCATTCCATTCAATTCCATTCGTTTTGATTCCATTCCATTCCATTACATTACATTACATTACATTACATTGGGGTTGATTCCATTCCATTCCATTCCATTCCATTCCATTCCATTCCATTCCATTCCATTCGGAATGATTCCATTCCATTCCATTCCATTCCATTCCATTCCATTCCATTCCATTCCATTACATATGACTTGATTCCATTCCATTCCATTCCATTCCTTTCCTTTCCATTCGGGATGATTTCATTGCATTCAATTGCATTCCATTCCATTCCTTTCCATTCCATTCCATTCGGCTTGACTCCATTCCATTCCATTCGATTCCATTCCATTCGTTTTGATTCCATTCCATTCCATTCCATTCCATTCGGGTTGATTCCATTCCATTCCATTCCATTCCATTCCATTCGGGTTGATTCCATTCCATTCCATTCCATTCCATTCCATTCCATTCGGAATGTTTCCATTCCATTCCATTCCGTTCCATTCCCCTCGGGTTGACTCCATTCCATTCCATTCCGTTCCATTACATTCCATTCCATTCGTGTTGATTCCATTCCATTCCATTCGTGTTACATCCATTCCATTCCATTCCATTCCATTCCATTCCATTCCATTCCATTCCGGTTGATTCCATTCCATTCCTTTCCATTCCTTTCCATTAAATTCCATTCGTGTTTATTCCATTCCATTCCATTCCATTTGGGTTGATTCCATTCCATCCCATTCCATTTCATTCCATGCCATTCCATTCCATTCTATTCCATTCGGGTTGATTCCATTCCATTCCACTCCATTACATATGACTTGATGCCATTCCATTCCATTCCATTCCATTCGGCTTTATTCCATTCCATTCCATTCCATTTCATTCGGGTTGATTCCATTCCATTCCATACCTTTCCATTCGGGTTGACTCCATTCCAATCCATTCCATTCCATTCATTTCCATTCCATTCGGATTGATTCCATTCCATTCCATTCCATTCCTTTCCATTCCATTCCATTCTGGTTGATTCCCTTCAATTCAATTCCATTCGTTTTGATTCCATTCCATTCCATTCCATTCCATTCGGGTTGATTCCCTTCCCTTCCATTCCATTCCATTCCATTCCATTCCATTCGGGTTGATTCCATTCCATTCCATTCTATTGCATTCGTTTTGATTCCATTCCATTCCATTCCATTCCATTCGGGTTGATTCCATTCAATTCAATTCCATTCCACTCCATTCCATTCCATTCGATTCCATTCTCGTTGATTCCACTCCATTCCATTCCATTCCATTCGGGTTATTTCCATTCCATTCGATTCAATTACACTCGGGTTGATTCCATTATATTCTATTCGGGTTGATTCCATTCATTCCATTCCATTCCATTCGGGTTGATTCCATTCCATTCCATTCCATTCCATTCGGATTGAATCCATTCCATTCCATTCCATTCCATTCCATTTGTTTCCATTCCTTTGCGGTTGACTCCATTCCATTCCATTCCATTCCATTCCATTCCTCTCCATTCCATTCGGGTTGATTCCATTCCATTCCATTCCATTCCATTCGTGTTACATCCATTCCATTCCATTCCATTCCATTCCATTCCTTTCGGGTTGATTCCAAATCATTCCATTCCATTGCGTTCCATTCCATTCCACTCCATTCCCTTCTGGGTGATTCTATTCCATTCCATTCCATTCCATTCCATTACATATGACTTGATTCCATTCCATTCCATTCCATTCCATTCCATTCGGGTTGATTTCATTGCATTGAATTGCATCCCATTCCATTCAATTCGGGTTGATTCCATTCCATTATTTCCATTTCACTCGGTTTTATTCCATTCCATTCCATTCGATTCCATTCTCGTTGATTCCATTCCAATCCATTCCATTCCATTCGGGTTATTTCAATTCCATTCCATTCAATTTCACTCGGGTTGATTACATTATATTCCATTCAGGTTGATTCCATTCCATTCCATTCCATTCCATTCGGGTTGATTCCATTCCATTCCATTCCATTCCATTCCATTCCATTCCATTCCATTCCATTCGGAATGATTCCATTCCATTCCATTCCATTCCATTCCATTCCATTCCATTCCATTCCATTACATATGACTTGATTCCATTCCATTCCATTCCATTCCTTTCCTTTCCATTCGGGATGATTTCATTGCATTCAATTGCATTCCATTCCATTCCTTTCCATTCCATTCCATTCGGCTTGACTCCATTCCATTCCATTCGATTCCATTCCATTCGTTTTGATTCCATTCCATTCCATTCCATTCCATTCGGGTTGATTCCATTCCATTCCATTCCATTCCATTCCATTCGGGTTGATTCCATTCCATTCCATTCCATTCCATTCCATTCCATTCGGAATGTTTCCATTCCATTCCATTCCGTTCCATTCCCCTCGGGTTGACTCCATTCCATTCCATTCCGTTCCATTACATTCCATTCCATTCGGGTTGATTCCATTCCATTCCATTCGTGTTACATCCATTCCATTCCATTCCATTCCATTCCATTCCATTCCATTCCATTCCGGTTGATTCCATTCCATTCCTTTCCATTCCTTTCCATTAAATTCCATTCGTGTTTATTCCATTCCATTCCATTCCATTTGGGTTGATTCCATTCCATCCCATTCCATTTCATTCCATGCCATTCCATTCCATTCTATTCCATTCGGGTTGATTCCATTCCATTCCACTCCATTACATATGACTTGATGCCATTCCATTCCATTCCATTCCATTCGGCTTTATTCCATTCCATTCCATTCCATTTCATTCGGGTTGATTCCATTCCATTCCATTCCTTTCCATTCGGGTTGACTCCATTCCAATCCATTCCATTCCATTCATTTCCATTCCATTCGGATTGATTCCATTCCATTCCATTCCATTCCTTTCCATTCCATTCCATTCTGGTTGATTCCCTTCAATTCAATTCCATTCGTTTTGATTCCATTCCATTCCATTCCATTCCATTCGGGTTGATTCCCTTCCCTTCCATTCCATTCCATTCCATTCCATTCCATTCGGGTTGATTCCATTCCATTCCATTCTATTGCATTCGGGTTGATTCCATTCCATTCCATTCCATTCCTTTCCATTACATATGACTTGATTCCATTCCATTCCATTCCATTCCATTCCATTCTATTCCGGTTGATTTCATTCCATTCCATTCCTTTCCATTGGGATTGATTCCATTCCATTCCATTCCATTCCATTCCATTCCTTTCCATTCCATTCCATTCGGCTTGACTCCATTCCATTCCATTCCATTCCATTCCATTCCATTCGTTTTGATTCTGTTCCATTCCATTCCATTCCATTCCATTCGTTTTGATTCCATTCCATTACATTCCATTCCATACGGGTTGATTCCAATCCATTCAATTCCATTCCACTCCATTCCATTCCATTCGATTCCATTCTCGTTGATTCCTTTCCAATCCATTCCATTCCATTCGGGTTATTTCAATTCCATTCCATTCAATTCCACTCGGGTTGATTACATTATATTCCAATCGGGTTGATTCCATTCCATTCCATTCCATTCCATTCGGGTTGATTCCATTCCATTCCATTCCATTCCAATCCATTCGGAATGATTCCATTCCATTCCATTCCGTTCCATTCCTCTCGGGTTGACTCCATTCCATTCCATTCCGTTCCATTACATTCCATTCCATTCGGGTTGATTCCATTCCGTTCCATTCCATTCCATTCCGTTCGTGTTACATCCATTCCATTCCATTCCATTCCATTCCATTCCATTCCATTCCATTCGGGTTGATTCCATTCCATTCCTTTCCATTCCTTTCCATTAAATTCCATTCGTGTTTATTCCATTCCATTCCAATCCATTTGGGTTGATTCCATTCCATTCCATTCCATTTCATTCCATGCCATTCCATTCCATTCTATTCCATTCGGGTTGATTCCTTTCCATTCCACTCCATTACATATGACTTGATTCCATTCCATTCCATTCCATTCCATTCGGCTTTATTCCATTCCATTCCATTCCATTTCATTCGGGTTGATTCCATTCCATTCCATTCCTTTCCATTCGGGTTGACTCCATTCCAATCCATTCCATTCCAGTCATTTCCATTCCATTCGGATTGATTCCATTCCATTCCATTCCTTTCCTTTCCGTTCCATTCCATTCGGGTTGATTCCATTCCATTCAATTCCATTCGTTTTGATTCAAATCCATTCCATTCCATTCCATTCCATTCCATTCGGGTTGATTCCATTCCATTCCATTCCATTCCATTCCATTCCATTCCATTCCATTCCATTCCATTCCATACCTTTCCATTCGGGTTGATTCCATTCCATTTCATTCTATTGCATTCGGGTTGATTCCATTCCATTCCATTCCATTCCTTTCCATTACATATGACTTGATTCCAATCCATTCCATTCCATTCCATTCCATTCCATTCCATTCCATTCGGGTTGATTCCACTCCATTCCATTCCATTCCATTCCATTTCATTCGGTTTTATTCCATTCCATTCCATTCCATTCCATTCCATTCCATTCCATTCCATTCCATTCCATTCCATACCTTTCCATTCGGGTTGATTCCATTCCATTTCATTCTATTGCATTCGGGTTGATTCCATTCCATTCCATTCCATTCCTTTCCATTACATATGACTTGATTCCATTCCATTCCATTCCATTCCATTCCATTCCATTCCATTCCATTCGGGTTGATTCCACTCCATTCCATTCCATTCCATTCCATTTCATTCGGTTTTATTCCATTCCATTCCATTCCATTCCATTCCATTCCATTCCATTCCATTTCATTGCATACCATTCCATTCGGTATGATTCCATTCCATTCCATTCCATTCGGCTTGATTCCATTCCATACCATTCCATTTCATTCGTTTTGTTTCCGTTCCATTCCATTCCATTCCATTCGTTTTGATTCCATTCTATTCCATTCCATTCCATTCCATTCGGGTTGATTCCATTCCACTCCATTCCATTCCATTCGATTCCATTCTCGTTGATTCCATTCCAATCCATTCCATTCCATTCGGGTTATTTCAATTCCATTCCTTTCAATTCCACTCGGGTTGATTACATTTTATTCCATTCGGGTTGATTCCATTCCATTCCATTCCATTCCATTCGGGTTGATTCCATTCCATTCCATTCCATTCCATTCCATTCCATTCCATTCCATTCGCAATGATTCCATTCCATTCCATTCCATTCCATTCCATTCCATTCCATTCCATTACATATGACTTGATTCCATTCCATTCCATTCCATTCCTTTCCTTTCCATTCGGGATGATTTCATTGCATTCAATTGCATTCCATTCCATTCCTTTCCATTCCATTCCATTCGGCTTGACTCCATTCCATTCCATTCCATTCCATTCCATTCCATTCGTTTTGATTCTGTTCCATTCCATTCCATTCCATTCCATTCGTTTTGATTCCATTCCATTACATTCCATTCCATACGGGTTGATTCCATTCCATTCAATTCCATTCCACTCCATTCCATTCCATTCGATTCCATTCTCGTTGATTCCTTTCCAATCCATTCCATTCCACTCGGGTTATTTCAATTCCATTCCATTCAATTCCACTCGGGTTGATTACATTATATTCCATTCGTGTTGATTCCATTCCATTCCATTCCATTCCATTCGGGTTGATTCCATTCCATTCCATTCCATTCCATTCCATTCGGAATGATTCCATTCCATTCCATTCCGTTCCATTCCTCTCGGGTTGACTCCATTCCATTCCATTCCGTTCCATTACATTCCATTCCATTCGGGTTGATTCCATTCCATTCCATTCGTGTTACATCCATTCCATTCCATTCCATTCCATTCCATTCCATTCCATTCCATTCCATTCCATTCGGGTTGATTCAATTCCATTCCTTTCCATTCCTTTTCCATTAAATTCCATTCGTGTTTATTCCATTCCATTGCATTCCATTTGGGTTGATTCCATTCCATTCCATTCTATTTCATTCCATGCCATTCCATTCCATTCTATTCCATTCGGGTTGATTCCATTCCATTCCACTCCATTACATATGACTTGATGCCATTGCATTCCATTCCATTCCATTCGGCTTTATTCCATTCCATTCCATTCCATTTCATTCGGGTTGATTCCATTCCATTCCATTCCTTTCCATTCGGGTTGACTCCATTCCAATCCATTCCATTCCAGTCATTTCCATTCCATTCGGATTGATTCCATTCCATTCCATTCCATTCCTTTCCATTCCATTCCATTCTGGTTGATTCCATTCAATTCAATTCCATTCGTTTTGATTCCATTCCATTCCATTCCATTCCATTCGGGTTGATTCCCTTCCCTTCCATTCCATTCCATTCCATTCCATTCCATTCCATTCCATTCCATTCCATTCCTTTCGGGTTGATTCCATTCCATTCCATTCTATTGCATTCGGGTTGATTCCATTCCATTCCATTCCATTCCTTTCCATTACATATGACTTGATTCCATTCCATTCCATTCCATTCCATTCCATTCCATTCCATTCCGGTTGATTTCATTCCATTCCATTCCTTTCCATTGGGATTGATTCCATTCCATTCCATTCCATTCCATTCCTTTCCATTCCATTCCATTCGGCTTGACTCCATTCCATTCCATTCCATTCCATTCCATTCCATTCGTTTTGATTCTGTTCCATTCCATTCCATTCCATTCCATTCGTTTTGATTCCATTCCATTACATTCCATTCCATACGGGTTGATTCCATTCCATTCAATTCCATTCCACTCCATTCCATTCCATTCGATTCCATTCTCGTTGATTCCTTTCCAATCCATTCCATTCCATTCGGGTTATTTCAATTCCATTCCATTCAATTCCACTCGGGTTGATTACATTATATTCCAATCGGGTTGATTCGATTCCATTCCATTCCATTCCATTCGGGTTGATTCCATTCCAATCCATTCCATTCCAATCCATTCGGAATGATTCCATTCCATTCCATTCCGTTCCATTCCTCTCGGGTTGACTCCATTCCATTCCATTCCGTTCCATTACATTCCATTCCATTCGGGTTGATTCCATTCCGTTCCATTCCATTCCATTCCGTTCGTGTTACATCCATTCCATTCCATTCCATTCCATTCCATTCCATTCCATTCCATTCCATTCCATTCGTGTTGATTCCATTCCATTCCTTTCCATTCCTTTCCATTAAATTCCATTCGTGTTTATTCCATTCCATTCCAATCCATTTGGGTTGATTCCATTCCATTCCATTCCATTTCATTCCATGCCATTCCATTCCATTCTATTCCATTCGGGTTGATTCCATTCCATTCCACTCCATTACATATGACTTGATTCCATTCCATTCCATTCCATTCCATTCGGCTTTATTCCATTCCATTCCATTCCATTTCATTCGGGTTGATTCCATTCCATTCCATTCCATTCCATTCGGCTTGACTCCATTCCATTCCATTCGATTCCATTCCATTCGTTTTGATTCCATTCCATTCCATTCCATTCCATTCGGGTTGATTCCATTCCATTCCATTCCATTCCATTCCATTCGGGTTGATTCCATTCCATTCCATTCCATTCCATTCCATTCCATTCGGAATGTTTCCATTCCATTCCATTCCGTTCCATTCCCCTCGGGTTGACTCCATTCCATTCCATTCCGTTCCATTACATTCCATTCCATTCGTGTTGATTCCATTCCATTCCATTCGTGTTACATCCATTCCATTCCATTCCATTCCATTCCATTCCATTCCATTCCATTCCGGTTGATTCCATTCCATTCCTTTCCATTCCTTTCCATTAAATTCCATTCGTGTTTATTCCATTCCATTCCATTCCATTTGGGTTGATTCCATTCCATCCCATTCCACTTCATTCCATGCCATTCCATTCCATTCTATTCCATTCGGGTTGATTCCATTCCATTCCACTCCATTACATATGACTTGATGCCATTCCATTCCATTCCATTCCATTCGGCTTTATTCCATTCCATTCCATTCCATTTCATTCGGGTTGATTCCATTCCATTCCATACCTTTCCATTCGGGTTGACTCCATTCCAATCCATTCCATTCCATTCATTTCCATTCCATTCGGATTGATTCCATTCCATTCCATTCCATTCCTTTCCATTCCATTCCATTCTGGTTGATTCCCTTCAATTCAATTCCATTCGTTTTGATTCCATTCCATTCCATTCCATTCCATTCGGGTTGATTCCCTTCCCTTCCATTCCATTCCATTCCATTCCATTCCATTCGGGTTGATTCCATTCCATTCCATTCTATTGCATTCGTTTTGATTCCATTCCATTCCATTCCATTCCATTCGGGTTGATTCCATTCAATTCAATTCCATTCCACTCCATTCCATTCCATTCGATTCCATTCTCGTTGATTCCACTCCATTCCATTCCATTCCATTCGGGTTATTTCCATTCCATTCGATTCAATTACACTCGGGTTGATTCCATTATATTCTATTCGGGTTGATTCCATTCATTCCATTCCATTCCATTCGGGTTGATTCCATTCCATTCCATTCCATTCCATTCGGATTGAATCCATTCCATTCCATTCCATTCCATTCCATTTGTTTCCATTCCTTTGCGGTTGACTCCATTCCATTCCATTCCATTCCATTCCATTCCACTCCATTCCATTCGGGTTGATTCCATTCCATTCCATTCCATTCCATTCGTGTTACATCCATTCCATTCCATTCCATTCCATTCCATTCCTTTCGGGTTGATTCCAAATCATTCCATTCCATTGCGTTCCATTCCATTCCACTCCATTCCCTTCTGGGTGATTCTATTCCATTCCATTCCATTCCATTCCATTACATATGACTTGATTCCATTCCATTCCATTCCATTCCATTCCATTCGGGTTGATTTCATTGCATTGAATTGCATCCCATTCCATTCAATTCGGGTTGATTCCATTCCATTATTTCCATTTCACTCGGTTTTATTCCATTCCATTCCATTCGATTCCATTCTCGTTGATTCCATTCCAATCCATTCCATTCCATTCGGGTTATTTCAATTCCATTCCATTCAATTCCACTCGGGTTGATTACATTATATTCCATTCAGGTTGATTCCATTCCATTCCATTCCATTCCATTCGGGTTGATTCCATTCCATTCCATTCCATTCCATTCCATTCCATTCCATTCGGAATGATTCCATTCCATTCCATTCCATTCCATTCCATTCCATTCCATTCCATTCCATTACATATGACTTGATTCCATTCCATTCCATTCCATTCCTTTCCTTTCCATTCGGGATGATTTCATTGCATTCAATTGCATTCCATTCCATTCCTTTCCATTCCATTCCATTCGGCTTGACTCCATTCCATTCCATTCGATTCCATTCCATTCGTTTTGATTCCATTCCATTCCATTCCATTCCATTCGGGTTGATTCCATTCCATTCCATTCCATTCCATTCCATTCGGGTTGATTCCATTCCATTCCATTCCATTCCATTCCATTCCATTCGGAATGTTTCCATTCCATTCCATTCCGTTCCATTCCCCTCGGGTTGACTCCATTCCATTCCATTCCGTTCCATTACATTCCATTCCATTCGGGTTGATTCCATTCCATTCCATTCGTGTTACATCCATTCCATTCCATTCCATTCCATTCCATTCCATTCCATTCCATTCCGGTTGATTCCATTCCATTCCTTTCCATTCCTTTCCATTAAATTCCATTCGTGTTTATTCCATTCCATTCCATTCCATTTGGGTTGATTCCATTCCATCCCATTCCATTTCATTCCATGCCATTCCATTCCATTCTATTCCATTCGGGTTGATTCCATTCCATTCCACTCCATTACATATGACTTGATGCCATTCCATTCCATTCCATTCCATTCCATTCGGCTTTATTCCATTCCATTCCATTCCATTTCATTCGGGTTGATTCCATTCCATTCCATTCCTTTCCATTCGGGTTGACTCCATTCCAATCCATTCCATTCCATTCATTTCCATTCCATTCGGATTGATTCCATTCCATTCCATTCCATTCCTTTCCATTCCATTCCATTCTGGTTGATTCCCTTCAATTCAATTCCATTCGTTTTGATTCCATTCCATTCCATTCCATTCCATTCGGGTTGATTCCCTTCCCTTCCATTCCATTCCATTCCATTCCATTCCATTCCATTCCATTCGGGTTGATTCCATTCCATTCCATTCTATTGCATTCGGGTTGATTCCATTCCATTCCATTCCATTCCTTTCCATTACATATGACTTGATTCCATTCCATTCCATTCCATTCCATTCCATTCTATTCCGGTTGATTTCATTCCATTCCATTCCTTTCCATTGGGATTGATTCCATTCCATTCCATTCCATTCCATTCCATTCCTTTCCATTCCATTCCATTCGGCTTGACTCCATTCCATTCCATTCCATTCCATTCCATTCCATTCGTTTTGATTCTGTTCCATTCCATTCCATTCCATTCCATTCGTTTTGATTCCATTCCATTACATTCCATTCCATACGGGTTGATTCCAATCCATTCAATTCCATTCCACTCCATTCCATTCCATTCGATTCCATTCTCGTTGATTCCTTTCCAATCCATTCCATTCCATTCGGGTTATTTCAATTCCATTCCATTCAATTCCACTCGGGTTGATTACATTATATTCCAATCGGGTTGATTCCATTCCATTCCATTCCATTCCATTCGGGTTGATTCCATTCCATTCCATTCCATTCCAATCCATTCGGAATGATTCCATTCCATTCCATTCCGTTCCATTCCTCTCGGGTTGACTCCATTCCATTCCATTCCGTTCCATTACATTCCATTCCATTCGGGTTGATTCCATTCCGTTCCATTCCATTCCATTCCGTTCGTGTTACATCCATTCCATTCCATTCCATTCCATTCCATTCCATTCCATTCCATTCGGGTTGATTCCATTCCATTCCTTTCCATTCCTTTCCATTAAATTCCATTCGTGTTTATTCCATTCCATTCCAATCCATTTGGGTTGATTCCATTCCATTCCATTCCATTTCATTCCATGCCATTCCATTCCATTCTATTCCATTCGGGTTGATTCCTTTCCATTCCACTCCATTACATATGACTTGATTCCATTCCATTCCATTCCATTCCATTCGGCTTTATTCCATTCCATTCCATTCCATTTCATTCGGGTTGATTCCATTCCATTCCATTCCTTTCCATTCGGGTTGACTCCATTCCAATCCATTCCATTCCAGTCATTTCCATTCCATTCGGATTGATTCCATTCCATTCCATTCCTTTCCTTTCCGTTCCATTCCATTCGGGTTGATTCCATTCCATTCAATTCCATTCGTTTTGATTCAAATCCATTCCATTCCATTCCATTCCATTCCATTCGGGTTGATTCCATTCCATTCCATTCCATTCCATTCCATTCCATTCCATTCCATTCCATTCCATTCCATACCTTTCCATTCGGGTTGATTCCATTCCATTTCATTCTATTGCATTCGGGTTGATTCCATTCCATTCCATTCCATTCCTTTCCATTACATATGACTTGATTCCATTCCATTCCATTCCATTCCATTCCATTCCATTCCATTCCATTCGGGTTGATTCCACTCCATTCCATTCCATTCCATTCCATTTCATTCGGTTTTATTCCATTCCATTCCATTCCATTCCATTCCATTCCATTCCATTCCATTCCATTCCATACCATACCTTTCCATTCGGGTTGACTCCATTCCATTTCATTCTATTGCATTCGGGTTGATTCCATTCCATTCCATTCCATTCCTTTCCATTACATATGACTTGATTCCATTCCATTCCATTCCATTCCATTCCATTCCATTCCATTCCATTCGGGTTGATTCCACTCCATTCCATTCCATTCCATTCCATTTCATTCGGTTTTATTCCATTCCATTCCATTCCATTCCATTCCATTCCATTCCATTCCATTTCATTGCATACCATTCCATTCGGTATGATTCCATTCCATTCCATTCCATTCGGCTTGATTCCATTCCATACCATTCCATTTCATTCGTTTTGTTTCCGTTCCATTCCATTCCATTCCATTCGTTTTGATTCCATTCTATTCCATTCCATTCCATTCCATTCGGGTTGATTCCATTCCACTCCATTCCATTCCATTCGATTCCATTCTCGTTGATTCCATTCCAATCCATTCCATTCCATTCGGGTTATTTCAATTCCATTCCTTTCAATTCCACTCGGGTTGATTACATTTTATTCCATTCGGGTTGATTCCATTCCATTCCATTCCATTCCATTCGGGTTGATTCCATTCCATTCCATTCCATTCCATTCCATTCCATTCCATTCCATTCGCAATGATTCCATTCCATTCCATTCCATTCCATTCCATTCCATTCCATTCCATTACATATGACTTGATTCCATTCCATTCCATTCCATTCCTTTCCTTTCCATTCGGGATGATTTCATTGCATTCAATTGCATTCCATTCCATTCCTTTCCATTCCATTCCATTCGGCTTGACTCCATTCCATTCCATTCCATTCCATTCCATTCCATTCGTTTTGATTCTGTTCCATTCCATTCCATTCCATTCCATTCGTTTTGATTCCATTCCATTACATTCCATTCCATACGGGTTGATTCCATTCCATTCAATTCCATTCCACTCCATTCCATTCCATTCGATTCCATTCTCGTTGATTCCTTTCCAATCCATTCCATTCCACTCGGGTTATTTCAAATCCATTCCATTCAATTCCACTCGGGTTGATTACATTATATTCCATTCGTGTTGATTCCATTCCATTCCATTCCATTCCATTCGGGTTGATTCCATTCCATTCCATTCCATTCCATTCCATTCGGAATGATTCCATTCCATTCCATTCCGTTCCATTCCTCTCGGGTTGACTCCATTCCATTCCATTCCGTTCCATTACATTCCATTCCATTCGGGTTGATTCCATTCCATTCCATTCGTGTTACATCCATTCCATTCCATTCCATTCCATTCCATTCCATTCCATTCCATTCCATTCGGGTTGATTCAATTCCATTCCTTTCCATTCCTTTTCCATTAAATTCCATTCGTGTTTATTCCATTCCATTGCATTCCATTTGGGTTGATTCCATTCCATTCCATTCTATTTCATTCCATGCCATTCCATTCCATTCTATTCCATTCGGGTTGATTCCATTCCATTCCACTCCATTACATATGACTTGATGCCATTCCATTCCATTCCATTCCATTCGGCTTTATTCCATTCCATTCCATTCCATTTCATTCGGGTTGATTCCATTCCATTCCATTCCTTTCCATTCGGGTTGACTCCATTCCAATCCATTCCATTCCAGTCATTTCCATTCCATTCGGATTGATTCCATTCCATTCCATTCCATTCCTTTCCATTCCATTCCATTCTGGTTGATTCCATTCAATTCAATTCCATTCGTTTTGATTCCATTCCATTCCATTCCATTCCATTCGGGTTGATTCCCTTCCCTTCCATTCCATTCCATTCCATTCCATTCCATTCCATTCCATTCCATTCCTTTCGGGTTGATTCCATTCCATTCCATTCTATTGCATTCGGGTTGATTCCATTCCATTCCATTCCATTCCTTTCCATTACATATGACTTGATTCCATTCCATTCCATTCCATTCCATTCCATTCCATTCCGGTTGATTTCATTCCATTCCATTCCTTTCCATTGGGATTGATTCCATTCCATTCCATTCCATTCCATTCCTTTCCATTCCATTCCATTCGGCTTGACTCCATTCCATTCCATTCCATTCCATTCCATTCCATTCGTTTTGATTCTGTTCCATTCCATTCCATTCCATTCCATTCGTTTTGATTCCATTCCATTACATTCCATTCCATACGGGTTGATTCCATTCCATTCAATTCCATTCCACTCCATTCCATTCCATTCGATTCCATTCTCGTTGATTCCTTTCCAATCCATTCCATTCCATTCGGGTTATTTCAATTCCATTCCATTCAATTCCACTCGGGTTGATTACATTATATTCCAATCGGGTTGATTCGATTCCATTCCATTCCATTCCATTCGGGTTGATTCCATTCCAATCCATTCCATTCCAATCCATTCGGAATGATTCCATTCCATTCCATTCCGTTCCATTCCTCTCGGGTTGACTCCATTCCATTCCATTCCGTTCCATTACATTCCATTCCATTCGGTTTGATTCCATTCCGTTCCATTCCATTCCATTCCGTTCGTGTTACATCCATTCCATTCCATTCCATTCCATTCCATTCCATTCCATTCCATTCCATTCGTGTTGATTCCATTCCATTCCTTTCCATTCCTTTCCATTAAATTCCATTCGTGTTTATTCCATTCCATTCCAATCCATTTGGGTTGATTCCATTCCATTCCATTCCATTTCATTCCATGCCATTCCATTCCATTCTATTCCATTCGGGTTGATTCCATTCCATTCCACTCCATTACATATGACTTGATTCCATTCCATTCCATTCCATTCCATTCGGCTTTATTCCATTCCATTCCATTCCATTTCATTCGGGTTGATTCCATTCCATTCCATTCCTTTCCATTCGGGTTGACTCCATTCCAATCCATTCCATTCCAGTCATTTCCATTCCATTCGGATTGATTCCATTCCATTCCATTCCATTCCTTTCCTTTCCGTTCCATTCCATTCTGGTTGATTCCATTCCATTCAATTCCATTCGTTTTGATTCCAATCCATTCCATTCCATTCCATTCCATTCCATTCGGGTTGATTCCATTCCATTCCATTCCATTCCATTCCATTCCATTCCATTCCATTCCATTCCATACCTTTCCATTCGGGTTGATTCCATTCCATTCCATTCTATTGCATTCGGGTTGATTCCATTCCATTCCATTCCATTCCTTTCCATTACATATGACTTGATTCCATTCCATTCCATTCCATTCCATTCCATTCCATTCCATTCGGGTTGATTCCACTCCATTCCATTCCATTCCATTCCATTTCATTCGGTTTTATTCCATTCCAATCCATTCCATTCCATTCCATTCCATTCCATTCCATTCCATTTCATTGCATACCATTCCATTCGGTATGATTCCATTCCATTCCATTCCATTCGGCTTGATTCCATTCCATACCATTCCATTCCATTCGTTTTGTTTCCGTTCCATTCCATTCCATTCCATTCGTTTTGATTCCATTCTATTCCATTCCATTCCATTCCATTCGGGTTGATTCCATTCCACTCCATTCCATTCCATTCGATTCCATTCTCGTTGATTCCATTCCAATCCATTCCATTCCATTCGGGTTATTTCAATTCCATTCCTTTCAATTCCACTCGGGTTGATTACATTTTATTCCATTCGGGTTGATTCCATTCCATTCCATTCCATTCCATTCGGGTTGATTCCATTCCATTCCATTCCATTCCATTCCATTCCATTCGCAATGATTCCATTCCATTCCATTCCATTCGAGTTGATTCCATTCCATTCCATTCCATTCCTTTCCATTCCCTTCCATTCGGGTTGATTCCATTCCATTCAATTCCATTCGTTTTGATTCCATTCCATTCCATTACATTACATTACATTACATTACATTGGGGTTGATTCCATTCCATTCCATTCCATTCCATTCCATTCCATTCCATTCCATTCCATTCCATACCATTCCATTCGGGTTGATTCCATTCCATTCCATTCTATTGCATTCAAGGTTGATTCCATTCCATTCCATTCCATTCCTTTCCATTACATATGACTTGATTCCATTCCATTCCATTCCATTCCATTCCAATCCATTCCATTCCATTCGGGTTGATTCCATTCCATTCCATTCCATTCCATTCCATTTCATTCGGTTTTATTCCATTCCATTCCATTCCATTCCATTCCATTCCATTCCATTCCGTTCCATTCCATTCCATTCGGTATGATTCCATTCCATTCCATTCCATTCCATTCGGCTTGATTCCATTCCATTCCATTCCATTCCATTCCATTCCATTCCATTTCATTCCATTCCATTCGTTTTGATTCCTTTCCATTCCATTCCATTCCATTCGTTTTGATTCCATTCCATTCCATTCCATTCCATTCGGGTTGATTCCATTCCACTCCATTCCATTCCATTCGATTCCATTCTCGTTGATTCCTTTCCAATCCATTCCATTCCATTCGGGTTATTTCAATTCCATTCCTTTCAATTCCACTCGGGTTGATTACATTTTATTCCATTCGGGTTGATTCCATTCCATTACATTCCATTCCATTCCATTCGGGTTGATTCCATTCCATTCCATTCCATTCCATTCCATTCCATTCCATTCCATTCGCAATGATTCCATTCCATTCCATTCCATTCCATTCCATTTCATGTGACTTGATTCCATTCCATTCCATTCCATTCCATTCCATTCCATTCCTTTCCTTTCGGGTTGATTTCATTGTATTGAATTGCATTCCATTCCATTCAATTCGAGTTGATTCCATTCCATTCTTTCCATTTCATTCGGTTTTATTCCATTCCATTCCATTCAATTCCATTCCATTCCATTCCATTTGATTCCATTCCATTCCATTCGGTATGATTCCATTCCATTCCATTCCATTAGGCTTGATTCCATTCCATTCCATTCCATTCCATTCCATTCGTTTTGATTCCGTTCGATTCCGTTCCATTCCATTCGTTTTGATTCCATTACATTCCATTCCATTCAATTCGGGTTGATTCCATTCCATTCAATTCCATTCCACTCCATTCCATTCCATTCCATTCCATTCTCGTTGATTCCATTCCAATCCATTCCATTCCATTCGGGTTATTTCAATTCCATTCCGTTCAATTCCACTCGGGTTGATTTCATTATATTCCATTCAGGTTGATTCCATTCCATTCCATTCCATTCGGGTTGATTCCATTCCATTCCATTCCATTCCATTCCATTCCATTCCATTCCATTCCATTCCATTCCATTCCATTCGGAATGATTCCATTCCATTCCATTCCATTCCATTCCATTCCATTCCATTCCATTACATCTGACTTGATTCAATTCCATTCCATTCCATTCCTTTCCTTTCCATTCGGGATGATTTCATTGCATTCAATTGCATTCCATTCCATTCCTTTCCATTCCATTCCATTCGGCTTGACTCCATTCCATTCCATTCCATTCCATTCCATTCCATTCGTTTTGATTCTGTTCCATTCCATTCCATTCCATTCCATTCGTTTTGATTCCATTCCATTACATTCCATTCCATACGGGTTGATTCCATTCCATTCAATTCCATTCCACTCCATTCCATTCCATTCGATTCCATTCTCGTTGATTCCTTTCCAATCCATTCCATTCCACTCGGGTTATTTCAATTCCATTCCATTCAATTCCACTCGGGTTGATTACATTATATTCCATTCGGGTTGATTCCATTCCATTCCATTCCATTCCATTCGGGTTGATTCCATTCCATTCCATTCCATTCCATTCCATACGGAATGATTCCATTCCATTCCATTCCGTTCCATTCCTCTCGGGTTGACTCCATTCCATTCCATTCCGTTCCATTACATTCCATTCCATTCGGGTTGATTCCATTCCATTCCATTCCATTCCATTCCATTCCATTCCATTCCATTCCATTCGTGTTACATCCATTCCATTCCATTCCATTCCATTCCATTCGGGTTGATTCCATTCCACCCCTTTCCATTCCTTTCCATTAAATTCCATTCGTGTTTATTCCATTCCATTCCATTCCATTTGGGTTGATTCCATTCCATTCCATTCCATTTCATTCCATGCCATTCCATTCCATTCTATTCCATTCGGGTTGATTCCATTCCATTCCACTCCATTACATATGACTTGATTCCATTCCATTCCATTCCATTCCATTCCATTCCGCTTTATTCCATTCCATTCCATTCCATTTCATTCGGGTTGATTCCATTCCATTCCATTCCTTTAAATTCGGGTTGACTCCATTCCAATCCATTCCATTCCAGTCATTTCCATTCCATTCGGATTGATTCCATTCCATTCCATTCCATTCCTTTCCATTCCATTCCATTCGGGTTGATTCCATTCCATTCAATTCCATTCGTTTTGATTCCATTCCATTCCATTACATTACATTACATTACATTACATTGGGGTTGATTCCATTCCATTCCATTCCATTCCATTCCATTCCATTCCATTCCATTCCATTCGGAATGATTCCATTCCATTCCATTCCATTCCATTCCATTCCATTCCATTCCATTACATATGACTTGATTCCATTCCATTCCATTCCATTCCTTTCCTTTCCATTCGGGATGATTTCATTGCATTCAATTGCATTCCATTCCATTCCTTTCCATTCCATTCCATTCGGCTTGACTCCATTCCATTCCATTCGATTCCATTCCATTCGTTTTGATTCCATTCCATTCCATTCCATTCCATTCGGGTTGATTCCATTCCATTCCATTCCATTCCATTCCATTCCATTCGGGTTGATTCCATTCCATTCCATTCCATTCCATTCCATTCCATTCGGAATGTTTCCATTCCATTCCATTCCGTTCCATTCCCCTCGGGTTGACTCCATTCCATTCCATTCCGTTCCATTACATTCCATTCCATTCGTGTTGATTCCATTCCATTCCATTCGTGTTACATCCATTCCATTCCATTCCATTCCATTCCATTCCATTCCATTCCATTCCATTCCGGTTGATTCCATTCCATTCCTTTCCATTCCTTTCCATTAAATTCCATTCGTGTTTATTCCATTCCATTCCATTCCATTTGGGTTGATTCCATTCCATCCCATTCCATTTCATTCCATGCCATTCCATTCCATTCTATTCCATTCGGGTTGATTCCATTCCATTCCACTCCATTACATATGACTTGATGCCATTCCATTCCATTCCATTCCATTCGGCTTTATTCCATTCCATTCCATTCCATTTCATTCGGGTTGATTCCATTCCATTCCATACCTTTCCATTCGGGTTGACTCCATTCCAATCCATTCCATTCCATTCATTTCCATTCCATTCGGATTGATTCCATTCCATTCCATTCCATTCCTTTCCATTCCATTCCATTCTGGTTGATTCCCTTCAATTCAATTCCATTCGTTTTGATTCCATTCCATTCCATTCCATTCCATTCGGGTTGATTCCCTTCCCTTCCATTCCATTCCATTCCATTCCATTCCATTCGGGTTGATTCCATTCCATTCCATTCTATTGCATTCGTTTTGATTCCATTCCATTCCATTCCATTCCATTCGGGTTGATTCCATTCAATTCAATTCCATTCCACTCCATTCCATTCCATTCGATTCCATTCTCGTTGATTCCACTCCATTCCATTCCATTCCATTCGGGTTATATCCATTCCATTCGATTCAATTACACTCGGGTTGATTCCATTATATTCTATTCGGGTTGATTCCATTCATTCCATTCCATTCCATTCGGGTTGATTCCATTCCATTCCATTCCATTTCATTCGGATTCAATCCATTCCATTCCATTCCATTCCATTCCATTTGTTTCCATTCCTTTGCGGTTGACTCCATTCCATTCCATTCCATTCCATTCCATTCCACTCCATTCCATTCGGGTTGATTCCATTCCATTCCATTCCATTCCATTCGTGTTACATCCATTCCATTCCATTCCATTCCATTCCATTCCTTTCGGGTTGATTCCAAATCATTCCATTCCATTGCGTTCCATTCCATTCCACTCCATTCCCTTCTGGGTGATTCTATTCCATTCCATTCCATTCCATTCCATTACATATGACTTGATTCCATTCCATTCCATTCCATTCCATTCCATTCGGGTTGATTTCATTGCATTGAATTGCATCCCATTCCATTCAATTCGGGTTGATTCCATTCCATTATTTCCATTTCACTCGGTTTTATTCCATTCCATTCCATTCGATTCCATTCTCGTTGATTCCATTCCAATCCATTCCATTCCATTCGGGTTATTTCAATTCCATTCCATTCAATTCCACTCGGGTTGATTACATTATATTCCATTCAGGTTGATTCCATTCCATTCCATTCCATTCCATTCGGGTTGATTCCATTCCATTCCATTCCATTCCATTCCATTCCATTCCATTCCATTCGGAATGATTCCATTCCATTCCATTCCATTCCATTCCATTCCATTCCATTCCATTCCATTACATATGACTTGATTCCATTCCATTCCATTCCATTCCTTTCCTTTCCATTCGGGATGATTTCATTGCATTCAATTGCATTCCATTCCATTCCTTTCCATTCCATTCCATTCGGCTTGACTCCATTCCATTCCATTCGATTCCATTCCATTCGTTTTGATTCCATTCCATTCCATTCCATTCCATTCGGGTTGATTCCATTCCATTCCATTCCATTCCATTCCATTCGGGTTGATTCCATTCCATTCCATTCCATTCCATTCCATTCCATTCGGAATGTTTCCATTCCATTCCATTCCGTTCCATTCCCCTCGGGTTGACTCCATTCCATTCCATTCCGTTCCATTACATTCCATTCCATTCGGGTTGATTCCATTCCATTCCATTCGTGTTACATCCATTCCATTCCATTCCATTCCATTCCATTCCATTCCATTCCATTCCGGTTGATTCCATTCCATTCCTTTCCATTCCTTTCCATTAAATTCCATTCGTGTTTATTCCATTCCATTCCATTCCATTTGGGTTGATTCCATTCCATCCCATTCCATTTCATTCCATGCCATTCCATTCCATTCTATTCCATTCGGGTTGATTCCATTCCATTCCACTCCATTACATATGACTTGATGCCATTCCATTCCATTCCATTCCATTCCATTCGGCTTTATTCCATTCCATTCCATTCCATTTCATTCGGGTTGATTCCATTCCATTCCATTCCTTTCCATTCGGGTTGACTCCATTCCAATCCATTCCATTCCATTCATTTCCATTCCATTCGGATTGATTCCATTCCATTCCATTCCATTCCTTTCCATTCCATTCCATTCTGGTTGATTCCCTTCAATTCAATTCCATTCGTTTTGATTCCATTCCATTCCATTCCATTCCATTCGGGTTGATTCCCTTCCCTTCCATTCCATTCCATTCCATTCCATTCCATTCGGGTTGATTCCATTCCATTCCATTCTATTGCATTCGGGTTGATTCCATTCCATTCCATTCCATTCCTTTCCATTACATATGACTTGATTCCATTCCATTCCATTCCATTCCATTCCATTCTATTCCGGTTGATTTCATTCCATTCCATTCCTTTCCATTGGGATTGATTCCATTCCATTCCATTCCATTCCATTCCATTCCTTTCCATTCCATTCCATTCGGCTTGACTCCATTCCATTCCATTCCATTCCATTCCATTCCATTCGTTTTGATTCTGTTCCATTCCATTCCATTCCATTCCATTCGTTTTGATTCCATTCCATTACATTCCATTCCATACGGGTTGATTCCAATCCATTCAATTCCATTCCACTCCATTCCATTCCATTCGATTCCATTCTCGTTGATTCCTTTCCAATCCATTCCATTCCATTCGGGTTATTTCAATTCCATTCCATTCAATTCCACTCGGGTTGATTACATTATATTCCAATCGGGTTGATTCCATTCCATTCCATTCCATTCCATTCGGGTTGATTCCATTCCATTCCATTCCATTCCAATCCATTCGGAATGATTCCATTCCATTCCATTCCGTTCCATTCCTCTCGGGTTGACTCCATTCCATTCCATTCCGTTCCATTACATTCCATTCCATTCGGGTTGATTCCATTCCGTTCCATTCCATTCCATTCCGTTCGTGTTACATCCATTCCATTCCATTCCATTCCATTCCATTCCATTCCATTCCATTCGGGTTGATTCCATTCCATTCCTTTCCATTCCTTTCCATTAAATTCCATTCGTGTTTATTCCATTCCATTCCAATCCATTTGGGTTGATTCCATTCCATTCCATTCCATTTCATTCCATGCCATTCCATTCCATTCTATTCCATTCGGGTTGATTCCTTTCCATTCCACTCCATTACATATGACTTGATTCCATTCCATTCCATTCCATTCCATTCGGCTTTATTCCATTCCATTCCATTCCATTTCATTCGGGTTGATTCCATTCCATTCCATTCCTTTCCATTCGGGTTGACTCCATTCCAATCCATTCCATTCCAGTCATTTCCATTCCATTCGGATTGATTCCATTCCATTCCATTCCTTTCCTTTCCGTTCCATTCCATTCGGGTTGATTCCATTCCATTCAATTCCATTCGTTTTGATTCAAATCCATTCCATTCCATTCCATTCCATTCCATTCGGGTTGATTCCATTCCATTCCATTCCATTCCATTCCATTCCATTCCATTCCATTCCATTCCATTCCATACCTTTCCATTCGGGTTGATTCCATTCCATTTCATTCTATTGCATTCGGGTTGATTCCATTCCATTCCATTCCATTCCTTTCCATTACATATGACTTGATTCCAATCCATTCCATTCCATTCCATTCCATTCCATTCCATTCCATTCGGGTTGATTCCACTCCATTCCATTCCATTCCATTCCATTTCATTCGGTTTTATTCCATTCCATTCCATTCCATTCCATTCCATTCCATTCCATTCCATTCCATTCCATACCTTTCCATTCGGGTTGATTCCATTCCATTTCATTCTATTGCATTCGGGTTGATTCCATTCCATTCCATTCCATTCCTTTCCATTACATATGACTTGATTCCATTCCATTCCATTCCATTCCATTCCATTCCATTCCATTCCATTCGGGTTGATTCCACTCCATTCCATTCCATTCCATTCCATTTCATTCGGTTTTATTCCATTCCATTCCATTCCATTCCATTCCATTCCATTCCATTCCATTTCATTCCATTCCATTCCATTCCATTCCATTTCATTGCATACCATTCCATTCGGTATGATTCCATTCCATTCCATTCCATTCGGCTTGATTCCATTCCATACCATTCCATTTCATTCGTTTTGTTTCCGTTCCATTCCATTCCATTCCATTCGTTTTGATTCCATTCTATTCCATTCCATTCCATTCCATTCGGGTTGATTCCATTCCACTCCATTCCATTCCATTCGATTCCATTCTCGTTGATTCCATTCCAATCCATTCCATTCCATTCGGGTTATTTCAATTCCATTCCTTTCAATTCCACTCGGGTTGATTACATTTTATTCCATTCGGGTTGATTCCATTCCATTCCATTCCATTCCATTCGGGTTGATTCCATTCCATTCCATTCCATTCCATTCCATTCCATTCCATTCCATTCGCAATGATTCCATTCCATTCCATTCCATTCCATTCCATTCCATTCCATTCCATTACATATGACTTGATTCCATTCCATTCCATTCCATTCCTTTCCTTTCCATTCGGGATGATTTCATTGCATTCAATTGCATTCCATTCCATTCCTTTCCATTCCATTCCATTCGGCTTGACTCCATTCCATTCCATTCCATTCCATTCCATTCCATTCGTTTTGATTCTGTTCCATTCCATTCCATTCCATTCCATTCGTTTTGATTCCATTCCATTACATTCCATTCCATACGGGTTGATTCCATTCCATTCAATTCCATTCCACTCCATTCCATTCCATTCGATTCCATTCTCGTTGATTCCTTTCCAATCCATTCCATTCCACTCGGGTTATTTCAATTCCATTCCATTCAATTCCACTCGGGTTGATTACATTATATTCCATTCGTGTTGATTCCATTCCATTCCATTCCATTCCATTCGGGTTGATTCCATTCCATTCCATTCCATTCCATTCCATTCGGAATGATTCCATTCCATTCCATTCCGTTCCATTCCTCTCGGGTTGACTCCATTCCATTCCATTCCGTTCCATTACATTCCATTCCATTCGGGTTGATTCCATTCCATTCCATTCGTGTTACATCCATTCCATTCCATTCCATTCCATTCCATTCCATTCCATTCCATTCCATTCCATTCGGGTTGATTCAATTCCATTCCTTTCCATTCCTTTTCCATTAAATTCCATTCGTGTTTATTCCATTCCATTGCATTCCATTTGGGTTGATTCCATTCCATTCCATTCTATTTCATTCCATGCCATTCCATTCCATTCTATTCCAATCGGGTTGATTCCATTCCATTCCACTCCATTACATATGACTTGATGCCATTCCATTCCATTCCATTCCATTCGGCTTTATTCCATTCCATTCCATTCCATTTCATTCGGGTTGATTCCATTCCATTCCATTCCTTTCCATTCGGGTTGACTCCATTCCAATCCATTCCATTCCAGTCATTTCCATTCCATTCGGATTGATTCCATTCCATTCCATTCCATTCCTTTCCATTCCATTCCATTCTGGTTGATTCCATTCAATTCAATTCCATTCGTTTTGATTCCATTCCATTCCATTCCATTCCATTCGGGTTGATTCCCTTCCCTTCCATTCCATTCCATTCCATTCCATTCCATTCCATTCCATTCCATTCCATTCCTTTCGGGTTGATTCCATTCCATTCCATTCTATTGCATTCGGGTTGATTCCATTCCATTCCATTCCATTCCTTTCCATTACATATGACTTGATTCCATTCCATTCCATTCCATTCCATTCCATTCCATTCCATTCCGGTTGATTTCATTCCATTCCATTCCTTTCCATTGGGATTGATTCCATTCCATTCCATTCCATTCCATTCCTTTCCATTCCATTCCATTCGGCTTGACTCCATTCCATTCCATTCCATTCCATTCCATTCCATTCGTTTTGATTCTGTTCCATTCCATTCCATTCCATTCCATTCGTTTTGATTCCATTCCATTCCATTCCATTCCATACGGGTTGATTCCATTCCATTCAATTCCATTCCACTCCATTCCATTCCATTCGATTCCATTCTCGTTGATTCCTTTCCAATCCATTCCATTCCATTCGGGTTATTTCAATTCCATTCCATTCAATTCCACTCGGGTTGATTACATTATATTCCAATCGGGTTGATTCGATTCCATTCCATTCCATTCCATTCGGGTTGATTCCATTCCAATCCATTCCATTCCAATCCATTCGGAATGATTCCATTCCATTCCATTCCGTTCCATTCCTCTCGGGTTGACTCCATTCCATTCCATTCCGTTCCATTACATTCCATTCCATTCGGGTTGATTCCATTCCGTTCCATTCCATTCCATTCCGTTCGTGTTACATCCATTCCATTCCATTCCATTCCATTCCATTCCATTCCATTCCATTCCATTCCATTCCATTCGTGTTGATTCCATTCCATTCCTTTCCATTCCTTTCCATTAAATTCCATTCGTGTTTATTCCATTCCATTCCAATCCATTTGGGTTGATTCCATTCCATTCCATTCCATTTCATTCCATGCCATTCCATTCCATTCTATTCCATTCGGGTTGATTCCATTCCATTCCACTCCATTACATATGACTTGATTCCATTCCATTCCATTCCATTCCATTCGGCTTTATTCCATTCCATTCCATTCCATTTCATTCGGGTTGATTCCATTCCATTCCATTCCTTTCCATTCGGGTTGACTCCATTCCAATCCATTCCATTCCAGTCATTTCCATTCCATTCGGATTGATTCCATTCCATTCCATTCCATTCCTTTCCTTTCCGTTCCATTCCATTCTGGTTGATTCCATTCCATTCAATTCCATTCGTTTTGATTCCAATCCATTCCATTCCATTCCATTCCATTCCATTCGGGTTGATTCCATTCCATTCCATTCCATTCCATTCCATTCCATTCCATTCCATTCCATTCCATACCTTTCCATTCGGGTTGATTCCATTCCATTCCATTCTATTGCATTCGGGTTGATTCCATTCCATTCCATTCCATTCCTTTCCATTACATATGACTTGATTCCATTCCATTCCATTCCATTCCATTCCATTCCATTCCATTCGGGTTGATTCCACTCCATTCCATTCCATTCCATTCCATTTCATTCGGTTTTATTCCATTCCAATCCATTCCATTCCATTCCATTCCATTCCATTCCATTCCATTTCATTGCATACCATTCCATTCGGTATGATTCCATTCCATTCCATTCCATTCGGCTTGATTCCATTCCATACCATTCCATTCCATTCGTTTTGTTTCCGTTCCATTCCATTCCATTCCATTCGTTTTGATTCCATTCTATTCCATTCCATTCCATTCCATTCGGTTTGATTCCATTCCACTCCATTCCATTCCATTCGATTCCATTCTCGTTGATTCCATTCCAATCCATTCCATTCCATTCGGGTTATTTCAATTCCATTCCTTTCAATTCCACTCGGGTTGATTACATTTTATTCCATTCGGGTTGATTCCATTCCATTCCATTCCATTCCATTCGGGTTGATTCCATTCCATTCCATTCCATTCCATTCCATTCCATTCGCAATGATTCCATTCCATTCCATTCCATTCGAGTTGATTCCATTCCATTCCATTCCATTCCTTTCCATTCCCTTCCATTCGGGTTGATTCCATTCCATTCAATTCCATTCGTTTTGATTCCATTCCATTCCATTCCATTACATTACATTACATTACATTGGGGTTGATTCCATTCCATTCCATTCCATTCCATTCCATTCCATTCCATTCCATTCCATTCCATTCCATACCATTCCATTCGGGTTGATTCCATTCCATTCCATTCTATTGCATTCAAGGTTGATTCCATTCCATTCCATTCCATTCCTTTCCATTACATATGACTTGATTCCATTCCATTCCATTCCATTCCATTCCAATCCATTCCATTCCATTCGGGTTGATTCCATTCCATTCCATTCCATTCCATTCCATTTCATTCGGTTTTATTCCATTCCATTCCATTCCATTCCATTCCATTCCATTCCATTCCGTTCCATTCCATTCCATTCGGTATGATTCCATTCCATTCCATTCCATTCCATTCGGCTTGATTCCATTCCATTCCATTCCATTCCATTCCATTCCATTCCATTCGTTTTGATTCCTTTCCATTCCATTCCATTCCATTCGTTTTGATTCCATTCCATTCCATTCCATTCCATTCGGGTTGATTCCATTCCACTCCATTCCATTCCATTCGATTCCATTCTCGTTGATTCCTTTCCAATCCATTCCATTCCATTCGGGTTATTTCAATTCCATTCCTTTCAATTCCACTCGGGTTGATTACATTTTATTCCATTCGGGTTGATTCCATTCCATTACATTCCATTCCATTCCATTCGGGTTGATTCCATTCCATTCCATTCCATTCCATTCCATTCCATTCCATTCGCAATGATTCCATTCCATTCCATTCCATTCCATTCCATTTCATGTGACTTGATTCCATTCCATTCCATTCCATTCCATTCCATTCCATTCCTTTCCTTTCGGGTTGATTTCATTGTATTGAATTGCATTCCATTCCATTCAATTCGAGTTGATTCCATTCCATTCTTTCCATTTCATTCGGTTTTATTCCATTCCATTCCATTCAATTCCATTCCATTCCATTCCATTTGATTCCATTCCATTCCATTCGGTATGATTCCATTCCATTCCATTCCATTAGGCTTGATTCCATTCCATTCCATTCCATTCCATTCCATTCGTTTTGATTCCGTTCGATTCCGTTCCATTCCATTCGTTTTGATTCCATTACATTCCATTCCATTCAATTCGGGTTGATTCCATTCCATTCAATTCCATTCCACTCCATTCCATTCCATTCCATTCCATTCTCGTTGATTCCATTCCAATCCATTCCATTCCATTCGGGTTATTTCAATTCCATTCCATTCAATTCCACTCGGGTTGATTTCATTATATTCCATTCAGGTTGATTCCATTCCATTCCATTCCATTCGGGTTGATTCCATTCCATTCCATTCCATTCCATTCCATTCCATTCCATTCCATTCCATTCCATTCGGAATGATTCCATTCCATTCCATTCCATTCCATTCCATTCCATTCCATTCCATTACATCTGACTTGATTCAATTCCATTCCATTCCATTCCTTTCCTTTCCATTCGGGATGATTTCATTGCATTCAATTGCATTCCATTCCATTCCTTTCCATTCCATTCCATTCGGCTTGACTCCATTCCATTCCATTCCATTCCATTCCATTCCATTCGTTTTGATTCTGTTCCATTCCATTCCATTCCATTCCATTCGTTTTGATTCCATTCCATTACATTCCATTCCATACGGGTTGATTCCATTCCATTCAATTCCATTACACTCCATTCCATTCCATTCGATTCCATTCTCGTTGATTCCTTTCCAATCCATTCCATTCCACTCGGGTTATTTCAATTCCATTCCATTCAATTCCACTCGGGTTGATTACATTATATTCCATTCGGGTTGATTCCATTCCATTCCATTCCATTCCATTCGGGTTGATTCCATTCCATTCCATTCCATTCCATTCCATTCCATTCCATACGGAATGATTCCATTCCATTCCATTCCGTTCCATTCCTCTCGGGTTGACTCCATTCCATTCCATTCCGTTCCATTACATTCCATTCCATTCGGGTTGATTCCATTCCATTCCATTCCATTCCATTCCATTCCATTCCATTCCATTCCATTCGTGTTACATCCATTCCATTCCATTCCATTCCATTCCATTCGGGTTGATTCCATTCCACCCCTTTCCATTCCTTTCCATTAAATTCCATTCGTGTTTATTCCATTCCATTCCATTCCATTTGGGTTGATTCCATTCCATTCCATTCCATTTCATTCCATGCCATTCCATTCCATTCTATTCCATTCGGGTTGATTCCATTCCATTCCACTCCATTACATATGACTTGATTCCATTCCATTCCATTCCATTCCATTCCATTCCGCTTTATTCCATTCCATTCCATTCCATTTCATTCGGGTTGATTCCATTCCATTCCATTCCTTTAAATTCGGGTTGACTCCATTCCAATCCATTCCATTCCAGTCATTTCCATTCCATTCGGATTGATTCCATTCCATTCCATTCCATTCCTTTCCATTCCATTCCATTCGGGTTGATTCCATTCCATTCAATTCCATTCGTTTTGATTCCATTCCATTCCATTACATTACATTACATTACATTACATTGGGGTTGATTCCATTCCATTCCATTCCATTCCATTCCATTCCATTCCATTCCATTCCATTCCATACCATTCCATTCGGGTTGATTCCATTCCATTCCATTCTATTGCATTCGGGTTGATTCCATTCCATTCCATTCCATTCCTTTCCATTACATATGACTTGATTCCATTCCATTCCATTGCATTCCATTCCAATCCATTCCATTCCATTCGGGTTGATTCCATTCCATTCCATTCCATTCCATTCCATTTCATTCGGTTTTATTCCATTCCATTCCATTCCATTCCATTCCATTCCATTCCATTCCGTTCCATTCCATTCCATTCGGTATGATTCCATTCCATTCCATTCCATTCCATTCGGCTTGATTCCATTCCATTCCATTCCATTCCATTCCATTCCATTCCATTCGTTTTGATTCCATTCCATTCCATTCCATTCCATTCGTTTTGATTCCATTCCATTCCATTCCATTCCATTCGGGTTGATTCCATTCCACTCCATTCCATTCCATTCGATTCCATTCTCGTTGATTCCTTTCCAATCCATTCCATTCCATTCGGGTTATTTCAATTCCATTCCTTTCAATTCCACTCGGGTTGATTACATTTTATTCCATTCGGGTTGATTCCATTACATTACATTCCATTCCATTCCATTCGGGTTGATTCCATTCCATTCCATTCCATTCCATTCCATTCCATTCCATTCCATTCGCAATGATTCCATTCCATTCCATTCCATTCCATTCCATTTCATGTGACTTGATTCCATTCCATTCCATTCCATTCCATTCCATTCCATTCCATTCCTTTCCTTTCGGGTTGATTTCATTGTATTGAATTGCATTCCATTCCATTCAATTCGAGTTGATTCCATTCCATTCTTTCCATTTCATTCGGTTTTATTCCATTCCATTCCATTCAATTCCATTCCATTCCATTCCATTTGATTCCATTCCATTCCATTCGGTATGATTCCATTCCATTCCATTCCATTAGGCTTGATTCCATTCCATTCCATTCCATTCCATTCCATTCGTTTTGATTCCGTTCGATTCCGTTCCATTCCATTCGTTTTGATTCCATTACATTCCATTCCATTCAATTCGGGTTGATTCCATTCCATTCAATTCCATTCCACTCCATTCCATTCCATTCCATTCCATTCTCGTTGATTCCATTCCAATCCATTCCATTCCATTCGGGTTATTTCAATTCCATTCCATTCAATTCCACTCGGGTTGATTTCATTATATTCCATTCAGGTTGATTCCATTCCATTCCATTCCATTCGGGTTGATTCCATTCCATTCCATTCCATTCCATTCCATTCCATTCCATTCCATTCCATTCGGAATGATTCCATTCCATTCCATTCCATTCCATTCCATTCCATTCCATTACATTACATCTGACTTGATTCAATTCCATTCCATTCCATTCCTTTCCTTTCCATTCGGGATGATTTCATTGCATTCAATTGCATTCCATTCCATTCCTTTCCATTCCATTCCATTCGGCTTGACTCCATTCCATTCCATTCCATTCCATTCCATTCCATTCGTTTTGATTCTGTTCCATTCCATTCCATTCCATTCCATTCGTTTTGATTCCATTCCATTACATTCCATTCCATACGGGTTGATTCCATTCCATTCAATTCCATTACACTCCATTCCATTCCATTCGATTCCATTCTCGTTGATTCCTTTCCAATCCATTCCATTCCACTCGGGTTATTTCAATTCCATTCCATTCAATTCCACTCGGGTTGATTACATTATATTCCATTCGGGTTGATTCCATTCCATTCCATTCCATTCCATTCGGGTTGATTCCATTCCATTCCATTCCATTCCATTCCATACGGAATGATTCCATTCCATTCCATTCCGTTCCATTCCTCTCGGGTTGACTCCATTCCATTCCATTCCGTTCCATTACATTCCATTCCATTCGGGTTGATTCCATTCCATTCCATTCCATTCCATTCCATTCCATTCCATTCCATTCCATTCCATTCGTGTTACATCCATTCCATTCCATTCCATTCCATTCCATTCGGGTTGATTCCATTCCACCCCTTTCCATTCCTTTCCATTAAATTCCATTCGTGTTTATTCCATTCCATTCCATTCCATTTGGGTTGATTCCATTCCATTCCATTCCATTTCATTCCATGCCATTCCATTCCATTCTATTCCATTCGGGTTGATTCCATTCCATTCCACTCCATTACATATGACTTGATTCCATTCCATTCCATTCCATTCCATTCCATTCCGCTTTATTCCATTCCATTCCATTCCATTTCATTCGGGTTGATTCCATTCCATTCCATTCCTTTAAATTCGGGTTGACTCCATTCCAATCCATTCCATTCCAGTCATTTCCATTCCATTCGGATTGATTCCATTCCATTCCATTCCATTCCTTTCCATTCCATTCCATTCGGGTTGATTCCATTCCATTCAATTCCATTCGTTTTGATTCCATTCCATTCCATTCCATTACATTACATTACATTACATTGGGGTTGATTCCATTCCATTCCATTCCATTCCATTCCATTCCATTCCATTCCATTCCATTCCATACCATTCCATTCGGGTTGATTCCATTCCATTCCATTCTATTGCATTCGGGTTGATTCCATTCCATTCCATTCCATTCCTTTCCATTACATATGACTTGATTCCATTCCATTCCATTGCATTCCATTCCAATCCATTCCATTCCATTCGCGTTGATTCCATTCCATTCCATTCCATTCCATTCCATTTCATTCGGTTTTATTCCATTCCATTCCATTCCATTCCATTCCATTCCATTCCATTCCGTTCCATTCCATTCCATTCGGTATGATTCCATTCCATTCCATTCCATTCCATTCGGCTTGATTCCATTCCATTCCATTCCATTCCATTCCATTCCATTCCATTCGTTTTGATTCCATTCCATTCCATTCCATTCCATTCGTTTTGATTCCATTCCATTCCATTCCATTCCATTCGGGTTGATTCCATTCCACTCCATTCCATTCCATTCGATTCCATTCTCGTTGATTCCTTTCCAATCCATTCCATTCCATTCGGGTTATTTCAATTCCATTCCTTTCAATTCCACTCGGGTTGATTACATTTTATTCCATTCGGGTTGATTCCATTCCATTACATTCCATTCCATTCCATTCGGGTTGATTCCATTCCATTCCATTCCATTCCATTCCATTCCATTCCATTCCATTCGCAATGATTCCATTCCATTCCATTCCATTCCATTCCATTTCATGTGACTTGATTCCATTCCATTCCATTCCATTCCATTCCATTCCATTCCTTTCCTTTCGGGTTGATTTCATTGTATTGAATTGCATTCCATTCCATTCAATTCGAGTTGATTCCATTCCATTCTTTCCATTTCATTCGGTTTTATTCCATTCCATTCCATTCAATTCCATTCCATTCCATTCCATTTGATTCCATTCCATTCCATTCGGTATGATTCCATTCCATTCCATTCCATTAGGCTTGATTCCATTCCATTCCATTCCATTCCATTCCATTCGTTTTGATTCCGTTCGATTCCGTTCCATTCCATTCGTTTTGATTCCATTACATTCCATTCCATTCAATTCGGGTTGATTCCATTCCATTCAATTCCATTCCACTCCATTCCATTCCATTCCATTCCATTCTCGTTGATTCCATTCCAATCCATTCCATTCCATTCGGGTTATTTCAATTCCATTCCATTCAATTCCACTCGGGTTGATTTCATTATATTCCATTCAGGTTGATTCCATTCCATTCCATTCCATTCGGGTTGATTCCATTCCATTCCATTCCATTCCATTCCATTCCATTCCATTCCATTCCATTCGGAATGATTCCATTCCATTCCATTCCATTCCATTCCATTCCATTCCATTACATTACATCTGACTTGATTCAATTCCATTCCATTCCATTCCTTTCCTTTCCATTCGGGATGATTTCATTGCATTCAATTGCATTCCATTCCATTCCTTTCCATTCCATTCCATTCGGCTTGACTCCATTCCATTCCATTCCATTCCATTCCATTCCATTCGTTTTGATTCTGTTCCATTCCATTCCATTCCATTCCATTCGTTTTGATTCCATTCCATTACATTCCATTCCATACGGGTTGATTCCATTCCATTCAATTCCATTCCACTCCATTCCATTCCATTCGATTCCATTCTCGTTGATTCCTTTCCAATCCATTCCATTCCACTCGGGTTATTTCAATTCCATTCCATTCAATTCCACTCGGGTTGATTACATTATATTCCATTCGGGTTGATTCCATTCCATTCCATTCCATTCCATTCGGGTTGATTCCATTCCATTCCATTCCATTCCATTCCATACGGAATGATTCCATTCCATTCCATTCCGTTCCATTCCTCTCGGGTTGACTCCATTCCATTCCATTCCGTTCCATTACATTCCATTCCATTCGGGTTGATTCCATTCCATTCCATTCCATTCCATTCCATTCCATTCCATTCCATTCGTGTTACATCCATTCCATTCCATTCCATTCCATTCCATTCGGGTTGATTCCATTCCACCCCTTTCCATTCCTTTCCATTAAATTCCATTCGTGTTTATTCCATTCCATTCCATTCCATTTGGGTTGATTCCATTCCATTCCATTCCATTTCATTCCATGCCATTCCATTCCATTCTATTCCATTCGGGTTGATTCCATTCCATTCCACTCCATTACATATGACTTGATTCCATTCCATTCCATTCCATTCCATTCCATTCCGCTTTATTCCATTCCATTCCATTCCATTTCATTCGGGTTGATTCCATTCCATTCCATTCCTTTAAATTCGGGTTGACTCCATTCCAATCCATTCCATTCCAGTCATTTCCATTCCATTCGGATTGATTCCATTCCATTCCATTCCATTCCTTTCCATTCCATTCCATTCGGGTTGATTCCATTCCATTCAATTCCATTCGTTTTGATTCCATTCCATTCCATTCCATTCCATTCCATTCGGGTTGATTCCCTTCCATTCCTTTCCATTCCATTCCATTCCATTCCATTCCATTCCATACCATTCCATTCCATTCCATTCGGGATGATTCCATTCCATTCCATTCCGTTATGCTTGATTCCATTCCGTTCCATTCCATTCCTTTCCATTCCATTCCATTCTTTTGGCTCCATTCCATTCCATTCCATTCCATTCGGGTTGATTACATTCCATTCTATTCCATTCCACTCCATTCCATTCCATTCGATTCCATTCTCGTTGATTCCATTCCATTCCATTGCATTCCTTTCGAGTTATTTCCATTCCATTCCATTCAATTCCACTCGAGTTGATTCTATTATATTACATTCGGGTTGATTCCATACCATTCCATTCCATTCCATTGGGGTAGATTGATTCCATTCCATTCCATTCCATTCCATTCAGTTCCATTCCATTCCATTCGGATTGATTCCATTCCATTCCATTCCATTCCATTCCATTCCATTCAGGTTACATCCCTTCCATTCCATTCCATTCCATTCCATTCGGGTTGTTTCCATTCCATTCCATTCCTTTAGATTCGGGTTGACTCCATTCCATTCCATTCCATTCCATTCCTTTCCATTTCTTTGGGATTGATTCCATTCCATTCCATTCCAGTCCATTCCTTTCCATTCCATTCCATTCGGGTTGAATCCATTCCATTGCATTCCATACCATTTGGGTTGATACCATTCCATTCCATTCAATTCCATTCCATTCCATTCGGATTGATTCCATTCCATTCCACTCCATACCATGCCATTCCATTCGTGTTACATCCATTCCATTCCATTCCATTCCATTCCATTCCATTCCATTCCATTCCATTCCATTCCATTCCGGTTGATTCCATTCCATTCCATTCCTTTCCATTCGGGTTGACTCCATTCCATTCCATTCCATTCCTTTCCATTCCATTGGGATTGATTCCATTCCATTCCATTCCATTCCATTCCTTTCCATTCCATTCCATTCGGCTTGACTCCATTCCATTCCATTCCATTCCATTCGTTTTGATTCTGTTCCATTCCATTCCATTCCATTCCATTCGTTTTGATTCCATTCCATTACATTCCATTCCATACGGGTTGATTCCATTCCATTCAATTCCATTCCACTCCATTCCATTCCATTCGATTCCATTCTCGTTGATTCCTTTCCAATCCATTCCATTCCATTCGGGTTATTTCAATTCCATTCCATTCAATTCCACTCGGGTTGATTACATTATATTCCATTCGGGTTGATTCCATTCCATTCCATTCCATTCCATTCGGGTTGATTCCATTCCATTCCATTCCATTCCATTCCATTCGGAATGATTCCATTCCATTCCATTCGGAATGATTCCATTCCATTCCATTCCGTTCCATTCCTCTCGGTTTGACTCCATTCCATTCCATTCCGTTCCATTACATTCCATTCCATTCGGCTTGATTCCATTCCATTCCATTCCATTCCATTCCGTTCGTGTTACATCCAATCCATTCAATTCCATTCCATTCCATTCGGGTTGATTCCATTCCATTCCTTTCCATTCCTTTCCATTAAATTCCATTCGTGTTTATTCCATTCCATTCCATTCCATTTTGGTTGATTCCATTCCATTCCATTCCATTTCATTCCATGCCATTCTATTCCATTCAATTCCATTCGTTTTGATTCCATTCCATTCCATTCCATTCCATTCCATTCCATTCCATTCCATTCCATTCCATTCGGGTTGATTCCATTCCATTCCATTCCATTCCATTCCATTCCATTCCATACCATTCCATTCGGGTTGATTCCATTCCATTCCATTCTATTGCATTCGGGTTGATTCCATTCCATTCCATTCCATTCCTTTCCATTACATATGACTTGATTCCATTCCATTCCATTCCATTCCATTCCATTCCATTCGGGTTGATTCCATTCCATTCCATTCCATTCCATTTCATTCGGTTTTATTCCATTCCATTCCCTTCCATTCCATTCCATTCCATTCCATTTCATTCCATTCCATTCCATTCGGTACGATTCCATTCCATTCCATTCCATTCGGCTTGATTACATTCCATTCCATTCCATTCCATTCCATTCCATTCTTTTTGATTCCGTTCCATTCCATTCCATTCCATTCGTTTTTATTCCATTCCATTCCATTCCATTCCATTCGGGTTGATTCCATTCCACTCCATTCCATTCCATTCGATTCCATTCTCTTTGATTCCATTCCACTCCATTCCATTCCATTCGAGTTATTTCAATTCCATTCCTTTCAATTCCACTCGGTTTGATTACATTTTATTCCATTAGGGTTGATTGCATTCCATTCCATTCCATTCCTTTCGGGTTGATTCCATTCCATTCCATTCCATTCCATTCCTTTCGGGTTGATTCCATTCCATTCCATTCCATTCCATCCCATTCGGAATGATTCCATTCCATTCCATTCCGTGCCATTCCTCTCGGGTTGACTCCATTCCATTCCATTCCGTCCCATTCCATTCCATTCCATTTGGGTTGATTCCATTCCATTCCATTCCATTCCATTCCATTCCATTCGTGTTACATCCATTCCATTCCATTCCATTACATTACATTACATTCGGGTTGATTCCATTCCATTCCTTTCCATTAAATTCCATTCGTGTTTATTCCATTCCATTCCATTCCATTTGGGTTGATTCCATTCCATTCCATTCCATTTCATTCCATGCCATTCCATTCCATTCTATTCCATTCGGGTTCATTCCATTCCATTCAACTCCATTACATATGACTTGATTCCATTCTATTCCATTCCATTCCATTCGGCTTTATTCCATTCCATTCCATTCCATTTCATTCGGGTTGATTCCATTCCATTCCATTCCTTTCCATTCGGGTTGATTCCATTCCAATCCACTCCATTCCAGTCATTTCCATTCCATTCGGATTGATTCCATTCCATTCCATTCCATTCCTTTCCATTCCATTCCATTCGGGTTGATTCCATTCCATTCAATTCCATTCGTTTTGATTCCATTCCATTCCATTCCATTCCATTCCATTCCATTCCATTCGGGTTGATTCCATTCCATTCCATTCCATTCCATTTCATTCCATTCCATTCCATACCATTCCATTCGGGTTGATTCCATTCCATTCCATTCTATTGCATTCGGGTTGATTCCATTAGATTCCATTCCATTCCTTTCCATTACATATGACTTGATTCCATTCAATTCCATTCCATTCCATTCCATTCCATTCCATTCCATTCCATTCCATTCCATTCGGGTTGATTCCATTCCATTCCATTCCATTCCATTCCATTCCATTCCATTCCATTCGTTTTGATTCCGTTCCATTCTATTCCATTCCATTCTTGTTGACTCCATTCCACTCCATTCCATTCCATTCGATTCCATTCTCGTTGATTCTATTCCAATCCATTCCATTCCATTCGTGTTATTTCAATTCCATTCCTTTCAATTCCACTCGGGTTGATTACATTTTATTCCATTCGGGTTGATTGCATTCCATTCCATTCCATTCCATTCGGGTTGATTCCATTCCATTCCATTCCATTCCATTCCATTCCATTCCATTCCATTCCATTCGCAATGATTCCATTCCATTCCATTCCATTCAATTCCATTACATATGACTTGATTCCATTCCATTCCTTTCCTTTCCATTCGGGATGATTTCATTGCATTCCATTGCATTCCATTCCATTCAATTCGGGTTGATTCCATTCCATTCCATTCCATTCCTTTCGGTTTTATTCCATTCCCTTCCATTCCTTTCCATTCCATTTCATTCCATTCCATTCCTTTCGGGATGATTCCATTCCATTCCATTCCATTCCATTCAGCTTGATTCCTTTCCATTCCGTTCCATTCCACTCCATTCCATTCGTTCTAATTCCATTCCATTCCATTCCATTCCAATCCATTCCATTCGTTTTGATTCCATTCCATTCCATTCCATTCCATTCCATTCGTGTTGATTCCATTCCATTCCATTTCATTCCATTCCATTCCATTCCATTCGGCTTGATTCCATTCCCTTCCATTACTTTTCATTACATTCCATTCGTTTTGATTCCATTCCATTCCATTCAATTCCATTCGGGTTGATTCCATTCAATTCAATTCCATTCCACTCCATTCCATTCCATTCGACTCCATTCTCGTTGATTCCACTCCATTCCATTCCATTCCATTCGGGTTATTTCCATTCCATTCGATTCAATTACACTCGGGTTGATTCCATTATATTCTATTCGAGTTGATTCCATTCCATTCCATTCCATTCCATTCGGGTTGATTCCATGCCATTCCATTCCATTCCATTCGGATTCATTCCATTCCATTCCATTCCATTCCATTCCATTTGTTTCCATTTCTTTGCGGTTGACTCCATTCCATTCCATTCCATTCCATTCCATTCCACTCCATTCCATTCGGGTTGATTCCATTCCATTCCATTCCATTCCATTCGTGTTACATCCATTCCATTCCATTCCATTCCGTTCCATTCCATTCCTTTCGGGTTGATTCCAAATCATTCCATTCCATTGCGTTCCATTCCATTCCACTCCATTCCCTTCTGGGTGATTCTATTCCATTCCATTCCATTCCATTCCATTACATATGACTTGATTCCATTCCATTCCATCCCATTCCATTCCATTCCATTCCATTCGGGTTGATTTCATTGCATTGAATTGCATTCCATTCCATTCAATTCGGGTTGATTCCATTCCATTATTTCCATTTCACTCGGTTTTATTCCATTCCATTCCATTCGATTCCATTCTCGTTGATTCCATTCCAATCCATTCCATTCCATTAGGGTTATTTCAATTCCATTCCATTCAATTCCACTCGGGTTGATTACATTATATTCCATTCAGGTTGATTCCATTCCATTCCATTCCATTCCATTCCATTCGGGTTGATTCCATTCCATTCCATTCCATTCCATTCCTTTCCATTCCATTCCATTCCATTCGGAATGATTCCATTCCATTCCATTCCATTCCATTCCATTCGGCTTGATTCCATTCCATACCATTCCATTCCATTCGTTTTGTTTCCGTTCCATTCCATTCCATTCCATTCGTCTTGATTCCATTCCATTCCATTCCATTCCATTCCATTCCATTACATTCGATTCCATTCTAGTTGATTCCATTCCAATCCATTCCATTCCATTCGGGTTATTTCAATTCCATTCCTTTCCATTCCACTCGGGTTGATTACATTTTATTCCATTCGGATTGATTCCATTCCATTCCATTCCATTCCATTCGGGTTGATTCCATTCCATTCCATTCCATTCCATTCCATTCCATTCGCAATGATTCCATTCCATTCCATTCCATTCGGGTTGATTCCATTCCATTCCATTCCATTCCTTTCCATTCCCTTCCATTCGGGTTGATTCCATTCCATTCAATTCCATTCGTTTTGATTCCATTCCATTCCATTCCATTCCATTCCATTCCATTCCATTGGGGTTGATTCCATTCCATTCCATTCAATTCCATTCCATTCCATTCCATTCCATTCCATTCCATTCCATTCCATTCCATACCATTCCATTCGGGTTGATTCCATTCCATTCCATTCTATTGCATTCGGGTTGATTCCATTCCATTCCATTCCATTCCTTTCCATTACATATGAATTGATTCCACTCCATTCCATTCCATTCCATTCCATTCTATTCCATTCCATTCCATTCGGGTAGATTCCATTCCATTCCATTCCATTCCATTCCATTTCATTCGGTTTTATTCCATTCCATTCCATTCCATTCCATTCCATTCCATTCCATTCCATTCCATTCCATTTCATTCCATTCGGTATGATTCTATTCCATTCCATTCCATTCGGCTTGATTCCATTCCATTCCATTCCATTCCATTCCATTCGTTTTGATTTCATTCCATTCCATTCCATTCCATTCGTTTTGATTCCATTCCATTCCATTCCATTCCATTCCATTCGATTCCATTCCATTCGGGTTGATTCCATTCCACTCCATTCCATTCCATTCGATTCCATTCTCGTTGATTCCTTTCCAATCCATTCCATTCCATTCGGGTTATTTCAATTCCATTCCTTTCAATTCCACTCGGGTTGATTACATTTTATTCCATTCGGGTTGATTCCATTCCATTCCATTCCATTCCATTCGGGTTGATTCCATTCCATTCCATTCCATTCCATTCCATTCCATTCCATTCCATTCCATTCCATTCCATTTGCAATGATTCCATTCCATTCCATTCCTTTCCATTCCATTCCATTACATATGACTTGATTCCATTCCATTCCATTCCATTCCATTCCATTCCATTCCATTCCATTCCATTCCATTCCATTCCTTTCCATTCGGGTTGATTTCATTGCATTGAATTGCATTCCATTCCATTCAATTCGAGTTGATTCCATTCCATTCTTTCCATTTCATTCGGTTTTATTCCATTCCATTCCATTCAATTCCATTCCATTCCATTCCATTTCATTCCATTCCATTCCATTCGGTATGATTCCATTCCATTCCATTCCATTCCTTTTGGTTCCGTTCGATTCCGTTCCATTCCATTCGTTTTGATTCCATTCCATTCCATTCCATTCAATTCGGGTTGATTCCATTCCATTCAATTCCATTGCACTCCATTCCATTCCATTCGATTCCATTCTCGTTGATTCCATTCCAATGCATTCCATTCCATTCGGGTTATTTCAATTCCATTCCATTCAATTCCACTCGGGTTGACTTCATTATATTCCATTCAGGTTGATTCCATTCCATTCCATTCCATTCCATTCGGGTTGACTCCATTCCATTCCATTCCATTCCATTCCATTACATTACATTCGGAATGATTACATTCCATTCCATTCCATTCCATTCCATTCCATTCCATTACATATAACTTTATTCCATTCCATTCCATTCCATTCCTTTCCTTTCCATTCGGGATGATTTCATTGCATTCAATTGCATTCCATTCCATTCCTTTCCATTCCATTCCATTCGGCTTGACTCCATTCCATTCCATTCCATTCCATTCCATTCGTTTTGATTCTGTTCCATTCCATTCCATTCCATTCCATTCGTTTTGATTCCATTCCATTACATTCCATTCCATACGGGTTGATTCCATTCCATTCCATTCCATTCCACTCCATTCCATTCCATTCGATTCCATTCTCGTTGATTCCTTTCCAATCCATTCCATTCCACTCGGGTTATTTCAATTCCATTCCATTCAATTCCACTCGGGTTGATTACATTATATTCCATTCGGGTTGATTCCATTCCATTCCATTCCATTTCATTCCATTCGGGTTGATTCCATTCCATTCCATTCCATTCCATTCCATTCGGAATGATTCCATTCCATTCCATTCCGTTCCATTCCTCTCGGGTTGACTCCATTCCATTCCATTCTGTTCCATTACATTCCATTCCATTCGGGTTGATTCCATTCCATTCAATTCCATTCCATTCCATTCCATTCCATTCGATTCCATTCTCGTTGATTCCATTCCAATCCATTCCATTCCATTCGGGTTATTTCAATTCCATTCCATTCAATTCCACTCGGGTTGATTACATTATATTCCATTCAGGTTGATTCCATTCCATTCCATTCCATTCGGGTTGATTCCATTCCATTCCATTCCATTCCATTCCACTCGGAATGATTCCATTCCATTCCATTCCATTCCATTCCATTCCATTACATATGACTTGATTCCATTCCATTCCTTTCCTTTCCATTCAGGATGATTTCATTGCATTCAATTGCATTCCATTCCATTCAATTCGGGTTGATTCCATTCCATTCCATTCCGTTCCATTCGGTTTTATTCCATTCCCTTCCATTCCTTTCCATTCCATTCCTTTCGGGATGATTCCATTCCATTCCATTCCATTCCATTCAGCTTGATTCCTTTCCATTCCGTTACATTCCACTCCATTCCATTCGTTCTAATTCCTTTCCATTCCATTCCATTCCAATCCATTCCATTCGTTTTGATTCCATTCCATTCCATTCCATTCCATTCGTGTTGATTCCATTCCATTCCATTTCATTCCATTCCATTCCATTCCATTCGGCTTGATTCCATTCCCTTCCGTTACTTTTCATTCCATTCCATTCGTTTTGATTCCTTTCCATTCCATTCCATTCCATTCCATTCCATTCGGGTTGATTCCATTCAATTCCATTCCATTCCACTCCATTCCATTCCATTCGATTCCATTCTCGCTGATTCCACTCCATTCCATTCCATTCCATTCGGGTTATTTCCATTCCATTCGATTCAATTACACTCGGGTTGATTCCATTATATTCTATTCGGGTTGATTCCATTCCATTCCATTCCATTCCATTCGGGTTGATTCCATTCCATTCCATTCCATTCCATTCGGATTGATTCCATTCCATTCCATTCCATTCCTTTCCATTTGTTTCCATTCCTTTGCGGTTGACTCCATTCCATTCCATTCCATTCCATTCCATTCCACTCCATTCCATTCGGGTTGATTCTATTCCATTCCATTCCATTCCATTCGTGTTACATCCATTCCATTCCATTCCATTCCATTTCATTCCTTTCGGGTTGATTCCAAATCATTCCATTCCATTGCGTTCCATTCCATTCCACTCCATTCCCTTCTGGGTGATTGTATTCCATTCCATTCCATTCCATTCCATTACATATGACTTGATTCCATTCCATTCCATTCCATTCCATTCCATTCCATTCCATTCGGGTTGATTTCATTGCATTGAATTGCATCCCATTCCATTCAATTCGGGTTGATTCCATTCCATTATTTCCATTTCACTCGGTTTTATTCCATTCCATTCCATTCGATTCCATTCTCGTTGATTCCATTCAAATCCATTCCATTCCATTCGGGTTATTTCAATTCCATTCCATTCAATTCCACTCGGGTTGTTTACATTATATTCCATTCAGGTTGATTCCATTCCATTCCATTCCATTCTATTCGGGTTGATTCCATTCCATTCCATTCCATTCCATTCCATTCCATTCCATTCCATTCCATTCCATTCGGAATGATTCCATTCCATTCCATTCCATTCCATTCCATTCCATTACATATGACTTGATTCCATTCCATTCCATTCCATTCCTTTCCTTTCCATTCGGGATGATTTCATTGCATTCAATTGCATTCCATTCCATTCCTTTCCATTCCATTCCATTCGGCTTGACTCCATTCCATTCCATTCCATTCCATTCCATTCGTTTTGATTCTGTTCGATTCCATTCCATTCCATTCCATTCGTTTTGATTCCATTCCATTACATTCCATTCCATACGGGTTGATTCCATTCCATTCAATTCCATTCCACTCCATTCCATTCCATTCGATTCCATTCTCGTTGATTTCTTTCCAATCCATTCCATTCCACTCGGGTTATTTCAATTCCATTCCATTCAATTCCACTCGGGTTGATTACATTATATTCCATTCGGGTTGATTCCATTCCATTCCATTCCATTCCATTCGGGCTGATTCCATTCCATTCCATTCCATTCCATTCCATTCGGAATGATTCCATTCCATTCCATTCCGTTCCATTCCACTCGGGTTGACTCCATTCCATTCCATTCCGTTCCATTACATTCCATTCCATTCGGGTTGATTCCATTCCATTCCATTCGTGTTACATCCATTCCATTCCATTCCATTCCATTCCATTCCATTCCATTCCATTCGGGTTGATTCCATTCCATTCCATTCCATTCCTTTCCATTCCATTCCATTCTGGTTGATTCCATTCAATTCAATTCCATTCGTTTTGATTCCATTCCATTCCATTCCATTCCATTCCATTCCATTCGGCTTGATTCCCTTCCCTTCCATTCCATTCCATTCCATTCCATTCCATTCCATACCATTCCATTCGGGTTGATTCCATTCCATTCCATTCTATTGCATTCGGGTTGATTCCATTCCATTCCATTCCATTCCTTTCCATTACATATGACTTGATTCCATTCCATTCCATTCCATTCCATTCCATTCCATTCCATTCCGGTTGATTTCATTCCATTCCATTCCTTTCCATTGGGATTGATTCCATTCCATTCCATTCCATTCTATTCCTTTCCATTCCATTCCATTCGGCTTGACTCCATTCCATTCCATTCCATTCCATTCCATTCCATTCGTTTTGATTCTGTTCCACTCCATTCCATTCCATTCCATTCGTTTTGATTCCATTCCATTGCATTCCATTCCATACGGCTTGATTCCATTCCATTCAATTCCATTCCACTCCATTCCATTCCATTCGATTCCATTCTCGTTGATTCCTTTCCAATCCATTCCATTCCATTCGGGTTATTTCAATTCCATTCCATTCAATTCCACTCGGGTTGATTACATTATATTCCAATCGGGTTGATTCCATTCCATTCCATTCCATTCCATTCGGGTTGATTCCATTCCATTCCATTCCATTCCCTTCGGGTTGATTCCATTCCATTCCTTTCCATTCCTTTCCATTAAATTCCATTCGTGTTTATTCCATTCCATTCCAATCCATTTGGGTTGATTCCATTCCATTCCATTCCATTTCATTCCATGCCATTCCATTCCATTCTATTCCATTCGGGTTGATTCCATTCCATTCCACTCCATTACTTATGACTTGATTCCATTCCATTCCATTCCATTCCATTCGGCTTTATTCCATTCCATTCCATTCCATTTCATTCGGGTTGATTCCATTCCATTCCATTCCTTTCCATTCGGGTTGACTCCATTCCAATCCATTCCGTTCCAGTCATTTCCATTCCATTCGGATTGATTCCATTCCATTCCATTCCTTTCCTTTCCATTCCATTCCATTCGGGTTGATTCCATTCCATTCAATTACATTCGTTTTGATTCCAATCCATTCCATTCCATTCCATTCCATTCCATTCCATTCCATTCGGGTTGATTCCATTCCATTCCATTCCATTCCATTCCTTTCCATTCCATTCCATTCCATTCCATTCCATACCTTTCCATTCGGGTTGATTCCATTCCATTCCATTCTATTGCATTCGGGTTGATTCCATTCCATTCCATTCCATTCCTTTCCATTACATATGACTTGATTCCATTCCATTCCATTCCATTCCATTCCATTCCATTCCATTCAATTCCATTCGGGTTGATTCCACTCCATTCCATTCCATTCCATTCCATTTCATTCGGTTTTATTCCATTCCATTCCATTCCATTCCATTCCATTCCATTCCATTCCATTCCATTTCATTGCATACCATTCCATTCGGTATGATTCCATTCCATTCCATTCCATTCGGCTTGATTCCATTCCATACCATTCCATTCCATTCGTTTTGTTTCCGTTCCATTCCATTCCATTCCATTCGTTTTGATTCCATTCCATTCCATTCCATTCCATTCGGGTTGATTCCATTCCACTCCATTCCATTCCATTCGATTCCATTCTCGTTGATTCCATTCCAATCCATTCCATTCAATTCGGGTTATTTCAATTCCATTCCTTTCAATTCCACTCGGGTTGATTACATTTTATTCCATTCGGGTTGATTCCATTCCATTCCATTCTGTTCCATTCGGGTTGATTCCATTCCATTCCATTCCATTCCATTCCATTCCATTCCATTCGCAATGATTCCATTCCATTCCATTCCATTCGGGTTGATTCCATTCCATTTCATTCCATTCATTTCCATTCCCTTCCATTCGGGTTGATTCCATTCCATTCAATTCCATTCGTTTTGATTCCATTCCATTCCATTCCATTCCATTCCATTCGTTTTGATTCCATTCCATTCCATTCCATTCCATTCGGGTTGATTCCATTCCACTCCATTCCATTCCATTCGATTCCATTCTCGTTGATTCCTTTCCAATCCATTCCATTCCATTAGGGTTATTTCAATTCCATTCCTTTCAATTCCACTCGGGTTGATTCCATTCCATTCCATTCCTTTCCATTCCATTCCATTCCATTCCATTCCATTCCATTCCATTCGCAATGATTCCATACCATTCCATTCCATTCCATTCCATTTCATATGACTTGATTCCATTCCATTCCATTCCATTCCATTCCATTCCATTCCATTCCATTCCATTCCTTTCCTTTCGGGTTGATTTCATTGCATTGAATTGCATTCCATTCCATTCAATTCGAGTTGATTCCATTCCATTCTTTCCATTTCATTCGGTTTTATTCCATTCCATTCCATTCAATTCCATTCCATTCCATTCCATTTGATTCCATTCCATTCCATTCGGTATGATTCCATTCCATTCCATTCCATTAGGCTTGATTCCATTCCATTCCATTCCATTCCACTCCATTCGTTTTGATTCCGTTCGATTCCGTTCCATTCCATTCGTTTTGATTCCATTACATTCCATTCCATTCAATTCGGGTTGATTCCATTCCATTCAATTCCATTCCACTCCATTCCATTCCATTCGATTCCATTCTCGTTGATTCCATTCCAATCCATTACATTCCATTCGGGTTATTTCAATTCCATTCCATTCAATTCCACTCGGGTTGATTTCATTATATTCCATTCAGGTTGATTCCATTCCATTCCATTCCATTCGGGTTGATTCCATTCCATTCCATTCCATTCAATTCCATTCCATTCCATTCCATTCCATTCGGAATGATTCCATTCCATTCCATTCCATTCCATTCCATTCCATTCCATTCCATTACATCTGACTTGATTCAATTCCATTCCATTCCATTCCTTTCCTTTCCATTCGGGATGATTTCATTGCATTCAATTGCATTCCATTCCATTCCTTTCCATTCCATTCCATTCCATTCGGCTTGACTCCATTCCATTCCATTCCATTCCATTCCATTCCATTCCATTCCATTCCATTCGTTTTGATTCTGTTCCATTCCATTCCATTCGTTTTGATTCCATTCCATTACATTCCATTCCATACGGGTTGATTCCATTCCATTCAATTCCATTCCACTCCATTCCATTCCATTCGATTCCATTCTCGTTGATTCCTTTCCAATCCATTCCATTCCACTCGGGTTATTTCAATTCCATTCCATTCAATTCCACTCCGGTTGATTACATTATATTCCATTCGGGTTGATTCCATTCCATTCCATTCCATTCCATTCGGGTTGATTCCATTCCATTCCATTCCATTCCATTCCATACGGAATGATTCCATTCCATTCCATTCCGTTCCATTCCTCTCGGGTTGACTCCATTCCATTCCATTCCATTCCATTCCATTCCATTCCATTCGTGTTACATCCGTTCCATTCCATTCCATTCCATTTTATTCCATTCGGGTTGATTCCATTCCACCCCTTTCCATTCCTTTCCATTAAATTCCATTCGTGTTTATTCCATTCCATTCCATTCCATTTGGGTTGATTCCATTCCATTCCATTCCATTTCATTCCTTGCCATTCCATTGCATTCTATTCCATTCGGGTTGATTCCATTCCATTCCACTCCATTACATATGACTTTATTCCATTCCATTCCATTCCATTCCATTCGGCTTTATTCCATTCCATTCCATTCCATTTCATTCGGGTTGATTCCATTCCATTCCATTCCTTTAAATTCGGGTTGACTCCATTCCAATCCATTCCATTCCAGTCATTTCCATTCCATTCGGATTGATTCCATTCCATTCCATTCCATTCCTTTCCATTCCATTCCATTCGGGTTGATTCCATTCCATTCAATTCCATTCGTTTTGATTCCATTCCATTCCATTCCATTCCATTCCATTCCATTCCATTCGGGTTGATTCCCTTCCATTCCATTCCATTCCATTCCATTCCATTCCATTCCATTCGGGATGATTCCATTCCATTCCATTCCATTATGCTTGATTCCATTCCGTTCCATTCCATTCCATTCCATTCCATTCCATTCTTTTTGACTCCATTCCATTCCATTCCATTCCATTCGGGTTGATTACATTCCATTCTATTCCATTCCACTCCATTCCATTCCATTCGATTCCATTCTCGTTGATTCCATTCCATTCCATTGCATTCCTATCGAGTTATTTCCATTCCATTCCATTCAATTCCACTCGAGTTGATTCTATTATATTACATTCGGGTTGATTCCATTCCATTCCATTCCATTCCATTGGGGTAGATTGATTCCATTCCATTCCATTCCATTCCATTCAGTTCCATTCCATTCCATTCGGATTGATTCCATTCCATTCCATTCCATTCCATTCCATTCCATTCCATTCCATTCCATTCCATTCCGGTTGATTCCATTCCATTCCATTCCTTTCCATTCGGGTTGACTCCATTCCATTCCATTCCATTCCTTTCCATTCCATTGGGATTGATTCCATTCCATTCCATTCCATTCCATTCCTTTCCATTCCATTCCATTCGGCTTGACTCCATTCCATTCCATTCCATTCCATTCGTTTTCATTTTGTTCCATTCCATTCCATTCCATTCCATTCGTTTTGATTCCATTCCATTACATTCCATTCCATACGGGTTGATTCCATTCCATTCCATTCCATTCCACTCCATTCCATTCCTTTCGATTCCATTCTCGTTGATTCCTTTCCAATCCATTCCATTCCATTCGGGTTATTTCAATTCCATTCCATTCAATTCCAGTCGGGTTGATTACATTATATTCCATTCGGGTTGATTCCATTCCATTCCATTCCATTCCATTCGGGTTGATTCCATTCCATTCCATTCCATTCCATTCCATTCCATTCCATTCGGAATGATTCCATTCCATTCCATTCCGTTCCATTCCTCTCGGTTTGACTCCATTCCATTCCATTCCGTTCCATTACATTGCATTCCATTCGGGTTGATTCCATTCCACTCCATTCCATTCCATTCCGTTCGTGTTACATCCAATCCATTCCATTCCATTCCATTCCATTCCATTCCATTCCATTCGGGTTGATTCCATTCCATTCCTTTCCATTCCTTTCCATTAAATTCCATTCGTGTTTATTCCATTCCATTCCATTCCATTTTGGTTGATACCATTCCATTCCATTCCATTTCATTCCATGCCATTCCATTCCATTCAATTCCATTCGTTTTGATTCCGTTCCATTCCATTCCATTCCATTCCATTCCATTCCATTCCATTCCATTCCATTCCATTCGGGTTGATTCCATTCCATTCCATTCCATTCCATTACGTACCATTCCATTCGGGTTGATTCCATTCCATTCCATTCTATTGCATTCGGGTTGATTCCTTTCCATTCCATTCCATTCCATTCCTTTCCATTACATATGACTTGATTCCATTCCATTCCATTCCATTCCATTCCATTCGGGTTGATTCCATTCCATTCCATTCCATTCCATTCCATTCCATTTCATTCGGTTTTATTCCATTCCATTCCATTCCATTCCATTCCATTCCATTTCATTCCATTCCATTCCATTCGGTACGATTCCATTCCATTCCATTCCATTCGACTTGATTCCATTCCATTCCATTCCATTCCATTCCATTCGATTCCATTCGTTTTGATTCCGTTCCATTCCATTCCATTCCATTCGTTTTGATTCCATTCCATTCCATTCCATTCCATTCGGGTTGATTCCATTCCACTCCATTCCATTCCATTCGATTCCATTCTCTTTGATTCCATTCCACTCCATTCCATTCCATTCGAGTTATTTCAATTCCATTCCTTTCAATTCCACTCGGTTTGATTACATTTTATTCCATTCGGGTTGATTGCATTCCATTCCATTCCATTCCTTTCGGGTTGATTCCATTCCATTCCATTCCATTCCATTCCTTTCGGGTTGATTCCATTCCATTCCATTCCATTCCATCCCATTCGGAATGATTCCATTCCATTCCATTCCGTGCCATTCCTCTCGGGTTGACTCCATTCCATTCCATTCCGTCCCACTCCATTCCATTCCATTCGGGTTGATTCCATTCCATTCCATTCCATTCCATCCCATTCGTGTTACATCCATTCCATTCCATTCCATTACATTACATTCCATTCGGGTTGATTCCATTCCATTCTTTTCCATTCCTTTCCATTAAATTCCATTCGTGTTTTTTCCATTCCATTCCATTCCATTTGGGTTGATTCCATTCCGTTCCATTCCATTTCATTCCATGCCATTCCATTCCATTCTATTCCATTCGGGTTCATTCCATTCCATTCCATTCCATTACATATGACTTGATTCCATTCTATTCCATTCCATTCCATTCGGCTTTATTCCATTCCATTCCATTCCATTTCATTCGGGTTGATTCCATTCCATTCCATTCCTTTCCATTCGGGTTGACTCCATTCCAATCCACTCCATTCCAGTCATTTCCATTCCATTCGGATTGATTCCATTCCATTCCATTCCATTCCTTTCCATTCCATTCCATTCGGGTTGATTCCATTCCATTCAATTCCATTCGTTTTGATTCCATTCCATTCCATTCCATTCCATTCCATTCCATTCGGGTTGATTCCATTCCATTCCATTCCATTCCATTCCATTCCATTTCATTCCATTCCATTCCGTACCATTCCATTCGGGTTGATTCCATTCCATTCCATTCTATTGCATTCGGGTTGATTCCATTCCATTCCATTCCATTCCTTTAGATTACATATGACTTGATTCCATTCCATTCCATTCCATTCCATTCCATTCCATTCCATTCCATTCCATTCGGGTTGATTCCATTCCATTCCATTCCATTCCATTTCATTCGGTTTTATTCCATTCCATTCCATTCCATTCCATTGCATTCCATTCCATTCCATTCCATTCCATTCCATTTCATTCCATTGCATTCCATTCGGTATGATTCCATTCCATTCCATTCCATGCGGCTTGATTCCATTCCATTCCATTCCATTCGTTTTGATTCCGTTCCATTCTATTCCATTCCATTCGTTTTGATTCCATTCCATTCCATTCCATTCGTGTTGATTCCATTCCACTCCATTCCATTCCATTCGATTCCATTCTCGTTGATTCTATTCCAATCCATTCCATTCCATTCGGTTTATTTCAATTCCATTCCATTCAATTCCACTCGGGTTGATTACATTATATTCCATTCAGGTTGATTCCATTCCATTCCATTCCATTCCATTCGGGTTGATTCCATTCCATTCCATTCCATTCCATTCCATTCCATTCCATTCCATTCGGAATGATTCCATTCCATTCCATTCCATTCCATTCCATTCCATTCCATTCCATTACATATGACTTGATTCCATTCCATTCCATTCCATTCCTTTCCTTTCCTTTCGGGATGATTTCATTGCATTCAATTGCATTCCATTCCATTCCTTTCCATTCCATTCCATTCGGCTTGACTCCATTCCATTCCATTCCATTCCATTCCATTCGTTTTGATTCTGTTCGATTCCATTCCAATCCATTCCATTCGTTTTGATTCCATTCCATTACATTCCATTCCATACGGGTTGATTCCATTCCATTCAATTCCATTCCACTCCATTCCATTCCATTCGATTCCATTCTCGTTGATTCCTTTCCAATCCATTCCATTCCACTCGGGTTATTTCAATTCCATTCCATTCAATTCCACTCGGGTTGATTACATTATATCCCATTCGGGTTGATTCCATTCCATTCCATTCCATTCCATTCGGGTTGATTCCATTCCATTCCATTCCATTCCATTCCATTCGGAATGATTCCATTCCATTCCATTCTGTTCCATTCCTCTCGGGTTGACTCCATTCCATTCCATTCCGTTCCATTACATTCCATTCCATTCGGGTTGATTCCATTCCATTCCATTCCATTCCATTCCATTCCATTCCATTCCATTCCATTCGGGATGATTCCATTCCATTCCTTTCCAATCATTTCCATTAAATTCCATTCGTGTTTATTCCATTCCATTCCATTCCATTTGGGTTGATTCCATTCCATTCCATTCTATTTCATTCCATGCCATTCCATTCCATTCTATTCCATTCGGGTTGATTCCATTCCATTCCACTCCATTACATATGACTTGATTCCATTCCATTCCATTCCATTCAATTCGGCTTTATTCCAATCCATTCCATTCCATATCATTCGGGTTGATTCCATTCCATTCCATTCCTTTCCATTCGGGTTGACTCCACTCCAATCCATTCCACTCCAGTCATTTCCATTCCTTTCGGGTTGATTCCATTCCATTCCATTCCATTCCTTTCCATTACATATGACTTGATTCCATTCCATTCCATTCCATTCCATTCCATTCCATTCCCTTCCATTCCGGTTGATTTCATTCCATTCCATTCCTTTCCATTGGGATTGATTCCATTCCATTCCATTCCATTCCATTCCATTCCATTCCTTTCCATTCCATTCCATTCGGCTTGACTCCATTCCATTCCATTCCATTCCATTCCATTCGTTTTGATTCTGTTCCATTCCATTCCATTCCATTCCATTCGTTTTGATTCCATTCCATTACATTCCATTCCATACGGGTTGATTCCATTCCATTCAATTACATTCCACTCCATTCCATTCCATTCGATTCCATTCTCGTTGATTCCTTTCCAATTCATTCCATTCCATTCGGGTTATTTCAATTCCATTCCATTCAATTCCACTCGGGTTGATTACATTATATTCCAATCGGGTTGATTCCATTCCATTCCATTCCATTCCATTCGGGTTGATTCCATTCCATTCGAATCCATTCCAATCCATTCGGAATGATTCCATTCCATTCCATTCCGTTCCATTCCTCTCGGGTTGACTCCATTCCATTCCATTCCGTTCCATTACATTCCCTTCCATTCGGGTTGATTCCATTCCATTCCATTCAATTCCATTCCGTTCGTGTTACATCCATTCCATTCCATTCCATTCCGTTCCATTCCATTCCATTCGGGTTGATTCCATTCCATTCCTTTCCATTCCTTTCCATTAAATTCCATTCGTGTTTATTCCATTCCATTCCAATCCATTTGGGTTGATTCCATTCCATTCCATTCCATTTCATTCCATGCCATTCCATTCCATTCTATTCCATTCGGGTTGATTCCATTCCATTCCACTCCATTACATATGACTTGATTCCATTCCATTCCATTCCATTCCATTCGGCTTTATTCCATTCCATTCCATTCCATTTCATTCGGGTTGATTCCATTCCATTCCATTCCTTTCCATTCGGGTTGACTCCATTCCAATCCATTCCATTCCAGTCATTTCCATTCCATTCGGATTGATTCCATTCCATTCCATTCCTTTCCTTTCCATTCCATTGCATTCGGGTTGATTCCATTCCATTCAATTCCATTCGTTTTGATTCCAATCCATTCCATTCCATTCCATTCGGGTTGATTCCATTCCATTCCATTCCATTCCATTCCATTCCATTCCATTCCATTCCATTCCATTCCATTCCATACCTTTCCATTCGGGTTGATTCCATTCCATTCCATTCTATTGCATTCGGGTTGATTCCATTCCATTCCATCCCATTCCTTTCCATTACATATGACTTGATTCCATTCCATTCCATTCCATTCCATTCCATTCGGGTTGATTCCAATCCATTCCATTCCATTCCATTCCATTTCATTCGGTTTTATTCCATTCCATTCCATTCCATTCCATTCCATTCCATTCCATTCCATTCCATTCCATTTCATTGCATACAATTCCATTCGGTATGATTCCATTCCATTCCATTCCATTCGCCTTGATTCCATTCCATACCATTCCATTCCATTCGTTTTGTTTCCGTTCCATTCCATTCCATTCCATTCCATTCGGTTTGATTCCATTCCACTCCATTCCATTCCATTCGATTCCATTCTCGTTGATTCCATTCCAATCCATTCCATTCCATTCGGGTTATTTCAATTCCATTCCTTTCAATTCCACTCGGGTTGATTACATTTTATTCCATTCTGGTTGATTCCATTCCATTCCATTCCATTCCATTCGGGTTGATTCCATTCCATTCCATTCCATTCCATTCCATTCCATTCCATTCCATTCCATTCGCAATGATTCCATTCCATTCCATTCCATTCGGGTTGATTCCATTCCATTCCATTCCATTCCTTTCCATTCCCTTCCATTCGTGTTGATTCCATTCCATTCAATTCCATTCGTTTTGATTCCATTCCATTCCATTCCATTCCATTCCATTCCATTCCATTGGGGTTGATTCCATTCCATTCCATTCCATTCCATTCCATTCCATTCCATTCCATACCATTCCATTCGGGTTGATTCCATTCCATTCCATTCTATTGCATTCGGGTTGATTCCATTCCATTCCATTCCATTCCTTTCCATTACATATGACTTGATTCCATTCCATTCCATTCCATTCCATTCCATTCGGGTTGATTCCATTCCATTCCATTCCATTCCATTCCATTTCATTCGGTTTTATTCCATTCCATTCCATTCCATTCCATTCCATTCCATTCCATTCCACTCCATTCCATTCCATTCGGTATGATTCCATTCCATTCCATTCCATTCGGCTTGATTCCATTCCATTCCATTCCATTCCATTCCATTCCATTCCATTCCATTCGTTTTGATTCCATTCCATTCCATTCCAATCCATTCGTTTTGATACCATTCCATTCCATTCCATTCCATTCGGGTTGATTCCATTCCACTCCATTCCATTCCATTCGATTCCATTCTCGTTGATTCCTTTCCAATCCATTCCATTCCATGCGGGTTATTTCAATTCCATTCCTTTCAATTCCACTCGGGTTGATTACATTTTATTCCATTCGGGTTGATTCCATTCCATTCCATTCCATTCCATTCGGGTTGATTCCATTCCATTCCATTCCATTCCATTCCATTCCATTCCATTCCATTCGCAATGATTCCATTCCATTCCATTCCATTCCATTCCATTCCATTCCATTCCATTCCATTACATATGACTTGATTCCATTCCATTCCATTCCATTCCATTCCATTCCATTGCATTCCATTCCATTCCTTTCCATTCGGGTTGATTCCATTGCATTGAATTGCATTCCATTCCATTCAATTCGAGTTGATTCCATTCCATTCTTTCCATTTCATTCGGTTTTATTCCATTCCATTCCATTCAATTCCATTCCATTCCATTCCATTTGATTCCATTCCATTCCATTCGGTATGATTCCATTCCATTCCATTCCATTAGGCTTGATTCCATTCCATTCCATTCCATTCCATTCCATTCGTTTTGATTCCGTTTGATTCCGTTCCATTCCATTCGTTTTTATTCCATTACATTCCATTCCATTCAATTCGGGTTGATTCCATTCCATTCAATTCCATTCCACTCCATTCCATTCCATTCGATTCCATTCTCGTTGATTCCATTCCAATCCATTCCATTCCATTCGGGTTATTTCAATTCCATTCCATTCAATTCCACTCGGGTTGATTTCATTATATTCCATTCAGGTTGATTCCATTCCATTCCATTCCATTCCATTCCATTCCATTCGTTTTGATACCATTCCATTCCATTCCATTCCATTCGGGTTGATTCCATTCCACTCCATTCCATTCCATTCGATTCCATTCTCGTTGATTCCTTTCCAATCCATTCCATTCCATGCGGGTTATTTCAATTCCATTCCTTTCAATTCCACTCGGGTTGATTACATTTTATTCCATTCGGGTTGATTCCATTCCATTCCATTCCATTCCATTCGGGTTGATTCCATTCCATTCCATTCCATTCCATTCCATTCCATTCCATTCCATTCCATTCGCAATGATTCCATTCCATTCCATTCCATTCCATTCCATTCCATTCCATTCCATTCCATTACATATGACTTGATTCCATTCCATTCCATTCCATTCCATTCCATTCCATTGCATTCCATTCCATTCCTTTCCATTCGGGTTGATTCCATTGCATTGAATTGCATTCCATTCCATTCAATTCGAGTTGATTCCATTCCATTCTTTCCATTTCATTCGGTTTTATTCCATTCCATTCCATTCAATTCCATTCCATTCCATTCCATTTGATTCCATTCCATTCCATTCGGTATGATTCCATTCCATTCCATTCCATTAGGCTTGATTCCATTCCATTCCATTCCATTCGTTTTGATTCCGTTCGATTCCGTTCCATTCCATTCGTTTTGATTCCATTACATTCCATTCCATTCAATTCGGGTTGATTCCATTCCATTCAATTCCATTCCACTCCATTCCATTCCATTCGATTCCATTCTCGTTGATTCCATTCCAATCCATTCCATTCCATTCGGGTTATTTCAATTCCATTCCATTCAATTCCACTCGGGTTGATTTCATTATATTCCATTCAGGTTGATTCCATTCCATTCCACTCCATTCCATTCGGGTTGATTCCATTCCATTCCATTCCATTCCATTCCATTCCATTCCATTCCATTCCATTCGGAATGATTCCATTCCATTCCGTTCCATTCCATTTCATTCCATTCCATTACATCTGACTTGATTCAATTCCATTCCATTCCATTCCTTTCCGTTCCATTCGGGATGATTTCATTGCATTCAATTGCATTCCATTCCATTCCTTTCCATTCCATTCCATTCGGCTTGACTCCATTCCATTCCATTCCATTCCATTCCATTCGTTTTGATTCTGTTCCATTCCATTCCATTCCATTCGTTTTGATTCCATTCCATTACATTCCATTCCATACGGGTTGATTCCATTCCATTCAATTCCATTCCACTCCATTCCATTCCATTCGATTCCATTCTCGTTGATTCCTTTCCAATCCATTCCATTCCACTCGGGTTACTTCAATTCCATTCCATTCAATTCCACTCGGGTTGATTACATTATATTCCATTCGGGTTGATTCCATTCCATTCCATTCCATTCCATTCGGGTTGATTCCATTCCATTCCATTCCATTCCATTCCATACGGAATGATTCCATTCCATTCCATTCCGTTCCATTCCTCTCGGGTTGACTCCATTCCATTCCATTCCGTTCCATTACATTCCATTCCATTCGGGTTGATTCCATTCCATTCCATTCCATTCCATTCCATTCCATTCCATTCCATTCCATTCGTGTTTCACCCATTCCATTCCATTCCATTCCATTCCATTCCATTCGGGTTGATTCCATTCCACTCCTTTCCATTCCTTTCCATTAAATTCCATTCGTGTTTATTCCATTCCATTCCATTCCATTTGGGTTGATTCCATTCCATTCCATTCCATTTCATTCCATGCCATTCCATTCCATTCTATTCCATTCGGGTTGATTCCATTCCATTCCATTCCATTACATATGACTTGATTCCATTCCATTCCATTCCATTCCATTCGGCTTTATTCCATTCCATTCCATTCCATTTCATTCGGGTTGATTCCATTCCATTCCATTCCTTTAAATTCGGGTTGACTCCATTCCAATCCATTGCATTCCAGTCATTTCCATTCCATTCGGATTGATTCCATTCCATTCCATTCCATTCCTTTCCATTCCATTCCATTCGGGTTGATTCCATTCCATTCAATTCCATTCGTTTTGATTCCATTCCATTCCATTCCATTCCATTCCATTCCATTCCATTCGGGTTGATTCCCTTCCATTCCATTCCATTCCATTCCATTCCATTCCATACCATTCCATTCCATTCCATTCGGGATGATTCCATTCCATTCCATTCCATTATGCTTGATTCCATTCCGCTCCATTCCATTCCATTCCATTCCATTCCATTCTTTTTGACTCCATTCCATTCCATTCCATTCCATTCGGGTTGATTACATTCCATTCCATTCCATTCCGCTCCATTCCATTCCATTCGATTCCATTCTCGTTGATTCCATTCCATTCCATTGCATTCCTTTCGAGTTATTTCCATTCCATTCCATTCAATTCCACTCGAGTTGATTCTATTATATTACATTCGGGTTGATTCCATTCCATTCCATTCCATTCCATTGGGGTAGATTGATTCCATTCCATTCCATTCCATTCCATTCCATTCCATTCCATTCCATTCCATTCAGGTTACATCCATTCCATTCCATTCCATTCCATTCCATTCGGGTTGTTTCCATTCCATTCCATTCCTTTAGATTCGGGTTGACTCCATTCCATACCATTCCATTCCATTCCTTTCCATTCCATTGGGATTGATTCCATTCCATTCCATTCCAGTCCATTCCTTTCCATTCCATTCCATTCGGGTTGAATCCATTCCATTCCATTCCATACCATTTGGGTTGATACCATTCCATTCCATTCAATTCCATTCCATTCCATTCGGATTGATTCCATTCCATTCCATTCCATACCATGCCATTCCATTCGTGTTACATCCATTCCATTCCATTCCATTCCATTCCATTCCATTCCATTCCATTCCATTCCATTCCATTCCGGTTGATTCCATTCCATTCCATTCCTTTCCATTCGGGTTGACTCCATTCCATTCCATTCCATTCCATTCCTTTCCATTCCACTCCATTCCATTCGGGTTGATTCCATTCCATTCCATTCGTGTTACATCCATTCCTTTCCATTCCATTCCATTCCATTCCATTCCTTTCGGGTTGATTCCAAATCATTCCATTCCATTGCGTTCCATTCCATTCCACTCCATTCCCTTCTGGGTGATTCTATTCCATTCCATTCCATTCCATTTCATTACATATGACTTGATTCCGTTGCATTCCATTCCATTCGGGTTGATTTCATTGCATTGAATTTCATTCCATTCCATTCAATTCGGGTTGATTCCATTCCATTATTTCCATTTCACTCGGTTTTATTCCATTCCATTCCATTCGATTCCATTCTCGTTGATTCCATTCCAATCCATTCCATTCCATTCGGGTTATTTCAATTCCATTCCATTCAATTCCACTCGGGTTGATTACATTATATTCCATTCAGGTTGATTCCATTCCATTCCATTCCATTCCATTCGGGTTGATTCCATTCCATTCCATTCCATTCCATTCCATTCCATTCCATTCCATTCGGAATGATTCCATTCCATTCCATTCCATTCCATTCCATTCCATTCCATTCCATTACATATGACTTGATTCCATTCCATTCCATTCCATTCCTTTCCTTTCCATTCGGGATGATTTCATTGCATTCAATTGCATTCCATTCCATTCCTTTCCATTCCATTCCATTCGGCTTGACTCCATTCCATTCCATTCCATTCCATTCCATTCCATTCCATTCGTTTTGATTCTGTTCGATTCCATTCCATTCCATTCCATTCGTTTTGATTTCATTCCATTACATTCCATTCCATACGGGTTGATTCCATTGCATTCAATTCCATTCCACTCCATTCCATTCCATTCGATTCCATTCTCGTTGATTCCTTTCCATTCCATTCAATTCCACTCGGGTTGATTACATTATATTCCATTCGGGTTGATTCCATTCCATTCCATTCCATTCCATTCGGGTTGATTCCATTCCATTCCATTCCATTCCATTCCATTCCATTCCATTCGGAATGATACCATTCCATTCCATTCCGTTCCATTCCTCTCGGGTAGACTCCATTCCATTCCATTCCGTTCCATTACATTCCATTCCATTCGGGTTGATTCCATTCCATTCCATTCCATTCCATTCCATTCCATTCGTGTTACATCCATTCCATTCCATTCCATTCCATTCCATTCCATTCCATTCGGGATGATTCCATTCCATTCCTTTCCAATCACTTCCATTAAATTCCATTCGTGTTTATTCCATTCCATTCCATTCCATTTGGGTTGATTCCATTCCATTCCACTCCATTACATATGACTTGATTCCATTCCATTCCATTCCATTCCATTCGGCTTTATTCCAATCCATTCCATTCCATATCATTCGGGTTGATTCCATTCCATTCCATTCCTTTCCATTCGGGTTGACTCCATTCCAATCCATTCCATTCCAGTCATTTCCATTCCATTCGGATTGATTCCATTCCATTCCATTCCATTCCTTTCCATTCCATTCCATTCGGGTTGATTCCATTCCATTCAATTCCATTCGTTTTGATTCCATTCCATTCCATTCCATTCCATTCCATTCCATTCCATTCGGGTTGATTCCCTTCCATTCCATTCCATTCCATTCCATTCCATTCCATTCCATTCCATTCCATTCCATTCCATACCATTCCATTCGGGTTGATTCCATTCCATTCCATTCTATTGCATTCGGGTTGATTCCATTCCATTCCATTCCATTCCTTTCCATTACATATGACTTGATTCCATTCCATTCCATTCCATTCCATTCCATTCCATTCCATTCCCTTCCATTCCGGTTGATTTCATTCCATTCCATTCCTTTCCATTGGGATTGATTCCATTCCATTCCATTCCATTCCATTCCTTTCCATACCATTCCATTCGGCTTGACTCCATTCCATTCCATTCCATTCCATTCCATTCGTTTTGATTCTGTTCCATTCCATTCCATTCCATTCCATTCGTTTTGATTCCATTCAATTACATTCCATTCCATACGGGTTGATTCCATTCCTTTCAACTCCATTCCAATCCATTCCATTCCATTCGATTCCATTCTCGTTGATTCCTTTCCAATTCATTCCATTCCATTCGGGTTATTTCAATTCCGTTCCATTCAATTCCACTCGGGTTGATTACATTATATTCCAATCTGGTTGATTCCATTCCATTCCATTCCATTCCATTCGGGTTGATTCCATTCCATTCCAATCCATTCCAATCCATTCGGAATGATTCCATTCCATTCCATTCCGTTCCATTACTTTCCCTTCCATTCGGGTTGATTCCATTCCATTCCATTCAATTCCATTCCGTTCGTGTTACATCCATTCCATTCCATTCCATTCCGTTCCATTCCATTCCATTCGGGTTGATTCCATTCCATTCCTTTCCATTCCTTTCCATTAAATTCCATTCGTTTTTATTCCATTCCATTCCAATCCATTTGGGTTGATTCCATTCCATTCCATTCCATTTCATTCCATGCCATTCCATTCCATTCTATTCCATTCGGGTTGATTCCATTCCATTCCACTCCATTACATATGACTTGATTCCATTCCATTCCATTCCATTCCATTCGGCTTTATTCCATTCCATTCCATTCCATTTCATTCGGGTTGATTCCATTCCATTCCATTCCTTTCAATTCGGGTTGACTCCATTCCAATCCATTCCATTCCAGTCATTTCCATTCCATTCGGATTGATTCCATTCCATTCCATTCCTTTCCTTTCCATTCCATTGCATTCGGGTTGATTCCATTCCATTCAATTCCATTCGTTTTGATTCCAATCCATTCCATTCCATTCCATTCCATTCCATTCCATTCGGGTTGATTCCATTCCATTCCATTCCATTCCATTCCATTCCATTCCATTCCATTCCATTCCATACCTTTCCATTCGGGTTGATTCCATTCCATTCCATTCTATTGCATTCGGGTTGATTCCATTCCATTCCATCCCATTCCTTTCCATTACACATGACTTGATTCCATTCCATTCCATTCCATTCCATTCCATTCCATTCGGGTTGATTCCACTCCATTCCATTCCATTCCATTCCATTCCATTCCATTCCATTCCATTCCATTCCATTCCATTCCATTCCATTTCATTGCATACCATTCCATTCGGTATGATTCCATTCCATTCCATTCCATTCGGCTTGATTCCATTCCATACCATTCCATTCCATTCGTTTTGTTTCCGTTCCATTCCATTCCATTCCATTCGTTTTGATTCCATTCCATTCCATTCCATTCCATTCGGGTTGATTCCATTCCACTCCATTCCATTCCATTCGATTCCATTCTCGTTGATTCCATTCCAATCCATTCCATTCCATTCGGTTTATTTCAATTCCATTCCTTTCAATTCCACTCGGGTTGATTACATTTTATTCCATTCTGGTTGATTCCATTCCATTCCATTCCATTCCATTCGGGATGATTCCATTCCATTCCATTCCATTCCATTCCATTCCATTCCATTCCATTCCATTCGCAAGGATTCCATTCCATTCCTTTCCATTCGGGTTGATTCCATTCCATTCCATTCCATTCCTTTCCATTCCCTTCCATTCGTGTTGATTCCATTCCATTCAATTCCATTCGTTTTGATTCCATTCCATTCCATTCCATTCCATTACATTCCATTCCATTGGGGTTGATTCCATTCCATTCCATTCCATTCCAATCCATTCCATTCCATTCCATTCCATACCATTCCATTCGGGTTGATTCCATTCAATTCCATTCCATTCGGGATGATTCCATTCCATTCCTTTCCAATCATTTCCATTAAATTCCATTCGTGTTTATTCCATTGCATTCCATTCCATTTGGGTTGTTTCCATTCCATTCCATTCGATTTCATTCCAGGCCATTTCATTCCATTCTATTCCATTCGTGTTGATTCCATTCCATTCCACTCCATTACATATGAATTGATTACATTCCATTCCATTCCATTCCATTCGGCTTTATTCCAATCCATTCCATTCCATATCATTCGGGTTGATTCCATTCCATTCCATTCCTTTCCATTCGGGTTGACTCCATTCCAATCCATTCCATTCCAGTCATTTCCATTCCATTCGGGTTGATTCCATTCCATTCCATTCCATTCCTTTCCATTCCATTCCATTCGGGTTGATTCCATTCCATTCAATTCCATTCGTTTTGATTCCATTCCATTCCATTCCATTCCATTCCATTCCATTCGGGTTGATTCCCTTCCATTCCATTCCATTCCATTCCATTCCATTCCATTCCATTCCATACCATTCCATTCGGGTTGATTCCATTCCATTCCATTCTATTGCATTCGGGTTCATTCCATTCCATTCCATTCCATTCCTTTCCAGTACATATGACTTGATTCCATTCCATTCCATTCCATTCCATTCCATTCCATTCCATTCCCTTCCATTCCGGTTGATTTCATTCCATTCCATTCCTTTTCATTGGGATTGATTCCATTCCATTCCATTCCATTTCATTCCTTTCCATTCCATTCCATTCGGCTTGACTCCATTCCATTCCATTCCATTCCATTCCATTCGTTTTGATTCTGTTCCATTCCATTCCATTCCATTCCATTCGTTTTGATTCCATTCCATTACATTCCATTCCATACGGGTTGATTCCATTCCATTCAATTCCATTCCACTCCATTCCATTCCATTCGATTCCATTCTCGTTGATTCCTTTCCAATTCATTCCATTCCATTCGGGTTATTTCAATTCCATTCCGTTCAATTCCACTCGGGTTGATTACATTATATTCCAATCGGGTTGATTCCATTCCATTCCATGCCATTCCATTCGGGTTGATTACATTCCATTCCAATCCATTCCAATCCATTCGGAATGATTCCATTCCATTCCATTCCTTTCCATTCCTCTCGGGTTGACTCCATTCCATTCCATTCCGTTCCATTACATTCCCTTCCATTCGGGTTTATTCCATTCCATTCCATTCAATTCCATTCCGTTCGTGTTACATCCATTCCATTCCATTCCATTCCGTTCCATTCCATTCCATTCGGGTTGATTCCATTCCATTCCTTTCCATTCCTTTCCATTAAATTCCATTCGTGTTTATTCCATTCCATTCCAATCCATTTGGGTTGATTCCATTCCATTCCATTCCATTTCATTCCATGCCATTCCATTCCATTCTATTCCATTCGGGTTGATTCCATTCCATTCCACTCCATTACATATGACTTGATTCCATTCCATTCCATTCCATTCCATTCGGCTTTATTCCATTCCATTCCATTCCATATCATTCGGGTTGATTCCATTCCATTCCATTCCTTTCCATTCGGGTTGACTCCATTCCAATCCATTCCATTCCAGTCATTTCCATTCCATTCGGATTGACTCCATTCCATTCCATTCCATTCCTTTCCATTCCATTCCATTCGGGTTGATTCCATTCCATTCAATTCAATTCGTTTTGATTCCATTCCATTCCATTCCATTCCATTCCATTCCATTCCATTCCATTCGGGTTGATTCCCTTCCATTCCATTCCATTCCATTCCATTCCATTCCATTCCATTCCATTCCATACCATTCCATTCGGGTTGATTCCATTCCATTCCATTCTATTGCATTCGGGTTCATTCCATTCCATTCCATTCCATTCCTTTCCATTACATATGACTTGATTCCATTCCATTCCATTCCATTCCATTCCATTCCCTTCCATTCCGGTTGATTTCATTCCATTCCATTCCTTTCCATTGGGATTGATTCCATTCCATTCCATTCCATTCCATTCCTTTCCATTCCATTCCATTCGGCTTGACTCCATTCCAATCCATTCCATTCCATTCCATTCGTTTTGATTCTGTTCCATTCCATTCCATTCCATTCCATTCGTTTTGATTCCATTCCATTACATTCCATTCCATACGGGTTGATTCCATTCCATTCAATTCCATTCCACTCCATTCCATTCCATTCGATTCCATTCTCGTTGATTCCTTTCCAATTCATTCCATTCCATTCGGGTTATTTCAATTCCATTCCATTCAATTCCACTCGGGTTGATTACATTATATTCCAATCGGGTTGATTTCATTCCATTCCATTCCATTCCATTCGGGTTGATTCCATTCCATTCCAATCCATTCCAATCCATTCGGAATGATTCCATTCCATTCCATTCCTTTCCATTCCTCTCGGGTTGACTCCATTCCATTCCATTCCGTTCCATTACATTCCCTTCCATTCGGGTTTATTCCATTCCATTCCATTCAATTCCATTCCGTTCGTGTTACATCCATTCCATTCCATTCCATTCCATTCCATTCCATTCCATTCGGGTTGATTCCATTCCATTCCTTTCCATTCCTTTCCATTAAATTCCATTCGTGTTTATTCCATTCCATTCCAATCCATTTGGGTTGATTCCATTCCATTCCATTCCATTTCATTCCATGCCATTCCATTCCATTCTATTGCATTCGGGTTGATTCCATTCCATTCCACTCCATTACATATGACTTGATTCCATTCCATTCCATTCCATTCCATTCGGCTTTATTCCAATCCATTCCATTCCATTTCATTCGGGTTGATTCCATTCCATTCCATTCCTTTCCATTCGGGTTGACTCCATTCCAATCCATTCCATTCCAGTCATTTCCATTCCATTCGGATTGATTCCATTCCATTCCATTCCTTTCCTTTCCATTCCATTGCATTCGGGTTGATTCCATTCCATTCAATTCCATTCGTTTTGATTCCAATCCATTCCATTCCATTCCATTCCATTCCATTCGGGTTGATTCCATTCCATTCCATTCCATTCCATTCCATTCCATTCCATTCCATTCCATTCCATTCCATACCTTTCCATTCGGGTTGATTCCATTCCATTCCATTCCATTCCATTCGGGTTGATTCCATTACATTCCATTCCATTCCATTCCATTCCATTCCACTCCATTCCATTCGCAATGATTCCATTCCATTCCATTCCATTCCATTCCATTACATATGACTTGATTCCATTCCATTCCATTCCATTCCATTCTATTCCATTCCATTCCATTCCATTCCATTCCTTTCCATTCGGGTTGATTCCATTGCATTGAATTGCATTCCATTCCATTCAATTCGAGTTGATTCCATTGCATTCTTTCCATTTCATTCGGTTTTATTCCATTCCATTCCATTCAATTCCATTCCATTCCATTCCATTTGATTCCATTCCATTCCATTCGGTATGATTCCATTCCATTCCATTCCATTAGGCTTGATTCCATTCCATTCCATTCCATTCCATTCCATTCGTTTTGATTCCGTTCGATTCCGTTCCATTCCATTCGTTTTGATTCCATTACATTCCATTCCATTCAATTCGGGTTGATTCCATTCCATTCAATTCCATTCCACTCCATTCCATTCCATTCGATTCCATTCTCGTTGATTCCATTCCAATCCATTCCATTCCATTCGGGTTATTTCAATTCCATTCCATTCAATTCCACTCGGGTTGATTTCATTATATTCCATTCATGTTGATTCCATTCCATTCCATTCCATTCGGGTTGATTCCATTCCATTCCATTCCATTCCATTCCATTCCATTCCATTCCATTCCATTCCATTCGGAATGATTCCATTCCATTCCATTCCATTCCATTCCATTCCATTCCATTCCATTACATCTGACTTGATTCAATTCCATTCCATTCCATTCCTTTCCTTTCCATTCGGGATGATTTCATTGCATTCAATTGCATTCCATTCCATTCCTTTCCATTCCATTCCATTCGGCTTGACTCCATTCCATTCCATTCCATTCCATTCCACTCGTTTTGATTCTGTTCCATTCCATTCCATTCCATTCCATTCCATTCGTTTTGATTCCATTCGATTACATTCCATTCCATACGGGTTGATTCCATTCCATTCAATTCCATTCCACTCCATTCCATTCCATTCGAGTCCATTCTCGTTGATTCCTTTCCAATCCATTCCATTCCACTCGGGTTATTTCAATTCCATTCCATTCAATTCCACTCGGGTTGATTACATTATATTCCATTCGCGTTGATTCCAATCCATTCCATTCCATTCCATTCGGGTTGATTCCATTCCATTCCATTCCATTCCATTCCATTCGGAATGATTCCATTCCATTCCATTCCGTTCCATTCCTCTCGGGTTGACTCCATTCCATTCCATTCCGTTCCATTTCATTCCATTCCATTTGGGTTGATTCCATTCCATTCCATTCCATTCCATTCCATTCCATTCCATTCCATTCGTGTTACATCCATTCCATTCCATTCCATTCCATTCTATTCCATTCCATTCGGGTTGATTCCATTCCACTCCTTTCCATTCCTTTCCATTAAATTCCATTCGTGTTTATTCCATTCCATTCCATTCCATTGGGGTTGATTCCATTCCATTCCATTCCATTTCATTCCATGCCATTCCATTCCATTCTATTCCATTCGGGTTGATTCCATTCCACTCCACTCCATTACATATGACTTGATTCCATTCCATTCCATTCCATTCCATTCGGCTTTATTCCATTCCATTCCATTCCATTTCATTCGGGTTGATTCCATTCCATTCCATTCCTTTAAATTCGGGTTGACTCCATTCCAATCCATTCCATTCCAGTCATTTCCATTCCATTCGGATTGATTCCATTCCATTCCATTCCATTCCTTTCCATTCCATTCCATTCGGGTTGATTCCATTCCATTCAATTCCATTCGTTTTGATTCCATTCCATTCCATTCCATTCCATTCCATTCCATTCGGGTTGATTCCCTTCCATTCCATTCCACTCCATTCCATTCCATTCCATTCCATTCCATTCCATTCCATTCCATACCATTCCATTCCATTCCATTCGGGATGATTCCATTCCATTCCATTCCATTATGCTTGATTCCATTCCGCTCCATTCCATTCCATTCCATTCCATTCCATTCCATTCTTTTTGACTCCATTCCATTCCATTCCATTCCATTCGGGTTGATTACATTCCATTCTATTCCATTCCACTCCATTCCATTCCATTCGATTCCATTCTCGTTGATTCCATTCCATTCCATTGCATTCCTTTCGAGTTATTTCCATTCCATTCCATTCAATTCCACTCGAGTTGATTCTATTATATTACATTCGGGTTGATTCCATTCCATTCCATTCCATTCCATTGGGGTAGATTGATTCCATTCCATTCCATTCCATTCCATTCCATTCCATTCCATTCCATTCCATTCCATTCCATTCCATTCCATTCAGGTTACATCCATTCCATTCCATTCCATTCCATTCCATTCGGGTTGTTTCCATTCCATTCCATTCCTTTAGATTCGGGTTGACTCCATTCCATTCCATTCCATTCCATTCCTTTCCATTCCATTGGGATTGATTCCATTCCATTCCATTACAGTACATTCCTTTCCATTCCATTCCATTCGGGTTGAATCCATTCCATTCCATTCCATACCATTTGGGTTGATACCATTCCATTCCATTCAATTCCATTTCATTCCATTCGGATTGATTCCATTCCATTCCATTCCATACCATGCCATTCCATTCGTGTTACACCCATTCCATTCCATTCAGGTTACATCCATTCCATTCCATTCCATTCCATTCCATTCCAGTTGATTCCATTCCATTCCATTCCTTTCCATTCGGGTTGACTCCATTCCATTCCATTCCATTCCTTTCCATTCCATTGGGATTGATTCCATTCCATTCCATTCCATTCCATTCCTTTCCATTCCATTCCATTCGGCTTGACTCCATTCCATTCCATTCCACTCCATTCGTTTTGATTCTGTTCCATTCCATTCCATTCCATTCCATTCGTTTTGATTCCATTCCATTACATTCCATTCCATACGGGTTGATTCCATTCCATTCAATTCCATTCCACTCCATTCCATTCCATTCGATTCCATTCTCGTTGATTCCTTTCCAATCCATTCCATTGCATTCTGGTTATTTCAATTCCATTCCATTCAATTCCACTCGGGTTGATTACATTATATTCCATTCGGGTTGATTCCATTCCATTCCATTCCATTCCATTAGGGTTGATTCCATTCCATTCCATTCCATTCCATTCCATTCCATTCCATTCCATTCCATTCCATTCGGAATGATTCCATTCCATTCCATTCCGTTCCATTCCACTCGGGTTGACTCCATTCCATTCCATTCCGTTCCATTACATTCCATTCCATTCGGGTTGATTCCATTCCATTCCATTCCATTCCATTCCATTCCGTTCGGGTTACATCCATTCCATTCCATTCCATTCCATTCCATTCCATTCCATTCCATTCCATTCGGGTTGATTCCATTCCATTCCTTTCCATTCCTTTCCATTAAATTCCATTCGTGTTTATTCCATTCCATTCCATTCCTTTTTGGTTGATTCCATTCCATTCCATTCCATTTCATTCCATGCCATTCCATTCCGTTCAATTCCATTTGGGTTGATTCCATTCCATTCCACTCCATTACATATGACTTGATTCCATTCCATTCCATTCCATTCCATTCGGCTTTATTCCATTCCATTCCATTCCATTTCATTCGGGTTGGTTCCATTCCATTCCATTCCTTTCCATTCGGGTTGACTCCATTCCATTCCATTCCATTCCATTCCTTTCCATTCCATACCATTCGGGTTGGTTCCATTCTCTTCAATTCCATTCGTGTTGATTCCATTCCATTCCGTTCCATTCCATTCCATTCCATTCCATTCCATTCGGGTTGATTCCATTCCATTCCATTCCATTCCTTTCCATACCATTCCATTCGGGTTGATTCCATTCCATTCCATTCTATTGCATTCAGGTTCATTCCATTCCATTCCATTCCATTCCTTTCCATTACATATGACTTGATTCCATTCCATTCCATTCCATTCCATTCCATTCCATTCGGGTTGATTCCATTCCATTCCATTCCATTCCATTCCATTTCATTCGGTTTTATTCCATTCCATTCCATTCCATTCCATTCCATTTCATTCCATTCCATTTCATTCCATTCCATTCCATTCGGTATGATTCCATTCCATTCCATTCCATTCGTCTTGATTCCATTCCATTCCATTCCATTCCATTCCATTGATTCGTTTTGATTCCGTTCCATTCCATTCCATTCCATTCGTTTTGATTCCATTCCATTCCATTCGGGTTGATTCCATTCCACTCCATTCCATTCCATTCGTTTCCATTCTCTTTGATTCCATTCCAATCCATTCCATTCCTTTAGAGTTATTTCAATTCCATTCCTTTCAATTCCACTCTGTTTGATTACATTTTATTCCATTCGGGTTGATTGCATTCCATTCCATTCCACTCCTTTCGGGTTGATTCCATTCCATTCCATTCCATTCCATTCCTTTCGGGTTGATTCCATTCCATTCCATTCCATTCCATCCCATTCGGAATGATTGCATTCCATTCCATTCCGTTCCATTCCTCTCGGGTTGACTCCATTCCATTCCATTCCGTTCCATTCCATTCCATTCCATTCGGGTTGATTCCATTCCATTCCATTCCATTCCATTCCATTCCATTCCATTCGTGTTACATCCATTCCATTCCATTCCATTCCATTCCATTACATTCGGGTTGATTCCATTCCATTCCTTTCCATTCCTTTCCATTAAATTCCATTCGTGTTTATTCCATTCCATTCCATTCCATTCCATTTGGGTTGATTCCATTCCATTCCATTCCATTTCATTCCATGCCATTCCATTCCATTCTATTCCATTCGGGTTGATTCCATTCCATTCCACTCCATTACATATGACTTGATTCCATTCTATTCCATTCCATTCCATTCGGCTTTATTCCATTGCATTCCATTCCATTTCATTCGTGTTGATTCCATTCCATTCCATTCCTTTCCATTCGGGTTGACTCCATTCCAATCCACTCCATTCCAGTCATTTCCATTCCATTCGGATTGATTCCATTCCATTCCATTCCATTCCTTTCCATTCCATTCCATTCGGGTTGATTCCATTCCATTCAATTCCATTCGTTTTGATTCCATTCCATTCCATTCCATTCCATTCCATTCCATTCCATTCCATTCCATTCGGGTTGATTCCATTCCATTCCATTCCATTCCATTCCATTCCATTCCATACCATTCCATTCGGGTTGATTCCATTCCATTCCATTCTATTGCATTCGGGTTGATTCCATTCCATTCCATTCCATTCCTTTCCATTACATATGACTTGATTCCATTCCATTCCATTCCATTCCATTCCATTCGATTCCATTCGGGTTGATTCCATTCCATTCCATTCCATTCCATTCCATTTCATTCGGTTTTATTCCATTCCATTCCATTCCACTCCATTCCATTCCATTCCATTCCATTTCATTCCTTTCCATTCCATTCGGTATGATTCCATTCCATTCCATTCCATTCGGCTTGATTCCATTCCATTCCATTCCATTCGTTTTGATTCTGTTCCATTCTATTCCATTCCATTCGTTTTGATTCCATTCCATTCCATTCCATTCCATTCGTGTTGATTCCATTCCACTCCATTCCATTCCATTCGATTCCATTCTCGTTGATTCCATTCCAATCCATTCCATTACATTCGTGTTATTTCAATTCCATTCCTTTCAATTCCACTGGGGTTGATTACGTTTTATTCCATTCGGGTTGATTGCATTCCATTCCATTCCATTCCATTCGGGTTGATTCCATTCCATTCCATTCCATTCCATTCCATTCCATTCCATTCCATTCCATTCGCAATGATTCCATTCCATTCCATTCCATTCAATTCCATTACATATGACTTGATTCCATTCCATTCCTTTCCATTCGGGTTGATTTCATTGCATTGAATTGCATTCCATTCCATTCAATTCGGGTTGATCCCATTCCATTCCATTCCATTTCATTCGGTTTTATTCCATTCCATTCCATTCAATTCCATTCCATTCCATTCCATTTCATTCCATCCATTCCATTCTGTATGATTCCATTCCATTCCGTTCCATTAGGCTTGATTCCATTCCATTCCATTCCATTCCATTCGTTTTGATTCCGTTCGATTCCGTTCCATTCCATTCGTTTTGATTCCATTACATTCCATTCCATTCAATTCGGGTTGATTCCATTCCATTCAATTCCATTCCACTCCATTCCATTCCATTCGATTCCATTCTCGTTGATTCCATTCCAATCCATTCCATTCCATTCGGGTTATTTCAATTCCATTCCATTCAATTCCACTCGGGTTGATTACATTATATTCCATTCAGGTTGATTCCATTCCATTCCATTCCATTCCATTCTGGTTGATTCCATTCCATTCCATTCCATTCCATTCCATTCCATTCCATTCCATTCCATTCCATTCCATACCATTCCATTCCATTCCATTCGGGATGATTCCATTCCATTCCATTCCATTATGCTTGATTCCATTCCGCTCCATTCCATTCCATTCCATTCCATTCCATTCCATTCTTTTTGACTCCATTCCATTCCATTCCATTCCATTCGGGTTGATTACATTCCATTCTATTCCATTCCACTCCATTCCATTCCATTCGATTCCATTCTCGTTGATTCCATTCCATTCCATTGCATTCCTTTCGAGTTATTTCCATTCCATTCCATTCAATTCCACTCGAGTTGATTCTATTATATTACATTCGGGTTGATTCCATTCCATTCCATTCCATTCCATTGGGGTAGATTGATTCCATTCCATTCCATTCCATTCCATTCCATTCCATTCCATTCCATTCCATTCAGGTTACATCCATTCCATTCCATTCCATTCCATTCCATTCGGGTTGTTTCCATTCCATTCCATTCCTTTAGATTCGGGTTGACTCCATTCCATTCCATTCCATTCCATTCCTTTCCATTCCATTGGGATTGATTCCATTCCATTCCATTCCAGTACATTCCTTTCCATTCCATTCCATTCGGGTTGAATCCATTCCATTCCATTCCATACCATTTGGGTTGATACCATTCCATTCCATTCAATTCCATTTCATTCCATTCGGATTGATTCCATTCCATTCCATTCCATACCATGCCATTCCATTCGTGTTACACCCATTCCATTCCATTCAGGTTACATCCATTCCATTCCATTCCATTCCATTCCATTCCAGTTGATTCCATTCCATTCCATTCCTTTCCATTCGGGTTGACTCCATTCCATTCCATTCCATTCCTTTCCATTCCATTGGGATTGATTCCATTCCATTCCATTCCATTCCATTCCTTTCCATTCCATTCCATTCGACTTGACTCCATTCCATTCCATTCCACTCCATTCGTTTTGATTCTGTTCCATTCCATTCCATTCCATTCCATTCGTTTTGATTCCATTCCATTACATTCCATTCCATACGGGTTGATTCCATTCCATTCAATTCCATTCCACTCCATTCCATTCCATTCGATTCCATTCTCGTTGATTCCTTTCCAATCCATTCCATTGCATTCTGGTTATTTCAATTCCATTCCATTCAATTCCACTCGGGTTGATTACATTATATTCCATTCGGGTTGATTCCATTCCATTCCATTCCATTCCATTAGGGTTGATTCCATTCCATTCCATTCCATTCCATTCCATTCCATTCCATTCCATTCCATTCCATTCCATTCCATTCGGAATGATTCCATTCCATTCCTTTCCGTTCCATTTCACTCGGGTTGACTCCATTCCATTCCATTCCGTTCCATTACATTCCATTCCATTCGGGTTGATTCCATTCCATTCCATTCCATTCCATTCCATTCCGTTCGGGTTACATCCATTCCATTCCATTCCATTCCATTCCATTCCATTCCATTCCATTCCATTCGGGTTGATTCCATTCCATTCCTTTCCATTCCTTTCCATTAAATTCCATTCGTGTTTATTCCATTCCATTCCATTCCTTTTTGGTTGATTCCATTCCATTCCATTCCATTTCATTCCATGCCATTCCATTCCGTTCAATTCCATTTGGGTTGATTCCATTCCATTCCACTCCATTACATATGACTTGATTCCATTCCATTCCATTCCATTCCATTCGGCTTTATTCCATTCCATTCCATTCCATTTCATTCGGGTTGGTTCCATTCCATTCCATTCCTTTCCATTCGGGTTGACTCCATTCCATTCCATTCCATTCCATTCCTTTCCATTCCATACCATTCGGGTTGGTTCCATTCTCTTCAATTCCATTCGTGTTGATTCCATTCCATTCCGTTCCATTCCATTCCATTCCATTCCATTCCATTCCATTCGGGTTGATTCCATTCCATTCCATTCCATTCCTTTCCATACCATTCCATTCGGGTTGATTCCATTCCATTCCATTCTATTGCATTCAGGTTGATTCCATTCCATTCCATTCCATTCCTTTCCATTACATATGACTTGATTCCATTCCATTCCATTCCATTCCATTCCATTCCATTCGGGTTGATTCCATTCCATTCCATTCCATTCCATTCCATTTCATTCGGTTTTATTCCATTCCATTCCATTCCATTCCATTCCATTTCATTCCATTCCATTTCATTCCATTCCATTCCATTCGGTATGATTCCATTCCATTCCATTCCATTCGTCTTGATTCCATTCCATTCCATTCCATTCCATTCCATTGATTCGTTTTGATTCCGTTCCATTCCATTCCATTCCATTCGTTTTGATTCCATTCCATTCCATTCGGGTTGATTCCATTCCACTCCATTCCATTCCATTCGATTCCATTCTCTTTGATTCCATTCCAATCCATTCCATTCCTTTAGAGTTATTTCAATTCCATTCCTTTCAATTCCACTCTGTTTGATTACATTTTATTCCATTCGGGTTGATTGCATTCCATTCCATTCCACTCCTTTCGGGTTGATTCCATTCCATTCCATTCCATTCCATTCCTTTCGGGTTGATTCCATTCCATTCCATTCCATTCCATCCCATTCGGAATGATTGCATTCCATTCCATTCCGTTCCATTCCTCTCGGGTTGACTCCATTCCATTCCATTCCGTTCCATTCCATTCCATTCCATTCGGGTTGATTCCATTCCATTCCATTCCATTCCATTCCATTCCATTCCATTCCATTCCATTCGTGTTACATCCATTCCATTCCATTCCATTCCATTACATTACATTCGGGTTGATTCCATTCCATTCCTTTCCATTCCTTTCCATTAAATTCCATTCGTGTTTATTCCATTCCATTCCATTCCATTCCATTTGGGTTGATTCCATTCCATTCCATTCCATTTCATTCCATGCCATTCCATTCCATTCTATTCCATTCGGGTTGATTCCATTCCATTCCACTCCATTACATATGACTTGATTCCATTCTATTCCATTCCATTCCATTCGGCTTTATTCCATTGCATTCCATTCCATTTCATTCGTGTTGATTCCATTCCATTCCATTCCTTTCCATTCGGGTTGACTCCATTCCAATCCACTCCATTCCAGTCATTTCCATTCCATTCGGATTGATTCCATTCCATTCCATTCCATTCCTTTCCATTCCATTCCATTCGGGTTGATTCCATTCCATTCAATTCCATTCGTTTTGATTCCATTCCATTCCATTCCATTCCATTCCATTCCATTCCATTCCATTCCATTCCATTCCATTCGGGTTGATTCCATTCCATTCCATTCCATTCCATTCCATTCCATTCCATACCATTCCATTCGGGTTGATTCCATTCCATTCCATTCTATTGCATTCGGGTTGATTCCATTCCATTCCATTCCATTCCTTTCCATTACATATGACTTGATTCCATTCCATTCCATTCCATTCCATTCCATTCGATTCCATTCGGGTTGATTCCATTCCATTCCATTCCATTCCATTCCATTTCATTCGGTTTTATTCCATTCCATTCCATTCCACTCCATTCCATTCCATTCCATTCCATTTCATTCCTTTCCATTCCATTCGGTATGATTCCATTCCATTCCATTCCATTCGGCTTGATTCCATTCCATTCCATTCCATTCGTTTTGATTCTGTTCCATTCTATTCCATTCCATTCGTTTTGATTCCATTCCATTCCATTCCATTCCATTCGTGTTGATTCCATTCCACTCCATTCCATTCCATTCGATTCCATTCTCGTTGATTCCATTCCAATCCATTCCATTACATTCGTGTTATTTCAATTCCATTCCTTTCAATTCCACTGGGGTTGATTACGTTTTATTCCATTCGGGTTGATTGCATTCCATTCCATTCCATTCCATTCGGGTTGATTCCATTCCATTCCATTCCATTCCATTCCATTCCATTCCATTCCATTCCATTCGCAATGATTCCATTCCATTCCATTCCATTCAATTCGATTACATATGACTTGATTCCATTCCATTCCTTTCCATTCGGGTTGATTTCATTGCATTGAATTGCATTCCATTCCATTCAATTCGGGTTGATTCCATTCCATTCCATTCCATTTCATTCGGTTTTATTCCATTCCATTCCATTCAATTCCATTCCATTCCATTCCATTTCATTCCATCCATTCCATTCTGTATGATTCCATTCCATTCCGTTCCATTAGGCTTGATTCCATTCCATTCCATTCCATTCCATTCCATTCGTTTTGATTCCGTTCGATTCCGTTCCATTCCATTCGTTTTGATTCCATTACATTCCATTCCATTCAATTCGGGTTGATTCCATTCCATTCAATTCCATTCCACTCCATTCCATTCCATTCGATTCCATTCTCGTTGATTCCATTCCAATCCATTCCATTCCATTCGGGTTATTTCAATTCCATTCCATTCAATTCCACTCGGGTTGATTACATTATATTCCATTCAGGTTGATTCCATTCCATTCCATTCCATTCCATTCTGGTTGATTCCATTCCATTCCATTCCATTCCATTCCATTCCATTCCATTCCATTCCATTCCATTCCATTCCATTCCATACCATTCCATTCCATTCCATTCGGGATGATTCCATTCCATTCCATTCCATTATGCTTGATTCCATTCCGCTCCATTCCATTCCATTCCATTCCATTCCATTCCATTCTTTTTGACTCCATTCCATTCCATTCCATTCCATTCGGGTTGATTACATTCCATTCTATTCCATTCCACTCCATTCCATTCCATTCGATTCCATTCTCGTTGATTCCATTCCATTCCATTGCATTCCTTTCGAGTTATTTCCATTCCATTCCATTCAATTCCACTCGAGTTGATTCTATTATATTACATTCGGGTTGATTCCATTCCATTCCATTCCATTCCATTGGGGTAGATTGATTCCATTCCATTCCATTCCATTCCATTCCATTCCATTCCATTCCATTCCATTCAGGTTACATCCATTCCATTCCATTCCATTCCATTCCATTCGGGTTGTTTCCATTCAATTCCATTCCTTTAGATTCGGGTTGACTCCATTCCATTCCATTCCATTCCATTCCTTTCCATTCCATTGGGATTGATTCCATTCCATTCCATTCCAGTACATTCCTTTCCATTCCATTCCATTCGGGTTGAATCCATTCCATTCCATTCCATACCATTTGGGTTGATACCATTCCATTCCATTCAATTCCATTTCATTCCATTCGGATTGATTCCATTCCATTCCATTCCATACCATGCCATTCCATTCGTGTTACACCCATTCCATTCCATTCAGGTTACATCCATTCCATTCCATTCCATTCCATTCCATTCCAGTTGATTCCATTCCATTCCATTCCTTTCCATTCGGGTTGACTCCATTCCATTCCATTCCATTCCTTTCCATTCCATTGGGATTGATTCCATTCCATTCCATTCCATTCCATTCCTTTCCATTCCATTCCATTCGACTTGACTCCATTCCATTCCATTCCACTCCATTCGTTTTGATTCTGTTCCATTCCATTCCATTCCATTCCATTCGTTTTGATTCCATTCCATTACATTCCATTCCATACGGGTTGATTCCATTCCATTCAATTCCATTCCACTCCATTCCATTCCATTCGATTCCATTCTCGTTGATTCCTTTCCAATCCATTCCATTGCATTCTGGTTATTTCAATTCCATTCCATTCAATTCCACTCGGGTTGATTACATTATATTCCATTCGGGTTGATTCCATTCCATTCCATTCCATTCCATTAGGGTTGATTCCATTCCATTCCATTCCATTCCATTCCATTCCATTCCATTCCATTCCATTCCATTCCATTCCATTCCATTCGGAATGATTCCATTCCATTCCATTCCGTTCCATTCCTCTCGGGTTGACTCCATTCCATTCCATTCCGTTCCATTCCATTCCATTCCATTCGGGTTGATTCCATTCCATTCCATTCCATTCCATTCCGTTCGGGTTACATCCATTCCATTCCATTCCATTCCATTCCATTCCATTCCATTCCATTCCATTCGGGTTGATTCCATTCCATTCCTTTCCATTCCTTTCCATTAAATTCCATTCGTGTTTATTCCATTCCATTCCATTCCTTTTTGGTTGATTCCATTCCATTCCATTCCATTTCATTCCATGCCATTCCATTCCGTTCAATTCCATTTGGGTTGATTCCATTCCATTCCACTCCATTACATATGACTTGATTCCATTCCATTCCATTCCATTCCATTCGGCTTTATTCCATTCCATTCCATTCCATTTCATTCGGGTTGGTTCCATTCCATTCCATTCCTTTCCATTCGGGTTGACTCCATTCCATTCCATTCCATTCCATTCCTTTCCATTCCATACCATTCGGGTTGGTTCCATTCTCTTCAATTCCATTCGTGTTGATTCCATTCCATTCCGTTCCATTCCATTCCATTCCATTCCATTCCATTCGGGTTGATTCCATTCCATTCCATTCCATTCCTTTCCATACCATTCCATTCGGGTTGATTCCATTCCATTCCATTCTATTGCATTCGGGTTGATTCCATTCCATTCCATTCCATTCCTTTCCATTACATATGACTTGATTCCATTCCATTCCATTCCATTCCATTCCATTCCATTCGGGTTGATTCCATTCCATTCCATTCCATTCCATTCCATTCCATTTCATTCGGTTTTATTCCATTCCATTCCATTCCATTCCATTCCATTTCATTCCATTCCATTTCATTCCATTCCATTCCATTCGGTATGATTCCATTCCATTCCATTCCATTCGTCTTGATTCCATTCCATTCCATTCCATTCCATTCCATTGATTCGTTTTGATTCCGTTCCATTCCATTCCATTCCATTCGTTTTGATTCCATTCCATTCCATTCGGGTTGATTCCATTCCACTCCATTCCATTCCATTCGATTCCATTCTCTTTGATTCCATTCCAATCCATTCCATTCCTTTAGAGTTATTTCAATTCCATTCCTTTCAATTCCACTCTGTTTGATTACATTTTATTCCATTCGGGTTGATTGCATTCCATTCCATTCCACTCCTTTCGGGTTGATTCCATTCCATTCCATTCCATTCCATTCCTTTCGGGTTGATTCCATTCCATTCCATTCCATTCCATCCCATTCGGAATGATTGCATTCCACTCCATTCCGTTCCATTCCTCTCGGGTTGACTCCATTCCATTCAATTCCGTTCCATTCCATTCCATTCCATTCGGGTTGATTCCATTCCATTCCATTCCATTCCATTCCATTCCATTCCATTCGTGTTACATCCATTCCATTCCATTCCATTCCATTACATTACATTCGGGTTGATTCCATTCCATTCCTTTCCATTCCTTTCCATTAAATTCCATTCGTGTTTATTCCATTCCATTCCATTCCATTCCATTTGGGTTGATTCCATTCCATTCCATTCCATTTCATTCCATGCCATTCCATTCCATTCTATTCCATTCGGGTTGATTCCATTCCATTCCACTCCATTACATATGACTTGATTCCATTCTATTCCATTCCATTCCATTCGGCTTTATTCCATTGCATTCCATTCCATTTCATTCGTGTTGATTCCATTCCATTCCATTCCTTTCCATTCGGGTTGACTCCATTCCAATCCACTCCATTCCAGTCATTTCCATTCCATTCGGATTGATTCCATTCCATTCCATTCCATTCCTTTCCATTCCATTCCATTCGGGTTGATTCCATTCCATTCAATTCCATTCGTTTTGATTCCATTCCATTCCATTCCATTCCATTCCATTCCATTCCATTCCATTCCATTCCATTCCATTCCATTCGGGTTGATTCCATTCCATTCCATTCCATTCCATTCCATTCCATTCCATTCCATACCATTCCATTCGGGTTGATTCCATTCCATTCCATTCTATTGCATTCGGGTTGATTCCATTCCATTCCATTCCATTCCTTTCCATTACATATGACTTGATTCCATTCCATTCCATTCCATTCCATTCCATTCGATTCCATTCGGGTTGATTCCATTCCATTCCATTCCATTCCATTCCATTTCATTCGGTTTTATTCCATTCCATTCCATTCCACTCCATTCCATTCCATTCCATTCCATTTCATTCCTTTCCATTCCATTCGGTATGATTCCATTCCATTCCATTCCATTCGGCTTGATTCCATTCCATTCCATTCCATTCGTTTTGATTCTGTTCCATTCTATTCCATTCCATTCGTTTTGATTCCATTCCATTCCATTCCATTCCATTCGTGTTGATTCCATTCCACTCCATTCCATTCCATTCGATTCCCTTCTCGTTGATTCCATTCCAATCCATTCCATTACATTCGTGTTATTTCAATTCCATTCCTTTCAATTCCACTGGGGTTGATTACGTTTTATTCCATTCGGGTTGATTGCATTCCATTCCATTCCATTCCATTCGCAATGATTCCATTCCATTCCATTCCATTCAATTCCATTACATATGACTTGATTCCATTCCATTCCTTTCCATTCGGGTTGATTTCATTGCATTGAATTGCATTCCATTCCATTCAATTCGGGTTGATTCCATTCCATTCCATTCCATTTCATTCGGTTTTATTCCATTCCATTCCATTCAATTCCATTCCATTCCATTCCATTTCATTCCATCCATTCCATTCTGTATGATTCCATTCCATTCCGTTCCATTAGGATTGATTCCATTCCATTCCATTCCATTCCATTCCATTCGTTTTGATTCCGTTCGATTCCGTTCCATTCCATTCGTTTTGATTCCATTACATTCCATTCCATTCAATTCGGGTTGATTCCATTCCATTCAATTCCATTCCACTCCATTCCATTCCATTCGATTCCATTCTCGTTGATTCCATTCCAATCCATTCCATTCCATTCGGGTTATTTCAATTCCATTCCATTCAATTCCACTCGGGTTGATTACATTATATTCCATTCAGGTTGATTCCATTCCATTCCATTCCATTCCATTCGGGTTGATTCCATTCCATTCCATTCCATTCCATTCCATTCCATTCCATTCCATTAAATTCGGAATGAATCCATTCCATTCCATTCCATTCCATTCCATTCCATTACATATGACTTGATTCCATTCCATTCCTTTCCATTCCTTTCCTTTCCATTCGGCATGATTTCATTGCATTCAATTGCATTCCATTCCATTCCTTTCCATTCCATTCCATTCGGCTTGACTCCATTCCATTCCATTCCATTCCATTCCATTCGTTTTGATTCTGTTCCATTCCATTCCATTCCATTCCATTCGTTTTGATTCCATTCCATTACATTCCATTCCATAAGGGTTGATTCCATTCCATTCAATTCCATTCCACTCCATTCCATTCCATTCGATTCCATTCTCGTTGATTCCTTTCCAATCCATTCCATTGCACTCGGGTTATTTCAATTCCATTCCATTCAATTCCACTCGGGTTGATTACATTATATTCCATTCGGGTTGATTCCATTCCATTCCATTCCATTCCATTCGGGTTGATTCCATTCCATTCCATTCCATTCCATTCCATTCGGAATGATTCCATTCCATTCCATTCCGTTCGATTCTTCTCGGGTTGACGCCATTCTATTCCATTCCGTTCCATTATATTCCATTCCATTCGGGTTGATTCCATTCCATTCCATTCCATTCCATTCCATTCCATTCGTGTTACATCCATTCCATTCCATTCCATTCCATTCCATTCCATTCGGGTTGATTCCACTCCATTCCATTCCATTCCATTCCATTTCATTCGGTTTTATTCCATTCCATTCCATTCCATTCCATTCCATTCCATTCCATTCCATTCCATTCCATTCCATTCCATTCCATTCCATTGCATACCATTCCATTCGGTATGATTCCATTCCATTCCATTCCATTCGGCTTGATTCCATTCCATACCATTCCATTCCATTCGTTTTGTTTCCATTCCATTCCATTCCATTCCATTCGTTTTGATTCCATTCCATTCCATTCCATTCCATTCGGGTTGATTCCATTCCACTCCATTCCATTCCATTCGATTCCATTCTCGTTGATTCCATTCCAATCCATTCCATTGCATTCTGGTTATTTCAATTCCATTCCATTCAATTCCACTCGGGTTGATTACATTATATTCCATTCGGGTTGATTCCATTCCATTCCATTCCATTCCATTAGGGTTGATTCCATTCCATTCCATTCCATTCCATTCCATTCCATTCCATTCCATTCCATTCGGAATGATTCCATTCCATTCCATTCCGTTCCATTCCTCTCGGGTTGACTCCATTCCATTCCATTCCGTTCCATTCCATTCCATTCCATTCGGGTTGATTCCATTCCATTCCATTCCATTCCATTCCGTTCGGGTTACATCCATTCCATTCCATTCCATTCCATTCCATTCCATTCCATTCCATTCCATTCCATTCGGGTTGATTCCATTCCATTCCTTTCCATTCCTTTCCATTAAATTCCATTCGTGTTTATTCCATTCCATTCCATTCCTTTTTGGTTGATTCCATTCCATTCCATTCCATTTCATTCCATGCCATTCCATTCCGTTCAATTCCATTTGGGTTGATTCCATTCCATTCCACTCCATTACATATGACTTGATTCCATTCCATTCCATTCCATTCCATTCGGCTTTATTCCATTCCATTCCATTCCATTTCATTCGGGTTGGTTCCATTCCATTCCATTCCTTTCCATTCGGGTTGACTCCATTCCATTCCATTCCATTCCATTCCTTTCCATTCCATACCATTCGGGTTGGTTCCATTCTCTTCAATTCCATTCGTGTTGATTCCATTCCATTCCGTTCCATTCCATTCCATTCCATTCCATTCCATTCGGGTTGATTCCATTCCATTCCATTCCATTCCTTTCCATACCATTCCATTCGGGTTGATTCCATTCCATTCCATTCTATTGCATTCAGGTTGATTCCATTCCATTCCATTCCATTCCTTTCCATTACATATGACTTGATTCCATTCCATTCCATTCCATTCCATTCCATTCCATTCGGGTTGATTCCATTCCATTCCATTCCATTCCATTCCATTTCATTCGGTTTTATTCCATTCCATTCCATTCCATTCCATTCCATTTCATTCCATTCCATTTCATTCCATTCCATTCCATTCGGTATGATTCCATTCCATTCCATTCCATTCGTCTTGATTCCATTCCATTCCATTCCATTCCATTCCATTGATTCGTTTTGATTCCGTTCCATTCCATTCCATTCCATTCGTTTTGATTCCATTCCATTCCATTCGGGTTGATTCCATTCCACTCCATTCCATTCCATTCGATTCCATTCTCTTTGATTCCATTCCAATCCATTCCATTCCTTTAGAGTTATTTCAATTCCATTCCTTTCAATTCCACTCTGTTTGATTACATTTTATTCCATTCGGGTTGATTGCATTCCATTCCATTCCACTCCTTTCGGGTTGATTCCATTCCATTCCATTCCATTCCATTCCTTTCGGGTTGATTCCATTCCATTCCATTCCATTCCATCCCATTCGGAATGATTGCATTCCATTCCATTCCGTTCCATTCCTCTCGGGTTGACTCCATTCCATTCCATTCCGTTCCATTCCATTCCATTCCATTCGGATTGATTCCATTCCATTCCATTCCATTCCATTCCATTCCATTCCATTCGTGTTACATCCATTCCATTCCATTCCATTCCATTACATTACATTCGGGTTGATTCCATTCCATTCCTTTCCATTCCTTTCCATTAAATTCCATTCGTGTTTATTCCATTCCATTCCATTCCATTCCATTTGGGTTGATTCCATTCCATTCCATTCCATTTCATTCCATGCCATTCCATTCCATTCTATTCCATTCGGGTTGATTCCATTCCATTCCACTCCATTACATATGACTTGATTCCATTCTATTCCATTCCATTCCATTCGGCTTTATTCCATTGCATTCCATTCCATTTCATTCGTGTTGATTCCATTCCATTCCATTCCTTTCCATTCGGGTTGACTCCATTCCAATCCACTCCATTCCAGTCATTTCCATTCCATTCGGATTGATTCCATTCCATTCCATTCCATTCCTTTCCATTCCATTCCATTCGGGTTGATTCCATTCCATTCAATTCCATTCGTTTTGATTCCATTCCATTCCATTCCATTCCATTCCATTCCATTCCATTCCATTCCATTCCATTCCATTCGGGTTGATTCCATTCCATTCCATTCCATTCCATTCCATTCCATTCCATTCCATACCATTCCATTCGGGTTGATTCCATTCCATTCCATTCTATTGCATTCGGGTTGATTCCATTCCATTCCATTCCATTCCTTTCCATTACATATGACTTGATTCCATTCCATTCCATTCCATTCCATTCCATTCGATTCCATTCGGGTTGATTCCATTCCATTCCATTCCATTCCATTCCATTTCATTCGGTTTTATTCCATTCCATTCCATTCCACTCCATTCCATTCCATTCCATTCCATTTCATTCCTTTCCATTCCATTCGGTATGATTCCATTCCATTCCATTCCATTCGGCTTGATTCCATTCCATTCCATTCCATTCGTTTTGATTCTGTTCCATTCTATTCCATTCCATTCGTTTTGATTCCATTCCATTCCATTCCATTCCATTCGTGTTGATTCCATTCCACTCCATTCCATTCCATTCGATTCCATTCTCGTTGATTCCATTCCAATCCATTCCATTACATTCGTGTTATTTCAATTCCATTCCTTTCAATTCCACTGGGGTTGATTACGTTTTATTCCATTCGGGTTGATTGCATTCCATTCCATTCCATTCCATTCGCAATGATTCCATTCCATTCCATTCCATTCAATTCCATTACATATGACTTGATTCCATTCCATTCCTTTCCATTCGGGTTGATTTCATTGCATTGAATTGCATTCCATTCCATTCAATTCGGGTTGATTCCATTCCATTCCATTCCATTTCATTCGGTTTTATTCCATTCCATTCCATTCAATTCCATTCCATTCCATTCCATTTCATTCCATCCATTCCATTCTGTATGATTCCATTCCATTCCGTTCCATTAGGATTGATTCCATTCCATTCCATTCCATTCCATTCCATTCCATTCGTTTTGATTCCGTTCGATTCCGTTCCATTCCATTCGTTTTGATTCCATTACATTCCATTCCATTCAATTCGGGTTGATTCCATTCCATTCAATTCCATTCCACTCCATTCCATTCCATTCGATTCCATTCTCGTTGATTCCATTCCAATCCATTCCATTCCATTCGGGTTATTTCAATTCCATTCCATTCAATTCCACTCGGGTTGATTACATTATATTCCATTCAGGTTGATTCCATTCCATTCCATTCCATTCCATTCCATTCCATTCCATTCCATTCCATTCCATTCCATTAAATTCGGAATGAATCCATTCCATTCCATTCCATTCCATTCCATTCCATTACATATGACTTGATTCCATTCCATTCCTTTCCATTCCTTTCCTTTCCATTCGGCATGATTTCATTGCATTCAATTGCATTCCATTCCATTCCTTTCCATTCCATTCCATTCGGCTTGACTCCATTCCATTCCATTCCATTCCATTCCATTCGTTTTGATTCTGTTCCATTCCATTCCATTCCATTCCATTCGTTTTGATTCCATTCCATTACATTCCATTCCATAAGGGTTGATTCCATTCCATTCAATTCCATTCCACTCCATTCCATTCCATTCGATTCCATTCTCGTTGATTCCTTTCCAATCCATTCCATTGCACTCGGGTTATTTCAATTCCATTCCATTCAATTCCACTCGGGTTGATTACATTATATTCCATTCGGGTTGATTCCATTCCATTCCATTCCATTCCATTCGGGTTGATTCCATTCCATTCCATTCCATTCCATTCCATTCGGAATGATTCCATTCCATTCCATTCCGTTCGATTCTTCTCGGGTTGACGCCATTCTATTCCATTCCGTTCCATTATATTCCATTCCATTCGGGTTGATTCCATTCCATTCCATTCCATTCCATTCCATTCGTGTTACATCCATTCCATTCCATTCCATTCCATTCCATTCCATTCGGGTTGATTCCACTCCATTCCATTCCATTCCATTCCATTTCATTCGGTTTTATTCCATTCCATTCCATTCCATTCCATTCCATTCCATTCCATTCCATTTCATTGCATACCATTCCATTCGGTATGATTCCATTCCATTCCATTCCATTCGGCTTGATTCCATTCCATACCATTCCATTCCATTCGTTTTGTTTCCGTTCCATTCCATTCCATTCCATTCGTTTTGATTCCATTCCATTCCATTCCATTCCATTCGGGTTGATTCCATTCCACTCCATTCCATTCCATTCGATTCCATTCTCGTTGATTCCATTCCAATCCATTCCATTGCATTCGGGTTATTTCAATTCCATTCCTTTCAATTCCACTCGGGTTGATTACATTTTATTCCATTCTGGTTGATTCCATTCCACTCCATTCCATTCCATTCGGGTTGATTCCATTCCATTCCATTCCATTCCATTCCATTCCATTCCATTCCAGTCCATTCGCAATGATTCCATTCCATTCCATTCCATTCGGGTTGATTCCATTCCATTCCATTCCATTCCTTTCCATTCCCTTCCATTCGTGTTGATTCCATTCCATTCAATTCCATTCGTTTTGATTCCATTCCATTCCATTCCATTCCATTACATTCCATTCCATTGGGGTTGATTCCATTCCATTCCATTCTATTGCATTCGGGTTGATTCCATTCCATTCCATTCCATTCCTTTCCATTACATATGACTTGATTCCATTGCATTCCATTCCATTCCATTCCATTCGGGTTGATTCCATTCCATTCCATTCCATTCCATTCCATTTCATTCGGTTTTATTCCATTCCATTCCATTCCATTCCATTCCATTCCACTCCATTCCATTCAATTCGGTATGATTCCATTCCATTCCATTCCATTCGGCTTGATTCCATTCCATTCCATTCCATTACATTCCATTCCATTGGGGTTGATTCCATTCCATTCCATTCCATTCCATTCCATTCCATTCCATACCATTCCATTCGGGTTGATTCCATTCCATTCCATTCTATTGCATTCGGGTTGATTCCATTCCATTCCATTCCATTCCTTTCCATTACATATGACTTGATTCCATTGCATTCCATTCCATTCCATTCCATTCGGGTTGATTCCATTCCATTCCATTCCATTCCATTCCATTTCATTCGGTTTTATTCCATTCCATTCCATTCCATTCCATTCCATTCCACTCCATTCCATTCAATTCGGTATGATTCCATTCCATTCCATTCCATTCGGCTTGATTCCATTCCATTCCATTCCATTCCATTCCATTCCATTCCATTCGTTTTGATTCCATTCCATTCCATTCCATTCCATTCGTTTTGATTCCATTCCATTCCATTCCATTCCATTCGGGTTGATTCCATTCCACTCCATTCCATTCCATTCGATTCCATTCTCGTTGATTCCTTTCCAATCCATTCCATTCCATTCGGGTTATTTCAACTCCATTCCTTTCAATTCCACTCGGGTTGATTACATTTTATTCCATTCGGGTTGACTCCATTCCATTCCATTCCATTCCATTCGGGTTGATTCCATTCCATTCCATTCCATTCCATTCCATTCCTTTCCATTCCATTCCATTCGCAATGATTCCATTCCATTCCATTCCATTCCATTCCATTACATATGACTTGATTCCATTCCATTCCATTCCATTCCATTCCATTCCATTCCATTCCATTCCTTTCCATTCGGGTTGATTCCATTGCATTGAATTGCATTCCATTCCATTCAATTCGAGTTGATTCCATTCCATTCTTTCCATTTCATTCGGTATTATTCCATTCCATTCCATTCAATTCCATTCCATTCCATTCCATTTGATTCCATTCCATTCCATTCGGTATGATTCCATTCCATTCCATTCCATTAGGCTTGATTCCATTCCATTGCATTCCATTCCATTCCATTCGTTTTGATTCCGTTCGATTCCGTTCCATTCCATTCCATTCGTTTTGATTCCATTACATTCCATTCCATTCAATTCGGGTTGATTCCATTCCATTCAATTCCATTCCACTCCATTCCATTCCATTCGATTCCATTCTCGTTAATTCCATTCCAATCCATTCCATTCCATTCGTGTTATTTCAATTCCATTCCATTCAATTTCACTCGGGTTGATTTCATTATATTCCATTCAGGTTGATTCCATACCATTCCATTCCATTCGGGTTGATTCCATTCCATTCCATTCCATTCCTTTCCATTCCATTCCATTCCATTCCATTCGGAATGATTCCATTCCATTCCATTCCATTCCATTCCATTCCATTCCATTCCATTCCATTACATCTGACTTGATTCAATTCCATTCCATTCCATTCCTTTCCTTTCCATTCGGGATGATTTCATTGCATTCAATTGCATTCCATTCCATTCCTTTCCATTCCATTCCATTCCATTCGGCTTGACTCCATTCCATTCCATTCCATTCCATTCCATTCGTTTTGATTCTGTTCCATTCCATTCCATTCCATTCCATTCCATTCCATTCGTTTTGATTCCATTCCATTACATTCCATTCCATACGGGTTGATTCCATTCCATTCAATTCCATTCCACTCCATTCCATTCCATTCGATTCCATTCTCGTTGATTCCTTTCCAATCCATTCCATTCCACTCGGGTTATTTCAATTCCATTCCATTCAATTCCACTCGGGTTGATTACATTATATTCCATTCGGGTTGATTCCATTCCATTCCATTCCATTCCATTCGGGTTGATTCCATTCCATTCCATTCCATTCCATTCCATAGGGAATGATTCCATTCCATTCCATTCCGTTCCATTCCTCTCGGGTTGACTCCATTCCATTCCATTCCGTTCCATTACATTCCATTCCATTCGGGTTGATTCCATTCCATTCCATTCCATTCCATTCCATTCCATTCCATTCCATTCGTGTTACATCCATTCCATTCCATTCCATTCCATTCCATTCCATTCCATTCCATTCGGGTTGATTCCATTCCACTCCTTTCCATTCCTTTCCATTAAATTACATTCGTGTTTATTCCATTCCATTCCATTCCATTTGGGTTGATTCCATTCCATTCCATTCCATTTCATTCCATGCCATTCCATTCCATTCTATTCCATTCGGGTTGATTCCATTCCATTCCACTCCATTACATATGACTTGATTCCATTCCATTCCATTCCATTCCATTCGGCTTTATTCCATTCCATTCCATTCCATTTCATTCGGGTTGATTCCATTCCATTCCATTCCTTTAAATTCGGGTTGACTCCATTCCAATCCATTCCATTCCAGTCATTTCCATTCCATTCGGATTGATTCCATTCCATTCCATTCCATTCCTTTCCATTCCATTCCATTCGGGTTGATTCCATTCCATTCAATTCCATTCGTTTTGATTCCATTCCATTCCATTCCATTCCATTCCATTCGGGTTGATTCCCTTCCATTCCATTCCATTGCATTCCATTCCATTCCATTCCATTCCATTCCATTCCATACCATTCCATTCCATTCCATTCGGGATGATTCCATTCCATTCCATTCCATTATGCTTGATTCCATTCCGCTCCATTCCATTCCATTCCATTCCATTCCATTCCATTCCATTCTTTTTGACTCCATTCCATTCCATTCCATTCCATTCGGGTTGATTACATTCCATTCTATTCCATTCCACTCCATTCCATTCCATTCGATTCCATTCTCGTTGATTCCATTCCATTCCATTGCATTCCTTTCGAGTTATTTCCATTCCATTCCATTCAATTCCACTCGAGTTGATTCTATTATGTTACATTCGGGTTGATTCCATTCCATTCCATTCCATTCCATTGGGGTAGATTGATTCCATTCCATTCCATTCCATTTCATTCCATTCCATTCCATTCAGGTTACATCCATTCCATTCCATTCCATTCCATTCCATTCGGGTTGTTTCCATTCCATTCCATTCCTTTAGATTCGGGTTGACTCCATTCCATTCCATTCCATTCCATTCCTTTCCATTCCATTGGGATTGATTCCATTCCATTCCATTCCATTCGGCTTGATTCCATTCCATTCCATTCCATTCGTTTTGATTCTGTTCCATTCTATTCCATTCCATTCGTTTTGATTCCATTCCATTCCATTCCATTCCATTCGTGTTGATTCCATTCCACTCCATTCCATTCCATTCGATTCCATTCTCGTTGATTCCATTCCAATCCATTCCATTACATTCGTGTTATTTCAATTCCATTCCTTTCAATTCCACTCGGGTTGATTACATTTTATTCCATTCGGGTTGATTGCATTCCATTCCATTCCATTCCATTCGGGTTGATTCCATTCCATTCCATTCCATTCCATTCCATTCCATTCCATTCCATTCCATTCCATTCGCAATGATTCCGTTCCATTCCATTCCATTCAATTCCATTACATATGACTTGATTCCATTCCATTCCTTTCCATTCGGGTTGATTTCATTGCATTGAATTGCATTCCATTCCATTCAATTCGGGTTGATTCCATTCCATTCCATTCCATTTCATTCGGTTTTATTCCATTCCATTCCATTCAATTCCATTCCATTCCATTCCATTTCATTCCATTCCATTCCATTCTGTAGGATTCCATTCCATTCCATTCCATTAGGCTTGATTCCATTCCATTCCATTCCATTCCATTCCATTCCATTCGTTTTGATTCCGTTCGATTCCGTTCCATTCCATTCGTTTTGATTCCATTACATTCCATTCCATTCAATTCGGGTTGATTCCATTCCATTCAATTCCATTCCACTCCATTCCATTCCATTCGATTCCATTCTCGTTGATTCCATTCCAATCCATTCCATTCCATTCGGGTTATTTCAATTCCATTCCATTCAATTCCACTCGGGTTGATTACATTATATTCCATTCAGGTTGATTCCATTCCATTCCATTCCATTCCATTCGGGTTGATTCCATTCCATTCCATTCCATTCCATTCCATTCCATTCCATTCCATTCCATTCCATTCCATTCCATTAAATTCGGAATGATTCCATTCCATTCCATTCCATTCCATTCCATTCCATTACATATGACTTGATTCCATTCCATTCCTTTCCATTCCTTTCCTTTTCATTCGGGATGATTTCATTGCATTCAATTGCATTCCATTCCATTCCTTTCCATTCCATTCCATTCGGCTTGACTCCATTCCATTCCATTCCATTCCATTCCATTCGTTTTGATTCTGTTCCATTCCATTCCATTCCATTCCATTCGTTTTGATTCCATTCCATTACATTCCATTCCATAAGGGTTGATTCCATTCCATTCAATTCCATTCCACTCCATTCCATTCCATTCGATTCCATTCTCGTTGATTCCTTTCCAATCCATTCCATTGCACTCGGGTTATTTCAATTCCATTCCATTCAATTCCACTCGGGTTGATTACATTATATTCCATTCGGGTTGATTCCATTCCATTCCATTCCATTCCATTCGGGTTGATTCCATTCCATTCCATTCCATTCCATTCCATTCGGAATGATTCCATTCCATTCCATTCCGTTCCATTCTTCTCGGGTTGACGCCATTCTATTCCATTCCGTTCCATTACATTCCATTCCATTCGGGTTGATTCCATTCCATTCCATTCCATTCCATTCCATTCGTGTTACATCCATTCCATTCCATTCCATTCCATTCCATTCCATTCGGGTTGATTCCACTCCATTCCATTCCATTCCATTCCATTTCATTCGGTTTTATTCCATTCCATTCCATTCCATTCCATTCCATTCCATTTCATTGCATACCATTCCATTCGGTATGATTCCATTCCATTCCATTCCATTCGGCTTGATTCCATTCCATACCATTCCATTCCATTCGTTTTGTTTCCGTTCCATTCCATTCCATTCCATTCGTTTTGATTCCATTCCATTCCATTCCATTCCATTCGGGTTGAGTCCATTCCACTCCATTCCATTCCATTCGATTCCATTCTCGTTGATTCCATTCCAATCCATTCCATTCCATTCGGGTTATTTCAATTCCATTCCTTTCAATTCCACTCGGGTTGATTACATTTTATTCCATTCTGGTTGATTCCATTCCACTCCATTCCATTCCATTCGGGTTGATTCCATTCCATTCCATTCCATTCCATTCCATTCCATTCCATTCGCAATGATTCCATTCCATTCCATTCCATTCGGGTTGATTCCATTCCATTCCATTCCATTCCATTCGGGTTGATTCCATTCCATTCCATTCCATTCCATTCCATACGGAATGATTCCATTCCATTCCATTCCGTTCCATTCCTCTCGGGTTGACTCCATTCCATTCCATTCCGTTCCATTACATTCCATTACATTTGGGTTGATTCCATTCCATTCCATTCCATTCCATTCCATTCCATTCCATTCGTGTTACATCCATTCCGTTCCATTCCATTCCATTCAATTCCATTCCATTCGGGTTGATTGCATTCCACTCCTTTCCATTCCTTTCCATTAAATTCCATTCGTGTTTATTCCATTCCATTCCATTCCATTGTGGTTGATTCCATTCCATTCCATTCCATTTCATTCCATGCCATTCCATTCCATTCTATTCCATTCGGGTTGATTCCATTCCACTCCACTCCATTACATATGACTTGATTCCATTCCATTCCATTCCATTCCATTCGGCTTTATTCCATTCCATTCCATTCCATTTCATTCGGGTTGATTCCATTCCATTCCATTCCTTTAAATTCGGGTTGACTCCATTCCAATCCATTCCATTCCAGTCATTTCCATTCCATTCGTTTTGATTCCATTCCATTCCATTCCATTCCATTCCATTCCATTCCATTCGGGTTGATTCCATTCCATTCCATTCCATTCCATTCCATTCCATTCCATTCCATTCCATTCCATTCCATTCCATTCCATACCATTCCATTCCATTCCATTCGGGATGATTCCATTCCATTCCATTCCATTATGCTTGATTCCATTCCGCTCCATTCCATTCCATTCCATTCCATTCCATTCCATTCCATTCTTTTTGACTCCATTCCATTCCATTCCATTCCATTCGGGTTGATTACATTCCATTCTATTCCATTCCACTCCATTCCATTCCATTCGATTCCATTCTCGTTGATTCCATTCCATTCCATTGCATTCCTTTCGAGTTATTTCCATTCCATTCCATTCAATTCCACTCGAGTTGATTCTATTATATTACATTCGGGTTGATTCCATTCCATTCCATTCCATTCCATTGGGGTAGATTGATTCCATTCCATTCCATTCCATTCCATTCCATTCCATTCCATTCCATTCCATTCAGGTTACATCCATTCCATTCCATTCCATTCCATTCCATTCGGGTTGTTTCCATTCCATTCCATTCCTTTAGATTCGGGTTGACTCCATTCCATTCCATTCCATTCCATTCCTTTCCGTTCCATTGGGATTGATTCCATTCCATTCCATTCCAGTACATTCCTTTCCATTCCATTCCATTCGGGTTGAATCCATTCCATTCCATTCCATACCATTTGGGTTGATACCATTCCATTCCATTCAATTCCATTCCATTCCATTCGGATTGATTCCATTCCATTCCATTCCATACCATGCCATTCCATTCGTGTTACATCCATTCCATTCCATTCAGGTTACATCCATTCCATTCCATTCCATTCCATTCCATTCCAGTTGATTCCATTCCATTCCATTCCTTTCCATTCGGGTTGACTCCATTCCATTCCATTCCATTCCTTTCCATTCCATTGGGATTGATTCCATTCCATTCCATTCCATTCCATTCCTTTCCATTCCATTCCATTCGGCTTGACTCCATTCCATTCCATTCCACTCCATTCGTTTTGATTCTGTTCCATTCCATTCCATTCGTTTTGATTCCATTCCATTACATTCCATTCCATACGGGTTGATTCCATTCCATTCAATTCCATTCCACTCCATTCCATTCCATTCGATTCCATTCTCGTTGATTCCTTTCCAATCCATTCCATTGCATTCTGGTTATTTCAATTCCATTCCATTCAATTCCACTCGGGTTGATTACATTATATTCCATTCGGGTTGATTCCATTCCATTCCATTCCATTCCATTAGGGTTGATTCCATTCCATTCCATTCCATTCTATTCCATTCCATTCCATTCGGAATGATTCCATTCCATTCCATTCCGTTCCATTCCTCTCGGGTTGACTCCATTCCATTCCATTCCGTTCCATTACATTCCATTCCATTCGGGTTGATTCCATTCCATTCCATTCCATTCCATTCCGTTCGTGTTACATCCATTCCATTCCATTCCATTCCATTCCATTCCATTCCATTCCATTCCATTCCATTCGGGTTGATTCCATTCCATTCCTTTCCATTCCTTTCCATTAAATTCCATTCGTGGTTATTCCATTCCATTCCATTCCTTTTTGGTTGACTCCAATCCATTCCATTCCATTTCATTCCATGCCATTCCATTCCATTCAATTCCATTTGGGTTGATTCCATTCCATTCCACTCCATTACATATGACTTGATTCCATTCCATTCCATTCCATTCCATTCGGCTTTATTCCATTCCATTCCATTCCATTTCATTCGGGTTGGTTCCATTCCATTCCATTCCTTTCCATTCGGGTTGACTCCATTTCATTCCATTCCATTCCATTCCTTTCCATTCCATTCCATTCGGGTTGGTTCCATTCTCTTCAATTCCATTCGTGTTGATTCCATTCCATTCCGTTCCATTCCATTCCATTCCATTCCATTCCATTCCATTCGGGTTGATTCCATTCCATTCCATTCCATTCCTTTCCATACCATTCCATTCGGGTTGATTCCATTCCATTCCATTCTATTGCATTCGGGTTGATTCCATTCCATTCCATTCCATTCCTTTCCATTACATATGACTTGATTCCATTCCATTCCATTCCATTCCATTCCATTCCATTCGGGTTGATTCCATTCCATTCCATTCCATTCCATTCCATTTCATTCGGTTTTATTCCATTCCATTCAATTCCATTCCATTCCATTTCATTCCATTCCATTTCATTCCATTCCATTCCATTCGGTATGATTCCATTCCATTCCATTCCATTCGGCTTGATTCCATTCCATTCCATTCCATTCCATTCCATTGATTCGTTTTGATTCCGTTCCATTCCATTCCATTCCATTCGTTTTGATTCCATTCCATTCCATTCGGGTTGATTCCATTCCACTCCATTCCATTCCATTCGATTCCATTCTCTTTGATTCCATTCCAATCCATTTCTTTCCTTTCGAGTTATTTCAATTCCATTCCTTTCAATTCCACTCTGTTTGATTACATTTTATTCCATTCGGGTTGATTGCATTCCATTCCATTCCATTCCTTTCGGGTTGATTCCATTCCATTCCATTCCATTCCATTCCATTCCTTTCGGGTTGATTCCATTCCATTCCATTCCATTCCATCCCATTCGGAATGATTCCATTCCATTCCATTCCGTGCCATTCCTCTCGGGTTGACTCCATTCCATTCCATTCCGTTCCATTCCATTCCATTCCATTCGGGTTGATTCCATTCCATTCCATTCCATTCCATTCCATTCCATTCGTGTTACATCCATTCCATTCCATTCCATTACATTACATTACATTCGGGTTGATTCCATTCCATTCCTTTCCATTCCTTTCCGTTAAATTCCATTCGTGTTTATTCCATTCCATTCCATTCCATTTGGGTTGATTCCATTCCATTCCATTCCATTTCATTCCATGCCATTCCATTCCATTCTATTCCATTCGGGTTGATTCCATTCCATTCCACTCCATTACATATGACTTGATTCCATTCTATTCCATTCCATTCCATTCGGCTTTATTCCATTGCATTCCATTCCATTTCATTCGTGTTGATTCCATTCCATTCCATTCCTTTCCATTCGGGTTGACTCCATTCCAATCCACTCCATTCCAGTCATTTCCATTCCATTCGGATTGATTCCATTCCATTCCATTCCATTCCTTTCCATTCCATTCCATTCGGGTTGATTCCATTCCATTCAATTCCATTCGTTTTGATTCCATTCCATTCCATTCCATTCCATTCCATTCCATTCCATTCCATTCCATTCCATTCCATTCGGGTTGATTCCATTCCATTCCATTTCATTCCATTCCATTCCATTCCATACCATTCCATTCGGGTTGATTCCATTCCATTCCATTCTATTGCATTCGGGTTGATTCCATTCCATTCCATTCCATTCCTTTCCATTACATATGACTTGATTCCATTCCATTCCATTCCATTCCATTCCATTCGATTCCATTCGGGTTGATTCCATTCCATTCCATTCCATTCCATTCCATTTCATTCGGTTTTATTCCATTCCATTCCATTCCACTCCATTCCATTCCATTCCATTCCATTTCATTCCTTTCCATTCCATTCGGTATGATTCCATTCCATTCCATTCCATTCGGCTTGATTCCATTCCATTCCATTCCATTCGTTTTGATTCTGTTCCATTCTATTCCATTCCATTCGTTTTGATTCCATTCCATTCCATTCCATTCCATTCGTGTTGATTCCATTCCACTCCATTCCATTCCATTCGATTCCATTCTCGTTGATTCCATTCCAATCCATTCCATTACATTCGTGTTATTTCAATTCCATTCCTTTCAATTCCACTCGGGTTGATTACATTTTATTCCATTCGGGTTGATTGCATTCCATTCCATTCCATTCCATTCGGGTTGATTCCATTCCATTCCATTCCATTCCATTCCATTCCATTCCATTCCATTCGCAATGATTCCATTCCATTCCATTCCATTCAATTCCATTACATATGACTTGATTCCATTCCATTCCTTTCCATTCGGGTTGATTTCATTGCATTGAATTGCATTCCATTCCATTCAATTCGGGTTGATTCCATTCCATTCCATTCCATTTCATTCGGTTTTATTCCATTCCATTCCATTCAATTCCATTCCATTCCATTCCATTTCATTCCATCCATTCCATTCTGTATGATTCCATTCCATTCCATTCCATTAGGCTTGATTCCATTCCATTCCATTCCATTCCATTCCATTCGTTTTGATTCCATTCGATTCCGTTCCATTCCATTCGTTTTGATTCCATTACATTCCATTCAATTCAATTCGGGTTGATTCCATTCCATTCAATTCCATTCCACTCCATTCCATTCCATTCGATTCCATTCTCGTTGATTCCATTCCAATCCATTCCATTCCATTCGGGTTATTTCAATTCCATTCCATTCAATTCCACTCGGGTTGATTACATTATATTCCATTCAGGTTGATTCCATTCCATTCCATTCCATTCCATTCGGGTTGATTCCATTCCATTCCATTCCATTCCATTCCATTCCATTCCATTCCATTCCATTCCATTAAATTCGGAATGATTCCATTCCATTCCATTCCATTAAATTCCATTCCATTACATATGACTTGATTCCATTCCATTCCTTTCCATTCCTTTCCTTTCCATTCGGCATGATTTCATTGCATTCAATTGCATTCCATTCCATTCCTTTCCATTCCATTCCATTCGGCTTGACTCCATTCCATTCCATTCCATTCCATTCCATTCGTTTTGATTCTGTTCCATTCCATTCCATTCCATTCCATTCGTTTTGATTCCATTCCATTACATTCCATTCCATAAGGGTTGATTCCATTCCATTCAATTCCATTCCACTCCATTCCATTCCATTCGATTCCCTTCTCGTTGATTCCTTTCCAATCCATTCCATTGCACTCGGGTTATTTCAATTCCATTCCATTCAATTCCACTCGGGTTGATTACATTATATTCCATTCGGGTTGATTCCATTCCATTCCATTCCATTCCATTCGGGTTGATTCCATTCCATTCCATTCCATTCCATTCCATTCCATTCGGAATGATTCCATTCCATTCCATTCCGTTCCATTCTTCTCGGGTTGACGCCATTCTATTCCATTCCGTTCCATTACATTCCATTCCATTCGGGTTGATTACATTCCATTCCATTCCATTCCATTCCATTCGTGTTACATCCATTCCATTCCATTCCATTCCATTCCATTCCATTCCATTCCATTCCATTCGGGTTGATTCCACTCCATTCCATTCCATTCCATTCCATTTCATTCGGTTTTATTCCATTCCATTCCATTCCATTCCATTCCATTCCATTCCATTCCATTCCATTTCATTGCATACCATTCCATTCGGTATGATTCCATTCCATTCCCTTCCATTCGGCTTGATTCCATTCCATACCATTCCATTCCATTCGTTTTGTTTCCGTTCCATTCCATTCCATTCCATTCGTTTTGATTCCATTCCATTCCATACCATTCCATTCGGGTTGATTCCATTCCACTCCATTCCATTCCATTCGATTCCATTCTCGTTGATTCCATTCCAATCCATTCCATTCCATTCGGGTTATTTCAATTCCATTCCTTTCAATTCCACTCGGGTTGATTACATTTTATTCCATTCTGGTTGATTCCATTCCACTCCATTCCATTCCATTCGGGTTGATTCCATTCCATTCCATTCCATTCCATTCCATTCCATTCCATTCCAGTCCATTCGCAATGATTCCATTCCATTCCATTCCATTCGGGTTGATTCCATTCCATTCCATTCCATTCCTTTCCATTCCCTTCCATTCGTGTTGATTCCATTCCATTCAATTCCATTCGTTTTGATTCCATTCCATTCCATTCCATTCCATTACATTCCATTCCATTGGGGTTGATTCCATTCCATTCCATTCCATTCCATTCCATTCCATTCCATTCCATTCCATACCATTCCATTCGGGTTGATTCCATTCCATTCCATTCTATTGCATTCGGGTTGATTCCATTCCATTCCATTCCATTCCTTTCCATTACATATGACTTGATTCCATTCCATTCCATTCCATTCCATTCCATTCCATTCGGGTTGATTCCATTCCATTCCATTCCATTCCATTCCATTTCATTCGGTTTTATTCCATTCCATTCCATTCCATTCCATTCCATTCCATTCCATTCCACTCCATTCCATTCAATTCGGTATGATTCCATTCCATTCCATTCCATTCGGCTTGATTCCATTCCATTCCATTCCATTCCATTCCATTCCATTCCATTCAATTCGTTTTGATTTCATTCCATTCCATTCCATTCCATTCGTTTTGATTCCATTCCATTCCATTCCATTCCATTCGGGTTGATTCCATTCCACTCCATTCCATTCCATTCGATTCCATTCTCGTTGATTCCTTTCCAATCCATTCCATTCCATTCGGGTTATTTCAATTCCATTCCTTTCAATTCCACTCGGGTTGATTACATTTTATTCCATTCGGGTTGACTCCATTCCATTCCATTCCATTCCATTCGGGTTGATTCCATTCCATTCCATTCCATTCCATTCCATTCCATTCCATTCCTTTCCATTCCATTCCATTCGCAATGATTCCATTCCATTCCATTCCATTCCATTCCATTACATATGACTTGATTCCATTCCATTCCATTCCATTCCATTCCATTCCATTCCATTCCATTGCATTCCATTCCTTTCCATTCGGGTTGATTCCATTGCATTGAATTGCATTCCATTCCATTCAATTCGAGTTGATTCCATTCCATTCTTTCCATTTCATTCGGTATTATTCCATTCCATTCCATTCAATTCCATTCCATTCCATTCCATTTGATTCCATTCCATTCCATTCGGTATGATTCCATTCCATTCCATTCCATTAGTCTTGATTCCATTCCATTCCATTCCATTCCATTCCATTCGTTTTGATTCCGTTCGATTCCGTTCCATTCCATTCGTTTTGATTCCATTACATTCCATTGCATTCAATTCGGGTTGATTCCATTCCATTCAATTCCATTCCACTCCATTCCATTCCATTCGATTCCATTCTCGTTGATTCCATTCCAATCCATTCCATTCCATTCGTGTTATTTCAATTCCATTCCATTCAATTCCCTCGGGTTGATTTCATTATATTCCATTCAGGTTGATTCCATTCCATTCCATTCCATTCGGGTTGATTCCATTCCATTCCATTCCATTCCTTTCCATTCCATTCCATTCCATTCCATTCGGAATGATTCCATTCCATTCCATTCCATTCCATTCCATTCCATTCCATTCCATTCCATCTGACTTTATTCAATTCCATTCCATTCCATTCCTTTCCTTTCCATTCGGGATGATTTCATTGCATTCAATTGCATTCCATTCCATTCCTTTCCATTCCATTCCATTCCATTCGGCTTGACTCCATTCCATTCCATTCCATTCCATTCCATTCATTTTGATTCTGTTCCATTCCATTCCATTCCATTCCATTCCATTCCATTCGTTTTGATTCCATTCCATTACATTCCATTCCATACGTGTTGATTCCATTCCATTCAATTCCATTCCACTCCATTCCATTCCATTCGATTCCATTCTCGTTGATTCCTTTCCAATCCATTCCATTGCACTCGGGTTATTTCAATTCCATTCCATTCAATTCCACTCGGGTTGATTACATTCCATTCCATTCGGGTTGATTCCATTCCATTCCATTCCATTCCATTCCATACGGAATGATTCCATTCCATTCCATTCCTTTCCATTCCTCTCGGGTTGACTCCATTCCATTCCATTCCGTTCCATTACATTCCATTCCATTCGGGTTGATTCCATTCCATTCCATTCCATTCCATTCCATTCCATTCCATTCCATTCCATTCCATTCCATTCGTGTTACATCCATTCCATTCCATTCCATTCCATTCCATTCGGGTTGATTCCATTCCACTCCTTTCCATTCCTTTCCATTAAATTCCATTCGTGTTTATTCCATTCCATTCCATTCCATTTGGGTTGATTCCATTCCATTCCATTCCATTTCATTCCATGCCATTCCATTCCATTCTATTCCATTCGGGTTGATTCCATTCCATTCCACTCCATTACATATGACTTGATTCCATTCCATTCCATTCCATTCCATTCGGCTTTATTCCATTCCATTCCATTCCATTTCTTTCGGGTTGATTCCATTCCATTCCATTCCTTTAAATTCGGGTTGACTCCATTCCAATCCATTCCATTCCAGTCATTTCCATTCCATTCGGATTGATTCCATTCCATTCCATTCCATTCCTTTCCATTCCATTCCATTCGGGTTGATTCCATTCCATTCAATTCCATTCGTTTTGATTCCATTCCATTCCATTCCATTCCATTCCATTCGGGTTGATTCCCTTCCATTCCATTCCATTCCATTCCATTCCATTCCATTCCATTCCTTTCCATTCGGGTTGATTCCATTGCATTGAATTGCATTCCATTCCATTCAATTCGAGTTGATTCCATTCCATTCTTTCCATTTCATTCGGTATTATTCCATTCCATTCCATTCAATTCCATTCCATTCCATTCCATTTGATTCCATTCCATTCCATTCGGTATGATTCCATTCCATTCCATTCCATTAGGCTTGATTCCATTCCATTGCATTCCATTCCATTCCATTCGTTTTGATTCCGTTCGATTCCGTTCCATTCCATTCGTTTTGATTCCATTACATTCCATTCCATTCAATTCGGGTTGATTCCATTCCATTCAATTCCATTCCACTCCATTCCATTCCATTCGATTCCATTCTCGTTGATTCCATTCCAATCCATTCCATTCCATTCGTGTTATTTCAATTCCATTCCATTCAATTCCACTCGGGTTGATTTCATTATATTCCATTCAGGTTGATTCCATTCCATTCCATTCCATTCGGGTTGATTCCATTCCATTCCATTCCATTCCTTTCCATTCCATTCCATTCCATTCCATTCGGAATGATTCCATTCCATTCCATTCCATTCCATTCCATTCCATTCCATTCCATTCCATTACATCTGACTTGATTCAATTCCATTCCATTCCATTCCTTTCCTTTCCATTCGGGATGATTTCATTGCATTCAATTGAATTCCATTCCATTCCTTTCCATTCCATTCCATTCCATTCGGCTTGACTCCATTCCATTCCATTCCATTCCATTCCATTCGTTTTGATTCTGTTCCATTCCATTCCATTCCATTCCATTCCATTCCATTCGTTTTGATTCCATTCCATTACATTCCATTCCATACGGGTTGATTCCATTCCATTCAATTCCATTCCACTCCATTCCATTCCATTCGATTCCATTCTCGTTGATTCCTTTCCAATCCATTCCATTCCACTCGGGTTATTTCAATTCCATTCCATTCAATTCCACTCGGGTTGATTACATTATATTCCATTCTGGTTGATTCCATTCCATTCCATTCCATTCCATTCGGGTTGATTCCATTCCATTCCATTCCATTCCATTCCATTCCATTCCATACGGAATGATTCCATTCCATTCCATTCCGTTCCATTCCTCTCGGGTTGACTCCATTCCATTCTATTCCGTTCCATTACATTCCATTCCATTCGGGTTGATTCCATTCCATTCCATTCCATTCTATTCCATTCCATTCCATTCCATTTCATTCGTGTTACATCCATTCCATTCCATTCCATTCCATTCCATTCCATTCCATTCGGGTTGATTCCATTCCACTCCTTTCCATTCCTTTCCATTAAATTCCTTTCGTGTTTATTCCATTCCATTCCATTCCATTTGGGTTGATTCCATTCCATTCCATTCCATTTCATTCCATGCCATTCCATTCCATTCTATTCCATTCGGGTTGATTCCATTCCATTCCACTCCATTACATATGACTTGATTCCATTCCATTCCATTTCATTCCATTCGGCTTTATTCCATTCCATTCCATTCCATTTCATTCGGGTTGATTCCATTCCATTCCATTCCTTTAAATTCGGGTTGACTCCATTCCAATCCATTCCATTCCAGTCATTTCCATTCCATTCGGATTGATTCCATTCCATTCCATTCCATTCCTTTCCATTCCATTCCATTCGGGTTGATTCCATTCCATTCAATTCCATTCGTTTTGATTCCATTCCATTCCATTCCATTCCATTCCATTCGGGTTGATTCCCTTCCATTCCATTCCATTCCATTCCATTCCATTCCATTCCATTCCATTCCATTCCATTCCATTCCATTCCATTCCATTCCATACCATTCCATTCCATTCCATTCGGGATGATTCCATTCCATTCCATTCCATTATGCTTGATTCCATTCCGCTCCATTCCATTCCATTCCATTCCATTCCATTCTTTTTGACTCCATTCCATTCCATTCGGGTTGATTACATTCCATTCTATTCCATTCCACTCCATTCCATTCCATTCGATTCCATTCTCGTTGACTCCATTCCATTCCATTGCATTCCTTTCGAGTTATTTCCATTCCATTCCATTGAATTCCACTCGAGTTGATTCTATTATGTTACATTCGGGTTGATTCCATTCCATTCCATTCCATTCCATTGGCGTAGATTGATTCCATTCCATTCCATTCCATTTCATTCCATTCCATTCCATTCAGGTTACATCCATTCCATTCCATTCCATTCCATTCCATTCGGGTTGTTTCCATTCCATTCCATTCCTTTAGATTCGGGTTGACTCCATTCCATTCCATTCCATTCCATTCCTTTCCATTCCATTGGGATTGATTCCATTCCATTCCATTCCATTCGGCTTGATTCCATTCCATTCCATTCCATTCGTTTTGATTCTGTTCCATTCTATTCCATTCCATTCGTTTTGATTCCATTCCATTCCATTCCATTCCATTCGTGTTGATTCCATTCCACTCCATTCCACTCCATTCGATTCCATTCTCGTTGATTCCATTCCAATCCATTCCATTACATTCGTGTTATTTCAATTCCATTCCTTTCAATTCCAATCGGGTTGATTACATTTTATTCCATTCGGGTTGATTGCATTCCATTCCATTCCATTCCATTCGGGTTGATTCCATTCCATTCCATTCCATTCCATTCCATTCCATTCCATTCCATTCGCAATGATTCCATTCCATTCCATTCCATTCAATTCCATTACATATGACTTGATTCCATTCCATTCCTTTCCATTCGGGTTGATTTCATTTCATTGAATTGCATTCCATTCCATTCAATTCGGGTTGATTCCATTCCATTCCATTCCATTTCATTCGGTTTTATTCCATTCCATTCCATTCAATTCCATTCCATTCCATTCCATTTCATTCCATTCCATTCCATTCTGTATGATTCCATTCCATTCCATTCCATTAGGCTTGATTCCATTCCATTCCATTCCATTCCATTCCATTCGTTTTGATTCCGTTCGATTCCGTTCCATTCCATTCGTTTTGATTCCATTACATTCCATTCCATTCAATTCGGGTTGATTCCATTCCATTCAATTCCATTCCACTCCATTCCATTCCATTCGATTCCATTCTCGTTGATTCCATTCCAATCCATTCCATTCCATTCGGGTTATTTCAATTCCATTCCATTCAATTCCACTCGGGTTGATTACATTATATTCCATTCAGGTTGATTCCATTCCATTCCATTCCATTCCATTCGGGTTGATTCCATTCCATTCCATTCCATTCCATTCCATTCCATTCCATTCCATTAAATTCGGAATGATTCCATTCCATTCCATTCCATTCCATTCCATCCCATTACATATGACTTGATTCCATTCCATTCCTTTCCATTCCTTTCCTTTCCATTCGGGATGATTTCATTGCATTCAATTGCATTCCATTCCATTCCTTTCCATTCCATTCCATTCGGCTTGACTCCATTCCATTCCATTCCATTCCATTCCATTCCATTCGTTTTGATTCTGTTCCATTCCATTCCATTCCATTCCATTCGTTTTGATTCCATTCCATTACATTCCATTCCATAAGGGTTGATTCCATTCCATTCAATTCCATTCCACTCCATTCCATTCCATTCGATTCCATTCTCGTTGATTCCTTTCCAATCCATTCCATTCCACTCGGGTTATTTCAATTCCATTCCATTCAATTCCACTCGGGTTGATTACATTATATTCCATTCGTGTTGATTCCATTCCATTCCATTCCATTCCATTCGGGTTGATTCCATTCCATTCCATTCCATTCCATTCCATTCGGAATGATTCCATTCCATTCCATTCCGTTCCATTCTTCTCGGGTTGACGCCATTCTATTCCATTCCGTTCCATTACATTCCATTCCATTCGGGTTGATTCCATTCCATTCCATTCCATTCCATTCCATTCGTGTTACATCCATTCCATTCCATTCCATTCCATTCCATTCCATTCGGGTTGATTCCACTCCATTCCATTCCATTCCATTCCATTTCATTCGGTTTTATTCCATTCCATTCCATTCCATTCCATTCCATTGCATTCCATTCCATTCCATTTCATTGCATACCATTCCATTCGGTATGATTCCATTCCATTCCATTCCATTCGGCTTGATTCCATTCCATACCATTCCATTCCATTCGTTTTGTTTCCGTTCCATTCCATTCCATTCCATTCGTTTTTATTCCATTCCATTCCATTCCATTCCATTCGGGTTGATTCCATTCCACTCCATTCCATTCCATTCGATTCCATTCTCGTTGATTCCATTCCAATCCATTCCATTCCATTCGGGTTATTTCAATTCCATTCCTTTCAATTCCACTCGGGTTGATTACATTTTATTCCATTCTGGTTGATTCCATTCCACTCCATTCCATTCCATTCGGGTTGATTCCATTCCATTCCATTCCATTCCATTCCATTCCATTCCATTCCATTCCATTCGCAATGATTCCATTCCATTCCATTCCATTCGGGTTGATTCCATTCCATTCCATTCCATTCCATTCGGGTTGATACCATTCCATTCCATTCCATTCCATTCCATGCCTTTCCATTCCATTCCATTCGCAATGATTCCATTCCATTCCATTCCATTCCATTCCATTACATATGACTTGATTCCATTCCATTCCATTCCATTCCATTCCATTCCATTCCATTCCATTCCATTCCTTTCCATTCGGGTTGATTCCATTGCATTGAATTGCATTCCATTCCATTCAATTCGAGTTGATTCCATTCCATTCTTTCCATTTCATTCGGTATTATTCCATTCCATTCCATTCAATTCCATTCCATTCCATTCCATTTGATTCCATTCCATTCCATTCGGTATGATTCCATTCCATTCCATTCCATTAGGCTTGATTCCATTCCATTCCATTCCATTCCATTCCATTCGTTTTGATTCCGTTCGATTCCGTTCCATTCCATTCGTTTTGATTCCATTACATTCCATTGCATTCAATTCGGGTTGATTCCATTCCATTCAATTCCATTCCACTCCATTCCATTCCATTCGATTCCATTCTCGTTGATTCCATTCCAATCCATTCCATTCCATTCGTGTTATTTCAATTCCATTCCATTCAATTCCCTCGGGTTGATTTCATTATATTCCATTCAGGTTGATTCCATTCCATTCCATTCCATTCGGGTTGATTCCATTCCATTCCATTCCATTCCTTTCCATTCCATTCCATTCCATTCCATTCGGAATGATTCCATTCCATTCCATTCCATTCCATTCCATTCCATTCCATTCCATTCCATCTGACTTGATTCAATTCCATTCCATTCCATTCCTTTCCTTTCCATTCGGGATGATTTCATTGCATTCAATTGCATTCCATTCCATTCCTTTCCATTCCATTCCATTCCATTCGGCTTGACTCCATTCCATTCCATTCCATTCCATTCCATTCGTTTTGATTCTGTTCCATTCCATTCCATTCCATTCCATTCCATTCCATTCGTTTTGATTCCATTCCATTACATTCCATTCCATACGGGTTGATTCCATTCCATTCAATTCCATTCCACTCCATTCCATTCCATTCGATTCCATTCTCGTTGATTCCTTTCCAATCCATTCCATTGCACTCGGGTTATTTCAATTCCATTCCATTCAATTCCACTCGGGTTGATTACATTCCATTCCATTCGGGTTGATTCCATTCCATTCCATTCCATTCCATTCCATACGGAATGATTCCATTCCATTCCATTCCTTTCCATTCCTCTCGGGTTGACTCCATTCCATTCCATTCCGTTCCATTACATTCCATTCCATTCGGGTTGATTCCATTCCATTCCATTCCATTCCATTCCATTCCATTCCATTCCATTCCATTCCATTCCATTCCATTCGTGTTACATCCATTCCATTCCATTCCATTCCATTCCATTCGGGTTGATTCCATTCCACTCCTTTCCATTCCTTTCCATTAAATTCCATTCGTGTTTATTCCATTCCATTCCATTCCATTTGGGTTGATTCCATTCCATTCCATTCCATTTCATTCCATGCCATTCCATTCCATTCTATTCCATTCGGGTTGATTCCATTCCATTCCACTCCATTACATATGACTTGATTCCATTCCATTCCATTCCATTCCATTCGGCTTTATTCCATTCCATTCCATTCCATTTCTTTCGGGTTGATTCCATTCCATTCCATTCCTTTAAATTCGGGTTGACTCCATTCCAATCCATTCCATTCCAGTCATTTCCATTCCATTCGGATTGATTCCATTCCATTCCATTCCATTCCTTTCCATTCCATTCCATTCGGGTTGATTCCATTCCATTCAATTCCATTCGTTTTGATTCCATTCCATTCCATTCCATTCCATTCCATTCGGGTTGATTCCCTTCCATTCCATTCCATTCCATTCCATTCCATTCCATTCCATTCCATTCCATACCATTCCATTCCATTCCATTCGGGATGATTCCATTCCATTCCATTCCATTATGCTTGATTCCATTCCTCTCCATTCCATTCCATTCCATTCCATTCCATTCTTTTGACTCCATTCCATTCCATTCCATTCCATTCGGGTTGATTACATTCCATTCTATTCCATTCCACTCCATTCCATTCCATTCGATTCCATTCTCTTTGATTCCATTCCATTCCATTGCATTCCTTTCGAGTTATTTCCATTCCATTCCATTCAATTCCACTCGAGTTGATTCTATTATGTTACATTCGGGTTGATTCCATTCCATTCCATTCCATTCCATTGGGGTAGTTTGATTCCATTCCATTCCATTCCATTTCATTCCATTCCATTCCATTCAGGTTACATCCATTCCATTCCATTCCATTCCATTCCATTCCATTCCATTCGGGTTGTTTCCATTCCATTCCATTCCTTTAGATTCGGGTTGACTCCATTCCATTCCATTCCATTCCATTCCTTTCCATTCCATTGGGATTGATTCCATTCCATTCCATTCCAGTCCATTCCTTTCCATTCCATTCCATTCGGGTTGAATCCATTCCATTCCATTCCATACCATTTGGGTTGATACCATTCCATTCCATTCAATTCCATTCTATTCCATTCGGATTGATTCCATTCCATTCCATTCCATACCATGCCATTCCATTCGTGTTACATCCATTCCATTCCATTCCATTCCATTCCATTCCATTCCATTCCATTCCATTCCATTCCATTCCGGTTGATTCCATTCCATTCCATTCCTTTCCATTCGGGTTGACTCCATTCCATTCCATTCCATTCCATTCCTTTCCATTCCACTCCATTCCATTCGGGTTGATTCCATTCCATTCCATTCCATTCCATTCGTGTTACATCCATTCCATTCCATTGCATTCCATTCCATTCCATTCCTTTCGGGTTGATTCCAAATCATTCCATTCCATTGCCTTCCATTCCATTCCACTCCATTCCCTTCTTGGTGATTCTATTCCATTCCATTCCATTCCATTCCATTACATATGACTTGATTCTATTCCATTCCATTCCATTCCATTCCATTCCATTCCATTCCATTCCATTCCATTTCATTCGTGTTGATTCCATTCCATTCAATTCCTTTCCATTCGGGTTGACTCCATTCCAATCCACTCCATTCCAGTCATTTCCATTCCATTCGGATTGATTCCATTCCATTCCATTCCATTCCTTTCCATTTCATTCCATTCGGGTTGATTCCATTCCATTCAATTCAATTCGTTTTGATTCCATTCCATTCCATTCCATTCCATTCCATTCCATTCCATTCCATTCGGGTTGATTCCATTCCATTCCATTCCATTCCATTCCATTCCATTCCATACCATTCCATTCGGGTTGATTCCATTCCATTCCATTCTATTGCATTCGGGTTGATTCTATTCCATTCCATTCCATTCCTTTCCATTACATATGACTTGATTCCATTCCATTCCATTCCATTCCATTCCATTCCATTCGATTCCATTCGGGTTGATTCCATTCCATTCCATTCCATTCCATTCCATTTCATTCGGTTTTATTCCATTCCATTCCATTCCACTCCATTCCATTCCATTCCATTCCATTTCATTCCTTTCCATTCCATTCGGTATGATTCCATTCCATTCCATTCCATTCGGCTTGATTCCATTCCATTCCATTCCATTCGTTTTGATTCTGTTCCATTCTATTCCATTCCATTCGTTTTGATTCCATTCCATTCCATTCCATTCCATTCGTGTTGATTCCATTCCACTCCATTCCATTCCATTCGATTCCATTCTCGTTGATTCCATTCCAATCCATTCCATTACATTCGTGTTATTTCAATTCCATTCCTTTCAATTCCACTCGGGTTGATTACATTTTATTCCATTCGGGTTGATTGCATTCCATTCCATTCCATTCCATTCGGGTTGATTCCATTCCATTCCATTCCATTCCATTCCATTCCATTCCATTCCATTCGCAATGATTCCATTCCATTCCATTCCATTCAATTACATTACATATGACTTGATTCCATTCCATTCCTTTCCATTCGGGTTGATTTCATTGCATTGAATTGCATTCCATTCCATTCAATTCGGGTTGATTCCATTCCATTCCATTCCATTTCATTCGGTTTTATTCCATTCCATTCCATTCCATTCCATTCCATTCCATTCCATTTCATTCCATTCCATTCCATTCTGTATGATTCCATTCCATTCCATTCCATTAGGCTTGATTCCATTCCATTCCATTCCATTCCATTCCATTCCATTCGTTTTGATTCCGTTCGATTCCGTTCCATTCCATTCGTTTTGATTCCATTACATTCCATTCCATTCAATTCGGGTTGATTCCATTCCATTCAATTCCATTCCACTCCATTCCATTCCATTCGATTCCATTCTCGTTGATTCCATTCCAATCCATTCCATTCCATTCGGGTTATTTCAATTCCATTCCATTCAATTCCACTCGGGTTGATTACATTATATTCCATTCAGGTTGATTCCATTCCATTCCATTCCATTCCATTCCATTCGGGTTGATTCCATTCCATTCCATTCCATTCCATTCCATTCCATTCCATTCCATTAAATTCGGAATGATTCCATTCCATTCCATTCCATTCCATTCCATTCCATTACATATGACTTGATTCCATTCCATTCCTTTCCATTCCTTTCCTTTCCATTCGGGATGATTTCATTGCATTCAATTGCATTCCATTCCATTCCTATCCATTCCATTCCATTCGGCTTGACTCCATTCCATTCCATTCCATTCCATTCGTTTTGATTCTGTTCCATTCCATTCCATTCCATTACATTCGTTTTGATTCCATTCCATTACATTCCATTCCATAAGGGTTGATTCCATTCCATTCAATTCCATTCCACTCTATTCCATTCCATTCGATTCCATTCTCGTTGATTCCTTTCCAATCCATTCCATTGCACTCGGGTTATTTCAATTCCATTCCATTCAATTCCACTCGGGTTGATTACATTATATTCCATTCGGGTTGATTCCATTCCATTCCATTCCATTCCATTCGGGTTGATTCCATTCCATTCCATTCCATTCCATTCCATTCGGAATGATTCCATTCCATTCCATTCCGCTCCATTCTTCTCGGGTTGACGCCATTCTATTCCATTCCGTTCCATTACATTCCATTCCATTCGGGTTGATTCCATTCCATTCCATTCCATTCCATTCCATTCGTGTTACATCCATTCCATTCCATTCCATTCCATTCCATTCCATTCGGGTTGATTCCACTCCATTCCATTCCATTCCATTCCATTTCATTCGGTTTTATTCCATTCCATTCCATTCCATTCCATTCCATTCCATTCCATTTCATTGCATACCATTCCATTCGGTATGATTCCATTCCATACCATTCCATTCCATTCGTTTTGTTTCCGTTCCATTCCATTCCATTCCATTCGTTTTGATTCCATTCCATTCCATTCCATTCCATTCGGGTTGATTCCATTCCACTCCATTCCATTCCATTCGATTCCATTCTCGTTGATTCCATTCCAATCCATTCCATTCCATTCGGGTTATTTCAATTCCATTCCTTTCAATTCCACTCGTGTTGATTACATTTTATTCCATTCTGGTTGATTCCATTCCACTCCATTCCATTCCATTCGGGTTGATTCCATTCCATTCCATTCCATTCCATTCCATTCCATTCCATTCCATTCGCAATGATTCCATTCCATTCCATTGCATTCGGGTTGATTCCATTCCATTCCATTCCATTCCTTTCCATTCCCTTCCATTCGTGTTGATTCCATTCCATTCAATTCCATTCGTTTTGATTCCATTCCATTCCATTCCTTTCCATTACATTCCATTCCATTGGGGTTGATTCCATTCCATTCCATTCCATTCCATTCCATTCCATACCATTCCATTCGGGTTGATTCCATTCCATTCCATTCTATTGCATTCGGGTTGATTCCATTCCATTCCATTCCATTCCTTTCCATTACATATGACTTGATTCCATTCCATTCCATTCCATTCCATTCCATTCGGGTTGATTCCATTCCATTCCATTCCATTCCATTCCATTTCATTCGGTTTTATTCCATTCCATTCCATTCCATTCCATTCCATTCCATTCCACTCCATTCCATTCCATTCGGTATGATTCCATTCCATTCCATTCCATTCGGCTTGATTCCATTCCATTCCATTCCATTCCATTCCATTCCATTCCATTCCATTCCATTCGTTTTGATTCCATTCCATTCCATTCCATTCCATTCGTTTTGATTCCATTCCATTCCATTCCATTCCATTCGGGTTGATTCCATTCCACTCCATTCCATTCCATTCGATTCCATTCTCGTTGATTCCTTTCCAATCCATTCCATTCCATTCGGGTTATTTCAATTCCATTCCTTTCAATTCCACTCGGGTTGATTACATTTTATTCCATTCGGGTTGATTCCATTCAATTCCATTCCAATCCATTCGGGTTGATTCCATTCCATTCCATTCAATTCCATTCCATTCCTTTCCATTCCATTCCATTCGCAATGATTCCATTCCATTCCATTCCATTCCATTCCATTCCATTACATATGACTTGATTCCATTCAATTCCATTCCATTCCATTCCATTCCATTCCATTCCTTTCCATTCGGGTTGATTCCATTGCATTGAATTGCATTCCATTCCATTCAATTCGAGTTGATTCCATTCCATTCTTTCCATTTCATTCGGTATTATTCCATTCCATTCCATTCAATTCCATTCCATTCCATTCCATTTGATTCCATTCCATTCCATTCGGTATGATTCCATTCCATTCCATTCCATTAGGCTTGATTCCATTCCATTCCATTCCATTCCATTCCATTCGTTTTGATTCCGTTCGATTCCGTTCCATTCCATTCGTTTTGATTCCATTACATTCCATTCCATTCCATTTGGGTTGATTCCATTCCATTCCATTCCATTTCATTCCATGCCATTCCATTCCACTCTATTCCATTCGGGTTGATTCCATTCCATTCCACTCCATTACATATGACATGATTCCATTCCATTCCATTCCATTCCATTCGGCTTTATTCCATTCCATTCCATTCCATTTCTTTCGGGTTGATTCCATTCCATTCCATTCCTTTAAATTCGGGTTGACTCCATTCCAATCCATTCCATTCCAGTCATTTCCATTCCATTCGGATTGATTCCATTCCATTCCATTCCATTCCTTTCCATTCCATTCCATTCGGGTTGATTCCATTCCATTCCATTCCATTCGTTTTGATTCTGTTCCATTCTATTCCATTCCATTCGTTTTGACTCCATTCCATTCCATTCCATTCCATTCGGGTTGATTACATTCCATTCTATTCCATTCCATTCCATTCCATTCCATTCCATTCGGGTTGATTCCATTCCACTCCTTTCCATTCCTTTCCATTAAATTCCATTCGTGTTTATTCCATTCCATTCCATTCCATTTGGGTTGATTCCATTCCATTCCATTCCATTTCATTCCATGCCATTCCATTCCATTCTATTCCATTCGGGTTGATTCCATTCCATTCCACTCCATTACATATGACTTGATTCCATTCCATTCCATTCCATTCCATTCGGCTTTATTCCATTCCATTCCATTCCATTTCATTCGGGTTGATTCCATTCCATTCCATTCCTTTAAATTCGGGTTGACTCCATTCCAATCCATTCCATTCCAGTCATTTCCATTCCATTCGGATTGATTCCATTCCATTCCATTCCATTCCTTTCCATTCCATTCCATTCGGGTTGATTCCATTCCATTCAATTCCATTCGTTTTGATTCCATTCCATTCCATTCCATTCCATTCCATTCGGGTTGATTCCCTTCCATTCCATTCCATTGCATTCCATTCCATTCCATTCCATTCCATTCCATTCCATACCATTCCATTCCATTCCATTCGGGATGATTCCATTCCATTCCATTCCATTATGCTTGATTCCATTCCGCTCCATTCCATTCCATTCCATTCCATTCCATTCCATTCCATTCTTTTTGACTCCATTCCATTCCATTCCATTCCATTCGGGTTGATTACATTCCATTCTATTCCATTCCACTCCATTCCATTCCATTCGATTCCATTCTCGTTGATTCAATTCCATTCCATTGCATTCCTTTCGAGTTATTTCCATTCCATTCCATTCAATTCCACTCGAGTTGATTCTATTATGTTACATTCGGGTTGATTCCATTCCATTCCATTCCATTCCATTGGGGTAGATTGATTCCATTCCATTCCATTCCATTTCATTCCATTCCATTCCATTCAGGTTACATCCATTCCATTCCATTCCATTCCATTCCATTCGGGTTGTTTCCATTCCATTCCATTCCTTTAGATTCGGGTTGACTCCATTCCATTCCATTCCATTCCATTCCTTTCCATTCCATTGGGATTGATTCCATTCCATTCCATTCCATTCGGCTTGATTCCATTCCATTCCATTCCATTCGTTTTGATTCTGTTCCATTCTATTCCATTCCATTCGTTTTGATTCCATTCCATTCCATTCCATTCCATTCGTGTTGATTCCATTCCACTCCATTCCATTCCATTCGATTCCATTCTCGTTGATTCCATTCCAATCCATTCCATTACATTCGTGTTATTTCAATTCCATTCCTTTCAATTCCACTCGGGTTGATTACATTTTATTCCATTCGGGTTGATTGCATTCCATTCCATTCCATTCCATTCGGGTTGATTCCATTCCATTCCATTCCATTCCATTCCATTCCATTCCATTCCATTCCATTCGCAATGATTCCGTTCCATTCCATTCCATTCAATTCCATTACATATGACTTGATTCCATTCCATTCCTTTCCATTCGGGTTGATTTCATTGCATTGAATTGCATTCCATTCCATTCAATTCGGGTTGATTCCATTCCATTCCATTCCATTTCATTCGGTTTTATTCCATTCCATTCCATTCAATTCCATTCCATTCCATTCCATTTCATTCCATTCCATTCCATTCTGTAGGATTCCATTCCATTCCATTCCATTAGGCTTGATTCCATTCCATTCCATTCCATTCCATTCCATTCCATTCGTTTTGATTCCGTTCGATTCCGTTCCATTCCATTCGTTTTGATTCCATTACATTCCATTCCATTCAATTCGGGTTGATTCCATTCCATTCAATTCCATTCCACTCCATTCCATTCCATTCGATTCCATTCTCGTTGATTCCATTCCAATCCATTCCATTCCATTCGGGTTATTTCAATTCCATTCCATTCAATTCCACTCGGGTTGATTACATTATATTCCATTCAGGTTGATTCCATTCCATTCCATTCCATTCCATTCGGGTTGATTCCATTCCATTCCATTCCATTCCATTCCATTCCATTCCATTCCATTCCATTCCATTAAATTCGGAATGATTCCATTCCATTCCATTCCATTCCATTCCATTCCATTACATATGACTTGATTCCATTCCATTCCTTTCCATTCCTTTCCTTTTCATTCGGGATGATTTCATTGCATTCAATTGCATTCCATTCCATTCCTTTCCATTCCATTCCATTCGGCTTGACTCCATTCCATTCCATTCCATTCCATTCCATTCGTTTTGATTCTGTTCCATTCCATTCCATTCCATTCCATTCGTTTTGATTCCATTCCATTACATTCCATTCCATAAGGGTTGATTCCATTCCATTCAATTCCATTCCACTCCATTCCATTCCATTCGATTCCATTCTCGTTGATTCCTTTCCAATCCATTCCATTGCACTCGGGTTATTTCAATTCCATTCCATTCAATTCCACTCGGGTTGATTACATTATATTCCATTCGGGTTGATTCCATTCCATTCCATTCCATTCCATTCGGGTTGATTCCATTCCATTCCATTCCATTCCATTCCATTCGGAATGATTCCATTCCATTCCATTCCGTTCCATTCTTCTCGGGTTGACGCCATTCTATTCCATTCCGTTCCATTACATTCCATTCCATTCGGGTTGATTCCATTCCATTCCATTCCATTCCATTCCATTCGTGTTACATCCATTCCATTCCATTCCATTCCATTCCATTCCATTCGGGTTGATTCCACTCCATTCCATTCCATTCCATTCCATTTCATTCGGTTTTATTCCATTCCATTCCATTCCATTCCATTCCATTCCATTTCATTGCATACCATTCCATTCGGTATGATTCCATTCCATTCCATTCCATTCGGCTTGATTCCATTCCATACCATTCCATTCCATTCGTTTTGTTTCCGTTCCATTCCATTCCATTCCATTCGTTTTGATTCCATTCCATTCCATTCCATTCCATTCGGGTTGAGTCCATTCCACTCCATTCCATTCCATTCGATTCCATTCTCGTTGATTCCATTCCAATCCATTCCATTCCATTCGGGTTATTTCAATTCCATTCCTTTCAATTCCACTCGGGTTGATTACATTTTATTCCATTCTGGTTGATTCCATTCCACTCCATTCCATTCCATTCGGGTTGATTCCATTCCATTCCATTCCATTCCATTCCATTCCATTCCATTCGCAATGATTCCATTCCATTCCATTCCATTCGGGTTGATTCCATTCCATTCCATTCCATTCCATTCGGGTTGATTCCATTCCATTCCATTCCATTCCATTCCATACGGAATGATTCCATTCCATTCCATTCCGTTCCATTCCTCTCGGGTTGACTCCATTCCATTCCATTCCGTTCCATTACATTCCATTACATTTGGGTTGATTCCATTCCATTCCATTCCATTCCATTCCATTCCATTCCATTCGTGTTACATCCATTCCGTTCCATTCCATTCCATTCAATTCCATTCCATTCGGGTTGATTGCATTCCACTCCTTTCCATTCCTTTCCATTAAATTCCATTCGTGTTTATTCCATTCCATTCCATTCCATTGTGGTTGATTCCATTCCATTCCATTCCATTTCATTCCATGCCATTCCATTCCATTCTATTCCATTCGGGTTGATTCCATTCCACTCCACTCCATTACATATGACTTGATTCCATTCCATTCCATTCCATTCCATTCGGCTTTATTCCATTCCATTCCATTCCATTTCATTCGGGTTGATTCCATTCCATTCCATTCCTTTAAATTCGGGTTGACTCCATTCCAATCCATTCCATTCCAGTCATTTCCATTCCATTCGTTTTGATTCCATTCCATTCCATTCCATTCCATTCCATTCCATTCCATTCGGGTTGATTCCATTCCATTCCATTCCATTCCATTCCATTCCATTCCATTCCATTCCATTCCATTCCATACCATTCCATTCCATTCCATTCGGGATGATTCCATTCCATTCCATTCCATTATGCTTGATTCCATTCCGCTCCATTCCATTCCATTCCATTCCATTCCATTCCATTCCATTCTTTTTGACTCCATTCCATTCCATTCCATTCCATTCGGGTTGATTACATTCCATTCTATTCCATTCCACTCCATTCCATTCCATTCGATTCCATTCTCGTTGATTCCATTCCATTCCATTGCATTCCTTTCGAGTTATTTCCATTCCATTCCATTCAATTCCACTCGAGTTGATTCTATTATATTACATTCGGGTTGATTCCATTCCATTCCATTCCATTCCATTGGGGTAGATTGATTCCATTCCATTCCATTCCATTCCATTCCATTCCATTCCATTCCATTCCATTCAGGTTACATCCATTCCATTCCTTTCCATTCCATTCCATTCGGGTTGTTTCCATTCCATTCCATTCCTTTAGATTCGGGTTGACTCCATTCCATTCCATTCCATTCCATTCCTTTCCGTTCCATTGGGATTGATTCCATTCCATTCCATTCCAGTACATTCCTTTCCATTCCATTCCATTCGGGTTGAATCCATTCCATTCCATTCCATACCATTTGGGTTGATACCATTCCATTCCATTCAATTCCATTCCATTCCATTCGGATTGATTCCATTCCATTCCATTCCATACCATGCCATTCCATTCGTGTTACATCCATTCCATTCCATTCAGGTTACATCCATTCCATTCCATTCCATTCCATTCCATTCCAGTTGATTCCATTCCATTCCATTCGTTTCCATTCGGGTTGACTCCATTCCATTCCATTCCATTCCTTTCCATTCCATTGGGATTGATTCCATTCCATTCCATTCCATTCCATTCCTTTCCATTCCATTCCATTCGGCTTGACTCCATTCCATTCCATTCCACTCCATTCGTTTTGATTCTGTTCCATTCCATTCCATTCGTTTTGATTCCATTCCATTACATTCCATTCCATACGGGTTGATTCCATTCCATTCAATTCCATTCCACTCCATTCCATTCCATTCGATTCCATTCTCGTTGATTCCTTTCCAATCCATTCCATTGCATTCTGGTTATTTCAATTCCATTCCATTCAATTCCACTCGGGTTGATTACATTATATTCCATTCGGGTTGATTCCATTCCATTCCATTCCATTCCATTAGGGTTGATTCCATTCCATTCCATTCCATTCTATTCCATTCCATTCCATTCGGAATGATTCCATTCCATTCCATTCCGTTCCATTCCTCTCGGGTTGACTCCATTCCATTCCATTCCGTTCCATTACATTCCATTCCATTCGGGTTGATTCCATTCCATTCCATTCCATTCCATTCCGTTCGTGTTACATCCATTCCATTCCATTCCATTCCATTCCATTCCATTCCATTCCATTCCATTCGGGTTGATTCCATTCCATTCCTTTCCATTCCTTTCCATTAAATTCCATTCGTGGTTATTCCATTCCATTCCATTCCTTTTTGGTTGACTCCAATCCATTCCATTCCATTTCATTCCATGCCATTCCATTCCATTCAATTCCATTTGGGTTGATTCCATTCCATTCCACTCCATTACATATGACTTGATTCCATTCCATTCCATTCCATTCCATTCGGCTTTATTCCATTCCATTCCATTCCATTTCATTCGGGTTGGTTCCATTCCATTCCATTCCTTTCCATTCGGGTTGACTCCATTTCATTCCATTCCATTCCATTCCTTTCCATTCCATTCCATTCGGGTTGGTTCCATTCTCTTCAATTCCATTCGTGTTGATTCCATTCCATTCCGTTCCATTCCATTCCATTCCATTCCATTCCATTCCATTCGGGTTGATTCCATTCCATTCCATTCCATTCCTTTCCATACCATTCCATTCGGGTTGATTCCATTCCATTCCATTCTATTGCATTCGGGTTGATTCCATTCCATTCCATTCCATTCCTTTCCATTACATATGACTTGATTCCATTCCATTCCATTCCATTCCATTCCATTCCATTCGGGTTGATTCCATTCCATTCCATTCCATTCCATTCCATTTCATTCGGTTTTATTCCATTCCATTCAATTCCATTCCATTCCATTTCATTCCATTCCATTTCATTCCATTCCATTCCATTCGGTATGATTCCATTCCATTCCATTCCATTCGGCTTGATTCCATTCCATTCCATTCCATTCCATTCCATTGATTCGTTTTGATTCCGTTCCATTCCATTCCATTCCATTCGTTTTGATTCCATTCCATTCCATTCGGGTTGATTCCATTCCACTCCATTCCATTCCATTCGATTCCATTCTCTTTGATTCCATTCCAATCCATTTCTTTCCTTTCGAGTTATTTCAATTCCATTCCTTTCAATTCCACTCTGTTTGATTACATTTTATTCCATTCGGGTTGATTGCATTCCATTCCATTCCATTCCTTTCGGGTTGATTCCATTCCATTCCATTCCATTCCATTCCATTCCTTTCGGGTTGATTCCATTCCATTCCATTCCATTCCATCCCATTCGGAATGATTGCATTCCATTCCATTCCGTTCCATTCCTCTCGGGTTGACTCCATTCCATTCCATTCCGTTCCATTCCATTCCATTCCATTCGGGTTGATTCCATTCCATTCCATTCCATTCCATTCCATTCCATTCGTGTTACATCCATTCCATTCCATTCCATTACATTACATTACATTCGGGTTGATTCCATTCCATTCCTTTCCATTCCTTTCCGTTAAATTCCATTCGTGTTTATTCCATTCCATTCCATTCCATTTGGGTTGATTCCATTCCATTCCATTCCATTTCATTCCATGCCATTCCATTCCATTCTATTCCATTCGGGTTGATTCCATTCCATTCCACTCCATTACATATGACTTGATTCCATTCTATTCCATTCCATTCCATTCGGCTTTATTCCATTGCATTCCATTCCATTTCATTCGTGTTGATTCCATTCCATTCCATTCCTTTCCATTCGGGTTGACTCCATTCCAATCCACTCCATTCCAGTCATTTCCATTCCATTCGGATTGATTCCATTCCATTCCATTCCATTCCTTTCCATTCCATTCCATTCGGGTTGATTCCATTCCATTCAATTCCATTCGTTTTGATTCCATTCCATTCCATTCCATTCCATTCCATTCCATTCCATTCCATTCCATTCCATTCCATTCCATTCGGGTTGATTCCATTCCATTCCATTTCATTCCATTCCATTCCATTCCATACCATTCCATTCGGGTTGATTCCATTCCATTCCATTCTATTGCATTCGGGTTGATTCCATTCCATTCCATTCCATTCCTTTCCATTACATATGACTTGATTCCATTCCATTCCATTCCATTCCATTCCATTCGATTCCATTCGGGTTGATTCCATTCCATTCCATTCCATTCCATTCCATTTCATTCGGTTTTATTCCATTCCATTCCATTCCACTCCATTCCATTCCATTCCATTCCATTTCATTCCTTTCCATTCCATTCGGTATGATTCCATTCCATTCCATTCCATTCGGCTTGATTCCATTCCATTCCATTCCATTCGTTTTGATTCTGTTCCATTCTATTCCATTCCATTCGTTTTGATTCCATTCCATTCCATTCCATTCCATTCGTGTTGATTCCATTCCACTCCATTCCATTCCATTCGATTCCATTCTCGTTGATTCCATTCCAATCCATTCCATTACATTCGTGTTATTTCAATTCCATTCCTTTCAATTCCACTCGGGTTGATTACATTTTATTCCATTCGGGTTGATTGCATTCCATTCCATTCCATTCCATTCGGGTTGATTCCATTCCATTCCATTCCATTCCATTCCATTCCATTCCATTCCATTCGCAATGATTCCATTCCATTCCATTCCATTCAATTCCATTACATATGACTTGATTCCATTCCATTCCTTTCCATTCGGGTTGATTTCATTGCATTGAATTGCATTCCATTCCATTCAATTCGGGTTGATTCCATTCCATTCCATTCCATTTCATTCGGTTTTATTCCATTCCATTCCATTCAATTCCATTCCATTCCATTCCATTTCATTCCATCCATTCCATTCTGTATGATTCCATTCCATTCCATTCCATTAGGCTTGATTCCATTCCATTCCATTCCATTCCATTCCATTCGTTTTGATTCCATTCGATTCCGTTCCATTCCATTCGTTTTGATTCCATTACATTCCATTCAATTCAATTCGGGTTGATTCCATTCCATTCAATTCCATTCCACTCCATTCCATTCCATTCGATTCCATTCTCGTTGATTCCATTCCAATCCATTCCATTCCATTCGGGTTATTTCAATTCCATTCCATTCAATTCCACTCGGGTTGATTACATTATATTCCATTCAGGTTGATTCCATTCCATTCCATTCCATTCCATTCGGGTTGATTCCATTCCATTCCATTCCATTCCATTCCATTCCATTCCATTCCATTCCATTAAATTCGGAATGATTCCATTCCATTCCATTCCATTAAATTCCATTCCATTACATATGACTTGATTCCATTCCATTCCTTTCCATTCCTTTCCTTTCCATTCGGCATGATTTCATTGCATTCAATTGCATTCCATTCCATTCCTTTCCATTCCATTCCATTCGGCTTGACTCCATTCCATTCCATTCCATTCCATTCCATTCGTTTTGATTCTGTTCCATTCCATTCCATTCCATTCCATTCGTTTTGATTCCATTCCATTACATTCCATTCCATAAGGGTTGATTCCATTCCATTCAATTCCATTCCACTCCATTCCATTCCATTCGATTCCATTCTCGTTGATTCCTTTCCAATCCATTCCATTGCACTCGGGTTATTTCAATTCCATTCCATTCAATTCCACTCGGGTTGATTACATTATATTCCATTCGGGTTGATTCCATTCCATTCCATTCCATTCCATTCGGGTTGATTCCATTCCATTCCATTCCATTCCATTCCATTCCATTCCATTCGGAATGATTCCATTCCATTCCATTCCGTTCCATTCTTCTCGGGTTGACGCCATTCTATTCCATTCCGTTCCATTACATTCCATTCCATTCGGGTTGATTACATTCCATTCCATTCCATTCCATTCCATTCGTGTTACATCCATTCCATTCCATTCCATTCCATTCCATTCCATTCCATTCCATTCCATTCGGGTTGATTCCACTCCATTCCATTCCATTCCATTCCATTTCATTCGGTTTTATTCCATTCCATTCCATTCCATTCCATTCCATTTGATTCCATTCCATTCCATTTCATTGCATACCATTCCATTCGGTATGATTCCATTCCATTCCCTTCCATTCGGCTTGATTCCATTCCATACCATTCCATTCCATTCGTTTTGTTTCCGTTCCATTCCATTCCATTCCATTCGTTTTGATTCCATTCCATTCCATACCATTCCATTCGGGTTGATTCCATTCCACTCCATTCCATTCCATTCGATTCCATTCTCGTTGATTCCATTCCAATCCATTCCATTCCATTCGGGTTATTTCAATTCCATTCCTTTCAATTCCACTCGGATTGATTACATTTTATTCCATTCTGGTTGATTCCATTCCACTCCATTCCATTCCATTCGGGTTGATTCCATTCCATTCCATTCCATTCCATTCCATTCCATTCCATTCCAGTCCATTCGCAATGATTCCATTCCATTCCATTCCATTCGGGTTGATTCCATTCCATTCCATTCCATTCCTTTCCATTCCCTTCCATTCGTGTTGATTCCATTCCATTCAATTCCATTCGTTTTGATTCCATTCCATTCCATTCCATTCCATTACATTCCATTCCATTGGGGTTGATTCCATTCCATTCCATTCCATTCCATTCCATTCCATTCCATACCATTCCATTCGGGTTGATTCCATTCCATTCCATTCTATTGCATTCGGGTTGATTCCATTCCATTCCATTCCATTCCTTTCCATTACATATGACTTGATTCCATTCCATTCCATTCCATTCCATTCCATTCCATTCGGGTTGATTCCATTCCATTCCATTCCATTCCATTCCATTTCATTCGGTTTTATTCCATTCCATTCCATTCCATTCCATTCCATTCCATTCCATTCCACTCCATTCCATTCAATTCGGTATGATTCCATTCCATTCCATTCCATTCGGCTTGATTCCATTCCATTCCATTCCATTCCATTCCATTCCATTCCATTCAATTCGTTTTGATTCCATTCCATTCCATTCCATTCCATTCGTTTTGATTCCATTCCATTCCATTCCATTCCATTCGGGTTGATTCCATTCCACTCCATTCCATTCCATTCGATTCCATTCTCGTTGATTCCTTTCCAATCCATTCCATTCCATTCGGGTTATTTCAATTCCATTCCTTTCAATTCCACTCGGGTTGATTACATTTTATTCCATTCGGGTTGACTCCATTCCATTCCATTCCATTCCATTCGGGTTGATTCCATTCCATTCCATTCCATTCCATTCCATTCCATTCCATTCCATTCCTTTCCATTCCATTCCATTCGCAATGATTCCATTCCATTCCATTCCATTCCATTCCATTACATATGACTTGATTCCATTCCATTCCATTCCATTCCATTCCATTCCATTCCATTCCATTCCATTCCATTCCTTTCCATTCGGGTTGATTCCATTGCATTGAATTGCATTCCATTCCATTCAATTCGAGTTGATTCCATTCCATTCTTTCCATTTCATTCGGTATTATTCCATTCCATTCCATTCAATTCCATTCCATTCCATTCCATTTGATTCCATTCCATTCCATTCGGTATGATTCCATTCCATTCCATTCCATTAGGCTTGATTCCATTCCATTCCATTCCATTCCATTCCATTCGTTTTGATTCCGTTCGATTCCGTTCCATTCCATTCGTTTTGATTCCATTACATTCCATTGCATTCAATTCGGGTTGATTCCATTCCATTCAATTCCATTCCACTCCATTCCATTCCATTCGATTCCATTCTCGTTGATTCCATTCCAATCCATTCCATTCCATTCGTGTTATTTCAATTCCATTCCATTCAATTCCCTCGGGTTGATTTCATTATATTCCATTCAGGTTGATTCCATTCCATTCCATTCCATTCGGGTTGATTCCATTCCATTCCATTCCATTCCTTTCCATTCCATTCCATTCCATTCCATTCGGAATGATTCCATTCCATTCCATTCCATTCCATTCCATTCCATTCCATTCCATTACATCTGACTTGATTCAATTCCATTCCATTCCATTCCTTTCCTTTCCATTCGGGATGATTTCATTGCATTCAATTGCATTCCATTCCATTCCTTTCCATTCCATTCCATTCCATTCGGCTTGACTCCATTCCATTCCATTCCATTCCATTCCATTCGTTTTGATTCTGTTCCATTCCATTCCATTCCATTCCATTCCATTCCATTCGTTTTGATTCCATTCCATTACATTCCATTCCATACGGGTTGATTCCATTCCATTCAATTCCATTCCACTCCATTCCATTCCATTCGATTCCATTCTCGTTGATTCCTTTCCAATCCATTCCATTGCACTCGGGTTATTTCAATTCCATTCCATTCAATTCCACTCGGGTTGATTACATTCCATTCCATTCGGGTTGATTCCATTCCATTCCATTCCATTCCATTCCATACGGAATGATTCCATTCCATTCCATTCCTTTCCATTCCTCTCGGGTTGACTCCATTCCATTCCATTCCGTTCCATTACATTCCATTCCATTCGGGTTGATTCCATTCCATTCCATTCCATTCCATTCCATTCCATTCCATTCCATTCCATTCCATTCCATTCGTGTTACATCCATTCCATTCCATTCCATTCCATTCCATTCGGGTTGATTCCATTCCACTCCTTTCCATTCCTTTCCATTAAATTCCATTCGTGTTTATTCCATTCCATTCCATTCCATTTGGGTTGATTCCATTCCATTCCATTCCATTTCATTCCATGCCATTCCATTCCATTCTATTCCATTCGGGTTGATTCCATTCCATTCCACTCCATTACATATGACTTGATTCCATTCCATTCCATTCCATTCCATTCGGCTTTATTCCATTCCATTCCATTCCATTTCTTTCGGGTTGATTCCATTCCATTCCATTCCTTTAAATTCGGGTTGACTCCATTCCAATCCATTCCATTCCAGTCATTTCCATTCCATTCGGATTGATTCCATTCCATTCCATTCCATTCCTTTCCATTCCATTCCATTCGGGTTGATTCCATTCCATTCAATTCCATTCGTTTTGATTCCATTCCATTCCATTCCATTCCATTCCATTCGGGTTGATTCCCTTCCATTCCATTCCATTCCATTCCATTCCATTCCATTCCATTCCTTTCCATTCGGGTTGATTCCATTGCATTGAATTGCATTCCATTCCATTCAATTCGAGTTGATTCCATTCCATTCTTTCCATTTCATTCGGTATTATTCCATTCCATTCCATTCAATTCCATTCCATTCCATTCCATTTGATTCCATTCCATTCCATTCGGTATGATTCCATTCCATTCCATTCCATTAGGCTTGATTCCATTCCATTGCATTCCATTCCATTCCATTCGTTTTGATTCCGTTCGATTCCGTTCCATTCCATTCGTTTTGATTCCATTACATTCCATTCCATTCAATTCGGGTTGATTCCATTCCATTCAATTCCATTCCACTCCATTCCATTCCATTCGATTCCATTCTCGTTGATTCCATTCCAATCCATTCCATTCCATTCGTGTTATTTCAATTCCATTCCATTCAATTCCACTCGGGTTGATTTCATTATATTCCATTCAGGTTGATTCCATTCCATTCCATTCCATTCGGGTTGATTCCATTCCATTCCATTCCATTCCTTTCCATTCCATTCCATTCCATTCCATTCGGAATGATTCCATTCCATTCCATTCCATTCCATTCCATTCCATTCCATTCCATTCCATTCCATTACATCTGACTTGATTCAATTCCATTCCATTCCATTCCTTTCCTTTCCATTCGGGATGATTTCATTGCATTCAATTGAATTCCATTCCATTCCTTTCCATTCCATTCCATTCCATTCGGCTTGACTCCATTCCATTCCATTCCATTCCATTCCATTCGTTTTGATTCTGTTCCATTCCATTCCATTCCATTCCATTCCATTCCATTCGTTTTGATTCCATTCCATTACATTCCATTCCATACGGGTTGATTCCATTCCATTCAATTCCATTCCACTCCATTCCATTCCATTCGATTCCATTCTCGTTGATTCCTTTCCAATCCATTCCATTCCACTCGGGTTATTTCAATTCCATTCCATTCAATTCCACTCGGGTTGATTACATTATATTCCATTCTGGTTGATTCCATTCCATTCCATTCCATTCCATTCGGGTTGATTCCATTCCATTCCATTCCATTCCATTCCATTACATTCCATACGGAATGATTCCATTCCATTCCATTCCGTTCCATTCCTCTCGGGTTGACTCCATTCCATTCTATTCCGTTCCATTACATTCCATTCCATTCGGGTTGATTCCATTCCATTCCATTCCATTCTATTCCATTCCATTCCATTCCATTTCATTCGTGTTACATCCATTCCATTCCATTCCATTCCATTCCATTCCATTCCATTCCATTCGGGTTGATTCCATTCCACTCCTTTCCATTCCTTTCCATTAAATTCCTTTCGTGTTTATTCCATTCCATTCCATTCAATTTGGGTTGATTCCATTCCATTCCATTCCATTTCATTCCATGCCATTCCATTCCATTCTATTCCATTCGGGTTGATTCCATTCCATTCCACTCCATTACATATGACTTGATTCCATTCCATTCCATTTCATTCCATTCGGCTTTATTCCATTCCATTCCATTCCATTTCATTCGGGTTGATTCCATTCCATTCCATTCCTTTAAATTCGGGTTGACTCCATTCCAATCCATTCCATTCCAGTCATTTCCATTCCATTCGGATTGATTCCATTCCATTCCATTCCATTCCTTTCCATTCCATTCCATTCGGGTTGATTCCATTCCATTCAATTCCATTCGTTTTGATTCCATTCCATTCCATTCCATTCCATTCCATTCCATTCGGGTTGATTCCCTTCCATTCCATTCCATTCCATTCCATTCCATTCCATTCCATTCCATTCCATTCCATTCCATTCCATACCATTCCATTCCATTCCATTCGGGATGATTCCATTCCATTCCATTCCATTATGCTTGATTCCATTCCGCTCCATTCCATTCCATTCCATTCCATTCCATTCTTTTTGACTCCATTCCATTCCATTCGGGTTGATTACATTCCATTCTATTCCATTCCACTCCATTCCATTCCATTCGATTCCATTCTCGTTGACTCCATTCCATTCCATTGCATTCCTTTCGAGTTATTTCCATTCCATTCCATTGAATTCCACTCGAGTTGATTCTATTATGTTACATTCGGGTTGATTCCATTCCATTCCATTCCATTCCATTGGCGTAGATTGATTCCATTCCATTCCATTCCATTTCATTCCATTCCATTCCATTCAGGTTACTTCCATTCCATTCCATTCCATTCCATTCCATTCGGGTTGTTTCCATTCCATTCCATTCCTTTAGATTCGGGTTGACTCCATTCCATTCCATTCCATTCCATTCCTTTCCATTCCATTGGGATTGATTCCATTCCATTCCATTCCATTCGGCTTGATTCCATTCCATTCCATTCCATTCGTTTTGATTCTGTTCCATTCTATTCCATTCCATTCGTTTTGATTCCATTCCATTCCATTCCATTCCATTCGTGTTGATTCCATTCCACTCCATTCCACTCCATTCGATTCCATTCTCGTTGATTCCATTCCAATCCATTCCATTACATTCGTGTTATTTCAATTCCATTCCTTTCAATTCCAATCGGGTTGATTACATTTTATTCCATTCGGGTTGATTGCATTCCATTCCATTCCATTCCATTCGGGTTGATTCCATTCCATTACATTCCATTCCATTCCATTCCATTCCATTCCATTCGCAATGATTCCATTCCATTCCATTCCATTCAATTCCATTACATATGACTTGATTCCATTCCATTCCTTTCCATTCGGGTTGATTTCATTTCATTGAATTGCATTCCATTCCATTCAATTCGGGTTGATTCCATTCCATTCCATTCCATTTCATTCGGTTTTATTCCATTCCATTCCATTCAATTCCATTCCATTCCATTCCATTTCATTCCATTCCATTCCATTCTGTATGATTCCATTCCATTCCATTCCATTAGGCTTGATTCCATTCCATTCCATTCCATTCCATTCCATTCGTTTTGATTCCGTTCGATTCCGTTCCATTCCATTCGTTTTGATTCCATTACATTCCATTCCATTCAATTCGGGTTGATTCCATTCCATTCAATTCCATTCCACTCCATTCCATTCCATTCGATTCCATTCTCGTTGATTCCATTCCAATCCATTCCATTCCATTCGGGTTATTTCAATTCCATTCCATTCAATTCCACTCGGGTTGATTACATTATATTCCATTCAGGTTGATTCCATTCCATTCCATTCCATTCCATTCGGGTTGATTCCATTCCATTCCATTCCATTCCATTCCATTCCATTCCATTCCATTAAATTCGGAATGATTCCATTCCATTCCATTCCATTCCATTCCATCCCATTACATATGACTTGATTCCATTCCATTCCTTTCCATTCCTTTCCTTTCCATTCGGGATGATTTCATTGCATTCAATTGCATTCCATTCCATTCCTTTCCATTCCATTCCATTCGGCTTGACTCCATTCCATTCCATTCCATTCGTTTTGATTCTGTTCCATTCCATTCCATTCCATTCCATTCGTTTTGATTCCATTCCATTACATTCCATTCCATAAGGGTTGATTCCATTCCATTCAATTCCATTCCACTCCATTCCATTCCATTCGATTCCATTCTCGTTGATTCCTTTCCAATCCATTCCATTCCACTCGGGTTATTTCAATTCCATTCCATTCAATTCCACTCGGGTTGATTACATTATATTCCATTCGTGTTGATTCCATTCCATTCCATTCCATTCCATTCGGGTTGATTCCATTCCATTCCATTCCATTCCATTCCATTCGGAATGATTCCATTCCATTCCATTCCGTTCCATTCTTCTCGGGTTGACGCCATTCTATTCCATTCCGTTCCATTACATTCCATTCCATTCGGGTTGATTCCATTCCATTCCATTCCATTCCATTCCATTCGTGTTACATCCATTCCATTCCATTCCATTCCATTCCATTCCATTCGGGTTGATTCCACTCCATTCCATTCCATTCCATTCCATTTCATTCGGTTTTATTCCATTCCATTCCATTCCATTCCATTCCATTGCATTCCATTCCATTCCATTTCATTGCATACCATTCCATTCGGTATGATTCCATTCCATTCCATTCCATTCGGCTTGATTCCATTCCATACCATTCCATTCCATTCGTTTTGTTTCCGTTCCATTCCATTCCATTCCATTCGTTTTTATTCCATTCCATTCCATTCCATTCCATTCGGGTTGATTCCATTCCACTCCATTCCATTCCATTCGATTCCATTCTCGTTGATTCCATTCCAATCCATTCCATTCCATTCGGGTTATTTCAATTCCATTCCTTTCAATTCCACTCGGGTTGATTACATTTTATTCCATTCTGGTTGATTCCATTCCACTCCATTCCATTCCATTCGGGTTGATTCCATTCCATTCCATTCCATTCCATTCCATTCCATTCCATTCCATTCGCAATGATTCCATTCCATTCCATTCCATTCGGGTTGATTCCATTCCATTCCATTCCATTCCATTCGGGTTGATACCATTCCATTCCATTCCATTCCATTCCATGCCTTTCCATTCCATTCCATTCGCAATGATTCCATTCCATTCCATTCCATTCCATTCCATTACATATGACTTGATTCCATTCCATTCCATTCCATTCCATTCCATTCCATTCCATTCCTTTCCATTCGGGTTGATTCCATTGCATTGAATTGCATTCCATTCCATTCAATTCGAGTTGATTCCATTCCATTCTTTCCATTTCATTCGGTATTATTCCATTCCATTCCATTCAATTCCATTCCATTCCATTCCATTTGATTCCATTCCATTCCATTCGGTATGATTCCATTCCATTCCATTCCATTAGGCTTGATTCCATTCCATTCCATTCCATTCCATTCCATTCCATTCGTGTTGATTCCGTTCGATTCCGTTCCATTCCATTCGTTTTGATTCCATTACATTCCATTGCATTCAATTCGGGTTGATTCCATTCCATTCAATTCCATTCCACTCCATTCCATTCCATTCGATTCCATTCTCGTTGATTCCATTCCAATCCATTCCATTCCATTCGTGTTATTTCAATTCCATTCCATTCAATTCCCTCGGGTTGATTTCATTATATTCCATTCAGGTTGATTCCATTCCATTCCATTCCATTCGGGTTGATTCCATTCCATTCCATTCCATTCCTTTCCATTCCATTCCATTCCATTCCATTCGGAATGATTCCATTCCATTCCATTCCATTCCATTCCATTCCATTCCATTCCATTCCATCTGACTTGATTCAATTCCATTCCATTCCATTCCTTTCCTTTCCATTCGGGATGATTTCATTGCATTCAATTGCATTCCATTCCATTCCTTTCCATTCCATTCCATTCCATTCGGCTTGACTCCATTCCATTCCATTCCATTCCATTCCATTCGTTTTGATTCTGTTCCATTCCATTCCATTCCATTCCATTCCATTCCATTCGTTTTGATTCCATTCCATTACATTCCATTCCATACGGGTTGATTCCATTCCATTCAATTCCATTCCACTCCATTCCATTCCATTCGATTCCATTCTCGTTGATTCCTTTCCAATCCATTCCATTGCACTCGGGTTATTTCAATTCCATTCCATTCAATTCCACTCGGGTTGATTACATTCCATTCCATTCGGGTTGATTCCATTCCATTCCATTCCATTCCATTCCATACGGAATGATTCCATTCCATTCCATTCCTTTCCATTCCTCTCGGGTTGACTCCATTCCATTCCATTCCGTTCCATTACATTCCATTCCATTCGGGTTGATTCCATTCCATTCCATTCCATTCCATTCCATTCCATTCCATTCCATTCCATTCCATTCCATTCCATTCCATTCGTGTTACATCCATTCCATTCCATTCCATTCCATTCCATTCGGGTTGATTCCATTCCACTCCTTTCCATTCCTTTCCATTAAATTCCATTCGTGTTTATTCCATTCCATTCCATTCCATTTGGGTTGATTCCATTCCATTCCATTCCATTTCATTCCATGCCATTCCATTCCATTCTATTCCATTCGGGTTGATTCCATTCCATTCCACTCCATTACATATGACTTGATTCCATTCCATTCCATTCCATTCCATTCGGCTTTATTCCATTCCATTCCATTCCATTTCTTTCGGGTTGATTCCATTCCATTCCATTCCTTTAAATTCGGGTTGACTCCATTCCAATCCATTCCATTCCAGTCATTTCCATTCCATTCGGATTGATTCCATTCCATTCCATTCCATTCCTTTCCATTCCATTCCATTCGGGTTGATTCCATTCCATTCAATTCCATTCGTTTTGATTCCATTCCATTCCATTCCATTCCATTCCATTCGGGTTGATTCCCTTCCATTCCATTCCATTCCATTCCATTCCATTCCATTCCATTCCATTCCATACCATTCCATTCCATTCCATTCGGGATGATTCCATTCCATTCCATTCCATTATGCTTGATTCCATTCCTCTCCATTCCATTCCATTCCATTCCATTCCATTCTTTTGACTCCATTCCATTCCATTCCATTCCATTCGGGTTGATTACATTCCATTCTATTCCATTCCACTCCATTCCATTCCATTCGATTCCATTCTCTTTGATTCCATTCCATTCCATTGCATTCCTTTCGAGTTATTTCCATTCCATTCCATTCAATTCCACTCGAGTTGATTCTATTATGTTACATTCGGGTTGATTCCATTCCATTCCATTCCATTCCATTGGGGTAGTTTGATTCCATTCCATTCCATTCCATTTCATTCCATTCCATTCCATTCAGGTTACATCCATTCCATTCCATTCCATTCCATTCCATTCCATTCCATTCGGGTTGTTTCCATTCCATTCCATTCCTTTAGATTCGGGTTGACTCCATTCCATTCCATTCCATTCCATTCCTTTCCATTCCATTGGGATTGATTCCATTCCATTCCATTCCAGTCCATTCCTTTCCATTCCATTCCATTCGGGTTGAATCCATTCCATTCCATTCCATACCATTTGGGTTGATACCATTCCATTCCATTCAATTCCATTCTATTCCATTCGGATTGATTCCATTCCATTCCATTCCATACCATGCCATTCCATTCGTGTTACATCCATTCCATTCCATTCCATTCCATTCCATTCCATTCCATTCCATTCCATTCCATTCCGGTTGATTCCATTCCATTCCATTCCTTTCCATTCGGGTTGACTCCATTCCATTCCATTCCATTCCATTCCTTTCCATTCCACTCCATTCCATTCGGGTTGATTCCATTCCATTCCATTCCATTCCATTCGTGTTACATCCATTCCATTCCATTGCATTCCATTCCATTCCATTCCTTTCGGGTTGATTCCAAATCATTCCATTCCATTGCCTTCCATTCCATTCCACTCCATTCCCTTCTTGGTGATTCTATTCCATTCCATTCCATTCCATTCCATTACATATGACTTGATTCTATTCCATTCCATTCCATTCCATTCCATTCCATTCCATTCCATTCCATTCCATTCCATTTCATTCGTGTTGATTCCATTCCATTCAATTCCTTTCCATTCGGGTTGACTCCATTCCAATCCACTCCATTCCAGTCATTTCCATTCCATTCGGATTGATTCCATTCCATTCCATTCCATTCCTTTCCATTTCATTCCATTCGGGTTGATTCCATTCCATTCAATTCAATTCGTTTTGATTCCATTCCATTCCATTCCATTCCATTCCATTCCATTCCATTCCATTCGGGTTGATTCCATTCCATTCCATTCCATTCCATTCCATTCCATTCCATACCATTCCATTCGGGTTGATTCCATTCCATTCCATTCTATTGCATTCGGGTTGATTCTATTCCATTCCATTCCATTCCTTTCCATTACATATGACTTGATTCCATTCCATTCCATTCCATTCCATTCCATTCCATTCGATTCCATTCGGGTTGATTCCATTCCATTCCATTCCATTCCATTCCATTTCATTCGGTTTTATTCCATTCCATTCCATTCCACTCCATTCCATTCCATTCCATTCCATTTCATTCCTTTCCATTCCATTCGGTATGATTCCATTCCATTCCATTCCATTCGGCTTGATTCCATTCCATTCCATTCCATTCGTTTTGATTCTGTTCCATTCTATTCCATTCCATTCGTTTTGATTCCATTCCATTCCATTCCATTCCATTCGTGTTGATTCCATTCCACTCCATTCCATTCCATTCGATTCCATTCTCGTTGATTCCATTCCAATCCATTCCATTACATTCGTGTTATTTCAATTCCATTCCTTTCAATTCCACTCGGGTTGATTACATTTTATTCCATTCGGGTTGATTGCATTCCATTCCATTCCATTCCATTCGGGTTGATTCCATTCCATTCCATTCCATTCCATTCCATTCCATTCCATTCCATTCGCAATGATTCCATTCCATTCCATTCCATTCAATTCCATTACATATGACTTGATTCCATTCCATTCCTTTCCATTCGGGTTGATTTCATTGCATTGAATTGCATTCCATTCCATTCAATTCGGGTTGATTCCATTCCATTCCATTCCATTTCATTCGGTTTTATTCCATTCCATTCCATTCCATTCCATTCCATTCCATTCCATTTCATTCCATTCCATTCCATTCTGTATGATTCCATTCCATTCCATTCCATTAGGCTTGATTCCATTCCATTCCATTCCATTCCATTCCATTCCATTCGTTTTGATTCCGTTCGATTCCGTTCCATTCCATTCGTTTTGATTCCATTACATTCCATTCCATTCAATTCGGGTTGATTCCATTCCATTCAATTCCATTCCACTCCATTCCATTCCATTCGATTCCATTCTCGTTGATTCCATTCCAATCCATTCCATTCCATTCGGGTTATTTCAATTCCATTCCATTCAATTCCACTCGGGTTGATTACATTATATTCCATTCAGGTTGATTCCATTCCATTCCATTCCATTCCATTCCATTCGGGTTGATTCCATTCCATTCCATTCCATTCCATTCCATTCCATTCCATTCCATTCCATTAAATTCGGAATGATTCCATTCCATTCCATTCCATTCCATTCCATTCCATTACATATGACTTGATTCCATTCCATTCCTTTCCATTCCTTTCCTTTCCATTCGGGATGATTTCATTGCATTCAATTGCATTCCATTCCATTCCTATCCATTCCATTCCATTCGGCTTGACTCCATTCCATTCCATTCCATTCCATTCGTTTTGATTCTGTTCCATTCCATTCCATTCCATTACATTCGTTTTGATTCCATTCCATTACATTCCATTCCATAAGGGTTGATTCCATTCCATTCAATTCCATTCCACTCTATTCCATTCCATTCGATTCCATTCTCGTTGATTCCTTTCCAATCCATTCCATTGCACTCGGGTTATTTCAATTCCATTCCATTCAATTCCACTCGGGTTGATTACATTATATTCCATTCGGGTTGATTCCATTCCATTCCATTCCATTCCATTCGGGTTGATTCCATTCCATTCCATTCCATTCCATTCCATTCGGAATGATTCCATTCCATTCCATTCCGCTCCATTCTTCTCGGGTTGACGCCATTCTATTCCATTCCGTTCCATTACATTCCATTCCATTCGGGTTGATTCCATTCCATTCCATTCCATTCCATTCCATTCGTGTTACATCCATTCCATTCCATTCCATTCCATTCCATTCCATTCGGGTTGATTCCACTCCATTCCATTCCATTCCATTCCATTTCATTCGGTTTTATTCCATTCCATTCCATTCCATTCCATTCCATTCCATTCCATTTCATTGCATACCATTCCATTCGGTATGATTCCATTCCATACCATTCCATTCCATTCGTTTTGTTTCCGTTCCATTCCATTCCATTCCATTCGTTTTGATTCCATTCCATTCCATTCCATTCCATTCGGGTTGATTCCATTCCACTCCATTCCATTCCATTCGATTCCATTCTCGTTGATTCCATTCCAATCCATTCCATTCCATTCGGGTTATTTCAATTCCATTCCTTTCAATTCCACTCGTGTTGATTACATTTTATTCCATTCTGGTTGATTCCATTCCACTCCATTCCATTCCATTCGGGTTGATTCCATTCCATTCCATTCCATTCCATTCCATTCCATTCCATTCCATTCGCAATGATTCCATTCCATTCCATTGCATTCGGGTTGATTCCATTCCATTCCATTCCATTCCTTTCCATTCCCTTCCATTCGTGTTGATTCCATTCCATTCAATTCCATTCGTTTTGATTCCATTCCATTCCATTCCTTTCCATTACATTCCATTCCATTGGGGTTGATTCCATTCCATTCCATTCCATTCCATTCCATTCCATACCATTCCATTCGGGTTGATTCCATTCCATTCCATTCTATTGCATTCGGGTTGATTCCATTCCATTCCATTCCATTCCTTTCCATTACATATGACTTGATTCCATTCCATTCCATTCCATTCCATTCCATTCGGGTTGATTCCATTCCATTCCATTCCATTCCATTCCATTTCATTCGGTTTTATTCCATTCCATTCCATTCCATTCCATTCCATTCCATTCCACTCCATTCCATTCCATTCGGTATGATTCCATTCCATTCCATTCCATTCGGCTTGATTCCATTCCATTCCATTCCATTCCATTCCATTCCATTCCATTCCATTCCATTCCATTCGTTTTGATTCCATTCCATTCCATTCCATTCCATTCGTTTTGATTCCATTCCATTCCATTCCATTCCATTCGGGTTGATTCCATTCCACTCCATTCCATTCCATTCGATTCCATTCTCGTTGATTCCTTTCCAATCCATTCCATTCCATTCGGGTTATTTCAATTCCATTCCTTTCAATTCCACTCGGGTTGATTACATTTTATTCCATTCGGGTTGATTCCATTCCATTCCATTCCATTCCATTCGGGTTGATTCCATTCCATTCCATTCAATTCCATTCCATTCCTTTCCATTCCATTCCATTCGCAATGATTCCATTCCATTCCATTCCATTCCATTCCATTCCATTACATATGACTTGATTCCATTCAATTCCATTCCATTCCATTCCATTCCATTCCATTCCTTTCCATTCGGGTTGATTCCATTGCATTGAATTGCATTCCATTCCATTCAATTCGAGTTGATTCCATTCCATTCTTTCCATTTCATTCGGTATTATTCCATTCCATTCCATTCAATTCCATTCCATTCCATTCCATTTGATTCCATTCCATTCCATTCGGTATGATTCCATTCCATTCCATTCCATTAGGCTTGATTCCATTCCATTCCATTCCATTCCATTCCATTCGTTTTGATTCCGTTCGATTCCGTTCCATTCCATTCGTTTTGATTCCATTACATTCCATTCCATTCCATTTGGGTTGATTCCATTCCATTCCATTCCATTTCATTCCATGCCATTCCATTCCACTCTATTCCATTCGGGTTGATTCCATTCCATTCCACTCCATTACATATGACTTGATTCCATTCCATTCCATTCCATTCCATTCGGCTTTATTCCATTCCATTCCATTCCATTTCTTTCGGGTTGATTCCATTCCATTCCATTCCTTTAAATTCGGGTTGACTCCATTCCAATCCATTCCATTCCAGTCATTTCCATTCCATTCGGATTGATTCCATTCCATTCCATTCCATTCCTTTCCATTCCATTCCATTCGGGTTGATTCCATTCCATTCAATTCCATTCGTTTTGATTCCATTCCATTCCATTCCATTCCATTCCATTCGGGTTGATTCCCTTCCATTCCATTCCATTCCATTCCATTCCATTCCATTCCATTCCATTCCATTCCATTCCATACCATTCCATTCCATTCCATTCGGGATGATTCCATTCCATTCCATTCCATTATGCTTGATTCCATTCCTCTCCATTCCATTCCATTCCATTCCATTCCATTCCATTCTTTTGACTCCATTCCATTCCATTCCATTCCATTCGGGTTGATTACATTCCATTCTATTCCATTCCACTCCATTCCATTCCATTCGATTCCATTCTCTTTGATTCCATTCCATTCCATTGCATTCCTTTCGAGTTATTTCCATTCCATTCCATTCAATTCCACTCGAGTTGATTCTATTATGTTACATTCGGGTTGATTCCATTCCATTCCATTCCATTCCATTGGGGTAGATTGATTCCATTCCATTCCATTCCATTTCATTCCATTCCATTCCATTCAGGTTACATCCATTCCATTCCATTCCATTCCATTCCATTCCATTCCATTCGGGTTGTATCCATTCCATTCCATTCCTTTAGATTCGGGTTGACTCCATTCCATTCCATTCCATTCCATTCCTTTCCATTCCATTGGGATTGATTCCATTCCATTCCATTCCAGTCCATTCCTTTCCATTCCATTCCATTCGGGTTGAATCCATTCCATTCCATTCCATACCATTTGGGTTGATACCATTCCATTCCATTCAATTCCATTCTATTCCATTCGGATTGATTCCATTCCATTCCATTCCATACCATGCCATTCCATTCGTGTTACATCCATTCCATTCCATTCCATTCCATTCCATTCCATTCCATTCCATTCCATTCCATTCCGGTTGATTCCATTCCATTCCATTCCTTTCCATTCGGGTTGACTCCATTCCATTCCATTCCATTCCATTCCTTTCCATTCCACTCCATTCCATTCGGGTTGATTCCATTCCATTCCATTCCATTCCATTCGTGTTACATCCATTCCATTCCATTGCATTCCATTCCATTCCATTCCTTTCGGGTAGATTCCAAATCATTCCATTCCATTGCCTTCCATTCCATTCCACTCCATTCCCTTCTTGGTGATTCTATTCCATTCCATTCCATTCCATTCCATTACATATGACTTGATTCTATTCCATTCCATTCCATTCCATTCCATTCCATTCCATTCCATTCCATTTCATTCGTGTTGATTCCATTCCATTCAATTCCTTTCCATTCGGGTTGACTCCATTCCAATCCACTCCATTCCAGTCATTTCCATTCCATTCGGATTGATTCCGTTCCATTCCATTCCATTCCTTTCCATTCCATTCCATTCGGGTTGATTCCATTCCATTCAATTCAATTCGTTTTGATTCCATTCCATTCCATTCCATTCCATTCCATTCCATTCCATTCCATTCGGGTTGATTCCATTCCATTCCATTCCATTCCATTCCATTCCATTCCATACCATTCCATTCGGGTTGATTCCATTCCATTCCATTCTATTGCATTCGGGTTTATTCTATTCCATTCCATTCCATTCCTTTCCATTACATATGACTTGATTCCATTCCATTCCATTCCATTCCATTCCATTCCATTCGATTCCATTCGGGTTGATTCCATTCCATTCCATTCCATTCCATTCCATTTCATTCGGTTTTATTCCATTCCATTCCATTCCACTCCATTCCATTCCATTCCATTCCATTTCATTCCTTTCCATTCCATTCGGTATGATTCCATTCCATTCCATTCCATTCGGCTTGATTCCATTCCATTCCATTCCATTCGTTTTGATTCTGTTCCATTCTATTCCATTCCATTCGTTTTCATTCCATTCCATTCCATTCCATTCCATTCGTGTTGATTCCATTCCACTCCATTCCATTCCATTCGATTCCATTCTCGTTGATTCCATTCCAATCCATTCCATTACATTCGTGTTATTTCAATTCCATTCCTTTCAATTCCACTCGGGTTGATTACATTTTATTCCATTCGGGTTGATTGCATTCCATTCCATTCCATTCCATTCGGGTTGATTCCATTCCATTTCATTCCATTCCATTCCATTCCATTCCATTCCATTCCATTCGCAATGATTCCATTCCATTCCATTCCATTCAATTCCATTACATATGACTTGATTCCATTCCATTCCTTTCCATTCGGGTTGATTTCATTGCATTGAATTGCATTCCATTCCATTCAATTCGGGTTGATTCCATTCCATTCCATTCCATTTCATTCGGTTTTATTCCATTCCATTCCATTCCATTCCATTCCATTCCATTCCATTTCATTCCATTCCATTCCATTCTGTATGATTCCATTCCATTCCATTCCATTAGGCTTGATTCCATTCCATTCCATTCCATTCCATTCCATTCCATTCGTTTTGATTCCGTTCGATTCCGTTCCATTCCATTCGTTTTGATTCCATTACATTCCATTCCATTCAATTCGGGTTGATTCCATTCCATTCAATTCCATTCCACTCCATTCCATTCCATTCGATTCCATTCTCGTTGATTCCATTCCAATCCATTCCATTCCATTCGGGTTATTTCAATTCCATTCCATTCAATTCCACTCGGGTTGATTACATTATATTCCATTCAGGTTGATTCCATTCCATTCCATTCCATTCCATTCGGGTTGACTCCATTCCATTCCATTCCATTCCATTCCATTCCATTCCATTCCATTCCATTAAATTCGGAATGATTCCATTCCATTCCATTCCATTCCATTCCATTCCATTACATATGACTTGATTCCATTCCATTCCTTTCCATTCCTTTCCTTTCCATTCGGGATGATTTCATTGCATTCAATTGCATTCCATTCCATTCCTATCCATTCCATTCCATTCGGCTTGACTCCATTCCATTCCATTCCATTCCATTCGTTTTGATTCTGTTCCATTCCATTCCATTCCATTACATTCGTTTTGATTCCATTCCATTACATTCCATTCCATAACGGTTGATTCCATTCCATTCAATTCCATTCCACTCTATTCCATTCCATTCGATTCCATTCTCGTTGATTCCTTTCCAATCCATTCCATTGCACTCGGGTTATTTCAATTCCATTCCATTCAATTCCACTCGGGTTGATTACATTATATTCCATTCGGGTTGATTCCATTCCATTCCATTCCATTCCATTCGGGTTGATTCCATTCCATTCCATTCCATTCCATTCCATTCGGAATGATTCCATTCCATTCCATTCCGCTCCATTCTTCTCGGGTTGACGCCATTCTATTCCATTCCGTTCCATTACATTCCATTCCATTCGGGTTGATTCCATTCCATTCCATTCCATTCCATTCCATTCGTGTTACATCCATTCCATTCCATTCCATTCCATTCCATTCCATTCGGGTTGATTCCACTCCATTCCATTCCATTCCATTCCATTTCATTCGGTTTTATTCCATTCCATTCCATTCCATTCCATTCCATTCCATTCCATTCCATTCCATTTCATTGCATACCATTCCATTCGGTATGATTCCATTCCATACCATTCCATTCCATTCGTTTTGTTTCCGTTCCATTCCATTCCATTCCATTCGTTTTGATTCCATTCCATTCCATTCCATTCCATTCGGGTTGATTCCATTCCACTCCATTCCATTCCATCCGATTCCATTCTCGTTGATTCCATTCCAATCCATTCCATTCCATTCGGGTTATTTCAATTCCATTCCTTTCAATTCCACTCGTGTTGATTACATTTTATTCCATTCTGGTTGATTCCATTCCACTCCATTCCATTCCATTCGGGTTGATTCCATTCCATTCCATTCCATTCCATTCCATTCCATTCCATTCCATTCGCAATGATTCCATTCCATTCCATTGCATTCGGGTTGATTCCATTCCATTCCATTCCATTCCTTTCCATTCCCTTCCATTCGTGTTGATTCCATTCCATTCAATTCCATTCGTTTTGATTCCATTCCATTCCATTCCTTTCCATTACATTCCATTCCATTGGGGTTGATTCCATTCCATTCCATTCCATTCCATTCCATTCCATACCATTCCATTCGGGTTGATTCCATTCCATTCCATTCTATTGCATTCGGGTTGATTCCATTCCATTCCATTCCATTCCTTTCCATTACATATGACTTGATTCCATTCCATTCCATTCCATTCCATTCCATTCGGGTTGATTCCATTCCATTCCATTCCATTCCATTCCATTTCATTCGGTTTTATTCCATTCCATTCCATTCCATTCCATTCCATTCCATTCCACTCCATTCCATTCCATTCGGTATGATTCCATTAGATTCCATTCCATTCGGCTTGATTCCATTCCATTCCATTCCATTCCATTCCATTCCATTCCATTCCATTCCATTCGTTTTGATTCCATTCCATTCCATTCCATTCCATTCGTTTTGATTCCATTCCATTCCATTCCATTCCATTCGGGTTGATTCCATTCCACTCCATTCCATTCCATTCGATTCCATTCTCGTTGATTCCTTTCCAATCCATTCCATTCCATTCGGGTTATTTCAATTCCATTCCTTTCAATTCCACTCGGGTTGATTACATTTTATTCCATTCGGGTTGATTCCATTCCATTCCATTCCATTCCATTCGGGTTGATTCCATTCCATTCCATTCAATTCCATTCCATTCCTTTCCATTCCATTCCATTCGCAATGATTCCATTCCATTCCATTCCATTCCATTCCATTCCATTACATATGACTTGATTCCATTCCATTCCATTCCATTCCATTCCATTCCATTCCATTCCTTTCCATTCGGGTTGATTCCATTGCATTGAATTGCATTCCATTCCATTCAATTCGAGTTGATTCCATTCCATTCTTTCCATTTCATTCGGTATTATTCCATTCCATTCCATTCAATTCCATTCCATTCCATTCCATTTGATTCCATTCCATTCCATTCGGTATGATTCCATTCCATTCCATTCCATTAGGCTTGATTCCATTCCATTCCATTCCATTCCATTCCATTCGTTTTGATTCCGTTCGATTCCGTTCCATTCCATTCGTTTTGATTCCATTACATTCCATTCCATTCAATTCGGGTTGATTCCATTCCATTCAATTCCATTCCACTCCATTCCATTCCATTCGATTCCATTCTCGTTGATTCCATTCCAATCCATTCCATTCCATTCGTGTTATTTCAATTCCATTCCATTCAATTCCACTCGGGTTGATTTCATTATATTCCATTCAGGTTGATTCCATTCCATTCCATTCCATTCGGGTTGATTCCATTCCATTCCATTCCATTCCTTTCCATTCCATTCCATTCCATTCCATTCGGAATGATTCCATTCCATTCGGAATGATTCCATTCCATTCCATTCCATTCCATTCCATTCCATTCCATTCCATTACATCTGACTTGATTCAATTCCATTCCATTCCATTCCTTTCCTTTCCATTCGGGATGATTTCATTGCATTCAATTGCATTCCATTCCATTCCTTTCCATTCCATTCCATTCCATTCGGCTTGACTCCATTCCATTCCATTCCATTCCATTCCATTCGTTTTGATTCTGTTCCATTCCATTCCATTCCATTCCATTCCATTCCATTCCATTCCATTCGTTTTGATTCTATTCCATTACATTCCATTTCATACGGGTTGATTCCATTCCATTCAATTCCATTCCACTCCATTCCATTCCATTCGATTCCATTCTCGTTGATTCCTTTCCATTCCATTCCATTCCGTTCCATTCCTCTCGGGTTGACTCCATTCCATTCCATTCCGTTCCATTCCATTCCATTCCATTCGGGTTGATTCCATTCCATTCCATTCCATTCCATTCCATTCCATTCCATTCCATTCCATTCGGGTTGATTCCATTCCACTCCTTTCCATTCCTTTCCATTAAATTCCATTCGTGTTTATTCCATTCCATTCCATTCCATTTGGGTTGATTCCATTCCATTCCATTCTATTTCATTCCATGCCATTCCATTCCATTCTATTCCATTCGGGTTGATTCCATTCCATTCCACTCCATTACATATGACTTGATTCCATTCCATTCCATTCCATTCCATTCGGCTTTATTCCATTCTATTCCATTCCATTTCATTCGGGTTGATTCCATTCCATTCCATTCCTTTAAATTCGGGTTGAATCCATTCCAATCCATTCCATTCCAGTCATTTCCATTCCATTCGGATTGATTCCATTCCATTCCATTCCATTCCTTTCCATTCCATTCCATTCGGGTTGATTCCATTCCATTCAATTCCATTCGTTTTCATTCCATTCCATTCCATTCCATTCCATTCCATTCCATTCGGGTTGATTCCCTTCCATTCCATTCCATTCCATTCCATTCCATTCCATTCTATTCCATTCCATACCATTCCATTCCATTCCATTCGGGATGATTCCATTCCATTCCATTCCATTATGCTTGATTCCATTCCGCTCCATTCCATTCCATTCCATTCCATTCCATTCTTTTTGACTCCATTCCATTCCATTCCATTCCATTCGGGTTGATTACATTCCATTCTATTCCATTCCACTCCATTCCATTCCATTCGATTCCATTCTCGTTGATTCCATTCCATTCCATTGCATTCCTTTCGAGTTATTTCCATTCCATTCCATTCAATTCCACTCGAGTTGATTCTATTATGTTACATTCGGGTTGATTCCATTCCATTCCATTCCATTCCATTGGGGAAGATTGATTCCATTCCATTCCATTCCATTCCATTCCATTCCATTCCATTCAGGTTACATCCATTCCATTCCATTCCATTCCATTCCATTCGGGTTGTTTCCATTCCATTCCATTCCTTTAGATTCGGGTTGACTCCATTCCATTCCATTCCATTCCATTCCTTTCCATTCCATTGGGATTGATTCCATTCCATTCCATTCCAATCCATTCCTTTCCATTCCATTCCATTCGGGTTGAATCCATTCCATTCCATTCCATACCATTTGGGTTGATACCATTCCATTCCATTCAATTCCATTCTATTCCATTCGGATTGATTCCATTCCATTCCATTCCATACCATGCCATTCCATTCGTGTTACATCCATTCCATTCCATTCCATTCCATTCCATTCCATTCCATTCCATTCCATTCCATTCCGGTTGATTCCATTCCATTCCATTCCTTTCCATTCGGGTTGACTCCATTCCATTCCATTCCATTCCATTCCTTTCCATTCCACTCCATTCCATTCGGGTTGATTCCATTCCATTCCATTCCATTCCATTCGTGTTACATCCATTCCATTCCATTGCATTCCATTCCATTCCATTCCTTTCGGGTTGATTCCAAATCATTCCATTCCATTGCCTTCCATTCCATTCCACTCCATTCCCTTCTGGGTGATTCTATTCCATTCCATTCCATTCCATTCCATTACATATGACTTGATTCCATTCCATTCCATTCCATTCCATTCCATTCCATTCCATTCCATTCGGGTTGATTTCATTGCATTGAATTTCATTCCATTCCATTCAATTCGGGTTGATTCCATTCCATTATTTCCATTTCACTCGGTTTTATTCCATTCCATTCCATTCCATTCCATTCTCGTTGATTCCATTCCAATCCATTCCATTCCATTCGGGTTATTTCAATTCCATTCCATTCAATTCCACTCGGGTTGATTACATTATATTCCATTCTGGTTGATTCCATTCCATTCCATTTCATTCCATTCGGGTTGATTCCATTCCATTCCATTCCATTCCATTCCATTCCATTCCATTCCATTCCATTCCTTTCGGAATGATTCCATTCCATTCCATTCCATTCCATTCCATTCCATTCCATTACATTACATATGACTTGATTCCATTCCATTCCATTCCATTCCTTTCCTTTCCATTCGGGATGATTTCATTGCATTCAATTGCATTCCATTCCATTCCTTTCCATTCCATTCCATTCGGCTTGACTCCATTCCATTCCATTCCATTCCATTCCATTCGTTTTGATTCTGTTCGATTCCATTCCATTCCATTCCATTCGTTTGGATTCCATTCCATTACATTCCATTCCATACGGGTTGATTCCATTCCATTCAATTCCATTCCACTCCATTCCATTCCATTCGATTCCATTCTCGTTGATTCCTTTCCAATTCATTCCATTCCACTCGGGTTATTTCAATTCCATTCCATTCAATTCCACTCGGGTTGATTACATTATATTCCATTCGGGTTGATTCCATTCCATTCCATTCCATTCCATTCGGGTTGATTCCATTCCATTCCATTCCATTCCATTCCATTGCATTCCATTCGGAATGATTCCATTCCATTCCATTCCGTTCCATTCCTCTCGGTTTGACTCCATTCCATTCCATTCCTTTCCATTACATTCCATTCCATTCGGGTTGATTCCATTCCATTCCATTCCATTCCATTCCATTCCATTCGTGTTCCATCCATTCCAATCCATTCCATTCCATTCCATTCCATTCGGGATGATTCCATTCCATTCCTTTCCAATCATTTCCATTAAATTCCATTCGTGTTTATTCCATTCCATTCCATTCCATTTGGGTTGATTCCATTCCATTCCATTCTATTTCATTCCATGCCATTCCATTCCATTCTATTCCATTCGGGTTGATTCCATTCCATTCCACTCCATTACATATGACTTGATTCCATTCCATTCCATTCGGATTTATTCCAAACCATTCCATTCGATATCATTCGGGTTGATTCCATTCCATTCCATTCCTTTCCATTCGGGTTGACTCCATTCCAATCCATTCCATTCCAGTCATTTCCATTCCATTCGGATTGATTCCATTCCATTCCATTCCATTCCTTTCCATTCCATTCCATTCGGGTTAATTCCATTCCATTCAATTCCATTCGTTTTGATTCCATTCCATTCCATTCCATTCCATTCCATTCCATTCGGGTTGATTCCCTTCCATTCCATTCCATTCCATTCCATTCCATTCCATTCCATTCCATTCCATACCATTCCATTCGGGTTGATTCCATTCCATTCCATTCTATTGCATTCGGGTTCATTCCATTCCATTCCATTCCATTCCTTTCCATTACATATGACTTGATTCCATTCCATTCCATTCCATTCCATTCCATTCCATTCCATTCCATTCCATTCCCTTCCATTCCGGTTGATTTCATTCCATTCCATTCCTTTCCATTGGGATTGATTCCATTCCATTCCATTCCATTCCATTCCTTTCCATTCCATTCCATTCGGCTTGACTCCATTCCATTCCATTCCATTCCATTCCATTCGTTTTGATTCTGTTCCATTCCATTCCATTCCATTCCATTCGTTTTGATTCCATTCCATTACATTCCATTCCATACGGGTTGATTCCATTCCATTCAATTCCATTCCACTCCATTCCATTCCATTCGATTCCATTCTCGTTGATTCCTTTCCAATTCATTCCATTCCATTCGGGTTATTTCAATTCCATTCCATTCAATTCCACTCGGGTTGATTACATTATATTCCAATCGGGTTGATTCCATTCCATTCCATTACATTCCATTCGGGTTGATTCCATTCCATTCCAATCCATTCCAATCCATTCGGAATGATTCCATTCCATTCCATTCCGTTCCATTCCTCTCGGGTTGACTCCATTCCATTACATTCCGTTCCATTACATTCCCTTACATTCGGGTTGATCCCATTCCATTCCATTCAATTCCATTCCGTTCGTGTTACATCCATTCCATTCCATTCCATTCCGTTCCATTCCATTCCATTCGGGTTGATTCCATTCCATTCCTTTCCATTCCTTTCCATTAAATTCCATTCGTGTTTATTCCATTCCATTCCAATCCATTTGGGTTGATTCCATTCCATTCCATTCCATTTCATTCCATGCCATTCCATTCCATTCTATTCCATTCGGGTTGATTCCATTCCATTCCACTCCATTACGTATGACTTGATTCCATTCCATTCCATTCCATTCCATTCGGCTTTATTCCATTCCATTCCACTCCATTTCATTCGGGTTGATTCCATTCCATTCCATTCCTTTCCATTCCGGTTGAGTCCATTCCAATCCATTCCATTCCAGTCATTTCCATTTCATTCGGATTGATTCCATTCCATTCCATTCCTTTCCTTTCCATTCCATTGCATTCGGGTTGATTCCATTCCATTCAATTCCATTCGTTTTGATTCCAATCCATTCCATTCCATTCCATTCGGGTTGATTCCATTCCATTCCATTCCACTCCATTCCATTCCATTCCATTCCATTCCATTCCATTCCATACCTTTCCATTCTGGTTGATTCCATTCCATTCCATTCTATTGCATTCGGGTTGATTCCATTCCATTCCATCCCATTCCTTTCCATTACATATGACTTGATTCCATTCCATTCCATTCCATTCCATTCCATTCGGGTTGATTCCACTCCATTCCATTCCATTCCATTCCATTTCATTCGGTTTTATTCCATTCCATTCCATTCCATTCCATTCCATTCCATTCCATTCCATTTCATTGCATACCATTCCATTCGGTATGATTCCATTCCATTCCATTCCATTCCATTCGGCTTGATTCCATTCCATACCATTCCATTCCATTCGTTTTGTTTCCGTTCCATTCCATTCCATTCCATTCGTTTTGATTCCATTCCATTCCATTCCATTCCATTCGGGTTGATTCCATTCCACTCCATTCCATTCCATTCGATTCCATTCTCGTTGATTCCATTCCAATCCATTCCATTCCATTCGGTTTATTTCAATTCCATTCCTTTCAATTCCACTCGGGTTGATTACATTTTATTCCATTCTGGTTGATTCCATTCCATTCCATTCCATTCCATTCCATTCCATTCCATTCCATTCGCAATGATTCCATTCCATTCCATTCCATTCGGGTTGATTCCATTCCATTCCATTCCATTCCTTTCCATTCCCTTCCATTCGTGTTGATTCCATTCCATTCAATTCCATTCGTTTTGATTCCATTCCATTCCATTCCATTACATTCCATTCCATTGGGGTTGATTCCATTCCATTCCATTCCATTCCATTCCATTCCATTCCATTCCCTTCCATTCCATACCATTCCATTCGGGTTGATTCCATTCCATTCCATTCCATTCGGGATGATTCCATTCCATTCCTTTCCAATCATTTCCATTAAATTCCATTCGTGTTTATTCCATTGCATTCCATTCCATTTGGGTTGATTCCATTCCATTCCATTCCATTTCATTCCATGCCATTCCATTCCATTCTATTCCATTCGGGTTGATTCCATTCCATTCCACTCCATTACATATGACTTGATTCCTTTCCATTCCATTCCATTCCATTCGGCTTTATTCCAATCCATTCCATTCCATATCATTCGGGTTGATTCCATTCCATTCCATTCCTTTCCATTCGGGTTGACTCCATTCCAATCCATTCCATTCCAGTCATTTCCATTCCATTCGGATTGATTCCATTCCATTCCATTCCATTCCTTTCCATTCCATTCCATTCGGGTTGATTCCATTCCATTCAATTCCATACGGGTTGATTCCATTCCATTCAATTCCATTCCACTCCATTCCATTCCATTCGATTCCATTCTCGTTGATTCCTTTCCAATTCATTCCATTACATGCGGGTTATTTCAATTCCATTCCATTCAATTCCACTCGGGTTGATTACATTATATTCCAATCGGGTTGATTCCATTCCATTCCATTCCATTCCATTCGGGTTGATTCCATTCCATTCCAATCCATTCCAATCCATTCGGAATGATTCCATTCCATTCCATTCCGTTCCATTCCTCTCGGGTTGACTCCATTCCATTCCATTCCGTTCCATTACATTCCCTTCCATTCGGGTTGATCCCATTCCATTCCATTCAATTCCATTCCGTTCGTGTTACATCCATTCCATTCCATTCCATTCCGTTCCATTCCATTCCATTCGGGTTGATTCCATTCCATTCCTTTCCATTCCTTTCCATTAAATTCCATTCGTGTTTATTCCATTCCATTCCAATCCATTTGTGTTGATTCCATTCCATTCCATTCCATTTCATTCCATGCCATTCCATTCCATTCTATTCCATTCGGGTTGATTCCATTCCATTCCACTCCATTACATATGATTTGATTCCATTCCATTCAATTCCATTCGTTTTGATTCCAATCCATTCCATTCCATTCCATTCCATTCCATTCCATTCGGGTTGATTCCATTCCATTCCATTCCATTCCATTCCATTCCATTCCATTCCATTCCATACCTTTCCATTCTGGTTGATTCCATTCCATTCCATTCTATTGCATTCGGGTTGATTCCATTCCATTCCATCCCATTCCTTTCCATTACATATGACTTGATTCCATTCCATTCCATTCCATTCCATTCCATTCGGGTTGATTCCACTCCATTCCATTCCATTCCATTCCATTTCATTCGGTTTTATTCCATTCCATTCCATTCCATTCCATTCCATTCCATTCCATTTCATTGCATACCATTCCATTCGGTATGATTCCATTCCATTCCATTCCATTCCATTCGGCTTGATTCCATTCCATACCATTCCATTCCATTCGTTTTGTTTCCGTTCCATTCCATTCCATTCCATTCGTTTTGATTCCATTCCATTCCATTCCATTCCATTCGGGTTGATTCCATTCCACTCCATTCCATTCCATTCGATTCCATTCTCGTTGATTCCATTCCAATCCATTCCATTCCATTCGGTTTATTTCAATTCCATTCCTTTCAATTCCACTCGGGTTGATTACATTTTATTCCATTCGGGTTGATTCCATTCCATTCCATTCCATTCCATTCGGGTTGGTTCCATTCCATTCCATTCCATTCCATTCCATTCCATTCCATTCCATTCGCAATGATTCCATTCCATTCCATTCCATTCCATTCCATTACATATGACTTGATTCCATTCCATTCCATTCCATTCCATTCCATTCCATTCCGTTCCTTTCCATTCGGGTTGATTCCATTGCATTGAATTGCATTCCATTCCATTCAATTCAAGTTGATTCCATTCCATTCTTTCCATTTCATTCGGTTTTATTCCATTCCATTCCATTCAATTCCATTCCATTCCATTCCATTTGATTCCATTCCATTCCATTCGGTATGATTCCATTCCATTCCATTCCATTAGGCTTGATTCCATTCCATTCCATTCCATTCCATTCCATTCGTTTTGATTCCGTTCGATTCCATTCCATTCCATTCGTTCTGATTCCATCACATTCCATTCCATTCAATTCGGGTTGATTCCATTCCATTCAATTCCATTCCACTCCATTCCATTCCATTCGGTTCCATTCTCGTTGATTCCATTCCAATCCATTCCATTCCATTCGGGTTATTTCAATTCCATTCCATTCAATTCCACTCGGTTTGATTTCATTATATTCCATTCAGGTTGATTCCATTCCATTCCATTCCATTCGGGTTGATTCCATTCCATTCCATTCCATTCCATTCCATTCTATTCCATTCGGAATGATTCCATTCCATTCCATTCCATTCCATTCCATTCCATTACATTCCATTCCATTGGGGTTGATTCCATTCCATTCCATTCCATTCCATTCCATTCCATACCATTCCATTCGGGTTGATTCCATTCCATTCAATTCTATTGCATTCGGGTTGATTCCATTCCATTCCATTCCATTCCTTTCCATTACATATGACTTGATTCCATTCCATTCCATTCCATTCCATTCCATTCGGGTTGATTCCATTCCATTCCATTCCATTCCATTCCATTTCATTCGGTTTTATTCCATTCCATTCCATTCCATTCCATTCCATTCCATTCCACTCCATTCCATTCCATTCGGTATGATTCCATTCCATTCCATTCCATTCGGCTTGATTCCATTCCATTCCATTCCATTCCATTCCATTCCATTCGTTTTGATTCCATTCCATTCCATTCCATTCCATTCGTTTTGATTCCATTCCATTCCATTCCATTCCATTCGGGTTGATTCCATTCCACTCCATTCCATTCCATTCGATTCCATTCTCGTTGATTCCTTTCCAATCCATTCCATTCCATTCGGGTTATTTCAATTCCATTCCTTTCAAGTCCACTCGGGTTGATTACATTTTATTCCATTCGGGTTGATTCCATTCCATTCCATTCCATTCCATTCGGGTTGATTCCATTCCATTCCATTCCATTCCATTCCATTCCATTCCATTCCATTCGCAATGATTCCATTCCATTCCATTCCATTCCATTCCATTACATATGACTTGATTCCATTCCATTCCATTCCATTCCATTCCATTCCATTCCATTCCATTCCATTCCATTCCATTCCATTCGGGTTGATTCCATTGCATTGAATTGCATTCCATTCCATTCAATTCGAGTTGATTCCATTCCATTCTTTCCATTTCATTCGGTTTTATTCCATTCCATTCCATTCAATTCCATTCCATTCCATTCCATTTGATTCCATTCCATTCCATTCGGTATGATTCCATTCCATTCCATTCCATTAGGCTTGATTCCATTCCATTCCATTCCATTCGTTTTGATTCCGTTCGATTCCGTTCCATTCCATTCGTTTTGATTCCATTACATTCCATTCCATTCAATTCGGGTTGATTCCATTCCTTTCAATTCCATTCCACTCCATTCCATTCCATTCGATTCCATTCTCGTTGATTCCATTCCAATCCATTCCATTCCATTCGGGTTATTTCAATTCCATTCCAATCAATTCCACTCGGGTTGATTTCATTATATTCCATTCAGGTTGATTCCATTCCATTCCATTCCATTCGGGTTGATTCCATTCCATTCCATTCCATTCCATTCCATTCCATTGCATTCCATTCCATTCCATTCCATTCCATTCGGAATGATTCCATTCCATTCCATTCCATTACATCTGACTTGATTCAATTCCATTCCATTCCATTCCTTTCCTTTCCATTCGGGATGATTTCATTGCATTCAATTGCATTCCATTCCATTCCTTTCCATTCCATTCCATTCGTTTTGACTCCATTCCATTCAATTCCATTCCATTCCATTCCATTCCATTCGTTTTGATTCTGTTCCATTCCATTCCATTCCATTCCATTCCATTCGGAATGATTCCATTCCATTCCATTCCATTCCATTCCATTACATCTGACTTGATTCAATTCCATTCCATTCCATTCCTTTCCTTTCCATTCGGGATGATTTCATTGCATTCAATTGCATTCCATTCCATTCCTTTCCATTCCATTCCATTCGTTTTGACTCAATTCCATTCCATTCCATTCCATTCCATTCCATTCGTTTTGATTCTGTTCCATTCCATTCCATTCCATTCCATTCCATTCGTTTTGATTCCATTCCATTACATTCCATTCCATACGGGTTGATTCCATTCCATTCAATTCCATTCCACTCCATTCCATTCCATTCGATTCCATTCTCGTTGATTCCTTTCCAATCCATTCCATTCCATTCGGGTTATTTCAATTCCATTCCAATCAATTCCACTCGGTTTGATTTCATTATATTCCATTCAGGTTGATTCCATTCCATTCCATTCCATTCGGGTTGATTCCATTCCATTCCATTCCATTCCATTCCATTCCATTCCATTCGGAATGATTCCATTCCATTCCATTCCATTCCATTCCATTCCATTCCATTCCATTCCATTCCATTACATTCCATTGGGGTTGATTCCATTCCATTCCATTCCATTCCATTCCATTCCATTCCATACCATTCCATTCGGGTTGATTCCATTCCATTCCATTCTATTGCATTCGGGTTGATTCCATTCCATTCCATTCCATTCCTTTCCATTACATATGACTTGATTCCATTCCATTCCATTCCATTCCATTCCATTCGGGTTGATTCCATTCCATTCCATTCCATTCCATTCCATTTCATTCGGTTTTATTCCATTCCATTCCATTCCATTCCATTCCATTCCATTCCACTCCATTCCATTCCATTCGGTATGATTCCATTCCATTCCATTCCATTCGGCTTGATTCCATTCCATTCCATTCCATTCCATTCCATTCCATTCCATTCCATTCGTTTTGATTCCATTCCATTCCATTCCATTCCATTCGTTTTGATTCCATTCCATTCCATTCCATTCCATTCGTGTTGATTCCATTCCACTCCATTCCATTCCATTCGATTCCATTCTCGTTGATTCCTTTCCCATCCATTCCATTCCATTCGGGTTATTTCAATTCCATTCCTTTCAATTCCACTCGGGTTGATTACATTTTATTCCATTCGGGTTGATTCCATTCCATTCCATTCCATTCCATTCGGGTTGATTCCATTCCATTCCATTCCATTCTATTCCATTCCATTCGCAATGTTTCCATTCCATTCCATTCCATTCCATTCCATTCCATTACATATGACTTGATTCCATTCCATTCCATTCCATTCCATTCCATTCCATTCCATTCCATTCCATTCCATTCCATTCCATTCGGGTTGATTCCATTGCATTGAATTGCATTCCATTCCATTCAATTCGAGTTGATTCCATTCCATTCTTTCCATTTCATTCGGTTTTATTCCATTCCATTCCATTCAATTCCATTCCATTCCATTCCATTTGATTCCATTCCATTCCATTCGGTATGATTCCATTCCATTCCATTCCATTAGGCTTGATTCCATTCCATTCCATTCCATTCGTTTTGATTCCGTTCGATTCCGTTCCATTCCATTCGTTTTGATTCCATTACATTCCATTCCATTCAATTCGGGTTGATTCCATTCCATTCAATTCCATTCCACTCCATTCCATTCTTTCGATTCCATTCTCGTTGATTCCATTCCAATCCATTCCATTCCATTCGGGTTATTTCAATTCCATTCCAATCAATTCCACTCGGGTTGATTTCATTATATTCCATTCAGGTTGATTCCATTCCATTCCATTCCATTCGGGTTGATTCCATTCCATTCCATTCCATTCCATTCCATTCCATTCCATTCGGAATGATTCCATTCCATTCCATTCCATTCCATTCCATTCCATTCCATTCCATTCCATTACATTCCATTCCATTGGGGTTGATTCCATTCCATTCCATTCCATTCCATTCCATTCCATTCCATTCCATACCATTCCATTCGGGTTGATTCCATTCCATTCCATTCTATTGCATTCGGGTTGATTCAATTCCATTCCATTCCATTCCTTTCCATTACATATGACTTGATTCCATTCCATTCCATTCCATTCCATTCCATTCGGGTTGATTCCATTCCATTCCATTCCATTCCATTCCATTCCATTTCATTCGGTTTTATTCCATTCCATTCCATTCCATTCCATTCCATTCCATTCCACTCCATTCCATTCCATTCGGTATGATTCCATTCCATTCCATTCCATTCGGCTTGATTCCATTCCATTCCATTCCATTCCATTCCATTCCATTCGTTTTGATTCCATTCCATTCCATTCCATTCCATTCGTTTTGATTCCATTCCATTCCATTCCATTCCATTCGGGTTGATTCCATTCCACTCCATTCCATTCCATTCGATTCCATTCTCGTTGATTCCTTTCCAATCCATTCCATTCCATTCGGGTTATTTCAATTCCATTCCTTTCAATTCCACTCGGGTTGATTACATTTTATTCCATTCGGGTTGATTCCATTCCATTCCATTCCATTCCATTCGGGTTGATTCCATTCCATTCCATTCCATTCCATTCCATTCCATTCGCAATGATTCCATTCCATTCCATTCCATTCCATTCCATTCCATTACATATGACTTGATTCCATTCCATTCCATTCCATTCCATTCCATTCCATTCCATTCCATTCCATTCCATTCCATTCGGGTTGATTCCATTGCATTGAATTGCATTCCATTCCATTCAATTCGAGTTGATTCCATTCCATTCTTTCCATTTCATTCGGTTTTATTCCATTCCATTCCATTCAATTCCATTCCATTCCATTCCATTTGATTCCATTCCATTCCATTCGGTATGATTCCATTCCATTCCATTCCATTAGGCTTGATTCCATTCCATTCCATTCCATTCGTTTTGATTCCGTTCGATTCCGTTCCATTCCATTCGTTTTGATTCCATTACATTCCATTCCATTCAATTCGGGTTGATTCCATTCCATTCAATTCCATTCCACTCCATTCCATTCCATTCGATTCCATTCTCGTTGATTCCATTCCAATCCATTCCATTCCATTCGGGTTATTTCAATTCCATTCCAGTCAATTCCACTCGGGTTGATTTCATTATATTCCATTCAGGTTGATTCCATTCCATTCCATTCCATTCGGGTTGATTCCATTCCATTCCATTCCATTCCATTCCATTCCATTCCATTCCATTCCATTCCATTCCATTCGGAATGATTCCATTCCATTCCATTCCATTCCATTCCATTCCATTACATCTGACTTGATTCAATTCCATTCCATTCCATTCCTTTCCTTTCCATTCGGGATGATTTCATTGCATTCAATTGCATTCCATTCCATTCCTTTCCATTCCATTCCATTCGTTTTGACTCCATTCCATTCCATTCCATTCCATTCCATTCCATTCCATTCGTTTTGATTCTGTTCCATTCCATTCCATTCCATTCCATTCCATTCGTTTTGATTCCATTCCATTACATTCCATTCCATACGGGTTGATTCCATTCCATTCAATTCCATTCCACTCCATTCCATTCCATTCGATTCCATTCTCGTTGATTCCTTTCCAATCCATTCCATTCCACTCGGCTTATTTCAATTCCATTCCATTCAATTCCACTCGGGTTGATTACATTATATTCCATTCGGCTTGATTCCATTCCATTCCGTTCCATTCCATTCGGGTTGATTCCATTCCATTCCATTCCATACGGAATGGTTCCATTCCATTCCATTCCGTTCCATTCCTCTCGGGTTGACTCCATTCCATTCCATTCCGTTCCATTCCATTCCATTCCATTCGGGTTGATTCCATTCCATTCCATTCCATTCCATTCCATTCCATTCCATTCCATTCCATTCGTGTTACATCCATTCCATTCCATTCCATTCCATTCCATTCCATTCCATTCCATTCCATTCCATTCGGGTTGATTCCATTCCACTCCTTTCCATTCCTTTCCATTAAATTCCATTCGTGTTTATTCCATTCCATTCCATTCCATTTGGGTTGATTCCATTCCATTCCATTCTATTTCATTCCATGCCATTCCATTCCATTCTATTCCATTCGGGTTGATTCCATTCCATTCCACTCCATTACATATGACTTGATTCCATTCCATTAAATTCCATTCCATTCGGCTTTATTCCATTCTATTCCATTCCATTTCATTCGGGTTGATTCCATTCCATTCCATTCCTTTAAATTCGGGTTGAATCCATTCCAATCCATTCCATTCCAGTCATTTCCATTCCATTCGGATTGATTCCATTCCATTCCATTCCATTCCTTTCCATTCCATTCCATTCGGGTTGATTCCATTCCATTCAATTCCATTCGTTTTCATTCCATTCCATTCCATTCCATTCCATTCCATTCCATTCGGGTTGATTCCCTTCCATTCCATTCCATTCCATTCCATTCCATTCCATTCCATTCCATTCTATTCCATTCCATACCATTCAATTCCATTCCATTCGGGATGATTCCATTCCATTCCATTCCATTATGCTTGATTCCATTCCGCTCCATTCCATTCCATTCCATTCCATTCCATTCTTTTTGACTCCATTCCATTCCATTCCATTCCATTCGGGTTGATTACATTCCATTCTATTCCATTCCACTCCATTCCATTCCATTCGATTCCATTCTCGTTGATTCCATTCCATTCCATTGCATTCCTTTCGAGTTATTTCCATTCCATTCCATTCAATTCCACTCGAGTTGATTCTATTATGTTACATTCGGGTTGATTCCATTCCATTCCATTCCATTCCATTGGGGAAGATTGATTCCATTCCATTCCATTCCATTCCATTCCATTCCATTCCATTCAGGTTACATCCATTCCATTCCATTCCATTCCATTCCATTCCATTCGGGTTGTTTCCATTCCATTCCATTCCTTTAGATTCGGGTTGACTCCATTCCATTCCATTCCATTCCATTCCTTTCCATTCCATTGGGATTGATTCCATTCCATTCCATTCCAATCCATTCCTTTCCATTCCATTACATTCGGGTTGAATCCATTCCATTCCATTCCATACCATTTGGGTTGATACCATTCCATTCCATTCAATTCCATTCTATTCCATTCGGATTGATTCCATTCCATTCCATTCCATACCATGCCATTCCATTCGTGTTACATCCATTCCATTCCATTCCATTCCATTCCATTCCATTCCATTCCATTCCATTCCATTCCATTCCATTCCGGTTGATTCCATTCCATTCCATTCCTTTCCATTCGGGTTGACTCCATTCCATTCCATTCCATTCCATTCCTTTCCATTCCACTCCATTCCATTCGGGTTGATTCCATTCCATTCCATTCCATTCCATTCGTGTTACATCCATTCCATTCCATTGCATTCCATTCCATTCCATTCCTTTCGGGTTGATTCCAAATCATTCCATTCCATTGCCTTCCATTCCATTCCACTCCATTCCCTTCTGGGTGATTCTATTCCATTCCATTCCATTCCATTCCATTACATATGACTTGATTCCATTCCATTCCATTCCATTCCATTCCATTCCATTCCATTCGGGTTGATTTCATTGCATTGAATTTCATTCCATTCCATTCAATTCGGGTTGATTCCATTCCATTATTTCCATTTCACTCGGTTTTATTCCATTCCATTCCATTCCATTCCATTCTCGTTGATTCCATTCCAATCCATTCCATTCCATTCGGGTTATTTCAATTCCATTCCATTCAATTCCACTCGGGTTGATTACATTATATTCCATTCTGGTTGATTCCATTCCATTCCATTTCATTCCATTCGGGTTGATTCCATTCCATTCCATTCCATTCCATTCCATTCCATTCCATTCCATTCCATTCGGAATGATTCCATTCCATTCCATTCCATTCCATTCCATTCCATTCCATTACATTACATATGACTTGATTCCATTCCATTCCATTCCATTCCTTTCCTTTCCATTCGGGATGATTTCATTGCATTCAATTGCATTCCATTCCATTCCTTTCCATTCCATTCCATTCGGCTTGACTCCATTCCATTCCATTCCATTCCATTCCATTCGTTTTGATTCTGTTCGATTCCATTCCATTCCATTCCATTCGTTTTGATTCCATTCCATTACATTCCATTCCATACGGGTTGATTCCATTCCATTCAATTCCATTCCACTCCATTCCATTCCCTTCGATTCCATTCTCGTTGATTCCTTTCCAATTCATTCCATTCCACTCGGGTTATTTCAATTCCATTCCATTCAATTCCACTCGGGTTGATTACATTATATTCCATTCGGGTTGATTCCATTCCATTCCATTCCATTCCATTCGGGTTGATTCCATTCCATTCCATTCCATTCCATTCCATTGCATTCCATTCGGAATGATTCCATTCCATTCCATTCCGTTCCATTCCTCTCGGTTTGACTCCATTCCATTCCATTCCTTTCCATTACATTCCATTCCATTCGGGTTGATTCCATTCCATTCCATTCCATTCCATTCCATTCGTGTTCCATCCATTCCAATCCATTCCATTCCATTCCATTCCATTCGGGATGATTCCATTCCATTCCTTTCCAATAATTTCCATTAAATTCCATTCGTGTTTATTCCATTCCATTCCATTCCATTAGGGTTGATTCCATTCCATTCCATTCTATTTCATTCCATGCCATTCCATTCCATTCTATTCCATTCGGGTTGATTCCATTCCATTCCACTCCATTACATATGACTTGATTCCATTCCATTCCATTCGGATTTATTCCAATCCATTCCATTCGATATCATTCGGGTTGATTCCATTCCATTCCATTCCTTTCCATTCGGGTTGACTCCATTCCAATCCATTCCATTCCAGTCATTTCCATTCCATTCGGATTGATTCCATTCCATTCCATTCCATTCCTTTCCATTCCATTCCATTCGGGTTAATTCCATTCCATTCAATTCCATTCGTTTTGATTCCATTCCATTCCATTCCATTCCATTCCATTCCATTCGGGTTGATTCCCTTCCATTCCATTCCATTCCATTCCATTCCATTCCATTCCATTCCATTCCATTCCATACCATTCCATTCGGGTTGATTCCATTCCATTCCATTCTATTGCATTCGGGTTCATTCCATTCCATTCCATTCCATTCCTTTCCATTACATATGACTTGATTCCATTCCATTCCATTCCATTCCATTCCATTCCATTCCATTCCATTCCATTCCCTTCCATTCCGGTTGATTTCATTCCATTCCATTCCTTTCCATTGGGATTGATTCCATTCCATTCCATTCCATTCCATTCCTTTCCATTCCATTCCATTCGGCTTGACTCCATTCCATTCCATTCCATTCCATTCCATTCGTTTTGATTCTGTTCCATTCCATTCCATTCCATTCCATTCGTTTTGATTCCATTCCATTACATTCCATTCCATACGGGTTGATTCCATTCCATTCAATTCCATTCCACTCCATTCCATTCCATTCGATTCCATTCTCGTTGATTCCTTTCCAATTCATTCCATTCCAATCGGGTTATTTCAATTCCATTCCATTCAATTCCACTCGGTTTGATTACATTATATTCCAATCGGGTTGATTCCATTCCATTCCATTACATTCCATTCGGGTTGATTCCATTCCATTCCAATCCATTCCAATCCATTCGGAATGATTCCATTCCATTCCATTCCGTTCCATTCCTCACGGGTTGACTCCATTCCATTACATTCCGTTCCATTACATTCCCTTCCATTCGGGTTGATCCCATTCCATTCCATTCAATTCCATTCCGTTCGTGTTACATCCATTCCATTCCATTCCATTCCGTTCCATTCCATTCCATTCGGGTTGATTCCATTCCATTCCTTTCCATTCCTTTCCATTAAATTCCATTCGTGTTTATTCCATTCCATTCCAATCCATTTGGGTTGATTCCATTCCATTCCATTCCATTTCATTCCATGCCATTCCATTCCATTCTATTCCATTCGGGTTGATTCCATTCCATTCCACTCCATTACGTATGACTTGATTCCATTCCATTCCATTCCATTCCATTCGGCTTTATTCCATTCCATTCCACTCCATTTCATTCGGGTTGATTCCATTCCATTCCATTCCTTTCCATTCCGGTTGAGTCCATTCCAATCCATTCCATTCCAGTCATTTCCATTTCATTCGGATTGATTCCATTTCATTCCATTCCTTTCCTTTCCATTCCATTGCATTCGGGTTGATTCCATTCCATTCAATTCCATTCGTTTTGATTCCAATCCATTCCATTCCATTCCATTCGGGTTGATTCCATTCCATTCCATTCCATTCCATTCCATTCCATTCCATTCCATTCCATTCCATTCCATACCTTTCCATTCTGGTTGATTCCATTCCATTCCATTCTATTGCATTCGGGTTGATTCCATTCCATTCCATCCCATTCCTTTCCATTACATATGACTTGATTCCATTCCATTCCATTCCATTCCATTTCATTCGGGTTGATTCCACTCCATTCCATTCCATTCCATTCCATTTCATTCGGTTTTATTCCATTCCATTCCATTCCATTCCATTCCATTCCATTCCATTCCATTTCATTGCATACCATTCCATTCGGTATGATTCCATTCCATTCCATTCCATTCCATTCGGCTTGATTCCATTCCATACCATTCCATTCCATTCGTTTTGTTTCCGTTCCATTCCATTCCATTCCATTCGTTTTGATTCCATTCCATTCCATTCCATTCCATTCGGGTTGATTCCATTCCACTCCATTCCATTCCATTCGATTCCATTCTCGTTGATTCCATTCCAATCCATTCCATTCCATTCGGTTTATTTCAATTCCATTCCTTTCAATTCCACTCGGGTTGATTACATTTTATTCCATTCTGGTTGATTCCATTCCATTCCATTCCATTCCATTCGGGTTGATTCCATTCCATTCCATTCCATTCCTTTCCATTCCCTTCCATTCGTGTTGATTCCATTCCATTCAATTCCATTCGTTTTGATTCCATTCCATTCCATTCCATTACATTCCATTCCATTGGGGTTGATTCCATTCCATTCCATTCCATTCCATTCCATTCCATTCCATTCCCTTCCATTCCATACCATTCCATTCGGGTTGATTCCATTCCATTCCATTCCATTCGGGATGATTCCATTCCATTCCTTTCCAATCATTTCCATTAAATTCCATTCGTGTTTATTCCATTGCATTCCATTCCATTTGGGTTGATTCCATTCCATTCCATTCCATTTCATTCCATGCCATTCCATTCCATTCTATTCCATTCGGGTTGATTCCATTCCATTCCACTCCATTACATATGACTTGATTCCTTTCCATTCCATTCCATTCCATTCGGCTTTATTCCAATCCATTCCATTCCATATCATTCGGGTTGATTCCATTCCATTCCATTCCTTTCCATTCGGGTTGACTCCATTCCAATCCATTCCATTCCAGTCATTTCCATTCCATTCGGATTGATTCCATTCCATTCCATTCCATTCCATTCCTTTCCATTCCATTCCATTCGGGTTGATTCCATTCCATTCAATTCCATTCGTTTTGATTCCATTCCATTCCATTCCATTCCATTCCATTCCATTCCATTCGGGTTGATTCCCTTCCATTCCATTCCATTCCATTCCATTCCATTCCATTCCATTCCATTCCATTCCATTCCATACCATTCCATTCGGGTTGATTCCATTCCATTCCATTCTATTGCATTCGGGTTCATTCCATTCCATTCCATTCCATTCCTTTCCATTACATATGACTTGATTCCATTCCATTCCATTCCATTCCATTCCATTCCCTTCCATTCCGGTTGATTTCATTCCATTCCATTCCTTTCCATTGGGATTGATTCCATTCCATTCCATTCCATTCCATTCCATTCCTTTCCATTCCATTCCATTCGGCTTGACTCCATTCCATTCCATTCCATTCCATTCGTTTTGATTCTGTTCCATTCCATTCCATTCCATTCCATTCGTTTTGATTCCATTCCATTACATTCCATTCCATACGGGTTGATTCCATTCCATTCAATTCCATTCCACTCCATTCCATTCCATTCGATTCCATTCTCGTTGATTCCTTTCCAATTCATTCCATTCCATGCGGGTTATTTCAATTCCATTCCATTCAATTCCACTCGGGTTGATTACATTATATTCCAATCGGGTTGATTCCATTCCATTCCATTCCATTCCATTCGGGTTGATTCCATTCCATTCCAATCCATTCCAATCCATTCGGAATGATTCCATTCCATTCCATTCCGTTCCATTCCTCTCGGGTTGACTCCATTCCATTCCATTCCGTTCCATTACATTCCCTTCCATTCGGGTTGATCCCATTCCATTCCATTCAATTCCATTCCGTTCGTGTTACCTCCATTCCATTCCATTCCATTCCGTTCCATTCCATTCCATTCGGGTTGATTCCATTCCATTCCTTTCCATTCCTTTCCATTAAATTCCATTCGTGTTTATGCCATTCCATTCCAATCCATTTGTGTTGATTCCATTCCATTCCATTCCATTTCATTCCATGCCATTCCATTCCATTCTATTCCATTCGGGTTGATTCCATTCCATTCCACTCCATTACATATGATTTGATTCCATTCCATTCAATTCCATTCGTTTTGATTCCAATCCATTCCATTCCATTCCATTCCATTCCATTCGGGTTGATTCCATTCCATTCCATTCCATTCCATTCCATTCCATTCCATTCCATTCCATACCTTTCCATTCTGGTTGATTCCATTCCATTCCATTCTATTGCATTCGGGTTGATTCCATTCCATTCCATCCCATTCCTTTCCATTACATATGACTTGATTCCATTCCATTCCATTCCATTCGATTCCATTCGGGTTGATTCCACTCCATTCCATCCCATTCCATTCCATTTCATTCGGTTTTATTCCATTCCATTCCATTCCATTCCATTCCATTCCATTCCATTTCATTGCATACCATTCCATTCGGTATGATTCCATTCCATTCCATTCCATTCCATTCCATTCGGCTTGATTCCATTCCATACCATTCCATTCCATTCGTTTTGTTTCCGTTCAATTCCATTCCATTCCATTCGTTTTGATTCCATTCCATTCCATTCCATTCCATTCGGGTTGATTCCATTCCACTCCATTCCATTCCATTCGATTCCATTCTCGTTGATTCCATTCCAATCCATTCCATTCCATTCGGTTTATTTCAATTCCATTCCTTTCAATTCCACTCGGGTTGATTACATTTTATTCCATTCGGGTTGATTCCATTCCATTCCATTCCATTCCATTCGGGTTGATTCCATTCCATTCCATTCCATTCCATTCCATTCCATTCCATTCCATTCCATTCGCAATGATTCCATTCCATTCCATTCCATTCCATTCCATTACATATGACTTGATTCCATTCCATTCCATTCCATTCCATTCCATTCCATTCCATTCCGTTCCTTTCCATTCGGGTTGATTCCATTGCATTGAATTGCATTCCATTCCATTCAATTCAAGTTGATTCCATTCCATTCTTTCCATTTCATTCGGTTTTATTCCATTCCATTCCATTCAATTCCATTCCATTCCATTCCATTTGATTCCATTCCATTCCATTCGGTATGATTCCATTCCATTCCATTCCATTAGGCTTGATTCCATTCCATTCCATTCCATTCCATTCCATTCGTTTTGATTCCGTTCGATTCCATTCCATTCCATTCGTTCTGATTCCATCACATTCCATTCCATTCAATTCGGGTTGATTCCATTCCATTCAATTCCATTCCACTCCATTCCATTCCATTCGGTTCCATTCTCGTTGATTCCATTCCAATCCATTCCATTCCATTCGGGTTATTTCAATTCCATTCCATTCAATTCCACTCGGTTTGATTTCATTATATTCCATTCAGGTTGATTCCATTCCATTCCATTCCATTCGGGTTGATTCCATTCCATAACATTCCATTCCATTCCATTCCATTCCATTCCATTCGGAATGATTCCATTCCATTCCATTCCATTCCATTCCATTCCATTCCATTCCATTACATTCCATTCCATTGGGGTTGATTCCATTCCATTCCATTCCATTCCATTCCATTCCATTCCATTCCATTCCATACCATTCCATTCGGGTTGATTCCATTCCATTCAATTCTATTGCATTCGGGTTGATTCCATTCCATTCCATTCCATTCCTTTCCATTACATATGACTTGATTCCATTCCATTCCATTCCATTCCATTCCATTCGGGTTGATTCCATTCCATTCCATTCCATTCCATTCCATTTCATTCGGTTTTATTCCATTCCATTCCATTCCATTCCATTCCATTCCATTCCACTCCATTCCATTCCATTCGGTATGATTCCATTCCATTCCATTCCATTCGGCTTGATTCCATTCCATTCCATTCCATTCCATTCGTTTTGATTCCATTCCATTCCATTCCATTCCATTCGTTTTGATTCCATTCCATTCCATTCCATTCCATTCGGGTTGATTCCATTCCACTCCATTCCATTCCATTCGATTCCATTCTCGTTGATTCCTTTCCAATCCATTCCATTCCATTCGGGTTATTTCAATTCCATTCCTTTCAAGTCCACTCGGGTTGATTACATTTTATTCCATTCGGGTTGATTCCATTCCATTCCATTCCATTCCATTCGGGTTGATTCCATTCCATTCCATTCCATTCCATTCCATTCCATTCCATTCCATTCCATTCGCAATTATTCCATTCCATTCCATTCCATTCCATTCCATTACATATGACTTGATTCCATTCCATTCCATTCCATTCCATTCCATTCCATTCCATTCCATTCCATTCCATTCCATTCCATTCCATTCCATTCGGGTTGATTCCATTGCATTGAATTGCATTCCATTCCATTCAATTCGAGTTGATTCCATTCCATTCTTTCCATTTCATTCGGTTTTATTCCATTCCATTCCATTCAATTCCATTCCATTCCATTCCACTTGATTCCATTCCATTCCATTCGGTATGATTCCATTCCATTCCATTCCATTAGGCTTGATTCCATTCCATTCCATTCCATTCGTTTTGATTCCGTTCGATTCCGTTCCATTCCATTCGTTTTGATTCCATTACATTCCATTCCATTCAATTCGGGTTGATTCCATTCCTTTCAATTCCATTCCACTCCATTCCATTCCATTCGATTCCATTCTCGTTGATTCCATTCCAATCCATTCCATTCCATTCGGGTTATTTCAATTCCATTCCAATCAATTCCACTCGGGTTGATTTCATTATATTCCATTCAGGTTGATTCCATTCCATTCCATTCCATTCGGGTTGATTCCATTCCATTCCATTCCATTCCATTGCATTCCATTCCATTCCATTCCATTCCATTCGGAATGATTCCATTCCATTCCATTCCATTACATCTGACTTGATTAAATTCCATTCCATTCCATTCCTTTCCTTTCCATTCGGGATGATTTCATTGCATTCAATTGCATTCCATTCCATTCCTTTCCATTCCATTCCATTCGTTTTGACTCCATTCCATTCCATTCCATTCCATTCCATTCCATTCCATTCGTTTTGATTCTGTTCCATTCCATTCCATTCCATTCCATTCCATTCGTTTTGATTCCATTCCATTACATTCCATTCCATACGGGTTGATTCCATTCCATTCAATTCCATTCCACTCCATTCCATTCCATTCGATTCCATTCTCGTTGATTCCTTTCCAATCCATTCCATTCCATTCGGGTTATTTCAATTCCATTCCATTCAATTCCACTCGGTTTGATTTCATTATATTCCATTCAGGTTGATTCCATTCCATTCCATTCCATTCGGGTTGATTCCATTCCATTCCACTCCATTACATATGACTTGATTCCTTTCCATTCCATTCCATTCCATTCGGCTTTATTCCAATCCATTCCATTCCATATCATTCGGGTTGATTCCATTCCATTCCATTCCTTTCCATTCGGGTTGACTCCATTCCAATCCATTCCATTCCAGTCATTTCCATTCCATTCGGATTGATTCCATTCCATTCCATTCCATTCCATTCCTTTCCATTCCATTCCATTCGGGTTGATTCCATTCCATTCAATTCCATTCGTTTTGATTCCATTCCATTCCATTCCATTCCATTCCATTCCATTCCATTCGGGTTGATTCCCTTCCATTCCATTCCATTCCATTCCATTCCATTCCATTCCATTCCATTCGGGTTGATTCCATTCCATTCCATTCTATTGCATTCGGGTTCATTCCATTCCATTCCATTCCATTCCTTTCCATTACATATGACTTGATTCCATTCCATTCCATTCCATTCCATTCCATTCCCTTCCATTCCGGTTGATTTCATTCCATTCCATTCCTTTCCATTGGGATTGATTCCATTCCATTCCATTCCATTCCATTCCATTCCTTTCCATTCCATTCCATTCGGCTTGACTCCATTCCATTCCATTCCATTCCATTCCATTCCATTCGTTTTGATTCTGTTCCATTCCATTCCATTCCATTCCATTCGTTTTGATTCCATTCCATTACATTCCATTCCATACGGGTTGATTCCATTCCATTCAATTCCATTCCACTCCATTCCATTCCATTCGATTCCATTCTCGTTGATTCCTTTCCAATTCATTCCATTCCATGCGGGTTATTTCAATTCCATTCCATTCAATTCCACTCGGGTTGATTACATTATATTCCAATCGGGTTGATTCCATTCCATTCCATTCCATTCCATTCGGGTTGATTCCATTCCATTCCAATCCATTCCAATCCATTCGGAATGATTCCATTCCATTCCATTCCGTTCCATTCCTCTCGGGTTGACTCCATTCCATTCCATTCCGTTCCATTACATTCCCTTCCATTCGGGTTGATCCCATTCCATTCCATTCAATTCCATTCCGTTCGTGTTACATCCATTCCATTCCATTCCATTCCGTTCCATTCCATTCCATTCGGGTTGATTCCATTCCATTCCTTTCCATTCCTTTCCATTAAATTCCATTCGTGTTTATGCCATTCCATTCCAATCCATTTGTGTTGATTCCATTCCATTCCATTCCATTTCATTCCATGCCATTCCATTCCATTCTATTCCATTCGGGTTGATTCCATTCCATTCCACTCCATTACATATGATTTGATTCCATTCCATTCAATTCCATTCGTTTTGATTCCAATCCATTCCATTCCATTCCATTCCATTCCATTCGGGTTGATTCCATTCCATTCCATTCCATTCCATTCCATTCCATTCCATTCCATTCCATACCTTTCCATTCTGGTTGATTCCATTCCATTCCATTCTATTGCATTCGGGTTGATTCCATTCCATTCCATCCCATTCCTTTCCATTACATATGACTTGATTCCATTCCATTCCATTCCATTCCATTCCATTCGGGTTGATTCCACTCCATTCCATCCCATTCCATTCCATTTCATTCGGTTTTATTCCATTCCATTCCATTCCATTCCATTCCATTCCATTCCATTCCATTCCATTTCATTGCATACCATTCCATTCGGTATGATTCCATTCCATTCCATTCCATTCCATTCCATTCGGCTTGATTCCATTCCATACCATTCCATTCCATTCGTTTTGTTTCCGTTCAATTCCATTCCATTCCATTCGTTTTGATTCCATTCCATTCCATTCCATTCCATTCGGGTTGATTCCATTCCACTCCATTCCATTCCATTCGATTCCATTCTCGTTGATTCCATTCCAATCCATTCCATTCCATTCGGTTTATTTCAATTCCATTCCTTTCAATTCCACTCGGGTTGATTACATTTTATTCCATTCGGGTTGATTCCATTCCATTCCATTCCATTCCATTCGGGTTGATTCCATTCCATTCCATTCCATTCCATTCCATTCCATTCCATTCCATTCGCAATGATTCCATTCCATTCCATTCCATTCCATTCCATTACATATGACTTGATTCCATTCCATTCCATTCCATTCCATTCCATTCCATTCCGTTCCTTTCCATTCGGGTTGATTCCATTGCATTGAATTGCATTCCATTCCATTCAATTCAAGTTGATTCCATTCCATTCTTTCCATTTCATTCGGTTTTATTCCATTCCATTCCATTCAATTCCATTCCATTCCATTCCATTTGATTCCATTCCATTCCATTCGGTATGATTCCATTCCATTCCATTCCATTAGGCTTGATTCCATTCCATTCCATTCCATTCCATTCCATTCGTTTTGATTCCGTTCGATTCCATTCCATTCCATTCGTTCTGATTCCATCACATTGCATTCCATTCAATTCGGGTTGATTCCATTCCATTCAATTCCATTCCACTCCATTCCATTCCATTCGGTTCCATTCTCGTTGATTCCATTCCAATCCATTCCATTCCATTCGGGTTATTTCAATTCCATTCCATTCAATTCCACTCGGTTTGATTTCATTATATTCCATTCAGGTTGATTCCATTCCATTCCATTCCATTCGGGTTGATTCCATTCCATTCCATTCCATTCCATTCCATTCCATTCCATTCCATTCGGAATGATTCCATTCCATTCCATTCCATTCCATTCCATTCCATTCCATTACATTCCATTCCATTGGGGTTGATTCCATTCCATTCCATTCCATTCCATTCCATTCCATTCCATTCCATACCATTCCATTCGGGTTGATTCCATTCCATTCAATTCTATTGCATTCGGGTTGATTCCATTCCATTCCATTCCATTCCTTTCCATTACATATGACTTGATTCCATTCCATTCCATTCCATTCCATTCCATTCGGGTTGATTCCATTCCATTCCATTCCATTCCATTCCATTTCATTCGGTTTTATTCCATTCCATTCCATTCCATTCCATTCCATTCCATTCCACTCCATTCCATTCCATTCGGTATGATTCCATTCCATTCCATTCCATTCGGCTTGATTCCATTCCATTCCATTCCATTCCATTCGTTTTGATTCCATTCCATTCCATTCCATTCCATTCGTTTTGATTCCATTCCATTCCATTCCATTCCATTCGGGTTGATTCCATTCCACTCCATTCCATTCCATTCGATTCCATTCTCGTTGATTCCTTTCCAATCCATTCCATTCCATTCGGGTTATTTCAATTCCATTCCTTTCAAGTCCACTCGGGTTGATTACATTTTATTCCATTCGGGTTGATTCCATTCCATTCCATTCCATTCCATTCGGGTTGATTCCATTCCATTCCATTCCATTCCATTCCATTCCATTCCATTCCATTCGCAATTATTCCATTCCATTCCATTCCATTCCATTCCATTACATATGACTTGATTCCATTCCATTCCATTCCATTCCATTCCATTCCATTCCATTCCATTCCATTCGGGTTGATTCCATTGCATTGAATTGCATTCCATTCCATTCAATTCGAGTTGATTCCATTCCATTCTTTCCATTTCATTCGGTTTTATTCCATTCCATTCCATTCAATTCCATTCCATTCCATTCCATTTGATTCCATTCCATTCCATTCGGTATGATTCCATTCCATTCCATTCCATTAGGCTTGATTCCATTCCATTCCATTCCATTCGTTTTGATTCCGTTCGATTCCGTTCCATTCCATTCGTTTTGATTCCATTACATTCCATTCCATTCAATTCGGGTTGATTCCATTCCTTTCAATTCCATTCCACTCCATTCCATTCCATTCGATTCCATTCTCGTTGATTCCATTCCAATCCATTCCATTCCATTCGGGTTATTTCAATTCCATTCCAATCAATTCCACTCGGGTTGATTTCATTATATTCCATTCAGGTTGATTCCATTCCATTCCATTCCATTCGGGTTGATTCCATTCCATTCCATTCCATTCCATTGCATTCCATTCCATTCCATTCCATTCCATTTGGAATGATTCCATTCCATTCCATTCCATTACATCTGACTTGATTCAATTCCATTCCATTCCATTCCTTTCCTTTCCATTCGGGATGATTTCATTGCATTCAATTGCATTCCATTCCATTCCTTTCCATTCCATTCCATTCGTTTTGACTCCATTCCATTCAATTCCATTCCATTCCATTCCATTCCATTCGTTTTGATTCTGTTCCATTCCATTCCATTCCATTCCATTCGGAATGATTCCATTCCATTCCATTCCATTCCATTCCATTACATCTGACTTGATTCAATTCCATTCCATTCCATTCCTTTCCTTTCCATTCGGGATGATTTCATTGCATTCAATTGCATTCCATTCCATTCCTTTCCATTCCATTCCATTCGTTTTGACTCCATTCCATTCCATTCCATTCCATTCCATTCCATTCCATTCGTTTTGATTCTGTTCCATTCCATTCCATTCCATTCCATTCCATTCGTTTTGATTCCATTCCATTACATTCCATTCCATACGGGTTGATTCCATTCCATTCAATTCCATTCCACTCCATTCCATTCCATTCGATTCCATTCTCGTTGATTCCTTTCCAATCCATTCCATTCCATTCGGGTTATTTCAATTCCATTCCATTCAATTCCACTCGGTTTGATTTCATTATATTCCATTCAGGTTGATTCCATTCCATTCCATTCCATTCGGGTTGATTCCATTCCATTCCATTCCATTCCATTCCATTCCATTCCATTCCATTCGGAATGATTCCATTCCATTCCATTCCATTCCATTCCATTCCATTCCATTCCATTACATTCCATTCCATTGGGGTTGATTCCATTCCATTCCATTCCATTCCATTCCATTCCATTCCATTCCATTCCATTCCATACCATTCCATTCGGGTTGATTCCATTCCATTCCATTCTATTGCATTCGGGTTGATTCCATTCCATTCCATTCCATTCCTTTCCATTACATATGACTTGATTCCATTCCATTCCATTCCATTCCATTCCATTCGGGTTGATTCCATTCCATTCCATTCCATTCCATTCCATTTCATTCGGTTTTATTCCATTCCATTCCATTCCATTCCATTCCATTCCATTCCACTCCATTCCATTCCATTCGGTATGATTCCATTCCATTCCATTCCATTCGGCTTGATTCCATTCCATTCCATTCCATTCCATTCCATTCCATTCCATTCGTTTTGATTCCATTCCATTCCATTCCATTCCATTCGTTTTGATTCCATTCCATTCCATTGCATTCCATTCGGGTTGATTCCATTCCACTCCATTCCATTCCATTCGATTCCATTCTCGTTGATTCCTTTCCCATCCATTCCATTCCATTCGGGTTATTTCAATTCCATTCCTTTCAATTCCACTCGGGTTGATTACATTTTATTCCATTCGGGTTGATTCCATTCCATTCCATTCCATTCCATTCGGGTTGATTCCATTCCATTCCATTCCATTCCATTCCATTCCATTCGCAATGATTCCATTCCATTCCATTCCATTCCATTCCATTACATATGACTTGATTCCATTCCATTCCATTCCATTCCATTCCATTCCATTCCATTCCATTCCATTCCATTCCATTCGGGTTGATTCCATTGCATTGAATTGCATTCCATTCCATTCAATTCGAGTTGATTCCATTCCATTCTTTCCATTTCATTCGGTTTTATTCCATTCCATTCCATTCAATTCCATTCCATTCCATTCCATTTGATTCCATTCCATTCCATTCGGTATGATTCCATTCCATTCCATTCCATTAGGCTTGATTCCATTCCATTCCATTCCATTCGTTTTGATTCCGTTCGATTCCGTTCCATTCCATTCGTTTTGATTCCATTACATTCCATTCCATTCAATTCGGGTTGATTCCATTCCATTCAATTCCATTCCACTCCATTCCATTCCATTCGATTCCATTCTCGTTGATTCCATTCCAATCCATTCCATTCCATTCGGGTTATTTCAATTCCATTCCAATCAATTCCACTCGGGTTGATTTCATTATATTCCATTCAGGTTGATTCCATTCCATTCCATTCCATTCGGGTTGATTCCATTCCATTCCATTCCATTCCATTCCATTCCATTCCATTCCATTCCATTCGGAATGATTCCATTCCATTCCATTCCATTCCATTCCATTACATCTGACTTGATTCAATTCCATTCCATTCCATTCCTTTCCTTTCCTTTCGGGATGATTTCATTGCATTCAATTGCATTCCATTCCATTCCTTTCCATTCCATTCCATTCGTTTTGACTCCATTCCATTCCATTCCATTCCATTCCATTCGTTTTGATTCTGTTCCATTCCATTCCATTCCATTCCATTCCATTCGGAATGATTCCATTCCATTCCATTCCATTCCATTCCATTCCATTACATCTGACTTGATTCAATTCCATTCCATTCCATTCCTTTCCTTTCCATTCGGGATGATTTCATTGCATTCAATTGCATTCCATTCCATTCCTTTCCATTCCATTCCATTCGTTTTGACTCCATTCCATTCCATTCCATTCCATTCCATTCCATTCCATTCCATTCGTTTTGATTCTGTTCCATTCCATTCCATTCCATTCCATTCCATTCGTTTTGATTCCATTCCATTACATTCCATTCCATACGGGTTGATTCCATTCCATTCAATTCCATTCCACTCCATTCCATTCCATTCGATTCCATTCTCGTTGATTCCTTCCCAATCCATTCCATTCCATTCGGGTTATTTCAATTCCATTCCATTCAATTCCACTCGGTTTGATTTCATTATATTCCATTCAGGTTGATTCCATTCCATTCCATTCCATTCGGGTTGATTCCATTCCATTCCATTCCATTCCATTCCATTCCTTTCCATTCCATTCGGAATGATTCCATTCCATTCCATTCCATTCCATTCCATTCCATTCCATTCCATTCCATTCCATTCCATTCCATTGGGGTTGATTCCATTCCATTCCATTCCATTCCATTCCATTCCATTCCATTCCATACCATTCCATTCGGGTTGATTCCATTCCATTCCATTCTATTGCATTCGGGTTGATTCCATTCCATTCCATTCCATTCCTTTCCATTACATATGACTTGATTCCATTCCATTCCATTCCATTCCATTCCATTCGGGTTGATTCCATTCCATTCCATTCCATTCCATTCCATTTCATTCGGTTTTATTCCATTCCATTCCATTCCATTCCATTCCACTCCATTCCATTCCATTCGGTATGATTCCATTCCATTCCATTCCATTCGGCTTGATTCCATTCCATTCCATTCCATTCCATTCCATTCCATTCCATTCGTTTTGATTCCATTCCATTCCATTCCATTCCATTCCATTCGTTTTGATTCCATTCCATTCCATTCCATTCCATTCGGGTTGATTCCATTCCACTCCATTCCATTCCATTCGATTCCATTCTCGTTGATTCCTTTCCAATCCATTCCATTCCATTCGGGTTATTTCAATTCCATTCCTTTCAATTCCACTCGGGTTGATTACATTTTATTCCATTCGGGTTGATTCCATTCCATTCCATTCCATTCCATTCGGGTTGATTCCATTCCATTCCATTCCATTCCATTCGATTCCATTCGCAATGATTCCATTCCATTCCATTCCATTCCATTCCATTCCATTACATATGACTTGATTCCATTCCATTCCATTCCATTCCATTCCATTCCATTCCATTCCATTCCATTCCATTCCATTCCATTCGGGTTGATTCCATTGCATTGAATTGCATTCCATTCCATTCAATTCGAGTTGATTCCATTCCATTCTTTCCATTTCATTCGGTTTTATTCCATTCCATTCCATTCAATTCCATTCCATTCCATTCCATTTGATTCCATTCCATTCCATTCGGTATGATTCCATTCCATTCCATTCCATTAGGCTTGATTCCATTCCATTCCATTCCATTCGTTTTGATTCCGTTCGATTCCGTTCCATTCCATTCGTTTTGATTCCATTACATTCCATTCCATTCAATTCGGGTTGATTACATTCCATTCAATTCCATTCCACTCCATTCCATTCTTTCGATTCCATTCTCGTTGATTCCATTCCAATCCATTCCATTCCATTCGGGTTATTTCAATTCCATTCCAATCAATTCCACTCGGGTTGATTTCATTATATTCCATTCAGGTTGATTCCATTCCATTCCATTCCATTCGGGTTGATTCCATTCCATTCCATTCCATTCCATTCCATTCCATTCCATTCCATTCGGAATGATTCCATTCCATTCCATTCCATTCCATTCCATTACATTCCATTACATTCCATTCCATTGGGGTTGATTCCATTCCATTCCATTCCATTCCATTCCATTCCATTCCATTCCATTCCATACCATTCCATTCGGGTTGATTCCATTCCATTCCATTCTATTGCATTCGGGTTGATTCAATTCCATTCCATTCCATTCCTTTCCATTACATATGACTTGATTCCATTCCATTCCATTCCATTCCATTCCATTCGGGTTGATTCCATTCCATTCCATTCCATTCCATTCCATTCCATTTCATTCGGTTTTATTCCATTCCATTCCATTCCATTCCATTCCATTCCATTCCACTCCATTCCATTCCATTCGGTATGATTCCATTCCATTCCATTCCATTCGGCTTGATTCCATTCCATTCCATTCCATTCCATTCCATTCCATTCGTTTTGATTCCATTCCATTCCATTCCATTCCATTCGTTTTGATTCCATTCCATTCCATTCCATTCCATTCGGGTTGATTCCATTCCACTCCATTCCATTCCATTCGATTCCATTCTCGTTGATTCCTTTCCCATCCATTCCATTCCATTCGGGTTATTTCAATTCCATTCCTTTCAATTCCACTCGGGTTGATTACATTTTATTCCATTCGGGTTGATTCCATTCCATTCCATTCCATTCCATTCGGGTTGATTCCATTCAATTCCATTCCATTCCATTCCATTCCATTCGCAATGATTCCATTCCATTCCATTCCATTCCATTCCATTCCATTACATATGACTTGATTCCATTCCATTCCATTCCATTCCATTCCATTCCATTCCATTCCATTCCATTCCATTCCATTCCATTCGGGTTGATTCCATTGCATTGAATTGCATTCCATTCCATTCAATTCGAGTTGATTCCATTCCATTCTTTCCATTTCATTCGGTTTTATTCCATTCCATTCCATTCCATTCCATTCCATTCCATTTGATTCCATTCCATTCCATTCGGTATGATTCCATTCCATTCCATTCCATTAGGCTTGATTCCATTCCATTCCATTCCATTCGTTTTGATTCCGTTCGATTCCGTTCCATTCCATTCGTTTTGATTCCATTACATTCCATGCCATTCAATTCGGGTTGATTCCATTCCATTCAATTCCATTCCACTCCATTCCATTCCATTCGATTCCATTCTCGTTGATTCCATTCCAATCCATTCCATTCCATTCGGGTTATTTCAATTCCATTCCAGTCAATTCCACTCGGGTTGATTTCATTATATTCCATTCAGGTTGATTCCATTCCATTCCATTCCATTCGGGTTGATTCCATTCCATTCCATTCCATTCCATTCCATTCCATTCCATTCCATTCCATTCCATTCGGAATGATTCCATTCCATTCCATTCCATTCCATTCCATTACATCTGACTTGATTCAATTCCATTCCATTCCATTCCTTTCCTTTCCATTCGGGATGATTTCATTGCATTCAATTGCATTCCATTCCATTCCTTTCCATTCCATTCCATTCGTTTTGACTCCATTCCATTCCATTCCATTCCATTCCATTCCATTCCATTCGTTTTGATTCTGTTCCATTCCATTCCATTCCATTCCATTCCATTCGTTTTGATTCCATTCCATTACATTCCATTCCATACGGGTTGATTCCATTCCATTCAATTCCATTCCACTCCATTCCATTCCATTCGATTCCATTCTCGTTGATTCCTTTCCAATCCATTCCATTCCACTCGGGTTATTTCAATTCCATTCCATTCAATTCCACTCGGGTTGATTACATTATATTCCATTCGGGTTGATTCCATTCCATTCCGTTCCATTCCATTCGGGTTGATTCCATTCCATTCCATTCCATACGGAATGGTTCCATTCCATTCCATTCCGTTCCATTCCTCTCGGGTTGACTCCATTCCATTCCATTCCGTTCCATTACATTCCATTCCATTCGTGTTGATTCCATTCCATTCCATTCCATTCCATTCCATTCGTGTTACATCCATTCCATTCCATTCCATTCCATTCCATTCGGGTTGATTCCATTCCACTCCTTTCCATTCCTTTCCATTAAATTCCATTCGTGTTTATTCCATTCCATTCCATTCCATTTGGGTTGATTCCATTCCATTCCATTCCATTTCATTCCATGCCATTCCATTCCATTCTATTCCATTCGGGTTCATTCCATTCCATTCCACTCCATTACATATGACTTGATTCCATTCCATTCCATTCCATTCCATTCGGCTTTATTCCATTCCATTCCATTCCATTCCATTCGGGTTGATTCCATTCCATTCCATTCCATTCCATTCCATTCGCAATGATTCCATTCCATTCCATTCCATTCCATTCCATTCCATTCCATTACATATGACTTGATTCCATTCCATTCCATTCCATTCCATTCCATTCCATTCCATTCCATTCCATTCCATTCCATTCCATTCGGGTTGATTCCATTGCATTGAATTGCATTCCATTCCATTCAATTCGAGTTGATTCCATTCCATTCTTTCCATTTCATTCGGTTTTATTCCATTCCATTCCATTCAATTCCATTCCATTCCATTCCATTTGATTCCATTCCATTCCATTCGGTATGATTCCATTCCATTCCATTCCATTAGGCTTGATTCCATTCCATTCCATTCCATTCGTTTTGATTCCGTTCGATTCCGTTCCATTCCATTCGTTTTGATTCCATTACATTCCATTCCATTCAATTCGGGTTGATTCCATTCCATTCAATTCCATTCCACTCCATTCCATTCCATTCGATTCCATTCTCGTTGATTCCATTCCAATCCATTCCATTCCATTCGGGTTATTTCAATTCCATTCCAATCAATTCCACTCGGGTTGATTTCATTATATTCCATTCAGGTTGATTCCATTCCATTCCATTCCATTCGGGTTGATTCCATTCCATTCCATTCCATTCCATTCCATTCCATTCCATTCCATTCGGAATGATTCCATTCCATTCCATTCCATTCCATTCCATTCCATTCCATTCCATTCCATTACATTCCATTCCATTGGGGTTGATTCCATTCCATTCCATTCCATTCCATTCCATTCCATTCCATTCCATTCCATACCATTCCATTCGGGTTGATTCCATTCCATTCCATTCTATTGCATTCGGGTTGATTCCATTCCATTCCATTCCATTCCTTTCCATTACATATGACTTGATTCCATTCCATTCCATTCCATTCCATTCCATTCGGGTTGATTCCATTCCATTCCATTCCATTCCATTCCATTTCATTCGGTTTTATTCCATTCCATTCCATTCCATTCCATTCCATTCCATTCCACTCCATTCCATTCCATTCGGTATGATTCCATTCCATTCCATTCCATTCGGCTTGATTCCATTCCATTCCATTCCATTCCATTCCATTCCATTCCATTCCATTCCATTCCATTCCATTCCATTCGTTTTGATTCCATTCCATTCCATTCCATTCCATTCGTTTTGATTCCATTCCATTCCATTCCATTCCATTCGGGTTGATTCCATTCCACTCCATTCCATTCCATTCGATTCCATTCTCGTTGATTCCTTTCCCATCCATTCCATTCCATTCGGGTTATTTCAATTCCATTCCTTTCAATTCCACTCGGGTTGATTACATTTTATTCCATTCGGGTTGATTCCATTCCATTCCATTCCATTCCATTCGGGTTGATTCCATTCCATTCCATTCCATTCCATTCCATTCCATTCCATTCCATTCGCAATGATTCCATTCCATTCCATTCCATTCCATTCCATTACATATGACTTGATTCCATTCCATTCCATTCCATTCCATTCCATTCCATTCCATTCCATTCCATTCCATTCGGGTTGATTCCATTGCATTGAATTGCATTCCATTCCATTCAATTCGAGTTGATTCCATTCCATTCTTTCCATTTCATTCGGTTTTATTCCATTCCATTCCATTCCATTTGATTCCATTCCATTCCATTCGGTATGATTCCATTCCATTCCATTCCATTAGGCTTGATTCCATTCCATTCCATTCCATTCGTTTTGATTCCGTTCGATTCCGTTCCATTCCATTCGTTTTGATTCCATTACATTCCATTCCATTCAATTCGGGTTGATTCCATTCCATTCAATTCCATTCCACTCCATTCCATTCCATTCGATTCCATTCTCGTTGATTCCATTCCAATCCATTCCATTCCATTCGGGTTATTTCAATTCCATTCCAATCAATTCCACTCGGGTTGATTTCATTATATTCCATTCAGGTTGATTCCATTCCATTCCATTCCATTCGGGTTGATTCCATTCCATTCCATTCCATTCCATTCCATTCCATTCCATTCCATTCCATTCGGAATGATTCCATTCCATTCCATTCCATTCCATTCCATTACATCTGACTTGATTCAATTCCATTCCATTCCATTCCTTTCCTTTCCATTCGGGATGATTTCATTGCATTCAATTGCATTCCATTCCATTCCTTTCCATTCCATTCCATTCGTTTTGACTCCATTCCATTCCATTCCATTCCATTCCATTCGTTTTGATTCTGTTCCATTCCATTCCATTCCATTCCATTCCATTCGGAATGATTCCATTCCATTCCATTCCATTCCATTCCATTACATCTGACTTGATTCAATTCCATTCCATTCCATTCCTTTCCTTTCCATTCGGGATGATTTCATTGCATTCAATTGCATTCCATTCCATTCCTTTCCATTCCATTCCATTCGTTTTGACTCCATTCCATTCCATTCCATTCCATTCCATTCCATTCCATTCGTTTTGATTCTGTTCCATTCCATTCCATTCCATTCCATTCCATTCGTTTTGATTCCATTCCATTACATTCCATTCCATACGGGTTGATTCCATTCCATTCAATTCCATTCCACTCCATTCCATTCCATTCGATTCCATTCTCGTTGATTCCTTCCCAATCCATTCCATTCCATTCGGGTTATTTCAATTCCATTCCATTCAATTCCACTCGGTTTGATTTCATTATATTCCATTCAGGTTGATTCCATTCCATTCCATTCCATTCGGGTTGATTCCATTCCATTCCATTCCATTCCATTCCATTCCTTTCCATTCCATTCGGAATGATTCCATTCCATTCCATTCCATTCCATTCCATTCCATTCCATTCCATTCCATTCCATTGGGGTTGATTCCATTCCATTCCATTCCATTCCATTCCATTCCATTCCATTCCATTCCATACCATTCCATTCGGGTTGATTCAATTCCATTCCATTCTATTGCATTCGGGTTGATTCCATTCCATTCCATTCCATTCCTTTCCATTACATATGACTTGATTCCATTCCATTCCATTCCATTCCATTCCATTCGGGTTGATTCCATTCCATTCCATTCCATTCCATTCCATTTCATTCGGTTTTATTCCATTCCATTCCATTCCATTCCATTCCATTCCATTCCATTCCACTCCATTCCATTCCATTCGGTATGATTCCATTCCATTCCATTCCATTCGGCTTGATTCCATTCCATTCCATTCCATTCCATTCCATTCCATTCGTTTTGATTCCATTCCATTCCATTCCATTCCATTCGTTTTGATTCCATTCCATTCCATTCCATTCCATTCGGGTTGATTCCATTCCACTCCATTCCATTCCATTCGATTCCATTCTCGTTGATTCCTTTCCAATCCATTCCATTCCATTCGGGTTATTTCAATTCCATTCCTTTCAATTCCACTCGGGTTGATTACATTTTATTCCATTCGGGTTGATTCCATTCCATTCCATTCCATTCCATTCGGGTTGATTCCATTCCATTCCATTCCATTCCATTCCATTCCATTCGCAATGATTCCATTCCATTCCATTCCATTCCATTCCATTCCATTACATATGACTTGATTCCATTCCATTCCATTCCATTCCATTCCATTCCATTCCATTCCATTCCATTCCATTCCATTCCATTCGGGTTGATTCCATTGCATTGAATTGCATTCCATTCCATTCAATTCGAGTTGATTCCATTCCATTCTTTCCATTTCATTCGGTTTTATTCCATTCCATTCCATTCAATTCCATTCCATTCCATTCCATTTGATTCCATTCCATTCCATTCGGTATGATTCCATTCCATTCCATTCCATTAGGCTTGATTCCATTCCATTCCATTCCATTCGTTTTGATTCCGTTCGATTCCGTTCCATTCCATTCGTTTTGATTCCATTACATTCCATTCCATTCAATTCGGGTTGATTCCATTCCATTCAATTCCATTCCACTCCATTCCATTCCATTCGATTCCATTCTCGTTGATTCCATTCCAATCCATTCCATTCCATTCGGGTTATTTCAATTCCATTCCAATCAATTCCACTCGGGTTGATTTCATTATATTCCATTCAGGTTGATTCCATTCCATTCCATTCCATTCGGGTTGATTCCATTCCATTCCATTCCATTCCATTCCATTCCATTCCATTCCATTCCATTCGGAATGATTCCATTCCATTCCATTCCATTCCATTCCATTCCATTCCATTACATTCCATTCCATTGGGGTTGATTCCATTCCATTCCATTCCATTCCATTCCATTCCATTCCATTCCATTCCATTCCATTCCATACCATTCCATTCGGGTTGATTCCATTCCATTCCATTCTATTGCATTCGGGTTGATTCCATTCCATTCCATTCCATTCCTTTCCATTACATATGACTTGATTCCATTCCATTCCATTCCATTCCATTCCATTCGGGTTGATTCCATTCCATTCCATTCCATTCCATTCCATTTCATTCGGTTTTATTCCATTCCATTCCATTCCATTCCATTCCACTCCATTCCATTCCATTCGGTATGATTCCATTCCATTCCATTCCATTCGGCTTGATTCCATTCCATTCCATTCCATTCCATTCCATTCCATTCCATTCGTTTTGATTCCATTCCATTCCATTCCATTCCATTCGTTTTGATTCCATTCCATTCCATTCGGGTTGATTCCATTCCACTCCATTCCATTCCATTCGATTCCATTCTCGTTGATTCCTTTCCCATCCATTCCATTCCATTCGGGTTATTTCAATTCCATTCCTTTCAATTCCACTCGGGTTGATTACATTTTATTCCATTCGGGTTGATTCCATTCCATTCCATTCCATTCCATTCGGGTTGATTCCATTCCATTCCATTCCATTCCATTCCATTCCATTCCATTCCATTCCATTCGCAATGATTCCATTCCATTCCATTCCATTCCATTCCATTACATATGACTTGATTCCATTCCATTCCATTCCATTCCATTCCATTCCATTCCATTCCATTCCATTCCATTCCATTCGGGTTGATTCCATTGCATTGAATTGCATTCCATTCCATTCAATTCGAGTTGATTCCATTCCATTCTTTCCATTTCATTCGGTTTTATTCCATTCCATTCCATTCAATTCCATTCCATTCCATTCCATTTGATTCCATTCCATTCCATTCGGTATGATTCCATTCCATTCCATTCCATTAGGCTTGATTCCATTCCATTCCATTCCATTCGTTTTGATTCCGTTCGATTCCGTTCCATTCCATTCGTTTTGATTCCATTACATTCCATTCCATTCAATTCGGGTTGATTCCATTCCATTCAATTCCATTCCACTCCATTCCATTCCATTCGATTCCATTCTCGTTGATTCCATTCCAATCCATTCCATTCCATTCGGGTTATTTCAATTCCATTCCAATCAATTCCACTCGGGTTGATTTCATTATATTCCATTCAGGTTGATTCCATTCCATTCCATTCCATTCGGGTTGATTCCATTCCATTCCATTCCATTCCATTCCATTCCATTCCATTCCATTCCATTCGGAATGATTCCATTCCATGCCATTCCATTCCATTCCATTACATCTGACTTGATTCAATTCCATTCCATTCCATTCCTTTCCTTTCCATTCGGGATGATTTCATTGCATTCAATTGCATTCCATTCCATTCCTTTCCATTCCATTCCATTCGTTTTGACTCCATTCCATTCCATTCCATTCCATTCCATTCGTTTTGATTCTGTTCCATTCCATTCCATTCCATTCCATTCCATTCGGAATGATTCCATTCCATTCCATTCCATTCCATTCCATTACATCTGACTTGATTCAATTCCATTCCATTCCATTCCTTTCCTTTCCATTCGGGATGATTTCATTGCATTCAATTGCATTCCATTCCATTCCTTTCCATTCCATTCCATTCGTTTTGACTCCATTCCATTCCATTCCATTCCATTCCATTCCATTCCATTCGTTTTGATTCTGTTCCATTCCATTCCATTCCATTCCATTCCATTCGTTTTGATTCCATTCCATTACATTCCATTCCATACGGGTTGATTCCATTCCATTCAATTCCATTCCACTCCATTCCATTCCATTCGATTCCATTCTCGTTGATTCCTTCCCAATCCATTCCATTCCATTCGGGTTATTTCAATTCCATTCCATTCAATTCCACTCGGTTTGATTTCATTATATTCCATTCAGGTTGATTCCATTCCATTCCATTCCATTCGGGTTGATTCCATTCCATTCCATTCCATTCCATTCCATTCCTTTCCATTCCATTCGGAATGATTCCATTCCATTCCATTCCATTCCATTCCATTCCATTCCATTCCATTCCATTCCATTCCATTCCATTGGGGTTGATTCCATTCCATTCCATTCCATTCCATTCCATTCCATTCCATTCCATTCCATACCATTCCATTCGGGTTGATTCCATTCCATTCCATTCTATTGCATTCGGGTTGATTCCATTCCATTCCATTCCATTCCTTTCCATTACATATGACTTGATTCCATTCCATTCCATTCCATTCCATTCCATTCGGGTTGATTCCATTCCATTCCATTCCATTCCATTCCATTTCATTCGGTTTTATTCCATTCCATTCCATTCCATTCCATTCCATTCCATTCCATTCCATTCCGCTCCATTCCATTCCATTCGGTATGATTCCATTCCATTCCATTCCATTCGGCTTGATTCCATTCCATTCCATTCCATTCCATTCCATTCCATTCGTTTTGATTCCATTCCATTCCATTCCATTCCATTCGTTTTGATTCCATTCCATTCCATTCGGGTTGATTCCATTCCACTCCATTCCATTCCATTCGATTCCATTCTCGTTGATTCCTTTGCAATCCATTCCATTCCATTCGGGTTATTTCAATTCCATTCCTTTCAATTCCACTCGGGTTGATTACATTTTATTCCATTCGGGTTGATTCCATTCCATTCCATTCCATTCCATTCGGGTTGATTCCATTCCATTCCATTCCATTCCATTCCATTCCATTCGCAATGATTCCATTCCATTCCATTCCATTCCATTCCATTCCATTACATATGACTTGATTCCATTCCATTTCATTCCATTCCATTCCATTCCATTCCATTCCATTCCATTCCATTCGGGTTGATTCCATTGCATTGAATTGCATTCCATTCCATTCAATTCGAGTTGATTCCATTCCATTCTTTCCATTTCATTCGGTTTTATTCCATTCCATTCCATTCAATTCCATTCCATTCCATTCCATTTGATTCCATTCCATTCCATTCGGTATGATTCCATTCCATTCCATTCCATTAGGCTTGATTCCATTCCATTCCATTCCATTCGTTTTGATTCCGTTCGATTCCGTTCCATTCCATTCGTTTTGATTCCATTACATTCCATTCCATTCAATTCGGGTTGATTCCATTCCATTCAATTCCATTCCACTCCATTCCATTCCATTCGATTCCATTCTCGTTGATTCCATTCCAATCCATTCCATTCCATTCGGGTTATTTCAATTCCATTCCAATCAATTCCACTCGGGTTGATTTCATTATATTCCATTCAGGTTGATTCCATTCCATTCCATTCCATTCGGGTTGATTCCATTCCATTCCATTCCATTCCATTCCATTCCATTCCATTCGGAATGATTCCATTCCATTCCATTCCATTCCATTCCATTCCATTACATTACATTCCATTCCATTGGGGTTGATTCCATTCCATTCCATTCCATTCCATTCCATTCCATTCCATTCCATACCATTCCATTCGGGTTGATTCCATTCCATTCCATTCTATTGCATTCGGGTTGATTCAATTCCATTCCATTCCATTCCTTTCCATTACATATGACTTGATTCCATTCCATTCCATTCCATTCCATTCCATTCGGGTTGATTCCATTCCATTCCATTCCATTCCATTCCATTTCATTCGGTTTTATTCCATTCCATTCCATTCCATTCCATACCATTCCATTCGGGTTGATTCCATTCCATTCCATTCTATTGCATTCGGGTTGATTCCATTCCATTCCATTCCATTCCTTTCCATTACATATGACTTGATTCCATTCCATTCCATTCCATTCCATTCCATTCGGGTTGATTCCATTCCATTCCATTCCATTCCATTCCATTTCATTCGGTTTTATTCCATTCCATTCCATTCCATTCCATTCCATTCCGCTCCATTCCATTCCATTCGGTATGATTCCATTCCATTCCATTCCATTCGGCTTGATTCCATTCCATTCCATTCCATTCCATTCCATTCCATTCCATTCCATTCGTTTTGATTCCATTCCATTCCATTCCATTCCATTCGTTTTGATTCCATTCCATTCCATTCCATTCCATTCGGGTTGATTCCATTCCACTCCATTCCATTCCATTCGATTCCATTCTCGTTGATTCCTTTCCAATCCATTCCATTCCATTCGGGTTATTTCAATTCCATTCCTTTCAATTCCACTCGGGTTGATTACATTTTATTCCATTCGGGTTGATTCCATTCCATTCCATTCCATTCCATTCGGGTTGATTCCATTCCATTCCATTCCATTCCATTCCATTCCATTCGCAATGATTCCATTCCATTCCATTCCATTCCATTCCATTCCATTACATATGACTTGATTCCATTCCATTCCATTCCATTCCATTCCATTCCATTCCATTCCATTCCATTCCATTCGGGTTGATTCCATTGCATTGAATTGCATTCCATTCCATTCAATTCGAGTTGATTCCATTCCATTCTTTCCATTTCATTCGGTTTTATTCCATTCCATTCCATTCAATTCCATTCCATTCCATTCCATTTGATTCCATTCCATTCCATTCGGTATGATTCCATTCCATTCCATTCCATTAGGCTTGATTCCATTCCATTCCATTCCATTCGTTTTGATTCCGTTCGATTCCGTTCCATTCCATTCGTTTTGATTCCATTACATTCCATTCCATTCAATTCGGGTTGATTCCATTCCATTCAATTCCATTCCACTCCATTCCCTTCCATTCGATTCCATTCTCGTTGATTCCATTCCAATCCATTCCATTCCATTCGGGTTATTTCAATTCCATTCCAATCAATTCCACTCGGGTTGATTTCATTATATTCCATTCAGGTTGATTCCATTCCATTCCATTCCATTCGGGTTGATTCCATTCCATTCCATTCCATTCCATTCCATTCCATTCCATTCCATTCCATTCGGAATGATTCCATTCCATTCCATTCCATTCCATTCCATTCCATTCCATTACATTCCATTCCATTGGGGTTGATTCCATTCCATTCCATTCCATTCCATTCCATTCCATTCCATACCATTCCATTCGGGTTGATTCCATTCCATTCCATTCTATTGCATTCGGGTTGATTCAATTCCATTCCATTCCATTCCTTTCCATTACATATGACTTGATTCCATTCCATTCCATTCCATTCCATTCCATTCGGGTTGATTCCATTCCATTCCATTCCATTCCATTCCATTTCATTCGGTTTTATTCCATTCCATTCCATTCCATTCCATTCCATTCCATTCCACTCCATTCCATTCCATTCGGTATGATTCCATTCCATTCCATTCCATTCGGCTTGATTCCATTCCATTCCATTCCATTCCATTCCATTCCATTCGTTTTGATTCCATTCCATTCCATTCCATTCCATTCGTTTTGATTCCATTCCATTCCATTCCATTCCATTCGGGTTGATTCCATTCCACTCCATTCCATTCCATTCGATTCCATTCTCGTTGATTCCTTTCCAATCCATTCCATTCCATTCGGGTTATTTCAATTCCATTCCTTTCAATTCCACTCGGGTTGATTACATTTTATTCCATTCTGGTTGATTCCATTCCATTCCATTCCATTCCATTCGGGTTGATTCCATTCCATTCCATTCCATTCCATTCCATTCCATTCGCAATGATTCCATTCCATTCCATTCCATTCCATTCCATTCCATTACATATGACTTGATTCCATTCCATTCCATTCCATTCCATTCCATTCCATTCCATTCCATTCCATTCCATTCCATTCGGGTTGATTCCATTGCATTGAATTGCATTCCATTCCATTCAATTCGAGTTGATTCCATTCCATTCTTTCCATTTCATTCGGTTTTATTCCATTCCATTCCATTCAATTCCATTCCATTCCATTCCATTTGATTCCATTCCATTCCATTCGGTATGATTCCATTCCATTCCATTCCATTAGGCTTGATTCCATTCCATTCCATTCCATTCGTTTTGATTCCGTTCGATTCCGTTCCATTCCATTCGTTTTGATTCCATTACATTCCATTCCATTCAATTCGGGTTGATTCCATTCCATTCAATTCCATTCCACTCCATTCCATTCCATTCGATTCCATTCTCGTTGATTCCATTCCATTCCATTGCATTCCTTTCGAGTTATTTCCATTCCATTCCATTCAATTCCACTCGGGTTGATTCTATTATATTACATTCGGGTTGATTCCATTCCATTCCATTCCATTCCATTGGGGTTGATTCCATTCCATTCCATTCCATTCCATTCCATTCAGTTCCATTCCATTCCATTCGGATTGATTCCATTCCATTCCATTCCATTCCATTCCATTCAGGTTACATCCATTCCATTCCATTCCATTCCATTCCATTCTGGTTGATTCCATTCCATTCCATTCCTTTCCATTCGGGTTGACTCCACTCCATTCCATTCCATTCCATTCCTTACCATTCCATTGGGATTGATTCCATTCCATTCCAATCAATTCCATTCCTTTCCATTCCATTCCATTCGGGTTGAATCCATTCCATTCCATTCCATAGCATTTGGGTTGATACCATTCCATTCCATTCCATTCCATTCGGATTGATTCCATTCCATTCCATTCCATTCCATACCATGCCATTCCATTCGTGTTACATCCATTCCATTCCATTCCATTCCATTCCATTCCATTCCATTCCATTCCATTCCATTCCGGTTGATTCCATTCCATTCCATTCCTTTCCATTCGGGTTGACTCCATTCCATTCCATTCCATTCCTTTCCATTCCATTGGGATTGATTCCATTCCATTCCATTCCATTCCATTCCTTTCCATTCCATTCCATTCGGCTTGACTCCATTCCATTCCATTCCATTCCATTCCATTCCATTCGTTTTAATTCTGTTCCATTCAATTCCATTCCATTCCATTCGTTTTGATTCCATTCCATTACATTCCATTCCATACGGGTTGATTCCATTCCATTCAATTCCATTCCACTCCATTCCATTCCATTCGATTCCATTATCGTTGATTCCTTTCCAATCCATTCCATTCCATTCGGGTTATTTCAATTCCATTCCATTCAATTCCACTCGGGTTGATTACATTATATTCCATTCGGGTTGATTCCATTCCATTCCATTCCATTCCATTCGGGTTGATTCCATTCCATTCCATTCCATTCCATTCCATTCCATTCCATTCGGAATGATTCCATTCCATTCCATTCCGTTCCATTCCTCTCGGGTTGACTCCATTCCATTCCATTCCGTTCCATTACATTCCATTCCATTCGGGTTGATTCCATTCCATTCCATTCCATTCCATTCCGTTCGTGTTACATCCATTCCATTCCATTCCATTCCATTCCATTCCATTCCGTTCCATTCCATTCCATTCCATTCGTGTTGATTCCATTCCATTCCTTTCCATTAAATTCCATTCGTGTTTATTCCATTCCATTCCATTCCATTTGGGTTGATTCCATTCCATTCCATTCCATTTCATTCCATGCCATTCCATTCCATTCTATTGCATTCGGGTTGATTCCATTCCATTCCACTCCATTACATATGACTTGTTTCCATTCCATTCCATTCCATTCCATTCGGCTTTATTCCATTCCATTCCATTCCATTTCATTCAGCTTGATTCCATTCCATTCCATTCCTTTCCATTCGTGTTGACTCCATTCCAATCCATTCCATTCCAGTCATTTCCATTCCATTCGGATTGATTCCATTCCATTCCATTCCATTCCTTTCCATTCCATTCCATTCGGGTTGATTCCATTCCATTCAATTCCATTCGTTTTGATTCCATTCCATTCCATTCCATTCCATTCCATTCCATTCCATTCCATTCGGGTAGATTCCATTCCATTCCATTCCATTCCATTCCATTCCATTCCATTCCATTCCATTCCATTCCATTCCATACCATTCCATTCGGGTTGATTCCATTCCATTCCATTCTATTGCATTCGGGTTGATTCCATTTTATTCCATTCCATTCCTTTCCATTACATATGACTTGATTCCATTCCATTCCATTCCATTCCATTCCATTCCATTCGGCTTGATTCCATTCCATTCCATTCCATTCCATTCCATTCCATTCCATTTCATTCGGTTTTATTCCATTCCATTCCATTCCATTCCATTCCATTTCATTCCATTCCATTCCATTCGGTATGGTTCCATTCCATTCCATTCCATTCGGCTTGATTCCATTCCATTCCATTCTATTCCATTCGTTTTGATTCCGTTCCATTCCATTCCATTCCATTCGTTTTGATTCCATTCCATTCCATTCGGGTTGATTCCATTCCACTCCATTCCATTTCATTCGATTCCATTCTCGTTGATTCCATTCCAATCCATTCCATTCCATTCGGGTTATTTCAATTCCATTCCTTTCAATTCCACTCGGGTTGATTACATTTTATTCCATTCGGGTTGATTGCATTCCATTCTATTCCATTCCATTCCATTGGGGTTGATTCCATTCCATTCCATTCCATTCCATTCCATTCAGTTCCATTCCATTCCATTCGGATTGATTCCATTCCATTCCATTCCATTGCATTCCATTCCATTCCATTCCATTCCATTCCATTCGGCTTGATTCCATTCCATTCCATTCCATTCCATTCCATTCCATTCCGGTTGATTCCATTCCACTCCATTCCATTCCATTCGATTCCATTCTCGTTGATTCCATTCCAATCCCTTCCATTCCATTCGGGTTATTTCAATTCCATTCCTTTCAATTCCACTCGGGTTGATTACATTTTATTCCATTCGGGTTGATTGCATTCCATTCCATTCCATTCCATTCGGGTTGATTCTATTCCATTCCATTCCATTCCATTCCATTCCATTCCTTTCCATTCCATTCGCAATGATTCCATTCCATTCCATTCCATTCCATTCCATTCCATTACATATGACTTGATTCCATTCCATTCCATTCCATTCCATTCCTTTCCATTCGGGTTGATTTCATTGCATTCAATTGCATTCCATTCCATTCAATTCGGGTTGATTCCATTCCATTCCATTCCATTCGGTTTTATTCCATTCCTTTCCATTCCTTTCCATTCCATTTCTTTCCATTCCATTCCATTCGTGATGATTCCATTCCATTCCATTCCATTCACCTTGATTCCTTTCCATTCCATTCCATTCCACTCCATTCCATTCGTTTTGATTCCATTCCATTCCATTCCATTCCATTCCATTCCATTCCATTCCATTCGTTTAGATTCCATTCCATTCCATTACATTACATTCGTGTTGATTCAATTCCATTCCATTCCATTCCATTCGGCTTGATTCCATTCCCTTCCATTCCTTTTCATTCCATTCCATTCGTTTTGATTGCATTCCAATCCATTCCATTCCATTCGGGTTGATTCCATTCAATTAAATTCCATTCCTCTCCATTCCATTCCATTCGATTCCATTCTCGTTGATTCCACTCCATTCCATTCAATTCCATTCGGATTATTTCCATTCCATTCGATTCAATTACACTCGGGTTGATTCCATTGTATTCTATTCGGTTTGATTCCATTCCATTCCATTCCATTCCATTCGGGTTGTTTCCATTCCATTCCATTCCATTCCATTCTGATTGATTCCATTCCATTCCATTCCATTCCATTCCATTCCATTATATTCCATTCCAATCGGGTTGATTCCATTCCATTCCAATCCATTCCATTCGATTTGATTCCATTCCATTCCATTCAATTCCATTCCTTTCCATTCGTGTTGATTCCATTCCATTCCATTCCATCCCATTCCATTCCATTTGGGGTGATTCCATTCCATTCCATTCCATTCCATTCCATTCCATTCCATGCCATTCCATTCCATTCGGGCTGTTTCCATTCCATTCCATACTAGTCCTTTCGGGGTGATACTATTCCATTCTATTCCATTTCATTCTATTCCACTCCATTCCATTCGGGTTGATTCCATTTCATTCCATTCCATTCCATTCCATTCGGTTTCATTCCATTCCATTCCATTCCATTCCATTCCATTCCATTCGATTTCATTCCATTCCATTCTTTTTGACTCCATTCCATTTCACTCCATTCCATTCGGGTTGATTCCATTCCATTCAATTCAATTCCACTCCATTCCATTCCATTCGATTCCTTTCTCGTTGATTCCATTCCATTCCATTCCATTCGGGTTGATTCCATTCCATTCAATTCCATTCGTTTTGATTCCATTCCATTCCATTCCATTCCATTCCATTCCATTCCATTCCATTCCATTCTATTCCATTCGGGTTGATTCCATTCCATTCCATTCCATTCCATTCCATTCCATTCCATTCCATACCATTCCATTCGGGTTGATTCCATTCCATTCCATTCTATTGCATTCGGGTTGATTCCATTCCATTCCATTCCATACCTTTCCATTACATATGACTTGATTCCATTCCATTCCATTCCATTCCATTCCATTCCATTCCATTCCATTCCATTCGGCTTGATTCCATTCCATTCCATTCCATTCCATTCCATTCCATTCCATTCCATTCCATTCCATTCCATTTCGTTCCGTTCCATTCCATTCCATTCCATTCCATTCCATTCCATTTCATTCCATTCCATTCCATTCGGTATGATTCCATTCCATTCCATTCCATTCGGCTTGATTCCATTCCATTCCATTCCATTCCATTCTATTCCATTCGTTTTGATTCCGTTCCATTCCATTCCATTCCATTCGTTTTGATTCCATTCCATTCCATTCCATTCCATTCGGGTTGATTCCATTCCACTCCATTCCGTTCCATTCGATTCCATTCTCGTTGATTCCATTCCAATCCATTCCATTCCATTCGGGTTATTTCAATTCCATTCCTTTCAATTCCACTCGGGTTGATTACATTTTATTCCATTCGGGTTGATTGCATTCCATTCTATTCCATTCCATTCCATTGGGGTTGATTCCATTCCATTCCATTCCATTCCATTCCATTCCATTCCATTCCATTCGTGTTACATCCATTCCATTCCATTCCGGTTGATTCCATTCCATTCCATTCCTTTCCATTCGGGTTGACACCATTCCATTCCATTCCATTCCATTCCTTTCCATTCCATTGGTATTGATTCCATTCCATTCCATTCCATTCCATTCCTTTCCATTCCATTCCATTCGGGTTGATTCCATTCCATTCCATTCCATTCCATTTGGGTAGATTCCATTCCATTCCATTCCATTCCATTTCATTCCATGCCATTCCATTCCATTCTATTGCATTCGGCTTGATTCCATTCCATTCCATTCCATTCCAGTACATATGACTTGATTCCATTCCATTCCAGTCCATTCCATTCCTTTCCATTTGGGCTGATTCCATTCAATTCAATTGCATTCCATTCCATTCCATTCGGGTTGATTCCATTCCATTCCATTCCATTCCATTCCATTCCATTCGGTTTTATTCCATTCCATTCCATTCCATTCCATTCCATTCCATTCCATTCGAGATGATTCCATTCCATTCCATTCCATTCGGCTTGACTCCATTACATTCGATTCCATTCCATTCCATTCCACTCCAATCGATTCCATTCTCGTGCATTCCTTTCCAATCCATTCCATTCCATTCGGGTTATTTCAATTCCATTCCATTCAATTCCACTCGGGTTGATTACATTATATTCCATTCGGGTTGATTCCATTCCATTCCATTCCATTCCTTTCGGATTGAGTCCGTTCCATTCCATTCCATTCCATTCCATTCCCTTCCATTCCATTCGGAATGATTCCATTCCATTCTATTCCATTCCATTCCATTCCATTACATTCCATTCCATTCCGTTCCATTACATTCCATTCCATTCGGGTTGATTCCATTCCATTCCATTCCCTTCCATTCCGTTCGTGTTACGTCCATTCCATTCCATTCCATTCTATTCTATTCAATTTGGGTTGATTCCATTCCATTCCATTCTTTTCCATTCGGGTTGATTCCATTCCATTCCATTCCATTCCATTCCATTCCATTCCATTCCATTCCATTCGGGTTGATTCCATTTCAGTTCATTACATTCCATTCCACTCCATTCCATTCCATTCGGGTTGATTCCATTCCATTCCATTCCATTCCATTCCATTCCATTCCATTCCATTCGTGTTGCTTCCATTGCATTCCATTCCATTCCATTCCATTCCATTCCATTCCATTTGGGTTGATTCCATTCCATTCCATTCCATTCCATTTCATTCAATGACATTCCATGCCATTCTATAGCATTCGGGTTGATTCCATTCCATTCCATTCCATTCCATTCCATTTCATATGACTTGATTCAATTCCATTCCATTCCATTCCATTCCATTCCTTTCCATTCGGGTTGATTTCATTGCATTCAATTGCATTCCATTCCATTCAATTCGGGTTGATTCCATTCCATTCCATTCCATTCCATTCGGTTTTATTCCATTCCCTTCCATTCCATTCCATTCCATTTCATTCCATTCGATTCCATTCGTGTTGATTCCATTCCATTCCATTCCATTCCATTCCATTCCATTCCATTCGGGTTGATTCCATTCCATTCTATTCCATTCCATTCCGTTCCATTCCATTCCTTTCGGGTAGATTCTATTCCATTCCATTCCATTCCATTGCATTCCATTGTTTTCCTGTTGATTTCATTCCATTCCTTTAAATTCCATTCCATTCCATTCCATTGCATTCCACTCCATTGGTATTGATTCCATTCCATTCAATTCCATTCCACTTTATTCCATTCCATTCGATTCCATTCTCGTTTATTCCACTCCATTCCATTCCGTTCCATTTGGGTTGTTTCCATTCCATTCCATTCAATTCAACTAGGGTTGATTCCATTATATTCCATTGGGGTTGATTCCATTCCATTCCATTCCATTCCATTCGGGTTGATTCCATTCCATTCCCTTCCATTCCATTCCATTCCATGCCGTGCCATTCCATTCCATTCGAATTGATTCCATTCCATTTCATTCCATTCCATTCCATTCCTTTCGGTTTGACTCCATTCCATTGCATTCCGTTCCATTCCATTCCATTCCATTCGGGTTGATTCCAATCCATTCCATTCCATTCCATTCCATTCCATTCGTGTTACATCCATTCCATTCCATTCCATTCCATTCCATTCCATTCCATTTGGGTTGATTCCATTCCATTCCATTCCATTCCATTCCTTTCCATTCCGTTAGATTCAGGTTGATTCCATTCCATTCCATTCCATTCGTGTTGATTCCATTGCACTCCTTTGCATTCCATTCCATTTCATTCAATTCGGGTTGATTCCAAATCATTCTATTCCATTCCATTCCGTTCCATTCCATTCCACTCCATTCCCTTCGGGGTGATTCTATTCCGTTCCATTCCATTCCATTCCATTCCATTCCATTCCATTCCATTCCATTCCAATCGGGTTGATTCCATTCCATTCCATTCTATTCCATTCCAGTCCATGCCATTCGTGTTGATTCCATTCCATTCCATTCCATTCCATTACCTTCCATTCCATTTGGGTTGATTCCATTCCAATCCATTCCATTCCATTCCATGCCGTTCCATTCCATTCGGGTTCACTCCATTCCATTCCAATCAATTACATTCCATTCCTTTCGGGGCGATTCTATTCCATTCTATTCCATTTCATTCTATTCCATTCCATTCCATTCGGATTGATTCCATTCCATTCCATTCCATTCCATTCCATTCCATTCCATTCCATTCCGTTCCATTCCTTTCGGGTTGACTCCATTCCATTCCATTCCATTCCGTTCCGTTCCATTCCATTCCATTCGTGTTACATCCATTCCATTCCATTCCATACCATTCCATTCCATTCCATTCCATTCATTCCTTTCCATTCCATTCCATTCCATTCGGATTGATTCCATTCCACTCCATTCCATTCCATTCCATTCCATTCCATTCCTTTCCATTCCATTTCATTCGGGTTGATTCAATTCCATTCCTCTCCTTTCGTGTTGATTACATTCCACTCCATTCCATTCAATTCCATTTCATACCAATCCATTCCGGTTGATTCCATTCCATTCCATTCCATTCCATTCCATTCCATTCGGGTTGATTCCATTCAAGTCCATTCCATTCCATTCCACTCCATTCGGGTTGATTCCATTCCATTCCATTCCATTCCTTTCCATTAAATTCCATTCGTGTTGATTCCATTCCATTCCATTCCATTCCATTCCATTTTGGTTGATTCCATTCCATTCCATTCCATTTCATTCCATGCCATTCCATTCCATTCCATTCCATTCCATTCCAATCGGGTTGATTCCATTCCATTCCATGCCATTCGAGTTGATTACATTCCATTCAATTCCATTCCATTACCTTCCGTTCCATTTGGGTTGATTCCATTCCAATCCATTCCATTCCATTCCATGCCGTTCCATTCCATTCGGGTTCATTCCATTCCATTCCATTCCATTCCATTCATTCCTTTCCATTCCATTCCATTCCACTCGGATTGACTCCGTTCCATTCCATTCCATTCTATTCCATTCATTCCTTTCCATTCCATTCCATTCCATTCGGATTGATTCCATTCCATTCCATTCCATTCCATTCCATTCCATTCCTTTCCATTCCATTTCATTCGGGTTGATTCAATTCCATTCCTCTCCATTCGTGTTGATTACATTCCACTCCATCCCATTCAATTCCATTTCATACCAATCCATTCTGGTTGATTCCATTCCATTCCATTCCATTCCATTCCATTCGGGTTGATTCCATTCCAGTCCATTCCATTCCATTCCACTCCATTCGGGTTGATTCCATTCCATTCCATTCCATAACTTTCCATTAAATTCCATTCGTGTTGATTCCATTCCATTCCATTCCATTCCATTCCATTTTGGTTGATTCCATTCCATTCCATTCCATTTCATTCCATGCCATTCCATTCCATTCCATTCCATTCCATTCCAATCGGGTTGATTCCATTCCATTCCATTCCATTCCATGCCATTCGTGTTGATTCCATTCCATTCAATTCCATTCCATTACCTTCCGTTCCACTTGGGTTGATTCCATTCCAATCCATTCCATTCCATTCCATGCCGTTCCATTGCATTCGGGTTCATTCCATTCCATTCCATTCCATTCCATTCCATTCCATTCAACTACGGTTGATTCCATTATATTCCATTGGGGTTGAGTCCATTCCATTCCATTCCATTCCATTCGGGTTGTTTCCCTTCCATTCCATTCCATTCCATTCCATTCCATTCCATTCCATTCCATGCCATGCCATTCCATTCCATTCGAATTGATTCCATTCCATTTCATTCCATTCCGTTCCATTCCTTTCGGTTTGACTCCATTCCATTGCATTCCGTTCCTTTACATTCCATTCCATTCGGGTTGATTCCAATCCTTTCCATTCCATTCCATTCCATTCCATTCGTGTTACATCCATTCCATTCCATTCCATTCGAATTGATTCCATTCCATTCCATTCCATTCCATTCCATTCCATTATATTCCATTCCAATCGGGTTGATTCCATTCCATTCCAATCCATTCCATTCGATTTGATTCCATTCCATTCCATTCAATTCCATTCCTTTCCATTCGTGTTGATTCCATTCCATTCCATTCCATCCCATTCCATTCCATTTGGGGTGATTCCATTCCATTCCATTCCATTCCATTCCATTCCATTCCATGCCATTCCATTCCATTCGGGCTGTTTCCATTCCATTCCATACTAGTCCTTTCGGGGTGATACTATTCCATTCTATTCCATTTCATTCTATTCCACTCCATTCCATTCGGGTTGATTCCATTTCATTCCATTCCATTCCATTCCATTCGGTTTCATTCCATTCCATTCCATTCCATTCCATTCCATTCCATTCGATTTCATTCCATTCCATTCTTTTTGACTCCATTCCATTTCACTCCATTCCATTCGGGTTGATTCCATTCCATTCAATTCAATTCCACTCCATTCCATTCCATTCGATTCCTTTCTCGTTGATTCCATTCCATTCCATTCCATTCGGGTTGATTCCATTCCATTCAATTCCATTCGTTTTGATTCCATTCCATTCCATTCCATTCCATTCCATTCCATTCCATTCCATTCCATTCCATTCTATTCCATTCGGGTTGATTCCATTCCATTCCATTCCATTCCATTCCATTCCATTCCATTCCATTCCATACCATTCCATTCGGGTTGATTCCATTCCATTCCATTCTATTGCATTCGGGTTGATTCCATTCCATTCCATTCCATACCTTTCCATTACATATGACTTGATTCCATTCCATTCCATTCCATTCCATTCCATTCCATTCCATTCCATTCCATTCGGCTTGATTCCATTCCATTCCATTCCATTCCATTCCATTCCATTCCATTCCATTCCATTCCATTTCGTTCCGTTCCATTCCATTCCATTCCATTCCATTCCATTCCATTTCATTCCATTCCATTCCATTCGGTATGATTCCATTCCATTCCATTCCATTCGGCTTGATTCCATTCCATTCCTTTCCATTCCATTCTATTCCATTCGTTTTGATTCCGTTCCATTCCATTCCATTCCATTCGTTTTGATTCCATTCCATTCCATTCCATTCCATTCGGGTTGATTCCATTCCACTCCATTCCATTCCATTCGATTCCATTCTCGTTGATTCCATTCCAATCCATTCCATTCCATTCGGGTTATTTCAATTCCATTCCTTTCAATTCCACTCGGGTTGATTACATTTTATTCCATTCGGGTTGATTGCATTCCATTCTATTCCATTCCGTTCCATTGGGGTTGATTCCATTCCATTCCATTCCATTCCATTCCATTCCATTCCATTCCATTCGTGTTACATCCATTCCATTCCATTCCGGTTGATTCCATTCCATTCCATTCCTTTCCATTCGGGTTGACACCATTCCATTCCATTCCATTCCATTCCTTTCCATTCCATTGGTATTGATTCCATTCCATTCCATTCCATTCCATTCCTTTCCATTCCATTCCATTCGGGTTGATTCCATTCCATTCCATTCCATTCCATTTGGGTAGATTCCATTCCATTCCATTCCATTCCATTTCATTCCATGCCATTCCATTCCATTCTATTGCATTCGGCTTGATTCCATTCCATTCCATTCCATTCCAGTACATATGACTTGATTCCATTCCATTCCAGTCCATTCCATTCCTTTCCATTTGGGCTGATTCCATTCAATTCAATTGCATTCCATTCCATTCCATTCGGGTTGATTCCATTCCATTCCATTCCATTCCATTCCATTCCATTCCATTCGGTTTTATTCCATTCCATTCCATTCCATTCCATTCCATTCCATTCCATTCGAGATGATTCCATTCCATTCCATTCCATTCGGCTTGACTCCATTACATTCGATTCCATTCCATTCCATTCCACTCCAATCGATTCCATTCTCGTGGATTCCTTTCCAATCCATTCCATTCCATTCGGGTTATTTCAATTCCATTCCATTCAATTCCACTCGGGTTGATTACATTATATTCCATTCGGGTTGATTCCATTCCATTCCATTCCATTCCTTTCGGATTGAGTCCGTTCCATTCCATTCCATTCCATTCCATTCCCTTCCATTCCATTCGGAATGATTCCATTCCATTCTATTCCATTCCATTCCATTCCATTACATTCCATTCCATTCCGTTCCATTACATTCCATTCCATTCGGGTTGATTCCATTCCATTCCATTCCCTTCCATTCCGTTCGTGTTACGTCCATTCCATTCCATTCCATTCTATTCTATTCAATTTGGGTTGATTCCATTCCATTCCATTCTTTTCCATTCGGGTTGATTCCATTCCATTCCATTCCATTCCATTCCATTCCATTCCATTCCATTCCATTCGGGTTGATTCCATTTCAGTTCATTACATTCCATTCCACTCCATTCCATTCCATTCGGGTTGATTCCATTCCATTCCATTCCATTCCATTCCATTCCATTCCATTCCATTCGTGTTGCTTCCATTGCATTCCATTCCATTCCATTCCATTCCATTCCATTCCATTTGGGTTGATTCCATTCCATTCCATTCCATTCCATTTCATTCAATGACATTCCATGCCATTCTATAGCATTCGGGTTGATTCCATTCCATTCCATTCCATTCCATTCCATTCCATTTCTTATGACTTGATTCAATTCCATTCCATTCCATTCCATTCCATTCCTTTCCATTCGGGTTGATTTCATTGCATTCAATTGCATTCCATTCCATTCAATTCGGGTTGATTCCATTCCATTCCATTCCATTCCATTCGGTTTTATTCCATTCCCTTCCATTCCATTCCATTCCATTTCATTCCATTCGATTCCATTCGTGTTGATTCCATTCCATTCCATTCCATTCCATTCCATTCCATTCCATTCGGGTTGATTCCATTCCATTCTATTCCATTCCATTCCGTTCCATTCCATTCCTTTCGGGTAGATTCTATTCCATTCCATTCCATTCCATTGCATTCCATTGTTTTCCTGTTGATTTCATTCCATTCCTTTAAATTCCATTCCATTCCATTCCATTGCATTCCACTCCATTGGTATTGATTCCATTCCATTCAATTCCATTCCACTTTATTCCATTCCATTCGATTCCATTCTCGTTTATTCCACTCCATTCCATTCCGTTCCATTTGGGTTGTTTCCATTCCATTCCATTCAATTCAACTAGGGTTGATTCCATTATATTCCATTGGGGTTGATTCCATTCCATTCCATTCCATTCCATTCGGGTTGATTCCATTCCATTCCCTTCCATTCCATTCCATTCCATGCCGTGCCATTCCATTCCATTCGAATTGATTCCATTCCATTTCATTCCATTCCGTTCCATTCCTTTCGGTTTGACTCCATTCCATTGCATTCCGTTCCATTCCATTCCATTCCATTCGGGTTGATTCCAATCCATTCCATTCCATTCCATTCCATTCCATTCGTGTTACATCCATTCCATTCCATTCCATTCCATTCCATTCCATTCCATTTGGGTTGATTCCATTCCATTCCATTCCATTCCATTCCTTTCCATTCCGTTAGATTCAGGTTGATTCCATTCCATTCCATTCCATTCGTGTTGATTCCATTGCACTCCTTTGCATTCCATTCCATTTCATTCAATTCGGGTTGATTCCAAATCATTCTATTCCATTCCATTCCGTTCCATTCCATTCCACTCCATTCCCTTCGGGGTGATTCTATTCCGTTCCATTCCATTCCATTCCATTCCATTCCATTCCATTCCATTCCATTCCATTCCATTCCAATCGGGTTGATTCCATTCCATTCCATTCTATTCCATTCCAGTCCATGCCATTCGTGTTGATTCCATTCCATTCCATTCCATTCCATTACCTTCCATTCCATTTGGGTTGATTCCATTCCAATCCATTCCATTCCATTCCATGCCGTTCCATTCCATTCGGGTTCACTCCATTCCATTCCAATCAATTACATTCCATTCCTTTCGGGGCGATTCTATTCCATTCTATTCCATTTCATTCTATTCCATTCCATTCCATTCGGATTGATTCCATTCCATTCCATTCCATTCCATTCCATTCCATTCCATTCCATTCCGTTCCATTCCTTTCGGGTTGACTCCATTCCATTCCATTCCATTCCGTTCCGTTCCATTCCATTCCATTCGTGTTACATCCATTCCATTCCATTCCATACCATTCCATTCCATTCCATTCCATTCATTCCTTTCCATTCCATTCCATTCCATTCGGATTGATTCCATTCCACTCCATTCCATTCCATTCCATTCCATTCCATTCCTTTCCATTCCATTTCATTCGGGTTGATTCAATTCCATTCCTCTCCTTTCGTGTTGATTACATTCCACTCCATTCCATTCAATTCCATTTCATACCAATCCATTCCGGTTGATTCCATTCCATTCCATTCCATTCCATTCCATTCCATTCGGGTTGATTCCATTCAAGTCCATTCCATTCCATTCCACTCCATTCGGGTTGATTCCATTCCATTCCATTCCATTCCTTTCCATTAAATTCCATTCGTGTTGATTCCATTCCATTCCATTCCATTCCATTCCATTTTGGTTGATTCCATTCCATTCCATTCCATTTCATTCCATGCCATTCCATTCCATTCCATTCCATTCCATTCCAATCGGGTTGATTCCATTCCATTCCATGCCATTCGAGTTGATTACATTCCATTCAATTCCATTCCATTACCTTCCGTTCCATTTGGGTTGATTCCATTCCAATCCATTCCATTCCATTCCATGCCGTTCCATTCCATTCGGGTTCATTCCATTCCATTCCATTCCATTCCATTCATTCCTTTCCATTCCATTCCATTCCACTCGGATTGACTCCGTTCCATTCCATTCCATTCTATTCCATTCATTCCTTTCCATTCCATTCCATTCCATTCGGATTGATTCCATTCCATTCCATTCCATTCCATTCCATTCCATTCCTTTCCATTCCATTTCATTCGGGTTGATTCAATTCCATTCCTCTCCATTCGTGTTGATTACATTCCACTCCATCCCATTCAATTCCATTTCATACCAATCCATTCTGGTTGATTCCATTCCATTCCATTCCATTCCATTCCATTCGGGTTGATTCCATTCCAGTCCATTCCATTCCATTCCACTCCATTCGGGTTGATTCCATTCCATTCCATTCCATAACTTTCCATTAAATTCCATTCGTGTTGATTCCATTCCATTCCATTCCATTCCATTCCATTTTGGTTGATTCCATTCCATTCCATTCCATTTCATTCCATGCCATTCCATTCCATTCCATTCCATTCCATTCCAATCGGGTTGATTCCATTCCATTCCATTCCATTCCATGCCATTCGTGTTGATTCCATTCCATTCAATTCCATTCCATTACCTTCCGTTCCACTTGGGTTGATTCCATTCCAATCCATTCCATTCCATTCCATGCCGTTCCATTGCATTCGGGTTCATTCCATTCCATTCCATTCCATTCCATTCCATTCCATTCAACTACGGTTGATTCCATTATATTCCATTGGGGTTGAGTCCATTCCATTCCATTCCATTCCATTCGGGTTGTTTCCCTTCCATTCCATTCCATTCCATTCCATTCCATTCCATTCCATTCCATGCCATGCCATTCCATTCCATTCGAATTGATTCCATTCCATTTCATTCCATTCCGTTCCATTCCTTTCGGTTTGACTCCATTCCATTGCATTCCGTTCCTTTACATTCCATTCCATTCGGGTTGATTCCAATCCTTTCCATTCCATTCCATTCCATTCCATTCGTGTTACATCCATTCCATTCCATTCCATTCGGGTTGATTCCATTCCATTCCATTCCATTCCATTCCATTCCTTTCCATTCCGTTAGATTCAGGTTGACTCCATTCCATTCCATTCCATTCGTGTTGATTCCATTCCACTCCATTGCATTCCATTCCATTCCATTCAATTCGGGTTGATTCCAAATCATTCTATTCCATTCCATTCCGCTCCATTCCATTCCACTCCTTTCCTTTCGGGGTGATTCTATTCCATTCCATTCCATTCCATTCCATTCCATTCCATTCCAATCGGGTTGATTCCATTCCATTCCATTCTATTCCATTCCATTCCATGCCATTCGTGTTGATTCCATTCCATTCCATTCCATTCCATTACCTTCCATTCCATTTGGGTTGATTCCATTCCAATCCATTCCATTCCATTCCACGCCGTTCCATTCCATTCGGGTTCATTCCATTCCTTTCCAAACCATTACATTCCATTCCTTTCGGGGCGATTCTATTCCATTCTATTACATTTCATTCTATTCCATTCCATTCCATTCGGATTGATTCCATTCCATTCCATTCCATTCAATTCCATTCCATTCCATTCCATTCCGTTCCATTCCTTTCGGGTTGACTCCATTCCATTCCATTCCATTCCGTTCCATTCCATTCCATTCCACTCGGGATGATTCCATTCCATTCCATTCCATTCCATTCCATTCGGGTGATTCCATTCCGTTCCATTCCTTTCCATTCGGGTTGACTCCATTCCATTCCATTCCATTACTTTCCATTCCATTCCATTCCTTTCCATTCCATTCCATTCGGGTTGATTCCATTCCATTCCATTCCATTCCATTCCATTCCATTCCATTCCATTCCATTCCATTCCATTCCATGCCATTCCATTCCATTCGGGTTGATTCCATTCCACTCCATTCCATTCCATTCCATTCGGGTTGATTCCATTCTGTAACATTCCATCCCATTCCATTCCATTTGGGTTGATTCCATTCCATTCCATTCCATTGCATTCCATTCCATTCCATTCCATGCCATTCCCTTCCATTCAGGTTGATTCCATTCCATTCCATACTATTCCTTTCGGGGTTATACTATTCCATTCTATTCCATTTCATTCTATTTCATTCCATTCCATTCGGCTTCACTTCATTCCATTCCACACCATTCCATTCCATTTGGGTTGATTCCATTCAATTCCATTCCATTCCATTCTATTCCATTCCATGCCATTCCATTCCATTCGGGTTGATTCCATTCCATTCCATACTATTCCTTTCGTGGTGATACTATTCCATTCTATTCCATTTCATTCTATTCCATTCCATTCCATTCGGCTTGATTCCATTCCATTCCATTCCATTCCATTCCATTCCATTGCATTGCATTCCATTCGGATTGATTCCATTCCATTAAATTGCATTCCACTCCATTCCATTCGGGTTGATTCCATTTCATTCCATTCCATTCCATTGCATTCGGTTTTATTCCATTCCATTCCATTCCATTCCATTCCATTCCATTGCATTCCATTTCATTCCATTCCATTCCATTCGGGATGATTCCATTCCGTTCCATTCCATTATGCTTGATTCAATTCCGTTCCATTCCATTCCATTCCATTCCATTCCATTCTTTTTGACTCCATTCCATTCCATTCCATTCCATTCCAATCGGGTTGATTCCAGTCCATTCAATTCCATTCCACTCCATTCCATTCCATTTGATTCCATTCTCGTTGATTCGATTCCATTACATTCCATTCCTTTCGAATTATTTCCATTCCATTCCATTCAATTCTACTCTGGTTCATTCAATTACATTACATTCGGGTTGATTCCATTCCATTCCATTCCATTCCATTGGGGTTGATTCCATTCCATTCCATTCCATTCGGATTGATTCCATTCCTTTCCATTCCATTCCATTCCATTCCATTCCATTCCATTCGTGTTACATCCATTCCATTCCATTCCATTCCAGTCCGGTTGATTCCATTCCATTCCATTCCTTTCCATTCGGGTTGACACCATTCCATTCCATTGCATTCCTTTCCATTCCATTGGGATTGATTCCATTCCATTCCATTCCATTCCATTCCTTTCCATTCCATTCCATTCGGGTTGATTCCATTCCATTCCATTCCATTCCATTTTGGTTGATTCCATTCCATTCCATTCCATTCCATTTCATTCCATGCCATCCCATTCCATTCTATTGCATTCGGGTTGATTCCATTCCATTCCATTCCATGCCAGTACATATGACTTGATTCCATTCCATTCCAGTCCAATCCATTCCTTTCCATTTGGGCTGATTCCGTTCAATTCAATTGCATTCCATTACATTCCATTAGGGTTGATTCCATTCCATTCCATTCCATTCCATTCCATTCCATTCGGTTTTATTCCATTCCATTCCATTCCATTCCATTCCATTCCATTCGAGATGATTCCATTCCATTCCATTCCATTCGGCTTTACTCCATTCCATTCCATTCCATTCCATTCGTTTTGATTCCGTTCCATTCCATTCCATTCCATTCCATTCGTTTTCATTCCATTCCATTCCATTCCATTCCATACGGATTGATTCCATTCCATTCAATTCCATTCCACTTCATTCCACTCCAATCGATTCCATTCTCGTGGATTCCATTCCAATCCATTCCATTCCATTCGGGTTATTTCAATTCCATTCCATTCAATTCATCTCGGGTTGATTACTTTATATTCCATTCTGGTTGATTCCATTCCATTCCATTCCATTCCTTTCGGGTTGAGTCCATTCCATTCCCTTCCATTCCATTCCCTTCCATTCCATTCGGAATGATTCCATTCCATTCCATTCCATTCCATTCCATTCCATTCCATTCCATTCCGTTCCATTACATTCCATTCCATTCGTGTTGATTCCATTCCATTCCATTCCATTCCATTCCGTTCGTGTTACGTCCATTCCATTCCATTCCATTCTATTCCATTCAATTTGGGTTGACTCCATTCCATTCCATTCTTTTCCATTCAGGTTGATTCCATTCCATTCCATTCCATTCCATTCCATTCCATTCCATTCCATTCCATTCGGGTTGATTCCATTTCAGTCCATTACATTCCATTCCACTCCATTCCATTCCATTCGGGTTGATTCCACTCCATTCCATTCCATTCCATTCCATTCCATTCCATTCCATTCCATTCCATTCGTGTTGCTTCCATTGCATTCCATTCCATTCCAATTGGGTTGATTCCATTCCATTCCATTCCATTCCATTTCATTCAATGATATTCCATGCCATTCTATTGCATTCGGGTTGATTCCATTCCATTCCATTCCATTCCATTCCATTTCATATGACTTGATTCAATTCCATTCCATTCCATTCCATTCCATTCCTTTACATTCGGGTTGATTTCATTGCATTCAATTGCATTCCATTCCATTCAATTCGGGTTGATTCCATTCCATTCCATTCCATTCCATTCGGTTTTATTCCATTCCCTTCCATTCCATTCCATTCCATTTCATTCCATTCGATTCCATTCGTGTTGATTCCATTCCATTCCATTCCATTCCATTCCATTCCATTCCATTCCATTCGTGTTGATTCCATTCCATTCCATTCCATTCCATTCCATTCCATTCCATTCCATTCCTTTCGGGTCGATTCTATTCCATTCCATTCCATTCCATTGCATTCCATTCTTTTCCTGTTGATTTCATTCCATTCCTTTAAATTCCATTCCATTCCATTCCATTGCATTCCACTCCATTGCTATTGATTCCATTCCATTCAATTCCATTCCACTTTATTCCATTCCATTCGATTCCATTCTCGTTTATTCCACTCCATTCCATTCCGTTCCATTCGGGTTATTTCCATTCCATTCCATTCAATTCAACTACGGTTGATTCCATTATATTCCATTGGTGTTGATTCCATTCCATTCCATTCCATTCCATTCGGGTTGATTCCATTCCATTCCATTCCATTCCATTCCATTCCATTCCATGCCATGCCATTCCATTCCATTCGAATTGATTCCATTCCATTTCATTCCATTCCGTTCCATTCCTTTCGGTTTGACTCCATTCCATTGCATTCCGTTAAATTACATTCCATTCCATTCGGGTTGATTCCAATCCATTCCATTCCATTCCATTCCATTCCATTCGTGTTACATCCATTCCATTCCATTCCATTCGGGTTGACTCCATTCCATTCCATTCCATTCCATTCCATTCCTTTCCATTCCGTTAGATTCAGGTTGATTCCATTCCATTCCATTCCATTCGTGTTGATTCCATTCCACTCCATTGCATTCCATTCCATTCCATTCAATTCGGGTTGATTCCAAATCATTCTATTCCATTCCATTCCGTTCCATTCCATTCCACGCCATTCCTTTCGGGGTGATTCTATTCCATTCCATTCCATTCCATTCCATTCCATTCCAATCGGGTTGATTCCATTCCATTCCATTCTATTCCATTCCATTCCATGCCATTCGTGTTGATTCCATTCCATTCCATTCCATTCCATTACCTTCCATTCCATTTGGGTTGATTCCATTCCAATCCATTCCATTCCATTCCATGCCGTTCCATTCCATTCGGGTTCATTCCATTCCATTCCAATCCATTACATTCCATTCCTTTCGGGGCGATTCTATTCCATTCTATTCCATTTCATTCTATTCCATTCCATTCCATTCGGATTGATTCCATTCCATTCCATTCCATTCCATTCCATTCCATTCCATTCCATTCCGTTCCATTCCTTTCGGGTTGACTCCATTCCATTCCATTCCATTCCGTTCCATTCCATTCCATTCCATTCGGGATGATTCCATTCCATTCCATTCCATTCCATTCCATTCGGGTGATTCCATTCCATTCCATTCCTTTCCATTCGGGTTGACTCCATTCCATTCCATTCCATTCCTTTCCATTCCATTCCATTCGGGTTGATTCCATTCCATTCCATTCCATTCCATTCCATTCCATTCCATTCCATTCCATTCCATGCCGTTCCATTCCATTCGGGTTGATTCCATTCCACTCCATTCCATTCCATTCCATTCCATTCCATTCCATTCCATTCCATTCCATTCGGTTTGATTCCATTCCATAACATTCAATCCCATTCCATTCCTTTGGGTTGATTCCATTCCATTCCATTCCATTCCATTCCATTCCATGCCATTCCCTTCCATTCAGTTTGATTCCATTCCATTCCATACTATTCCTTTCGGGGTTATACTATTCCATTCTATTCCATTTCATTCTATTTCATTCCATTCCATTCGGCTTGATTCCATTCCATTCCATCCCATTCCATTCCATTTGGGTTGATTCCATTCCATTCCATTCCATTCTATTCCATTCCATGCCATTCCATTCCATTCGGGTTGATTCCATTCCATTCCATACTATTCCTTTCGTGGTGATACTATTCCATTCTATTCCATTTCATTCTATTCCATTCCATTCCATTCGGCTTGATTCCATTCCATTCCATTCCATTCCATTCCATTCCATTGCATTGCATTCCATTCGGATTGATTCCATTCCATTAAATTGCATTCCACTCCATTCCATTCGGGTTGATTCCATTTCATTCCATTCCATTCCATTGCATTCGGTTTTATTCCATTCCATTCCATTCCATTCCATTCCATTCCATTGCATTCCATTTCATTCCATTCCATTCCATTCGGGATGATTCCATTCCGTTCCATTCCATTATGCTTGATTCAATTCCGTTCCATTCCATTCCATTCCATTCCATTCCATTCTTTTTGACTCCATTCCATTCCATTCCATTCCATTCCAATCGGGTTGATTCCAGTCCATTCAATTCCATTCCACTCCATTCCATTCCATTTGATTCCATTCTCGTTGATTCGATTCCATTACATTCCATTCCTTTCGAATTATTTCCATTCCATTCCATTCAATTCTACTCTGGTTCATTCAATTACATTACATTCGGGTTGATTCCATTCCATTCCATTCCATTCCATTGGGGTTGATTCCATTCCATTCCATTCCATTCGGATTGATTCCATTCCTTTCCATTCCATTCCATTCCATTCCATTCCATTCCATTCCATTCGTGTTACATCCATTCCATTCCATTCCATTCCAGTCCGGTTGATTCCATTCCATTCCATTCCTTTCCATTCGGGTTGACACCATTCCATTCCATTGCATTCCTTTCCATTCCATTGGGATTGATTCCATTCCATTCCATTCCATTCCATTCCTTTCCATTCCATTCCATTCGGGTTGATTCCATTCCATTCCATTCCATTCCATTTTGGTTGATTCCATTCCATTCCATTCCATTCCATTTCATTCCATGCCATCCCATTCCATTCTATTGCATTCGGGTTGATTCCATTCCATTCCATTCCATGCCAGTACATATGACTTGATTCCATTCCATTCCAGTCCAATCCATTCCTTTCCATTTGGGCTGATTCCGTTCAATTCAATTGCATTCCATTACATTCCATTAGGGTTGATTCCATTCCATTCCATTCCATTCCATTCCATTCCATTCGGTTTTATTCCATTCCATTCCATTCCATTCCATTCGAGATGATTCCATTCCATTCCATTCCATTCGGCTTTACTCCATTCCATTCCATTCCATTCCATTCGTTTTGATTCCGTTCCATTCCATTCCATTCCATTCCATTCGTTTTCATTCCATTCCATTCCATTCCATTCCATACGGATTGATTCCATTCCATTCAATTCCATTCCACTTCATTCCACTCCAATCGATTCCATTCTCGTGGATTCCATTCCAATCCATTCCATTCCATTCGGGTTATTTCAATTCCATTCCATTCAATTCATCTCGGGTTGATTACTTTATATTCCATTCTGGTTGATTCCATTCCATTCCATTCCATTCCTTTCGGGTTGAGTCCATTCCATTCCCTTCCATTCCATTACCTTCCATTCCATTCGGAATGATTCCATTCTATTCCATTCCATTCCATTCCATTCCATTCCATTCCGTTCCATTACATTCCATTCCATTCGTGTTGATTCCATTCCATTCCATTCCATTCCATTCCGTTCGTGTTACGTCCATTCCATTCCATTCCATTCTATTCCATTCAATTTGGGTTGACTCCATTCCATTCCATTCTTTTCCATTCAGGTTGATTCCATTCCATTCCATTCCATTCCATTCCATTCCATTCCATTCCATTCCATTCCATTCCATTCGGGTTGATTCCATTTCAGTCCATTACATTCCATTCCACTCCATTCCATTCCATTCGGGTTGATTCCACTCCATTCCATTCCATTCCATTCCATTCCATTCCATTCCATTCCATTCCATTCCATTCGTGTTGCTTCCATTGCATTCCATTCCATTCCAATTGGGTTGATTCCATTCCATTCCATTCCATTCCATTTCATTCAATGATATTCCATGCCATTCTATTGCATTCGGGTTGATTCCATTCCATTCCATTCCATTCCATTCCATTTCATATGACTTGATTCAATTCCATTCCATTCCATTCCATTCCATTCCTTTACATTCGGGTTGATTTCATTGCATTCAATTGCATTCCATTCCATTCAATTCGGGTTGATTCCATTCCATTCCATTCCATTCCATTCGGTTTTATTCCATTCCCTTCCATTCCATTCCATTCCATTTCATTCCATTCGATTCCATTCGTGTTGATTCCATTCCATTCCATTCCATTCCATTCCATTCCATTCCATTCCATTCCATTCGTGTTGATTCCATTCCATTCCATTCCATTCCATTCCATTCCATTCCATTCCTTTCGGGTCGATTCTATTCCATTCCATTCCATTCCATTGCATTCCATTCTTTTCCTGTTGATTTCATTCCATTCCTTTAAATTCCATTCCATTCCATTCCATTGCATTCCACTCCATTGCTATTGATTCCATTCCATTCAATTCCATTCCACTTTATTCCATTCCATTCGATTCCATTCTCGTTTATTCCACTCCATTCCATTCCGTTCCATTCGGGTTATTTCCATTCCATTCCATTCAATTCAACTACGGTTGATTCCATTATATTCCATTGGTGTTGATTCCATTCCATTCCATTCCATTCCATTCGGGTTGATTCCATTCCATTCCATTCCATTCCATTCCATTCCATTCCATGCCATGCCATTCCATTCCATTCGAATTGATTCCATTCCATTTCATTCCATTCCGTTCCATTCCTTTCGGTTTGACTCCATTCCATTGCATTCCGTTAAATTACATTCCATTCCATTCGGGTTGATTCCAATCCATTCCATTCCATTCCATTCCATTCCATTCGTGTTACATCCATTCCATTCCATTCCATTCGGGTTGACTCCATTCCATTCCATTCCATTCCATTCCATTCCTTTCCATTCCGTTAGATTCAGGTTGATTCCATTCCATTCCATTCCATTCGTGTTGATTCCATTCCACTCCATTGCATTCCATTCCATTCCATTCAATTCGGGTTGATTCCAAATCATTCTATTCCATTCCATTCCGTTCCATTCCATTCCACTCCATTCCTTTCGGGGTGATTCTATTCCATTCCATTCCATTCCATTCCATTCCATTCCAATCGGGTTGATTCCATTCCATTCCATTCTATTCCATTCCCTTCCATGCCATTCGTGTTGATTCCATTCCATTCCATTCCATTCCATTACCTTCCATTCCATTTGGGTTGATTCCATTCCAATCCATTCCATTCCATTCCATGCCGTTCCATTCCATTCGGGTTCATTCCATTCCATTCCAATCCATTACATTCCATTCCTTTCGGGGCGATTCTATTCCATTCTATTCCATTTCATTCTATTCCATTCCATTCCATTCGGATTGATTCCATTCCATTCCATTCCATTCCATTCCATTCCATTCCATTCCATTCCGTTCCATTCCTTTCGGGTTGACTCCATTCCATTCCATTCCATTCCGTTCCATTCCATTCCATTCCATTCGGGATGATTCCATTCCATTCCATTCCATTCCATTCCATTCCATTCCATTCGGGTGATTCCATTCCATTCCATTCCTTTCCATTCGGGTTGACTCCATTCCATTCCATTCCATTCCTTTCCATTCCATTCCATTCGGGTTGATTCCATTCCATTCCATTCCATTCCATTCCATTCCATTCCATTCCATTCCATTCCATTCCATGCCGTTCCATTCCATTCGGGTTGATTCCATTCCACTCCATTCCATTCCATTCCATTCCATTCCATTCCATTCCATTCCATTCCATTCCATTCGGTTTGATTCCATTCCATAACATTCAATCCCATTCCATTCCTTTGGGTTGATTCCATTCCATTCCATTCCATTCCATTCCATTCCATGCCATTCCCTTCCATTCAGTTTGATTCCATTCCATTCCATACTATTCCTTTCGGGGTTATACTATTCCATTCTATTCCATTTCATTCTATTTCATTCCATTCCATTCGGCTTGATTCCATTCCATTCCATCCCATTCCATTCCATTTGGGTTGATTCCATTCCATTCCATTCCATTCCATTCCATTCAATGCCATTCCATTCCATTCGGGTTGATTCCATTCCATTCCATACTATTCCTTTCGGGGTGATACTATTCCATTCTATTCCATTTCATTCTATTTCATTCCATTCCATTCGGCTTGATTCCATTCCATTCCATTCCATTGCATTGCATTCCATTCGGATTGATTCCATTCCATTAAATTGCATTCCACTCCATTCCATTCGGGTTGATTCCATTTCATTCCATTCCATTCCATTGCATTCGGTTTTATTCCATTCCATTCCATTCCATTCCGTTCCATTCCATTGTATTCCATTTCATTCCATTCCATTCCATTCGGGATGATTCCATTCCGTTCCATTCCATTATGCTTGATTCCATTCCATTCCATTCCATTCCATTCCATTCCATTCCATTCTTTTTGACTCCATTCCATTCCATTCCATTCCAATCGGGTTGATTCCAGTCCATTCAATTCCATTCCACTCCATTCCATTCCATTTGATTCCATTCTCGTTGATTCCATTACATTACATTCCATTCCTTTCTAGTTATTTCCATTCCATTCCATTCAATTCCACTCGGGTTCATTCAATTATATTACATTCGGGTTGATTCCATTCCATTCCATTCCATTCCATTGGGGTTGATTCCATTCCATTCCATTCCATTGGGATTGATTCCATTCCTTTCCATTCCATTCCATTCCATTCTTGTTACATCCATTCCATTCCATTCCATTCCATTCCGGTTGATTCCATTCCATTCCATTCCTTTCCATTCGGGTTGACACCATTCCATTCCATTCCTTTCCATTCCATTGGGATTGATTCCATTCCATTCCATTCCATTCCATTCCTTTCCATTCCATTCCATTCGGGTAGATTCCCTTCCATTCCATTCCATTCCATTTGGGTAGATTCCATTCCATTCCATTCCATTCCATTTCATTCCATGCCATTCCATTCCATTCTATTGCATTCGGCTTGATTCCATTCCATTCCATTCCATTCCAGTACATATGACTTGATTCCATTCCATTCCAGTCCATTCCATTCCTTTTCATTTGGGTTGATTCCATTCAATTCAATTGCATTCCATTCCATTCCATTCGGTTTGATTCCATTCCATTCCATTCCATTCCATTCCATTCCATTCGGTTTTATTCCATTCCATTCCATTCCATTCCATTACATTACATTCCATTCGAGATGATTCCATTCCATTCCATCCCATTCGGTTTGACTCCATTCCATTCGATTCCATTCCATTCCATTCCATTCCATTCGTTTTGATACCGTTCCATTCCATTCCATTCCATTCCATTCGTTTTCATTCCATTCCATTCCATTCCATTCCATACGGATTGACTCCATTCCATTCAATTCCATTCCACTCCATTCCACTCCAATCGATTCCATTCTCGTGGATTCCATTCCAATCCATTCCATTCCAGTCGGGTTATTTCAATTCCATTCCATTCAATTCCACTCGGGTTGATTACATTATATTTCATTCGGGTTGATTCCATTCCATTCCATTCCATTCCTTTCGGTTTGAGTCCATTCCATTCCATTCCATTCCATTCCATTCCATTCCATTCCATTCCATTCCATTCGGAATGATTCCATTCCATTCCATTCCATTCCATTCCATTCCATTCCATTCCATTCCGGTCCATTACATTCCATTCCATTCGGGTTGATTCCATTCCATTCCATTCCGTTAGTGTTACGTCCATTCCATTCCATTCCATTCTATTCTATTCAATTTGTGTTGATTCCATTCCATTCCATTCTTTTCCATTCGGGTTGATTCCATTCCATTCCATTCCATTCCATTCCATTCCATTCCATTCCATTCGGGTTGATTCCATTTCAGTCCATTACATTCCATTCCACTCCATTCCATTCCATTCGGGTTGATTCCATTCCAGTCTATTCCATTCCATTCCATTCCATTCGTGTTGCTTCCATTGCATTCCATTCCATTCCATTCCATTCCATTCCATTCCATTTGGGTTCATTCCATTCCATTCCATTCCATTCCATTTCATTCAATGACATTCCATGCCATTCTATTGCATTCGGGTTGATTCCATTCCATTCCATTCCATTTCATTCCATTTCATATGACTTGATTCAATTCCATTCCATTCCATTCCATTCCATTCCTTTCCATTCGGGTTGATTTCATTGCATTCAATTGCATTCCATTCCATTCAATTCGGTTTGATTCCATTCCATTCCATTCCTTTCCATTCGGTTTTATTCCATTCCCTTCCATTCCATTCCATTCCATTTCATTCCATTCGATTCCATTCGTGTTGATTCCATTCCATTCCATTCCATTCCATTCCTTTCGGGTTGATTCCATTCCATTCTATTCCATTCCATTCCGTTCCATTCCATTCCTTTCGGGTCGATTCTATTCCATTCCATTCCATTCCATTGCATTCCATTCTTTTCCTGTTGATTTCATTCCATTCCTTTAAATTCCATTCCATTCCATTCCATTGCATTCCACTCCATTGGTATTGATTCCATTCCATTCAATTCCATTCCACTTTATTCCATTCCATTCGATTCCATTCTCGTTTATTCCACTCCATTCCATTCCGTTCCATTTTGGTTATTTCCATTCCATTCCATTCAATTCAACTAGGGTTGATTCCATTATATTCCATTGTGGTTGATTCCATTTCATTCCATTCCATTCCATTCGGGTTGATTCCATTCCATTCCATTCCATTCCATTCCATTCCATTCCATTCCATTCCATGCCATGCCATTCCATTCCATTCGAATTGATTCCATTCCATTTCATTCCATTCCGTTCCATTCCTTTCGGTTTGACTCCATTCCATTGCATTCCGTTCCATTCCATTCCATTCCATTCGGGTTGATTCCAATCCATTCCATTCCATTCCATTCCATTCCATTCGTGTTACATCCATTCCATTCCATTCCATTCCATTCCATTCGGGTTGATTCCATTCCATTCCATTCCATTCCATTCCTTTCCATTCCGTTAGATTCAGGTTGATTCCATTCCATTCCATTCCATTCGTGTTGATTCCATTCCACTCCTTTGCATTCCATTCCATTCCATTCAATTCGGGTTGATTCCAAATCATTCTATTCCATTCCATTCCGTTCCATTCCATTCCACTCCATTCCTTTCGGGGTGATTCTATTCCATTCCATTCCATTCCATTCCATTCCATTCCATTCCATTCCAGTCGGGTGGATTCCATTCCATTCCATTCTATTCCATTCCATTCCATGCCATTCGTGTTGATTCCATTCCATTCCATTCCATTCCATTACCTTCCATTCCATTTGGGTTGATTCCATTCCAATCCATTCCATTCCATTCCATGCCGTTCCATTCCATTCGGGTTCATTCCATTCCATTCCAATCCATTACATTCCATTCCATTCGGGGCGATTCTATTCCATTCTATTCCATTTCATTCTATTCCATTCCATTCCATTCGGATTGTTTCCATTCCATTCCATTGCATTCCATTCCATTACATTCCATTCCGTTCCATTCCTTTCGGGTTGACTCCATTCCATTCCATTCCATTCCGTTCCATTCCATTCCATTCCATTCGTGTTACATCCATTCCCTTCCATTCCATTCCATTCCATTCCATTCCATTCCATTCATTCCTTTCCATTCCATTCCATTCCATTCGGATTGATTCCATTCCACTCCATTCCATTCCATTCCATTCCATTCCATTCCTTTCCATTCCATTTCATTCGGGTTGATTCAATTCCATTCCTCTCCATTCGTGTTGATTACATTCCACTCCATTCCATTCAATTCCATTTCATACCAATCCATTCCGGTTGATTCCATTCCATTCCATTCCATTCCATTCCATTCCATTCCATTCGAGTTGATTCAATTCCAGTCCATTCCATTCCATTCCACTCCATTCGGGTTGATTCCATTCCATTCCATTCCATTCCATTCCATTCCATTCCATGTCATTCCATTCCATTCCATGCCATTCCATTCCATTTGGATTGATTCCATTACATTCCATTCCATTCCGTTCCATTCCTTTCGGTTTGACTCCATTCCATTTCATTCCGTTCCATTCCATTCCATTCCATTCGGGTTGATTCCAATCCATTCCATTCCATTCCATTCCATTCCATTCCATTCGTGTTACATCCATTCCATTCCATACCATTCCGTTCCATTCGGGTTGATTCCATTCCATTCCATTCCTTTCCATTCGGGTTGATTGCATTCCATTCCATTCCATTCAATTCCATTCTTTTCCATTCCATTCCATTCCATTCGGATTGTTTCCATTCCATTCCATTCCATTCCATTCCATTCCATTCCCTTCCATTCCATTAGATTCGGGTTGATTCCGTTCAATTCCATTCCATTCGTATTGATTCCATTCCACTCCATTCTATTCCATTCCAATCCATTCCATTCGGGTTGATTCCATATCATTCTATTCCATTCCATTCCGTTCCATTCCATTCCACTCCATTCCTTTCGGGGTGATTCTATTCCATTCCATTCCATTCCATTCCATTCCATTCCATTCCATTCCAATCGGGTTGATTCCATTCCATTCCATTCTATTCCATTCCATTCCATGCCATTCGTGTTGATTCCATTCCATTCCATTCCATTCCATTACCTTCCACTCCATTTGGGTTGATTCCTTTCCAATCCATTCCATTCCATTCCATGCCGTTCCATTCCATTCGGGTTCATTCCATTCCATTCCAGTCCATTACATTCCATTCCTTTCGGGGGGTTTCTATTCCATTCTATTCCATTTCATTCTATTCCATTCCATTCCATTCGGATTGATTCCATTCCATTCCATTCCATTCCATTCCGTTCCATTCCTTTCGTGTTGACTCCATTCCATTCCATTCCATTCCGTTCCATGCCATTCCATTCCATTCGGGATGATTCCATTCCATTCCATTCCATTCCATTCCATTCCATTCGTGTTACATCCATTCCATTCAATTTCATTCCATTCCATTCCATTCCATTCCATTCCATTCCATTCCTTTCCATTCCATTCCATTCCATTCGGATTGATTCCATTCCATTCCATTTCTTTCCATTCCATTTCATTCGGGTTGATTCAATTCCATTCCTCTCCATTCGTGTTGATTACATTCCACTCCATTCCATTCAATTCCATTTCATACCAATCCATTACGGTTGATTCCATTCCATTCCATTCCATTCCATTCGGGTTGATTCCATTCCAGTCCATTCCATTCCATTCCATTCGTGTTATATCCATTCCATTCCATTCCATTCCATTCCATTCCATTCCATTCCATTCCATTCCATTCCTTTCCATTCCATTCCATTCAGGTTCATTCCATTCCATTCCAATCCATTACATTCCATTCCATTCGGGGCGATTCTATTCCATTCTATTCCATTTCATTCTATTCCATTCCATTCCATTCGGATTGATTCCATTCCATTCCATTGCATTCCATTCCATTCCATTCCATTCCGTTCCATTCCTTTCGGGTTGACTCCATTCCATTCCATTCCATTCCGTTCCATTCCATTCCATTCCATTCGTGTTACATCCATTCCCTTCCATTCCATTCCATTCCATTCCATTCCATTCCATTCATTCCTTTCCATTCCATTCCATTCCATTCGGATTGATTCCATTCCACTCCATTCCATTCCATTCCATTCCATTCCATTCCTTTCCATTCCATTTCATTCGGGTTGATTCAATTCCATTCCTCTCCATTCGTGTTGATTACATTCCACTCCATTCCATTCAATTCCATTTCATACCAATCCATTCCGGTTGATTCCATTCCATTCCATTCCATTCCATTCCATTCCATTCCATTCGGGTTGATTCCATTCCAGTCCATTCCATTCCATTCCACTCCATTCGGGTTGATTCCATTCCATTCCATTCCATTCCTTTCCATTTAATTCCATTCGTGTTGATTCCATTCCATTCCATTCCATTCCATTCCATTTTGGTTGATTCCATTCCATTCCATTCCATTTCATTCCATGCCATTCCATTCCATTCCATTCCATTCCATTCCAATCGGGTTGATTCCATTCCATTCCATTCCATTCCATTCCATGACATTCGTGATGATTACATTCCATTCAATTCCATTCCATTACCTTCCGTTCCATTTGGGTTGATTCCATTCCAATCCATTCCATTCCATTCCATGCCGTTCCATTCCATTCGGGTTCATTCCATTCCATTCCATTCCATTCCATTCCATTCATTCCTTTCCATTCCATTCCATTCCACTCGGATTGACTCCATTCCATTCCATTCCATTCCATTCAATTCCATTCATTCCTTTCCATTCCATTCCATTCCTTTCGGATTGATTCCATTCCATTCCATTCCATTCCATTCCATTCCATTCCATTCCATTGCATTCCATTCCATTCCTTTCCATTCCATTTCATTCGGGTTGATTCAATTCCATTCCTCTCCATTCGTGTTGATTACATTCCACTCCATCCCATTCAATTCCATTTCATACCAATCCATTCCTGTTGATTCCATTCCATTCCATTCCATTCCATTCCATTCGGGTTGATTCCGTTCCTGTCCATTCCATTCCATTCCACTCCATTCGGGTTGATTCCATTCCATTCCATTCCATAACTTTCCATTAAATTCCATTCGTGTTGATTCCATTCCATTCCATTCCATTCCATTCCATTTTGGTTGATTCCATTCCATTCCATTGCATTTCATTCCATGCCATTCCATTTCATTCCATTCCATTCCATTCCAATCGGGTTGATTCCATTCCATTCCATTCCATTCCATTCCATGCCATTCGTGTTGATTCCATTCCATTCAATTCCATTCCATTACCTTCCGTTCCATTTGTGTTGATTCCATTCCAATCCATTCCATTCCATTCCATGCCGTTCCAATCCATTCGGTTTCATTCCATTCAATTCCATTCCATTCCATTCCATTCCTTTCGGGGTGATTCTATTCCATTCTATTCCATTTCATTCTATTCCATTCCATTCCATTCGGATTGATTCCTTTCCATTCCATTCCATTCAATTCCATTCCATTCCATTCCATTCCATTCCATGTCATTCCATTCCATTCCATGCCATTCCACTCCATTTGGATTGATTCCATTACATTCCATTCCATTCCGTTCCATTCCTTTCGGTTTGACTCCATTCCATTTCATTCCGTTCCATTCCATTCCATTCCATTCGGGTTGATTCCAATCCATTCCATTCCATTCCATTCCATTCAATTCCATTCGTGTTACATCCATTCCATTCCATACCATTCCGTTCCATTCGGGTTGATTCCATTCCATTCCATTCCTTTCCATTCGGGTTGATTGCATTCCATTCCATTCCACTCAATTCCATTCTTTTCCATTCCATTCCATTCCATTCGGATTGTTTCCATTCCATTCCATTCCATTCCATTCCCTTCCATTCCATTAGATTCGGGTTGATTCCGTTCCATTCCATTCCATTCGTGTTGATTCCATTCCACTCCATTCTATTCCATTCCATTCCATTCCATTCGGGTTGATTCCATATCATTCTATTCCATTCCATTCCGTTCCATTCCGTTCCACTCCATTCCTTTCGGGGTGATTCTATTCCATTCCATTCCATTCCATTCCATTCCATTCCATTCCAATCGGGTTGATTCCATTCCATTCCATTCTATTCCATTCCATTCCATTCCATTCGGGTTGATTCCATTCCAGTCCATTCCATTCCATTCCACTCCATTCGGGTTGATTCCATTCCATTCCATTCCATTCCTTTCCATTTAATTCCATTCGTGTTGATTCCATTCCATTCCATTCCATTCCATTCCATTTTGGTTGATTCCATTCCATTCCATTCCATTTCATTCCATGCCATTCCATTCCACTCCATTCCATTCCATTCCAATCGGGTTGATTCCATTCCATTCCATTCCATTCCATTCCATGACATTCGTGATGATTACATTCCATTCAATTCCATACCATTACCTTCCGTTCCATTTGGGTTGATTCCATTCCAATCCATTCCATTCCATTCCATGCCGTTCCAATCCATTCGGGTTCATTCCATTCCATTCCATTCCATTCATTCCTTTCCATTCCATTCCATTCCACTCGGATTGACTCCATTCCATTCCATTCCATTCCATTCCATTCCATTCATTCCTTTCCATTCCATTCCATTCCTTTCGGATTGATTCCATTCCATTCCATTCCATTCCATTCCATTCCATTGCATTCCATTCCATTCCTTTCCATTCCATTTCATTCGGGTTGATTCAATTCCATTCCTCTCCATTCGTGTTGATTACATTCCACTCCATCCCATTCAATTCCATTTCATACCAATCCATTCCTGTTGATTCCATTCCATTCCATTCCATTCCATTCCATTCGGGTTGATTCCGTTCCTGTCCATTCCATTCCATTCCACTCCATTCGGGTTGATTCCATTCCATTCCATTCCATAACTTTCCATTAAATTCCATTCGTGTTGATTCCATTCCATTCCATTCCATTTTGGTTGATTCCATTCCATTCCATTGCATTTCATTCCATGCCATTCCATTCCATTCCATTCCATTCCATTCCAATCGGTTTGATTCCATTCCATTCCATTCCATTCCATTCCATGCCATTCGTGTTGATTCCATTCCATTCAATTCCATTCCAATACCTTCCGTTCCATTTGGGTTGATTCCATTCCAATCCATTCCATTCCATTCCATGCCGTTCCAATCCATTCGGTTTCATTCCATTCCATTCCATTCCATTCCATTCCATTCCATTCCATTCCTTTCGGGGTGATTCTATTCCATTCTATTCCATTTCATTCTATTCCATTCCATTCCATTCGGATTGATTCCTTTCCATTCCATTCCATTCCATTCCATTCCATTCCATTCCATTCCATGTCATTCCATTCCATTCCATGCCATTCCATTCCATTTGGATTGATTCCATTACATTCCATTCCATTCCGTTCCATTCCTTTCGGTTTGACTCCATTCCATTTCATTCCGTTCCATTCCATTCCATTCCATTCGGGTTGATTCCAATCCATTCCATTCCATTCCATTCCATTCCATTCCATTCGTGTTACATCCATTCCATTCCATACCATTCCGTTCCATTCGGGTTGATTCCATTCCATTCCATTTCTTTCCATTCGGGTTGATTGCATTCCATTCCATTCCATTCAATTCCATTCTTTTCCATTCCATTCCATTCCATTCGGATTGTTTCCATTCCATTCCATTCCATTCCATTCCATTCCATTCCCTTCCATTCCATTAGATTCGGGTTGATTCCGTTCCATTCCATTCCATTCGTGTTGATTCCATTCAACTCCATTCTATTCCATTCCATTCCATTCCATTCGGGTTGATTCCATATCATTCTATTCCATTCCATTCCGTTCCATTCCATTCCACTCCATTCCTTTCGGGGTGATTCTATTCCATTCCATTCCATTCCATTCCATTCCATTCCATTCCAATCGGGTTGATTCCATTCCATTCCATTCTATTCCATTCCATTAAATGCCATTCGTGTTGATTCCATTCCATTCCATTCCATTCCATTACCTTCCATTCCATTTGGGTTGATTCCTTTCCAATCCATTCCATTCCATTCCATGCCGTTCCATTCCATTCGGGTTCATTCCATTCCATTCCAGTCCATTACATTCCATTCCTTTCGGGGGGTTTCTATTCCATTCTATTCCATTTCATTCTATTCCATTCCATTCCATTCGGATTGATTCCATTCCATTCCATTCCATTCCATTCCGTTCCATTCCTTTCGTGTTGACTCCATTCCATTCCATTCCATTCCGTTCCATGCCATTCCATTCCATTCGGGATGATTCCATTCCATTCCATTCCATTCCATTCCATTCGTGTTACATCCGTTCCATTCCATTCCATTCCATTCCATTCCATTCCATTCCATTCCATTCCATTCCATTCCTTTCCATTCCATTCCATTCCATTCGGATTGATTCCATTCCATTCCATTTCTTTCCATTCCATTTCATTCGGGTTGATTCAATTCCATTCCTCTCCATTCGTGTTGATTACATTCCACTCCATTCCATTCAATTCCATTTCATACCAATCCATTACGGTTGATTCCATTCCATTCCATTCCATTCCATTCGGGTTGATTCCATTCCAGTCCATTCCATTCCATTCCATTCGTGTTACATCCATTCCATTCCATTCCATTCCATTCCATTCCATTCCATTCCATTCCATTCCTTTCCATTCCATTCCATTCGGGTTGATTCCATTCCATTCAATTCCATTCGTTTTGATTCCATTCCATTCCATTCCATTCGGGTAGATTCCATTCCATTCCATTCCATTCCATTCCATTCCATTCCATTCCATTCCATTCCATACCATTCCATTCGGGTTGATTCCATTCAATTCCATTCTATTGCATTCGGGTTGATTCCATTCCATTCCATTCCATTCCTTTCCATTACTTATGACTTGATTCCATTCCATTCCATTCCATTCCATTCCATTCCATTCCATTCGGCTTGATTCCATTCCATTCCATTCCATTCCATTCCATTTCATTCGGTTTTATTCCATTCCATTCCATTCCATTCCATTCCATTCCATTCCATTCCATTCCATTCCATTCGGTATGATTCCATTCCAGTCCATTCCATTCGGCTTGATTCCATTCCATTCCATTCTATTCCATTCGTTTTGATTCCGTTCCATTCCATTCCATTCCATTCGTTTTGATTCCATTCCATTCCATTCGGGTTGATTGCATTCCACTCCATTCCATTTCATTCGATTCCATTCTCGTTGATTCCATTCCAATCCATTCCATTCCATTCGGGTTATTTCAATTCCATTCCTTTCAATTCCACTCGAGTTGATTACATTTTATTCCATTCGGGTTGATTGCATTCCATTCTATTCCATTCCATTCCATTGGGTTTGATTCCATTCCATTCCATTCCATTCCATTCCATTCAGTTCCATTCCATTCCATTCGGATTGATTCCATTCCATTCCATTCCATTCCATTCCATTCCATTCCATTCCATTCAGTTAACATCCATTCCATTCCATTCCATTCCATTCCATTCGGGTTGATTCCATTCCACTCCATTCCTTTCCATTCGGGTTGACTCCATTCCATTCCATTCCATTCCATTCCATTCCATTCCTTTCCATTCCATTGGGATTGATTCCATTCCATTGCATTCCATTCCATTCCTTTCCATTCCATTCCATTCGGGTTGAATCCATTCCAATCCATTCCATACCATTTGGGTTGATACCATTCCATTCCATTCCATTCCATTCCATTCCATTCCATTCCATTCGGATTGATTCCATTCCATTCCATTCCATTCCATACCATGCCATTCCATTCGTGTTACATCCATTCCATTCCATTCCATTCCATTCCATTCCATTCCGGTTGATTCCATTCCATTACATTCCTTTCCATTCGGGTTGACTCCATTCCATTCCATTCCATTCCTTTCCATTCCACTGTGATTGATTCCATTCCATTCCATTCCATTCCATTCCTCTCCATTCCATTCCATTCGGCTTGACTCCATTCCATTCCATTCCATTCCATTCCATTCCATTCGTTTTGATTCTGTTCCATTCCATTCCATTCCATTCCATTCGTTTTGATTCCATTCCATTACATTCCATTCCACTCCATTCCATTCTATTCGATTCCATTCTCGTTGATTCCTTTCCAATCCATTCCATTTCTTTCGGGTTATTTCAATTCCATTCCATTCAATTCCATTCGGGTTGATTACATTATATTCCATTCGGGTTGATTCCATTCCATTCCATTCCATTCCATTCGGGTTTGTTCCATTCAATTCCATTCCATTCCATTCCATTCGGAATGATTCCATTCCATTCCATTCCGTTCTATTCCTCTCGGGTTGACTCCATTCCATTCCATTCCGTTCCATTACATTCCATTCCATTCGAGTTGATTCCATTCCATTCCATTCCATTCCATTCCGTTCGTGTTACATCCATTCCATTCCATTCCATTCCATTCCATTCCATTCCATTCGGGTTGATTCCATTCCATTCCTTTCCATTCCTTTCCATTAAATTCCATTCGTGTTTATTCCATTCCATTCCATTCCATTTGGGTTGATTCCATTCCATTCCATTCCATTTCATTCCATGCCATTCCATTCCATTCTATTCCATTCGGGTTGATTCCATTCCATTCCACTCCATTACATATGACTTGATTCCATTCCATTCCATTCCATTCCATTCGGCTTTATTCCATTCCTTTCCATTCCATTTCATTTGGGTTGATTCCATTCCATTCCATTCCTTTCCATTCGGCTTGACTCCATTCCAATCCATTCCATTCCAGTCATTTCCATTCCATTCGGATTGATTCCATTCCATTCCATTCCATTCCTTTCCATTCCATTCCATTTGGGTTGATTCCATTCCATTCAATTCCATTCGTTTTGATTCCATTCCATTCCATTCCATTCCATTCCATTCCATTCGGGTTGATTCCATTCCATTCCATTCTATACCATTCCATTAGGGTTGACTCCATTCCACTCCATTCTATTGCATTCGGGTTGATTCCATTCCATTCCATTCCATTCCTTTCCATTACATATGACTTGATTCCATTCCATTCCATTCCATTCCATTCCATTCCATTCCATTCCATTCGGGTTGATTCCAATCCATTCCATTCCTTTCCATTCCATTTCATTCGGTTTTATTCCATTCCATTCCATTCCATTCCATTCCATTCCATTCCATTCCATTCCATTCGGCTTGATTCCATTCCATTCCATTCCATTCCATTCCATTCCATTCCATTCCATTCGTTTTGATTCCGTTCCATTCCATTCCATTCCATTCGTTTTGCTTCCATTCCATTCCATTCCATTCCATTCGGGTTGATTCCATTCCACTCCATTCCATTCCATTCGATTCCATTCTCGTTGATTCCATTCCAATCCCTTCCATTCCATTCGGGTTATTTCAATTCCATTCCTTTCAATTCCACTCGGGTTGATTACATTTTATTCCATTCGGGTTGATTGCCTTCCATTCCATTCCATTCCATTCGGGTTGATTCTATTCCATTCCATTCCATTCCATTCCATTCCATTCCATTCCATTCGCAATGATTCCATTCCATTCCATTCCATTCCATTACATTACATATGACTTGTTTCCATTCCATTCCATTCCATTCCATTCCATTCCTTTCCATTCGGGTTGATTTCATTGCATTCAATTGCATTCCATTCCATTCAATTCGGGTTGATTCCATTCCATTCCATTCCATTCGGATTTATTCCATTCCCTTCCATTCCTTTCCATTCCATTTCTTTCCATTCCATTCCATTCGGGATGATTCCATTCCATTCCATTCCATTCAGCTTGATTCCTTTCCATTCCATTCCATTCCAATCCATTCCATTCGTTTTGATTCCATTCCATTCCATTCCATTCCATTCCATTCCATTCCATTCCATTCGTTTAGATTCCATTCCATTCCATTCCATTCCATTCCATTCGTGTTGATTCAATTCCATTCCATTCCCTTCCATTCGGCTTGATTCCATTCCCTTCCATTCCTTTTCATTCCATTCCATTCGTTTTGATTGCATTCCAATCCATTCCATTCCATTCGGGTTGATTCCATTCAATTAAATTCTATTCCTCTCCATTCCATTCCATTCGATTCCATTCTCGTTGATTCCACTCCATTCCATTCAATTCCATTCTGGTTATTTCCATTCCATTCGATTCAATTACACTCGGGTTGATTCCATTATATTCTATTCATGTTAATTCCATTCCATTCCATTCCATTCCATTCGGGTTGATTCCATTCCATTCCATTCCATTCCATTCTGATTGATTCCATTCCATTCAATTCCATTCCATTATATTCCATTCCAATCGGGTTGATTCCATTCCATTCCAATCCATTCCATTCGATTTGATTCCATTCCATTCCATTCAATTCCATTCCTTTCCATTCGTGTTGATTCCATTCCATTCCATTCCATCGCATTCCATTCCATTTGGGGTGATTCCATTCCATTCCATTCCATTCCATTCCATTCCATTCCATTCCATTCCATGCCATTACATTCCATTCGGGTTGTTTCCATTCCATTCCATACTAGTCCTTTCGGGGTGATACTATTCCATTCTATTCCATTTCATTCTATTCCACGCCATTCCATTCCGGTTGATTCCATTTCATTCCATTCCATTCCATTCCATTCGGTTTCATTCCATTCCATTCCATTCCATTCGATTTCATTCCATTCCAATCTTTTTGACTCCATTCCATTTCACTCCATTCCATTCGGGTTGATTCCATTCCATTCAATTCAATTCCACTCCATTCCATTCCATTCGATTCCTTTCTCGTTGATTCCATTCCATTCCATTCCATTCGGGTTGATTCCATTCCATTCAATTCCATTCGTTTTGATTCCATTCCATTCCATTCCATTCCATTGCATTCCATTCTATTCCATTCCATTCCATTCGGGTTGATTCCATTCCATTCCATTCCATTCCATTCCATTCCATTCCATTCCATTCCCTTCCATTCCATTCCATACCATTCCATTCGGGTTGATTCCATTCCATTCCATTCTATTGCATTCGGGTTGATTCCATTCCATTCCATTCCATTCCTTTCCATTACATATGACTTGATTCCATTCCATTCCATTCCATTCCATTCCATTCCATTCCATTCGGCTTGATTCCATTCCATTCCATTCCATTTCATTCGGTTTTATTCCATTCCATTCCATTCCATTCCATTCCATTCCATTCCATTCCATTCCATTTCATTCCATTCCATTCCATTCCATTCCATTCCATTTCATTCCATTCCATTCCATTCGGTATGATTCCATTCCATTCCATTCCATTCGGCTTGATTCCATTCCATTCCATTTCATTCCATTCTATTCCATTCGTTTTGATTCCGTTCCATTCCATTCCATTCCATTCGTTTTGATTCCATTCCATTCCATTCCATTCCATTCAGGTTGATTCCATTCCACTCCATTCCATTCCATTCGATTCCATTCTCGTTGATTCCATTCCAATCCATTCCATTCCATTCGGGTTATTTCAATTCCATTCCTTTCAATTCCACTCGGGTTGATTACATTTTATTCCATTCGGGTTGATTGCATTCCATTCTATTCCATTCCATTCCATTGGGGTTGATTCCATTCCTTTCCATTCCTTTCCTTTCCATTCCATTCCATTCCATTCCATTCGTGTTACATCCATTCCATTCCATTCCGGTTGATTCCATTCCATTCCATTCCTTTCCATTCGGGTTGACACCATTCCATTCCATTCCATTCCATTCCTTTCCATTCCATTGGTATTGATTCCATTCCATTCCATTCCATTCCATTCCTTTCCATTCCATTCCATTCGGGTTGATTCCATTCCATTCCATTTGGGTAGATTCCATTCCATTCCATTCCATTCCATTTCATTCCATGCCATTCCATTCCATTCTATTGCATTCGGCTTGATTCCATTCCATTCCATTCCATTCCAGTACATATGACTTGATTCCATTCCATTCCAGTCCATTCCATTCCTTTCCATTTGGGCTGATTCCATTCAATTCAATTGCATTCCATTCCATTCCATTCGGGTTGATTCCATTCCATTCCATTCCATTCCATTCCATTCGGTTTTATTCCATTCCATTCCATTCCATTCCATTCCATTCCATTCCATTCCATTCCATTCGAGATGATTCCATTCCATTCCATTCCATTCGGCTTGACTCCATTGCATTCGATTCCATTCCATTCCATTCCATTCCATTCGTTTTGATACCGTTCCATTCCATTCCATTCCGTTCCATTCGTTTTCATTCCATTCCATTCCATTCCATTCCATACGGATTGATTCCATTCCATTCAATTCCATTCCACTCCATTCCACTCCAATCGATTCCATTCTCGTGGATTCCTTTCCAATCCATTCCATTCCATTCGGGTTATTTCAATTCCATTCCATTCAATTCCACTCGGGTTGATTACATTATATTCCATTCGGGTTGATTCCATTCCATTCCATTCCATTCCTTTCGGGTTGAGTCCATTCCACTCCATTCCATTCCATTCCATTCCATTCCATTCCATTCCATTCGGAATGATTCCATTCCATTCCATTCCATTCCATTCCATTCCATTGCATTCCATTCCGTTCCATTACATATGACTTGATTCCATTCCATTCCATTCCATTCCATTCCATTCCATTCCATTCCATTCCATTCCATTCCATTCCATTCGGCTTGATTCCATTCCATTCCATTCCATTCCATTCCATTTCATTCGGTTTTATTCCATTCCATTCCATTCCATTCCATTCCATTCCATTCCATTCCATTCCATTCCATTTCATTCCATTCCATTCCATTCCATTCCATTCCATTTCATTCCATTCCATTCCATTCGGTATGATTCCATTCCATTCCATTCCATTCGGCTTGATTCCATTCCATTCCATTCCATTCCATTCTATTCCATTCGTTTTGATTCCGTTCCATTCCATTCCATTCCATTCGTTTTGATTCCATTCCATTCCATTCGGGTTGATTCCATTCCACTCCATTCCATTCCATTCGATTCCATTCTCGTTGATTCCATTCCAATCCATTCCATTCCATTCGGGTTATTTCAATTCCATTCCTTTCAATTCCACTCGGGTTGATTACATTTTATTCCATTCGGGTTGATTGCATTCCATTCTATTCCATTCCATTCCATTGGGGTTGATTCCATTCCATTCCATTCCTTTCCTTTCCATTCCATTCCATTCCATTCCATTCGTGTTACATCCATTCCATTCCATTCCGGTTGATTCCATTCCATTCCATTCCTTTCCATTCGGGTTGACACCATTCCATTCCATTCCATTCCATTCCTTTCCATTCCATTGGTATTGATTCCATTCCATTCCATTCCATTCCATTCCTTTCCATTCCATTCCATTCGGGTTGATTCCATTCCATTCCATTTGGGTAGATTCCATTCCATTCCATTCCATTCCATTTCATTCCATGCCATTCCATTCCATTCTATTGCATTCGGCTTGATTCCATTCCATTCCATTCCACTCCATTACATATGACTTGATTCCATTCCATTAAATTCCATTCCATTCGGCTTTATTCCATTCTATTCCATTCCATTTCATTCGGGTTGATTCCATTCCATTCCATTCCTTTAAATTCGGGTTGAATCCATTCCAATCCATTCCATTCCAGTCATTTCCATTCCATTCGGATTGATTCCATTCCATTCCATTCCATTCCTTTCCATTCCATTCCATTCGGGTTGATTCCATTCCATTCAATTCCATTCGTTTTCATTCCATTCCATTCCATTCCATTCCATTCCATTCCATTCGGGTTGATTCCCTTCCATTCCATTACATTCCATTCCATTCCATTCCATTCCATTCTATTCCATTCCATACCATTCCATTCCATTCCATTCGGGATGAATCCATTCCATTCCATTCCATTATGCTTGATTCCATTCCGCTCCATTCCATTCCATTCCATTCCATTCCATTCTTTTTGACTCCATTCCATTCCATTCCATTCCATTCGGGTTGATTACATTCCATTCTATTCCATTCCACTCCATTCCATTCCATTCGATTCCATTCTCGTTGATTCCATTCCATTCCATTGCATTCCTTTCGAGTTATTTCCATTCCATTCCATTCAATTCCACTCGAGTTGATTCTATTATGTTACATTCGGGTTGATTCCATTCCATTCCATTCCATTCCATTGGGGAAGATTGATTCCATTCCATTCCATTCCATTCCATTCCATTCCATTCCATTCAGGTTACATCCATTCCATTCCATTCCATTCCATTCCATTCGGGTTGTTTCCATTCCATTCCATTCCTTTAGATTCGGGTTGACTCCATTCCATTCCATTCCATTCCATTCCTTTCCATTCCATTGGGATTGATTCCATTCCATTCCATTCCAATCCATTCCTTTCCATTCCATTACATTCGGGTTGAATCCATTCCATTCCATTCCATACCATTTGGGTTGATACCATTCCATTCCATTCAATTCCATTCTATTCCATTCGGATTGATTCCATTCCATTCCATTCCATACCATGCCATTCCATTCGTGTTACATCCATTCCATTCCATTCCATTCCATTCCATTCCATTCCATTCCATTCCATTCCATTCCATTCCGGTTGATTCCATTCCATTCCATTCCTTTCCATTCGGGTTGACTCCATTCCATTCCATTCCATTCCATTCCTTTCCATTCCACTCCATTCCATTCGGGTTGATTCCATTCCATTCCATTCCATTCCATTCGTGTTACATCCATTCCATTCCATTGCATTCCATTCCATTCCATTCCTTTCGGGTTGATTCCAAATCATTCCATTCCATTGCCTTCCATTCCATTCCACTCCATTCCCTTCTGGGTGATTCTATTCCATTCCATTCCATTCCATTCCATTACATATGACTTGATTCCATTCCATTCCATTCCATTCCATTCCATTCCATTCCATTCGGGTTGATTTCATTGCATTGAATTTCATTCCATTCCATTCAATTCGGGTTGATTCCATTCCATTATTTCCATTTCACTCGGTTTTATTCCATTCCATTCCATTCCATTCCATTCTCGTTGATTCCATTCCAATCCATTCCATTCCATTCGGGTTATTTCAATTCCATTCCATTCAATTCCACTCGGGTTGATTACATTATATTCCATTCTGGTTGATTCCATTCCATTCCATTTCATTCCATTCGGGTTGATTCCATTCCATTCCATTCCATTCCATTCCATTCCATTCCATTCCATTCCATTCGGAATGATTCCATTCCATTCCATTCCATTCCATTCCATTCCATTCCATTCCATTACATTACATATGACTTGATTCCATTCCATTCCATTCCATTCCTTTCCTTTCCATTCGGGATGATTTCATTGCATTCAATTGCATTCCATTCCATTCCTTTCCATTCCATTCCATTCGGCTTGACTCCATTCCATTCCATTCCATTCCATTCCATTCGTTTTGATTCTGTTCGATTCCATTCCATTCCATTCCATTCGTTTTGATTCCATTCCATTACATTCCATTCCATACGGGTTGATTCCATTCCATTCAATTCCATTCCACTCCATTCCATTCCCTTCGATTCCATTCTCGTTGATTCCTTTCCAATTCATTCCATTCCACTCGGGTTATTTCAATTCCATTCCATTCAATTCCACTCGGGTTGATTACATTATATTCCATTCGGGTTGATTCCATTCCATTCCATTCCATTCCATTCGGGTTGATTCCATTCCATTCCATTCCATTCCATTCCATTGCATTCCATTCGGAATGATTCCATTCCATTCCATTCCGTTCCATTCCTCTCGGTTTGACTCCATTCCATTCCATTCCTTTCCATTACATTCCATTCCATTCGGGTTGATTCCATTCCATTCCATTCCATTCCATTCCATTCGTGTTCCATCCATTCCAATCCATTCCATTCCATTCCATTCCATTCGGGATGATTCCATTCCATTCCTTTCCAATAATTTCCATTAAATTCCATTCGTGTTTATTCCATTCCATTCCATTCCATTAGGGTTGATTCCATTCCATTCCATTCTATTTCATTCCATGCCATTCCATTCCATTCTATTCCATTCGGGTTGATTCCATTCCATTCCACTCCATTACATATGACTTGATTCCATTCCATTCCATTCGGATTTATTCCAATCCATTCCATTCGATATCATTCGGGTTGATTCCATTCCATTCCATTCCTTTCCATTCGGGTTGACTCCATTCCAATCCATTCCATTCCAGTCATTTCCATTCCATTCGGATTGATTCCATTCCATTCCATTCCATTCCTTTCCATTCCATTCCATTCGGGTTAATTCCATTCCATTCAATTCCATTCGTTTTGATTCCATTCCATTCCATTCCATTCCATTCCATTCCATTCGGGTTGATTCCCTTCCATTCCATTCCATTCCATTCCATTCCATTCCATTCCATTCCATTCCATTCCATACCATTCCATTCGGGTTGATTCCATTCCATTCCATTCTATTGCATTCGGGTTCATTCCATTCCATTCCATTCCATTCCTTTCCATTACATATGACTTGATTCCATTCCATTCCATTCCATTCCATTCCATTCCATTCCATTCCATTCCATTCCCTTCCATTCCGGTTGATTTCATTCCATTCCATTCCTTTCCATTGGGATTGATTCCATTCCATTCCATTCCATTCCATTCCTTTCCATTCCATTCCATTCGGCTTGACTCCATTCCATTCCATTCCATTCCATTCCATTCGTTTTGATTCTGTTCCATTCCATTCCATTCCATTCCATTCGTTTTGATTCCATTCCATTACATTCCATTCCATACGGGTTGATTCCATTCCATTCAATTCCATTCCACTCCATTCCATTCCATTCGATTCCATTCTCGTTGATTCCTTTCCAATTCATTCCATTCCAATCGGGTTGATTCCATTCCATTCCATTACATTCCATTCGGGTTGATTCCATTCCATTCCAATCCATTCCAATCCATTCGGAATGATTCCATTCCATTCCATTCCGTTCCATTCCTCTCGGGTTGACTCCATTCCATTACATTCCGTTCCATTACATTCCCTTCCATTCGGGTTGATCCCATTCCATTCCATTCAATTCCATTCCGTTCGTGTTACATCCATTCCATTCCATTCCATTCCGTTCCATTCCATTCCATTCGGGTTGATTCCATTCCATTCCTTTCCATTCCTTTCCATTAAATTCCATTCGTGTTTATTCCATTCCATTCCAATCCATTTGGGTTGATTCCATTCCATTCCATTCCATTTCATTCCATGCCATTCCATTCCATTCTATTCCATTCGGGTTGATTCCATTCCATTCCACTCCATTACGTATGACTTGATTCCATTCCATTCCATTCCATTCCATTCGGCTTCATTCCATTCCATTCCACTCCATTTCATTCGGGTTGATTCCATTCCATTCCATTCCTTTCCATTCCGGTTGAGTCCATTCCAATCCATTCCATTCCAGTCATTTCCATTTCATTCGGATTGATTCCATTTCATTCCATTCCTTTCCTTTCCATTCCATTGCATTCGGGTTGATTCCATTCCATTCAATTCCATTCGTTTTGATTCCAATCCATTCCATTCCATTCCATTCGGGTTGATTCCATTCCATTCCATTCCATTCCATTCCATTCCATTCCATTCCATTCCATTCCATTCCATTCCATTCCATTCCATTCCATACCTTTCCATTCTGGTTGATTCCATTCCATTCCATTCTATTGCATTCGGGTTGATTCCATTCCATTCCATCCCATTCCTTTCCATTACATATGACTTGATTCCATTCCATTCCATTCCATTCCATTCCATTCGGGTTGATTCCACTCCATTCCATTCCATTCCATTCCATTTCATTCGGTTTTATTCCATTCCATTCCATTCCATTCCATTCCATTCCATTCCATTCCATTTCATTGCATACCATTCCATTCGGTATGATTCCATTCCATTCCATTCCATTCCATTCGGCTTGATTCCATTCCATACCATTCCATTCCATTCGTTTTGTTTCCGTTCCATTCCATTCCATTCCATTCGTTTTGATTCCATTCCATTCCATTCCATTCCATTCGGGTTGATTCCATTCCACTCCATTCCATTCCATTCGATTCCATTCTCGTTGATTCCATTCCAATCCATTCCATTCCATTCGGTTTATTTCAATTCCATTCCTTTCAATTCCACTCGGGTTGATTACATTTTATTCCATTCTGGTTGATTCCATTCCATTCCATTCCATTCCATTCGGGTTGATTCCATTCCATTCCATTCCATTCCTTTCCATTCCCTTCCATTCGTGTTGATTCCATTCCATTCAATTCCATTCATTTTGATTCCATTCCATTCCATTCCATTACATTCCATTCCATTGGGGTTGATTCCATTCCATTCCATTCCATTCCATTCCATTCCATTCCATTCCCTTCCATTCCATACCATTCCATTCGGGTTGATTCCATTCCATTCCATTCCATTCGGGATGATTCCATTCCATTCCTTTCCAATCATTTCCATTAAATTCCATTCGTGTTTATTCCATTGCATTCCATTCCATTTGGGTTGATTCCATTCCATTCCATTCCATTTCATTCCATGCCATTCCATTCCATTCTATTCCATTCGGGTTGATTCCATTCCATTCCACTCCATTACATGTGACTTGATTCCTTTCCATTCCATTCCATTCCATTCGGCTTTATTCCAATCCATTCCATTCCATATCATTCGGGTTGATTCCATTCCATTCCATTCCTTTCCATTCGGGTTGACTCCATTCCAATCCATTCCATTCCAGTCATTTCCATTCCATTCGGATTGATTCCATTCCATTCCATTCCATTCCATTCCTTTCCATTCCATTCCATTCGGGTTGATTCCATTCCATTCAATTCCATTCGTTTTGATTCCATTCCATTCCATTCCATTCCATTCCATTCCATTCCATTCGGGTTGATTCCCTTCCATTCCATTCCATTCCATTCCATTCCATTCCATTCCATTCCATTCCATTCCATTCCATACCATTCCATTCGGGTTGATTCCATTCCATTCCATTCTATTGCATTCGGGTTCATTCCATTCCATTCCATTCCATTCCTTTCCATTACATATGACTTGATTCCATTCCATTCCATTCCATTCCATTCCATTCCATTCCCTTCCATTCCGGTTGATTTCATTCCATTCCATTCCTTTCCATTGGGATTGATTCCATTCCATTCCATTCCATTCCATTCCATTCCTTTCCATTCCATTCCATTCGGCTTGACTCCATTCCATTCCATTCCATTCCATTCCATTCCATTCGTTTTGATTCTGTTCCATTCCATTCCATTCCATTCCATTCGTTTTGATTCCATTCCATTACATTCCATTCCATACGGGTTGATTCCATTCCATTCAATTCCATTCCACTCCATTCCATTCCATTCGATTCCATTCTCGTTGATTCCTTTCCAATTCATTCCATTCCATGCGGGTTATTTCAATTCCATTCCATTCAATTCCACTCGGGTTGATTACATTATATTCCAATCGGGTTGATTCCATTCCATTCCATTCCATTCCATTCGGGTTGATTCCATTCCATTCCAATCCATTCCAATCCATTCGGAATGATTCCATTCCATTCCATTCCGTTCCATTCCTCTCGGGTTGACTCCATTCCATTCCATTCCGTTCCATTACATTCCCTTCCATTCGGGTTGATCCCATTCCATTCCATTCAATTCCATTCCGTTCGTGTTACATCCATTCCATTCCATTCCATTCCGTTCCATTCCATTCCATTCGGGTTGATTCCATTCCATTCCTTTCCATTCCTTTCCATTAAATTCCATTCGTGTTTATGCCATTCCATTCCAATCCATTTGTGTTGATTCCATTCCATTCCATTCCATTTCATTCCATGCCATTCCATTCCATTCTATTCCATTCGGGTTGATTCCATTCCATTCCACTCCATTACATATGATTTGATTCCATTCCATTCAATTCCATTCGTTTTGATTCCAATCCATTCCATTCCATTCCATTCCATTCCATTCGGGTTGATTCCATTCCATTCCATTCCATTCCATTCCATTCCATTCCATTCCATTCCATACCTTTCCATTCTGGTTGATTCCATTCCATTCCATTCTATTGCATTCGGGTTGATTCCATTCCATTCCATCCCATTCCTTTCCATTACATATGACTTGATTCCATTCCATTCCATTCCATTCCATTCCATTCGGGTTGATTCCACTCCATTCCATCCCATTCCATTCCATTTCATTCGGTTTTATTCCATTCCATTCCATTCCATTCCATTCCATTCCATTCCATTCCATTTCATTGCATACCATTCCATTCGGTATGATTCCATTCCATTCCATTCCATTCCATTCGGCTTGATTCCATTCCATACCATTCCATTCCATTCGTTTTGTTTCCGTTCAATTCCATTCCATTCCATTCGTTTTGATTCCATTCCATTCCATTCCATTCCATTCGGGTTGATTCCATTCCACTCCATTCCATTCCATTCGATTCCATTCTCGTTGATTCCATTCCAATCCATTCCATTCCATTCGGTTTATTTCAATTCCATTCCTTTCAATTCCACTCGGGTTGATTACATTTTATTCCATTCGGGTTGATTCCATTCCATTCCATTCCATTCCATTCGGGTTGATTCCATTCCATTCCATTCCATTCCATTCCATTCCATTCCATTCCATTCGCAATGATTCCATTCCATTCCATTCCATTCCATTCCATTACATATGACTTGATTCCATTCCATTCCATTCCATTCCATTCCATTCCATTCCGTTCCTTTCCATTCGGGTTGATTCCATTGCATTGAATTGCATTCCATTCCATTCAATTCAAGTTGATTCCATTCCATTCTTTCCATTTCATTCGGTTTTATTCCATTCCATTCCATTCAATTCCATTCCATTCCATTCCATTTGATTCCATTCCATTCCATTCGGTATGATTCCATTCCATTCCATTCCATTAGGCTTGATTCCATTCCATTCCATTCCATTCCATTCCATTCCATTCGTTTTGATTCCGTTCGATTCCATTCCATTCCATTCGTTCTGATTCCATCACATTCCATTCCATTCAATTCGGGTTGATTCCATTCCATTCAATTCCATTCCACTCCATTCCATTCCATTCGGTTCCATTCTCGTTGATTCCATTCCAATCCATTCCATTCCATTCGGGTTATTTCAATTCCATTCCATTCAATTCCACTCGGTTTGATTTCATTATATTCCATTCAGGTTGATTCCATTCCATTCCATTCCATTCGGGTTGATTCCATTCCATTCCATTCCATTCCATTCCATTCCATTCCATTCCATTCGGAATGATTCCATTCCATTCCATTCCATTCCATTCCATTCCATTCCATTCCATTACATTCCATTCCATTGGGGTTGATTCCATTCCATTCCATTCCATTCCATTCCATTCCATTCCATTCCATTCCATACCATTCCATTCGGGTTGATTCCATTCCATTCAATTCTATTGCATTCGGGTTGATTCCATTCCATTCCATTCCATTCCTTTCCATTACATATGACTTGATTCCATTCCATTCCATTCCATTCCATTCCATTCGGGTTGATTCCATTCCATTCCATTCCATTCCATTCCATTTCATTCGGTTTTATTCCATTCCATTCCATTCCATTCCATTCCATTCCATTCCACTCCATTCCATTCCATTCGGTATGATTCCATTCCATTCCATTCCATTCGGCTTGATTCCATTCCATTCCATTCCATTCCATTCGTTTTGATTCCATTCCATTCCATTCCATTCCATTCGTTTTGATTCCATTCCATTCCATTCCATTCCATTCGGGTTGATTCCATTCCACTCCATTCCATTCCATTCGATTCCATTCTCGTTGATTCCTTTCCAATCCATTCCATTCCATTCGGGTTATTTCAATTCCATTCCTTTCAAGTCCACTCGGGTTGATTACATTTTATTCCATTCGGGTTGATTCCATTCCATTCCATTCCATTCCATTCGGGTTGATTCCATTCCATTCCATTCCATTCCATTCCATTCCATTCCATTCCATTCCATTCGCAATTATTCCATTCCATTCCATTCCATTCCATTCCATTACATATGACTTGATTCCATTCCATTCCATTCCATTCCATTCCATTCCATTCCATTCCATTCCATTCCATTCCATTCCATTCGGGTTGATTCCATTGCATTGAATTGCATTCCATTCCATTCAATTCGAGTTGATTCCATTCCATTCTTTCCATTTCATTCGGTTTTATTCCATTCCATTCCATTCAATTCCATTCCATTCCATTCCATTTGATTCCATTCCATTCCATTCGGTATGATTCCATTCCATTCCATTCCATTAGGCTTGATTCCATTCCATTCCATTCCATTCGTTTTGATTCCGTTCGATTCCGTTCCATTCCATTCGTTTTGATTCCATTACATTCCATTCCATTCAATTCGGGTTGATTCCATTCCTTTCAATTCCATTCCACTCCATTCCATTCCATTCGATTCCATTCTCGTTGATTCCATTCCAATCCATTCCATTCCATTCGGGTTATTTCAATTCCATTCCAATCAATTCCACTCGGGTTGATTTCATTATATTCCATTCAGGTTGATTCCATTCCATTCCATTCCATTCGGGTTGATTCCATTCCATTCCATTCCATTCCATTGCATTCCATTCCATTCCATTCCATTCCATTCGGAATGATTCCATTCCATTCCATTCCATTACATCTGACTTGATTCAATTCCATTCCATTCCATTCCTTTCCTTTCCATTCGGGATGATTTCATTGCATTCAATTGCATTCCATTCCATTCCTTTCCATTCCATTCCATTCGTTTTGACTCCATTCCATTCAATTCCATTCCATTCCATTCCATTCCATTCGTTTTGATTCTGTTCCATTCCATTCCATTCCATTCCATTCCATTCGGAATGATTCCATTCCATTCCATTCCATTCCATTCCGTTACATCTGACTTGATTCAATTCCATTCCATTCCATTCCTTTCCTTTCCATTCGGGATGATTTCATTGCATTCAATTGCATTCCATTCCATTCCTTTCCATTCCATTCCATTCGTTTTGACTCCATTCCATTCCATTCCATTCCATTCCATTCCATTCCATTCGTTTTGATTCTGTTCCATTCCATTCCATTCCATTCCATTCCATTCGTTTTGATTCCATTCCATTACATTCCATTCCATACGGGTTGATTCCATTCCATTCAATTCCATTCCACTCCATTCCATTCCATTCGATTCCATTCTCGTTGATTCCTTTCCAATCCATTCCATTCCATTCGGGTTATTTCAATTCCATTCCATTCAATTCCACTCGGTTTGATTTCATTATATTCCATTCAGGTTGATTCCATTCCATTCCATTCCATTCGGGTTGATTCCATTCCATTCCACTCCATTACATATGACTTGATTCCTTTCCATTCCATTCCATTCCATTCGGCTTTATTCCAATCCATTCCATTCCATATCATTCGGGTTGATTCCATTCCATTCCATTCCTTTCCATTCGGGTTGACTCCATTCCAATCCATTCCATTCCAGTCATTTCCATTCCATTCGGATTGATTCCATTCCATTCCATTCCATTCCATTCCTTTCCATTCCATTCCATTCGGGTTGATTCCATTCCATTCAATTCCATTCGTTTTGATTCCATTCCATTCCATTCCATTCCATTCCATTCCATTCCATTCGGGTTGATTCCCTTCCATTCCATTCCATTCCATTCCATTCCATTCCATTCCATTCCATTCCATTCCATTCCATTCCATTCCATTCCATACCATTCCATTCGGGTTGATTCCATTCCATTCCATTCTATTGCATTCGGGTTCATTCCATTCCATTCCATTCCATTCCTTTCCATTACATATGACTTGATTCCATTCCATTCCATTCCATTCCATTCCATTCCCTTCCATTCCGGTTGATTTCATTCCATTCCATTCCTTTCCATTGGGATTGATTCCATTCCATTCCATTCCATTCCATTCCATTCCTTTCCATTCCATTCCATTCGGCTTGACTCCATTCCATTCCATTCCATTCCATTCCATTCCATTCGTTTTGATTCTGTTCCATTCCATTCCATTCCATTCCATTCGTTTTGATTCCATTCCATTACATTCCATTCCATACGGGTTGATTCCATTCCATTCAATTCCATTCCACTCCATTCCATTCCATTCGATTCCATTCTCGTTGATTCCTTTCCAATTCATTCCATTCCATGCGGGTTATTTCAATTCCATTCCATTCAATTCCACTCGGGTTGATTACATTATATTCCAATCGGGTTGATTCCATTCCATTCCATTCCATTCCATTCGGGTTGATTCCATTCCATTCCAATCCATTCCAATCCATTCGGAATGATTCCATTCCATTCCATTCCGTTCCATTCCTCTCGGGTTGACTCCATTCCATTCCATTCCGTTCCATTACATTCCCTTCCATTCGGGTTGATCCCATTCCATTCCATTCAATTCCATTCCGTTCGTGTTACATCCATTCCATTCCATTCCATTCCGTTCCATTCCATTCCATTCGGGTTGATTCCATTCCATTCCTTTCCATTCCTTTCCATTAAATTCCATTCGTGTTTATGCCATTCCATTCCAATCCATTTGTGTTGATTCCATTCCATTCCATTCCATTTCATTCCATGCCATTCCATTCCATTCTATTCCATTCGGGTTGATTCCATTCCATTCCACTCCATTACATATGATTTGATTCCATTCCATTCAATTCCATTCGTTTTGATTCCAATCCACTCCATTCCATTCCATTCCATTCCATTCGGGTTGATTCCATTCCATTCCATTCCATTCCATTCCATTCCATTCCATTCCATTCCATACCTTTCCATTCTGGTTGATTCCATTCCATTCCATTCTATTGCATTCGGGTTGATTCCATTCCATTCCATCCCATTCCTTTCCATTACATATGACTTGATTCCATTCCATTCCATTCCATTCCATTCCATTCGGGTTGATTCCACTCCATTCCATCCCATTCCATTCCATTTCATTCGGTTTTATTCCATTCCATTCCATTCCATTCCATTCCATTCCATTCCATTTCATTGCATACCATTCCATTCGGTATGATTCCATTCCATTCCATTCCATTCCATTCGGCTTGATTCCATTCCATACCATTCCATTCCATTCGTTTTGTTTCCGTTCAATTCCATTCCATTCCATTCGTTTTGATTCCATTCCATTCCATTCCATTCCATTCGGGTTGATTCCATTCCACTCCATTCCATTCCATTCGATTCCATTCTCGTTGATTCCATTCCAATCCATTCCATTCCATTCGGTTTATTTCAATTCCATTCCTTTCAATTCCACTCGGGTTGATTACATTTTATTCCATTCGGGTTGATTCCATTCCATTCCATTCCATTCCATTCGGGTTGATTCCATTCCATTCCATTCCATTCCATTCCATTCCATTCCATTCCATTCGCAATGATTCCATTCCATTCCATTCCATTCCATTCCATTACATATGACTTGATTCCATTCCATTCCATTCCATTCCATTCCATTCCGTTCCTTTCCATTCGGGTTGATTCCATTGCATTGAATTGCATTCCATTCCATTCAATTCAAGTTGATTCCATTCCATTCTTTCCATTTCATTCGGTTTTATTCCATTCCATTCCATTCAATTCCATTCCATTCCATTCCATTTGATTCCATTCCATTCCATTCGGTATGATTCCATTCCATTCCATTCCATTAGGCTTGATTCCATTCCATTCCATTCCATTCCATTCCATTCGTTTTGATTCCGTTCGATTCCATTCCATTCCATTCGTTCTGATTCCATCACATTCCATTCCATTCAATTCGGGTTGATTCCATTCCATTCAATTCCATTCCACTCCATTCCATTCCATTCGGTTCCATTCTCGTTGATTCCATTCCAATCCATTCCATTCCATTCGGGTTATTTCAATTCCATTCCATTCAATTCCACTCGGTTTGATTTCATTATATTCCATTCAGGTTGATTCCATTCCATTCCATTCCATTCGGGTTGATTCCATTCCATTCCATTCCATTCCATTCCATTCCATTCCATTCGGAATGATTCCATTCCATTCCATTCCATTCCATTCCATTCCATTCCATTACATTCCATTCCATTGGGGTTGATTCCATTCCATTCCATTCCATTCCATTCCATTCCATTCCATACCATTCCATTCGGGTTGATTCCATTCCATTCAATTCTATTGCATTCGGGTTGATTCCATTCCATTCCATTCCATTCCTTTCCATTACATATGACTTGATTCCATTCCATTCCATTCCATTCCATTCCATTCGGGTTGATTCCATTCCATTCCATTCCATTCCATTCCATTTCATTCGGTTTTATTCCATTCCATTCCATTCCATTCCATTCCATTCCATTCCACTCCATTCCATTCCATTCGGTATGATTCCATTCCATTCCATTCCATTCGGCTTGATTCCATTCCATTCCATTCCATTCCATTCGTTTTGATTCCATTCCATTCCATTCCATTCCATTCGTTTTGATTCCATTCCATTCCATTCCATTCCATTCGGGTTGATTCCATTCCACTCCATTCCATTCCATTCGATTCCATTCTCGTTGATTCCTTTCCAATCCATTCCATTCCATTCGGGTTATTTCAATTCCATTCCTTTCAAGTCCACTCGGGTTGATTACATTTTATTCCATTCGGGTTGATTCCATTCCATTCCATTCCATTCCATTCGGGTTGATTCCATTCCATTCCATTCCATTCCATTCCATTCCATTCCATTCCATTCGCAATTATTCCATTCCATTCCATTCCATTCCATTCCATTACATATGACTTGATTCCATTCCATTCCATTCCATTCCATTCCATTCCATTCCATTCCATTCCATTCCATTCCATTCCATTCCATTCGGGTTGATTCCATTGCATTGAATTGCATTCCATTCCATTCAATTCGAGTTGATTCCATTCCATTCTTTCCATTTCATTCGGTTTTATTCCATTCCATTCCATTCAATTCCATTCCATTCCATTCCATTTGATTCCATTCCATTCCATTCGGTATGATTCCATTCCATTCCATTCCATTAGGCTTGATTCCATTCCATTCCATTCCATTCGTTTTGATTCCGTTCGATTCCGTTCCATTCCATTCGTTTTGATTCCATTACATTCCATTCCATTCAATTCGGGTTGATTCCATTCCTTTCAATTCCATTCCACTCCATTCCATTCCATTCGATTCCATTCTCGTTGATTCCATTCCAATCCATTCCATTCCATTCGGGTTATTTCAATTCCATTCCAATCAATTCCACTCGGGTTGATTTCATTATATTCCATTCAGGTTGATTCCATTCCATTCCATTCCATTCGGGTTGATTCCATTCCATTCCATTCCATTCCATTGCATTCCATTCCATTCCATTCCATTCCATTCGGAATGATTCCATTCCATTCCATTCCATTACATCTGACTTGATTCAATTCCATTCCATTCCATTCCTTTCCTTTCCATTCGGGATGATTTCATTGCATTCAATTGCATTCCATTCCATTCCTTTCCATTCCATTCCATTCGTTTTGACTCCATTCCATTCAATTCCATTCCATTCCATTCCATTCCATTCGTTTTGATTCTGTTCCATTCCATTCCATTCCATTCCATTCCATTCCATTCCATTCCATTCGGGTTGATTCCCTTCCATTCCATTCCATTCCATTCCATTCCATTCCATTCCATTCCATTCCATTCCATACCAATCCATTCGGGTTGATTCCATTCCATTCCATTCTATTGCATTCGGGTTCATTCCATTCCATTCCATTCCATTCCTTTCCATTACATATGACTTGATTCCATTCCATTCCATTCCATTCCATTCCATTCCCTTCCATTCCGGTTGATTTCATTCCATTCCATTCCTTTCCATTGGGATTGATTCCATTCCATTCCATTCCATTCCATTCCATTCCTTTCCATTCCATTCCATTCGGCTTGACTCCATTCCATTCCATTCCATTCCATTCCATTCCATTCGTTTTGATTCTGTTCCATTCCATTCCATTCCATTCCATTCGTTTTGATTCCATTCCATTACATTCCATTCCATACGGGTTGATTCCATTCCATTCAATTCCATTCCACTCCATTCCATTCCATTCGATTCCATTCTCGTTGATTCCTTTCCAATTCATTCCATTCCATGCGGGTTATTTCAATTCCATTCCATTCAATTCCACTCGGGTTGATTACATTATATTCCAATCGGGTTGATTCCATTCCATTCCATTCCATTCCATTCGGGTTGATTCCATTCCATTCCAATCCATTCCAATCCATTCGGAATGATTCCATTCCATTCCATTCCGTTCCATTCCTCTCGGGTTGACTCCATTCCATTCCATTCCGTTCCATTACATTCCCTTCCATTCGGGTTGATCCCATTCCATTCCATTCAATTCCATTCCGTTCGTGTTACATCCATTCCATTCCATTCCATTCCGTTCCATTCCATTCCATTCGGGTTGATTCCATTCCATTCCTTTCCATTCCTTTCCATTAAATTCCATTCGTGTTTATGCCATTCCATTCCAATCCATTTGTGTTGATTCCATTCCATTCCATTCCATTTCATTCCATGCCATTCCATTCCATTCTATTCCATTCGGGTTGATTCCATTCCATTCCACTCCATTACATATGATTTGATTCCATTCCATTCAATTCCATTCGTTTTGATTCCAATCCATTCCATTCCATTCCATTCCATTCCATTCGGGTTGATTCCATTCCATTCCATTCCATTCCATTCCATTCCATTCCATTCCATTCCATACCTTTCCATTCTGGTTGATTCCATTCCATTCCATTCTATTGCATTCGGGTTGATTCCATTCCATTCCATCCCATTCCTTTCCATTACATATGACTTGATTCCATTCCATTCCATTCCATTCCATTCCATTCGGGTTGATTCCACTCCATTCCATCCCATTCCATTCCATTTCATTCGGTTTTATTCCATTCCATTCCATTCCATTCCATTCCATTCCATTCCATTCCATTTCATTGCATACCATTCCATTCGGTATGATTCCATTCCATTCCATTCCATTCCATTCGGCTTGATTCCATTCCATACCATTCCATTCCATTCGTTTTGTTTCCGTTCAATTCCATTCCATTCCATTCGTTTTGATTCCATTCCATTCCATTCCATTCCATTCGGGTTGATTCCATTCCACTCCATTCCATTCCATTCGATTCCATTCTCGTTGATTCCATTCCAATCCATTCCATTCCATTCGGTTTATTTCAATTCCATTCCTTTCAATTCCACTCGGGTTGATTACATTTTATTCCATTCGGGTTGATTCCATTCCATTCCATTCCATTCCATTCGGGTTGATTCCATTCCATTCCATTCCATTCCATTCCATTCCATTCCATTCCATTCGCAATGATTCCATTCCATTCCATTCCATTCCATTCCATTACATATGACTTGATTCCATTCCATTCCATTCCATTCCATTCCATTCCATTCCGTTCCTTTCCATTCGGGTTGATTCCATTGCATTGAATTGCATTCCATTCCATTCAATTCAAGTTGATTCCATTCCATTCTTTCCATTTCATTCGGTTTTATTCCATTCCATTCCATTCAATTCCATTCCATTCCATTCCATTTGATTCCATTCCATTCCATTCGGTATGATTCCATTCCATTCCATTCCATTAGGCTTGATTCCATTCCATTCCATTCCATTCCATTCCATTCGTTTTGATTCCGTTCGATTCCATTCCATTCCATTCGTTCTGATTCCATCACATTCCATTCCATTCAATTCGGGTTGATTCCATTCCATTCAATTCCATTCCACTCCATTCCATTCCATTCGGTTCCATTCTCGTTGATTCCATTCCAATCCATTCCATTCCATTCGGGTTATTTCAATTCCATTCCATTCAATTCCACTCGGTTTGATTTCATTATATTCCATTCAGGTTGATTCCATTCCATTCCATTCCATTCGGGTTGATTCCATTCCATTCCATTCCATTCCATTCCATTCCATTCCATTCCATTCGGAATGATTCCATTCCATTCCATTCCATTCCATTCCATTCCATTCCATTACATTCCATTCCATTGGGGTTGATTCCATTCCATTCCATTCCATTCCATTCCATTCCATTCCATTCCATACCATTCCATTCGGGTTGATTCCATTCCATTCAATTCTATTGCATTCGGGTTGATTCCATTCCATTCCATTCCATTCCTTTCCATTACATATGACTTGATTCCATTCCATTCCATTCCATTCCATTCCATTCGGGTTGATTCCATTCCATTCCATTCCATTCCATTCCATTTCATTCGGTTTTATTCCATTCCATTCCATTCCATTCCATTCCATTCCATTCCACTCCATTCCATTCCATTCGGTATGATTCCATTCCATTCCATTCCATTCGGCTTGATTCCATTCCATTCCATTCCATTCCATTCGTTTTGATTCCATTCCATTCCATTCCATTCCATTCGTTTTGATTCCATTCCATTCCATTCCATTCCATTCGGGTTGATTCCATTCCACTCCATTCCATTCCATTCGATTCCATTCTCGTTGATTCCTTTCCAATCCATTCCATTCCATTCGGGTTATTTCAATTCCATTCCTTTCAAGTCCACTCGGGTTGATTACATTTTATTCCATTCGGGTTGATTCCATTCCATTCCATTCCATTCCATTCGGGTTGATTCCATTCCATTCCATTCCATTCCATTCCATTCCATTCCATTCCATTCGCAATTATTCCATTCCATTCCATTCCATTCCATTCCATTACATATGACTTGATTCCATTCCATTCCATTCCATTCCATTCCATTCCATTCCATTCCATTCCATTCCATTCCATTCCATTCCATTCGGGTTGATTCCATTGCATTGAATTGCATTCCATTCCATTCAATTCGAGTTGATTCCATTCCATTCTTTCCATTTCATTCGGTTTTATTCCATTCCATTCCATTCAATTCCATTCCATTCCATTCCATTTGATTCCATTCCATTCCATTCGGTATGATTCCATTCCATTCCATTCCATTAGGCTTGATTCCATTCCATTCCATTCCATTCGTTTTGATTCCGTTCGATTCCGTTCCATTCCATTCGTTTTGATTCCATTACATTCCATTCCATTCAATTCGGGTTGATTCCATTCCTTTCAATTCCATTCCACTCCATTCCATTCCATTCGATTCCATTCTCGTTGATTCCATTCCAATCCATTCCATTCCATTCGGGTTATTTCAATTCCATTCCAATCAATTCCACTCGGGTTGATTTCATTATATTCCATTCAGGTTGATTCCATTCCATTCCATTCCATTCGGGTTGATTCCATTCCATTCCATTCCATTCCATTGCATTCCATTCCATTCCATTCCATTCCATTCGGAATGATTCCATTCCATTCCATTCCATTACATCTGACTTGATTCAATTCCATTCCATTCCATTCCTTTCCTTTCCATTCGGGATGATTTCATTGCATTCAATTGCATTCCATTCCATTCCTTTCCATTCCATTCCATTCGTTTTGACTCCATTCCATTCAATTCCATTCCATTCCATTCCATTCCATTCGTTTTGATTCTGTTCCATTCCATTCCATTCCATTCCATTCCATTCGGAATGATTCCATTCCATTCCATTCCATTCCATTCCATTACATCTGACTTGATTCAATTCCATTCCATTCCATTCCTTTCCTTTCCATTCGGGATGATTTCATTGCATTCAATTGCATTCCATTCCATTCCTTTCCATTCCATTCCATTCGTTTTGACTCCATTCCATTCCATTCCATTCCATTCCATTCCATTCCATTCGTTTTGATTCTGTTCCATTCCATTCCATTCCATTCCATTCCATTCGTTTTGATTCCATTCCATTACATTCCATTCCATACGGGTTGATTCCATTCCATTCAATTCCATTCCACTCCATTCCATTCCATTCGATTCCATTCTCGTTGATTCCTTTCCAATCCATTCCATTCCATTCGGGTTATTTCAATTCCATTCCATTCAATTCCACTCGGTTTGATTTCATTATATTCCATTCAGGTTGATTCCATTCCATTCCATTCCATTCGGGTTGATTCCATTCCATTCCATTCCATTCCATTCCATTCCATTCCATTCCATTCGGAATGATTCCATTCCATTCCATTCCATTCCATTCCATTCCATTCCATTCCATTACATTCCATTCCATTGGGGTTGATTCCATTCCATTCCATTCCATTCCATTCCATTCCATTCCATTCCATTCCATTCCATACCATTCCATTCGGGTTGATTCCATTCCATTCCATTCTATTGCATTCGGGTTGATTCCATTCCATTCCATTCCATTCCTTTCCATTACATATGACTTGATTCCATTCCATTCCATTCCATTCCATTCCATTCGGGTTGATTCCATTCCATTCCATTCCATTCCATTCCATTTCATTCGGTTTTATTCCATTCCATTCCATTCCATTCCATTCCATTCCATTCCATTCCACTCCATTCCATTCCATTCGGTATGATTCCATTCCATTCCATTCCATTCGGCTTGATTCCATTCCATTCCATTCCATTCCATTCCATTCCATTCCATTCGTTTTGATTCCATTCCATTCCATTCCATTCCATTCGTTTTGATTCCATTCCATTCCATTGCATTCCATTCGGGTTGATTCCATTCCACTCCATTCCATTCCATTCGATTCCATTCTCGTTGATTCCTTTCCCATCCATTCCATTCCATTCGGGTTATTTCAATTCCATTCCTTTCAATTCCACTCGGGTTGATTACATTTTATTCCATTCGGGTTGATTCCATTCCATTCCATTCCATTCCATTCGGGTTGATTCCATTCCATTCCATTCCATTCCATTCCATTCCATTCGCAATGATTCCATTCCATTCCATTCCATTCCATTCCATTACATATGACTTGATTCCATTCCATTCCATTCCATTCCATTCCATTCCATTCCATTCCATTCCATTCCATTCCATTCCATTCGGGTTGATTCCATTGCATTGAATTGCATTCCATTCCATTCAATTCGAGTTGATTCCATTCCATTCTTTCCATTTCATTCGGTTTTATTCCATTCCATTCCATTCAATTCCATTCCATTCCATTCCATTTGATTCCATTCCATTCCATTCGGTATGATTCCATTCCATTCCATTCCATTAGGCTTGATTCCATTCCATTCCATTCCATTCGTTTTGATTCCGTTCGATTCCGTTCCATTCCATTCGTTTTGATTCCATTACATTCCATTCCATTCAATTCGGGTTGATTCCATTCCATTCAATTCCATTCCACTCCATTCCATTCCATTCGATTCCATTCTCGTTGATTCCATTCCAATCCATTCCATTCCATTCGGGTTATTTCAATTCCATTCCAATCAATTCCACTCGGGTTGATTTCATTATATTCCATTCAGGTTGATTCCATTCCATTCCATTCCATTCGGGTTGATTCCATTCCATTCCATTCCATTCCATTCCATTCCATTCCATTCCATTCCATTCGGAATGATTCCATTCCATTCCATTCCATTCCATTCCATTACATCTGTCTTGATTCAATTCCATTCCATTCCATTCCTTTCCTTTCCATTCGGGATGATTTCATTGCATTCAATTGCATTCCATTCCATTCCTTTCCATTCCATTCCATTCGTTTTGACTCCATTCCATTCCATTCCATTCCATTCCATTCGTTTTGATTCTGTTCCATTCCATTCCATTCCATTCCATTCCATTCGGAATGATTCCATTCCATTCCATTCCATTCCATTCCATTCCATTACATCTGACTTGATTCAATTCCATTCCATTCCATTCCTTTCCTTTCCATTCGGGATGATTTCATTGCATTCAATTGCATTCCATTCCATTCCTTTCCATTCCATTCCATTCGTTTTGACTCCATTCCATTCCATTCCATTCCATTCCATTCCATTCCATTCCATTCGTTTTGATTCTGTTCCATTCCATTCCATTCCATTCCATTCCATTCGTTTTGATTCCATTCCATTACATTCCATTCCATACGGGTTGATTCCATTCCATTCAATTCCATTCCACTCCATTCCATTCCATTCGATTCCATTCTCGTTGATTCCTTCCCAATCCATTCCATTCCATTCGGGTTATTTCAATTCCATTCCATTCAATTCCACTCGGTTTGATTTCATTATATTCCATTCAGGTTGATTCCATTCCATTCCATTCCATTCGGGTTGATTCCATTCCATTCCATTCCATTCCATTCCATTCCTTTCCATTCCATTCGGAATGATTCCATTCCATTCCATTCCATTCCATTCCATTCCATTCCATTCCATTCCATTCCATTCCATTGGGGTTGATTCCATTCCATTCCATTCCATTCCATTCCATTCCATTCCATTCCATACCATTCCATTCGGGTTGATTCCATTCCATTCCATTCTATTGCATTCGGGTTGATTCCATTCCATTCCATTCCATTCCTTTCCATTACATATGACTTGATTCCATTCCATTCCATTCCATTCCATTCCATTCGGGTTGATTCCATTCCATTCCATTCCATTCCATTCCATTTCATTCGGTTTTATTCCATTCCATTCCATTCCATTCCATTCCACTCCATTCCATTCCATTCGGTATGATTCCATTCCATTCCATTCCATTCGGCTTGATTCCATTCCATTCCATTCCATTCCATTCCATTCCATTCCATTCCATTCGTTTTGATTCCATTCCATTCCATTCCATTCCATTCCATTCGTTTTGATTCCATTCCATTCCATTCCATTCCATTCGGGTTGATTCCATTCCACTCCATTCCATTCCATTCGATTCCATTCTCGTTGATTCCTTTCCAATCCATTCCATTCCATTCGGGTTATTTCAATTCCATTCCTTTCAATTCCACTCGGGTTGATTACATTTTATTCCATTCGGGTTGATTCCATTCCATTCCATTCCATTCCATTCGGGTTGATTCCACTCCATTCCATTCCATTCCATTCGATTCCATTCGCAATGATTCCATTCCATTCCATTCCATTCCATTCCATTCCATTACATATGACTTGATTCCATTCCATTCCATTCCATTCCATTCCATTCCATTCCATTCCATTCCATTCCATTCCATTCCATTCGGGTTGATTCCATTGCATTGAATTGCATTCCATTCCATTCAATTCGAGTTGATTCCATTCCATTCTTTCCATTTCATTCGGTTTTATTCCATTCCATTCCATTCAATTCCATTCCATTCCATTCCATTTGATTCCATTCCATTCCATTCGGTATGATTCCATTCCATTCCATTCCATTAGGCTTGATTCCATTCCATTCCATTCCATTCGTTTTGATTCCGTTCGATTCCGTTCCATTCCATTCGTTTTGATTCCATTACATTCCATTCCATTCAATTCGGGTTGATTACATTCCATTCAATTCCATTCCACTCCATTCCATTCTTTCGATTCCATTCTCGTTGATTCCATTCCAATCCATTCCATTCCATTCGGGTTATTTCAATTCCATTCCAATCAATTCCACTCGGGTTGATTTCATTATATTCCATTCAGGTTGATTCCATTCCATTCCATTCCATTCGGGTTGATTCCATTCCATTCCATTCCATTCCATTCCATTCCATTCCATTCCATTCCATTCGGAATGATTCCATTCCATTCCATTCCATTCCATTCCATTCCATTCCATTCCATTACATTCCATTCCATTGGGGTTGATTCCATTCCATTCCATTCCATTCCATTCCATTCCATTCCATTCCATTCCATACAATTCCATTCGGGTTGATTCCATTCCATTCCATTCTATTGCATTCGGGTTGATTCAATTCCATTCCATTCCATTCCTTTCCATTACATATGACTTGATTCCATTCCATTCCATTCCATTCCATTCCATTCGGGTTGATTCCATTCCATTCCATTCCATTCCATTCCATTCCATTTCATTCGGTTTTATTCCATTCCATTCCATTCCATTCCATTCCATTCCATTCCACTCCATTCCATTCCATTCGGTATGATTCCATTCCATTCCATTCCATTCGGCTTGATTCCATTCCATTCCATTCCATTCCATTCCATTCCATTCCATTCGTTTTGATTCCATTCCATTCCATTCCATTCCATTCGTTTTGATTCCATTCCATTCCATTCCATTCCATTCGGGTTGATTCCATTCCACTCCATTCCATTCCATTCGATTCCATTCTCGTTGATTCCTTTCCCATCCATTCCATTCCATTCGGGTTATTTCAATTCCATTCCTTTCAATTCCACTCGGGTTGATTACATTTTATTCCATTCGGGTTGATTCCATTCCATTCCATTCCATTCCATTCGGGTTGATTCCATTCAATTCCATTCCATTCCATTCCATTCCATTCGCAATGATTCCATTCCATTCCATTCCATTCCATTCCATTCCATTACATATGACTTGATTCCATTCCATTCCATTCCATTCCATTCCATTCCATTCCATTCCATTCCATTCCATTCCATTCCATTCGGGTTGATTCCATTGCATTGAATTGCATTCCATTCCATTCAATTCGAGTTGATTCCATTCCATTCTTTCCATTTCATTCGGTTTTATTCCATTCCATTCCATTCCATTCCATTCCATTTGATTCCATTCCATTCCATTCGGTATGATTCCATTCCATTCCATTCCATTAGGCTTGATTCCATTCCATTCCATTCCATTCGTTTTGATTCCGTTCGATTCCGTTCCATTCCATTCGTTTTGATTCCATTACATTCCATGCCATTCAATTCGGGTTGATTCCATTCCATTCAATTCCATTCCACTCCATTCCATTCCATTCGATTCCATTCTCGTTGATTCCATTCCAATCCATTCCATTCCATTCGGGTTATTTCAATTCCATTCCAGTCAATTCCACTCGGGTTGATTTCATTATATTCCATTCAGGTTGATTCCATTCCATTCCATTCCATTCGGGTTGATTCCATTCCATTCCATTCCATTCCATTCCATTCCATTCCATTCCATTCCATTCCATTCCATTCGGAATGATTCCATTCCATTCCATTCCATTCCATTCCATTACATCTGACTTGATTCAATTCCATTCCATTCCATTCCTTTCCTTTCCATTCGGGATGATTTCATTGCATTCAATTGCATTCCATTCCATTCCTTTCCATTCCATTCCATTCGTTTTGACTCCATTCCATTCCATTCCATTCCATTCCATTCCATTCCATTCGTTTTGATTCTGTTCCATTCCATTCCATTCCATTCCATTCCATTCGTTTTGATTCCATTCCATTACATTCCATTCCATACGGGTTGATTCCATTCCATTCAATTCCATTCCACTCCATTCCATTCCATTCGATTCCATTCTCGTTGATTCCTTTCCAATCCATTCCATTCCACTCGGGTTATTTCAATTCCATTCCATTCAATTCCACTCGGGTTGATTACATTATATTCCATTCGGGTTGATTCCATTCCATTCCGTTCCATTCCATTCGGGTTGATTCCATTCCATTCCATTCCATACGGAATGGTTCCATTCCATTCCATTCCGTTCCATTCCTCTCGGGTTGACTCCATTCCATTCCATTCCGTTCCATTACATTCCATTCCATTCGTGTTGATTCCATTCCATTCCATTCCATTCCATTCCATTCGTGTTACATCCATTCCATTCCATTCCATTCCATTCCATTCGGGTTGATTCCATTCCACTCCTTTCCATTCCTTTCCATTAAATTCCATTCGTGTTTATTCCATTCCATTCCATTCCATTTGGGTTGATTCCATTCCATTCCATTCCATTTCATTCCATGCCATTCCATTCCATTCTATTCCATTCGGGTTCATTCCATTCCATTCCACTCCATTACATATGACTTGATTCCAATCCATTCCATTCCATTCCATTCGGCTTTATTCCATTCCATTCCATTCCATTCCATTCGGGTTGATTCCATTCCATTCCATTCCATTCCATTCCATTCGCAATGATTCCATTCCATTCCATTCCATTCCATTCCATTCCATTCCATTACATATGACTTGATTCCATTCCATTCCATTCCATTCCATTCCATTCCATTCCATTCCATTCCATTCCATTCCATTCCATTCGGGTTGATTCCATTGCATTGAATTGCATTCCATTCCATTCAATTCGAGTTGATTCCATTCCATTCTTTCCATTTCATTCGGTTTTATTCCATTCCATTCCATTCAATTCCATTCCATTCCATTCCATTTGATTCCATTCCATTCCATTCGGTATGATTCCATTCCATTCCATTCCATTAGGCTTGATTCCATTCCATTCCATTCCATTCGTTTTGATTCCGTTCGATTCCGTTCCATTCCATTCGTTTTGATTCCATTACATTCCATTCCATTCAATTCGGGTTGATTCCATTCCATTCAATTCCATTCCACTCCATTCCATTCCATTCGATTCCATTCTCGTTGATTCCATTCCAATCCATTCCATTCCATTCGGGTTATTTCAATTCCATTCCAATCAATTCCACTCGGGTTGATTTCATTATATTCCATTCAGGTTGATTCCATTCCATTCCATTCCATTCGGGTTGATTCCATTCCATTCCATTCCATTCCATTCCATTCCATTCCATTCCATTCGGAATGATTCCATTCCATTCCATTCCATTCCATTCCATTCCATTCCATTACATTACATTCCATTCCATTGGGGTTGATTCCATTCCATTCCATTCCATTCCATTCCATTCCATTCCATTCCATTCCATTCCATACCATTCCATTCGGGTTGATTCAATTCCATTCCATTCTATTGCATTCGGGTTGATTCCATTCCATTCCATTCCATTCCTTTCCATTACATATGACTTGATTCCATTCCATTCCATTCCATTCCATTCCATTCGGGTTGATTCCATTCCATTCCATTCCATTCCATTCCATTTCATTCGGTTTTATTCCATTCCATTCCATTCCATTCCATTCCATTCCATTCCACTCCATTCCATTCCATTCGGTATGATTCCATTCCATTCCATTCCATTCGGCTTGATTCCATTCCATTCCATTCCATTCCATTCCATTCCATTCGTTTTGATTCCATTCCATTCCATTCCATTCCATTCGTTTTGATTCCATTCCATTCCATTCCATTCCATTCGGGTTGATTCCATTCCACTCCATTCCATTCCATTCGATTCCATTCTCGTTGATTCCTTTCCAATCCATTCCATTCCATTCGGGTTATTTCAATTCCATTCCTTTCAATTCCACTCGGGTTGATTACATTTTATTCCATTCGGGTTGATTCCATTCCATTCCATTCCATTCCATTCGGGTTGATTCCATTCCATTCCATTCCATTCCATTCCATTCCATTCGCAATGATTCCATTCCATTCCATTCCATTCCATTCCATTCCATTACATATGACTTGATTCCATTCCATTCCATTCCATTCCATTCCATTCCATTCCATTCCATTCCATTCCATTCCATTCGGGTTGATTCCATTGCATTGAATTGCATTCCATTCCATTCAATTCGAGTTGATTCCATTCCATTCTTTCCATTTCATTCGGTTTTATTCCATTCCATTCCATTCAATTCCATTCCATTCCATTCCATTTGATTCCATTCCATTCCATTCGGTATGATTCCATTCCATTCCATTCCATTAGGCTTGATTCCATTCCATTCCATTCCATTCGTTTTGATTCCGTTCGATTCCGTTCCATTCCATTCGTTTTGATTCCATTACATTCCATTCCATTCAATTCGGGTTGATTCCATTCCATTCAATTCCATTCCACTCCATTCCATTCCATTCGATTCCATTCTCGTTGATTCCATTCCAATCCATTCCATTCCATTCGGGTTATTTCAATTCCATTCCAATCAATTCCACTCGGGTTGATTTCATTATATTCCATTCAGGTTGATTCCATTCCATTCCATTCCATTCGGGTTGATTCCATTCCATTCCATTCCATTCCATTCCATTCCATTCCATTCCATTCCATTCGGAATGATTCCATTCCATTCCATTCCATTCCATTCCATTCCATTCCATTACATTCCATTCCATTGGGGTTGATTCCATTCCATTCCATTCCATTCCATTCCATTCCATTCCATTCCATTCCATTCCATTCCATTCCATTCCATACCATTCCATTCGGGTTGATTCCATTCCATTCCATTCTATTGCATTCGGGTTGATTCCATTCCATTCCATTCCATTCCTTTCCATTACATATGACTTGATTCCATTCCATTCCATTCCATTCCATTCCATTCGGGTTGATTCCATTCCATTCCATTCCATTCCATTCCATTTCATTCGGTTTTATTCCATTCCATTCCATTCCATTCCATTCCATTCCATTCCACTCCATTCCATTCCATTCGGTATGATTCCATTCCATTCCATTCCATTCGGCTTGATTCCATTCCATTCCATTCCATTCCATTCCATTCCATTCCATTCGTTTTGATTCCATTCCATTCCATTCCATTCCATTCGTTTTGATTCCATTCCATTCCATTCGGGTTGATTCCATTCCACTCCATTCCATTCCATTCGATTCCATTCTCGTTGATTCCTTTCCCATCCATTCCATTCCATTCGGGTTATTTCAATTCCATTCCTTTCAATTCCACTCGGGTTGATTACATTTTATTCCATTCGGGTTGATTCCATTCCATTCCATTCCATTCCATTCGGGTTGATTCCATTCCATTCCATTCCATTCCATTCCATTCCATTCCATTCCATTCGCAATGATTCCATTCCATTCCATTCCATTCCATTCCATTACATATGACTTGATTCCATTCCATTCCATTCCATTCCATTCCATTCCATTCCATTCCATTCCATTCCATTCCATTCGGGTTGATTCCATTGCATTGAATTGCATTCCATTCCATTCAATTCGAGTTGATTCCATTCCATTCTTTCCATTTCATTCGGTTTTATTCCATTCCATTCCATTCAATTCCATTCCATTCCATTCCATTTGATTCCATTCCATTCCATTCGGTATGATTCCATTCCATTCCATTCCATTAGGCTTGATTCCATTCCATTCCATTCCATTCGTTTTGATTCCTTTCGATTCCGTTCCATTCCATTCGTTTTGATTCCATTACATTCCATTCCATTCAATTCGGGTTGATTCCATTCCATTCAATTCCATTCCACTCCATTCCATTCCATTCGATTCCATTCTCGTTGATTCCATTCCAATCCATTCCATTCCATTCGGGTTATTTCAATTCCATTCCAATCAATTCCACTCGGGTTGATTTCATTATATTCCATTCAGGTTGATTCCATTCCATTCCATTCCATTCGGGTTGATTCCATTCCATTCCATTCCATTCCATTCCATTCCATTCCATTCCATTCCATTCGGAATGATTCCATTCCATGCCATTCCATTCCATTCCATTACATCTGACTTGATTCAATTCCATTCCATTCCATTCCTTTCCTTTCCATTCGGGATGATTTCATTGCATTCAATTGCATTCCATTCCATTCCTTTCCATTCCATTCCATTCGTTTTGACTCCATTCCATTCCATTCCATTCCATTCCATTCGTTTTGATTCTGTTCCATTCCATTCCATTCCATTCCATTCCATTCGGAATGATTCCATTCCATTCCATTCCATTCCATTCCATTACATCTGACTTGATTCAATTCCATTCCATTCCATTCCTTTCCTTTCCATTCGGGATGATTTCATTGCATTCAATTGCATTCCATTCCATTCCTTTCCATTCCATTCCATTCGTTTTGACTCCATTCCATTCCATTCCATTCCATTCCATTCCATTCCATTCGTTTTGATTCTGTTCCATTCCATTCCATTCCATTCCATTCCATTCGTTTTGATTCCATTCCATTACATTCCATTCCATACGGGTTGATTCCATTCCATTCAATTCCATTCCACTCCATTCCATTCCATTCGATTCCATTCTCGTTGATTCCTTCCCAATCCATTCCATTCCATTCGGGTTATTTCAATTCCATTCCATTCAATTCCACTCGGTTTGATTTCATTATATTCCATTCAGGTTGATTCCATTCCATTCCATTCCATTCGGGTTGATTCCATTCCATTCCATTCCATTCCATTCCATTCCTTTCCATTCCATTCGGAATGATTCCATTCCATTCCATTCCATTCCATTCCATTCCATTCCATTCCATTCCATTCCATTCCATTCCATTGGGGTTGATTCCATTCCATTCCATTCCATTCCATTCCATTCCATTCCATTCCATTCCATTCCATACCATTCCATTCGGGTTGATTCCATTCCATTCCATTCTATTGCATTCGGGTTGATTCCATTCCATTCCATTCCATTCCTTTCCATTACATATGACTTGATTCCATTCCATTCCATTCCATTCCATTCCATTCGGGTTGATTCCATTCCATTCCATTCCATTCCATTCCATTTCATTCGGTTTTATTCCATTCCATTCCATTCCATTCCATTCCATTCCATTCCATTCCGCTCCATTCCATTCCATTCGGTATGATTCCATTCCATTCCATTCCATTCGGCTTGATTCCATTCCATTCCATTCCATTCCATTCCATTCCATTCGTTTTGATTCCATTCCATTCCATTCCATTCCATTCGTTTTGATTCCATTCCATTCCATTCGGGTTGATTCCATTCCACTCCATTCCATTCCATTCGATTCCATTCTCGTTGATTCCTTTGCAATCCATTCCATTCCATTCGGGTTATTTCAATTCCATTCCTTTCAATTCCACTCGGGTTGATTACATTTTATTCCATTCGGGTTGATTCCATTCCATTCCATTCCATTCCATTCGGGTTGATTCCATTCCATTCCATTCCATTCCATTCCATTCCATTCGCAATGATTCCATTCCATTCCATTCCATTCCATTCCATTCCATTACATATGACTTGATTCCATTCCATTCCATTCCATTCCATTCCATTCCATTCCATTCCATTCGGGTTGATTCCATTGCATTGAATTGCATTCCATTCCATTCAATTCGAGTTGATTCCATTCCATTCTTTCCATTTCATTCGGTTTTATTCCATTCCATTCCATTCAATTCCATTCCATTCCATTCCATTTGATTCCATTCCATTCCATTCGGTATGATTCCATTCCATTCCATTCCATTAGGCTTGATTCCATTCCATTCCATTCCATTCGTTTTGATTCCGTTCGATTCCGTTCCATTCCATTCGTTTTGATTCCATTACATTCCATTCCATTCAATTCGGGTTGATTCCATTCCATTCAATTCCATTCCACTCCATTCCATTCCATTCGATTCCATTCTCGTTGATTCCATTCCAATCCATTCCATTCCATTCGGGTTATTTCAATTCCATTCCAATCAATTCCACTCGGGTTGATTTCATTATATTCCATTCAGGTTGATTCCATTCCATTCCATTCCATTCGGGTTGATTCCATTCCATTCCATTCCATTCCATTCCATTCCATTCCATTCCATTCGGAATGATTCCATTCCATTCCATTCCATTCCATTCCATTCCATTCCATTACATTCCATTCCATTGGGGTTGATTCCATTCCATTCCATTCCATTCCATTCCATTCCATTCCATTCCATACCATTCCATTCGGGTTGATTCCATTCCATTCCATTCTATTGCATTCGGATTGATTCAATTCCATTCCATTCCATTCCTTTCCATTACATATGACTTGATTCCATTCCATTCCATTCCATTCCATTCCATTCGGGTTGATTCCATTCCATTCCATTCCATTCCATTCCATTTCATTCGGTTTTATTCCATTCCATTCCATTCCATTCCATACCATTCCATTCGGGTTGATTCCATTCCATTCCATTCTATTGCATTCGGGTTGATTCCATTCCATTCCATTCCATTCCTTTCCATTACATATGACTTGATTCCATTCCATTCCATTCCATTCCATTCCATTCGGGTTGATTCCATTCCATTCCATTCCATTCCATTCCATTTCATTCGGTTTTATTCCATTCCATTCCATTCCATTCCATTCCATTCCATTCCATTCCGCTCCATTCCATTCCATTCGGTATGATTCCATTCCATTCCATTCCATTCGGCTTGATTCCATTCCATTCCATTCCATTCCATTCCATTCCATTCCATTCCATTCGTTTTGATTCCATTCCATTCCATTCCATTCCATTCGTTTTGATTCCATTCCATTCCATTCCATTCCATTCGGGTTGATTCCATTCCACTCCATTCCATTCCATTCGATTCCATTCTCGTTGATTCCTTTCCAATCCATTCCATTCCATTCGGGTTATTTCAATTCCATTCCTTTCAATTCCACTCGGGTTGATTACATTTTATTCCATTCGGGTTGATTCCATTCCATTCCATTCCATTCCATTCCATTCGGGTTGATTCCATTCCATTCCATTCCATTCCATTCCATTCCATTCGCAATGATTCCATTCCATTCCATTCCATTCCATTCCATTCCATTACATATGACTTGATTCCATTCCATTCCATTCCATTCCATTCCATTCCATTCCATTCCATTCCATTCGGGTTGATTCCATTGCATTGAATTGCATTCCATTCCATTCAATTCGAGTTGATTCCATTCCATTCTTTCCATTTCATTCGGTTTTATTCCATTCCATTCCATTCAATTCCATTCCATTCCATTCCATTTGATTCCATTCCATTCCATTCGGTATGATTCCATTCCATTCCATTCCATTAGGCTTGATTCCATTCCATTCCATTCCATTCGTTTTGATTCCGTTCGATTCCGTTCCATTCCATTCGTTTTGATTCCATTACATTCCATTCCATTCAATTCGGGTTGATTCCATTCCATTCAATTCCATTCCACTCCATTCCATTCCATTCGATTCCATTCTCGTTGATTCCATTCCAATCCATTCCATTCCATTCGGGTTATTTCAATTCCATTCCAATCAATTCCACTCGGGTTGATTTCATTATATTCCATTCAGGTTGATTCCATTCCATTCCATTCCATTCGGGTTGATTCCATTCCATTCCATTCCATTCCATTCCATTCCATTCCATTCCATTCGGAATGATACCATTCCATTCCATTCCATTCCATTCCATTCCATTCCATTACATTCCATTCCATTGGGGTTGATTCCATTCCATTCCATTCCATTCCATTCCATTCCATTCCATTCCATACCATTCCATTCGGGTTGATTCCATTCCATTCCATTCTATTGCATTCGGGTTGATTCAATTCCATTCCATTCCATTCCTTTCCATTACATATGACTTGATTCCATTCCATTCCATTCCATTCCATTCCATTCGGGTTGATTCCATTCCATTCCATTCCATTCCATTCCATTTCATTCGGTTTTATTCCATTCCATTCCATTCCATTCCATTCCATTCCATTCCACTCCATTCCATTCCATTCGGTATGATTCCATTCCATTCCATTCCATTCGGCTTGATTCCATTCCATTCCATTCCATTCCATTCCATTCCATTCGTTTTGATTCCATTCCATTCCATTCCATTCCATTCCATTCGTTTTGATTCCATTCCATTCCATTCCATTCCATTCGGGTTGATTCCATTCCACTCCATTCCATTCCATTCGATTCCATTCTCGTTGATTCCTTTCCAATCCATTCCATTCCATTCGGGTTATTTCAATTCCATTCCTTTCAATTCCACTCGGGTTGATTACATTTTATTCCATTCTGGTTGATTCCATTCCATTCCATTCCATTCCATTCGGGTTGATTCCATTCCATTCCATTCCATTCCATTCCATTCCATTCGCAATGATTCCATTCCATTCCATTCCATTCCATTCCATTCCATTACATATGACTTGATTCCATTCCATTCCATTCCATTCCATTCCATTCCATTCCATTCCATTCCATTCCATTCCATTCGGGTTGATTCCATTGCATTGAATTGCATTCCATTCCATTCAATTCGAGTTGATTCCATTCCATTCTTTCCATTTCATTCGGTTTTATTCCATTCCATTCCATTCAATTCCATTCCATTCCATTCCATTTGATTCCATTCCATTCCATTCGGTATGATTCCATTCCATTCCATTCCATTAGGCTTGATTCCATTCCATTCCATTCCATTCGTTTTGATTCCGTTCGATTCCGTTCCATTCCATTCGTTTTGATTCCATTACATTCCATTCCATTCAATTCGGGTTGATTCCATTCCATTCAATTCCATTCCACTCCATTCCATTCCATTCGATTCCATTCTCGTTGATTCCATTCCATTCCATTGCATTCCTTTCGAGTTATTTCCATTCCATTCCATTCAATTCCACTCGGGTTGATTCTATTATATTACATTCGGGTTGATTCCATTCCATTCCATTCCATTCCATTGGGGTTGATTCCATTCCATTCCATTCCATTCCATTCCATTCAGTTCCATTCCATTCCATTCGGATTGATTCCATTCCATTCCATTCCATTCCATTCCATTCAGGTTACATCCATTCCATTCCATTCCATTCCATTCCATTCTGGTTGATTCCATTCCATTCCATTCCTTTCCATTCGGGTTGACTCCACTCCATTCCATTCCATTCCATTCCTTACCATTCCATTGGGATTGATTCCATTCCATTCCAATCAATTCCATTCCTTTCCATTCCATTCCATTCGGGTTGAATCCATTCCATTCCATTCCATAGCATTTGGGTTGATACCATTCCATTCCATTCCATTCCATTCGGATTGATTCCATTCCATTCCATTCCATTCCATACCATGCCATTCCATTCGTGTTACATCCATTGCATTCCATTCCATTCCATTCCATTCCATTCCATTCCATTCCATTCCATTCCGGTTGATTCCATTCCATTCCATTCCTTTCCATTCGGGTTGACTCCATTCCATTCCATTCCATTCCTTTCCATTCCATTGGGATTGATTCCATTCCATTCCATTCCATTCCATTCCTTTCCATTCCATTCCATTCGGCTTGACTCCATTCCATTCCATTCCATTCCATTCCATTCCATTCGTTTTAATTCTGTTCCATTCCATTCCATTCCATTCCATTCGTTTTGATTCCATTCCATTACATTCCATTCCATACGGGTTGATTCCATTCCATTCAATTCCATTCCACTCCATTCCATTCCATTCGATTCCATTATCGTTGATTCCTTTCCAATCCATTCCATTCCATTCGGGTTATTTCAATTCCATTCCATTCAATTCCACTCGGGTTGATTACATTATATTCCATTCGGGTTGATTCCATTCCATTCCATTCCATTCCATTCGGGTTGATTCCATTCCATTCCATTCCATTCCATTCCATTCCATTCCATTCGGAATGATTCCATTCCATTCCATTCCGTTCCATTCCTCTCGGGTTGACTCCATTCCATTCCATTCCGTTCCATTACATTCCATTCCATTCGGGTTGATTCCATTCCATTCCATTCCATTCCATTCCGTTCGTGTTACATCCATTCCATTCCATTACATTCCATTCCATTCCATTCCGTTCCATTCCATTCCATTCCATTCGTGTTGATTCCATTCCATTCCTTTCCATTAAATTCCATTCGTGTTTATTCCATTCCATTCCATTCCATTTGGGTTGATTCCATTCCATTCCATTCCATTTCATTCCATGCCATTCCATTCCATTCTATTGCATTCGGGTTGATTCCATTCCATTCCACTCCATTACATATGACTTGTTTCCATTCCATTCCATTCCATTCCATTCGGCTTTATTCCATTCCATTCCATTCCATTTCATTCAGCTTGATTCCATTCCATTCCATTCCTTTCCATTCGTGTTGACTCCATTCCAATCCATTCCATTCCAGTCATTTCCATTCCATTCGGATTGATTCCATTCCATTCCATTCCATTCCTTTCCATTCCATTCCATTCGGGTTGATTCCATTCCATTCAATTCCATTCGTTTTGATTCCATTCCATTCCATTCCATTCCATTCCATTCCATTCCATTCGGGTAGATTCCATTCCATTCCATTCCATTCCATTCCATTCCATTCCATTCCATTCCATTCCATTCCATTCCATACCATTCCATTCGGGTTGATTCCATTCCATTCCATTCCATTCTATTGCATTCGGGTTGATTCCATTTTATTCCATTCCATTCCTTTCCATTACATATGACTTGATTCCATTCCATTCCATTCCATTCCATTCCATTCCATTCGGCTTGATTCCATTCCATTCCATTCCATTCCATTCCATTCCATTCCATTTCATTCGGTTTTATTCCATTCCATTCCATTCCATTCCATTCCATTTCATTCCATTCCATTCCATTCGGTATGGTTCCATTCCATTCCATTCCATTCGGCTTGATTCCATTCCATTCCATTCTATTCCATTCGTTTTGATTCCGTTCCATTCCATTCCATTCCATTCGTTTTGATTCCATTCCATTCCATTCGGGTTGATTCCATTCCACTCCATTCCATTTCATTCGATTCCATTCTCGTTGATTCCATTCCAATCCATTCCATTCCATTCGGGTTATTTCAATTCCATTCCTTTCAATTCCACTCGGGTTGATTACATTTTATTCCATTCGGGTTGATTGCATTCCATTCTATTCCATTCCATTCCATTGGGGTTGATTCCATTCCATTCCATTCCATTCCATTCCATTCAGTTCCATTCCATTCCATTCGGATTGATTCCATTCCATTCCATTCCATTGCATTCCATTCCATTCCATTCCATTCCATTCCATTCGGCTTGATTCCATTCCATTCCATTCCATTCCATTCCATTCCATTCCGGTTGATTCCATTCCACTCCATTCCATTCCATTCGATTCCATTCTCGTTGATTCCATTCCAATCCCTTCCATTCCATTCGGGTTATTTCAATTCCATTCCTTTCAATTCCACTCGGGTTGATTACATTTTATTCCATTCGGGTTGATTGCATTCCATTCCATTCCATTCCATTCGGGTTGATTCTATTCCATTCCATTCCATTCCATTCCATTCCATTCCTTTCCATTCCATTCGCAATGATTCCATTCCATTCCATTCCATTCCATTCCATTCCATTACATATGACTTGATTCCATTCCATTCCATTCCATTCCATTCCTTTCCATTCGGGTTGATTTCATTGCATTCAATTGCATTCCATTCCATTCAATTCGGGTTGATTCCATTCCATTCCATTCCATTCGGTTTTATTCCATTCCTTTCCATTCCTTTCCATTCCATTTCTTTCCATTCCATTCCATTCGTGATGATTCCATTCCATTCCATTCCATTCACCTTGATTCCTTTCCATTCCATTCCATTCCACTCCATTCCATTCGTTTTGATTCCATTCCATTCCATTCCATTCCATTCCATTCCATTCCATTCCATTCGTTTAGATTCCATTCCATTCCATTCCATTACATTCGTGTTGATTCAATTCCATTCCATTCCATTCCATTCGGCTTGATTCCATTCCCTTCCATTCCTTTTCATTCCATTCCATTCGTTTTGATTGCATTCCAATCCATTCCATTCCATTCGGGTTGATTCCATTCAATTAAATTGCATTCCTCTCCATTCCATTCCATTCGATTCCATTCTCGTTGATTCCACTCCATTCCATTCAATTCCATTCGGATTATTTCCATTCCATTCGATTCAATTACACTCGGGTTGATTCCATTGTATTCTATTCGGTTTGATTCCATTCCATTCCATTCCATTCCATTCGGGTTGTTTCCATTCCATTCCATTCCATTCCATTCTGATTGATTCCATTCCATTCCATTCCATTCCATTCCATTCCATTATATTCCATTCCAATCGGGTTGATTCCATTCCATTCCAATCCATTCCATTCGATTTGATTCCATTCCATTCCATTCAATTCCATTCCTTTCCATTCGTGTTGATTCCATTCCATTCCATTCCATCCCATTCCATTCCATTTGGGGTGATTCCATTCCATTCCATTCCATTCCATTCCATTCCATTCCATGCCATTCCATTCCATTCGGGCTGTTTCCATTCCATTCCATACTAGTCCTTTCGGGGTGATACTATTCCATTCTATTCCATTTCATTCTATTCCACTCCATTCCATTCGGGTTGATTCCATTTCATTCCATTCCATTCCATTCCATTCGGTTTCATTCCATTCCATTCCATTCCATTCCATTCCATTCCATTCGATTTCATTCCATTCCATTCTTTTTGACTCCATTCCATTTCACTCCATTCCATTCGGGTTGATTCCATTCCATTCAATTCAATTCCACTCCATTCCATTCCATTCGATTCCTTTCTCGTTGATTCCATTCCATTCCATTCCATTCGGGTTGATTCCATTCCATTCCATTCCATTCGGGTTGATTCCATTCCATTCCATTCCATTCCATTCCATTCCATTCCATTCCATTCGGAATGATTCCATTCCATTCCATTCCATTCCATTCCATTCCATTCCATTACATTCCATTCCATTGGGGTTGATTCCATTCCATTCCATTCCATTCCATTCCATTCCATTCCATTCCATACCATTCCATTCGGGTTGATTCCATTCCATTCCATTCTATTGCATTCGGGTTGATTCAATTCCATTCCATTCCATTCCTTTCCATTACATATGACTTGATTCCATTCCATTCCATTCCATTCCATTCCATTCGGGTTGATTCCATTCCATTCCATTCCATTCCATTCCATTTCATTCGGTTTTATTCCATTCCATTCCATTCCATTCCATACCATTCCATTCGGGTTGATTCCATTCCATTCCATTCTATTGCATTCGGGTTGATTCCATTCCATTCCATTCCATTCCTTTCCATTACATATGACTTGATTCCATTCCATTCCATTCCATTCCATTCCATTCGGGTTGATTCCATTCCATTCCATTCCATTCCATTCCATTTCATTCGGTTTTATTCCATTCCATTCCATTCCATTCCATTCCATTCCATTCCATTCCGCTCCATTCCATTCCATTCGGTATGATTCCATTCCATTCCATTCCATTCGGCTTGATTCCATTCCATTCCATTCCATTCCATTCCATTCCATTCCATTCCATTCGTTTTGATTCCATTCCATTCCATTCCATTCCATTCGTTTTGATTCCATTCCATTCCATTCCATTCCATTCGGGTTGATTCCATTCCACTCCATTCCATTCCATTCGATTCCATTCTCGTTGATTCCTTTCCAATCCATTCCATTCCATTCGGGTTATTTCAATTCCATTCCTTTCAATTCCACTCGGGTTGATTACATTTTATTCCATTCGGGTTGATTCCATTCCATTCCATTCCATTCCATTCCATTCGGGTTGATTCCATTCCATTCCATTCCATTCCATTCCATTCCATTCGCAATGATTCCATTCCATTCCATTCCATTCCATTCCATTCCATTACATATGACTTGATTCCATTCCATTCCATTCCATTCCATTCCATTCCATTCCATTCCATTCCATTCGGGTTGATTCCATTGCATTGAATTGCATTCCATTCCATTCAATTCGAGTTGATTCCATTCCATTCTTTCCATTTCATTCGGTTTTATTCCATTCCATTCCATTCAATTCCATTCCATTCCATTCCATTTGATTCCATTCCATTCCATTCGGTATGATTCCATTCCATTCCATTCCATTAGGCTTGATTCCATTCCATTCCATTCCATTCGTTTTGATTCCGTTCGATTCCGTTCCATTCCATTCGTTTTGATTCCATTACATTCCATTCCATTCAATTCGGGTTGATTCCATTCCATTCAATTCCATTCCACTCCATTCCATTCCATTCGATTCCATTCTCGTTGATTCCATTCCAATCCATTCCATTCCATTCGGGTTATTTCAATTCCATTCCAATCAATTCCACTCGGGTTGATTTCATTATATTCCATTCAGGTTGATTCCATTCCATTCCATTCCATTCGGGTTGATTCCATTCCATTCCATTCCATTCCATTCCATTCCATTCCATTCCATTCGGAATGATACCATTCCATTCCATTCCATTCCATTCCATTCCATTCCATTACATTCCATTCCATTGGGGTTGATTCCATTCCATTCCATTCCATTCCATTCCATTCCATTCCATTCCATACCATTCCATTCGGGTTGATTCCATTCCATTCCATTCTATTGCATTCGGGTTGATTCAATTCCATTCCATTCCATTCCTTTCCATTACATATGACTTGATTCCATTCCATTCCATTCCATTCCATTCCATTCGGGTTGATTCCATTCCATTCCATTCCATTCCATTCCATTTCATTCGGTTTTATTCCATTCCATTCCATTCCATTCCATTCCATTCCATTCCACTCCATTCCATTCCATTCGGTATGATTCCATTCCATTCCATTCCATTCGGCTTGATTCCATTCCATTCCATTCCATTCCATTCCATTCCATTCGTTTTGATTCCATTCCATTCCATTCCATTCCATTCCATTCGTTTTGATTCCATTCCATTCCATTCCATTCCATTCGGGTTGATTCCATTCCACTCCATTCCATTCCATTCGATTCCATTCTCGTTGATTCCTTTCCAATCCATTCCATTCCATTCGGGTTATTTCAATTCCATTCCTTTCAATTCCACTCGGGTTGATTACATTTTATTCCATTCTGGTTGATTCCATTCCATTCCATTCCATTCCATTCGGGTTGATTCCATTCCATTCCATTCCATTCCATTCCATTCCATTCGCAATGATTCCATTCCATTCCATTCCATTCCATTCCATTCCATTACATATGACTTGATTCCATTCCATTCCATTCCATTCCATTCCATTCCATTCCATTCCATTCCATTCCATTCCATTCCATTCGGGTTGATTCCATTGCATTGAATTGCATTCCATTCCATTCAATTCGAGTTGATTCCATTCCATTCTTTCCATTTCATTCGGTTTTATTCCATTCCATTCCATTCAATTCCATTCCATTCCATTCCATTTGATTCCATTCCATTCCATTCGGTATGATTCCATTCCATTCCATTCCATTAGGCTTGATTCCATTCCATTCCATTCCATTCGTTTTGATTCCGTTCGATTCCGTTCCATTCCATTCGTTTTGATTCCATTACATTCCATTCCATTCAATTCGGGTTGATTCCATTCCATTCAATTCCATTCCACTCCATTCCATTCCATTCGATTCCATTCTCGTTGATTCCATTCCATTCCATTGCATTCCTTTCGAGTTATTTCCATTCCATTCCATTCAATTCCACTCGGGTTGATTCTATTATATTACATTCGGGTTGATTCCATTCCATTCCATTCCATTCCATTGGGGTTGATTCCATTCCATTCCATTCCATTCCATTCCATTCAGTTCCATTCCATTCCATTCGGATTGATTCCATTCCATTCCATTCCATTCCATTCCATTCAGGTTACATCCATTCCATTCCATTCCATTCCATTCCATTCTGGTTGATTCCATTCCATTCCATTCCTTTCCATTCGGGTTGACTCCACTCCATTCCATTCCATTCCATTCCTTACCATTCCATTGGGATTGATTCCATTCCATTCCAATCAATTCCATTCCTTTCCATTCCATTCCATTCGGGTTGAATCCATTCCATTCCATTCCATAGCATTTGGGTTGATACCATTCCATTCCATTCCATTCCATTCGGATTGATTCCATTCCATTCCATTCCATTCCATACCATGCCATTCCATTCGTGTTACATCCATTGCATTCCATTCCATTCCATTCCATTCCATTCCATTCCATTCCATTCCATTCCGGTTGATTCCATTCCATTCCATTCCTTTCCATTCGGGTTGACTCCATTCCATTCCATTCCATTCCTTTCCATTCCATTGGGATTGATTCCATTCCATTCCATTCCATTCCATTCCTTTCCATTCCATTCCATTCGGCTTGACTCCATTCCATTCCATTCCATTCCATTCCATTCCATTCGTTTTAATTCTGTTCCATTCCATTCCATTCCATTCCATTCGTTTTGATTCCATTCCATTACATTCCATTCCATACGGGTTGATTCCATTCCATTCAATTCCATTCCACTCCATTCCATTCCATTCGATTCCATTATCGTTGATTCCTTTCCAATCCATTCCATTCCATTCGGGTTATTTCAATTCCATTCCATTCAATTCCACTCGGGTTGATTACATTATATTCCATTCGGGTTGATTCCATTCCATTCCATTCCATTCCATTCGGGTTGATTCCATTCCATTCCATTCCATTCCATTCCATTCCATTCCATTCGGAATGATTCCATTCCATTCCATTCCGTTCCATTCCTCTCGGGTTGACTCCATTCCATTCCATTCCGTTCCATTACATTCCATTCCATTCGGGTTGATTCCATTCCATTCCATTCCATTCCATTCCGTTCGTGTTACATCCATTCCATTCCATTACATTCCATTCCATTCCATTCCGTTCCATTCCATTCCATTCCATTCGTGTTGATTCCATTCCATTCCTTTCCATTAAATTCCATTCGTGTTTATTCCATTCCATTCCATTCCATTTGGGTTGATTCCATTCCATTCCATTCCATTTCATTCCATGCCATTCCATTCCATTCTATTGCATTCGGGTTGATTCCATTCCATTCCACTCCATTACATATGACTTGTTTCCATTCCATTCCATTCCATTCCATTCGGCTTTATTCCATTCCATTCCATTCCATTTCATTCAGCTTGATTCCATTCCATTCCATTCCTTTCCATTCGTGTTGACTCCATTCCAATCCATTCCATTCCAGTCATTTCCATTCCATTCGGATTGATTCCATTCCATTCCATTCCATTCCTTTCCATTCCATTCCATTCGGGTTGATTCCATTCCATTCAATTCCATTCGTTTTGATTCCATTCCATTCCATTCCATTCCATTCCATTCCATTCCATTCGGGTAGATTCCATTCCATTCCATTCCATTCCATTCCATTCCATTCCATTCCATTCCATTCCATTCCATTCCATACCATTCCATTCGGGTTGATTCCATTCCATTCCATTCTATTGCATTCGGGTTGATTCCATTTTATTCCATTCCATTCCTTTCCATTACATATGACTTGATTCCATTCCATTCCATTCCATTCCATTCCATTCCATTCGGCTTGATTCCATTCCATTCCATTCCATTCCATTCCATTCCATTCCATTTCATTCGGTTTTATTCCATTCCATTCCATTCCATTCCATTCCATTCCATTTCATTCCATTCCATTCCATTCGGTATGGTTCCATTCCATTCCATTCCATTCGGCTTGATTCCATTCCATTCCATTCTATTCCATTCGTTTTGATTCCGTTCCATTCCATTCCATTCCATTCGTTTTGATTCCATTCCATTCCATTCGGGTTGATTCCATTCCACTCCATTCCATTTCATTCGATTCCATTCTCGTTGATTCCATTCCAATCCATTCCATTCCATTCGGGTTATTTCAATTCCATTCCTTTCAATTCCACTCGGGTTGATTACATTTTATTCCATTCGGGTTGATTGCATTCCATTCTATTCCATTCCATTCCATTGGGGTTGATTCCATTCCATTCCATTCCATTCCATTCCATTCAGTTCCATTCCATTCCATTCGGATTGATTCCATTCCATTCCATTCCATTGCATTCCATTCCATTCCATTCCATTCCATTCCATTCGGCTTGATTCCATTCCATTCCATTCCATTCCATTCCATTCCATTCCGGTTGATTCCATTCCACTCCATTCCATTCCATTCGATTCCATTCTCGTTGATTCCATTCCAATCCCTTCCATTCCATTCGGGTTATTTCAATTCCATTCCTTTCAATTCCACTCGGGTTGATTACATTTTATTCCATTCGGGTTGATTGCATTCCATTCCATTCCATTCCATTCGGGTTGATTCTATTCCATTCCATTCCATTCCATTCCATTCCATTCCTTTCCATTCCATTCGCAATGATTCCATTCCATTCCATTCCATTCCATTCCATTCCATTACATATGACTTGATTCCATTCCATTCCATTCCATTCCATTCCTTTCCATTCGGGTTGATTTCATTGCATTCAATTGCATTCCATTCCATTCAATTCGGGTTGATTCCATTCCATTCCATTCCATTCGGTTTTATTCCATTCCTTTCCATTCCTTTCCATTCCATTTCTTTCCATTCCATTCCATTCGTGATGATTCCATTCCATTCCATTCCATTCACCTTGATTCCTTTCCATTCCATTCCATTCCACTCCATTCCATTCGTTTTGATTCCATTCCATTCCATTCCATTCCATTCCATTCCATTCCATTCCATTCGTTTAGATTCCATTCCATTCCATTCCATTACATTCGTGTTGATTCAATTCCATTCCATTCCATTCCATTCGGCTTGATTCCATTCCCTTCCATTCCTTTTCATTCCATTCCATTCGTTTTGATTGCATTCCAATCCATTCCATTCCATTCGGGTTGATTCCATTCAATTAAATTGCATTCCTCTCCATTCCATTCCATTCGATCCCATTCTCGTTGATTCCACTCCATTCCATTCAATTCCATTCGGATTATTTCCATTCCATTCGATTCAATTACACTCGGGTTGATTCCATTGTATTCTATTCGGTTTGATTCCATTCCATTCCATTCCATTCCATTCGGGTTGTTTCCATTCCATTCCATTCCATTCCATTCTGATTGATTCCATTCCATTCCATTCCATTCCATTCCATTCCATTATATTCCATTCCAATCGGGTTGATTCCATTCCATTCCAATCCATTCCATTCGATTTGATTCCATTCCATTCCATTCAATTCCATTCCTTTCCATTCGTGTTGATTCCATTCCATTCCATTCCATCCCATTCCATTCCATTTGGGGTGATTCCATTCCATTCCATTCCATTCCATTCCATTCCATTCCATGCCATTCCATTCCATTCGGGCTGTTTCCATTCCATTCCATACTAGTCCTTTCGGGGTGATACTATTCCATTCTATTCCATTTCATTCTATTCCACTCCATTCCATTCGGGTTGATTCCATTTCATTCCATTCCATTCCATTCCATTCGGTTTCATTCCATTCCATTCCATTCCATTCCATTCCATTCCATTCGATTTCATTCCATTCCATTCTTTTTGACTCCATTCCATTTCACTCCATTCCATTCGGGTTGATTCCATTCCATTCAATTCAATTCCACTCCATTCCATTCCATTCGATTCCTTTCTCGTTGATTCCATTCCATTCCATTCCATTCGGGTTGATTCCATTCCATTCAATTCCATTCGTTTTGATTCCATTCCATTCCATTCCATTCCATTCCATTCCATTCCATTCCATTCCATTCTATTCCATTCGGGTTGATTCCATTCCATTCCATTCCATTCCATTCCATTCCATTCCATTCCATTCCATACCATTCCATTCGGGTTGATTCCATTCCATTCCATTCTATTGCATTCGGGTTGATTCCATTCCATTCCATTCCATACCTTTCCATTACATATGACTTGATTCCATTCCATTCCATTCCATTCCATTCCATTCCATTCCATTCCATTCCATTCGGCTTGATTCCATTCCATTCCATTCCATTCCATTCCATTCCATTCCATTCCATTCCATTCCATTCCATTTCGTTCCGTTCCATTCCATTCCATTCCATTCCATTCCATTCCATTCCATTTCATTCCATTCCATTCCATTCGGTATGATTCCATTCCATTCCATTCCATTCGGCTTGATTCCATTCCATTCCATTCCATTCCATTCTATTCCATTCGTTTTGATTCCGTTCCATTCCATTCCATTCCATTCGTTTTGATTCCATTCCATTCCATTCCATTCCATTCCATTCGGGTTGATTCCATTCCACTCCATTTCGTTCCATTCGATTCCATTCTCGTTGATTCCATTCCAATCCATTCCATTCCATTCGGGTTATTTCAATTCCATTCCTTTCAATTCCACTCGGGTTGATTACATTTTATTCCATTCGGGTTGATTGCATTCCATTCTATTCCATTCCATTCCATTGGGGTTGATTCCATTCCATTCCATTCCATTCCATTCCATTCCATTCGTGTTACATCCATTCCATTCCATTCCGGTTGATTCCATTCCATTCCATTCCTTTCCATTCGGGTTGACACCATTCCATTCCATTCCATTCCATTCCTTTCCATTCCATTGGTATTGATTCCATTCCATTCCATTCCATTCCATTCCTTTCCATTCCATTCCATTCGGGTTGATTCCATTCCATTCCATTCCATTCCATTTGGGTAGATTCCATTCCATTCCATTCCATTCCATTTCATTCCATGCCATTCCATTCCATTCTATTGCATTCGGCTTGATTCCATTCCATTCCATTCCATTCCAGTACATATGACTTGATTCCATTCCATTCCAGTCCATTCCATTCCTTTCCATTTGGGCTGATTCCATTCAATTCAATTGCATTCCATTCCATTCCATTCGGGTTGATTCCATTCCATTCCATTCCATTCCATTCCATTCCATTCCATTCGGTTTTATTCCATTCCATTCCATTCCATTCCATTCCATTCCATTCCATTCGAGATGATTCCATTCCATTCCATTCCATTCGGCTTGACTCCATTACATTCGATTCCATTCCATTCCATTCCACTCCAATCGATTCCATTCTCGTGCATTCCTTTCCAATCCATTCCATTCCATTCGGGTTATTTCAATTCCATTCCATTCAATTCCACTCGGGTTGATTACATTATATTCCATTCGGGTTGATTCCATTCCATTCCATTCCATTCCTTTCGGATTGAGTCCGTTCCATTCCATTCCATTCCATTCCATTCCCTTCCATTCCATTCGGAATGATTCCATTCCATTCTATTCCATTCCATTCCATTCCATTACATTCCATTCCATTCCGTTCCATTACATTCCATTCCATTCGGGTTGATTCCATTCCATTCCATTCCCTTCCATTCCGTTCGTGTTACGTCCATTCCATTCCATTCCATTCTATTCTATTCAATTTGGGTTGATTCCATTCCATTCCATTCTTTTCCATTCGGGTTGATTCCATTCCATTCCATTCCATTCCATTCCATTCCATTCCATTCCATTCCATTCGGGTTGATTCCATTTCAGTTCATTACATTCCATTCCACTCCATTCCATTCCATTCGGGTTGATTCCATTCCATTCCATTCCATTCCATTCCATTCCATTCCATTCCATTCGTGTTGCTTCCATTGCATTCCATTCCATTCCATTCCATTCCATTTGGGTTGATTCCATTCCATTCCATTCCATTCCATTTCATTCAATGACATTCCATGCCATTCTATAGCATTCGGGTTGATTCCATTCCATTCCATTCCATTCCATTCCATTTCATATGACTTGATTCAATTCCATTCCATTCCATTCCATTCCATTCCTTTCCATTCGGGTTGATTTCATTGCATTCAATTGCATTCCATTCCATTCAATTCGGGTTGATTCCATTCCATTCCATTCCATTCCATTCGGTTTTATTCCATTCCCTTCCATTCCATTCCATTCCATTTCATTCCATTCGATTCCATTCGTGTTGATTCCATTCCATTCCATTCCATTCCATTCCATTCCATTCCATTCGGGTTGATTCCATTCCATTCTATTCCATTCCATTCCGTTCCATTCCATTCCTTTCGGGTAGATTCTATTCCATTCCATTCCATTCCATTGCATTCCATTGTTTTCCTGTTGATTTCATTCCATTCCTTTAAATTCCATTCCATTCCATTCCATTGCATTCCACTCCATTGGTATTGATTCCATTCCATTCAATTCCATTCCACTTTATTCCATTCCATTCGATTCCATTCTCGTTTATTCCACTCCATTCCATTCCGTTCCATTTGGGTTGTTTCCATTCCATTCCATTCAATTCAACTAGGGTTGATTCCATTATATTCCATTGGGGTTGATTCCATTCCATTCCATTCCATTCCATTCGGGTTGATTCCATTCCATTCCCTTCCATTCCATTCCATTCCATGCCGTGCCATTCCATTCCATTCGAATTGATTCCATTCCATTTCATTCCATTCCATTCCATTCCTTTCGGTTTGACTCCATTCCATTGCATTCCGTTCCATTCCATTCCATTCCATTCGGGTTGATTCCAATCCATTCCATTCCATTCCATTCCATTCCATTCGTGTTACATCCATTCCATTCCATTCCATTCCATTCCATTCCATTCCATTCCATTTGGGTTGATTCCATTCCATTCCATTCCATTCCATTCCTTTCCATTCCGTTAGATTCAGGTTGATTCCATTCCATTCCATTCCATTCGTGTTGATTCCATTGCACTCCTTTGCATTCCATTCCATTTCATTCAATTCGGGTTGATTCCAAATCATTCTATTCCATTCCATTCCGTTCCATTCCATTCCACTCCATTCCCTTCGGGGTGATTCTATTCCGTTCCATTCCATTCCATTCCATTCCATTCCATTCCATTCCATTCCATTCCAATCGGGTTGATTCCATTCCATTCCATTCTATTCCATTCCAGTCCATGCCATTCGTGTTGATTCCATTCCATTCCATTCCATTCCATTACCTTCCATTCCATTTGGGTTGATTCCATTCCAATCCATTCCATTCCATTCCATGCCGTTCCATTCCATTCGGGTTCACTCCATTCCATTCCAATCAATTACATTCCATTCCTTTCGGGGCGATTCTATTCCATTCTATTCCATTTCATTCTATTCCATTCCATTCCATTCGGATTGATTCCATTCCATTCCATTCCATTCCATTCCATTCCATTCCATTCCATTCCGTTCCATTCCTTTCGGGTTGACTCCATTCCATTCCATTCCATTCCGTTCCGTTCCATTCCATTCCATTCGTGTTACATCCATTCCATTCCATTCCATACCATTCCATTCCATTCCATTCCATTCATTCCTTTCCATTCCATTCCATTCCATTCGGATTGATTCCATTCCACTCCATTCCATTCCATTCCATTCCATTCCATTCCTTTCCATTCCATTTCATTCGGGTTGATTCAATTCCATTCCTCTCCTTTCGTGTTGATTACATTCCACTCCATTCCATTCAATTCCATTTCATACCAATCCATTCCGGTTGATTCCATTCCATTCCATTCCATTCCATTCCATTCCATTCCATTCGGGTTGATTCCATTCAAGTCCATTCCATTCCATTCCACTCCATTCGGGTTGATTCCATTCCATTCCATTCCATTCCTTTCCATTAAATTCCATTCGTGTTGATTCCATTCCATTCCATTCCATTCCATTCCATTTTGGTTGATTCCATTCCATTCCATTCCATTTCATTCCATGCCATTCCATTCCATTCCATTCCATTCCATTCCAATCGGGTTGATTCCATTCCATTCCATGCCATTCGAGTTGATTACATTCCATTCAATTCCATTCCATTACCTTCCGTTCCATTTGGGTTGATTCCATTCCAATCCATTCCATTCCATTCCATGCCGTTCCATTCCATTCGGGTTCATTCCATTCCATTCCATTCCATTCCATTCATTCCTTTCCATTCCATTCCATTCCACTCGGATTGACTCCGTTCCATTCCATTCCATTCTATTCCATTCATTCCTTTCCATTCCATTCCATTCCATTCGGATTGATTCCATTCCATTCCATTCCATTCCATTCCATTCCATTCCTTTCCATTCCATTTCATTCGGGTTGATTCAATTCCATTCCTCTCCATTCGTGTTGATTACATTCCACTCCATCCCATTCAATTCCATTTCATACCAATCCATTCTGGTTGATTCCATTCCATTCCATTCCATTCCATTCCATTCGGGTTGATTCCATTCCAGTCCATTCCATTCCATTCCACTCCATTCGGGTTGATTCCATTCCATTCCATTCCATAACTTTCCATTAAATTCCATTCGTGTTGATTCCATTCCATTCCATTCCATTCCATTCCATTTTGGTTGATTCCATTCCATTCCATTCCATTTCATTCCATGCCATTCCATTCCATTCCATTCCATTCCATTCCAATCGGGTTGATTCCATTCCATTCCATTCCATTCCATGCCATTCGTGTTGATTCCATTCCATTCAATTCCATTCCATTACCTTCCGTTCCACTTGGGTTGATTCCATTCCAATCCATTCCATTCCATTCCATGCCGTTCCATTGCATTCGGGTTCATTCCATTCCATTCCATTCCATTCCATTCCATTCCATTCAACTACGGTTGATTCCATTATATTCCATTGGGGTTGAGTCCATTCCATTCCATTCCATTCCATTCGGGTTGTTTCCCTTCCATTCCATTCCATTCCATTCCATTCCATTCCATTCCATTCCATGCCATGCCATTCCATTCCATTCGAATTGATTCCATTCCATTTCATTCCATTCCGTTCCATTCCTTTCGGTTTGACTCCATTCCATTGCATTCCGTTCCTTTACATTCCATTCCATTCGGGTTGATTCCAATCCTTTCCATTCCATTCCATTCCATTCCATTCGTGTTACATCCATTCCATTCCATTCCATTCGAATTGATTCCATTCCATTCCATTCCATTCCATTCCATTCCATTATATTCCATTCCAATCGGGTTGATTCCATTCCATTCCAATCCATTCCATTCGATTTGATTCCATTCCATTCCATTCAATTCCATTCCTTTCCATTCGTGTTGATTCCATTCCATTCCATTCCATCCCATTCCATTCCATTTGGGGTGATTCCATTCCATTCCATTCCATTCCATTCCATTCCATTCCATGCCATTCCATTCCATTCGGGCTGTTTCCATTCCATTCCATACTAGTCCTTTCGGGGTGATACTATTCCATTCTATTCCATTTCATTCTATTCCACTCCATTCCATTCGGGTTGATTCCATTTCATTCCATTCCATTCCATTCCATTCGGTTTCATTCCATTCCATTCCATTCCATTCCATTCCATTCCATTCGATTTCATTCCATTCCATTCTTTTTGACTCCATTCCATTTCACTCCATTCCATTCGGGTTGATTCCATTCCATTCAATTCAATTCCACTCCATTCCATTCCATTCGATTCCTTTCTCGTTGATTCCATTCCATTCCATTCCATTCGGGTTGATTCCATTCCATTCAATTCCATTCGTTTTGATTCCATTCCATTCCATTCCATTCCATTCCATTCCATTCCATTCCATTCCATTCCATTCTATTCCATTCGGGTTGATTCCATTCCATTCCATTCCATTCCATTCCATTCCATTCCATTCCATTCCATTCCATACCATTCCATTCGGGTTGATTCCATTCCATTCCATTCTATTGCATTCGGGTTGATTCCATTCCATTCCATTCCATACCTTTCCATTACATATGACTTGATTCCATTCCATTCCATTCCATTCCATTCCATTCCATTCCATTCCATTCCATTCCATTCGGCTTGATTCCATTCCATTCCATTCCATTCCATTCCATTCCATTCCATTCCATTCCATTCCATTTCGTTCCGTTCCATTCCATTCCATTCCATTCCATTCCATTCCATTTCATTCCATTCCATTCCATTCGGTATGATTCCATTCCATTCCATTCCATTCGGCTTGATTCCATTCCATTCCTTTCCATTCCATTCTATTCCATTCGTTTTGATTCCGTTCCATTCCATTCCATTCCATTCGTTTTGATTCCATTCCATTCCATTCCATTCCATTCGGGTTGATTCCATTCCACTCCATTCCATTCCATTCGATTCCATTCTCGTTGATTCCATTCCAATCCATTCCATTCCATTCGGGTTATTTCAATTCCATTCCTTTCAATTCCACTCGGGTTGATTACATTTTATTCCATTCGGGTTGATTGCATTCCATTCTATTCCATTCCATTCCATTGGGGTTGATTCCATTCCATTCCATTCCATTCCATTCCATTCCATTCCATTCCATTCGTGTTACATCCATTCCATTCCATTCCGGTTGATTCCATTCCATTCCATTCCTTTCCATTCGGGTTGACACCATTCCATTCCATTCCATTCCATTCCTTTCCATTCCATTGGTATTGATTCCATTCCATTCCATTCCATTCCATTCCTTTCCATTCCATTCCATTCGGGTTGATTCCATTCCATTCCATTCCATTCCATTTGGGTAGATTCCATTCCATTCCATTCCATTCCATTTCATTCCATGCCATTCCATTCCATTCTATTGCATTCGGCTTGATTCCATTCCATTCCATTCCATTCCAGTACATATGACTTGATTCCATTCCACTCCAGTCCATTCCATTCCTTTCCATTTGGGCTGATTCCATTCAATTCAATTGCATTCCATTCCATTCCATTCGGGTTGATTCCATTCCATTCCATTCCATTCCATTCCATTCCATTCCATTCGGTTTTATTCCATTCCATTCCATTCCATTCCATTCCATTCCATTCCATTCGAGATGATTCCATTCCATTCCATTCCATTCGGCTTGACTCCATTACATTCGATTCCATTCCATTCCATTCCACTCCAATCGATTCCATTCTCGTGCATTCCTTTCCAATCCATTCCATTCCATTCGGGTTATTTCAATTCCATTCCATTCAATTCCACTCGGGTTGATTACATTATATTCCATTCGGGTTGATTCCATTCCATTCCATTCCATTACTTTCGGATTGAGTCCGTTCCATTCCATTCCATTCCATTCCATTCCCTTCCATTCCATTCGGAATGATTCCATTCCATTCTATTCCATTCCATTCCATTACATTACATTCCATTCCATTCCGTTCCATTACATTCCATTCCATTCGGGTTGATTCCATTCCATTCCATTCCCTTCCATTCCGTTCGTGTTACGTCCATTCCATTCCATTCCATTCTATTCTATTCAATTTGGGTTGATTCCATTCCATTCCATTCTTTTCCATTCGGGTTGATTCCATTCCATTCCATTCCATTCCATTCCATTCCATTCCATTCCATTCGGGTTGATTCCATTTCAGTTCATTACATTCCATTCCACTCCATTCCATTCCATTCGGGTTGATTCCATTCCATTCCATTCCATTCCATTCCATTCCATTCCATTCCATTCCATTCGTGTTGCTTCCATTGCATTCCATTCCATTCCATTCCATTCCATTCCATTCCATTTGGGTTGATTCCATTCCATTCCATTCCATTCCATTTCATTCAATGACATTCCATGCCATTCTATAGCATTCGGGTTGATTCCATTCCATTCCATTCCATTCCATTCCATTCCATTTCATATGACTTGATTCAATTCCATTCCATTCCATTCCATTCCATTCCTTTCCATTCGGGTTGATTTCATTGCATTCAATTGCATTCCATTCCATTCAATTCGGGTTGATTCCATTCCATTCCATTCCATTCCATTCGGTTTTATTCCATTCCCTTCCATTGCATTCCATTCCATTTCATTCCATTCGATTCCATTCGTGTTGATTCCATTCCATTCCATTCCATTCCATTCCATTCCATTCCATTCGGGTTGATTCCATTCCATTCTATTCCATTCCATTCCGTTCCATTCCATTCCTTTCGGGTAGATTCTATTCCATTCCATTCCATTCCATTGCATTCCATTGTTTTCCTGTTGATTTCATTCCATTCCTTTAAATTCCATTCCATTCCATTCCATTGCATTCCACTCCATTGGTATTGATTCCATTCCATTCAATTCCATTCCACTTTATTCCATTCCATTCGATTCCATTCTCGTTTATTCCACTCCATTCCATTCCGTTCCATTTGGGTTGTTTCCATTCCATTCCATTCAATTCAACTAGGGTTGATTCCATTATATTCCATTGGGGTTGATTCCATTCCATTCCATTCCATTCCATTCGGGTTGATTCCATTCCATTCCCTTCCATTCCATTCCATTCCATGCCGTGCCATTCCATTCCATTCGAATTGATTCCATTCCATTTCATTCCATTCCGTTCCATTCCTTTCGGTTTGACTCCATTCCATTGCATTCCGTTCCATTCCATTCCATTCCATTCGGGTTGATTCCAATCCATTCCATTCCATTCCATTCCATTCCATTCGTGTTACATCCATTCCATTCCATTCCATTCCATTCCATTCCATTTGGGTTGATTCCATTCCATTCCATTCCATTCCATTCCTTTCCATTCCGTTAGATTCAGGTTGATTCCATTCCATTCCATTCCATTCGTGTTGATTCCATTGCACTCCTTTGCATTCCATTCCATTTCATTCAATTCGGGTTGATTCCAAATCATTCTATTCCATTCCATTCCGTTCCATTCCATTCCACTCCATTCCCTTCGGGGTGATTCTATTCCGTTCCATTCCATTCCATTCCATTCCATTCCATTCCATTCCATTCCATTCCAATCGGGTTGATTCCATTCCATTCCATTCTATTCCATTCCAGTCCATGCCATTCGTGTTGATTCCATTCCATTCCATTCCATTCCATTACCTTCCATTCCATTTGGGTTGATTCCATTCCAATCCATTCCATTCCATTCCATGCCGTTCCATTCCATTCGGGTTCACTCCATTCCATTCCAATCAATTACATTCCATTCCTTTCGGGGCGATTCTATTCCATTCTATTCCATTTCATTCTATTCCATTCCATTCCATTCGGATTGATTCCATTCCATTCCATTCCATTCCATTCCATTCCATTCCATTCCATTCCGTTCCATTCCTTTCGGGTTGACTCCATTCCATTCCATTCCATTCCGTTCCGTTCCATTCCATTCCATTCGTGTTACATCCATTCCATTCCATTCCATACCATTCCATTCCATTCCATTCCATTCATTCCTTTCCATTCCATTCCATTCCATTCGGATTGATTCCATTCCACTCCATTCCATTCCATTCCATTCCATTCCATTCCTTTCCATTCCATTTCATTCGGGTTGATTCAATTCCATTCCTCTCCTTTCGTGTTGATTACATTCCACTCCATTCCATTCAATTCCATTTCATACCAATCCATTCCGGTTGATTCCATTCCATTCCATTCCATTCCATTCCATTCCATTCGGGTTGATTCCATTCAAGTCCATTCCATTCCATTCCACTCCATTCGGGTTGATTCCATTCCATTCCATTCCATTCCTTTCCATTAAATTCCATTCGTGTTGATTCCATTCCATTCCATTCCATTCCATTCCATTTTGGTTGATTCCATTCCATTCCATTCCATTTCATTCCATGCCATTCCATTCCATTCCATTCCATTCCATTCCAATCGGGTTGATTCCATTCCATTCCATGCCATTCGAGTTGATTACATTCCATTCAATTCCATTCCATTACCTTCCGTTCCATTTGGGTTGATTCCATTCCAATCCATTCCATTCCATTCCATGCCGTTCCATTCCATTCGGGTTCATTCCATTCCATTCCATTCCATTCCATTCATTCCTTTCCATTCCATTCCATTCCACTCGGATTGACTCCGTTCCATTCCATTCCATTCTATTCCATTCATTCCTTTCCATTCCATTCCATTCCATTCGGATTGATTCCATTCCATTCCATTCCATTCCATTCCATTCCATTCCTTTCCATTCCATTTCATTCGGGTTGATTCAATTCCATTCCTCTCCATTCGTGTTGATTACATTCCACTCCATCCCATTCAATTCCATTTCATACCAATCCATTCTGGTTGATTCCATTCCATTCCATTCCATTCCATTCCATTCGGGTTGATTCCATTCCAGTCCATTCCATTCCATTCCACTCCATTCGGGTTGATTCCATTCCATTCCATTCCATAACTTTCCATTAAATTCCATTCGTGTTGATTCCATTCCATTCCATTCCATTCCATTCCATTTTGGTTGATTCCATTCCATTCCATTCCATTTCATTCCATGCCATTCCATTCCATTCCATTCCATTCCATTCCAATCGGGTTGATTCCATTCCATTCCATTCCATTCCATGCCATTCGTGTTGATTCCATTCCATTCAATTCCATTCCATTACCTTCCGTTCCACTTGGGTTGATTCCATTCCAATCCATTCCATTCCATTCCATGCCGTTCCATTGCATTCGGGTTCATTCCATTCCATTCCATTCCATTCCATTCCATTCCATTCAACTACGGTTGATTCCATTATATTCCATTGGGGTTGAGTCCATTCCATTCCATTCCATTCCATTCGGGTTGTTTCCCTTCCATTCCATTCCATTCCATTCCATTCCATTCCATGCCATGCCATTCCATTCCATTCGAATTGATTCCATTCCATTTCATTCCATTCCGTTCCATTCCTTTCGGTTTGACTCCATTCCATTGCATTCCGTTCCTTTACATTCCATTCCATTCGGGTTGATTCCAATCCTTTCCATTCCATTCCATTCCATTCCATTCGTGTTACATCCATTCCATTCCATTCCATTCGGGTTGATTCCATTCCATTCCATTCCATTCCATTCCATTCCTTTCCATTCCGTTAGATTCAGGTTGACTCCATTCCATTCCATTCCATTCGTGTTGATTCCATTCCACTCCATTGCATTCCATTCCATTCCATTCAATTCGGGTTGATTCCAAATCATTCTATTCCATTCCATTCCGCTCCATTCCATTCCACTCCTTTCCTTTCGGGGTGATTCTATTCCATTCCATTCCATTCCATTCCATTCCATTCCATTCCAATCGGGTTGATTCCATTCCATTCCATTCTATTCCATTCCATTCCATGCCATTCGTGTTGATTCCATTCCATTCCATTCCATTCCATTACCTTCCATTCCATTTGGGTTGATTCCATTCCAATCCATTCCATTCCATTCCACGCCGTTCCATTCCATTCGGGTTCATTCCATTCCTTTCCAAACCATTACATTCCATTCCTTTCGGGGCGATTCTATTCCATTCTATTACATTTCATTCTATTCCATTCCATTCCATTCGGATTGATTCCATTCCATTCCATTCCATTCAATTCCATTCCATTCCATTCCATTCCGTTCCATTCCTTTCGGGTTGACTCCATTCCATTCCATTCCATTCCGTTCCATTCCATTCCATTCCACTCGGGATGATTCCATTCCATTCCATTCCATTCCATTCCATTCGGGTGATTCCATTCCGTTCCATTCCTTTCCATTCGGGTTGACTCCATTCCATTCCATTCCATTACTTTCCATTCCATTCCATTCCTTTCCATTCCATTCCATTCGGGTTGATTCCATTCCATTCCATTCCATTCCATTCCATTCCATTCCATTCCATTCCATTCCATTCCATTCCATTCCATTCCATGCCATTCCATTCCATTCGGGTTGATTCCATTCCACTCCATTCCATTCCATTCCATTCGGGTTGATTCCATTCTGTAACATTCCATCCCATTCCATTCCATTTGGGTTGATTCCATTCCATTCCATTCCATTGCATTCCATTCCATTCCATTCCATGCCATTCCCTTCCATTCAGGTTGATTCCATTCCATTCCATACTATTCCTTTCGGGGTTATACTATTCCATTCTATTCCATTTCATTCTATTTCATTCCATTCCATTCGGCTTCACTTCATTCCATTCCACACCATTCCATTCCATTTGGGTTGATTCCATTCAATTCCATTCCATTCCATTCTATTCCATTCCATGCCATTCCATTCCATTCGGGTTGATTCCATTCCATTCCATACTATTCCTTTCGTGGTGATACTATTCCATTCTATTCCATTTCATTCTATTCCATTCCATTCCATTCGGCTTGATTCCATTCCATTCCATTCCATTCCATTCCATTCCATTGCATTGCATTCCATTCGGATTGATTCCATTCCATTAAATTGCATTCCACTCCATTCCATTCGGGTTGATTCCATTTCATTCCATTCCATTCCATTGCATTCGGTTTTATTCCATTCCATTCCATTCCATTCCATTCCATTCCATTGCATTCCATTTCATTCCATTCCATTCCATTCGGGATGATTCCATTCCGTTCCATTCCATTATGCTTGATTCAATTCCGTTCCATTCCATTCCATTCCATTCCATTCCATTCTTTTTGACTCCATTCCATTCCATTCCATTCCATTCCAATCGGGTTGATTCCAGTCCATTCAATTCCATTCCACTCCATTCCATTCCATTTGATTCCATTCTCGTTGATTCGATTCCATTACATTCCATTCCTTTCGAATTATTTCCATTCCATTCCATTCAATTCTACTCTGGTTCATTCAATTACATTACATTCGGGTTGATTCCATTCCATTCCATTCCATTCCATTGGGGTTGATTCCATTCCATTCCATTCCATTCGGATTGATTCCATTCCTTTCCATTCCATTCCATTCCATTCCATTCCATTCCATTCGTGTTACATCCATTCCATTCCATTCCATTCCAGTCCGGTTGATTCCATTCCATTCCATTCCTTTCCATTCGGGTTGACACCATTCCATTCCATTGCATTCCTTTCCATTCCATTGGGATTGATTCCATTCCATTCCATTCCATTCCATTCCTTTCCATTCCATTCCATTCGGGTTGATTCCATTCCATTCCATTCCATTCCATTTTGGTTGATTCCATTCCATTCCATTCCATTCCATTTCATTCCATGCCATCCCATTCCATTCTATTGCATTCGGGTTGATTCCATTCCATTCCATTCCATGCCAGTACATATGACTTGATTCCATTCCATTCCAGTCCAATCCATTCCTTTCCATTTGGGCTGATTCCGTTCAATTCAATTGCATTCCATTACATTCCATTAGGGTTGATTCCATTCCATTCCATTCCATTCCATTCCATTCCATTCGGTTTTATTCCATTCCATTCCATTCCATTCCATTCCATTCCATTCGAGATGATTCCATTCCATTCCATTCCATTCGGCTTTACTCCATTCCATTCCATTCCATTCCATTCGTTTTGATTCCGTTCCATTCCATTCCATTCCATTCCATTCGTTTTCATTCCATTCCATTCCATTCCATTCCATACGGATTGATTCCATTCCATTCAATTCCATTCCACTTCATTCCACTCCAATCGATTCCATTCTCGTGGATTCCATTCCAATCCATTCCATTCCATTCGGGTTATTTCAATTCCATTCCATTCAATTCATCTCGGGTTGATTACTTTATATTCCATTCTGGTTGATTCCATTCCATTCCATTCCATTCCTTTCGGGTTGAGTCCATTCCATTCCCTTCCATTCCATTCCCTTCCATTCCATTCGGAATGATTCCATTCCATTCCATTCCATTCCATTCCATTCCATTCCATTCCATTCCGTTCCATTACATTCCATTCCATTCGTGTTGATTCCATTCCATTCCATTCCATTCCATTCCGTTCGTGTTACGTCCATTCCATTCCATTCCATTCTATTCCATTCAATTTGGGTTGACTCCATTCCATTCCATTCTTTTCCATTCAGGTTGATTCCATTCCATTCCATTCCATTCCATTCCATTCCATTCCATTCCATTCCATTCGGGTTGATTCCATTTCAGTCCATTACATTCCATTCCACTCCATTCCATTCCATTCGGGTTGATTCCACTCCATTCCATTCCATTCCATTCCATTCCATTCCATTCCATTCCATTCCATTCGTGTTGCTTCCATTGCATTCCATTCCATTCCAATTGGGTTGATTCCATTCCATTCCATTCCATTCCATTTCATTCAATGATATTCCATGCCATTCTATTGCATTCGGGTTGATTCCATTCCATTCCATTCCATTCCATTCCATTTCATATGACTTGATTCAATTCCATTCCATTCCATTCCATTCCATTCCTTTACATTCGGGTTGATTTCATTGCATTCAATTGCATTCCATTCCATTCAATTCGGGTTGATTCCATTCCATTCCATTACATTCCATTCGGTTTTATTCCATTCCCTTCCATTCCATTCCATTCCATTTCATTCCATTCGATTCCATTCGTGTTGATTCCATTCCATTCCATTCCATTCCATTCCATTCCATTCCATTCCATTCGTGTTGATTCCATTCCATTCCATTCCATTCCATTCCATTCCATTCCATTCCTTTCGGGTCGATTCTATTCCATTCCATTCCATTCCATTGCATTCCATTCTTTTCCTGTTGATTTCATTCCATTCCTTTAAATTCCATTCCATTCCATTCCATTGCATTCCACTCCATTGCTATTGATTCCATTCCATTCAATTCCATTCCACTTTATTCCATTCCATTCGATTCCATTCTCGTTTATTCCACTCCATTCCATTCCGTTCCATTCGGGTTATTTCCATTCCATTCCATTCAATTCAACTACGGTTGATTCCATTATATTCCATTGGTGTTGATTCCATTCCATTCCATTCCATTCCATTCGGGTTGATTCCATTCCATTCCATTCCATTCCATTCCATTCCATTCCATGCCATGCCATTCCATTCCATTCGAATTGATTCCATTCCATTTCATTCCATTCCGTTCCATTCCTTTCGGTTTGACTCCATTCCATTGCATTCCGTTAAATTACATTCCATTCCATTCGGGTTGATTCCAATCCATTCCATTCCATTCCATTCCATTCCATTCGTGTTACATCCATTCCATTCCATTCCATTCGGGTTGACTCCATTCCATTCCATTCCATTCCATTCCATTCCTTTCCATTCCGTTAGATTCAGGTTGATTCCATTCCATTCCATTCCATTCGTGTTGATTCCATTCCACTCCATTGCATTCCATTCCATTCCATTCAATTCGGGTTGATTCCAAATCATTCTATTCCATTCCATTCCGTTCCATTCCATTCCACTCCATTCCTTTCGGGGTGATTCTATTCCATTCCATTCCATTCCATTCCATTCCATTCCAATCGGGTTGATTCCATTCCATTCCATTCTATTCCATTCCATTCCATGCCATTCGTGTTGATTCCATTCCATTCCATTCCATTCCATTACCTTCCATTCCATTTGGGTTGATTCCATTCCAATCCATTCCATTCCATTCCATGCCGTTCCATTCCATTCGGGTTCATTCCATTCCATTCCAATCCATTACATTCCATTCCTTTCGGGGCGATTCTATTCCATTCTATTCCATTTCATTCTATTCCATTCCATTCCATTCGGATTGATTCCATTCCATTCCATTCCATTCCATTCCATTCCATTCCATTCCATTCCGTTCCATTCCTTTCGGGTTGACTCCATTCCATTCCATTCCATTCCGTTCCATTCCATTCCATTCCATTCGGGATGATTCCATTCCATTCCATTCCATTCCATTCCATTCCATTCCATTCCATTCGGGTGATTCCATTCCATTCCATTCCTTTCCATTCGGGTTGACTCCATTCCATTCCATTCCATTCCTTTCCATTCCATTCCATTCGGGTTGATTCCATTCCATTCCATTCCATTCCATTCCATTCCATTCCATTCCATTCCATTCCATGCCGTTCCATTCCATTCGGGTTGATTCCATTCCACTCCATTCCATTCCATTCCATTCCATTCCATTCCATTCCATTCCATTCCATTCGGTTTGATTCCATTCCATAACATTCAATCCCATTCCATTCCTTTGGGTTGATTCCATTCCATTCCATTCCATTCCATTCCATTCCATTCCATGCCATTCCCTTCCATTCAGTTTGATTCCATTCCATTCCATACTATTCCTTTCGGGGTTATACTATTCCATTCTATTCCATTTCATTCTATTTCATTCCATTCCATTCGGCTTGATTCCATTCCATTCCATCCCATTCCATTCCATTTGGGTTGATTCCATTCCATTCCATTCCATTCTATTCCATTCCATGCCATTCCATTCCATTCGGGTTGATTCCATTCCATTCCATACTATTCCTTTCGTGGTGATACTATTCCATTCTATTCCATTTCATTCTATTCCATTCCATTCCATTCGGCTTGATTCCATTCCATTCCATTCCATTCCATTCCATTCCATTGCATTGCATTCCATTCGGATTGATTCCATTCCATTAAATTGCATTCCACTCCATTCCATTCGGGTTGATTCCATTTCATTCCATTCCATTCCATTGCATTCGGTTTTATTCCATTCCATTCCATTCCATTCCATTCCATTCCATTGCATTCCATTTCATTCCATTCCATTCCATTCGGGATGATTCCATTCCGTTCCATTCCATTATGCTTGATTCAATTCCGTTCCATTCCATTCCATTCCATTCCATTCCATTCTTTTTGACTCCATTCCATTCCATTCCATTCCATTCCAATCGGGTTGATTCCAGTCCATTCAATTCCATTCCACTCCATTCCATTCCATTTGATTCCATTCTCGTTGATTCGATTCCATTACATTCCATTCCTTTCGAATTATTTCCATTCCATTCCATTCAATTCTACTCTGGTTCATTCAATTACATTACATTCGGGTTGATTCCATTCCATTCCATTCCATTCCATTGGGGTTGATTCCATTCCATTCCATTCCATTCGGATTGATTCCATTCCTTTCCATTCCATTCCATTCCATTCCATTCCATTCCATTCCATTCCATTCGTGTTACATCCATTCCATTCCATTCCATTCCAGTCCGGTTGATTCCATTCCATTCCATTCCTTTCCATTCGGGTTGACACCATTCCATTCCATTGCATTCCTTTCCATTCCATTGGGATTGATTCCATTCCATTCCATTCCATTCCATTCCTTTCCATTCCATTCCATTCGGGTTGATTCCATTCCATTCCATTCCATTCCATTTTGGTTGATTCCATTCCATTCCATTCCATTCCATTTCATTCCATGCCATCCCATTCCATTCTATTGCATTCGGGTTGATTCCATTCCATTCCATTCCATTCCATTCCATTCGGTTTTATTCCATTCCATTCCATTCCATTCCATTCCATTCCATTCGAGATGATTCCATTCCATTCCATTCCATTCGGCTTTACTCCATTCCATTCCATTCCATTCCATTCGTTTTGATTCCGTTCCATTCCATTCCATTCCATTCCATTCGTTTTCATTCCATTCCATTCCATTCCATTCCATACGGATTGATTCCATTCCATTCAATTCCATTCCACTTCATTCCACTCCAATCGATTCCATTCTCGTGGATTCCATTCCAATCCATTCCATTCCATTCGGGTTATTTCAATTCCATTCCATTCAATTCATCTCGGGTTGATTACTTTATATTCCATTCTGGTTGATTCCATTCCATTCCATTCCATTCCTTTCGGGTTGAGTCCATTCCATTCCCTTCCATTCCATTCCCTTCCATTCCATTCGGAATGATTCCATTCCATTCCATTCCATTCCATTCCATTCCATTCCATTCCATTCCGTTCCATTACATTCCATTCCATTCGTGTTGATTCCATTCCATTCCATTCCATTCCATTCCGTTCGTGTTACGTCCATTCCATTCCATTCCATTCTATTCCATTCAATTTGGGTTGACTCCATTCCATTCCATTCTTTTCCATTCAGGTTGATTCCATTCCATTCCATTCCATTCCATTCCATTCCATTCCATTCCATTCCATTCCATTCCATTCGGGTTGATTCCATTTCAGTCCATTACATTCCATTCCACTCCATTCCATTCCATTCGGGTTGATTCCACTCCATTCCATTCCATTCCATTCCATTCCATTCCATTCCATTCCATTCCATTCCATTCGTGTTGCTTCCATTGCATTCCATTCCATTCCAATTGGGTTGATTCCATTCCATTCCATTCCATTCCATTTCATTCAATGATATTCCATGCCATTCTATTGCATTCGGGTTGATTCCATTCCATTCCATTCCATTCCATTCCATTTCATATGACTTGATTCAATTCCATTCCATTCCATTCCATTCCATTCCTTTACATTCGCGTTGATTTCATTGCATTCAATTGCATTCCATTCCATTCAATTCGGGTTGATTCCATTCCATTCCATTCCATTCCATTCGGTTTTATTCCATTCCCTTCCATTCCATTCCATTCCATTTCATTCCATTCGATTCCATTCGTGTTGATTCCATTCCATTCCATTCCATTCCATTCCATTCCATTCCATTCCATTCGTGTTGATTCCATTCCATTCCATTCCATTCCATTCCATTCCATTCCATTCCTTTCGGGTCGATTCTATTCCATTCCATTCCATTCCATTGCATTCCATTCTTTTCCTGTTGATTTCATTCCATTCCTTTAAATTCCATTCCATTCCATTCCATTGCATTCCACTCCATTGCTATTGATTCCATTCCATTCAATTCCATTCCACTTTATTCCATTCCATTCGATTCCATTCTCGTTTATTCCACTCCATTCCATTCCGTTCCATTCGGGTTATTTCCATTCCATTCCATTCAATTCAACTACGGTTGATTCCATTATATTCCATTGGTGTTGATTCCATTCCATTCCATTCCATTCCATTCGGGTTGATTCCATTCCATTCCATTCCATTCCATTCCATTCCATTCCATGCCATGCCATTCCATTCCATTCGAATTGATTCCATTCCATTTCATTCCATTCCGTTCCATTCCTTTCGGTTTGACTCCATTCCATTGCATTCCGTTAAATTACATTCCATTCCATTCGGGTTGATTCCAATCCATTCCATTCCATTCCATTCCATTCCATTCGTGTTACATCCATTCCATTCCATTCCATTCGGGTTGACTCCATTCCATTCCATTCCATTCCTTTCCATTCCGTTAGATTCAGGTTGATTCCATTCCATTCCATTCCATTCGTGTTGATTCCATTCCACTCCATTGCATTCCATTCCATTCCATTCAATTCGGGTTGATTCCAAATCATTCTATTCCATTCCATTCCGTTCCATTCCATTCCACTCCATTCCTTTCGGGGTGATTCTATTCCATTCCATTCCATTCCATTCCATTCCATTCCAATCGGGTTGATTCCATTCCATTCCATTCTATTCCATTCCCTTCCATGCCATTCGTGTTGATTCCATTCCATTCCATTCCATTCCATTACCTTCCATTCCATTTGGGTTGATTCCATTCCAATCCATTCCATTCCATTCCATGCCGTTCCATTCCATTCGGGTTCATTCCATTCCATTCCAATCCATTACATTCCATTCCTTTCGGGGCGATTCTATTCCATTCTATTCCATTTCATTCTATTCCATTCCATTCCATTCGGATTGATTCCATTCCATTCCATTCCATTCCATTCCATTCCATTCCATTCCATTCCGTTCCATTCCTTTCGGGTTGACTCCATTCCATTCCATTCCATTCCGTTCCATTCCATTCCATTCCATTCGGGATGATTCCATTCCATTCCATTCCATTCCATTCCATTCCATTCCATTCGGGTGATTCCATTCCATTCCATTCCTTTCCATTCGGGTTGACTCCATTCCATTCCATTCCATTCCTTTCCATTCCATTCCATTCGGGTTGATTCCATTCCATTCCATTCCATTCCATTCCATTCCATTCCATTCCATTCCATTCCATTCCATGCCGTTCCATTCCATTCGGGTTGATTCCATTCCACTCCATTCCATTCCATTCCATTCCATTCCATTCCATTCCATTCCATTCCATTCGGTTTGATTCCATTCCATAACATTCAATCCCATTCCATTCCTTTGGGTTGATTCCATTCCATTTCATTCCATTCCATTCCATTCCATGCCATTCCCTTCCATTCAGTTTGATTCCATTCCATTCCATACTATTCCTTTCGGGGTTATACTATTCCATTCTATTCCATTTCATTCTATTTCATTCCATTCCATTCGGCTTGATTCCATTCCATTCCATCCCATTCCATTCCATTTGGGTTGATTCCATTCCATTCCATTCCATTCCATTCCATTCAATGCCATTCCATTCCATTCGGGTTGATTCCATTCCATTCCATACTAATCCTTTCGGGGTGATACTATTCCATTCTATTCCATTTCATTCTATTTCATTCCATTCCATTCGGCTTGATTCCATTCCATTCCATTCCATTGCATTGCATTCCATTCGGATTGATTCCATTCCATTAAATTGCATTCCACTCCATTCCATTCGGGTTGATTCCATTTCATTCCATTCCATTCCATTGCATTCGGTTTTATTCCATTCCATTCCATTCCATTCCGTTCCATTCCATTGTATTCCATTTCATTCCATTCCATTCCATTCGGGATGATTCCATTCCGTTCCATTCCATTATGCTTGATTCCATTCCGTTCCATTCCATTCCATTCCATTCCATTCCATTCTTTTTGACTCCATTCCATTCCATTCCATTCCAATCGGGTTGATTCCAGTCCATTCAATTCCATTCCACTCCATTCCATTCCATTTGATTCCATTCTCGTTGATTCCATTACATTACATTCCATTCCTTTCTAGTTATTTCCATTCCATTCCATTCAATTCCACTCGGGTTCATTCAATTATATTACATTCGGGTTGATTCCATTCCATTCCATTCCATTCCATTGGGGTTGATTCCATTCCATTCCATTCCATTGGGATTGATTCCATTCCTTTCCATTCCATTCCATTCCATTCTTGTTACATCCATTCCATTCCATTCCATTCCATTCCGGTTGATTCCATTCCATTCCATTCCTTTCCATTCGGGTTGACACCATTCCATTCCATTCCTTTCCATTCCATTGGGATTGATTCCATTCCATTCCATTCCATTCCATTCCTTTCCATTCCATTCCATTCGGGTAGATTCCCTTCCATTCCATTCCATTCCATTTGGGTAGATTCCATTCCATTCCATTCCATTCCATTTCATTCCATGCCATTCCATTCCATTCTATTGCATTCGGCTTGATTCCATTCCATTCCATTCTATTCCAGTACATATGACTTGATTCCATTCCATTCCAGTCCATTCCATTCCTTTTCATTTGGGTTGATTCCATTCAATTCAATTGCATTCCATTCCATTCCATTCGGTTTGATTCCATTCCATTCCATTCCATTCCATTCCATTCCATTCGGTTTTATTCCATTCCATTCCATTCCATTCCATTACATTACATTCCATTCGAGATGATTCCATTCCATTCCATCCCATTCGGTTTGACTCCATTCCATTCGATTCCATTTCATTCCATTCCATTCCATTCGTTTTGATACCGTTCCATTCCATTCCATTCCATTCCATTCGTTTTCATTCCATTCCATTCCATTCCATTCCATACGGATTGACTCCATTCCATTCAATTCCATTCCACTCCATTCCACTCCAATCGATTCCATTCTCGTGGATTCCATTCCAATCCATTCCATTCCAGTCGGGTTATTTCAATTCCATTCCATTCAATTCCACTCGGGTTGATTACATTATATTTCATTCGGGTTGATTCCATTCCATTCCATTCCATTCCTTTCGGTTTGAGTCCATTCCATTCCATTCCATTCCATTCCATTCCATTCCATTCCATTCCATTCGGAATGATTCCATTCCATTCCATTCCATTCCATTCCATTCCATTCCGGTCCATTATATTCCATTCCATTCGGGTTGATTCCATTCCATTCCATTCCGTTAGTGTTACGTCCATTCCATTCCATTCCATTCTATTCTATTCAATTTGTGTTGATTCCATTCCATTCCATTCTTTTCCATTCGGGTTGATTCCATTCCATTCCATTCCATTCCATTCCATTCCATTCCATTCCATTCGGGTTGATTCCATTTCAGTCCATTACATTCCATTCCACTCCATTCCATTCCATTCGGGTTGATTCCATTCCAGTCTATTCCATTCCATTCCATTCCATTCGTGTTGCTTCCATTGCATTCCATTCCATTCCATTCCATTCCATTCCATTCCATTTGGGTTCATTCCATTCCATTCCATTCCATTCCATTTCATTCAATGACATTCCATGCCATTCTATTGCATTCGGGTTGATTCCATTCCATTCCATTCCATTTCATTCCATTTCATATGACTTGATTCAATTCCATTCCATTCCATTCCATTCCATTCCTTTCCATTCGGGTTGATTTCATTGCATTCAATTGCATTCCATTCCATTCAATTCGGTTTGATTCCATTCCATTCCATTCCTTTCCATTCGGTTTTATTCCATTCCCTTCCATTCCATTCCATTCCATTTCATTCCATTCGATTCCATTCGTGTTGATTCCATTCCATTCCATTCCATTCCATTCCTTTCGGGTTGATTCCATTCCATTCTATTCCATTCCATTCCGTTCCATTCCATTCCTTTCGGGTCGATTCTATTCCATTCCATTCCATTCCATTGCATTCCATTCTTTTCCTGTTGATTTCATTCCATTCCTTTAAATTCCATTCCATTCCATTCCATTGCATTCCACTCCATTGGTATTGATTCCATTCCATTCAATTCCATTCCACTTTATTCCATTCCATTCGATTCCATTCTCGTTTATTCCACTCCATTCCATTCCGTTCCATTTTGGTTATTTCCATTCCATTCCATTCAATTCAACTAGGGTTGATTCCATTATATTCCATTGTGGTTGATTCCATTTCATTCCATTCCATTCCATTCGGGTTGATTCCATTCCATTCCATTCCATTCCATTCCATTCCATTCCATTCCATGCCATGCCATTCCATTCCATTCGAATTGATTCCATTCCATTTCATTCCATTCCGTTCCATTCCTTTCGGTTTGACTCCATTCCATTGCATTCCGTTCCATTCCATTCCATTCCATTCGGGTTGATTCCAATCCATTCCATTCCATTCCATTCCATTCCATTCGTGTTACATCCATTCCATTCCATTCCATTCCATTCCATTCGGGTTGATTCCATTCCATTCCATTCCATTCCATTCCTTTCCATTCCGTTAGATTCAGGTTGATTCCATTCCATTCCATTCCATTCGTGTTGATTCCATTCCACTCCTTTGCATTCCATTCCATTCCATTCAATTCGGGTTGATTCCAAATCATTCTATTCCATTCCATTCCGTTCCATTCCATTCCACTCCATTCCTTTCGGGGTGATTCTATTCCATTCCATTCCATTCCATTCCATTCCATTCCATTCCATTCCAGTCGGGTTGATTCCATTCCATTCCATTCTATTCCATTCCATTCCATGCCATTCGTGTTGATTCCATTCCATTCCATTCCATTCCATTACCTTCCATTCCATTTGGGTTGATTCCATTCCAATCCATTCCATTCCATTCCATGCCGTTCCATTCCATTCGGGTTCATTCCATTCCATTCCAATCCATTACATTCCATTCCATTCGGGGCGATTCTATTCCATTCTATTCCATTTCATTCTATTCCATTCCATTCCATTCGGATTGTTTCCATTCCATTCCATTGCATTCCATTCCATTACATTCCATTCCGTTCCATTCCTTTCGGGTTGACTCCATTCCATTCCATTCCATTCCGTTCCATTCCATTCCATTCCATTCGTGTTACATCCATTCCCTTCCATTCCATTCCATTCCATTCCATTCCATTCCATTCATTCCTTTCCATTCCATTCCATTCCATTCGGATTGATTCCATTCCACTCCATTCCATTCCATTCCATTCCATTCCATTCCTTTCCATTCCATTTCATTCGGGTTGATTCAATTCCATTCCTCTCCATTCGTGTTGATTACATTCCACTCCATTCCATTCAATTCCATTTCATACCAATCCATTCCGGTTGATTCCATTCCATTCCATTCCATTCCATTCCATTCCATTCCATTCGAGTTGATTCAATTCCAGTCCATTCCATTCCATTCCACTCCATTCGGGTTGATTCCATTCCATTCCATTCCATTCCATTCCATTCCATTCCATGTCATTCCATTCCATTCCATGCCATTCCATTCCATTTGGATTGATTCCATTACATTCCATTCCATTCCGTTCCATTCCTTTCGGTTTGACTCCATTCCATTTCATTCCGTTCCATTCCATTCCATTCCATTCGGGTTGATTCCAATCCATTCCATTCCATTCCATTCCATTCCATTCCATTCGTGTTACATCCATTCCATTCCATACCATTCCGTTCCATTCGGGTTGATTCCATTCCATTCCATTCCTTTCCATTCGGGTTGATTGCATTCCATTCCATTCCATTCAATTCCATTCTTTTCCATTCCATTCCATTCCATTCGGATTGTTTCCATTCCATTCCATTCCATTCCATTCCATTCCATTCCCTTCCATTCCATTAGATTCGGGTTGATTCCGTTCAATTCCATTCCATTCGTATTGATTCCATTCCACTCCATTCTATTCCATTCCAATCCATTCCATTCGGGTTGATTCCATATCATTCTATTCCATTCCATTCCGTTCCATTCCATTCCACTCCATTCCTTTCGGGGTGATTCTATTCCATTCCATTCCATTCCATTCCATTCCATTCCATTCCATTCCATTCCAATCGGGTTGATTCCATTCCATTCCATTCTATTCCATTCCATTCCATGCCATTCGTGTTGATTCCATTCCATTCCATTCCATTCCATTACCTTCCACTCCATTTGGGTTGATTCCTTTCCAATCCATTCCATTCCATTCCATGCCGTTCCATTCCATTCGGGTTCATTCCATTCCATTCCAGTCCATTACATTCCATTCCTTTCGGGGGGTTTCTATTCCATTCTATTCCATTTCATTCTATTCCATTCCATTCCATTCGGATTGATTCCATTCCATTCCATTCCATTCCATTCCGTTCCATTCCTTTCGTGTTGACTCCATTCCATTCCATTCCATTCCGTTCCATGCCATTCCATTCCATTCGGGATGATTCCATTCCATTCCATTCCATTCCATTCCATTCTATTCGTGTTACATCCATTCCATTCAATTTCATTCCATTCCATTCCATTCCATTCCATTCCATTCCATTCCTTTCCATTCCATTCCATTCCATTCGGATTGATTCCATTCCATTCCATTTCTTTCCATTCCATTTCATTCGGGTTGATTCAATTCCATTCCTCTCCATTCGTGTTGATTACATTCCACTCCATTCCATTCAATTCCATTTCATACCAATCCATTACGGTTGATTCCATTCCATTCCATTCCATTCCATTCGGGTTGATTCCATTCCAGTCCATTCCATTCCATTCCATTCGTGTTATATCCATTCCATTCCATTCCATTCCATTCCATTCCATTCCATTCCATTCCTTTCCATTCCATTCCATTCAGGTTCATTCCATTCCATTCCAATCCATTACATTCCATTCCATTCGGGGCGATTCTATTCCATTCTATTCCATTTCATTCTATTCCATTCCATTCCATTCGGATTGATTCCATTCCATTCCATTGCATTCCATTCCATTCCATTCCATTCCGTTCCATTCCTTTCGGGTTGACTCCATTCCATTCCATTCCATTCCGTTCCATTCCATTCCATTCCATTCGTGTTACATCCATTCCCTTCCATTCCATTCCATTCCATTCCATTCCATTCCATTCATTCCTTTCCATTCCATTCCATTCCATTCGGATTGATTCCATTCCACTCCATTCCATTCCATTCCATTCCATTCCATTCCTTTCCATTCCATTTCATTCGGGTTGATTCAATTCCATTCCTCTCCATTCGTGTTGATTACATTCCACTCCATTCCATTCAATTCCATTTCATACCAATCCATTCCGGTTGATTCCATTCCATTCCATTCCATTCCATTCCATTCCATTCCATTCGGGTTGATTCCATTCCAGTCCATTCCATTCCATTCCACTCCATTCGGGTTGATTCCATTCCATTCCATTCCATTCCTTTCCATTTAATTCCATTCGTGTTGATTCCATTCCATTCCATTCCATTCCATTCCATTTTGGTTGATTCCATTCCATTCCATTCCATTTCATTCCATGCCATTCCATTCCATTCCATTCCATTCCATTCCAATCGGGTTGATTCCATTCCATTCCATTCCATTCCATTCCATGACATTCGTGATGATTACATTCCATTCAATTCCATTCCATTACCTTCCGTTCCATTTGGGTTGATTCCATTCCAATCCATTCCATTCCATTCCATGCCGTTCCATTCCATTCGGGTTCATTCCATTCCATTCCATTCCATTCCATTCCATTCATTCCTTTCCATTCCATTCCATTCCACTCGGATTGACTCCATTCCATTCCATTCCATTCCATTCAATTCCATTCATTCCTTTCCATTCCATTCCATTCCTTTCGGATTGATTCCATTCCATTCCATTCCATTCCATTCCATTCCATTCCATTCCATTGCATTCCATTCCATTCCTTTCCATTCCATTTCATTCGGGTTGATTCAATTCCATTCCTCTCCATTCGTGTTGATTACATTCCACTCCATCCCATTCAATTCCATTTCATACCAATCCATTCCTGTTGATTCCATTCCATTCCATTCCATTCCATTCCATTCGGGTTGATTCCGTTCCTGTCCATTCCATTCCATTCCACTCCATTCGGGTTGATTCCATTCCATTCCATTCCATAACTTTCCATTAAATTCCATTCGTGTTGATTCCATTCCATTCCATTCCATTCCATTCCATTTTGGTTGATTCCATTCCATTCCATTGCATTTCATTCCATGCCATTCCATTCCATTCCATTCCATTCCATTCCAATCGGGTTGATTCCATTCCATTCCATTCCATTCCATTCCATGCCATTCGTGTTGATTCCATTCCATTCAATTCCATTCCATTACCTTCCGTTCCATTTGGGTTGATTCCATTCCAATCCATTCCATTCCATTCCATGCCGTTCCAATCCATTCGGTTTCATTCCATTCAATTCCATTCCATTCCATTCCATTCCTTTCGGGGTGATTCTATTCCATTCTATTCCATTTCATTCTATTCCATTCCATTCCATTCGGATTGATTCCTTTCCATTCCATTCCATTCAATTCCATTCCATTCCATTCCATTCCATTCCATGTCATTCCATTCCATTCCATGCCATTCCACTCCATTTGGATTGATTCCATTACATTCCATTCCATTCCGTTCCATTCCTTTCGGTTTGACTCCATTCCATTTCATTCCGTTCCATTCCATTCCATTCCATTCGGGTTGATTCCAATCCATTCCATTCCATTCCATTCCATTCAATTCCATTCGTGTTACATCCATTCCATTCCATACCATTCCGTTCCATTCGGGTTGATTCCATTCCATTCCATTCCTTTCCATTCGGGTTGATTGCATTCCATTCCATTCCACTCAATTCCATTCTTTTCCATTCCATTCCATTCCATTCGGATTGTTTCCATTCCATTCCATTCCATTCCATTCCCTTCCATTCCATTAGATTCGGGTTGATTCCGTTCCATTCCATTCCATTCGTGTTGATTCCATTCCACTCCATTCTATTCCATTCCATTCCATTCCATTCGGGTTGATTCCATATCATTCTATTCCATTCCATTCCGTTCCATTCCGTTCCACTCCATTCCTTTCGGGGTGATTCTATTCCATTCCATTCCATTCCATTCCATTCCATTCCATTCCAATCGGGTTGATTCCATTCCATTCCATTCTATTCCATTCCATTCCATTCCATTCGGGTTGATTCCATTCCAGTCCATTCCATTCCATTCCACTCCATTCGGGTTGATTCCATTCCATTCCATTCCATTCCTTTCCATTTAATTCCATTCGTGTTGATTCCATTCCATTCCATTCCATTCCATTCCATTTTGGTTGATTCCATTCCATTCCATTCCATTTCATTCCATGCCATTCCATTCCACTCCATTCCATTCCATTCCAATCGGGTTGATTCCATTCCATTCCATTCCATTCCATTCCATGACATTCGTGATGATTACATTCCATTCAATTCCATACCATTACCTTCCGTTCCATTTGGGTTGATTCCATTCCAATCCATTCCATTCCATTCCATGCCGTTCCAATCCATTCGGGTTCATTCCATTCCATTCCATTCCATTCATTCCTTTCCATTCCATTCCATTCCACTCGGATTGACTCCATTCCATTCCATTCCATTCCATTCCATTCCATTCATTCCTTTCCATTCCATTCCATTCCTTTCGGATTGATTCCATTCCATTCCATTCCATTCCATTCCATTCCATTGCATTCCATTCCATTCCTTTCCATTCCATTTCATTCGGGTTGATTCAATTCCATTCCTCTCCATTCGTGTTGATTACATTCCACTCCATCCCATTCAATTCCATTTCATACCAATCCATTCCTGTTGATTCCATTCCATTCCATTCCAATCCATTCCATTCGGGTTGATTCCGTTCCTGTCCATTCCATTCCATTCCACTCCATTCGGGTTGATTCCATTCCATTCCATTCCATAACTTTCCATTAAATTCCATTCGTGTTGATTCCATTCCATTCCATTCCATTTTGGTTGATTCCATTCCATTCCATTGCATTTCATTCCATGCCATTCCATTCCATTCCATTCCATTCCATTCCAATCGGTTTGATTCCATTCCATTCCATTCCATTCCATTCCATGCCATTCGTGTTGATTCCATTCCATTCAATTCCATTCCAATACCTTCCGTTCCATTTGGGTTGATTCCATTCCAATCCATTCCATTCCATTCCATGCCGTTCCAATCCATTCGGTTTCATTCCATTCCATTCCATTCCATTCCATTCCATTCCATTCCATTCCATTCCTTTCGGGGTGATTCTATTCCATTCTATTCCATTTCATTCTATTCCATTCCATTCCATTCGGATTGATTCCTTTCCATTCCATTCCATTCCATTCCATTCCATTCCATTCCATTCCATGTCATTCCATTCCATTCCATGCCATTCCATTCCATTTGGATTGATTCCATTACATTCCATTCCATTCCGTTCCATTCCTTTCGGTTTGACTCCATTCCATTTCATTCCGTTCCATTCCATTCCATTCCATTCGGGTTGATTCCAATCCATTCCATTCCATTCCATTCCATTCCATTCCATTCGTGTTACATCCATTCCATTCCATACCATTCCGTTCCATTCGGGTTGATTCCATTCCATTCCATTTCTTTCCATTCGGGTTGATTGCATTCCATTCCATTCCATTCAATTCCATTCTTTTCCATTCCATTCCATTCCATTCGGATTGTTTCCATTCCATTCCATTCCATTCCATTCCATTCCATTCCCTTCCATTCCATTAGATTCGGGTTGATTCCGTTCCATTCCATTCCATTCGTGTTGATTCCATTCAACTCCATTCTATTCCATTCCATTCCATTCCATTCGGGTTGATTCCATATCATTCTATTCCATTCCATTCCGTTCCATTCCATTCCACTCCATTCCTTTCGGGGTGATTCTATTCCATTCCATTCCATTCCATTCCATTCCATTCCAATCGGGTTGATTCCATTCCATTCCATTCTATTCCATTCCATTAAATGCCATTCGTGTTGATTCCATTCCATTCCATTCCATTCCATTACCTTCCATTCCATTTGGGTTGATTCCTTTCCAATCCATTCCATTCCATTCCATGCCGTTCCATTCCATTCGGGTTCATTCCATTCCATTCCAGTCCATTACATTCCATTCCTTTCGGGGGGTTTCTATTCCATTCTATTCCATTTCATTCTATTCCATTCCATTCCATTCGGATTGATTCCATTCCATTCCATTCCATTCCATTCCGTTCCATTCCTTTCGTGTTGACTCCATTCCATTCCATTCCATTCCGTTCCATGCCATTCCATTCCATTCGGGATGATTCCATTCCATTCCATTCCATTCCATTCCATTCGTGTTACATCCATTCCATTCCATTCCATTCCATTCCATTCCATTCCATTCCATTCCATTCCATTCCTTTCCATTCCATTCCATTCCATTCGGATTGATTCCATTCCATTCCATTTCTTTCCATTCCATTTCATTCGGGTTGATTCAATTCCATTCCTCTCCATTCGTGTTGATTACATTCCACTCCATTCCATTCAATTCCATTTCATACCAATCCATTACGGTTGATTCCATTCCATTCCATTCCATTCCATTCGGGTTGATTCCATTCCAGTCCATTCCATTCCATTCCATTCGTGTTACATCCATTCCATTCCATTCCATTCCATTCCATTCCATTCCATTCCATTCCATTCCTTTCCATTCCATTCCATTCGGGTTGATTCCATTCCATTCAATTCCATTCGTTTTGATTCCATTCCATTCCATTCCATTCGGGTAGATTCCATTCCATTCCATTCCATTCCATTCCATTCCATTCCATTCCATTCCATTCCATACCATTCCATTCGGGTTGATTCCATTCAATTCCATTCTATTGCATTCGGGTTGATTCCATTCCATTCCATTCCATTCCATTCCTTTCCATTACTTATGACTTGATTCCATTCCATTCCATTCCATTCCATTCCATTCCATTCCATTCGGCTTGATTCCATTCCATTCCATTCCATTCCATTCCATTTCATTCGGTTTTATTCCATTCCATTCCATTCCATTCCATTCCATTCCATTCCATTCCATTCCATTCCATTCGGTATGATTCCATTCCAGTCCATTCCATTCGGCTTGATTCCATTCCATTCCATTCTATTCCATTCGTTTTGATTCCGTTCCATTCCATTCCATTCCATTCGTTTTGATTCCATTCCATTCCATTCGGGTTGATTCCATTCCACTCCATTCCATTTCATTCGATTCCATTCTCGTTGATTCCATTCCAATCCATTCCATTCCATTCGGGTTATTTCAATTCCATTCCTTTCAATTCCACTCGAGTTGATTACATTTTATTCCATTCGGGTTGATTGCATTCCATTCTATTCCATTCCATTCCATTGGGTTTGATTCCATTCCATTCCATTCCATTCCATTCCATTCAGTTCCATTCCATTCCATTCGGATTGATTCCATTCCATTCCATTCCATTCCATTCCATTCCATTCCATTCCATTCAGTTAACATCCATTCCATTCCATTCCATTCCATTCCATTCGGGTTGATTCCATTCCACTCCATTCCTTTCCATTCGGGTTGACTCCATTCCATTCCATTCCATTCCATTCCATTCCATTCCTTTCCATTCCATTGGGATTGATTCCATTCCATTGCATTCCATTCCATTCCTTTCCATTCCATTCCATTCGGGTTGAATCCATTCCAATCCATTCCATACCATTTGGGTTGATACCATTCCATTCCATTCCATTCCATTCCATTCCATTCCATTCCATTCGGATTGATTCCATTCCATTCCATTCCATTCCATACCATGCCATTCCATTCGTGTTACATCCATTCCATTCCATTCCATTCCATTCCATTCCATTCCGGTTGATTCCATTCCATTACATTCCTTTCCATTCGGGTTGACTCCATTCCATTCCATTCCATTCCTTTCCATTCCACTGTGATTGATTCCATTCCATTCCATTCCATTCCATTCCTCTCCATTCCATTCCATTCGGCTTGACTCCATTCCATTCCATTCCATTCCATTCCATTCCATTCGTTTTGATTCTGTTCCATTCCATTCCATTCCATTCCATTCGTTTTGATTCCATTCCATTACATTCCATTCCACTCCATTCCATTCTATTCGATTCCATTCTCGTTGATTCCTTTCCAATCCATTCCATTTCTTTCGGGTTATTTCAATTCCATTCCATTCAATTCCATTCGGGTTGATTACATTATATTCCATTCGGGTTGATTCCATTCCATTCCATTCCATTCCATTCGGGTTTGTTCCATTCAATTCCATTCCATTCCATTCCATTCGGAATGATTCCATTCCATTCCATTCCGTTCTATTCCTCTCGGGTTGACTCCATTCCATTCCATTCCGTTCCATTACATTCCATTCCATTCGAGTTGATTCCATTCCATTCCATTCCATTCCATTCCGTTCGTGTTACATCCATTCCATTCCATTCCATTCCATTCCATTCCATTCCATTCGGGTTGATTCCATTCCATTCCTTTCCATTCCTTTCCATTAAATTCCATTCGTGTTTATTCCATTCCATTCCATTCCATTTGGGTTGATTCCATTCCATTCCATTCCATTTCATTCCATGCCATTCCATTCCATTCTATTCCATTCGGGTTGATTCCATTCCATTCCACTCCATTACATATGACTTGATTCCATTCCATTCCATTCCATTCCATTCGGCTTTATTCCATTCCTTTCCATTCCATTTCATTTGGGTTGATTCCATTCCATTCCATTCCTTTCCATTCGGCTTGACTCCATTCCAATCCATTCCATTCCAGTCATTTCCATTCCATTCGGATTGATTCCATTCCATTCCATTCCATTCCTTTCCATTCCATTCCATTTGGGTTGATTCCATTCCATTCAATTCCATTCGTTTTGATTCCATTCCATTCCATTCCATTCCATTCCATTCCATTCGGGTTGATTCCATTCCATTCCATTCTATACCATTCCATTAGGGTTGACTCCATTCCACTCCATTCTATTGCATTCGGGTTGATTCCATTCCATTCCATTCCATTCCTTTCCATTACATATGACTTGATTCCATTCCATTCCATTCCATTCCATTCCATTCCATTCCATTCCATTCGGGTTGATTCCAATCCGTTCCATTCCTTTCCATTCCATTTCATTCGGTTTTATTCCATTCCATTCCATTCCATTCCATTCCATTCCATTCCATTCCATTCGGCTTGATTCCATTCCATTCCATTCCATTCCATTCCATTCCATTCCATTCCATTCGTTTTGATTCCGTTCCATTCCATTCCATTCCATTCGTTTTGCTTCCATTCCATTCCATTCCATTCCATTCGGGTTGATTCCATTCCACTCCATTCCATTCCATTCGATTCCATTCTCGTTGATTCCATTCCAATCCCTTCCATTCCATTCGGGTTATTTCAATTCCATTCCTTTCAATTCCACTCGGGTTGATTACATTTTATTCCATTCGGGTTGATTGCCTTCCATTCCATTCCATTCCATTCGGGTTGATTCTATTCCATTCCATTCCATTCCATTCCATTCCATTCCATTCCATTCGCAATGATTCCATTCCATTCCATTCCATTCCATTACATTACATATGACTTGTTTCCATTCCATTCCATTCCATTCCATTCCATTCCTTTCCATTCGGGTTGATTTCATTGCATTCAATTGCATTCCATTCCATTCAATTCGGGTTGATTCCATTCCATTCCATTCCATTCGGATTTATTCCATTCCCTTCCATTCCTTTCCATTCCATTTCTTTCCATTCCATTCCATTCGGGATGATTCCATTCCATTCCATTCCATTCCATTCAGCTTGATTCCTTTCCATTCCATTCCATTCCAATCCATTCCATTCGTTTTGATTCCATTCCATTCCATTCCATTCCATTCCATTCCATTCCATTCCATTCCATTCCATTCGTTTAGATTCCATTCCATTCCATTCCATTCCTTTCCATTCGTGTTGATTCAATTCCATTCCATTCCCTTCCATTCGGCTTGATTCCATTCCCTTCCATTCCTTTTCATTCCATTCCATTCGTTTTGATTGCATTCCAATCCATTCCATTCCATTCGGGTTGATTCCATTCAATTAAATTCTATTCCTCTCCATTCCATTCCATTCGATTCCATTCTCGTTGATTCCACTCCATTCCATTCAATTCCATTCGGGTTATTTCCATTCCATTCGATTCAATTACACTCGGGTTGATTCCATTATATTCTATTCAGGTTAATTCCATTCCATTCCATTCCATTCCATTCGGGTTGATTCCATTCCATTCCATTCCATTCCATTCTGATTGATTCCATTCCATTCAATTCCATTCCGTTATATTCCATTCCAATCGGGTTGATTCCATTCCATTCCAATCCATTCCATTCGATTTGATTCCATTCCATTCCATTCAATTCCATTCCTTTCCATTCGTGTTGATTCCATTCCATTCCATTCCATCCCATTCCATTCCATTTGGGGTGATTCCATTCCATTCCATTCCATTCCATTCCATTCCATTCCATTCCATGCCATTACATTCCATTCGGGTTGTTTCCATTCCATTCCATACTAGTCCTTTCGGGGTGATACTATTCCATTCTATTCCATTTCATTCTATTCCACGCCATTCCATTCCGGTTGATTCCATTTCATTCCATTCCATTCCATTCCATTCGGTTTCATTCCATTCCATTCCATTCCATTCGATTTCATTCCATTCCAATCTTTTTGACTCCATTCCATTTCACTCCATTCCATTCGGGTTGATTCCATTCCATTCAATTCAATTCCACTCCATTCCATTCCATTCGATTCCTTTCTCGTTGATTCCATTCCATTCCATTCCATTCGGGTTGATTCCATTCCATTCAATTCCATTCGTTTTGATTCCATTCCATTCCATTCCATTCCATTGCATTCCATTCTATTCCATTCCATTCCATTCGGGTTGATTCCATTCCATTCCATTCCATTCCATTCCATTCCATTCCATTCCCTTCCATTCCATTCCATACCATTCCATTCGGGTTGATTCCATTCCATTCCATTCTATTGCATTCGGGTTGATTCCATTCCATTCCATTCCATTCCTTTCCATTACATATGACTTGATTCCATTCCATTCCATTCCATTCCATTCCATTCCATTCGGCTTGATTCCATTCCATTCCATTCCATTTCATTCGGTTTTATTCCATTCCATTCCATTCCATTCCATTCCATTCCATTCCATTCCATTCCATTCCATTTCATTCCATTCCATTCCATTCCATTCCATTCCATTTCATTCCATTCCATTCCATTCGGTATGATTCCATTCCATTCCATTCCATTCGGCTTGATTCCATTCCATTCCATTCCATTCCATTCTATTCCATTCGTTTTGATTCCGTTCCATTCCATTCCATTCCATTCGTTTTGATTCCATTCCATTCCATTCCATTCCATTCAGGTTGATTCCATTCCACTCCATTCCATTCCATTCGATTCCATTCTCGTTGATTCCATTCCAATCCATTCCATTCCATTCGGGTTATTTCAATTCCATTCCTTTCAATTCCACTCGGGTTGATTACATTTTATTCCATTCGGGTTGATTGCATTCCATTCTATTCCATTCCATTCCATTGGGGTTGATTCCATTCCTTTCCATTCCTTTCCTTTCCATTCCATTCCATTCCATTCCATTCGTGTTACATCCATTCCATTCCATTCCGGTTGATTCCATTCCATTCCATTCCTTTCCATTCGGGTTGACACCATTCCATTCCATTCCATTCCATTCCTTTCCATTCCATTGGTATTGATTCCATTCCATTCCATTCCATTCCATTCCTTTCCATTCCATTCCATTCGGGTTGATTCCATTCCATTCCATTTGGGTAGATTCCATTCCATTCCATTCCATTCCATTTCATTCCATGCCATTCCATTCCATTCTATTGCATTCGGCTTGATTCCATTCCATTCCATTCCATTCCAGTACATATGACTTGATTCCATTCCATTCCAGTCCATTCCATTCCTTTCCATTTGGGCTGATTCCATTCAATTCAATTGCATTCCATTCCATTCCATTCGGGTTGATTCCATTCCATTCCATTCCATTCCATTCCATTCGGTTTTATTCCATTCCATTCCATTCCATTCCATTCCATTCCATTCCATTCCATTCCATTCGAGATGATTCCATTCCATTCCATTCCATTCGGCTTGACTCCATTGCATTCGATTCCATTCCATTCCATTCCATTCCATTCGTTTTGATACCGTTCCATTCCATTCCATTCCATTCCATTCGTTTTCATTCCATTCCATTCCATTCCATTCCATACGGATTGATTCCATTCCATTCAATTCCATTCCACTCCATTCCACTCCAATCGATTCCATTCTCGTGGATTCCTTTCCAATCCATTCCATTCCATTCGGGTTATTTCAATTCCATTCCATTCAATTCCACTCGGGTTGATTACATTATATTCCATTCGGGTTGATTCCATTCCATTCCATTCCATTCCTTTCGGGTTGAGTCCATTCCACTCCATTCCATTCCATTCCATTCCATTCCATTCCATTCCATTCGGAATGATTCCATTCCATTCCATTCCATTCCATTCCATTCCATTGCATTCCATTCCGTTCCATTACATATGACTTGATTCCATTCCATTCCATTCCATTCCATTCCATTCCATTCCATTCCATTCCATTCCATTCCATTCCATTCGGCTTGATTCCATTCCATTCCATTCCATTCCATTCCATTTCATTCGGTTTTATTCCATTCCATTCCATTCCATTCCATTCCATTCCATTCCATTCCATTCCATTTCATTCCATTCCATTCCATTCCATTCCATTCCATTTCATTCCATTCCATTCCATTCGGTATGATTCCATTCCATTCCATTCCATTCGGCTTGATTCCATTCCATTCCATTCCATTCCATTCTATTCCATTCATTTTGATTCCGTTCCATTCCATTCCATTCCATTCGTTTTGATTCCATTCCATTCCATTCGGGTTGATTCCATTCCACTCCATTCCATTCCATTCGATTCCATTCTCGTTGATTCCATTCCAATCCATTCCATTCCATTCGGGTTATTTCAATTCCATTCCTTTCAATTCCACTCGGGTTGATTACATTTTATTCCATTCGGGTTGATTGCATTCCATTCTATTCCATTCCATTCCATTGGGGTTGATTCCATTCCATTCCATTCCTTTCCTTTCCATTCCATTCCATTCCATTCCATTCGTGTTACATCCATTCCATTCCATTCCGGTTGATTCCATTCCATTCCATTCCTTTCCATTCGGGTTGACACCATTCCATTCCATTCCATTCCATTCCTTTCCATTCCATTGGTATTGATTCCATTCCATTCCATTCCATTCCATTCCTTTCCATTCCATTCCATTCGGGTTGATTCCATTCCATTCCATTTGGGTAGATTCCATTCCATTCCATTCCATTCCATTTCATTCCATGCCATTCCATTCCATTCTATTGCATTCGGCTTGATTCCATTCCATTCCATTCCATTCCAGTACATATGACTTGATTCCATTCCATTCCAGTCCATTCCATTCCTTTCCATTTGGGCTGATTCCATTCAATTCAATTGCATTCCATTCCATTCCATTCGGGTTGATTCCATTCCATTCCATTCCATTCCATTCCATTCGGTTTTATTCCATTCCATTCCATTCCATTCCATTCCATTCCATTCCATTCCATTCGAGATGATTCCATTCCATTCCATTCCATTCGGCTTGACTCCATTGCATTCGATTCCATTCCATTCCATTCCATTCCATTCGTTTTGATACCGTTCCATTCCATTCCATTCCATTCCATTCGTTTTCATTCCATTCCATTCCATTCCATTCCATACGGATTGATTCCATTCCATTCAATTCCATTCCACTCCATTCCACTCCAATCAATTCCATTCTCGTGGATTCCTTTCCAATCCATTCCATTCCATTCGGGTTATTTCAATTCCACTCCATTCAATTCCACTCGGGTTGATTACATTATATTCCATTCTGGTTGATTCCATTCCATTCCATTCCATTCCTTTCGGGTTGAGTCCATTCCACTCCATTCCATTCCATTCCATTCCATTCCATTCCATTCCATTCCATTCGGAATGATTCCATTCCATTCCTTTCCATTCCATTCCATTCCATTCCATTGCATTCCATTCCGTTCCATTACATTCCATTCCATTCGGGTTGATTCCATTCCATTCCATTCCATTCGGTTTCATTCCATTCCATTCCATTCCATTCGATTTCATTCCATTCCATTCTTTTTGACTCCATTCCATCTCACTCCATTCCATTCGGGTTGATTCCATTCCATTCAATTCAATTCCACTCCATTCCATTCCATTCGATTCCTTTCTCGTTGATTCCATTCCATTCCATTCCATTCGGGTTGATTCCATTCCATTCAATTCCATTCGTTTTGATTCCATTCCATTCCATTCCATTCTATTCCATTCCATTCCATTCGGGTTGATTCCATTCCATTCCATTCCATTCCATTCCATTCCATTCCATTCCATACCATTCCATTCGGGTTGATTCCATTCCATTCCATTCTATTGCATTCGGGTTGATTCCATTCCATTCCATTCCATTCCTTTCCATTACATATGACTTGATTCCATTCCATTCCATTCCATTCCATTCCATTCCATTCCCTTCGGCTTCATTCCATTCCATTCCATTCCATTCCATTCCATTCCTTTCCATTACATATGACTTGATTCCATTCCATTCCATTCCATTCCATTCCATTCCATTCGGCTTGATTCCATTCCATTCCATTCCATTCCATTCCATTTCATTCGGTTTTATTCCATTCCATTCCATTCCATTCCATTCCATTCCATTCCATTCCATTCCATTCCATTTCATTCCATTCCATTCCATTCCATTCCATTCCATTCCATTTCATTCCATTCCATTCCATTCGGTATGATTCCATTCCATTCCATTCCATTCGGCTTGATTCCATTCCATTCCATTCCATTCCATTCTATTCCATTCGTTTTGATTCCGTTCCATTCCATTCCATTCCATTCGTTTTGATTCCATTCCATTCCATTCCATTCCATTCAGGTTGATTCCATTCCACTCCATTCCATTCCATTCGATTCCATTCTCGTTGATTCCATTCCAATCCATTCCATTCCATTCGGGTTATTTCAATTCCATTCCTTTCAATTCCACTCGGGTTGATTACATTTTATTCCATTCGGGTTGATTGCATTCCATTCTATTCCATTCCATTCCATTGGGGTTGATTCCATTCCATTCCATTCCTTTCCTTTCCATTCCATTCCATTCCATTCCATTCGTGTTACATCCATTCCATTCCATTCCGGTTGATTCCATTCCATTCCATTCCTTTCCATTCGGGTTGACACCATTCCATTCCATTCCATTCCATTCCTTTCCATTCCATTGGTATTGATTCCTTTCCATTCCATTCCATTCGGGTTGATTCCATTCCATTCCATTTGGGTAGATTCCATTCCATTCCATTCCATTCCATTTCATTCCATGCCATTCCATTCCATTCTATTGCATTCGGCTTGATTCCATTCCATTCCATTCCATTCCAGTACATATGACTTGATTCCATTCCATTCCAGTCCATTCCATTCCTTTCCATTTGGGCTGATTCCATTCAATTCAATTGCATTCCATTCCATTCCATTCGGGTTGATTCCATTCCATTCCATTCCATTCCATTCCATTCGGTTTTATTCCATTCCATTCCATTCCATTCCATTCCATTCCATTCCATTCCATTCGAGATGATTCCATTCCATTCCATTCCATTCGGCTTGACTCCATTGCATTCGATTCCATTCCATTCCATTCCATTCCATTCGTTTTGATACCGTTCCATTCCATTCCATTCCATTCCATTCGTTTTCATTCCATTCCATTCCATTCCATTCCATACGGATTGATTCCATTCCATTCAATTCCATTCCACTCCATTCCACTCCAATCGATTCCATTCTCGTGGATTCCTTTCCAATCCATTCCATTCCATTCGGGTTATTTCAATTCCATTCCATTCAATTCCACTCGGGTTGATTACATTATATTCCATTCGGGTTGATTCCATTCCATTCCATTCCATTCCTTTCGGGTTGAGTCCATTCCACTCCATTCCATTCCATTCCATTCCATTCCATTCCATTCCATTCGGAATGATTCCATTCCATTCCATTCCATTCCATTCCATTCCATTGCATTCCATTCCGTTCCATTACATATGACTTGATTCCATTCCATTCCATTCCATTCCATTCCATTCCATTCCATTCCATTCCATTCCATTCGGCTTGATTCCATTCCATTCCATTCCATTCCATTCCATTTCATTCGGTTTTATTCCATTCCATTCCATTCTGGTTGATTCCATTCCATTCCATTCCATTCCTTTCGGGTTGAGTCCATTCCACTCCATTCCATTCCGTTCCATTACATTCCATTCCATTCGGGTTGATTCCATTCCATTCCATTCCATTCCATTCCATTCGGTTTCATTCCATTCCATTCCATTCCATTCGATTTCATTCCATTCCATTCTTTTTGACTCCATTCCATCTCACTCCATTCCATTCGGGTTGATTCCATTCCATTCAATTCAATTCCACTCCATTCCATTCCATTCGATTCCTTTCTCATTGATTCCATTCCATTCCATTCCATTCGGGTTGATTCCATTCCATTCAATTCCATTCGTTTTGATTCCATTCCATTCCATTCCATTCCATTCCATTCTATTCCATTCCATTCCATTCGGGTTGATTCCATTCCATTCCATTCCATTCCATTCCATTCCATTCCATTCCATACCATTCCATTCGGGTTGATTCCATTCCATTCCATTCTATTGCATTCGGGTTGATTCCATTCCATTCCATTCCATTCCTTTCCATTACATATGACTTGATTCCATTCCATTCCATTCCATTCCATTCCATTCCATTCCCTTCGGCTTCATTCCATTCCATTCCATTCCATTCCATTTCATTCGGTTTTATTCCATTCCATTCCATTCCATTCCATTCCATTCCATTCCATTCCATTCCATTCCATTCCATTTCATTCCATTCCATTCCATTCGGTATGATTCCATTCCATTCCATTCCATTCGGCTTGATTCCATTCCATTCCATTCCATTCCATTCTATTCCATTCGTTTTGATTCCGTTCCATTCCATTCCATTCCATTCGTTTTGATTCCATTCCATTCCATTCCATTCCATTCGGGTTGATTCCATTCCACTCCATTCCATTCCATTCGATTCCATTCTCTTTGATTCCATTCCAATCCATTCCATTCCATTCGGGTTATTTCAATTCCATTCCTTTCAATTCCACTCGGGTTGATTACATTTTATTCCATTCGGGTTGATTGCATTCCATTCTATTCCATTCCATTCCATTGGGGTTGATTCCATTCCATTCCATTCCTTTCCATTCCATTCCATTCCATTCCATTCCATTCGTGTTACATCCATTCCATTCCATTCCGGTTGATTCCATTCCATTCCATTCCTTTCCATTCGGGTTGACACCATTCCATTCCATTCCATTCCATTCCTTTCCATTCCATTGGTATTGATTCCATTCCATTCCATTCCATTCCATTCCTTTCCATTCCATTCCATTCGGGTTGATTCCATTCCATTCCATTTGGGTAGATTCCATTCGATTCCATTCCATTCCATTTCATTCCATGCCATTCCATTCCATTCTATTGCATTCGGCTTGATTCCATTCCATTCCATTCCATTCCAGTACATATGACTTGATTCCATTCCATTCCAGTCCATTCCATTCCTTTCCATTTGGGCTGATTCCATTCAATTCAATTGCATTCCATTCCATTCCATTCGGGTTGATTCCATTCCATTCCATTCCATTCCATTCCATTCGGTTTTATTCCATTCCATTCCATTCCATTCCATTCCATTCCATTCCATTCCATTCCATTCGAGATGATTCCATTCCATTCCATTCCATTCGGCTTGACTCCATTGCATTCGATTCCATTCCATTCCATTCCATTCCATTCGTTTTGATACCGTTCCATTCCATTCCATTCCATTCCATTCGTTTTCATTCCATTCCATTCCATTCCATTCCATTCCATACGGATTGATTCCATTCCATTCAATTCCATTCCACTCCATTCCACTCCAATCGATTCCATTCTCGTGGATTCCTTTCCAATCCATTCCATTCCATTCGGGTTATTTCAATTCCATTCCATTCAATTCCACTCGGGTTGATTACATTATATTCCATTCGGGTTGATTCCATTCCATTCCATTCCATTCCTTTCGGGTTGAGTCCATTCCATTCCATTCCATTCCATTCCATTCCATTCCATTCCATTCCATTCCATTCGGAATGATTCCATTCCATTCCATTCCATTCCATTCCATTCCATTGCATTCCATTCCGTTCCATTACATTCCATTCCATTCGGGTTGATTCCATTCCATTCCATTCCATTCCATTCCGTTCGTGTTACGTCAATTCCATTCCATTCCATTCTATTCTATTCAATTTGGGTTGATTCCATTCCATTCCATTCTTTTTCATTCGGGTTGATTCCATTCCATTCCATTCCATTCCATTCCATTCCATTCCATTCCATTCGTGTTGATTCCATTTCAGTCCATTACATTCCATTCCACTCCATTCCATTCCATTCGGGTTGATTCCATTCCATTCCATTCCATTCCATTCCATTCCATTGCATTCCATTCCATTCCATTCCATTCCATTCGTGTTGCTTCCATTGCATTCCATTCCATTCCATTCCATTCCATTCCATTCCATTCCATTCCATTCCATTCCATTTGTGTTGATTCCATTCCATTCCATTCCATTCCATTTCATTCAATGACATTCCATGCCATTCTATTGCATTCGGGTTGATTCCATTCCATTCCATTCCATTCCATTCCATTTCATATGACTTGATTCAATTCCATTCCATTCCATTCCATTCCATTCCTTTCCATTCGGGTTGATTTCATTGCATTCAATTGCATTACATTCCATTCAATTCGGGTTGATTCCATTCCATTCCATTCCATTCCATTCGGTTTTATTCCATTCCCTTCCATTCCATTCCATTCCATTTCATTCCATTCGATTCCATTCGTGTTGATTCCATTCCATTCCATTCCATTCCATTCCTTTCCATTCGTGTTACATCCATTCCATTCCATTCCATTCCATTTGGGTTGATTCCATTCCATTCCATTCCATTCCATTCCTTTCCATTCCGTTAGATTCAGGTTGATTCCATTCCATTCCTTTCCATTCGTGTTGATTCCATTCCACTCCTTTGCATTCCATTCCATTTCATTCAATTCGGGTTGATTCCAAATCATTCTATTCCATTCCATTCCGTTCCATTCCATTCCACTCCATTCCTTTCGGGGTGATTCTATTCCATTCCATTCCATTCCATTCCATTCGGGTTGATTCCATTCCATTCCATTTCATTCCATTCCATTCCATTCTTTCTGGTCGATTCTATTCCATTCCATTCCATTCCATTGCTTTCCATTCTTTTCTTGTTGATTTCATTCCATTCCTTTCCATTCCATTCCATTCCATTCCATTGCATTCCACTCCATTCTGGTTGATTCCATTCCATTCAATTCCATTCCACTTTATTCCATTCCATTCGATTCCATTCTCATTGATTCCACTCCATTCCACTCCGTTCAATTCGGGTTATTTCCACTCCATTCCATTCAATTCAACTAGGATTGATTCCATTATATTCCATTCGGGTTGATTCCATTCCATTCCATTCCATTCCGTTCGGGTTGATTCCATTCCATTCCATTCCATTCCATTCCATTCCATTCCATTCCATTCCATTCCATTGCATGCCATTCCATTCCATTCGTATTGATTCCATTCCATTCCATTCCATTCCGTTCCATTCCTTTCGGTTTGACTCCATTCCATTGCATAACGTTCCATTCCATGCCATTCCATTCGGGTTGATTCCAATCCATTCCATTCCATTCCATTCCATTCCATTCCATTCGTGTTACATCCATTCCATTCCGTTCCATTCCATTCGGGTTGATTCCATTCCATTCCATTCCTTTCCATTCCGGTTGATAGAATTCCATTCCATTCCATTCCATTCCATTCCATTCCATTCCATTCCATTCCTTTCCATTCCATTCCATTCCATTCTGATTGATTCCATTCCATTCCATTCCATTCCATTCCATTCCATTCCTTTCCATTCCATTAGATTCGGGTTGATTCCATTCCATTCCATTCCATTCGTGTTGATTCCATTCCACTCCATTCCATTCCATTCCATTCCATTCCATTCCATTCCATTCCATTCGGGTTGAATCCAAATCATTCTATTCCATTCCATTCCGTTCCACTCCATTCCACTCCATTCCTTTCGGGTTGATTCCACTCCATTCCATTCCATTCCATTCCTTGCCATTCGTGTTGATTCCATTCCATTCCATTCCATTCCATTACCTTCCATTCCATTTGGGTTGATTCCATTCCAAACCATTCCATTCCATTCCATGCCGTTCCATTCCATTCGAGTTCATTCCTGTCCATTCCATTCCATTTCATTCCATTCCATTCCATTCCTTTCGGGGTGATTCTATTCCATTCTATTCCATTTCATTCTATTCCATTCCATTCCATTCGGATTGATTCCATTCCATTCCATTCCATTCCATTCCATTCCGTTCCATTCCTTTCGCGTTGACTCCATTCCATTCCATTCCATTCCATTCCATTCCATTCCATTCCATTCCATTCGGGTTGATTCCATTCCATTCCATTCCATTCCATTCCATTCCATTCCATTCCATTCCATTTGTGTTACATCCATTCCATTCCATTCCATTCCATTCCATTCCATTCCATTCCATTCGGGTGATTCCATTCTATTCCATTCCTTTCCATTCGGGTTGCCTCCATTCCATTCCATTCCATTCCTTTCCATTCCATTCGGGTTGATTCCATTCCATTCCATTCCATTCCATTCCATTCCATTCCATTCCATGCCGTTCCATTCCATTCGGGTTGATTCCATTCCACTCCATTCCACTCCATTACATTCGTGTTGATTCCATTCCATTCCATTCCATTCCATTCGGGTTGATTCCATTCCAGTCCATTGCATTCCATTCCATTCCATTCCATTCGTGTTGATTCCATTCCATTTAATTCTTTCCATTCCAATCCATTCCATTCCATTCCATTCGTGTTGCTTCCAATCCATTCCATTCCATTCCATTCCATTCCATTCCATTCCATTCCATTTGGGTTGATTCCATTCCATTCCATTCCATTCCATTTCATTCCATGACATTCCCTGCCATTCTATTGCATTCGGGTTGATTCCATTCCATTCCATTCCATTCCATTCCATTTCATATGGCTTGATTCCATTCCATTCCATTCCATTCCTTTCCATTCGGGTTGTTCTCATTGCATTCTATTGCATTCCATTCCATTCAATTCGGGTTGATTCCATTCCATTCCATTCCATTCCATACGGTTTTATTCCATTCCCTTCCATTCCATTCCATTCAGCTTGATTCCATTCCATTCCGTTCCATTCCACTCCATTCCATTCGTTTTGATTCCATTCCATTCCATTCCATTCCATTCCATTCGTTTTGATTCCATTCCACTCCATTCCTTTCCATTCGTGTTGATTCCATTCCATTCCATTGCATTCCATTCCTTTCCATTCGGCTTGATTCCATTCCATTCCATTCCTTTTCATTCCATTCCTTTCGTTTTGATTCCATTCCATTACATTCCATTCCATTCGGGTTGATTCCATTCCACTGCATTCCATTCCATTCGGATTGATTCCGTTCCATTCCATTCCATTCCATTCCATTCGGTTCCATTCCTTTGCGGTTGACTCCATTCCATTCCATTCCATTCCATTCCATTCCATTCCATTCCATTCCATTCCATTCCATTCCATTCCATTCCATTCGGGTTGATTCCATTCCATTCCTTTCCATTCCATTCCATTCGTGTTACATCCATTCCATTCCATTCCATTCCATTGCATTCCTTTCGGGGTGATTCTGTTCCATTCCATTCCATTCCATTCCATTCAATTCGGGTTGATTCCTATCCATTCCATTCCATTCCATTCCATTCCATTCCATTCCATTCCATTCCATTCCATTCCATTCCATTCCATTCCATTCCATTCGGGTTGATTCCATTCCATTCCAATCCATTCCATTCGATTTGATTCCATTCCATCCCATTGTATTCCATTCCTTTCCATTCGTGTTGATTCCATTCCATTCCATTCCATCCCATCCCATCCCATTCCATTTGGGTTGATTTCTTTCCATTCCATTCCATTCCATTCCGTTCCATTCGATGCCATTCCATTCCATTCGTGTTGATTCCATTGCATTCCATACTATGCCTTTCGTGGTGGTACTACCCCATTCTATTCCATTTCATTCTATTCCGTTCCATTCCATTCGGCTTGATTCCATTCCAATCCATTCCATTCCATTCCATGCCGTTCCATTCCATTCGGGTTCATTCCATTCCATTCCATTCCATTCCATTCCATTGCATTCCAATCCATTCCATGCCATTCCTTTCGGGGTGATTCTATTCCATTGTATTCCATTTCATTCTATTCCATTCCATTCCATACGTATGGATTCCATTCCTTTCCAGTCCATTCCATTCCATTCCATTCCGTTCCATTCTTTTCGGGTTGACTCGATTCCATTCCATTCCATTCCATTCCGTTCCATTCCATTCCATTCGGGTTGATTCCATTCCATTCCATTCCATTCCATTCCATTCGTGTTACATCCATTCCATTCCATTCCATTCCATTCCATTCGGGTGATTCAATTCCATTCCATTCCTTTCCATTCGGGTTGAATCCATTCCATTCCATTCCATTACTTTCCAATCCATTCGGATTGATTCCATTCCATTCCATTCCATTCCATTCCATTCCATTACTTTCCAATCCATTCGGTTTGATTCCATTCCAGTCCATTCCATTCCATTCCATTCTATTCCATTCCATTCGGGTTGATTCCATTCCATTCCATTCCATTCCATTCCATTCCATTCCATTCCATTCGTGTTGCTTCCATTCCACTCAATTCCATTCCATTCCATTCCATTCCATTTGGGTTGATTCCATTCCATTCCTTTCCATTCCATTTCATTCCATGACATTCCACGCCATTCTATTGCATTCGAGTTGATTCCATTCCATTCCATTCCATTACATATGACTTGATTCCATTCCATTCCATTCCATTCCATTCCATTCCATTCCATTCTTTTTGACTCCATTCCATTCCATTCCATTCCATTCGGGTTGAATCCAAATCATTCTATTCCATTCCATTCCGTTCCATTCCATTCCACTCCATTCCTTTCGGGTTGATTCCACTCCATTCCATTCCATTCCATTCCTTGCCATTCGTGTTGATTCCATTCCATTCCATTCCATTCCATTACCTTCCATTCCATTTGGGTTGATTCCATTCCAAACCATTCCATTCCATTCCATGCCGTTCCATTCCATTCGAGTTCATTCCTGTCCATTCCATTCCATTTCATTCCATTCCATTCCATTCCTTTCGGGGTGATTCTATTCCATTCTATTCCATTTCATTCTATTCCATTCCATTCCATTCGGATTGATTCCATTCCATTCCATTCCATTCCATTCCATTCCGTTCCATTCCTTTCGCGTTGACTCCATTCCATTCCATTCCATTCCATTCCATTCCATTCCATTCCATTCCATTCCATTCGGGTTGATTCCATTCCATTCCATTCCATTCCATTCCATTCCATTCCATTCCATTCCATTTGTGTTTCATCCATTCCATTCCATTCCATTCCATTCCATTCCATTCCATTCCATTCGGGTGATTCCATTCTATTCCATTCCTTTCCATTCGGGTTGCCTCCATTCCATTCCATTCCATTCCTTTCCATTCCATTCGGATTGATTCCATTCCATTCCATTCCATTACATTCCAATCCTTTCCATTCCATTCCATTCGGGTTGATTCCATTCCATTCCATTCCATTCCATTCCATTCCATTCCATTCCATTCCATGCCGTTCCATTCCATTCGGGTTGATTCCATTCCACTCCATTCCACTCCATTACATTCGTGTTGATTCCATTCCATTCCATTCCATTCCATTCGGGTTGATTCCATTCCAGTCCATTGCATTCCATTCCATTCCATTCCATTCGTGTTGATTCCATTCCATTTAATTCTTTCCATTCCAATCCATTCCATTCCATTCCATTCGTGTTGCTTCCAATCCATTCCATTCCATTCCATTCCATTCCATTCCATTCCATTCCATTTGGGTTGATTCCATTCCATTCCATTCCATTCCATTTCATTCCATTACATTCCCTGCCATTCTATTGCATTCGGGTTGATTCCATTCCATTCCATTCCATTCCATTCCATTACATATGGCTTGATTCCATTCCATTCCATTCCATTCCTTTCCATTCGGGTTGTTCTCATTGCATTCTATTGCATTCCATTCCATTCAATTCGGGTTGATTCCATTCCATTCCATTCCATTCCATACGGTTTTATTCCATTCCCTTCCATTCCATTCCATTCAGCTTGATTCCATTCCATTCCGTTCCATTCCACTCCATTCCATTCGTTTTGATTCCATTCCATTCCATTCCATTCCATTCCATTCGTTTTGATTCCATTCCACTCCATTCCTTTCCATTCGTGTTGATTCCATTCCATTCCATTGCATTCCATTTTTTTCCATTCGGCTTGATTCCATTCCATTCCATTCCTTTTCATTCCATTCCTTTCGTTTTGATTCCATTCCATTACATTCCATTCCATTCGGGTTGATTCCATTCCACTGCATTCCATTCCATTCGGATTGATTCCGTTCCATTCCATTCCATTCCATTCCATTCGGTTCCATTCCTTTGCGGTTGACTCCATTCCATTCCATTCCATTCCATTCCATTCCATTCCATTCCATTCCATTCCATTCCATTCCATTCCATTCGGGTTGATTCCATTCCATTCCTTTCCATTCCATTCCATTCGTGTTACATCCATTCCATTCCATTCCATTCCATTGCATTCCTTTCGGGGTGATTCTGTTCCATTCCATTCCATTCCATTCCATTCAATTCGGGTTGATTCCTATCCATTCCATTCCATTCCATTCCATTCCATTCCATTCCATTCCATTCCATTCCATTCCAATCGGGTTGATTCCATTCCATTCCAATCCATTCCATTCGATTTGATTCCATTCCATCCCATTGTATTCCATTCCTTTCCATTCGTGTTGATTCCATTCCATTCCATTCCATCCCATCCCATCCCATTCCATTTGGGTTGATTTCTTTCCATTCCATTCCATTCCATTCCGTTCCATTCGATGCCATTCCATTCCATTCGTGTTGATTCCATTGCATTCCATACTATGCCTTTCGTGGTGGTACTACCCCATTCTATTCCATTTCATTCTATTCCGTTCCATTCCATTCGGCTTGATTCCATTCCAATCCATTCCATTCCATTCCATGCCGTTCCATTCCATTCGGGTTCATTCCATTCCATTCCATTCCATTCCATTCCATTGCATTCCAATCCATTCCATGCCATTCCTTTCGGGGTGATTCTATTCCATTGTATTCCATTTCATTCTATTCCATTCCATTCCATACGGATGGATTCCATTCCTTTCCAGTCCATTCCATTCCATTCCATTCCGTTCCATTCTTTTCGGGTTGACTCGATTCCATTCCATTCCATTCCATTCCGTTCCATTCCATTCCATTCGGGTTGATTCCATTCCATTCCATTCCATTCCATTCCATTCGTGTTACATCCATTCCATTCCATTCCATTCCATTCCATTCGGGTGATTCAATTCCATTCCATTCCTTTCCATTCGGGTTGAATCCATTCCATTCCATTCCATTACTTTCCAATCCATTCGGATTGATTCCATTCCATTCCATTCCATTCCATTCCATTCCATTACTTTCCAATCCATTCGGTTTGATTCCATTCCAGTCCATTCCATTCCATTCCATTCTATTCCATTCCATTCGGGTTGATTCCATTCCATTCCATTCCATTCCATTCCATTCCATTCCATTCCATTCGTGTTGCTTCCATTCCACTCAATTCCATTCCATTCCATTCCATTCCATTTGGGTTGATTCCATTCCATTCCTTTCCATTCCATTTCATTCCATGACATTCCACGCCATTCTATTGCATTCGAGTTGATTCCATTCCATTCCATTCCATTACATATGACTTGATTCCATTCCATTCCATTCCATTCCATTCCATTCCATTCCATTCCATTCTTTTTGACTCCATTCCATTCCATTCCATTCCATTCGGGTTGATTCCACTCCATTCAATTCCATTCCACTCCATTCCATTCCTTTTGATTCCATTCTCGTTGATGCCATTCCATTCCATTCCATTCCTTTAGAGTTATTTCCATTCAATTCCATTCAATTCCACTAGGGTTGATTCTAATATATTACATTCGGGTTGAATCTACTCCATTCCATTCCATTCCATTGGCGTTGATTCCATTCAATTCCGTTCCATTCCATTCCATTCCATTCCATTCCATTTGGATTGATTCCATTCCATTGCATTCCATTCAATTCCATTGAGGTTACTTCCATTCCATTCCATTCCATTATTCCATTCCGGTTGATTCCATTCCATTCCATTCCTTTCCATTCGGGTTCACTCCATTCCATTCCATTCCATTCCATTCCTTTCCATTCCATTGGGATTGATTCCATTCCTTTCCATTCCATTCCATTCCTTTCCATTCCATTCCATTCGGGTTGAATCCATTCAATTCCATTCCATTCCATTTGTGTTGATACCATTCCATTCCATTCCATTCCATTCCATTCCATTCCATTCCATTTCATTCCATTCGGGTTGATTCCATTCCATTACATTCCATTCCATTCCATTCGTGTTACATCCATTCCATTCCATTCCATTCCATTCCATTCCATTCCATTCGGGTTGATTCCAAATCATTCCATTCCATTGCGTTCCATTCCATTCCACTCCATTCCTTTCGGGGTGATTCTGTTCCAATCCATTCCATTACATTCCATTCCATTCGGGTTGATTCCTATCCATTCCATTCCATTCCATTCCATTCCATTCCATTCCATTCCATTCCATTCAATTCTAATCGGGTTGATTCCATTCCATTCCAATCCATTCCATTCGATTTGATTCCACTCCATCCCACTGTATTCCATTCTTTCCATTCGTGTTGATTCCATTCCATTCCATTCCATCCCATCCCATCCCATTCCATTTGGGTTGATTTCTTTCCATTCCATTCCATTCCATTCCGTTCCAATCGATGCCATTCCATTCCATTCGGGTTGATTCCATTCCATTCCATACTAGGCCTTTCGTGGTGGTACTACCCCATTCTATTCCATTTCATTCTATTCCGTTCCATTCCATTCGGCTTGATTCCATTCCAATCCATTCCATTCCATTCCATGCCGTTCCATTCCATTCGGGTTCATTCCATTCCATTCCATTCCATTCCATTGCATTCCAATCCATTCCATGCCATTCCTTTCGGGGTGATTCTATTCCATTGTATTCCATTTCATTCTATTCCATTCCATTCCATTCGGATGGATTCCATTCCTTTCCAGTCCATTCCATTCCATTCCATTCCGTTCCATTCCTTTCGGGTTGACTCGATTCCATTCCATTCCATTCCATTCCGTTCCATTCCATTCCATTCGGGTTGATTCCATTCCATTCCATTCCATTCCATTCCATTCCATTCCATTCCATTCCATTCGTGTTACATCCATTCCATTCCATTCCATTCCATTCCATTCCATTCGGGTGATTCAATTCCATTCCATTCCTTTCCATTCGCGTTGACTCCTTTCCATTCCATTCCATTACTTTCCAATCCATTCGGATTGATTCCATTCCATTCCATTCCATTCCATTCCATTCCATTACTTTCCAATCCATTCGGTTTGATTCCATTCCATTCCATTCCATTCCATTCCATTCTAATCCATTCCATTCGTGTTGATTCCATTCCATTCCATTCCATTCCATTCCATTCCATTCCATTCGTGTTGCTTCCATTCCACTCCATTCCATTCCATTCCATTCCATTCCATTCCATTCCATTCCATTCCATTTGGGTTGATTCCATTCCTTTCCTTTCCATTCCATTTCATTCCATGACATTCCACGCCATTCTATTGCATTCGGGTTGATTCCATTCCATTCCATTCCATTACATATGACTTGATTCCATTCCATTCCATTCCATTCCATTCCATTCCATTCCATTCTTTTTGACTCCATTCCATTCCATTCCATTCCATTCGGGTTGATTCCACTCCATTCAATTCCATTCCACACCATTCCATTCCTTTTGATTCCATTCTCGTTGATGCCATTCCATTCCATTCCATTCCTTTTGAGTTATTTCCATTCCATTCCATCCAATTCCACTCGGGTTGATTCTAATATATTACATTCGGGTTGAATCTATTCCATTCCATTCCATTCCATTGGGGTTTATTCCATTCCATTCCGTTCCATTCCATTCCATTCCATTCCATTCCATTTGGATTGATTCCATTCCATTCCATTCTATTCCATTCCATTCCATTCCATTCAATTCAATTCCATTGAGGTTACTTCCATTCCATTCCATTCCATTATTCCATTCCGGTTGATTCCATTCCATTCCATTCCTTTCCATTCGGGTTGACTCCATTCCATTCCATTCCATTCCATTCCTTTCCATTCCATTGGGATTGATTCCATTCCTTTCCATTCCATTCCATTCCTTTCCATTCCATTCCATTCGGGTTGAATCCATTCAATTCCATTCCATTCCATTTGGGTTGATACCATTCCATTCCATTCCATTCCATTCCATTCGGATTGATTCCATTCCATTCCATTCCATTCCATTCCATTCCATTCCATTCCATTCCATTCCATTCGTGTTACATCCATTCCATTCCATTCCATTCCATTCCATTCCATTCCGGTTGATTCCATTCCATTCCATTCCTTTCCATTCGGGTTGACTCCATTCCATTCCATTCCATTCCATTCCTTTCCATTCCATTGGGATTGATTCCATTCCATTCCATTCCATTCCATTCCATTCCATTCCATTCCATTCCTTTCCATTCCATTCCATTCGGCTTGACTCCATTCCATTCCATTCCATTCCATTCCATTCGTTTTGATTCTGTTCCATTCCATTCCATTCCATTCCATTCGTTTTGATTCCATTCCATTACATTCCATTCCATACGGGTTCATTCCATTCCATTCAATTCCATTCCACTCCATTCCATTCCATTCGATTACATTCTCGTTGATTCCTTTCCAATCCATTCCATTCCATTCGGGTTATCTCAATTCCATTCCATTCAATTCCACTCGGGTTGATTACATCATATTCCATTCGGGTTGATTCCATTCCATTCCATTCCATTCCATTCGGGTTGATTCCATTCCATTCCATTCCATTCCATTCCATTCCTTTCCATTCCATTCGGAATGATTCCATTCCATTCCATTCCGTTCCATTCCACTCGGGTTGACTCCATTCGATTCCATTCCGTTCCATTACATTCCATTCCATTCGGGTTGATTCCAATCCATTCCATTCCATTCCATTCCGTTCGTGTTACATCCATTCCATTCCATTCCATTCCATTCCATTCCATTTGGATTGATTCCATTCCATTCCATTCCTTTCCATTCGGGTTGATTCCATTCCATTCCATTCCATTCCATTCCATTCCATTCCTTTCCATTCCATTCCATTCCATTCGGATTGATTCCATTCCATTCCATTCCATTCCATTCCATTCCATTCCTTTCCATCCATTTCATTCGGGTTGATTCAATTCCATTCCATTCCACTCGTGTTGATTACATTCCACTCCATTCCATTGAATTCCATTTCGTTCCATTCCATTCCCGTTGATTCCATTCCATTCCATTCCATTCCATTCGGGTTGATTCCATTCCATTCCATTCCATTCCATTCCACGCCATTCGGGTTGATTCCATTCCATTCCTTTCCATTCCTTTCCATTAAATTCCATTCGTGTTGATTCCATTCCATTCCATTCCATTTGGGTTGATTCCATTCCATTCCATTCCATTTCATTCCATGCCATTCCATTCCATTCTATTCCATTCGGGGTGATTCCATTCCATTGCACTCCATTACATATGACTTGATTCCATTCCATTCCATTCCATTCCATTCGTCTTTATTCCATTCCATTACATTCCATGCCATTCGGGTTGATTCCATTCCATTCCATTCCTTTCCATTCGGGTTGACACCATTCCAATCCATTCCATTCCATTCATTTCCATTCCATTCGGATTGATTCCATTCCATTCCATTCCATTCCTTTCCATTCCATTCCATTCGGGTTGATTCCATTCCATTCCATTCCATTGGTTTTGATTCCATTCCATTCCATTCCATTCCATTCCATTCCATTGCATTCCATTCGGGTTGATTCCATTCCATTCCATTCCATTCCATTCCATTCGGGTTGATTCCATTCCATTCCATTCTATTGCATTCGGATTGATTCCATTCCATTCCATTCCATTCCTTTCCATTACATATGACTTGATTCCATTCCATTCCATTCCATTCCATTCCTTTCCATTCAGGTTGATTCCATTCCAATCAATTGCATTCCATTCCATTCCATTCGGGTTGATTCCATTCCATTCCATTCCATTCCATTCCATTCCATTTCATTCCATTCCATTCCATTCGGTATGATTCCATTCCATTCCATTCCATTAGGCTTGATTCCGTTCCATTCCATTCCATTCCTTTCCATTCCATTGGGATTGATTCCATTCCTTTCCATTCCATTCCATTCCTTTCCATTCCATTCCATTCGGGTTGAATCCATTCAATTCCATTCCATTCCATTTGGGTTGATACCATTCTATTCCATTCCATTCCATTCCATTCCATTCGGATTTATTCCATTCCATTCCATTCCATTCCATTCCATTCCATTCCATTCCATTCCATTCGTGTTACATCCATTCCATTCCATTCCATTCCATTCCATTCCGGTTGATTCCATTCCATTCCATTCCTTTCCATTCGGGTTGATTCCATTCCACTCCATTCCACTCCATTACATTCGTGTTGATTCCATTCCATTCCATTCCATTCCATTCGGGTTGATTCCATTCCAGTCCATTGCATTCCATTCCATTCCATTCCATTCGTGTTGATTCCATTCCATTTAATTCTTTCCATTCCAATCCATTCCATTCCATTCCATTCGTGTTGCTTCCAATCCATTCCATTCCATTCCATTCCATTCCATTCCATTCCATTCCATTTGGGTTGATTCCATTCCATTCCATTCCATTCCATTTCATTCCATGACATTCCCTGCCATTCTATTGCATTCGGGTTGATTCCATTCCATTCCATTCCATTCCATTCCATTACATATGGCTTGATTCCATTCCATTCCATTCCATTCCTTTCCATTCGGGTTGTTCTCATTGCATTCTATTGCATTCCATTCCATTCAATTCGGGTTGATTCCATTCCATTCCATTCCATTCCATACGGTTTTATTCCATTCCCTTCCATTCCATTCCATTCAGCTTGATTCCATTCCATTCCGTTCCATTCCACTCCATTCCATTCGTTTTGATTCCATTCCATTCCATTCCATTCCATTCCATTCGTTTTGATTCCATTCCACTCCATTCCTTTCCATTCGTGTTGATTCCATTCCATTCCATTGCATTCCATTCCTTTCCATTCGGCTTGATTCCATTCCATTCCATTCCTTTTCATTCCATTCCTTTCGTTTTGATTCCATTCCATTACATTCCATTCCATTCGGGTTGATTCCATTCCACTGCATTCCATTCCATTCGGATTGATTCCGTTCCATTCCATTCCATTCCATTCCATTCGGTTCCATTCCTTTGCGGTTGACTCCATTCCATTCCATTCCATTCCATTCCATTCCATTCCATTCCATTCCATTCCATTCCATTCCATTCCATTCCATTCCATTCGGGTTGATTCCATTCCATTCCATTCCATTCCATTCCATTCGTGTTACATCCATTCCATTCCATTCCATTCCATTGCATTCCTTTCGGGGTGATTCTGTCCCATTCCATTCCATTCCATTCCATTCAATTCGGGTTGATTCCTATCCATTCCATTCCATTCCATTCCATTCCATTCCATTCCATTCCATTCCATTCCATTCCAATCGGGTTGATTCCATTCCATTCCAATCCATTCCATTCGATTTGATTCCATTCCATCCGATTGTATTCCATTCCTTTCCATTCGTGTTGATTCCATTCCATTCCATTCCATCCCATCCCATCCCATTCCATTTGGGTTGATTTCTTTCCATTCCATTCCATTCCATTCCGTTCCATTCGATGCCATTCCATTCCATTCGTGTTGATTCCATTGCATTCCATACTATGCCTTTCGTGGTGGTACTACCCCATTCTATTCCATTTCATTCTATTCCGTTCCATTCCATTCGGCTTGATTCCATTCCAATCCATTCCATTCCATTCCATGCCGTTCCATTCCATTCGTGTTCATTCCATTCCATTCCATTCCATTCCATTCCATTGCATTCCAATCCATTCCATGCCATTCCTTTCGGGGTGATTCTATTCCATTGTATTCCATTTCATTCTATTCCATTCCATTCCATACGGATGGATTCCATTCCTTTCCAGTCCATTCCATTCCATTCCATTCCGTTCCATTCTTTTCGGGTTGACTCGATTCCATTCCATTCCATTCCATTCCGTTCCATTCCATTCCATTCGGGTTGATTCCATTCCATTCCATTCCATTCCATTCCATTCGTGTTACATCCATTCCATTCCATTCCATTCCATTCCATTCGGGTGATTCAATTCCATTCCATTCCTTTCCATTCGGGTTGAATCCATTCCATTCCATTCCATTACTTTCCAATCCATTCGGATTGATTCCATTCCATTCCATTCCATTCCATTCCATTCCATTACTTTCCAATCCATTCGGTTTGATTCCATTCCAGTCCATTCCATTCCATTCCATTCTATTCCATTCCATTCGGGTTGATTCCATTCCATTCCATTCCATTCCATTCCATTCCATTCCATTCCATTCGTGTTGCTTCCATTCCACTCAATTCCATTCCATTCCATTCCATTCCATTTGGGTTGATTCCATTCCATTCCTTTCCATTCCATTTCATTCCATGACATTCCACGCCATTCTATTGCATTCGAGTTGATTCCATTCCATTCCATTCCATTACATATGACTTGATTCCATTCCATTCCATTCCATTCCATTCCATTCCATTCCATTCCATTCCATTCTTTTTGACTCCATTCCATTCCATTCCATTCCATTCGGGTTGATTCCACTCCATTCAATTCCATTCCACTCCATTCCATTCCTTTTGATTCCATTCTCGTTGATGCCATTCCATTCCATTCCATTCCTTTAGAGTTATTTCCATTCAATTCCATTCAATTCCACTAGGGTTGATTCTAATATATTACATTCGGGTTGAATCTACTCCATTCCATTCCATTCCATTGGCGTTGATTCCATTCAATTCCGTTCCATTCCATTCCATTCCATTCCATTCCATTTGGATTGATTCCATTCCATTGCATTCCATTCAATTCCATTGAGGTTACTTCCATTCCATTCCATTCCATTATTCCATTCCGGTTGATTCCATTCCATTCCATTCCTTTCCATTCGGGTTCACTCCATTCCATTCCATTCCATTCCATTCCTTTCCATTCCATTGGGATTGATTCCATTCCATTCCATTCCATTCCATTCCATTCCATTCCATTCCTTTCCATTCCATTCCATTCGGCTTGACTCCATTCCATTCCATTCCATTCCATTCCATTCGTTTTGATTCTGTTCCATTCCATTCCATTCCATTCCATTCGTTTTGATTCCATTCCATTACATTCCATTCCATACGGGTTCATTCCATTCCATTCAATTCCATTCCACTCCATTCCATTCCATTCGATTACATTCTCGTTGATTCCTTTCCAATCCATTCCATTCCATTCGGGTTATCTCAATTCCATTCCATTCAATTCCACTCGGGTTGATTACATCATATTCCATTCGGGTTGATTCCATTCCATTCCATTCCATTCCATTCGGGTTGATTCCATTCCATTCCATTCCATTCCATTCCATTCCATTCCTTTCCATTCCATTCGGAATGATTCCATTCCATTCCATTCCGTTCCATTCCACTCGGGTTGACTCCATTCGATTCCATTCCGTTCCATTACATTCCATTCCATTCGGGTTGATTCCAATCCATTCCATTCCATTCCATTCCGTTCGTGTTACATCCATTCCATTCCATTCCATTCCATTCCATTCCATTTGGATTGATTCCATTCCATTCCATTCCTTTCCATTCGGGTTGATTCCATTCCATTCCATTCCATTCCATTCCATTCCATTCCATTCCTTTCCATTCCATTCCATTCCATTCGGATTGATTCCATTCCATTCCATTCCATTCCATTCCATTCCATTCCTTTCCATCCATTTCATTCGGGTTGATTCAATTCCATTCCATTCCACTCGTGTTGATTACATTCCACTCCATTCCATTGAATTCCATTTCGTTCCATTCCATTCCCGTTGATTCCATTCCATTCCATTCCATTCCATTCGGGTTGATTCCATTCCATTCCATTCCATTCCATTCCACTCCATTCGGGTTGATTCCATTCCATTCCTTTCCATTCCTTTCCATTAAATTCCATTCGTGTTGATTCCATTCCATTCCATTCCATTTGGGTTGATTCCATTCCATTCCATTCCATTTCATTCCATGCCATTCCATTCCATTCTATTCCATTCGGGGTGATTCCATTCCATTGCACTCCATTACATATGACTTGATTCCATTCCATTCCATTCCATTCCATTCGTCTTTATTCCATTCCATTACATTCCATGCCATTCGGGTTGATTCCATTCCATTCCATTCCTTTCCATTCGGGTTGACACCATTCCAATCCATTCCATTCCATTCATTTCCATTCCATTCGGATTGATTCCATTCCATTCCATTCCATTCCTTTCCATTCCATTCCATTCGGGTTGATTCCATTCCATTCCATTCCATTGGTTTTGATTCCATTCCATTCCATTCCATTCCATTCCATTCCATTGCATTCCATTCGGGTTGATTCCATTCCATTCCATTCCATTCCATTCCATTCGGGTTGATTCCATTCCATTCCATTCTATTGCATTCGGATTGATTCCATTCCATTCCATTCCATTCCTTTCCATTACATATGACTTGATTCCATTCCATTCCATTCCATTCCATTCCATTCCATTCGGGTTGATTCCATTCCATTCCATTCCATTCCATTCCATTCCATTTCATTCCATTCCATTCCATTCGGTATGATTCCATTCCATTCCATTCCATTAGGCTTGATTCCGTTCCATTCCATTCCATTCCTTTCCATTCCATTGGGATTGATTCCATTCCTTTCCATTCCATTCCATTCCTTTCCATTCCATTCCATTCGGGTTGAATCCATTCAATTCCATTCCATTCCATTTGGGTTGATACCATTCCATTCCATTCCATTCCATTCCATTCCATTCGGATTTATTCCATTCCATTCCATTCCATTCCATTCCATTCCATTCCATTCCATTCGTGTTACATCCATTCCATTCCATTCCATTCCATTCCATTCCGGTTGATTCCATTCCATTCCATTCCTTTCCATTCGGGTTGACTCCATTCCATTCCATTCCATTCCATTCGGAATGATTCCATTCCATTCCATTCCATTCCATTCCATTCCATTGCATTCCATTCCGTTCCATTACATTCCATTCCATTCGGGTTGATTCCATTCCATTCCATTCCATTCCATTCCGTTCGTGTTACGTCAATTCCATTCCATTCCATTCTATTCTATTCAATTTGGGTTGATTCCATTCCATTCCATTCTTTTTCATTCGGGTTGATTCCATTCCATTCCATTCCATTCCATTCCATTCCATTCCATTCCATTCCATTCGTGTTGATTCCATTTCAGTCCATTACATTCCATTCCACTCCATTCCATTCCATTCGGGTTGATTCCATTCCATTCCATTCCATTCCATTCCATTGCATTCCATTCCATTCCATTCCATTCCATTCGTGTTGCTTCCATTGCATTCCATTCCATTCCATTCCATTCCATTCCATTCCATTCCATTCCATTCCATTCCATTTGTGTTGATTCCATTCCATTCCATTCCATTCCATTTCATTCAATGACATTCCATGCCATTCTATTGCATTCGGGTTGATTCCATTCCATTCCATTCCATTCCATTCCATTTCATATGACTTGATTCAATTCCATTCCATTCCATTCCATTCCATTCCTTTCCATTCGGGTTGATTTCATTGCATTCAATTGCATTACATTCCATTCAATTCGGGTTGATTCCATTCCATTCCATTCCATTCCATTCGGTTTTATTCCATTCCCTTCCATTCCATTCCATTCCATTTCATTCCATTCGATTCCATTCGTGTTGATTCCATTCCATTCCATTCCATTCCATTCCTTTCCATTCGTGTTACATCCATTCCATTCCATTCCATTCCATTTGGGTTGATTCCATTCCATTCCATTCCATTCCATTCCTTTCCATTCCGTTAGATTCAGGTTGATTCCATTCCATTCCTTTCCATTCGTGTTGATTCCATTCCACTCCTTTGCATTCCATTCCATTTCATTCAATTCGGGTTGATTCCAAATCATTCTATTCCATTCCATTCCGTTCCATTCCATTCCACTCCATTCCTTTCGGGGTGATTCTATTCCATTCCATTCCATTCCATTCCATTCGGGTTGATTCCATTCCATTCCATTTCATTCCATTCCATTCCATTCTTTCTGGTCGATTCTATTCCATTCCATTCCATTCCATTGCTTTCCATTCTTTTCTTGTTGATTTCATTCCATTCCTTTCCATTCCATTCCATTCCATTCCATTGCATTCCACTCCATTCTGGTTGATTCCATTCCATTCAATTCCATTCCACTTTATTCCATTCCATTCGATTCCATTCTCATTGATTCCACTCCATTCCACTCCGTTCAATTCGGGTTATTTCCACTCCATTCCATTCAATTCAACTAGGATTGATTCCATTATATTCCATTCGGGTTGATTCCATTCCATTCCATTCCATTCCGTTCGGGTTGATTCCATTCCATTCCATTCCATTCCATTCCATTCCATTCCATTCCATTCCATTCCATTGCATGCCATTCCATTCCATTCGTATTGATTCCATTCCATTCCATTCCATTCCGTTCCATTCCTTTCGGTTTGACTCCATTCCATTGCATAACGTTCCATTCCATGCCATTCCATTCGGGTTGATTCCAATCCATTCCATTCCATTCCATTCCATTCCATTCCATTCGTGTTACATCCATTCCATTCCATTCCATTCCATTCGGGTTGATTCCATTCCATTCCATTCCTTTCCATTCCGGTTGATAGAATTCCATTCCATTCCATTCCATTCCATTCCATTCCATTCCATTCCATTCCTTTCCATTCCATTCCATTCCATTCTGATTGATTCCATTCCATTCCATTCCATTCCATTCCATTCCATTCCTTTCCATTCCATTAGATTCGGGTTGATTCCATTCCATTCCATTCCATTCGTGTTGATTCCATTCCACTCCATTCCATTCCATTCCATTCCATTCCATTCCATTCCATTCCATTCGGGTTGAATCCAAATCATTCTATTCCATTCCATTCCGTTCCATTCCATTCCACTCCATTCCTTTCGGGTTGATTCCACTCCATTCCATTCCATTCCATTCCTTGCCATTCGTGTTGATTCCATTCCATTCCATTCCATTCCATTACCTTCCATTCCATTTGGGTTGATTCCATTCCAAACCATTCCATTCCATTCCATGCTGTTCCATTCCATTCGAGTTCATTCCTGTCCATTCCATTCCATTTCATTCCATTCCATTCCATTCCTTTCGGGGTGATTCTATTCCATTCTATTCCATTTCATTCTATTCCATTCCATTCCATTCGGATTGATTCCATTCCATTCCATTCCATTCCATTCCATTCCGTTCCATTCCTTTCGCGTTGACTCCATTCCATTCCATTCCATTCCATTCCATTCCATTCCATTCCATTCCATTCCATTCGGGTTGATTCCATTCCATTCCATTCCATTCCATTCCATTCCATTCCATTCCATTCCATTTGTGTTACATCCATTCCATTCCATTCCATTCCATTCCATTCCATTCCATTCCATTCGGGTGATTCCATTCTATTCCATTCCTTTCCATTCGGGTTGCCTCCATTCCATTCCATTCCATTCCTTTCCATTCCATTCGGATTGATTCCATTCCATTCCATTCCATTACATTCCAATCCTTTCCATTCCATTCCATTCGGGTTGATTCCATTCCATTCCATTCCATTCCATTCCATTCCATTCCATTCCATTCCATTCCATGCCGTTCCATTCCATTCGGGTTGATTCCATTCCACTCCATTCCACTCCATTACATTCGTGTTGATTCCATTCCATTCCATTCCATTCCATTCGGGTTGATTCCATTCCAGTCCATTGCATTCCATTCCATTCCATTCCATTCGTGTTGATTCCATTCCATTTAATTCTTTCCATTCCAATCCATTCCATTCCATTCCATTCGTGTTGCTTCCAATCCATTCCATTCCATTCCATTCCATTCCATTCCATTCCATTCCATTCCATTTGGGTTGATTCCATTCCATTCCATTCCATTCCATTTCATTCCATGACATTCCCTGCCATTCTATTGCATTCGGGTTGATTCCATTCCATTCCATTCCATTCCATTCCATTTCATATGGCTTGATTCCATTCCATTCCATTCCATTCCTTTCCATTCGGGTTGTTCTCATTGCATTCTATTGCATTCCATTCCATTCAATTCGGGTTGATTCCATTCCATTCCATTCCATTCCATACGGTTTTATTCCATTCCCTTCCATTCCATTCCATTCAGCTTGATTCCATTCCATTCCGTTCCATTCCACTCCATTCCATTCGTTTTGATTCCATTCCATTCCATTCCATTCCATTCCATTCGTTTTGATTCCATTCCACTCCATTCCTTTCCATTCGTGTTGATTCCATTCCATTCCATTGCATTCCATTCCTTTCCATTCGGCTTGATTCCATTCCATTCCATTCCTTTTCATTCCATTCCTTTCGTTTTGATTCCATTCCATTACATTCCATTCCATTCGGGTTGATTCCATTCCACTGCATTCCATTCCATTCGGATTGATTCCGTTCCATTCCATTCCATTCCATTCCATTCGGTTCCATTCCTTTGCGGTTGACTCCATTCCATTCCATTCCATTCCATTCCATTCCATTCCATTCCATTCCATTCCATTCCATTCCATTCCATTCCATTCCATTCGGGTTGATTCCATTCCATTCCTTTCCATTCCATTCCATTCGTGTTACATCCATTCCATTCCATTCCATTCCATTGCATTCCTTTCGGGGTGATTCTGTTCCATTCCATTCCATTCCATTCCATTCAATTCGGGTTGATTCCTATCCATTCCATTCCATTCCATTCCATTCCATTCCATTCCATTCCATTCCATTCCATTCCATTCCATTCCATTCCAATCGGGTTGATTCCATTCCATTCCAATCCATTCCATTCGATTTGATTCCATTCCATCCCATTGTATTCCATTCCTTTCCATTCGTGTTGATTCCATTCCATTCCATTCCATCCCATCCCATCCCATTCCATTTGGGTTGATTTCTTTCCATTCCATTCCATTCCATTCCGTTCCATTCGATGCCATTCCATTCCATTCGTGTTGATTCCATTGCATTCCATACTATGCCTTTCGTGGTGGTACTACCCCATTCTATTCCATTTCATTCTATTCCGTTCCATTCCATTCGGCTTGATTCCATTCCAATCCATTCCATTCCATTCCATGCCGTTCCATTCCATTCGGGTTCATTCCATTCCATTCCATTCCATTCCATTCCATTGCATTCCAATCCATTCCATGCCATTCCTTTCGGGGTGATTCTATTCCATTGTATTCCATTTCATTCTATTCCATTCCATTCCATACGGATGGATTCCATTCCTTTCCAGTCCATTCCATTCCATTCCATTCCGTTCCATTCTTTTCGGGTTGACTCGATTCCATTCCATTCCATTCCATTCCGTTCCATTCCATTCCATTCGGGTTGATTCCATTCCATTCCATTCCATTCCATTCCATTCGTGTTACATCCATTCCATTCCATTCCATTCCATTCCATTCGGGTGATTCAATTCCATTCCATTCCTTTCCATTCGGGTTGAATCCATTCCATTCCATTCCATTACTTTCCAATCCATTCGGATTGATTCCATTCCATTCCATTCCATTCCATTCCATTCCATTACTTTCCAATCCATTCGGTTTGATTCCATTCCAGTCCATTCCATTCCATTCCATTCTATTCCATTCCATTCGGGTTGATTCCATTCCATTCCATTCCATTCCATTCCATTCCATTCCATTCCATTCGTGTTGCTTCCATTCCACTCAATTCCATTCCATTCCATTCCATTCCATTTGGGTTGATTCCATTCCATTCCTTTCCATTCCATTTCATTCCATGACATTCCACGCCATTCTATTGCATTCGAGTTGATTCCATTCCATTCCATTCCATTACATATGACTTGATTCCATTCCATTCCATTCCATTCCATTCCATTCCATTCCATTCTTTTTGACTCCATTCCATTCCATTCCATTCCATTCGGGTTGAATCCAAATCATTCTATTCCATTCCATTCCGTTCCATTCCATTCCACTCCATTCCTTTCGGGTTGATTCCACTCCATTCCATTCCATTCCATTCCTTGCCATTCGTGTTGATTCCATTCCATTCCATTCCATTCCATTACCTTCCATTCCATTTGGGTTGATTCCATTCCAAACCATTCCATTCCATTCCATGCCGTTCCATTCCATTCGAGTTCATTCCTGTCCATTCCATTCCATTTCATTCCATTCCATTCCATTCCTTTCGGGGTGATTCTATTCCATTCTATTCCATTTCATTCTATTCCATTCCATTCCATTCGGATTGATTCCATTCCATTCCATTCCATTCCATTCCATTCCGTTCCATTCCTTTCGCGTTGACTCCATTCCATTCCATTCCATTCCATTCCATTCCATTCCATTCCATTCGGGTTGATTCCATTCCATTCCATTCCATTCCATTCCATTCCATTCCATTCCATTCCATTTGTGTTTCATCCATTCCATTCCATTCCATTCCATTCCATTCCATTCCATTCCATTCGGGTGATTCCATTCTATTCCATTCCTTTCCATTCGGGTTGCCTCCATTCCATTCCATTCCATTCCTTTCCATTCCATTCGGATTGATTCCATTCCATTCCATTCCATTACATTCCAATCCTTTCCATTCCATTCCATTCGGGTTGATTCCATTCCATTCCATTCCATTCCATTCCATTCCATTCCATTCCATGCCGTTCCATTCCATTCGGGTTGATTCCATTCCACTCCATTCCACTCCATTACATTCGTGTTGATTCCATTCCATTCCATTCCATTCCATTCGGGTTGATTCCATTCCAGTCCATTGCATTCCATTCCATTCCATTCCATTCGTGTTGATTCCATTCCATTTAATTCTTTCCATTCCAATCCATTCCATTCCATTCCATTCGTGTTGCTTCCAATCCATTCCATTCCATTCCATTCCATTCCATTCCATTCCATTCCATTTGGGTTGATTCCATTCCATTCCATTCCATTCCATTTCATTCCATTACATTCCCTGCCATTCTATTGCATTCGGGTTGATTCCATTCCATTCCATTCCATTCCATTCCATTACATATGGCTTGATTCCATTCCATTCCATTCCATTCCTTTCCATTCGGGTTGTTCTCATTGCATTCTATTGCATTCCATTCCATTCAATTCGGGTTGATTCCATTCCATTCCATTCCATTCCATACGGTTTTATTCCATTCCCTTCCATTCCATTCCATTCAGCTTGATTCCATTCCATTCCGTTCCATTCCACTCCATTCCATTCGTTTTGATTCCATTCCATTCCATTCCATTCCATTCCATTCGTTTTGATTCCATTCCACTCCATTCCTTTCCATTCGTGTTGATTCCATTCCATTCCATTGCATTCCATTCCTTTCCATTCGGCTTGATTCCATTCCATTCCATTCCTTTTCATTCCATTCCTTTCGTTTTGATTCCATTCCATTACATTCCATTCCATTCGGGTTGATTCCATTCCACTGCATTCCATTCCATTCGGATTGATTCCGTTCCATTCCATTCCATTCCATTCCATTCGGTTCCATTCCTTTGCGGTTGACTCCATTCCATTCCATTCCATTCCATTCCATTCCATTCCATTCCATTCCATTCCATTCCATTCCATTCGGGTTGATTCCATTCCATTCCTTTCCATTCCATTCCATTCGTGTTACATCCATTCCATTCCATTCCATTCCATTGCATTCCTTTCGGGGTGATTCTGTTCCATTCCATTCCATTCCATTCCATTCAATTCGGGTTGATTCCTATCCATTCCATTCCATTCCATTCCATTCCATTCCATTCCATTCCATTCCATTCCATTCCATTCCAATCGGGTTGATTCCATTCCATTCCAATCCATTCCATTCGATTTGATTCCATTCCATCCCATTGTATTCCATTCCTTTCCATTCGTGTTGATTCCATTCCATTCCATTCCATCCCATCCCATCCCATTCCATTTGGGTTGATTTCTTTCCATTCCATTCCATTCCATTCCGTTCCATTCGATGCCATTCCATTCCATTCGTGTTGATTCCATTGCATTCCATACTATGCCTTTCGTGGTGGTACTACCCCATTCTATTCCATTTCATTCTATTCCGTTCCATTCCATTCGGCTTGATTCCATTCCAATCCATTCCATTCCATTCCATGCCGTTCCATTCCATTCGGGTTCATTCCATTCCATTCCATTCCATTCCATTCCATTGCATTCCAATCCATTCCATGCCATTCCTTTCGGGGTGATTCTATTCCATTGTATTCCATTTCATTCTATTCCATTCCATTCCATACGGATGGATTCCATTCCTTTCCAGTCCATTCCATTCCATTCCATTCCGTTCCATTCTTTTCGGGTTGACTCGATTCCATTCCATTCCATTCCATTCCGTTCCATTCCATTCCATTCGGGTTGATTCCATTCCATTCCATTCCATTCCATTCCATTCGTGTTACATCCATTCCATTCCATTCCATTCCATTCCATTCGGGTGATTCAATTCCATTCCATTCCTTTCCATTCGGGTTGAATCCATTCCATTCCATTCCATTACTTTCCAATCCATTCGGATTGATTCCATTCCATTCCATTCCATTCCATTCCATTCCATTACTTTCCAATCCATTCGGTTTGATTCCATTCCAGTCCATTCCATTCCATTCCATTCTATTCCATTCCATTCGGGTTGATTCCATTCCATTCCATTCCATTCCATTCCATTCCATTCCATTCCATTCGTGTTGCTTCCATTCCACTCAATTCCATTCCATTCCATTCCATTCCATTTGGGTTGATTCCATTCCATTCCTTTCCATTCCATTTCATTCCATGACATTCCACGCCATTCTATTGCATTCGAGTTGATTCCATTCCATTCCATTCCATTACATATGACTTGATTCCATTCCATTCCATTCCATTCCATTCCATTCCATTCCATTCCATTCTTTTTGACTCCATTCCATTCCATTCCATTCCATTCGGGTTGATTCCACTCCATTCAATTCCATTCCACTCCATTCCATTCCTTTTGATTCCATTCTCGTTGATGCCATTCCATTCCATTCCATTCCTTTAGAGTTATTTCCATTCAATTCCATTCAATTCCACTAGGGTTGATTCTAATATATTACATTCGGTTTGAATCTACTCCATTCCATTCCATTCCATTGGCGTTGATTCCATTCAATTCCGTTCCATTCCATTCCATTCCATTCCATTCCATTTGGATTGATTCCATTCCATTGCATTCCATTCAATTCCATTGAGGTTACTTCCATTCCATTCCATTCCATTATTCCATTCCGGTTGATTCCATTCCATTCCATTCCTTTCCATTCGGGTTCACTCCATTCCATTCCATTCCATTCCATTCCTTTCCATTCCATTGGGATTGATTCCATTCCTTTCCATTCCATTCCATTCCTTTCCATTCCATTCCATTCGGGTTGAATCCATTCAATTCCATTCCATTCCATTTGTGTTGATACCATTCCATTCCATTCCATTCCATTCCATTCCATTCCATTCCATTCCATTTCATTCCATTCGGGTTGATTCCATTCCATTACATTCCATTCCATTCCATTCGTGTTACATCCATTCCATTCCATTCCATTCCATTCCATTCCATTCCATTCCATTCGGGTTGATTCCAAATCATTCCATTCCATTGCGTTCCATTCCATTCCACTCCATTCCTTTCGGGGTGATTCTGTTCCAATCCATTCCATTACATTCCATTCCATTCGGGTTGATTCCTATCCATTCCATTCCATTCCATTCCATTCCATTCCATTCCATTCCATTCCATTCAATTCTAATCGGGTTGATTCCATTCCATTCCAATCCATTCCATTCGATTTGATTCCACTCCATCCCACTGTATTCCATTCTTTCCATTCGTGTTGATTCCATTCCATTCCATTCCATCCCATCCCATCCCATTCCATTTGGGTTGATTTCTTTCCATTCCATTCCATTCCATTCCGTTCCAATCGATGCCATTCCATTCCATTCGGGTTGATTCCATTCCATTCCATACTAGGCCTTTCGTGGTGGTACTACCCCATTCTATTCCATTTCATTCTATTCCGTTCCATTCCATTCGGCTTGATTCCATTCCAATCCATTCCATTCCATTCCATGCCGTTCCATTCCATTCGGGTTCATTCCATTCCATTCCATTCCATTCCATTGCATTCCAATCCATTCCATGCCATTCCTTTCGGGGTGATTCTATTCCATTGTATTCCATTTCATTCTATTCCATTCCATTCCATTCGGATGGATTCCATTCCTTTCCAGTCCATTCCATTCCATTCCATTCCGTTCCATTCCTTTCGGGTTGACTCGATTCCATTCCATTCCATTCCATTCCGTTCCATTCCATTCCATTCGGGTTGATTCCATTCCATTCCATTCCATTCCATTCCATTCCATTCCATTCCATTCCATTCGTGTTACATCCATTCCATTCCATTCCATTCCATTCCATTCCATTCGGGTGATTCAATTCCATTCCATTCCTTTCCATTCGGGTTGACTCCTTTCCATTCCATTCCATTACTTTCCAATCCATTCGGATTGATTCCATTCCATTCCATTCCATTCCATTCCATTCCATTACTTTCCAATCCATTCGGTTTGATTCCATTCCATTCCATTCCATTCCATTCCATTCTAATCCATTCCATTCGTGTTGATTCCATTCCATTCCATTCCATTCCATTCCATTCCATTCGTGTTGCTTCCATTCCACTCCATTCCATTCCATTCCATTCCATTCCATTCCATTCCATTCCATTCCATTCCATTTGGGTTGATTCCATTCCTTTCCTTTCCATTCCATTTCATTCCATGACATTCCACGCCATTCTATTGCATTCGGGTTGATTCCATTCCATTCCATTCCATTACATATGACTTGATTCCATTCCATTCCATTCCATTCCATTCCATTCCATTCCATTCTTTTTGACTCCATTCCATTCCATTCCATTCCATTCGGGTTGATTCCACTCCATTCAATTCCATTCCACACCATTCCATTCCTTTTGATTCCATTCTCGTTGATGCCATTCCATTCCATTCCATTCCTTTTGAGTTATTTCCATTCCATTCCATCCAATTCCACTCGGGTTGATTCTAATATATTACATTCGGGTTGAATCTATTCCATTCCATTCCATTCCATTGGGGTTTATTCCATTCCATTCCGTTCCATTCCATTCCATTCCATTCCATTCCATTTGGATTGATTCCATTCCATTCCATTCTATTCCATTCCATTCCATTCCATTCAATTCAATTCCATTGAGGTTACTTCCATTCCATTCCATTCCATTATTCCATTCCGGTTGATTCCATTCCATTCCATTCCTTTCCATTCGGGTTGACTCCATTCCATTCCATTCCATTCCATTCCTTTCCATTCCATTGGGATTGATTCCATTCCTTTCCATTCCATTCCATTCCTTTCCATTCCATTCCATTCGGGTTGAATCCATTCAATTCCATTCCATTCCATTTGGGTTGATACCATTCCATTCCATTCCATTCCATTCCATTCGGATTGATTCCATTCCATTCCATTCCATTCCATTCCATTCCATTCCATTCCATTCCATTCCATTCGTGTTACATCCATTCCATTCCATTCCATTCCATTCCATTCCATTCCGGTTGATTCCATTCCATTCCATTCCTTTCCATTCGGGTTGACTCCATTCCATTCCATTCCATTCCATTCCTTTCCATTCCATTGGGATTGATTCCATTCCATTCCATTCCATTCCATTCCATTCCATTCCATTCCATTCCTTTCCATTCCATTCCATTCGGCTTGACTCCATTCCATTCCATTCCATTCCATTCCATTCGTTTTGATTCTGTTCCATTCCATTCCATTCCATTCCATTCGTTTTGATTCCATTCCATTACATTCCATTCCATACGGGTTCATTCCATTCCATTCAATTCCATTCCACTCCATTCCATTCCATTCGATTACATTCTCGTTGATTCCTTTCCAATCCATTCCATTCCATTCGGGTTATCTCAATTCCATTCCATTCAATTCCACTCGGGTTGATTACATCATATTCCATTCGGGTTGATTCCATTCCATTCCATTCCATTCCATTCGGGTTGATTCCATTCCATTCCATTCCATTCCATTCCATTCCTTTCCATTCCATTCGGAATGATTCCATTCCATTCCATTCCGTTCCATTCCACTCGGGTTGACTCCATTCGATTCCATTCCGTTCCATTACATTCCATTCCATTCGGGTTGATTCCAATCCATTCCATTCCATTCCATTCCGTTCGTGTTACATCCATTCCATTCCATTCCATTCCATTCCATTCCATTTGGATTGATTCCATTCCATTCCATTCCTTTCCATTCGGGTTGATTCCATTCCATTCCATTCCATTCCATTCCATTCCATTCCTTTCCATTCCATTCCATTCCATTCGGATTGATTCCATTCCATTCCATTCCATTCCATTCCATTCCATTCCTTTCCATCCATTTCATTCGGGTTGATTCAATTCCATTCCATTCCACTCGTGTTGATTACATTCCACTCCATTCCATTGAATTCCATTTCGTTCCATTCCATTCCCGTTGATTCCATTCCATTCCATTCCATTCCATTCGGGTTGATTCCATTCCATTCCATTCCATTCCATTCCACTCCATTCGGGTTGATTCCATTCCATTCCTTTCCATTCCTTTCCATTAAATTCCATTCGTGTTGATTCCATTCCATTCCATTCCATTTGGGTTGATTCCATTCCATTCCATTCCATTTCATTCCATGCCATTCCATTCCATTCTATTCCATTCGGGGTGATTCCATTCCATTGCACTCCATTACATATGACTTGATTCCATTCCATTCCATTCCATTCCATTCGTCTTTATTCCATTCCATTACATTCCATGCCATTCGGGTTGATTCCATTCCATTCCATTCCTTTCCATTCGGGTTGACACCATTCCAATCCATTCCATTCCATTCATTTCCATTCCATTCGGATTGATTCCATTCCATTCCATTCCATTCCTTTCCATTCCATTCCATTCGGGTTGATTCCATTCCATTCCATTCCATTGGTTTTGATTCCATTCCATTCCATTCCATTCCATTCCATTCCATTGCATTCCATTCGGGTTGATTCCATTCCATTCCATTCCATTCCATTCCATTCGGGTTGATTCCATTCCATTCCATTCTATTGCATTCGGATTGATTCCATTCCATTCCATTCCATTCCTTTCCATTACATATGACTTGATTCCATTCCATTCCATTCCATTCCATTCCTTTCCATTCAGGTTGATTCCATTCCAATCAATTGCATTCCATTCCATTCCATTCGGGTTGATTCCATTCCATTCCATTCCATTCCATTCCATTCCATTTCATTCCATTCCATTCCATTCGGTATGATTCCATTCCATTCCATTCCATTAGGCTTGATTCCGTTCCATTCCATTCCATTCCTTTCCATTCCATTGGGATTGATTCCATTCCTTTCCATTCCATTCCATTCCTTTCCATTCCATTCCATTCGGGTTGAATCCATTCAATTCCATTCCATTCCATTTGGGTTGATACCATTCTATTCCATTCCATTCCATTCCATTCCATTCGGATTTATTCCATTCCATTCCATTCCATTCCATTCCATTCCATTCCATTCCATTCCATTCGTGTTACATCCATTCCATTCCATTCCATTCCATTCCATTCCGGTTGATTCCATTCCATTCCATTCCTTTCCATTCGGGTTGATTCCATTCCACTCCATTCCACTCCATTACATTCGTGTTGATTCCATTCCATTCCATTCCATTCCATTCGGGTTGATTCCATTCCAGTCCATTGCATTCCATTCCATTCCATTCCATTCGTGTTGATTCCATTCCATTTAATTCTTTCCATTCCAATCCATTCCATTCCATTCCATTCGTGTTGCTTCCAATCCATTCCATTCCATTCCATTCCATTCCATTCCATTCCATTCCATTTGGGTTGATTCCATTCCATTCCATTCCATTCCATTTCATTCCATGACATTCCCTGCCATTCTATTGCATTCGGGTTGATTCCATTCCATTCCATTCCATTCCATTCCATTACATATGGCTTGATTCCATTCCATTCCATTCCATTCCTTTCCATTCGGGTTGTTCTCATTGCATTCTATTGCATTCCATTCCATTCAATTCGGGTTGATTCCATTCCATTCCATTCCATTCCATACGGTTTTATTCCATTCCCTTCCATTCCATTCCATTCAGCTTGATTCCATTCCATTCCGTTCCATTCCACTCCATTCCATTCGTTTTGATTCCATTCCATTCCATTCCATTCCATTCCATTCGTTTTGATTCCATTCCACTCCATTCCTTTCCATTCGTGTTGATTCCATTCCATTCCATTGCATTCCATTCCTTTCCATTCGGCTTGATTCCATTCCATTCCATTCCTTTTCATTCCATTCCTTTCGTTTTGATTCCATTCCATTACATTCCATTCCATTCGGGTTGATTCCATTCCACTGCATTCCATTCCATTCGGATTGATTCCGTTCCATTCCATTCCATTCCATTCCATTCGGTTCCATTCCTTTGCGGTTGACTCCATTCCATTCCATTCCATTCCATTCCATTCCATTCCATTCCATTCCATTCCATTCCATTCGGGTTGATTCCATTCCATTCCATTCCATTCCATTCCATTCGTGTTACATCCATTCCATTCCATTCCATTCCATTGCATTCCTTTCGGGGTGATTCTGTTCCATTCCATTCCATTCCATTCCATTCAATTCGGGTTGATTCCTATCCATTCCATTCCATTCCATTCCATTCCATTCCATTCCATTCCATTCCATTCCATTCCAATCGGGTTGATTCCATTCCATTCCAATCCATTCCATTCGATTTGATTCCATTCCATCCGATTGTATTCCATTCCTTTCCATTCGTGTTGATTCCATTCCATTCCATTCCATCCCATCCCATCCCATTCCATTTGGGTTGATTTCTTTCCATTCCATTCCATTCCATTCCGTTCCATTCGATGCCATTCCATTCCATTCGTGTTGATTCCATTGCATTCCATACTATGCCTTTCGTGGTGGTACTACCCCATTCTATTCCATTTCATTCTATTCCGTTCCATTCCATTCGGCTTGATTCCATTCCAATCCATTCCATTCCATTCCATGCCGTTCCATTCCATTCGGGTTCATTCCATTCCATTCCATTCCATTCCATTCCATTGCATTCCAATCCATTCCATGCCATTCCTTTCGGGGTGATTCTATTCCATTGTATTCCATTTCATTCTATTCCATTCCATTCCATACGGATGGATTCCATTCCTTTCCAGTCCATTCCATTCCATTCCATTCCGTTCCATTCTTTTCGGGTTGACTCGATTCCATTCCATTCCATTCCATTCCGTTCCATTCCATTCCATTCGGGTTGATTCCATTCCATTCCATTCCATTCCATTCCATTCCATTCGTGTTACATCCATTCCATTCCATTCCATTCCATTCCATTCGGGTGATTCAATTCCATTCCATTCCTTTCCATTCGGGTTGAATCCATTCCATTCCATTCCATTACTTTCCAATCCATTCGGATTGATTCCATTCCATTCCATTCCATTCCATTCCATTCCATTACTTTCCAATCCATTCGGTTTGATTCCATTCCAGTCCATTCCATTCCATTCCATTCTATTCCATTCCATTCGGGTTGATTCCATTCCATTCCATTCCATTCCATTCCATTCCATTCCATTCCATTCGTGTTGCTTCCATTCCACTCAATTCCATTCCATTCCATTCCATTCCATTTGGGTTGATTCCATTCCATTCCTTTCCATTCCATTTCATTCCATGACATTCCACGCCATTCTATTGCATTCGAGTTGATTCCATTCCATTCCATTCCATTACATATGACTTGATTCCATTCCATTCCATTCCATTCCATTCCATTCCATTCCATTCCATTCTTTTTGACTCCATTCCATTCCATTCCATTCCATTCGGGTTGATTCCACTCCATTCAATTCCATTCCACTCCATTCCATTCCTTTTGATTCCATTCTCGTTGATGCCATTCCATTCCATTCCATTCCTTTAGAGTTATTTCCATTCAATTCCATTCAATTCCACTAGGGTTGATTCTAATATATTACATTCGGGTTGAATCTACTCCATTCCATTCCATTCCATTGGCGTTGATTCCATTCAATTCCGTTCCATTCCATTCCATTCCATTCCATTCCATTTGGATTGATTCCATTCCATTGCATTCCATTCAATTCCATTGAGGTTACTTCCATTCCATTCCATTCCATTATTCCATTCCGGTTGATTCCATTCCATTCCATTCCTTTCCATTCGGGTTCACTCCATTCCATTCCATTCCATTCCATTCCTTTCCATTCCATTGGGATTGATTCCATTCCATGCCATTCCATTCCATTCCATTCCATTCCATTCCTTTCCATTCCATTCCATTCGGCTTGACTCCATTCCATTCCATTCCATTCCATTCCATTCGTTTTGATTCTGTTCCATTCCATTCCATTCCATTCCATTCGTTTTGATTCCATTCCATTACATTCCATTCCATACGGGTTCATTCCATTCCATTCAATTCCATTCCACTCCATTCCATTCCATTCGATTACATTCTCGTTGATTCCTTTCCAATCCATTCCATTCCATTCGGGTTATCTCAATTCCATTCCATTCAATTCCACTCGGGTTGATTACATCATATTCCATTCGGGTTGATTCCATTCCATTCCATTCCATTCCATTCGGGTTGATTCCATTCCATTCCATTCCATTCCATTCCATTCCATTCCTTTCCATTCCATTCGGAATGATTCCATTCCATTCCATTCCGTTCCATTCCACTCGGGTTGACTCCATTCGATTCCATTCCGTTCCATTACATTCCATTCCATTCGGGTTGATTCCAATCCATTCCATTCCATTCCATTCCGTTCGTGTTACATCCATTCCATTCCATTCCATTCCATTCCATTCCATTTGGATTGATTCCATTCCATTCCATTCCTTTCCATTCGGGTTGATTCCATTCCATTCCATTCCATTCCATTCCATTCCATTCCATTCCTTTCCATTCCATTCCATTCCATTCGGATTGATTCCATTCCATTCCATTCCATTCCATTCCATTCCATTCCTTTCCATCCATTTCATTCGGGTTGATTCAATTCCATTCCATTCCACTCGTGTTGATTACATTCCACTCCATTCCATTGAATTCCATTTCGTTCCATTCCATTCCCGTTGATTCCATTCCATTCCATTCCATTCCATTCGGGTTGATTCCATTCCATTCCATTCCATTCCATTCCACTCCATTCGGGTTGATTCCATTCCATTCCTTTCCATTCCTTTCCATTAAATTCCATTCGTGTTGATTCCATTCCATTCCATTCCATTTGGGTTGATTCCATTCCATTCCATTCCATTTCATTCCATGCCATTCCATTCCATTCTATTCCATTCGGGGTGATTCCATTCCATTGCACTCCATTACATATGACTTGATTCCATTCCATTCCATTCCATTCCATTCGTCTTTATTCCATTCCATTACATTCCATGCCATTCGGGTTGATTCCATTCCATTCCATTCCTTTCCATTCGGGTTGACACCATTCCAATCCATTCCATTCCATTCATTTCCATTCCATTCGGATTGATTCCATTCCATTCCATTCCATTCCTTTCCATTCCATTCCATTCGGGTTGATTCCATTCCATTCCATTCCATTGGTTTTGATTCCATTCCATTCCATTCCATTCCATTCCATTCCATTGCATTTCATTCGGGTTGATTCCATTCCATTCCATTCCATTCCATTCCATTCGGGTTGATTCCATTCCATTCCATTCTATTGCATTCGGATTGATTCCATTCCATTCCATTCCATTCCTTTCCATTACATATGACTTGATTCCATTCCATTCCATTCCATTCCATTCCATTCCATTCGGGTTGATTCCATTCCATTCCATTCCATTCCATTCCATTCCATTTCATTCCATTCCATTCCATTCGGTATGATTCCATTCCATTCCATTCCATTAGGCTTGATTCCGTTCCATTCCATTCCATTCCTTTCCATTCCATTGGGATTGATTCCATTCCTTTCCATTCCATTCCATTCCTTTCCATTCCATTCCATTCGGGTTGAATCCATTCAATTCCATTCCATTCCATTTGGGTTGATACCATTCCATTCCATTCCATTCCATTCCATTCCATTCGGATTTATTCCATTCCATTCCATTCCATTCCATTCCATTCCATTCCATTCCATTCCATTCGTGTTACATCCATTCCATTCCATTCCATTCCATTCCATTCCGGTTGATTCCATTCCATTCCATTCCTTTCCATTCGGGTTGACTCCATTCCATTCCATTCCATTCCATTCCTTTCCGTTCCATTGGGATTGATTCCATTCCATTCCATTCCATTCCATTCCATTCCATTCCATTCCATTCCATTCCTTTCCAATCCATTCCATTCGGCTTGACTCCATTCCATTCCATTCCATTCCATTCCATTCGTTTTGATTCTGTTCCATTCCATTCCATTCCATTCCATTCCATTCGTTTTGATTCCATTCCATTACATTCCATTCCATACGGGTTCATTCCATTCCATTCAATTCCATTCCACTCCATTCCATTCCATTCGATTACATTCTCGTTGATTCCTTTCCAATCCATTCCATTCCATTCGGGTTATCTCAATTCCATTCCATTCAATTCCACTCGGGTTGATTACATCATATTCCATTCGCGTTGATTCCATTCCATTCCTTTCCATTCCATTCGGGTTGATTCCATTCCATTCCATTCCATTCCATTCCATTCCTTTCCATTCCATTCGGAATGATTCCATTCCGTTCCATTCCGTTCCATTCCACTCGGGTTGACTCCATTCGATTCCATTCCGTTCCATTACATTCCATTCCATTCGGGTTGATTCCAATCCATTCCATTCCATTCCATTCCGTTCGTGTTACATCCATTCCATTCCATTCCATTCCATTCCATTCCATTTGGGTTGATTCCATTCCATTCCATTCCTTTCCATTCGGGTTGATTCCATTCCATTCCATTCCATTCCATTCCATTCCTTTCCATTCCATTCCATTCCATTCGGATTGATTCCATTCCATTCCATTCCATTCCACTCCATTCCTTTCCATCCATTTCATTCGGGTTGATTCAATTCCATTCCATTCCATTCGTGTTGATTACATTCCACTCCCTTCCATTGAATTCCATTTCATTCCATTCCATTCCCGTTGATTCCATTCAATTCCATTCCATTCCATTCGGGTTGATTCCATTCCATTCCATTCCATTCCATTCCACTCCATTCGGGTTGATTCCACTCCATTCCTTTCCATTCCTTTCAATTAAATTCCATTCGTGTTGATTCCATTCCATTTCATTCCATTTGGGTTGATTCCATTCCATTCCATTCCATTTCATTCCATGCCATTCCATTCCATTCTATTCCATTCGGGTTGATTCCTTTCCATTGCACTCCATTACATATGACTTGATTCCATTCCATTCCATTCCATTCCATTCGGCTTTATTCCATTCCATTACATTCCATTCCATTCGGGTTGATTCCATTCCATTCCATTCCTTTCCATTCGGGTTGACACCATTCCAATCCATTCCATTCCACTCATTTCCATTCCATTCGGATTGATTCCATTCCATTCCATTCCATTCCTTTCCATTCCATTCCATTCGGGTTGATTCCATTCCATTCCATTCCATTGGTTTTGATTCCATTCCATTCCATTCCATTCCATTCCATGCCATTCCATTCCATTGCATTCCATTCGGGTTGATTCCATTCCATTCCATTCCATTCCATTCCATTCCATTCCATTCGGGTTGATTCCATTCCATTCCATTCTATTGCATTCGGATTGATTCCATTCCATTCCATTCCATTCCTTTCCATTACATATAACTTGATTCCATTCCATTCCATTCCATTCCATTCCTTTCCATTCAGGTTGATTCCATTCCAATCAATTGCATTCCATTCCATTCCATTCGGGTTGATTCCATTCCATTCCATTCCATTCCATTCCATTCCATTCCATTCCATTCCATTCCATTTCATTCGGTTTTATTCCATTCCATTCCATTCCATTCCATTCCATTCCATTCCATTCCATTTCATTCCATTCCATTCCATTCGGTATGATTCCATTCCATTCCATTCCATTAGGCTTGATTCCATTCCATTCCATTCCATTCCATTCCATTCGATTTGTTTCCGTTCCATTCCTTTCCATTCCATTCGTTTTGATTCCATTATATTCCATTCCATTCCATTCCATTCGTGTTGATTCCATTCCATTTAATTCTTTCCATTCCAATCCATTCCATTCCATTCCATTCGTGTTGCTTCCAATCCATTCCATTCCATTCCATTCCATTCCATTCCATTCCATTCCATTTGGGTTGATTCCATTCCATTCCATTCCATTCCATTTCATTCCATGACATTCCCTGCCATTCTATTGCATTCGGGTTGATTCCATTCCATTCCATTCCATTCCATTCCATTACATATGGCTTGATTCCATTCCATTCCATTCCATTCCTTTCCATTCGGGTTGTTCTCATTGCATTCTATTGCATTCCTTTCCATTCCATTGGGATTGATTCCATTCCATTCCATTCCAGTCCATTCCTTTCCATTCCATACCATTCGGGTTGAATCCATTCCCTTCCATTCCATACCATTTGGGTTGATACCATTCCTTTGCAATCCATTCCATTCCATTTCATTCGGTTTTATTCCATTCCATTCCATTCCATTCCATTCCATTCCATTCGGTATGATTCCATTCCATTCCATTCCATTCGGCTTGATTCCATTCCATTCCATTCCATTCCATTCCATTCCATTCGTTTTGATTCCATTCCATTCCATTCCATTCCATTCGTTTTGATTCCATTCCATTCCATTCCATTCTATTCGGGTTGATTCCATTCCACTCCATTCCATTCCATTCGATTCCATTCTCGTTGATTCCTTTCCAATCCATTCCATTCCATTCGGGTTATTTCAATTCCATTCCTTTCAATTCCACTCGGGTTGATTACATTTTTTTCCATTCGGGTTGATTCCATTCCATTCCATTCCATTCCATTCGGGTTGATTCCATTCCATTCCATTCCATTCCATTCCATTCCATTCCATTCCATTCGCAATGATTCCATTCCATTCCATTCCATTACATATGACTTCATTCCATTCCATTCCATTCCATTCCATTCCATTCCATTCCATTCCTTTCCATTCGGGTTAATTTCATTGCATTGAATTGCATTCCATTCCATTCAATTCGGGTTGATTCCATTCCATTCTTTCCATTCCATTCGGTATGATTCCATTCCATTCCATTCCATTAGGCTTGATTCCATTCCATTCCATTCCATTCCATTCGTTTTGATTCCGTTCGATTCCGTTCCATTCCATTCGTTTTGATTCCAGTACATTCCATTCCATTCAATACGGGTTGATTACATTCCATTCAATTCCATTCCACTCCATTCCATTCCATTCGATTCCATTCTCGTTGATTCCATTCCAATCCATTCCATTCCATTCGGGTTATTTCAATTCCATTCCATTCAATTCCACTCGGGTTGATTTCATTATATTCCATTCAGGTTGATTCCATTCCATTCCATTCCATTCGGGTTGATTCCATTCCATTCCATTCCATTCCATTCCATTCCATTCCATTCCATTCCATTCGGAATGATTCCATTCCATTCCATTCCATTCCATTCCTTTCCATTCCATTACATCTGACTTGATTCAATTCCATTCCATTCCATTCCTTTCCTTTCCATTCGGGATGATTTCATTGCATTCAATTGCATTCCATTCCATTCCTTTCCATTCCATTCCATTCGGCTTGACTCCATTCCATTCCATTCCATTCCATTCCATTCCATTCCATTCGTTTTGATTCTGTTCCATTCCATTCCATTCCATTCCATTCGTTTTGATTCCATTCCATTACATTCCATTCCATACGGGTTGATTCCATTCCATTCAATTCCATTCCACTCCATTCCATTCCTTTCGATTCCATTCTCGTTGATTCCTTTCCAATCCATTCCATTCCATTCGGGTTATTTCAATTCCATTCCATTCAATTACACTCGGGTTGATTACATTATATTCCAATCGGGTTGATTCCATTCCATTCCATTCGGGTTGATTCCATTCCATTCCATTCCATTCCAATCCATTCGGAATGATTCCATTCCATTCCATTCCGTTCCATTCCTCTCGGGTTGACTCCATTCCATTCCATTCCGTTCCATTACATTCCATTCCATTCGGGTTGATTCCATTCCATTCCATTCAATTCCATTCCGTTCGTGTTACATCCATTCCATTCCATTCCATTCCATTCCATTCCATTCCATTCGGGTTGATTCCATTCCATTCCTTTCCATTCCTTTCCATTAAATTCCATTCGTGTTTATTCCATTCCATTCCAATCCATTTGGGTTGATTCCATTCCATTCCAATCCATTTCATTCCATGCCATTCCATTCCATTCTATTCCATTCGGGTTGATTCCATTCCATTCCACTCCATTACATATGACTTGATTCCATTCCATTCCATTCCATTCCATTCGGCTTTATTCCATTCCATTCCATTCCATTTCATTCGGGTTGATTCCATTCCATTCCATTCCTTTCCATTCGGGTTGACTCCATTCCAATCCATTCCATTCCAGTCATTTCCATTCCATTGGGATTGATTCCATTCCATTGCATTCCTTTCCATTCCATTCCATTCGGCTTGACTCCATTCCATTCCATTCCATTCCATTCCATTCCATTCCATTCCATTCGTTTTGATTCTGTTCCATTCCATTCCATTCCATTCCATTCGTTTTGATTCCATTCCATTACATTCCATTCCATACGGGTTGATTCCATTCCATTCAATTCCATTCCACTCCATTCCGTTCCTTTCGATTCCATTCTCGTTGATTCCTTTCCAATCCATTCCATTCCATTCGGGTTATTTCAATTCCATTCCATTCAATTACACTCGGGTTGATTACATTATATTCCAATCGGGTTGATTCCATTCCATTCCATTCGGGTTGATTCCATTCCATTCCATTCCATTCCAATCCATTCGGAATGATTCCATTCCATTCCATTCCGTTCCATTCCTCTCGGGTTGACTCCATTCCATTCCATTCCGTTCCATTACATTCCATTCCATTCGGGTTGATTCCATTCCATTCCATTCAATTCCATTCCGTTCGTGTTACATCCATTCCATTCCATTCCATTCCATTCCATTCCATTCCATTCGGGTTGATTCCATTCCATTCCTTTCCATTCCTTTCCATTAAATTCCATTCGTGTTTATTCCATTCCATTCCAATCCATTTGGGTTGATTCCATTCCATTCCAATCCATTTCATTCCATGCCATTCCATTCCATTCTATTCCATTCGGGTTGATTCCATTCCATTCCACTCCATTACATATGACTTGATTCCATTCCATTCCATTCCATTCCATTCGGCTTTATTCCATTCCATTCCATTCCATTTCATTCGGGTTGATTCCATTCCATTCCATTCCTTTCCATTCGGGTTGACTCCATTCCAATCCATTCCATTCCAGTCATTTCCATTCCATTCGGATTGATTCCATTCCATTGCATTCCTTTCCTTTCCATTCCATTCGGGTTGATTCCATTCCATTCAATTCCATTCGTTTTGATTCCAATCCATTGCATTCCATTCCATTCCATTCCATTCGGGTTGATTCCATTCCATTCCATTCCATTCCATTCCATTCCATTCCATTCCATTTCATTCGGTTTTATTCCATTCCATTCCATTCCATTCCATTCCATTCCATTCCATTCCATTTCATTGCATTCCATTCCATTCGGTATGATTCCATTCCATTCCATTCCATTCGGCTTGATTCCATTCCATACCATTGCATTCCATTCGTTTTGTTTCCGTTCCATTCCATTCCATTCCATTCGTTTTGATTCGATTCCATTCCATTCCATTCCATTCGGGTTGATTCCATTCCACGCCATTCCATTCCATTCGATTCCATTCTCGTTGATTCCATTAAAATCCTTTCCATTCCATTCGGGTTATTTCAATTCCATTCCTTTCAATTCCACTCGGGTTGATTACATTTTATTCCATTCGGATTGATTCCATTCCACTCCATTCCATTCCTTTCGATTCCATTCTCGTTGATTCCTTTCCAATCCATTCCATTCCATTCGGGTTATTTCAATTCCATTCCATTCAATTACACTCGGGTTGATTACATTATATTCCAATCGGGTTGATTCCATTCCATTCCATTCGGGTTGATTCCATTCCATTCCATTCCATTCCAATCCATTCGGAATGATTCCATTCCATTCCATTCCGTTCCATTCCTCTCGGGTTGACTCCATTCCATTCCATTCCGTTCCATTACATTCCATTCCATTCGGGTTGATTCCATTCCATTCCATTCAATTCCATTCCTTTCGTGTTACATCCATTCCATTCCATTCCATTCCATTCCATTCCATTCCATTCGGGTTGATTCCATTCCATTCCTTTCCATTCCTTTCCATTAAATTCCATTCGTGTTTATTCCATTCCATTCCAATCCATTTGGGTTGATTCCATTCCATTCCAATCCATTTCATTCCATGCCATTCCATTCCATTCTATTCCATTCGGGTTGATTCCATTCCATTCCACTCCATTACATATGACTTGATTCCATTCCATTCCATTCCATTCCATTCGGCTTTATTCCATTCCATTCCATTCCATTTCATTCGGGTTGATTCCATTCCATTCCATTCCTTTCCATTCGGGTTGACTCCATTCCAATCCATTCCATTCCAGTCATTTCCATTCCATTCGGATTGATTCCATTCCATTGCATTCCTTTCCATTCCATTCCATTCGGCTTGACTCCATTCCATTCCATTCCATTCCATTCCATTCCATTCCATTCCATTCCATTCGTTTTGATTCTGTTCCATTCCATTCCATTCCATTCCATTCGTTTTGATTCCATTCCATTACATTCCATTCCATACGGGTTGATTCCATTCCATTCAATTCCATTCCACTCCATTCCGTTCCTTTCGATTCCATTCTCGTTGATTCCTTTCCAATCCATTCCATTCCATTCGGGTTATTTCAATTCCATTCCATTCAATTACACTCGGGTTGATTACATTATATTCCAATCGGGTTGATTCCATTCCATTCCATTCGGGTTGATTCCATTCCATTCCATTCCATTCCAATCCATTCGGAATGATTCCATTCCATTCCATTCCGTTCCATTCCTCTCGGGTTGACTCCATTCCATTCCATTCCGTTCCATTACATTCCATTCCATTCGGGTTGATTCCATTCCATTCCATTCAATTCCATTCCGTTCGTGTTACATCCATTCCATTCCATTCCATTCCATTCCATTCCATTCCATTCGGGTTGATTCCATTCCATTCCTTTCCATTCCTTTCCATTAAATTCCATTCGTGTTTATTCCATTCCATTCCAATCCATTTGGGTTGATTCCATTCCATTCCAATCCATTTCATTCCATGCCATTCCATTCCATTCTATTCCATTCGGGTTGATTCCATTCCATTCCACTCCATTACATATGACTTGATTCCATTCCATTCCATTCCATTCCATTCGGCTTTATTCCATTCCATTCCATTCCATTTCATTCGGGTTGATTCCATTCCATTCCATTCCTTTCCATTCGGGTTGACTCCATTCCAATCCATTCCATTCCAGTCATTTCCATTCCATTCGGATTGACTCCATTCCATTGCATTCCTTTCCTTTCCATTCCATTCGGGTTGATTCCATTCCATTCAATTCCATTCGTTTTGATTCCAATCCATTGCATTCCATTCCATTCCATTCCATTCGGGTTGATTCCATTCCATTCCATTCCATTCCATTCCATTCCATTCCATTCCATTTCATTCGGTTTTATTCCATTCCATTCCATTCCATTCCATTCCATTCCATTCCATTTCATTGCATTCCATTCCATTCGGTATGATTCCATTCCATTCCATTCCATTCGGCTTGATTCCATTCCATACCATTGCATTCCATTCGTTTTGTTTCCGTTCCATTCCATTCCATTCCATTCGTTTTGATTCGATTCCATTCCATTCCATTCCATTCTGGTTGATTCCATTCCACGCCATTCCATTCCATTCGATTCCATTCTCGTTGATTCCATTAAAATCCTTTCCATTCCATTCGGGTTATTTCAATTCCATTCCTTTCAATTCCACTCGGGTTGATTACATTTTATTCCATTCGGATTGATTCCATTCCATTCCATTCCATTCCATTCGGGTTGATTCCATTCCATTCCATTGTATTGCATTCGGGTTGATTCCATTCCATTCCATTCCATTCCTTTCCATTACATATGACTTGATTCCACGCCATTCCATTCCATTCCATTCCATTCCATTCCATTCCATTCCATTCCATTCGGGTTGATTCCATTCCATTCCATTCCATTCCATTCCATTTCATTCGGTTTTATTCCATTCCATTCCATTCCATTCCATTCCATTCCATTCCATTCCATTTCATTCCATTCGGTATGATTCTATTCCATTCCATTCCATTCGGCTTGATTCCATTCCATTCCATTCCATTCCATTCCATTCGTTTTGATTCCATTCCATTCCATTCCATTCCATTCGTTTTGATTCCATTCCATTCCATTCCACTCCATTCGGGTTGATTCCATTCCACTCCATTCCATTCCATTCGATTCCATTCTCGTTGATTCCTTTCCAATCCATTCCATTCCATTCAGGTTATTTCAATTCCATTCCTTTCAATTCCACTCGGGTTGATTACATTTTATTCCATTCGGGTTGATTCCATTCCATTCCATTCGGGTTGATTCCATTCCATTCCATTCCATTCCATTCCATTCCATTCCATTCCATTCCATTCGCAATGATTCCATTCCATTCCATTCCATTCCATTCCATTCCATTCCATTCCATTACATATGACTTGATTCCATTCCATTCCATTCCATTCCATTCCATTCCATTCCATTCCATTCCTTTCCATTCGGGTTGATTTCATTGCATTGAATTGCATTCCATTCCTTTCAATTCGAGTTGATTCCATTCCATTCTTTCCATTTCATTCGGTTTTATTCCATTCCATTCCATTCAATTAAATTCCATTCCATTCAATTCCATTCCTTTCCATTCCATTTCATTCCATTCCATTCCATTCGGTATGATTCCATTCCATTCCATTCCATTAGGCTTGATTCCATTCCATTCCATTCCATTCCATTCCATTCCATTCCATTTGGTTCCGTTTGATTCCGTTCCATTCCATTCGTTTTGATTCCATTCCATTCCATTCCATTCAATTCGGGTTGATTCCATTCCATTCAATTCCATTCCACTCCATTCCATTCCATTCCATTCTCGTTGATTCCATTCCAATCCATTCCATTCCATTCGGGTTATTTCAATTCCATTCCATTCAATTCCACTCGGGTTGATTTCATTATATTCCATTCAGGTTGATTCCATTCCATTCCATTCCATTCTATTCGGGTTGATTCCATTCCATTCCATTCCATTCCATTCCATTCCATTCCATTCCATTCGGAATGATTCCATTCCATTCCATTCCATTCCATTCCATTCCATTCCATTCCATTCCGTTACATATGACTTTATTCCATTCCATTCCATTCCATTCCTTTCCTTTCCATTCGGGATGATTTCATTGCATTCAATTGCATTCCATTCCATTCCTTTCCATTCCATTCCATTCGGCTTGACTCCATTCCATTCCATTCCATTCCATTCCATTCGTTTTGATTCCATTCCATTACAATCCATTCCATACGGGTTGATTCCATTCCATTCAATTCCATTCCACTCCATTCCATTCCATTCCGTTCCTTTACATTCCATTCCATTCGGGTTGATTCCATTCCATTGCATTCCATTCCATTCCATTCGTGTTACATCCATTCCATTCCATTCCATTCCATTCCATTCCATTCGGTGTGATTCCATTCTATTCCTTTCCATTCCTTTCCATTAAATTCCATTAGTGTTTATTCCATTCCATTCCATTCCATTTGGGTTGATTCCATTCCATTCCATTCTATTTCATTCCATGCCATTCCATTCCATTCTATTCCATTCGGGTTGATTCCATTCCATTCCACTCCATTACATATTACTTGATTCCATTCCATTCCATTCCATTCCATTCGGCTTTATTCCATTCCATTCCATTCCATTTCATTCGGGTTGATTCCATTCCATTCCATTCCTTTCCATTCGGGTTGACTCTATTCCAATCCATTCCATTCCAGTCATTTCCATTCCATTCGGATTGATTCCATTCCATTCCTTTCCATTCCATTCCATTCGGGTTGATTCCATTCCATTCAATTCCATTCGTTTTGATTCCATTCCATTCCATTCCATTCCATTCCATTCCATTCCATTCCATTCCATTCGAGTTGATTCCCTTCCATTCCATTCCATTCCATTCCATTCCATTCCATTCCATTCCATTCCATACCATTCCATTCGGGTTGATTCCATTCCATTCCATTCTATTGCATTCGGGTTGATTCCATTCCATTCCATTCCATTCCTTTCCGTTACATATGACTTGATTCCATTCCATTCCATTCCATTCCATTCCATTCCATTCCATTCCATTCCCTTCCATTCCGGTTGTTTTCATTCCATTCCATTCCTTTCCATTGGGATTGATTCCATTCCATTCCATTCCATTCCATTCCTTTCCATTCCATTCCATTCGGCTTGACTCCATTCCATTCCATTCCATTCGTTTTGATTCTGTTCCATTCCATTCCATTCCATTCCATTCCATTCGTTTTGATTCCATTCCATTACATTCCATTCCATACGGGTTGATTCCATTCCATTCAATTCCATTCCACTCCATTCCATTCCATTCGATTCCATTCTCGTTGATTCCTTTCCAATCCATTCCATTCCATTCGGGTTATTTCAATTCCATTCCATTCAATTCCACTCGGGTTGATTACATTATATTCCAATCGGGTTGATTCCATTCCATTCCATTCCACTCCATTCCATTCGGATTGATTCCATTCCATTCCATTCCATTCCATTCCAATCCATTCGGAATGATTCCATTCCATTCCATTCCGTACCATTCCTCTCGGGTTGACTCCATTCCATTCCATTCCGTTCCATTACATTCCATTCCTTTCGGGTTGATTCCATTCCATTCCATTCCATTCCATTCCATTCCATTCCATTCGGGTTGATTCCATTCCATTCCTTTCCATTCCTTTCCATTAAATTCCATTCGTGTTTATTCCATTCCATTCCAATCCATTTGGGTTGATTCCATTCCATTCCATTCCATTTCATTCCATGCCATTCCATTCCATTCTATTCCATTCGGGTTGATTCCATTCCATTCCACTCCATTACATATGACTTGATTCCTTTCCATTCCATTCCATTCCATTCGGCTTTATTCCATTCCATTCCATTCCATTTCATTCGGGTTGATTCCATTCCATTCCATTCCTTTCCATTCGGGTTGACTCCATTCCAATCCATTCCATTCCAGTCATTTCCATTCCATTCGGATTGACTCCATTCCATTCCATTCCCTTCCTTTCCATTCCATTCCATTCGGGTTGATTCCATTCCATTCAATTCCATTCATTTTGATTCCAATCCATTCCATTCCATTCCATTCCATTCCATTCGGGTTGATTCCATTCCATTCCATTCCATTCCATTCCATTCCATTCCAATCCATTCCATTCCATTCCATAGCTTTCCATTCGGGTTGATTCCATTCCATTCCATTCTATTGCATTCGGGTTGATTCCATTCCATTCCATTCCATTCCTTTCCATTACATATGACTTGATTCCATTCCATTCCATTCCATTCCATTCCATTCCATTCGGGTTGATTCCACTCCAATCCATTCCATTCCATTCCATTTCATTCGGTTTTATTCCATTCCATTCCATTCCATTCCATTCCATTCCATTCCATTTCATTGCATACCATTCCATTCGGTATGATTCCATTCCATTCCATTCCATTCGGCTTGATTCCATTCCATACCATTCCATTCCATTCGTTTTGTTTCCGTTCCATTCCATTCCATTCCATTCGTTTTGATTCCATTCCATTCCATTCCATTCCATTCGGGTTGATTCCATTCCACTCCATTCCATTCCATTCGATTCCATTCTCGTTGATTCCATTCCAATCCATTACATTCCATTCGGGTTATTTCAATTCCATTCCTTTCAATTCCACTCGGGTTGATTACATTTTATTCCATTCGGGTTGATTCCATTCCATTCCATTCCATTCCATTCGGGTTGATTCCATTCCATTCCATTCCATTCCATTCCATTCCATTCGCAATGATTCCATTCCATTCCATTCCATTCGGGTTGATTCCATTCCATTCCATTCCATTCCTTTCCATTCCCTTCCATTCGGGTTGATTCCATTCCATTCAATTCCATTCGTTTTGATTCCATTCCATTCCATTCCATTCCATTCCATTCCATTCCATTCCATTGGGGTTGATTCCATTCCATTCCATTCCATTCCATTCCATTCCATTCCATTCCATTCCATTCCATTCTATTTCTTTCGGGTTGATTCCATTCCATTCCATTCCATTCCTTTCCATTACATATGACTTGATTCCATTCCATTCCATTCCATTCCATTCCATTCCATTCCATTCCATTCCATTCCATTCCATTCCATTCGGGTTGATTCCATTCCATTCCATTCCATTTCATTCGGTTTTATTCCATTCCATTCCATTCCATTCCATTCCATTCCATTCCATTCCATTCCGTTCGGTATGATTCCATTCCATTCCCTTCCATTCGGCTTGATTCCATTCCATTCCATTCCATTCCATTCCATTCCATTCGTTTTGATTCCATTCCATTCCATTCCATTCCATTCGGGTTGATTCCATTCCACTCCATTCCATTCCATTCGATTCCATTCTCGTTGATTCCTTTCCAATCCATTCCATTCCATTCGGGTTATTTCAATTCCATTCCTTTCAATTCCACTCGGGTTGATTACATTTTATTCCATTCGGGTTGATTCCATTCCATTCAATTCCATTCCATTCGGGTTGATTCCATTCCATTCCATTCCATTCCATTCCATTCCATTCCATTCGCAATGTTTCCATTCCATTCCATTCCATTACATATGACTTGATTCCATTCCATTCCATTCCATTCCATTCCATTCCATTCCATTCCATTCCTTTCCATTCGGGTTAATTTCATTGCATTGAATTGCATTCCATTCCATTCAATTCGAGTTGATTCCATTCAATTCTTTCCATTTCATTCGGTTTTATTCCTTTCCATTCCATTCAATTCCATTCCATTCCATTCCATTTGATTCCATTCCATTCCATTCGGTATGATTCCATTCCATTCCATTCCATTAGGCTTGATTGCATTCCATTCCATTCCATTCCATTCCATTCCATTCCATTCGTTTTGATTCCGTTCGATTCCGTTCCATTCCATTCGTTTTGATTCCATTACATTCCATTCCATTCATTTCGGGTTGATTACATTCCATTCAATTCCATTCCACTCCATTCCATTCCATTCGATTCCATTCTCGTTGATTCCATTCCAATCCATTCCATTCCATTCGGGTTATTTCAATTCCATTCCATTCAATTCCACTCGGGTTGATTTCATTATATTCCATTCAGGTTGATTCCATTCCATTCCATTCCATTCGGGTTGATTCCATTCCATTCCATTCCATTCAATTCCATTCCATTCCATTCGGAATGATTCCATTCCATTCCATTCCATTCCATTACATCTGACTTGATTCAATTCCATTCCATTCCATTCCTTTCCTTTCCATTCGGGATGATTTCATTGCATTCAATTGCATTCCATTCCATTCCTTTCCATTCCATTCCATTCGGCTTGACTCCATTCCATTCCATTCCATTCGTTTTGATTCTGTTCCATTCCATTCCATTCCATTCCATTCGTTTTAATTCCATTCCTTACATTCCATTCCATACGGGTTGATTCCATTCCATTCAATTCCATTCCACTCCATTCCATTCCATTCGATTCCATTCTCGTTGATTCCTTTCCAATCCATTCCATTCCACTCGGGTTATTTCAATTCCATTCCATTCAATTCCACTCGTGTTGATTACATTATATTCCATTCGGGTTGATTCCATTCCATTCCATTCCATTCCATTCAGGTTGATTCCATTCCATTCCATTCCATTCCATTCCATACGGAATGATGCCATTCCATTCCATTCCGTTCCATTCCTCTCGGGTTGACTCCATTCCATTCCATTCCGTTCCATTACATTCCATTCCATTCGGGTTGATTCCATTCCATTCCATTCCATTCCATTCCATTCCATTCCATTCCATTCCATTCTTGTTACATCCATTCCATTCCATTCCATTCCATTCCATTCGGGTTGATTCCATTCCACTCCTTTCCATTCCTTTCCATTAAATTCCATTCGTGTTTATTCCATTCCATTCCATTCCATTTGGGTTGATTCCATTCCATTCCATTCCATTTCATTCAATGCCATTCCATTCCATTCTATTCCATTCGGGTTGATTCCATTCCATTCCACTCCATTACATATGACTTGATTCCATTCCATTCCATTCCATTCCATTCGGCTTTATTCCATTCCATTCCATTCCATTTCATTCGGGTTGATTCCATTCCATTCCATTCCTTTAAATTCGGGTTCACTCCATTTCAATCCATTCCATTCCAGTCATTTCCATTCCATTCGGATTGATTCCATTCCATTCCATTCCATTCCTTTCCATTCCATTCCATTCGGGTTGATTCCATTCCATTCAATTCCATTCGTTTTGATTCCATTCCATTCCATTCCATTCCATTCCATTCCATTCGGGTTGATTCCCTTCCATTCCATTCCATTCCATTCCATTCCATTCCATTCCATTCCATTCCATTCCATACCATTCCATTCCATTCCATTCGGGATGATTCCATTCCTTTCCATTCCATTATGCTTGATTCCATTCCGTTCCATTCCATTCCATTCCATTCCATTCCATTCTTTTTGACTCCATTCCATTCCATTCCATTCCATTCGGGTTGATTACATTCCATTCTATTCCATTCCACACAATTCCATTCCATTCGATTCCATTCTCGTTGATTCCATTCCATTCCATTGCATTCCTTTCGAGTTATTTCCATTCCATTCCATTCAATTCCACTCGAGTTGATTCTATTATATTACATTCGGGTTGATTCCATTCCATTCCATTCCATTCCATTGGGGTAGATTGATTCCATTCCATTCCATTCCATTCCATTCAGTTCCATTCCATTCCATTCGGATTGATTCCATTCCATTCCATTCCTTTCCATTCCATTCCATTCAGGTTACATCCATTCCATTCCATTCCATTCCATTCCATTCGGGTTGTTTCCATTCCATTCCATTCCTTTAGATTCGGGTTGACTCCATTCCATTCCATTCCATTCCATTCCTTTCCATTCCATTGGGATTGATTCCATTCCATTCCATTCCAGTCCATTCCTTTCCATTCCATTCCATTCGGGTTGAATCCATTCCATTCCATTCCATAACATTTGGGTTGATACCATTCCATTCCATTCCATTCCATTGCATTCCATTCGGATTGATTCCATTCCATTCCATTCCATACCATGCCATTCCATTCGTGTTATATCCATTCCATTCCATCCCATTCCATTCCATTCCATTCCATTCCATTCCATTCCGATTGATTCCATTCCATTCCATTCCTTTCCATTCGGGTTGACTCCATTCCATTCCATTCCATTCTTCCCATTCCATAGGGATTGATTCCATTCCATTCCATTCCATTCCATTCCTTTCCATTCCATTCCATTCGGCTTGACTCCATTCCATTCCATTCCATTCCATTCGTTTTGATTCTGTTCCATTCCATTCCATTCCATTCCATTCGTTTTGATTCCATTCCATTACATTCCATTCCATACGCGTTGATTCCATTCCATTCAATTCCATTCCACTCCATTCCATTCCATTCGATTCCATTCTCGTTGATTCCTTTCCAATCCATTCCATTCCATTCGGGTTATTTCAATTCCATTCCATTCAATTCCACTCGGGTTGATTACATTATATTCCATTCGGGTTGATTCCATTCCATTCCATTCCATTCCATTCGGGTTGATTCCATTCCATTCCATTCCATTCCATTCCATTCCATTCCATTCCATTCCATTCGCAATGATTCCATTCCATTCCATTCCATTCGGGTTGATTCCATTCCATTCCATTCCATTCCTTTCCATTCCCTTCCATTCGGGTTGATTCCATTCCATTCAATTCCATTCGTTTTGAATCCATTCCATTCCATTCCATTCCATTCCATTCCATTCCATTCCATTCCATTGGGGTTGATTCCATTCCATTCCATTCCATTCCATTCCATTCCATTCCATTCCATTCTATTTCATTCGGGTTGATTCCATTCCATTCCATTCCATTCCTTTCCATTACATATGACTTGATTCCATTCCATTCCATTCCATTCCATTCCATTCCATTCCATTCCATTCCATTCGGGTTGATTCCATTCCATTCCATTCCATTCCATTCCATTTCATTCGGTTTTATTCCATTCCATTCCATTCCATTCCATTCCATTCCATTCCATTCCATTCGGTATGATTCCATTCCATTCCATTCCATTCGGCTTGATTCCATTCCATTCCATTCCATTCCATTCCATTCCATTCGTTTTGATTCCATTCCATTCCATTCCATTCCATTCGTTTTGATTCCATTCCATTCCATTCCATTCCATTCGGGTTGATTCCATTCCACTCCATTCCATTCCATTCGATTCCATTCTCGTTGATTCCTTTCCAATCCATTCCATTCCATTCGGGTTATTTCAATTCCATTCCTTTCAATTCCACTCGGGTTGATTACATTTTATTCCATTCGGGTTGATTTCATTCCATTCCATTCCATTCCATTCGGGTTGATTCCATTCCATTCCATTCCATTCCATTACATTCCATTCCATTCGCAATGATTCCATTCCATTCCATTCCATTACATATGACTTGATTCCATTCCATTCCATTCCATTCCATTCCATTCCATTCCATTCCATTCCATTCCATTCCATTCCATTCGGAATGATTCCATTCCATTCCCTTCCATTCCATTCCATTCCATTCCATTACATCTGACTTGATTCAATTCCATTCCATTCCATTCCTTTCCTTTCCATTCGGGATGATTTCATTGCATTCAATTGCATTCCATTCCATTCCTTTCCATTCCATTCCATTCGGCTTGACTCCATTCCATTCCATTCCATTCCATTCCATTCGTTTTGATTCTGTTCCATTCCATTCCATTCCATTCCATTCGTTTTGATTCCATTCCATTACATTCCATTCCATACGGGTTGATTCCATTCCATTCAATTCCATTCCACTCCATTCCATTCCATTCGATTCCATTCTCGTTGATTCCTTTCCAATCCATTCCATTCCACTCGGGTTATTTCAATTCCATTCCATTCAATTCCACTCGTGTTGATTACATTATATTCCATTCGGGTTGATTCCATTCCATACCATTCCATTCCATTCAGGTTGATTCCATTCCATTCCATTCCATTCCATTCCATATGGAATGATGCCATTCCATTCCATTCCGTTCCATTCCTCTCGGGTTGACTCCATTCCATTCCATTCCGTTCCATTACATTCCATTCCATTCGGGTTGATTCCATTCCATTCCATTCCATTCCATTCCATTCCATTCGTGTTACATCCATTCCATTCCATTCCATTCCATTCCATTCCATTCCATTCCATTCGGGTTGATTCCATTCCACTCCTTTCCATTCCTTTCCATTAAATTCCATTCGTGTTTATTCCATTCCATTCCATTCCATTTGGGTTGATTCCATTTCATTCCATTCCATTTCATTCCATGCCATTCCATTCCATTCTATTCCATTCGGGTTGATTCCATTCCATTCCACTCCATTACATATGACTTGATTCCATTCCATTCCATTCCATTCCATTCGGCTTTCTTCCATTCCATTCCATTCCATTTCTTTCGGGTTGATTCCATTCCATTCCATTCCTTTAAATTCGGGTTGACTCCATTCCAATCCATTCCATTCCAGTCATTTCCATTCCATTCGGATTGATTCCATTCCATTCCATTCCATTCCTTTCCATTCCATTCCATTCGGGTTGATTCCATTCCATTCAATTCCATTCGTTTTGATTCCATTCCATTCCATTCCATTCCATTCCATTCGGGTTGATTCCCTTCCATTCCATTCCATTCCATTCCATTCCATTCCATTCCATTCCATTCCATACCATTCCATTCCATTCCATTCGGGATGATTCCATTCCATTCCATTCCATTATGCTTGATTCCATTCCGTTCCATTCCATTCCATTCCATTCCATTCCATTCTTTTTGACTCCATTCCATTCCATTCCATTCCATTCGGGTTGATTACATTCCATTCTATTCCATTCCACTCCATTCCATTCCATTCGATTCCATTCTCGTTGATTCCATTCCATTCCATTGCATTCCTTTCGAGTTATTTCCATTCCATTCCATTCAATTCCACTCGAGTTGATTCTATTATATTACATTCGGGTTGATTCCATTCCATTCCATTCCATTCCATTGGGGTAGATTGATTCCATTCCATTCAATTCCATTCCATTCAGTTCCATTCCATTCCATTCGGATTGATTCCATTCCATTCCATTCCATTCCATTCCATTCCATTCAGGTTACATCCATTCCATTCCATTCCATTCCATTCCATTCGGGTTGTTTCCATTCCATTCCATTCCTTTAGATTCGGATTGACTCCATTCCATTCCATTCCATTCTTTCCATTCCATTGGGATGGATTCCATTCCATTCCATTCCATTCCATTCCTTTCCATTCCATTCCATTCGGCTTGACTCCATTCCATTCCATTAGTTTTGATTCTGTTCCATTCCATTCCATTCCATTCCATTCGTTTTGATTCCATTCCATTACATTCCATTCCATACGGGTTGATTCCATTCCATTCAATTCCATTCCACTCCATTCCATTCCTTTCGATTCCATTCTCGTTGATTCCTTTCCAATCCATTCCATTCCATTCGGGTTATTTCAATTCCATTCCATTCAATTCCACTCGGGTTGATTACATTATATTCCATTCGGGTTGATTCCATCCCATTCCATTCCATTCCATTCGGGTTGATTCCATTCCATTTCATTCCATTCCATTCCATTCCATTCGGAATGATTCCATTCCATTCCATTCCGTTCCATTCCTCTCGGGTTGACTCCATTCCATTCCATTCCGTTCCATTACATTCCATTCCATTCGGGTTGATTCCATTCCATTCCATTCCATTCCATTCCGTTCGTGTTACATCCATTCCATTCCATTCCATTCCATTCCATTCGGGTTGATTCCATTCCATTCCTTTCCATTCCTTTCCATTAAATTCCATTCGTGTTTATTCCATTCCATTCCATTCCATTTTGGTTTATTCCATTCCATTCCATTCCATTTCATTCCATGCCATTCCATTCCATTCTATTCCATTCTGGTTGATTCCATTCCATTCCACTCCATTACATATGACTTGATTCCATTCCATTCCATTCCATTCCATTCGGCTTCATTCCATTCCATTCCATTCCATTTCATTCGGGTTGATTCCATTCCATTCCATTCCTTTCCATTCGGGTTGACTCCATTCCATTCCATTCCATTCCTTTCCATTCCCTTCCATTCGGGTTGATTCCATTCCATTCAATTCCATTCGTTTTGATTCCATTCCATTCCATTCCATTCCATTCCATTACATTCCATTCCATTGGGGTTGATTCCATTCCATTCCATTCCATTCCATTCCATTCCATTCCATTCCATTCCATTCCATTCCATTCTATTTCATTCGGGTTGATTCCATTCCATTCCATTCCATTCCTTTCCATTACATATGACTTGATTCCATTCCATTCCATTCCATTCCATTCCATTCCATTCCATTCCATTCCATTTGGGTTGATTCCATTCCATTCCATTCCATTGCATTCCATTTCATTCGGTTTTATTCCATTCCATTCCATTCCATTCCATTCCATTCCATTCCATTCCATTCGGTATGATTCCATTCCATTCCATTCCATTCGGCTTGATTCCATTCCATTCCATTCCATTCCATTCCATTCCATTCGTTTTGATTCCATTCCATTCCATTCCATTCCATTCGTTTTGATTCCATTCCATTCCATTCCATTCCATTCGGGTTGATTCCATTCCACTCCATTCCATTCCATTCGATTCCATTCTCGTTGATTCCTTTCCAATCCATTCCATTCCATTCGGGTGATTTCAATTCCATTCCTTTCAATTCCACTCGGGTTGATTACATTTTATTCCATTCGGGTTGATTCCATTCCATTCCATTCCATTCCATTCGGGTTGATTCCATTCCATTCCATTCCATTCCATTCCATTCCATTCCATCCCATTCGCAATGATTCCATTCCATTCCATTCCATTACATATGATTTGATTCCATTCCATTCCATTCCATTCCATTCCATTCCATTCCATTCCATTCCTTTCCATTCGGGTTAATTTCATTGCATTGAATTGCATTCCATTCCATTCAATTCGAGTTGATTCCATTCCATTCTTTCCATTTCATTCGGTTTTATTCCATTCCATTCCATTCAATTCCATTCCATTCCATTCCATTTGATTCCATTCCATTCCATTCGGTATGATTCCATTCCATTCCATTCCATTAGGCTTGACTCCATTCAATTCCATTCCATTCCATTCCATTCGTTTTGATTCCGTTCGATTCCGTTCCATTCCATTCGTTTTGATTCCATTACATTCCATTCCATTCAATTCGGGTTGATTCCATTCCATTCAATTCCATTCCACTCCATTCCATTCCATTCGATTCCATTCTCGTTGATTCCATTCCAATCCATTCCATTCCATTCGGGTTATTTCAATTCCATTCCATTCAATTCCACTCGGGTTGATTTCATTATATTCCATTCAGGTTGATTCCATTCCATTCCATTCCATTCGGGTTGATTCCATTCCATTCCATTCCATTCCATTCCATTCCATTCCATTCCATTCCGTTCGGAATGATTCCATTCCATTCCATTCCATTCCATTCCTTTCCATTCCATTACATCTGACTTGATTCTATTCCATTCCATTCCATTCCTTTCCTTTCCATTCTGGATGATTTCATTGCATTCAATTGCATTCCATTCCATTCCTTTCCATTCGGGTTGATTCCATTCCACTCCTTTCCATTCCTTTCCATTAAATTCCATTCGTGTTTATTCCATTCCATTCCATTCCATTTGGGTTGATTCCATTTCATTCCATTCCATTTCATTCCATGCCATTCCATTCCATTCTATTCCATTCGGGTTGATTCCATTCCATTCCACTCCATTACATATGACTTGATTCCATTCCATTCCATTCCATTCCATTCGGCTTTCTTCCATTCCATTCCATTCCATTTCTTTCGGGTTGATTCCATTCCATTCCATTCCTTTAAATTCGGGTTGACTCCATTCCAATCCATTCCATTCCAGTCATTTCCATTCCATTCGGATTGATTCCATTCCATTCCATTCCATTCCTTTCCATTCCATTCCATTCGGGTTGATTCCATTCCATTCAATTCCATTCGTTTTGATTCCATTCCATTCCATTCCATTCCATTCCATTCGGGTTGATTCCCTTCCATTCCATTCCATTCCATTCCATTCCATTCCATTCCATTCCATTCCATACCATTCCATTCCATTCCATTCGGGATGATTCCATTCCATTCCATTCCATTATGCTTGATTCCATTCCGTTCCATTCCATTCCATTCCATTCCATTCCATTCTTTTTGACTCCATTCCATTCCATTCCATTCCATTCGGGTTGATTACATTCCATTCTATTCCATTCCACTCCATTCCATTCCATTCGATTCCATTCTCGTTGATTCCATTCCATTCCATTGCATTCCTTTCGAGTTATTTCCATTCCATTCCATTCAATTCCACTCGAGTTGATTCTATTATATTACATTCGGGTTGATTCCATTCCATTCCATTCCATTCCATTGGGGTAGATTGATTCCATTCCATTCAATTCCATTCCATTCAGTTCCATTCCATTCCATTCGGATTGATTCCATTCCATTCCATTCCATTCCATTCCATTCCATTCAGGTTACATCCATTCCATTCCATTCCATTCCATTCCATTCGGGTTGTTTCCATTCCATTCCATTCCTTTAGATTCGGGTTGACTCCATTCCATTCCATTCCATTCTTTCCATTCCATTGGGATGGATTCCATTCCATTCCATTCCATTCCATTCCTTTCCATTCCATTCCATTCGGCTTGACTCCATTCCATTCCATTAGTTTTGATTCTGTTCCATTCCATTCCATTCCATTCCATTCGTTTTGATTCCATTCCATTACATTCCATTCCATACGGGTTGATTCCATTCCATTCAATTCCATTCCACTCCATTCCATTCCTTTCGATTCCATTCTCGTTGATTCCTTTCCAATCCATTCCATTCCATTCGGGTTATTTCAATTCCATTCCATTCAATTCCACTCGGGTTGATTACATTATATTCCATTCGGGTTGATTCCATCCCATTCCATTCCATTCCATTCGGGTTGATTCCATTCCATTTCATTCCATTCCATTCCATTCCATTCGGAATGATTCCATTCCATTCCATTCCGTTCCATTCCTCTCGGGTTGACTCCATTCCATTCCATTCCGTTCCATTACATTCCATTCCATTCGGGTTGATTCCATTCCATTCCATTCCATTCCATTCCGTTCGTGTTACATCCATTCCATTCCATTCCATTCCATTCCATTCGGGTTGATTCCATTCCATTCCTTTCCATTCCTTTCCATTAAATTCCATTCGTGTTTATTCCATTCCATTCCATTCCATTTTGGTTTATTCCATTCCATTCCATTCCATTTCATTCCATGCCATTCCATTCCATTCTATTCCATTCTGGTTGATTCCATTCCATTCCACTCCATTACATATGACTTGATTCCATTCCATTCCATTCCATTCCATTCGGCTTCATTCCATTCCATTCCATTCCATTTCATTCGGGTTGATTCCATTCCATTCCATTCCTTTCCATTCGGGTTGACTCCATTCCATTCCATTCCATTCCTTTCCATTCCCTTCCATTCGGGTTGATTCCATTCCATTCAATTCCATTCGTTTTGATTCCATTCCATTCCATTCCATTCCATTCCATTACATTCCATTCCATTGGGGTTGATTCCATTCCATTCCATTCCATTCCATTCCATTCCATTCCATTCCATTCCATTCCATTCCATTCTATTTCATTCGGGTTGATTCCATTCCATTCCATTCCATTCCTTTCCATTACATATGACTTGATTCCATTCCATTCCATTCCATTCCATTCCATTCCATTCCATTCCATTCCATTTGGGTTGATTCCATTCCATTCCATTCCATTGCATTCCATTTCATTCGGTTTTATTCCATTCCATTCCATTCCATTCCATTCCATTCCATTCCATTCCATTCCATTCGGTATGATTCCATTCCATTCCATTCCATTCGGCTTGATTCCATTCCATTCCATTCCATTCCATTCCATTCCATTCGTTTTGATTCCATTCCATTCCATTCCATTCCATTCGTTTTGATTCCATTCCATTCCATTCCATTCCATTCGGGTTGATTCCATTCCACTCCATTCCATTCCATTCGATTCCATTCTCGTTGATTCCTTTCCAATCCATTCCATTCCATTCGGGTGATTTCAATTCCATTCCTTTCAATTCCACTCGGGTTGATTACATTTTATTCCATTCGGGTTGATTCCATTCCATTCCATTCCATTCCATTCGGGTTGATTCCATTCCATTCCATTCCATTCCATTCCATTCCATTCCATCCCATTCGCAATGATTCCATTCCATTCCATTCCATTACATATGATTTGATTCCATTCCATTCCATTCCATTCCATTCCATTCCATTCCATTCCATTCCTTTCCATTCGGGTTAATTTCATTGCATTGAATTGCATTCCATTCCATTCAATTCGAGTTGATTCCATTCCATTCTTTCCATTTCATTCGGTTTTATTCCATTCCATTCCATTCAATTCCATTCCATTCCATTCCATTTGATTCCATTCCATTCCATTCGGTATGATTCCATTCCATTCCATTCCATTAGGCTTGACTCCATTCAATTCCATTCCATTCCATTCCATTCGTTTTGATTCCGTTCGATTCCGTTCCATTCCATTCGTTTTGATTCCATTACATTCCATTCCATTCAATTCGGGTTGATTCCATTCCATTCAATTCCATTCCACTCCATTCCATTCCATTCGATTCCATTCTCGTTGATTCCATTCCAATCCATTCCATTCCATTCGGGTTATTTCAATTCCATTCCATTCAATTCCACTCGGGTTGATTTCATTATATTCCATTCAGGTTGATTCCATTCCATTCCATTCCATTCGGGTTGATTCCATTCCATTCCATTCCATTCCATTCCATTCCATTCCATTCCATTCCGTTCGGAATGATTCCATTCCATTCCATTCCATTCCATTCCTTTCCATTCCATTACATCTGACTTGATTCTATTCCATTCCATTCCATTCCTTTCCTTTCCATTCTGGATGATTTCATTGCATTCAATTGCATTCCATTCCATTCCTTTCCATTCCATTCCATTCGGGTTGATTCCATTCCACTCCATTCCATTCCATTCGATTCCATTCTCGTTGATTCCATTCCAATCCATTCCATTCCATTCGGGTTATTTCAATTCCATTCCTTTCAATTCCACTCGGGTTGATTACATTTTATTCCATTCGGATTGATTCCATTCCATTCCATTCTATTCTATTCGTGTTGATTCCATTCCATTCCATTCCATTCCATTCCATTCCATTCCGTTCGCAATGATTCCATTCCATTCCATTCCATTCGGGTTGATTCCATTCCATTCCATTCCATTCCTTTCCATTCCCTTCCATTCGGGTTGATTCCATTCCATTCAATTCCATTCGTTTTGATTCCATTCCATTCCATTCCATTCCATTCCATTCCATTCCATTCCATTGGGGTTGATTCCATTCCATTCCATTCCATTCCATTCCATTCCATTCCATTCCATTCCATTCCATTCCGTACCATTCCATTCGGGTTGATTCCATTCCATTCCATTCTATTGCATTCGGGTTGATTCCATTCCATTCCATTCCATTCCTTTCAATTACATATGACTTGATTCCTCGCCATTCCATTCCATTCCATTCCATTCCATTCCATTCCATTCCATTCCATTCCATTCCATTCGGGTTGATTCCATTCCATTCCATTCCATTCCATTCCATTTCATTCGGTTTTATTCCATTCCATTCCATTCCATTCCATTCCATTCCATTCCATTCCATTCCATTTCATTCCATTCGGTATGATTCTATTCCATTCCATTCCATTCGGCTTGATTCCATTCCATTCCATTCCATTCCATTCCATTCCATTCCTTTTGATTCCATTCCATTCCATTCCATTCCATTCGTTTTGATTCCACTCCATTCCATTCCATTCCATTCCATTCGGGTTGATTCCATTCCACTCCATTCCATTCCATTCGATTCCATTCTCGTTGATTCCTTTCCAATCCATTCCATTCCATTCGGGTGATTTCAATTCCATTCCTTTCAATTCCACTCGGGTTGATTACATTTTATTCCATTCGGGTTGATTCCATTCCATTCCATTCCATTCCATTCGGGTTGATTCCATTCCATTCCATTCCATTCCATTCCATTCCATTCCATTCCATTCCATTCGCAATGATTCCATTCCATTCCATTCCATTCGATTCCAATCCATTACATATGACTTGATTCCATTCCATTCCATTCCATTCCATTCCATTCCTTTCCATTCGGGTTGATTTCATTGCATTGAATTGCATTCCATTCCATTCAATTCGAGTTGATTCCATCCCATTCTTTCCATTTCATTCGGTTTTATTCCATTCCATTCCATTCAATTCCATTCCATTCCATTCCATTTCATTCCATTCCATTCCATTCGGTATGATTCCATTCCATTCCATTCCATTAGGCTTGATTCCATTCCATTCCATTCCATTCCATTCCATTCCATTCCATTCCATTCCATTCCTTTTGGTTCCGTTCGATTCCGTTAAATTCCATTCGTTTTGATTCCATTCCATTCCATTCCATTCAATTCGGGTTGATTCCATTCCATTCAATTCCATTCCACTCCATTCCATTCCATTCGATTCCATTCTCGTTGATTCCATTCCAATCCATTCCATTCCATTCGGGTTATTTCAATTCCATTCCATTCAATTCCACTCGGGTTGATTTCATTATATTCCATTCAGGTTGATTCCATTCCATTCCATTCCATTCCATTCGGGTTGATTCCATTCCATTCCATTCTATTGCATTCGGGTTGATTCCATTCCATTCCATTCCATTCCTTTCCATTACATATGACTTGATTCCACGCCATTCCATTCCATTCCATTCCATTCCATTCCATTCCATTCGGGTTGATTCCATTCCATTCCATTCCATTCCATTCCATTTCATTCGGTTTTATTCCATTCCATTCCATTCCATTCCATTCCATTCCATTCCATTCCATTCCATTTCATTCCATTCGGTATGATTCTATTCCATTCCATTCCATTCGGCTTGATTCCATTCCATTCCATTCCATTCCATTCCATTCGTTTTGATTCCATTCCATTCCATTCCATTCCATTCGTTTTGATTCCATTGCATTCCATTCCACTCCATTCGGGTTGATTCCATTCCACTCCATTCCATTCCATTCGATTCCATTCTCGTTGATTCCTTTCCAATCCATTCCATTCCATTCGGGTTATTTCAATTCCATTCCTTTCAATTCCACTCGGGTTGATTACATTTTATTCCATTCGGGTTGATTCCATTCCATTCCATTGCATTCCATTCGGGTTGATTCCATTCCATTCCATTCCATTCCATTCCATTCCATTACATTCCATTCCATTGGGGTTGATTCCATTCCATTCCATTCCATTCCATTCCATTCCATTCCATTCCATTCCATTCCATTCCATTCTATTTCATTCGGGTTGATTCCATTCCATTCCATTCCATTCCTTTCCATTACATATGACTTGATTCCATTCCATTCCATTCCATTCCATTCCATTCCATTCCATTCCATTCCATTTGGGTTGATTCCATTCCATTCCATTCCATTGCATTCCATTTCATTCGGTTTTATTCCATTCCATTCCATTCCATTCCATTCCATTCCATTCCATTCCATTCCATTCCATTCCATTCGGTATGATTCCATTCCATTCCATTCCATTCCATACGGGTTGATTCCATTCCATTCAATTCCATTCCACTCCATTCCATTCCATTCGATTCCATTCTCGTTGATTCCTTTCCAATCCATTCCATTCCATTCGGGTTATTTCAATTCCATTCCATTCAATTCCACTCGGGTTGATTACATTATATTCCAATCGGGTTGATTCCATTCCATTCCATTCCATTCCATTCGGGTTGATTCCATTCCATTCCATTCCATTCCATTCCATTCCATTCCATTCCATTCCATTCCGTTCGGAATGATTCCATTCCATTCCATTCCATTCCATTCCATTCCATTCCTTTCCATTCGGGTTGATTTCATTGCATTGAATTGCATTCCATTCCATTCAATTCGAGTTGATTCCATCCCATTCTTTCCATTTCATTCGGTTTTATTCCATTCCATTCCATTCAATTCCATTCCATTCCATTCCATTTCATTCCATTCCATTCCATTCGGTATGATTCCATTCCATTCCATTCCATTAGGCTTGATTCCATTCCATTCCATTCCATTCCATTCCATTCCATTCCATTCCTTTTGGTTCCGTTCGATTCCGTTAAATTCCATTCGTTTTGATTCCATTCCATTCCATTCCATTCAATTCGGGTTGATTCCATTCCATTCAATTCCATTCCACTCCATTCCATTCCATTCGATTCCATTCTCGTTGATTCCATTCCAATCCATTCCATTCCATTCGGGTTATTTCAATTCCATTCCATTCAATTCCACTCGGGTTGATTTCATTATATTCCATTCAGGTTGATTCCATTCCATTCCATTCCATTCCATTCGGGTTGATTCCATTCCATTCCATTCTATTGCATTCGGGTTGATTCCATTCCATTCCATTCCATTCCTTTCCATTACATATGACTTGATTCCACGCCATTCCATTCCATTCCATTCCATTCCATTCCATTCCATTCGGGTTGATTCCATTCCATTCCATTCCATTCCATTCCATTTCATTCGGTTTTATTCCATTCCATTCCATTCCATTCCATTCCATTCCATTCCATTCCATTCCATTTCATTCCATTCGGTATGATTCTATTCCATTCCATTCCATTCGGCTTGATTCCATTCCATTCCATTCCATTCCATTCCATTCGTTTTGATTCCATTCCATTCCATTCCATTCCATTCGTTTTGATTCCATTGCATTCCATTCCACTCCATTCGGGTTGATTCCATTCCACTCCATTCCATTCCATTCGATTCCATTCTCGTTGATTCCTTTCCAATCCATTCCATTCCATTCGGGTTATTTCAATTCCATTCCTTTCAATTCCACTCGGGTTGATTACATTTTATTCCATTCGGGTTGATTCCATTCCATTCCATTGCATTCCATTCGGGTTGATTCCATTCCATTCCATTCCATTCCATTCCATTCCATTCCATTCCATTCCATTACATTCCATTCCATTGGGGTTGATTCCATTCCATTCCATTCCATTCCATTCCATTCCATTCCATTCCATTCCATTCCATTCTATTTCATTCGGGTTGATTCCATTCCATTCCATTCCATTCCTTTCCATTACATATGACTTGATTCCATTCCATTCCATTCCATTCCATTCCATTCCATTCCATTCCATTCCATTTGGGTTGATTCCATTCCATTCCATTCCATTGCATTCCATTTCATTCGGTTTTATTCCATTCCATTCCATTCCATTCCATTCCATTCCATTCCATTCCATTCCATTCCATTCCATTCGGTATGATTCCATTCCATTCCATTCCATTCCATACGGGTTGATTCCATTCCATTCAATTCCATTCCACTCCATTCCATTCCATTCGATTCCATTCTCGTTGATTCCTTTCCAATCCATTCCATTCCATTCGGGTTATTTCAATTCCATTCCATTCAATTCCACTCGGGTTGATTACATTATATTCCAATCGGGTTGATTCCATTCCATTCCATTCCATTCCATTCGGGTTGATTCCATTCCATTCCATTCCATTCCATTCCATTCCATTCCATTCCATTCCATTCCGTTCGGAATGATTCCATTCCATTCCATTCCATTCCATTCCATTCCATTCCTTTCCATTCGGGTTGATTTCATTGCATTGAATTGCATTCCATTCCATTCAATTCGAGTTGATTCCATCCCATTCTTTCCATTTCATTCGGTTTTATTCCATTCCATTCCATTCAATTCCATTCCATTCCATTCCATTTCATTCCATTCCATTCCATTCGGTATGATTCCATTCCATTCCATTCCATTAGGCTTGATTCCATTCCATTCCATTCCATTCCATTCCATTCCATTCCATTCCTTTTGGTTCCGTTCGATTCCGTTAAATTCCATTCGTTTTGATTCCATTCCATTCCATTCCATTCAATTCGGGTTGATTCCATTCCATTCAATTCCATTCCACTCCATTCCATTCCATTCGATTCCATTCTCGTTGATTCCATTCCAATCCATTCCATTCCATTCGGGTTATTTCAATTCCATTCCATTCAATTCCACTCGGGTTGATTTCATTATATTCCATTCAGGTTGATTCCATTCCATTCCATTCCATTCCATTCGGGTTGATTCCATTCCATTCCATTCTATTGCATTCGGGTTGATTCCATTCCATTCCATTCCATTCCTTTCCATTACATATGACTTGATTCCACGCCATTCCATTCCATTCCATTCCATTCCATTCCATTCCATTCGGGTTGATTCCATTCCATTCCATTCCATTCCATTCCATTTCATTCGGTTTTATTCCATTCCATTCCATTCCATTCCATTCCATTCCATTCCATTCCATTCCATTTCATTCCATTCGGTATGATTCTATTCCATTCCATTCCATTCGGCTTGATTCCATTCCATTCCATTCCATTCCATTCCATTCGTTTTGATTCCATTCAATTCCATTCCATTCCATTCGTTTTGATTCCATTGCATTCCATTCCACTCCATTCGGGTTGATTCCATTCCACTCCATTCCATTCCATTCGATTCCATTCTCGTTGATTCCTTTCCAATCCATTCCATTCCATTCGGGTTATTTCAATTCCATTCCTTTCAATTCCACTCGGGTTGATTACATTTTATTCCATTCGGGTTGATTCCATTCCATTCCATTGCATTCCATTCGGGTTGATTCCATTCCATTCCATTCCATTCCATTCCATTCCATTCCATTCCATTCCATTACATTCCATTCCATTGGGGTTGATTCCATTCCATTCCATTCCATTCCATTCCATTCCATTCCATTCCATTCCATTCCATTCTATTTCATTCGGGTTGATTCCATTCCATTCCATTCCATTCCTTTCCATTACATATGACTTGATTCCATTCCATTCCATTCCATTCCATTCCATTCCATTCCATTCCATTCCATTTGGGTTGATTCCATTCCATTCCATTCCATTGCATTCCATTTCATTCGGTTTTATTCCATTCCATTCCATTCCATTCCATTCCATTCCATTCCATTCCATTCCATTCGGTATGATTCCATTCCATTCCATTCCATTCCATACGGGTTGATTCCATTCCATTCAATTCCATTCCACTCCATTCCATTCCATTCGATTCCATTCTCGTTGATTCCTTTCCAATCCATTCCATTCCATTCGGGTTATTTCAATTCCATTCCATTCAATTCCACTCGGGTTGATTACATTATATTCCAATCGGGTTGATTCCATTCCATTCCATTCCATTCCATTCGGGTTGATTCCATTCCATTCCATTCCATTCCATTCCATTCCATTCCATTCCATTCCATTCCGTTCGGAATGATTCCATTCCATTCCATTCCATTCCATTCCTTTCCATTCCATTACATCTGACTTGATTCTATTCCATTCCATTCCATTCCTTTCCTTTCCATTCTGGATGATTTCATTGCATTCAATTGCATTCCATTCCATTCCTTTCCATTCCATTCCATTCGGGTTGATTCCATTCCACTCCATTCCATTCCATTCGATTCCATTCTCGTTGATTCCATTCCAATCCATTCCATTCCATTCGGGTTATTTCAATTCCATTCCTTTCAATTCCACTCGGGTTGATTACATTTTATTCCATTCGGATTGATTCCATTCCATTCCATTCTATTCTATTCGTGTTGATTCCATTCCATTCCATTCCATTCCATTCCATTCCATTCCGTTCGCAATGATTCCATTCCATTCCATTCCATTCGGGTTGATTCCATTCCATTCCATTCCATTCCTTTCCATTCCCTTCCATTCGGGTTGATTCCATTCCATTCAATTCCATTCGTTTTGATTCCATTCCATTCCATTCCATTCCATTCCATTCCATTCCATTCCATTGGGGTTGATTCCATTCCATTCCATTCCATTCCATTCCATTCCATTCCATTCCATTCCATTCCATACCATTCCATTCGGGTTGATTCCATTCCATTCCATTCTATTGCATTCGGGTTGATTCCATTCCATTCCATTCCATTCCTTTCAATTACATATGACTTGATTCCTCGCCATTCCATTCCATTCCATTCCATTCCATTCCATTCCATTCCATTCGGGTTGATTCCATTCCATTCCATTCCATTCCATTCCATTTCATTCGGTTTTATTCCATTCCATTCCATTCCATTCCATTCCATTCCATTCCATTCCATTCCATTCCATTTCATTCCATTCGGTATGATTCTATTCCATTCCATTCCATTCGGCTTGATTCCATTCCATTCCATTCCATTCCATTCCATTCCATTCCTTTTGATTCCATTCCATTCCATTCCATTCCATTCGTTTTGATTCCACTCCATTCCATTCCATTCCATTCCATTCGGGTTGATTCCATTCCACTCCATTCCATTCCATTCGATTCCATTCTCGTTGATTCCTTTCCAATCCATTCCATTCCATTCGGGTGATTTCAATTCCATTCCTTTCAATTCCACTCGGGTTGATTACATTTTATTCCATTCGGTTTGATTCCATTCCATTCCATTCCATTCCATTCGGGTTGATTCCATTCCATTCCATTCCATTCCATTCCACTCCATTCCATTCCATTCCATTCCATTCCATTCGCAATGATTCCATTCCATTCCATTCCATTCGATTCCAATCCATTACATATGACTTGATTCCATTCCATTCCATTCCATTCCATTCCGTTCCTTTCCATTCGGGTTGATTTCATTGCATTGAATTGCATTCCATTCCATTCAATTCGAGTTGATTCCATCCCATTCTTTCCATTTCATTCGGTTTTATTCCATTCCATTCCATTCAATTCCATTCCATTCCATTCCATTTCATTCCATTCCATTCCATTCGGTATGATTCCATTCCATTCCATTCCATTAGGCTTGATTCCATTCCATTCCATTCCATTCCATTCCATTCCATTCCATTCCTTTTGGTTCCGTTCGATTCCGTTAAATTCCATTCGTTTTGATTCCATTCCATTCCATTCCATTCAATTCGGGTTGATTCCATTCCATTCAATTCCATTCCACTCCATTCCATTCCATTCGATTCCATTCTCGTTGATTCCATTCCAATCCATTCCATTCCATTCGGGTTATTTCAATTCCATTCCATTCAATTCCACTCGGGTTGATTTCATTATATTCCATTCAGGTTGATTCCATTCCATTCCATTCCATTCCATTCGGGTTGATTCCATTCCATTCCATTCTATTGCATTCGGGTTGATTCCATTCCATTCCATTCCATTCCTTTCCATTACATATGACTTGATTCCACGCCATTCCATTCCATTCCATTCCATTCCATTCCATTCCATTCGGGTTGATTCCATTCCATTCCATTCCATTCCATTCCATTTCATTCGGTTTTATTCCATTCCATTCCATTCCATTCCATTTCATTCCATTCGGTATGATTCTATTCCATTCCATTCCATTCGGCTTGATTCCATTCCATTCCATTCCATTCCATTCCATTCGTTTTGATTCCATTCCATTCCATTCCGTTCCATTCGTTTTGATTCCATTGCATTCCATTCCACTCCATTCGGGTTGATTCCATTCCACTCCATTCCATTCCATTCGATTCCATTCTCGTTGATTCCTTTCCAATCCATTCCATTCCATTCGGGTTATTTCAATTCCATTCCTTTCAATTCCACTCGGGTTGATTACATTTTATTCCATTCGGGTTGATTCCATTCCATTCCATTGCATTCCATTCGAGTTGATTCCATTCCATTCCATTCCATTCCTTTCCATTCCATTCCATTCCATTCCATTCCATTACATTCCATTCCATTGGGGTTGATTCCATTCCATTCCATTCCATTCCATTCCATTCCATTCCATTCCATTCCATTCCATTCCATTCTATTTCATTCGGGTTGATTCCATTCCATTCCATTCCATTCCTTTCCATTATATATGACTTGATTCCATTCCATTCCATTCCATTCCATTCCATTCCATTCCATTCCATTTGGGTTGATTCCATTCCATTCCATTCCATTGCATTCCATTTCATTCGGTTTTATTCCATTCCATTCCATTCCATTCCATTCCATTCCATTCCATTCCATTCCATTCCATTCCATTCCATTCGGTATGATTCCATTCCATTCCATTCCATTCCATACGGGTTGATTCCATTCCATTCAATTCCATTCCACTCCATTCCATTCCATTCGATTCCATTCTCGTTGATTCCTTTCCAATCCATTCCATTCCATTCGGGTTATTTCAATTCCATTCCATTCAATTCCACTCGGGTTGATTACATTATATTCCAATCGGGTTGATTCCATTCCATTCCATTCCATTCCATTCGGGTTGATTCCATTCCATTCCATTCCATTCCAATCCATTCGGAATGATTCCATTCCATTCCATTCCGTTCCATTCCTCTCGGGTTGACTCCATTCCATTCCATTCCGTTCCATTACATTCCATTCCATTCGGGTTGATTCCATTCCATTCCATTCAATTCCATTCCGTTCGTGTTACATCCATTCCATTCCATTCCATTCCATTCCATTCGGGTTGATTCCATTCCATTCCTTTCCATTCCTTTCCATTAAATTCCATTCGTGTTTATTCCATTCCACTCCAATCCATTTGGGTTGATTCCATTCCATTCCATTCCATTTCATTCCATGCCATTCCATTCCATTCTATTCCATTCGGGTTGATTTCATTCCATTCCACTCCATTACATTTGACTTGATTCCATTCCATTCCATTCCATTCCATTCGGCTTTATTCCATTCCATTCCATTCCATTTCATTCGGGTTGATTCCATTCCATTCCATTCCTTTAAATTCGGGTTGACTCCATTCCAATCCATTCCATTCCAGTCATTTCCATTCCATTCGGATTGATTCCATTCCATTCCATTCCTTTCCTTTCCATTCCATTCGGGTTGATTCCATTCCATTCAATTCCATTCGTTTTGATTCCAATCCATTGCATTCCATTCCATTCCATTCCATTCGGGTTGATTCCATTCCATTCCATTCCATTCCATTCCATTTCATTCGGTTTTATTCCATTCCATTCCATTCCATTCCATTCCATTCCATTCCATTCCATTTCATTGCTTTCCATTCCATTCGATATGATTCCATTCCATTCCATTCCATTCGGCTTGATTCCATTCCATACCATTCCATTCCATTCGTTTTGTTTCCGTTCCATTCCATTCCATTCCATTCGTTTTGATTCCATTCCATTCCATTCCACTACATTCGGGTTGATTCCATTCCACTCCATTCCATTCCATTCGATTCCATTCTCGTTGATTCCATTCCAATCCATTCCAATCCATTCGGGTTATTTCAATTCCATTCCTTTCAATTCCACTCGGGTTGATTACATTTTATTCCTTTCGGATTGATTCCATTCCATTCCATTCTATTCTATTCGTGTTGATTCCATTCCATTCCATTCCATTCCATTCCATTCCATTCCGTTCGCAATGATTCCATTCCATTCCATTCCATTCGGGTTGATTCCATTCCATTCCATTCCATTCCTTTCCATTCCCTTCCATTCGGGTTGATTCCATTCCTTTCAATTCCATTCGTTTTGATTCCATTCCATTCCATTCCATTCCATTCCATTCCATTCCATTCCATTCCATTGGGGTTGATTCCATTCCATTCCATTCCATTCCATTCCATTCCATTCCATTCCATTCCATTCCATACCATTCCATTCGGGTTGATTCCATTCCATTCCATTCTATTGCATTCGGGTTGATTCCATTCCATTCCATTCCATTCCTTTCAATTACATATGACTTGATTCCTCGCCATTCCATTCCATTCCATTCCATTCCATTCCATTCCATTCCATTCCATTCTATTCCATTCGGGTTGATTCCATTCCATTCCATTCCATTCCATTCCATTTCATTCGGTTTTATTCCATTCCATTCCATTCCATTCCATTCCATTCCATTCCATTCCATTCCATTCCATTTCATTCCATTCGGTATGATTCTATTCCATTCCATTCCATTCGGCTTGATTCCAATCCATTCCATTCCATTCCATTCCATTCCTTTTGATTCCATTCCATTCCATTCCATTCCATTCGTTTTGATTCCACTCCATTCCATTCCATTCCATTCCATTCGGGTTGATTCCATTCCACTCCATTCCATTCCATTCGATTCCATTCTCGTTGATTCCTTTCCAATCCATTCCATTCCATTCGGGTGATTTCAATTCCATTCCTTTCAATTCCACTCGGGTTGATTACATTTTATTCCATTCGGGTTGATTCCATTCCATTCCATTCCGTTCCATTCGGGTTGATTCCATTCCATTCCATTCCATTCCATTCCATTCCATTCCATTCCATTCCATTCCATTCCATTCCATTCGCAATGATTCCATTCCATTCCATTCCATTCGATTCCAATCCATTACATATGACTTGATTCCATTCCATTCCATTCCATTCCATTCCTTTCCATTCGGGTTGATTTCATTGCATTGAATTGCATTCCATTCCATTCAATTCGAGTTGATTCCATTCCATTCTTTCCATTTCATTCGGTTTTATTCCATTCCATTCCATTCAATTCCATTCCATTCCATTCCATTTCATTCCATTCCATTCCATTCGGTATGATTCCATTCCATTCCATTCCATTAGGCTTGATTCCATTCCATTCCAATCCATTCCATTCCATTCCATTCCATTCCTTTTGGTTCCGTTCGATTCCGTTAAATTCCATTCGTTTTGATTCCATTCCATTCCATTCCATTCAATTCGGGTTGATTCCATTCCATTCAATTCCATTCCACTCCATTCCATTCCATTCGATTCCATTCTCGTTGATTCCATTCCAATCCATTCCATTCCTTTCGGGTTATTTCAATTCCATTCCATTCAATTCCACTCGGGTTGATTTCATTATATTCCATTCAGGTTGATTCCATTCCATTCCATTCCATTCCATTCGGGTTGATTCCATTCCATTCCATTCTATTGCATTCGGGTTGATTCCATTCCATTCCATTCCATTCCTTTCCATTACATATGACTTGATTCCACGCCATTCCATTCCATTCCATTCCATTCCATTCGGGTTGATTCCATTCCATTCCATTCCATTCCATTCCATTTCATTCGGTTTTATTCCATTCCATTCCATTCCATTCCATTCCATTCCATTCCATTTCATTCCATTCGGTATGATTCTATTCCATTCCACTCCATTTGGCTTGATTCCATTCCATTCCATTCCATTCCATTCCATTCGTTTTGATTCCATTCGATTCCATTCCATTCCATTCGTTTTGATTCCATTGCATTCCATTCCACTCCATTCGGGTTGATTCCATTCCACTCCATTCCATTCCATTCGATTCCATTCTCGTTGATTCCTTTCCAATCCATTCCATTCCATTCGGGTTATTTCAATTCCATTCCTTTCAATTCCACTCGGGTTGATTACATTTTATTCCATTCTTGTTGATTCCATTCCATTCCATTGCATTCCATTCGGGTTGATTCCATTCCATTCCATTCCATTCCATTCCATTCCATTCCATTCCATTCCATTCCATTCGCAATGATTCCATTCCATTCCATTCCATTCGATTCCATTCCATTACATATTACTTGATTCCATTCCATTCCATTCCATTCCATTCCATTCCTTTCCATTCCTTTCCATTCGGGTTGATTTCATTGCATTGAATTGCATTCCATTCCATTCAATTCGAGTTGATTCCATTCCATTCTTTCCATTTCATTCGGTTTTATTCCATTCCATTCCATTCAATTCCATTCCATTCCATTCCATTTCATTCCATTCCATTCCATTCGGTATGATTCAATTCCATTCTATTCCATTAGGCTTGATTCCATTCCATTCCATTCCATTCCATTCCATTCCATTCCATTCCTTTTGGTTCCGTTCGATTCCGTTCCATTCCATTCGTTTTGATTCCATTCCATTCCATTCCATTCAATTCGGGTTGATTCCATTCCATTCAATTCCATTCCACTCCATTCCATTCCATTCGATTCCATTCTCGTTGATTCCATTCCAATCCATTCCATTCCATTCGGGTTATTTCAATTCCATTCCATTCAATTCCACTCGGGTTGATTTCATTATATTCCATTCAGGTTGATTCCATTCCATTCCATTCCATTCCATTCGGGTTGATACCATTCCATTCCATTCCATTCCATTCCATTCCATTCCATTCCATTCGGAATGATTCCATTCCATTCCATTCCATTCCATTCCATTCCATTCCATTCCATTCCGTTACATATGACTTTATTCCATTCCATTCCATTCCATTCCTTTCCTTTCCATTCGGGATGATTTCATTGCATTCAATTGCATTCCATTCCATTCCTTTCCATTCCATTCCATTCGGCTTGACTCCATTCCATTCCATTCCATTCCATTCCATTCGTTTTGATTCTGTTCCATTCCATTCCATTCCATTCCATTCCATTCGTTTTGATTCCATTCCATTACAATCCATTCCATTCGGGTTGATTCCATTCCACTCCTATCCATTCCTTTCCATTAAATTCCATTCGTGTTTATTCCATTCCATTCCATTCCATTTGGGTTGATTCCATTCCAATCCATTCCATTTCATTCCATGCCATTCCATTCCACTCTATTCCATTCGGGTTGATTCCATTTCATTCCACTCCATTACATATGACTTGATTCCATTCCATTCCATTCGGCTTTATTCCATTCCATTCCATTCCACTTCATTCGGGTTGATTCCATTCCATTCCATTCCTTTAAATTCGGGTTGACTCCATTCCAATCCATTCCATTCCAGTCATTTCCATTCCATTCGGATTGATTCCATTCCATTCTATTCCATTCCTTTCCATTCCATTCCATTCGGGTTGATTCCATTCCATTCAATTCCATTCGTTTTGATTCCATTCCATTCCATTCCATTCCATTCCATTCGGGTTGATTCCCTTCCATTCCATTCCATTCCATTCCATTCCATTCCACTCCATTCCATTCCATTCCATTCCATACCATTCCATTCCATTCCATTCGGTATGATTCCATTCCATTCCATTCCATTATGCTTGATTCCATTCCGTTCCATTCCATTCCATTCCATTCCATTCCATTCTTTTTGACTCCATTCCATTCCATTCCATTCCATTCGGGTTGATTACATTCCATTCTATTCCATTCCACTCCATTCCATTCCATTCGATTCCATTCTCGTTGATTCCATTCCATTCCATTGCATTCCTTTTGAGTTATTTCCATTCCATTCCATTCAATTCCACTCGAGTTGATTCTATTATATTACATTCGGGTTGATTCCATTCCATTCCATTCCATTCCATTGGGGTAGATTGATTCCATTCCATTCCATTCCATTCCATTCAGTTCCATTCCATTCCATTCAGATTGATTCCATTCCATTCCATTCCATTCCATTCAGGTTACATCCATTCCATTCCATTCCATTCCATTCCATTCCATTCGGGTTGTTTCCATTCCATTCCATTCCTTTAGATTCGGGTTGACTCCATTCCATTCCATTCCATTCCATTCCTTTCCATTCCATTGGGATTGATTCCATTCCATTCCATTCCAGTCCATTCCTTTCCATTCCATTCCATTCGGGTTGAATCCATTCCATTCCATTCCATACCATTTGGGTTGATACCATTCCATTGCATTCCATTCCATTGCATTCCATTCGGATTGATTCCATTCCATTCCATTCCATACCATGCCATTCCATTCGTGTTATATCCATTCCATTCCATTCCATTCCAATCCATTCCATTCCATTCCATTCCATTCCATTCTGGTTGATTCCATTCCATTCCATTCCTTTCCATTCGGGTTGACTCCATTCCATTCCATTCCATTCTTTCCATTCCATTGGGATTGATTCCATTCCATTCCATTCCATTCCATTCCTTTCCATTCCATTCCATTCGGCTTGACTCCATTCCATTCCATTCGTTTTGATTCTGTTCCATTCCATTCCATTCCATTCCATTCGTTTTGATTCCATTTCATTACATTCCATTCCATACGGGTTGATTCCATTCCATTCAATTCCATTCCACTCCATTCCATTCCATTCGATTCCATTCTCGTTGATTCCTTTCCAATCCATTCCATTCCATTCGGGTTATTTCAATTCCCTTCCATTCAGTTCCACTCGGGTTGATTACATTATATTCCATTCGGGTTGATTCCATTCCATTCCATTCCATTCTATTCGGGTTGATGCCATTCCATTCCATTCCATTCCATTCCATTCCATTCCATTCCATTCGGAATGATTCCATTCCATTCCATTCCGTTCCATTCCTCTCGGGTTGACTCCATTCCATTCCATTCCGTTCCATTACATTCCATTCCATTCGGGTTGATTCCATTCCATTCCATTCCATTCCATTCGGGTTGATTCCATTCCATTCCTTTCCATTCCTTTCCATTAAATTCCATTCGTGTTTATTCCATTCCATTCCATTCCATTTCATTCCATGCCATTCCATTCCATTCTATTCCATTCTGGTTGATTCCATTCCATTCCACTCCATTACACATGACTTGATTCCATTCCATTCCATTCCATTCCATTCGGCTTCATTCCATTCCATTCCATTCCATTTCATTCGGGTTGATTCCATTCCATTCCATTCCTTTCCATTCGGGTTGACTCCATTCCATTCCATTCCATTCGATTCCTTTCCATTCCATTCCATTCGGGTTGGTTGCATTCCATTCAATTCCATTCGTTTTGATTCCATTCCATTCCATTCCATTCCATTCCATTCCATTCCATTCCATTCGGGTTGATTCCATTCCATTCCATTCCATTCCACTCCATACCATTCCATTCGGGTTGATTTCATTCCATTCCATTCTATTGCATTCGGGTTGATTCCAATCCATTCCATTCCATTCCTTTCCATTACATATGACTTGATTCCATTCCATTCCATTCCATTCCATTCCATTCCATTCCATTCCATTCCATTCCATTCGGGTTGATTCCATTCCATTCCATTCCATTCCATTCCATTTCATTCGGTTATATTCCATTCCATTCCATTCCATTCCATTCCATTCCATTTCATTCCATTTCATTCCATTCGGTGTGATTCCATTCCATTCCATTCCATTCGGCTTGATTACATTCCATTCCATTCCATTCCATTCCATTCCATTCGTTTTGATTCCGTTCCATTCCATTCCATTCCATTCGTTTTGATTCCATTCCATTCCATTCCATTCCATTCCATTCGGGTTGATTCCATTCCACTCCATTCCATTCCATTCGATTCCATTCTCTTTGATTCCATTCCATTCCATTCCATTCCATTCCTTTCGGGTTGATTCCATTCCATTCCATTCCATTCCATCCCATTCGGAATGATTCCATTCCATTCCATTCCGTTCCATTCCTCTTGGGTTGACTCCATTCCATTCCATTCCGTTCCATTCCATTCCATTCCATTCGGGTTGATTCCATTCCATTCCATTCCATTCCATTCCATTCCATTCGTGTTACATCCATTCCATTCCATTCCATTACATTACATTCCATTCGGGTTGATTCCATTCCACTCCTTTCCATTCCTTTCCATTAAATTCCATTCGTGTTTATTCCATTCCATTCCATTCCATTTGGGTTGATTCCATTCCATTCCATTCCATTTCATTCCATGCCATTCCATTCCATTCTATTCCATTCGGGTTCATTCCATTCCATTCAACTCCATTACATATGACTTGATTCCATTCTATTCCATTCCATTCCATTCGGCTTTATTCCATTCCATTCCATTCCATTTCATTCGGGTTGATTCCATTCCATTCCATTCCTTTCCATTCGGGTTGACTCCATTCCAATCCACTCCATTCCAGTCATTTCCATTCCATTCGGATTGATTCCATTCCATTCCATTCCATTCCTTTCCATTCCATTCCATTCGGGTTGATTCCATTCCATTCCATTCCATTCGTTTTGATTCCATTCCATTCCATTCCATTCGGGTTGATTCCATTCCATTCCATTCCATTCCATTCCATTCCATTCCATTCCATTCCATACCATTCCATTCGGGTTGATTCCATTCCATTCCATTCTATTGCATTCGGGTTGATTCCATTCCATTCCATTCCATTCCTTTCCATTACATATGACTTGATTCCATTCCATTCCATTCCATTCCATTCCATTCCATTCCATTCCATTCCATTCCATTCCATTCGGGTTGATTCCATTCCATTCCATTCCATTCCATTCTATTTCATTCGGTTTTATTCCATTCCATTCCTTTGCATTCCATTCCATTCCATTCCATTCCATTCCATTCCATTTCATTCCATTCCATTCCATTCGGTATGATTCCATTCCATTCCATTCCATTCGGCTTGATTCCATTCCATTCCATTCCATTCGTTTTGGTTCCGTTCCATTCTATTCCATTCCATTCGATTTGATTCCATTCCATTCCATTCCATTCCATTCGTGTTGATTCCATTCCACTCCATTCCATTCCATTCGATTCCATTCTCGTTGATTCCATTCCAATCCATTCCATTCCATTCGTGTTATTTCAATTCCATTCCTTTCAATTCCACTCTGGTTGATTACATTTTATTCCATTCGGGTTGATTGCATTCCATTCCATTCCATTCCATTCGGGTTGATTCCATTCCATTCCTTTCCTTTCCATTCAGGATGATTTCATTGCATTCAATTGCATTCCATTCCATTCAATTCGGGTTGATTCCATTCCATTCCATTCCATTCCATTCGGTTTTATTCCATTCCCTTCCATTCCTTTCCATTCCATTTCATTCCATTCCATTCCTTTCGGGATGATTCCATTCCATTCCATTCCATTCCATTCAGCTTGATTCCTTTCCATTCCGTTCCATTCCACTCCATTCCATGCGTTCTAATTCCATTCCATTCCATTCCATTCCATTCCAATCCATTCCATTCGTTTTGATTCCATTCCATTCCATTCCATTCCATTCCTGTTGATTCCATTCCATTCCATTCCATTCCATTCCATTCCATTCCATTCCATTCGGCTTGATTCCATTCCCTTCCATTACTTTTCATTCCATTCCATTCGTTTTGATTCCATTCCATTCCATTCCATTCCATTCGGGTTGATTCAATTCAATTAAATTCCATTCCACTCCATTCCATTCCATTCGATTCCATTCTCGTTGATTCCACTCCATTCCATTCCATTCCATTCGGGTTATTTCCATTCCATTCGATTCAATTCCACTCGGGTTGATTATATTATATTCCATTCAGGTTGATTCCATTCCATTCCATTCCATTCCATTCGGGTTGATTCCATTCCATTCCATTCCATTCCATTCCATTCCATTCCATTCCATTCCATTCCATTCCATTCGGAATGATTCCATTCCATTCCATTCCATTCCATTCCATTCCATTACATATGACTTGATTCCATTCCATTCCATTCCATTCCTTTCCTTTCCATTCGGGATGATTTCATTGCAATCAATTGCATTCCATTCCATTCCTTTCCATTCCATTCCATTCGGCTTGACTCCATTCCATTCCATTCCATTCCATTCCATTCCATTCCATTCGTTTTGATTCTGTTCGATTCCATTCCATTCCATTCCATTCGTTTTGATTCCATTCCATTACATTCCATTCCACACGGGTTGATTCCATTCCATTCAATTCCATTCCACTCCATTCCATTCCATTCGATTCCATTCTCGTTGATTCCTTTCCAATCCATTCCATTCCACTCGTGTTGTTTCAATTCCATTTCATTCAATTCCACTCGGGTTGATTACATTATATTCCATTCGGGTTGATTCCATTCCATTCCATTCCATTCCATTCGGGTTGATTCCTTTCCATCCCATTCCATTCCATTCCATTCCATTCCATCCCATTCGCAATGATTCCATTCCATTCCATTCCATTACATATGATTTGATTCCATTCCATTCCATTCCATTCCATTCCATTCCATTCCATTCCATTCCATTCCTTTCCATTCGGGTTAATTTCATTGCATTGAATTGCATTCCATTCCATTCAATTCGAGTTGATTCCATTCCATTCTTTCCATTTCATTCGGTTTTATTCCATTCCATTCCATTCAATTCCATTCCATTCCATTCCATTTGATTCCATTCCATTCCATTCGGTATGATTCCATTCCATTCCATTCCATTAGGCTTGACTCCATTCCATTCCATTCCATTCCATTCCATTCGTTTTGATTCCGTTCGATTCCGTTCCATTCCATTCGTTTTGATTCCATTACATTCCATTCCATTCAATTCGGGTTTGTTCCATTCCATTCAATTCCATTCCACTCCATTCCATTCCATTCGATTCCATTCTCGTTGATTCCATTCCAATCCATTCCATTCCATTCGGGTTATTTCAATTCCATTCCATTCAATTCCACTCGGGTTGATTTCATTATATTCCATTCAGGTTGATTCCATTCCATTCCATTCCATTCGGGTTGATTCCATTCCATTCCATTCCATTCCATTCCATTCCATTCCATTCCATTCCGTTCGGAATGATTCCATTCCATTCCATTAAATTCCATTCCTTTCCATTCCATTACATCTGACTTGATTCAATTCCATTCCATTCCATTCCTTTCCTTTCCATTCTGGATGATTTCATTGCATTCAATTGCATTCCATTCCATTCCTTTCCATTCCATTCCATTCGGCTGGACTCCATTCCATTCCATTCCATTCCATTCCATTCCATTCCATTCGTTTTGATTCTGTTCCATTCCATTCCATTCCATTCCATTCGTTTTGATTCCATTCCATTCCATTCCATTCCGTACGGGTTGATTCCATTCCATTCAATTCCATTCCACTCCATTCCATTCCATTCGATTCCATTCTCGTTGATTCCTTTCCAATCCATTCCATTCCATTCGGGTTATTTCAATTCCATTCCATTCAATTCCACTCGGGTTTATTACATTATATTCCAATCGGGTTGATTCCATTCCATTCCATTCCATTCCATTCGGGTTGATTCCATTCCATTCCATTCCATTCCAATCCGTTCGGAATGATTCCATTCCATTCCATTCCGTTCCATTCCTCTCGGGTTGACTCCATTCCATTCCATTCCGTTCCATTATATTCCATTCCATTCGGGTTGATTCCATTCCATTCCATTCAATTCCATTCCGTTCGTGTTACATCCATTCCATTCCATTCCATTCCATTCCATTTCATTCGGGTTGATTCCATTCCATTCCTTTCCATTCCTTTCCATTAAATTCCATTCGTGTTTATTCCATTCCACTCCAATCCATTTGGGTTGATTCCATTCCATTCCATTCCATTTCATTCCATGCCATTCCATTCCATTCTATTCCATTCGGGTTGATTCCATTCCATTCCACTCCATTACATATGACTTGATTCCATTCCATTCCATTCCATTCCATTCGGCTTTATTCCATTCCATTCCATTCCATTTCATTCGGGTTGATTCCATTCCATTCCATTCCTTTAAATTCGGGTTGACTCCATTCCAATCCATTCCATTCCAGTCATTTCCATTCCATTCGGATTGATTCCATTCCATTCCATTCCTTTCCTTTCCATTCCATTCGGGTTGATTCCATTCCATTCAATTCCATTCGTTTTGATTCCAATCCATTGCATTCCATTCCATTCCATTCCATTCGGGTTGATTCAATTCCATTCCATTCCATTCCATTCCATTTCATTCGGTTTTATTCCATTCCATTCCATTCCATTCCATTCCATTCCATTCCATTTCATTGCATTCCATTCCATTCGGTATGATTCCATTCCATTCCATTCCATTCGGCTTGATTCCATTCCATACCATTCCATTCCATTCGTTTTGTTTCCGTTCCATTCCATTCCATTCCATTCGTTTTGATTCCATTCCATTCCATTCCATTCCATTCGGGTTGATTCCATTCCACTCCATTCCATTCCATTCGATTCCATTCTCGTTGATTCCATTCCAATCCATTCCATTCCATTCGGGTTATTTCAATTCCATTCCTTTCAATTCAACTCGGGTTGATTACATTTTATTGCATTCGGATTGATTCCATTCCATTCCATTCTAATCTATTCGTGTTGATTCCATTCCATTCCATTCCATTCCATTCCATTCCATTCCATTCCGTTCGCAATGATTCCATTCCATTCCATTCCATTCGGGTTGATTCCATTCCATTCCATTCCATTAATTTCCATTCCCTTCCATTCGGGTTGATTCCATTCCATTCAATTCCATTCGTTTTGATTCCATTCCATTCCATTCCATTCCATTCCATTCCATTCCATTCCATTGGGGTTGATTCCATTCCATTCCATTCCATTCCATTCCATTCCATTCCATTCCATTCCATTCCATTCCATACCATTCAATTCGGGTTGATTCCATTCCATTCCATTCTATTGAATTCGGGTTGTTTCCATTCCATTCCATTCCATTTCTTTCAATTACATATGACTTGATTCCTCGCCATTCCATTCCATTCCATTCCATTCCATTCCATTCCATTCGGGTTGATTCCATTCCATTCCATTCCATTCCATTCCATTTCATTCGGTTTTATTCCATTCCATTCCATTCCATTCCATTCCATTCCATTCCATTCCATTCCATTTCATTCCATTCGGTATGATTCTATTCCATTCCATTCCATTCGGCTTGATTGCATTCCATTCCATTCCATTCCATTCCAGTCCTTTTGATTCCATTCCATTCCATTCCATTCCATTCGTTTTGATTCCACTCCATTCCATTCCATTCCATTCCATTCGGGTTGATTCCATTCCACTCCATTCCATTCCATTCGATTCCATTCTCGTTGATTCCTTTCCAATCCATTCCATTCCATTCGGGTGATTTCAATTCCATTCCTTTCAATTCCACTCGGGTTGATTACATTTTATTCCATTCGGATTGATTCCATTCCATTCCATTCCATTCCATTCGGGTTGACTCCATTCCATTCCATTCCGTTCCATTACATTCCATTCCATTCGGGTTGATTCCATTCCATTCCATTCCATTCCATTCCGTTCGTGTTACATCCATTCCATTCCATTCCATTCCATTCCATTCGGGTTGATTCCATTCCATTCCTTTCCATTCCTTTCCATTAAATTCCATTCGTGTTTATTCCATTCCATTCCATTCCATTTCATTCCATGCCATTCCATTCCATTCTATTCCATTCTGGTTGATTCCATTCCATTCCACTCCATTACACATGACTTGATTCCATTCCATTCCATTCCATTCCATTCGGCTTCATTCCATTCCATTCCATTCCATTTCATTCGGGTTGATTCCATTCCATTCCATTCCTTTCCATTCGGGTTGACTCCATTCCATTCCATTCCATTCGATTCCTTTCCATTCCATTCCATTCGGGTTGGTTGCATTCCATTCAATTCCATTCGTTTTGATTCCATTCCATTCCATTCCATTCCATTCCATTCCATTCCATTCCATTCGGGTTGATTCCATTCCATTCCATTCCATTCCACTCCATACCATTCCATTCGGGTTGATTTCATTCCATTCCATTCTATTGCATTCGGGTTGATTCCAATCCATTCCATTCCATTCCTTTCCATTACATATGACTTGATTCCATTCCATTCCATTCCATTCCATTCCATTCCATTCCATTCCATTCCATTCGGGTTGATTCCATTCCATTCCATTCCATTCCATTCCATTTCATTCGGTTTTATTCCATTCCATTCCATTCCATTCCATTCCATTCCATTTCATTCCATTTCATTCCATTCGGTGTGATTCCATTCCATTCCATTCCATTCGGCTTGATTACATTCCATTCCATTCCATTCCATTCCATTCCATTCGTTTTGATTCCGTTCCATTCCATTCCATTCCATTCGTTTTGATTCCATTCCATTCCATTCCATTCCATTCCATTCGGGTTGATTCCATTCCACTCCATTCCATTCCATTCGATTCCATTCTCTTTGATTCCATTCCATTCCATTCCATTCCATTCCTTTCGGGTTGATTCCATTCCATTCCATTCCATTCCATCCCATTCGGAATGATTCCATTCCATTCCATTCCGTTCCATTCCTCTTGGGTTGACTCCATTCCATTCCATTCCGTTCCATTCCATTCCATTCCATTCGGGTTGATTCCATTCCATTCCATTCCATTCCATTCCATTCCATTCGTGTTACATCCATTCCATTCCATTCCATTACATTACATTCCATTCGGGTTGATTCCATTCCACTCCTTTCCATTCCTTTCCATTAAATTCCATTCGTGTTTATTCCATTCCATTCCATTCCATTTGGGTTGATTCCATTCCATTCCATTCCATTTCATTCCATGCCATTCCATTCCATTCTATTCCATTCGGGTTCATTCCATTCCATTCAACTCCATTACATATGACTTGATTCCATTCTATTCCATTCCATTCCATTCGGCTTTATTCCATTCCATTCCATTCCATTTCATTCGGGTTGATTCCATTCCATTCCATTCCTTTCCATTCGGGTTGACTCCATTCCAATCCACTCCATTCCAGTCATTTCCATTCCATTCGGATTGATTCCATTCCATTCCATTCCATTCCTTTCCATTCCATTCCATTCGGGTTGATTCCATTCCATTCCATTCCATTCGTTTTGATTCCATTCCATTCCATTCCATTCGGGTTGATTCCATTCCATTCCATTCCATTCCATTCCATTCCATTCCATTCCATTCCATTCCATACCATTCCATTCGGGTTGATTCCATTCCATTCCATTCTATTGCATTCGGGTTGATTCCATTCCATTCCATTCCATTCCTTTCCATTACATATGACTTGATTCCATTCCATTCCATTCCATTCCATTCCATTCCATTCCATTCCATTCCATTCCATTCCATTCGGGTTGATTCCATTCCATTCCATTCCATTCCATTCTATTTCATTCGGTTTTATTCCATTCCATTCCTTTGCATTCCATTCCATTCCATTCCATTCCATTCCATTCCATTTCATTCCATTCCATTCCATTCGGTATGATTCCATTCCATTCCATTCCATTCGGCTTGATTCCATTCCATTCCATTCCATTCGTTTTGGTTCCGTTCCATTCTATTCCATTCCATTCGATTTGATTCCATTCCATTCCATTCCATTCCATTCGTGTTGATTCCATTCCACTCCATTCCATTCCATTCGATTCCATTCTCGTTGATTCCATTCCAATCCATTCCATTCCATTCGTGTTATTTCAATTCCATTCCTTTCAATTCCACTCTGGTTGATTACATTTTATTCCATTCGGGTTGATTGCATTCCATTCCATTCCATTCCATTCGGGTTGATTCCATTCCATTCCTTTCCTTTCCATTCAGGATGATTTCATTGCATTCAATTGCATTCCATTCCATTCAATTCGGGTTGATTCCATTCCATTCCATTCCATTCCATTCGGTTTTATTCCATTCCCTTCCATTCCTTTCCATTCCATTTCATTCCATTCCATTCCTTTCGGGATGATTCCATTCCATTCCATTCCATTCCATTCAGCTTGATTCCTTTCCATTCCGTTCCATTCCACTCCATTCCATGCGTTCTAATTCCATTCCATTCCATTCCATTCCATTCCAATCCATTCCATTCGTTTTGATTCCATTCCATTCCATTCCATTCCATTCCTGTTGATTCCATTCCATTCCATTCCATTCCATTCCATTCCATTCCATTCCATTCGGCTTGATTCCATTCCCTTCCATTACTTTTCATTCCATTCCATTCGTTTTGATTCCATTCCATTCCATTCCATTCCATTCGGGTTGATTCCATTCAATTAAATTCCATTCCACTCCATTCCATTCCATTCGATTCCATTCTCGTTGATTCCACTCCATTCCATTCCATTCCATTCGGGTTATTTCCATTCCATTCGATTCAATTCCACTCGGGTTGATTATATTATATTCCATTCAGGTTGATTCCATTCCATTCCATTCCATTCCATTCGGGTTGATTCCATTCCATTCCATTCCATTCCATTCCATTCCATTCCATTCCATTCCATTCCATTCCATTCGGAATGATTCCATTCCATTCCATTCCATTCCATTCCATTCCATTACATATGACTTGATTCCATTCCATTCCATTCCATTCCTTTCCTTTCCATTCGGGATGATTTCATTGCAATCAATTGCATTCCATTCCATTCCTTTCCATTCCATTCCATTCGGCTTGACTCCATTCCATTCCATTCCATTCCATTCCATTCCATTCGTTTTGATTCTGTTCGATTCCATTCCATTCCATTCCATTCGTTTTGATTCCATTCCATTACATTCCATTCCACACGGGTTGATTCCATTCCATTCAATTCCATTCCACTCCATTCCATTCCATTCGATTCCATTCTCGTTGATTCCTTTCCAATCCATTCCATTCCACTCGTGTTGTTTCAATTCCATTTCATTCAATTCCACTCGGGTTGATTACATTATATTCCATTCGGGTTGATTCCATTCCATTCCATTCCATTCCATTCGGGTTGATTCCATTCCATCCCATTCCATTCCATTCCATTCCATTCCATCCCATTCGCAATGATTCCATTCCATTCCATTCCATTACATATGATTTGATTCCATTCCATTCCATTCCATTCCATTCCATTCCATTCCATTCCATTCCTTTCCATTCGGGTTAATTTCATTGCATTGAATTGCATTCCATTCCATTCAATTCGAGTTGATTCCATTCCATTCTTTCCATTTCATTCGGTTTTATTCCATTCCATTCCATTCAATTCCATTCCATTCCATTCCATTTGATTCCATTCCATTCCATTCGGTATGATTCCATTCCATTCCATTCCATTAGGCTTGACTCCATTCCATTCCATTCCATTCCATTCCATTCGTTTTGATTCCGTTCGATTCCGTTCCATTCCATTCGTTTTGATTCCATTACATTCCATTCCATTCAATTCGGGTTTGTTCCATTCCATTCAATTCCATTCCACTCCATTCCATTCCATTCGATTCCATTCTCGTTGATTCCATTCCAATCCATTCCATTCCATTCGGGTTATTTCAATTCCATTCCATTCAATTCCACTCGGGTTGATTTCATTATATTCCATTCAGGTTGATTCCATTCCATTCCATTCCATTCGGGTTGATTCCATTCCATTCCATTCCATTCCATTCCATTCCATTCCATTCCATTCCGTTCGGAATGATTCCATTCCATTCCATTAAATTCCATTCCTTTCCATTCCATTACATCTGACTTGATTCAATTCCATTCCATTCCATTCCTTTCCTTTCCATTCTGGATGATTTCATTGCATTCAATTGCATTCCATTCCATTCCTTTCCATTCCATTCCATTCGGCTGGACTCCATTCCATTCCATTCCATTCCATTCCATTCCATTCCATTCGTTTTGATTCTGTTCCATTCCATTCCATTCCATTCCATTCGTTTTGATTCCATTCCATTCCATTCCATTCCATACGGGTTGATTCCATTCCATTCAATTCCATTCCACTCCATTCCATTCCATTCGATTCCATTCTCGTTGATTCCTTTCCAATCCATTCCATTCCATTCGGGTTATTTCAATTCCATTCCATTCAATTCCACTCGGGTTTATTACATTATATTCCAATCGGGTTGATTCCATTCCATTCCATTCCATTCCATTCGGGTTGATTCCATTCCATTCCATTCCATTCCAATCCGTTCGGAATGATTCCATTCCATTCCATTCCGTTCCATTCCTCTCGGGTTGACTCCATTCCATTCCATTCCGTTCCATTATATTCCATTCCATTCGGGTTGATTCCATTCCATTCCATTCAATTCCATTCCGTTCGTGTTACATCCATTCCATTCCATTCCATTCCATTCCATTTCATTCGGGTTGATTCCATTCCATTCCTTTCCATTCCTTTCCATTAAATTCCATTCGTGTTTATTCCATTCCACTCCAATCCATTTGGGTTGATTCCATTCCATTCCATTCCATTTCATTCCATGCCATTCCATTCCATTCTATTCCATTCGGGTTGATTCCATTCCATTCCACTCCATTACATATGACTTGATTCCATTCCATTCCATTCCATTCCATTCGGCTTTATTCCATTCCATTCCATTCCATTTCATTCGGGTTGATTCCATTCCATTCCATTCCTTTAAATTCGGGTTGACTCCATTCCAATCCATTCCATTCCAGTCATTTCCATTCCATTCGGATTGATTCCATTCCATTCCATTCCTTTCCTTTCCATTCCATTCGGGTTGATTCCATTCCATTCAATTCCATTCGTTTTGATTCCAATCCATTGCATTCCATTCCATTCCATTCCATTCGGGTTGATTCAATTCCATTCCATTCCATTCCATTCCATTTCATTCGGTTTTATTCCATTCCATTCCATTCCATTCCATTCCATTCCATTCCATTTCATTGCATTCCATTCCATTCGGTATGATTCCATTCCATTCCATTCCATTCGGCTTGATTCCATTCCATACCATTCCATTCCATTCGTTTTGTTTCCGTTCCATTCCATTCCATTCCATTCGTTTTGATTCCATTCCATTCCATTCCATTCCATTCGGGTTGATTCCATTCCACTCCATTCCATTCCATTCGATTCCATTCTCGTTGATTCCATTCCAATCCATTCCATTCCATTCGGGTTATTTCAATTCCATTCCTTTCAATTCAACTCGGGTTGATTACATTTTATTCCATTCGGATTGATTCCATTCCATTCCATTCTAATCTATTCGTGTTGATTCCATTCCATTCCATTCCATTCCATTCCATTCCATTCCGTTCGCAATGATTCCATTCCATTCCATTCCATTCGGGTTGATTCCATTCCATTCCATTCCATTAATTTCCATTCCCTTCCATTCGGGTTGATTCCATTCCATTCAATTCCATTCGTTTTGATTCCATTCCATTCCATTCCATTCCATTCCATTCCATTCCATTCCATTGGGGTTGATTCCATTCCATTCCATTCCATTCCATTCCATTCCATTCCATTCCATTCCATTCCATACCATTCAATTCGGGTTGATTCCATTCCATTCCATTCTATTGAATTCGGGTTGTTTCCATTCCATTCCATTCCATTTCTTTCAATTACATATGACTTGATTCCTCGCCATTCCATTCCATTCCATTCCATTCCATTCCATTCCATTCGGGTTGATTCCATTCCATTCCATTCCATTCCATTCCATTTCATTCGGTTTTATTCCATTCCATTCCATTCCATTCCATTCCATTCCATTCCATTCCATTCCATTCCATTTCATTCCATTCGGTATGATTCTATTCCATTCCATTCCATTCGGCTTGATTGCATTCCATTCCATTCCATTCCATTCCAGTCCTTTTGATTCCATTCCATTCCATTCCATTCCATTCGTTTTGATTCCACTCCATTCCATTCCATTCCATTCCATTCGGGTTGATTCCATTCCACTCCATTCCATTCCATTCGATTCCATTCTCGTTGATTCCTTTCCAATCCATTCCATTCCATTCGGGTGATTTCAATTCCATTCCTTTCAATTCCACTCGGGTTGATTACATTTTATTCCATTCGGATTGATTCCATTCCATTCCATTCCATTCCATTCGGGTTGATTCCATTCCATTCCATTCCATTCCATTCCATTCCATTCTATTCCATTCCATTCCATTCGCAATGATTCCATTCCATTCCATTCCATTCCATTACATATGACTTGATTCCATTCCATTCCATTCCATTCCATTCCATTCCATTCCATTCCTTTCCATTCGGGTTGATTTCATTGCATTGAATTGCATTCCATTCCATTCAATTCGAGTTGATTCCATTCCATTCTTTCCATTTCATTCGGTTTTATTCCATTCCATTCCATTCAATTCCATTCCATTCCATTCCATTAGGCTTGATTCCATTCCATTCCATTCCATTCCATTCCATTCCATTCCATTCTTTTTGGTTCCGTTCGATTCCGTTCCATTCCATTCGTTTTGATTCCATTCCATTCCATTCCATTCAATTCGGGTTGATTGCATTCCATTCAATTCCATTCCACTCCATTCCATTCCATTCGATTCCATTCTCGTTGATTCCATTCCAATCCATTCCATTCCATTCGGGTTATTTCAATTCCATTCCATTCAATTCCACTCGGGTTGATTTCATTATATTCCATTCAGGTTGATTCCATTCCATTCCATTCCATTCCATTCGGGTTGATTCCATTCCATTCCATTCCATTCCATTCCATTCCATTCCATTCCATTTCATTCGGAATGATTCCATTCCATTCCATTCCATTCCATTCCGTTACATATGACTTTACACCATTCCATTCCATTCCATTCCTTTCCTTTCCATTCGGGATGATTTCATTGCATTCAATTGCATTCCATTCCATTCCTTTCCATTCCATTCCATTCGGCTTGACTCCATTCCATTCCATTCCATTCCAATCCATTCGTTTTGATTCTGTTCCATTCCAATCCATTCCATTCCATTCCATTCGTTTTGATTCCATTCCATTACATTCCATTCCAATCGGGTTGATTCCATTCCATTCAATTCCATTCCACTCCATTCCATTCCATTCGATTCCATTCTCGTTGATTCCTTTCCAATCCATTCCATTCCACTCGGGTTATTTCAATTCCATTCCATTCAATTCCACTCGGGTTGATTACATTATATTCCATTCGGGTTGATTCCATTCCATTCCATTCCATTCCATTCGGGTTGATTCCATTCCATTCCATTCCATTCGGAATGATTCCATTCCATTCCATTCCGTTCCATTCCTCTCGGGTTGACTCCATTCCATTCCATTCCGTTCCATTACATTCCATTCCATTCGGGTTGATTCCATTCCATTCAATTCCATTCCACTCCATTCCATTCCATTCGATTCCATTCTCGTTGATTCCATTCCAATCCATTCCATTCCATTCGGGTTATTTCAATTCCATTCCATTCAATTCCACTCGGGTTGATTACATTATATTCCATTCAGGTTGATTCCATTCCATTCCATTCCATTCCATTCGGGTTGATTCCATTCCATTCCATTCCATTCCATTCCATTCCATTCCATTCGGAATGATTCCATTCCATTCCATTCCATTCCATTCCATTCCATTCCATTCCATTACATATGACTTGATTCCATTCCATTCCATTCCATTCCTTTCCTTTCGGTATGATTCCATTCCATTCCATTCCATTCGGCTTGATTCCATTCCATACCATTCCATTCCATTCGTTTTGTTTCCGTTCCATTCCATTCCATTCCATTCGTTTTGATTCCATTCCATTCCATTCCATTCCATTCGGGTTGATACCATTCCACTCCATTCCATTCCATTCGATTCCATTCTCGTTGATTCCATTCCAATCCATTCCATTCCATTCGGATTATTTCAATTCCATTCCTTTCAATTCCACTCGGGTTGATTACATTTTATTCCATTCGGGTTGATTCCATTCCATTCCATTCCATTCCATTCGGGTTGATTCCATTCCATTCCATTCCATTCCATTCCATTCCATTCCATTCGCAATGATTCCATTCCATTCCATTCCATTCGGGTTGATTCCATTCCATTCCATTCCATTCCTTTCCATTCCCTCCCATTCGGGTTGATTGCATTCCATTCAATTCCATTCGTTTTGATTCCATTCCATTCCATTCCATTCCACTCCATTCCATTCCATTCGATTCCATTCTTGTTGATTCCACTCCATTCCATTCCATTCCATTCGGGTTATTTCCATTCCATTCGATTCAATTACACTCGGGTTGATTCCATTATATTCTATTCGGGTTGATTCCATTCCATTCCATTCCATTCCATTCCATTCCATTCGGAATGATTCCATTCCATTCCATTCCATTCCATTCCATTCCATTCCGTTACATATGACTTTATTCCATTCCATTCCATTCCATTCCTTTCCTTTCCATTCGGGATGATTTCATTGCATTCAATTGCATTCCATTCCATTCCTTTCCATTCCATTCCATTCGGCTTGACTCCATTCCATTCCATTCCATTCCAATCCATTCGTTTTGATTCTGTTCCATTCCAATCCATTCCATTCCATTCCATTCGTTTTGATTCCATTCCATTACATTCCATTCCAAACGGGTTGATTCCATTCCATTCAATTCCATTCCACTCCATTCCATTCCATTCGATTCCATTCTCGTTGATTCCTTTCCAATCCATTCCATTCCACTCGGGTTATTTCAATTCCATTCCATTCAATTCCACTCGGGTTGATTACATTATATTCCATTCGGGTTGATTCCATTCCATTCCATTCCATTCCATTCGGGTTGATTCCATTCCATTCCATTCCATTCGGAATGATTCCATTCCATTCCATTCCGTTCCATTCCTCTCGGGTTTACTCCATTCCATTCCATTCCGTTCCATTACATTCCATTCCATTCGGGTTGATTCCATTCCATTCAATTCCATTCCACTCCATTCCATTCCATTCGATTCCATTCTCGTTGATTCCATTCCAATCCATTCCATTCCATTCGGGTTATTTCAATTCCATTCCATTCAATTCCACTCGGGTTGATTACATTATATTCCATTCAGGTTGATTCCATTCCATTCCATTCCATTCCATTCGGGTTGATTCCATTCCATTCCATTCCATTCCATTCCATTCCATTCCATTCCATTCGGAATGATTCCATTCCATTCCATTCCATTCCATTCCATTCCATTCCATTCGGTATGATTCCATTCCATTCCATTCCATTCCATTCGGATTGATTCCATTCCATTCCATTCCATTCCATTCCACTACATTCCATTCGGGTTGATTCCATTCCATACCATTCCATTCCATTCGTGTTACATCCATTCCATTCCATTCCATTCCATTCGATTCCTTTCGGGCTGATTCCAAATCATTCCATTCCATTGCGTTCCATTCCATTCCACTCCATTCCCTTCTGGGTGATTCTATTCCATTCCATTCCATTCCATTCCATTACATATGACTTGATTCCATTCCATTCCATTCCATTCCATTCCATTCCATTCCATTCCATTCCATTCGGGTTGATTTCATTGCATTGAATTGCATTCCATTCCATTTAATTCGGGTTGATTCCATTCCATTATTTCCATTTCACTCGGTTTTATTCCATTCCATTCCATTCGATTCCATTCTCGTTGATTCCATTCCAATCCATTCCATTCCATTCGGGTTATTTCAATTCCATTCCATTCAATTCCACTCGGGTTGATTACATTATATTCCATTCAGGTTGATTCCATTCCATTCCATTCCATTCCATTCGGGTTGATTCCATTCCATTCCATTCCATTCCATTCCATTCCATTCCATTCCATTCCATGCCATTCGGAAGGATTCCATTCCATTCCATTCCATTCCATTCCATTCCATTCCATTCCATTCCATTACATTACATATGACTTGATTCCATTCCATTCCATTCCATTCCTTTCCTTTCCATTCGGGATGATTTCATTGCATTCAATTGCATCCCATTCCATTCCTTTCCATTCCATTCCATTCGGCTTGACTCCATTCCATTCCATTCTATTCCATTCCATTCGTTTTGATTCTGTTCCATTCCATTCCATTCCATTCCATTCGTTTTGATTCCATTCCATTACATTCCATTCCATACGGGTTGATTCCATTCCATTCAATTCCATTCCACTCCATTCCATTCCATTCGATTCCATTCTCGTTGATTCCTTTCCAATCCATTCCATTCCACTCGGGTTATTTCAATTCCATTCCATTCAATTCCACTCGGGTTGATTACATTATATTCCATTCGGGTTGATTCCATTCCATTCCATTCCATTCCATTCGGGTTGATTCCATTCCATTCCATTCCATTCCATTCCATTCGGAATGATTCCATTCCATTCCATTCCGTTCCATTCCTCTCTGGTTGACTCCATTCCATTCCATTCCGTTCCATTACATTCCATTCCATTCGGGTTGATTCCATTCCATTCCTTTCCATTCGTGTTACATCCATTCCATTCCATTCCACTCCATTCCATTCGGGTTGATTCCATTCCATTCCTTTCCATTCCTTTCCATTAAATTCCATTCGTGTTTATTCCATTCCATTCCATTCCATTTGGGTTGATTCCATTCCATTCCATTCTATTTCATTCCATGCCATTCCATTCCATTCTATTCCATTCGGGTTGATTCCATTCCATTCCACTCCATTACATATGACTTGATTCCATTCCATTCCATTCCATTCCATTCGGCTTTATTCCATTCCATTCCATTCCATTTCATTTGGGTTGATTCCATTCCATTCCATTCCTTTCCATTCGGGTTGACTCCATTCAAATCCATTCCATTCCAGTCATTTCCATTCCATTCGGATTGATTCCATTCCATTCCATTGCATTCCTTTCCATTCCATTCCATTCGGGTTGATTCCATTCCATTCAATTCCATTCGTTTTGATTCCATTCCATTCCATTCCATTCCATTCGGGTTGATTCCCTTCCATTCCATTCCATTCCATTCCATTCCATTCCATTCCATTCCATACCATTCCATTCGGGTTGATTCCATTCCATTCCATTCTATTGCATTCGGGTTGATTCCATTCCATTCCATTCCATTCCTTTCCATTACATATGACTTGATTCCATTCCATTCCATTCCTTTCCATTCCATTCCATTCCATTCCATTCCCTTCCATTCCGGTTGATTTCATTCCATTCCATTCCTTTCCATTGGGATTGATTCCATTCCATTCTATTCCATTCCATTCCTTTCCATTCCATTCCATTCGGCTTGACTCCATTCCATTCCATTCCATTCCATTCCATTCGTTTTGATTCTGTTCCATTCCATTCCATTCCATTCCATTCGTTTTGATTCCATTCCATTACATTCCATTCCATACGGGTTGATTCCATTCCATTCAATTCCATTCCACTCCATTCCATTCCATTCGATTCCATTCTCGGTGATTCCTTTCCAATCCATTCCATTCCATTCGGGTTATTTCAATTCCATTCCATTCAATTCTACTCGGGTTGATTACATTATATTCCAATCGGGTTGATTCCATTCCATTCCATTCCATTCCATTCGGGTTGATTCCATTCCATTCCATTCCATTCCAATCCATTCGGAATGATTCCATTCCATTCCATTCCGTTCCATTCCTCTCGGGTTGACTCCATTCCATTCCATTCCGTTCCATTACATTCCATTCCATTCGGGTTGATTCCATTCCATTCCTTTCCATTCCTTTCCATTAAATTCCATTCGTGTTTATTCCATTCCATTCCAATCCATTTGGGTTGATTCCATTCCATTCCATTCCATTTCATTCCATGCCATTCCATTCCATTCTATTCCATTCGGGTTGATTCCATTCCATTCCACTCCATTACATATGACTTGATTCCATTCCATTCCATTCCATTCCATTCGGCTTTATTCCATTCCATTCCATTCCATTTCATTCGGGTTGATTCCATTCCATTCCATTCCTTTCCATTCGGGTTGACTCCATTCCAATCCATTCCATTCCAGTCATTTCCATTCCATTCGGATTGATTCCATTCCATTCCATTCCTTTCCTTTCCATTCCATTCCATTCGGGTTGATTCCATTCCATTCAATTCCATTCGTTTTGATTCCAATCCATTCCATTCCATTCCATTCCATTCGGGTTGATTCCATTCCATTCCATTCCATTCCATTCCATTCCATTCCATTCCATTCCATTCCATTCCATACCTTTCCATTCGGGTTGATTCCATTCCATTCCATTCTATTGCATTTGGGTTGATTCCATTCCATTCCAATCCATTCCTTTCCATTACATATGACTTGATTCCATTCCATTCCATTCCATTCCATTCCATTCCATTCCATTGGGGTTGATTCCATTCCATTCCATTCCATTCCATTCCATTTCATTCGGTTTTATTCCATTCCATTCCATTCCATTCCATTCCATTCCATTCCATTCCATTCCATTCCATACCATTCCATTCGGTATGATTCCATTCCATTCCATTCCATTCGGCTTGATTCCATTCCATACCATTCCATTCCATTCGTTTTGTTTCCATTCCATTCCATTCCATTCCATTCGTTTTGATTCCATTCCATTCCATTCCATTCCATTCGGGTTGATTCCATTCCACTCCTTTCCATTCCATTCGATTCCATTCTCGTTGTTTCCTTTCCAATCCATTCCATTCCATTCGGGTTATTTCAATTCCATTCCTCTCAATTCCACTCGGGTTGATTACATTTTATTCCATTCGGGTTGATTCCATTCCATTCCATTCGGGTTGATTCCATTCCATTCCATTCCATTCCATTCCATTCCATTCCATTCCATTCGCAATGATTCCATTCCATTCCATTCCATTCCATTCCTTTCCATTCGGGTTGATTTCATTGCATTGAATTGCATTCCATTCCATTCAATTCGAGTTGATTCCATTCCATTCTTTCCATTTCATTCGGTTTTATTCCATTCCATTCCATTCAATTCCATTCCATTCCATTCCATTTGATTCCATTCCATTCCATTCGGTATGATTCCATTCCATTCCATTCCATTAGGCTTGATTCCATTCCATTCCATTCCATTCCATTCCATTCGTTTTGATTCCGTTCGATTCCGTTCCATTCCATTCGTTTTGTTTCCATTACATTCCATTCCATTCAATTCGGGTTGATTCCATTCCATTCAATTCCATTCCACTCCATTCCATTCCATTCGATTCCATTCTCGTTGATTCCATTCCAATCCATTCCATTCCATTCGGGTTATTTCAATTCCATTCCATTCAATTCCACTCGGGTTGACTTCATTATATTCCATTCAGGTTGATTCCATTCCATTCCATTCCATTCCATTCGGGTTGACTCCATTCCATTCCATTCCATTCCATTCCATTCCATTCCATTCCATTCCATTCCATTCGGAATGATTCCATTCCATTCCATTCCATTCCATTCCATTCCATTACATCTGACTTGATTCCATTCCATTCCATTCCATTCCTTTCCTTTCCATTCGGGATGATTTCATTGCATTCAATTGCATTCCATTCCATTCCTTTCGATTCCATTCCATTCGGCTTGACTCCATTCCATTCCTTTCCATTCCATTCCATTCCATTCGTTTTGATTCTGTTCCATTCCATTCCATTCCATTCCATTCCATTCGTTTTGATTCCATTCCATTACATTCCATTCCATACGGGTTGATTCCATTCCATTCAATTCCATTCCACTACATTCCATTCCATTCGATTCCATTCTCGTTGATTCCTTTCCAATCCATTCCATTCCACTCGGGTTATTTCAATTCCATTCCATTCAATTCCACTCGGGTTGATTACATTATATTCCATTCGGGTTGATTCCATTCCATTCCATTCCATTCCATTCGGGTTGATTCCATTCCATTCCATTCCATTCCATTCCATACGGAATGATTCCATTCCATTCCATTCCGTTCCATTCCTCTCGGGTTGACTCCATTCCATTCCATTCCGTTCCATTACATTCCATTCCATTCGGGTTGATTCCATTCCATTCCATTCCATTCCATTCGTGTTACATCCATTCCACTCCATTCCATTCCATTCCATTCGGGTTGATTCCATTCCACTCCTTTCCATTCCTTTCCATTAAATTCCATTCGTTTTTATTCCTTTCCATTCCATTCCATTTGGGTTGATTCCATTCCATTCCATTCCATTTCATTCCATGCCATTCCATTCCATTCTATTCCATTCGGGTTGATTCCATTCCATTCCACTCCATTACATATGACTTGTTTGCATTCCATTCCATTCCATTCCATTCGGCTTTATTCCATTCCATTCCATTCCATTTCATTCGGGTTGATACCATTCCATTCCATTCCTTTAAATTCGGGTTGACTCCATTCCAATCCATTCCATTCCAGTCATTTCCATTCCATTCGGATTGATTCCATTCCATTCCATTCCATTCCTTTCCATTCCATTCCATTCGGGTTGATTCCATTCCATTCAATTCCATTCGTTTTGATTCCATTCAATTCCATTCCATTCCATTCCATTCCATTCCATTCCATTCGGGTTGATTCCCTTCCATTCCATTCCATTCCATTCCATTCGGGTTGATTCCCTTCCATTCCATTCCATTCCATTCCATTCCATTCCATTCCATTCCATTCCATTCCATACCATTCCATTCCATTCCATTCGGGATGATTCCGTTCCATTCCATTCCATTATGCTTGATTCCATTCCGTTCCATTCCATTCCATTCCATTCCATTCCATTCTTTTTGACTCCATTCCATTCCATTCCATTCCATTCGGGTTGATTACATTCCATTCTATTCCATTCCACTCCATTCCATTCCGTTCGATTCCATTCTCGTTGATTCCATTCCATTCCATTGCATTCCTTTCGAGTTATTTCCATTCCATTCCATTCAATTCCACTCGAGTTGATTCTATTATATTACATTCGGGTTGATTCCATTCCATTCCATCCCATTCCATTGGGGTAGATTGATTCCATTCCATTCCATTCCATTCCATTCAGTTCCATTCCATTCCATTCGGATTGATTCCATTCCATTCCATTCCATTCCATTCCATTCCATTCCATTCAGGTTACATCCATTCCATTCCATTCCATTCCATTCCATTCGGGTTGTTTCCATTCCATTCCATTCCTTTAGATTCGGGTTGACTCCATTCCATTCCAGTCCATTCCATTCCTTTCCATTCCATTGGGATTGATTCCATTCCATTCCATTCCAGTCCATTCCTTTCCATTCCATTCCATTCGGGTTGTATCCATTCCATTCCATTCCATACCATTTGGGTTGATACCATTCCATTCCATTCAATTCCATTCCATTCCATTCGTATTGATTCCATTCCATTCCATTCCATACCATGCCATTCCATTCGTGTTACATCCATTCCATTCCATTCCATTCCATTCCATTCCATTCCATTCCACTCCGGTTGATTCCATTCCATTCCATTCCTTTCCATTCGGGTTGACTCCATTCCATTCCATTCCATTCGTTTCCATTCCATTGGGATTGATTCCATTCCATTCCATTCCATTCCATTCCATTCCTTTCCATTCCATTCCATTCGGCTTGACTCCATTCCATTCCATTCCATTCCATTCCATTCGGAATGATTCCATTCCATTCCATTCCGTTCCATTCCTCTCTGGTTGACTCCATTCCATTCCATTCCTTTCCATTACATTCCATTCCATTCGGGTTGATTCCATTCCATTCCTTTCCATTCGTGTTACATCCATTCCATTCCATTCCACTCCATTCCATTCGGGTTGATTCCATTCCATTCCTTTCCATTCCTTTCCATTAAATTCCATTCGTGTTTATTCCATTCCATTCCATTCCATTTGGGTTGATTCCATTCCATTCCATTCTATTTCATTCCATGCCATTCCATTCCATTCTATTCCATTCGGGTTGATTCCATTCCATTCCACTCCATTACATATGACTTGATTCCATTCCATTCCATTCCATTCCATTCGGCTTTATTCCATTCCATTCCATTCCATTTCATTTGGGTTGATTCCATTCCATTCCATTCCTTTCCATTCGGGTTGACTCCATTCAAATCCATTCCATTCCAGTCATTTCCATTCCATTCGGATTGATTCCATTCCATTCCATTGCATTCCTTTCCATTCCATTCCATTCGGGTTGATTCCATTCCATTCAATTCCATTCGTTTTGATTCCATTCCATTCCATTCCATTCCATTCGGGTTGATTCCCTTCCATTCCATTCCATTCCATTCCATTCCATTCCATTCCATTCCATTCCATTCCATACCATTCCATTCGGGTTGATTCCATTCCATTCCATTCTATTGCATTCGGGTTGATTCCATTCCATTCCATTCCATTCCTTTCCATTACATATGACTTGATTCCATTCCATTCCATTCCTTTCCATTCCATTCCATTCCATTCCATTCCCTTCCATTCCGGTTGATTTCATTCCATTCCATTCCTTTCCATTGGGATTGATTCCATTCCATTCTATTCCATTCCATTCCTTTCCATTCCATTCCATTCGGCTTGACTCCATTCCATTCCATTCCATTCCATTCCATTCGTTTTGATTCTGTTCCATTCCATTCCATTCCATTCCATTCGTTTTGATTCCATTCCATTACATTCCATTCCATACGGGTTGATTCCATTCCATTCAATTCCATTCCACTCCATTCCATTCCATTCGATTCCATTCTCGTTGATTCCTTTCCAATCCATTCCATTCCATTCGTGTTATTTCAATTCCATTCCATTCAATTCTACTCGGGTTGATTACATTATATTCCAATCGGGTTGATTCCATTCCATTCCATTCCATTCCATTCGGGTTGATTCCATTCCATTCCATTCCATTCCAATCCATTCGGAATGATTCCATTCCATTCCATTCCGTTCCATTCCTCTCGGGTTGACTCCATTCCATTCCATTCCGTTCCATTACATTCCATTCCATTCGGGTTGATTCCATTCCATTCCTTTCCATTCCTTTCCATTAAATTCCATTCGTGTTTATTCCATTCCATTCCAATCCATTTGGGTTGATTCCATTCCATTCCATTCCATTTCATTCCATGCCATTCCATTCCATTCTATTCCATTCGGGTTGATTCCATTCCATTCCACTCCATTACATATGACTTGATTCCATTCCATTCCATTCCATTCCATTCGGCTTTATTCCATTCCATTCCATTCCATTTCATTCGGGTTGATTCCATTCCATTCCATTCCTTTCCATTCGGGTTGACTCCATTCCAATCCATTCCATTCCAGTCATTTCCATTCCATTCGGATTGATTCCATTCCATTCCATTCCTTTCCTTTCCATTCCATTCCATTCGGGTTGATTCCATTCCATTCAATTCCATTCGTTTTGATTCCAATCCATTCCATTCCATTCCATTCCATTCGGTTTGATTCCATTCCATTCCATTCCATTCCATTCCATTCCATTCCATTCCATTCCATTCCATTCCATTCCATACCTTTCCATTCGGGTTGATTCCATTCCATTCCATTCTATTGCATTTGGGTTGATTCCATTCCATTCCATTCCATTCCTTTCCATTACATATGACTTGATTCCATTCCATTCCATTCCATTCCATTCCATTCCATTCCATTGGGGTTGATTCCATTCCATTCCATTCCATTCCATTCCATTTCATTCGGTTTTATTCCATTCCATTCCATTCCATTCCATTCCGTTCCATTCCATTCCATTCCATACCATTCCATTCGGTATGATTCCATTCCATTCCATTCCATTCGGCTTGATTCCATTCCATACCATTCCATTCCATTCGTTTTGTTTCCATTCCATTCCATTCCATTCCATTCGTTTTGATTCCATTCCATTCCATTCCATTCCATTCGGGTTGATTCCATTCCACTCCATTCCATTCCATTCGATTCCATTCTCGTTGTTTCCTTTCCAATCCATTCCATTCCATTCGGGTTATTTCAATTCCATTCCTCTCAATTCCACTCGGGTTGATTACATTTTATTCCATTCGGGTTGATTCCATTCCATTCCATTCGGGTTGATTCCATTCCATTCCATTACATTCCATTCCATTCCATTCCATTCCATTCGCAATGATTCCATTCCATTCCATTCCATTCCATTCCTTTCCATTCGGGTTGATTTCATTGCATTGAATTGCATTCCATTCCATTCAATTCGAGTTGATTCCATTCCATTCTTTCCATTTCATTCGGTTTTATTCCATTCCATTCCATTCAATTCCATTCCATTCCATTCCATTTGATTCCATTCCATTCCATTCGGTATGATTCCATTCCATTCCATTCCATTAGGCTTGATTCCATTCCATTCCATTCCATTCCATTCCATTCGTTTTGATTCCGTTCGATTCCGTTCCATTCCATTCGTTTTGTTTCCATTACATTCCATTCCATTCAATTCGGGTTGATTCCATTCCATTCAATTCCATTCCACTCCATTCCATTCCATTCGATTCCATTCTCGTTGATTCCATTCCAATCCATTCCATTCCATTCGGGTTATTTCAATTCCATTCCATTCAATTCCACTCGGGTTGACTTCATTATATTCCATTCAGGTTGATTCCATTCCATTCCATTCCATTCCATTCGGGTTGACTCCATTCCATTCCATTCCATTCCATTCCATTCCATTCCATTCCATTCCATTCGGAATGATTCCATTCCATTCCATTCCATTCCATTCCATTCCATTACATCTGACTTGATTCCATTCCATTCCATTCCATTCCTTTCCTTTCCATTCGGGATGATTTCATTGCATTCAATTGCATTCCATTCCATTCCTTTCGATTCCATTCCATTCGGCTTGACTCCATTCCATTCCTTTCCATTCCATTCCATTCCATTCGTTTTGATTCTGTTCCATTCCATTCCATTCCATTCCATTCCATTCGTTTTGATTCCATTCCATTACATTCCATTCCATACGGGTTGATTCCATTCCATTCAATTCCATTCCACTACATTCCATTCCATTCGATTCCATTCTCGTTGATTCCTTTCCAATCCATTCCATTCCACTCGGGTTATTTCAATTCCATTCCATTCAATTCCACTCGGGTTGATTACATTATATTCCATTCGGGTTGATTCCATTCCATTCCATTCCATTCCATTCGGGTTGATTCCATTCCATTCCATTCCATTCCATTCCATACGGAATGATTCCATTCCATTCCATTCCGTTCCATTCCTCTCGGGTTGACTCCATTCCATTCCATTCCGTTCCATTACATTCCATTCCATTCGGGTTGATTCCATTCCATTCCATTCCATTCCATTCGTGTTACATCCATTCCACTCCATTCCATTCCATTCCATTCGGGTTGATTCCATTCCACTCCTTTCCATTCCTTTCCATTAAATTCCATTCGTTTTTATTCCTTTCCATTCCATTCCATTTGGGTTGATTCCATTCCATTCCATTCCATTTCATTCCATGCCATTCCATTCCATTCTATTCCATTCGGGTTGATTCCATTCCATTCCACTCCATTACATATGACTTGTTTGCATTCCATTCCATTCCATTCCATTCGGCTTTATTCCATTCCATTCCATTCCATTTCATTCGGGTTGATACCATTCCATTCCATTCCTTTAAATTCGGGTTGACTCCATTCCAATCCATTCCATTCCAGTCATTTCCATTCCATTCGGATTGATTCCATTCCATTCCATTCCATTCCTTTCCATTCCATTCCATTCGGGTTGATTCCATTCCATTCAATTCCATTCGTTTTGATTCCATTCAATTCCATTCCATTCCATTCCATTCCATTCCATTCCATTCGGGTTGATTCCCTTCCATTCCATTCCATTCCATTCCATTCGGGTTGATTCCCTTCCATTCCATTCCATTCCATTCCATTCCATTCCATTCCATTCCATTCCATTCCATTCCATACCATTCCATTCCATTCCATTCGGGATGATTCCGTTCCATTCCATTCCATTATGCTTGATTCCATTCCGTTCCATTCCATTCCATTCCATTCCATTCCATTCTTTTTGACTCCATTCCATTCCATTCCATTCCATTCGGGTTGATTACATTCCATTCTATTCCATTCCACTCCATTCCATTCCGTTCGATTCCATTCTCGTTGATTCCATTCCATTCCATTGCATTCCTTTCGAGTTATTTCCATTCCATTCCATTCAATTCCACTCGAGTTGATTCTATTATATTACATTCGGGTTGATTCCATTCCATTCCATCCCATTCCATTGGGGTAGATTGATTCCATTCCATTCCATTCCATTCCATTCAGTTCCATTCCATTCCATTCGGATTGATTCCATTCCATTCCATTCCATTCCATTCCATTCCATTCCATTCAGGTTACATCCATTCCATTCCATTCCATTCCATTCCATTCGGGTTGTTTCCATTCCATTCCATTCCTTTAGATTCGGGTTGACTCCATTCCATTCCAGTCCAGTCCATTCCTTTCCATTCCATTCCATTCGGGTTGTATCCATTCCATTCCATTCCATACCATTTGGGTTGATACCATTCCATTCCATTCAATTCCATTCCATTCCATTCGTATTGATTCCATTCCATTCCATTCCATACCATGCCATTCCATTCGTGTTACATCCATTCCATTCCATTCCATTCCATTCCATTCCATTCCATTCCACTCCGGTTGATTCCATTCCATTCCATTCCTTTCCATTCGGGTTGACTCCATTCCATTCCATTCCATTCGTTTCCATTCCATTGGGATTGATTCCATTCCATTCCATTCCATTCCATTCCATTCCTTTCCATTCCATTCCATTCGGCTTGACTCCATTCCATTCCATTCCATTCCATTCGTTTTGGTTCTGTTCCATTCCATTCCATTCCATTCCATTCGTTTTGATTCCATTCCATTACATTCCATTCCATACGGGTTGATTCCATTCCATTCAATTCCATTCCACTCCATTCCATTCCATTCGATTCCATTCTCGTTGATTCCTTTCCAATCCATTCCATTCCATTCGGGTTATTTCAATTCCATTCCATTCAATTCCACTCGGGTTGATTACATTATATTCCATTCTGGTTGATTCCATTCCATTCCATTCCATTCCATTCGGGTTGATTCCATTCCATTCCATTCCATTCCATTCCATTCCATTCGGAATGATTCCATTCCATTCCATTCCGTTCCATTCCTCTCGGGTTGACTCCATTCCATTCCATTCCGTTCCATTACATTCCATTCCATTCGGGTTGATTCCATTCCATTCCATTCCATTCCATTCCGTTCGTGTTACATCCATTCCATTCCATTCCATTCCATTCCATTCTATTCCATTCCATTCGGGTTGATTCCATTCCATTCCTTTCCATTGCTTTCCATTAAATTCCATTCGTGTTTATTCCATTCCATTCCATTCCATTTTGGTTGATTCCATTCCATTCCATTCCATTTCATTCCATGCCATTCCATTCCATTCTATTCCATTCGGGTTGATTCCATTCCATTCCACTCCATTACATATGACTTGATTCCATTCCATTCCATTCCATTCCATTCGGCTTTATTCCATTCCATTCCATTCCATTTCATTCGGGTTGATTCCATTCCATTCCATTCCTTTCCATTCGGGTTGACTCCATTCCATTCCATTCCATTCCATTCCATTCCATTCCTTTCCATTCCATTCCATTCGGGTTGGTTCCATTCCATTCAATTCCATTCGTTTTGATTCCATTCCATTCCATTCCATTCCATTCCATTCCATTCCATTCCATTCGGGTTGATTCCATTCCATTCCATTCCATTCCATTCCATACCATTCCATTCGGGTTGATTCCATTCCATTCCATTCTATTGCATTCGGGTTGATTCCATTCCATTCCATTCCCTTCCTTTCCATTACATATGACTTGATTCCATTCCATTCCATTCCATTCCATTCCATTCCATTCCATTCGGGTTGATTCCATTCCATTCCATTCCATTCCATTGCATTTCATTAGGTTTTATTCCATTCCATTCCATTCCATTCCATTCCATTCCATTTCCTTCCATTCCATTCCATTCGGTATGATTCCATTCCATTCCATTCCATTCCATTCCATTCCATTCCATTCGGCTTGATTCCATTCCATTCCATTCCATTCCATTCCATTCCATTCGTTTTGATTCCGTTCCATTCCATTCCATTCCATTCGTTTTGATTCCATTCCATTCCATTCCATTCCATTCGGGTTGATTCCATTCCACTCCATTCCATTCCATTCGATTCCATTCTCTTTGATTCCATTCCAATCCATTCCATTCCATTCGAGTTATTTCAATTCCATTCCTTTCAATTCCACTCGGTTTCATTACATTTTATTCCATTCGGGTTGATTGCATTCCATTCCATTCCATTCCTTTCGGGTTGATTCCATTCCATTCCATTCCATTCCATTCCATTCCTTTCGGGTTGATTCCATTGCATTCCATTCCATTCCATCCCATTCGGAATGATTCCAGTCCATTCCATTCCGTTCCATTCCTCTCGGGTTGACTCCATTCCATTCCATTCCGTTCCATTCCATTCCATTCCATTCGGGTTGATTCCATTCCATTCCATTCCATTCCATTCCATTCGTGTTACATCCATTCCATTCCATTCCATTACATTACATTCCATTCGGGTTGATTCCATTCCATTCCTTTCCATTCCTTTCCATTAAATTCCATTCGTGTTTATTCCATTCCATTCCATTCCATTTGGGTTGATTCCATTCCATTCCATTCCATTTCATTCCATGCCATTCCATTCCATTCTATTCCATTCGGGTTCATTCCATTCCATTCCACTCCATTACATATGACTTGATTCCATTCTATTCCATTCCATTCCATTCGGCTTTATTCCATTCCATTCCATTCCATTTCATTCGGGTTGATTCCATTCCATTCCATTCCTTTCCATTCGGGTTGACTCCATTCCAATCCACTCCATTCCAGTCATTTCCATTCCATTCGGATTGATTCCATTCCATTCCATTCCATTTCTTTCCATTCCATTCCATACGGGTTGATTCCATTCCATTCAATTCCATTCGTTTTGATTCCATTCCATTCCATTCCATTCCATTCCATTCCATTCCATTCCATTCCATTCCATTCGGGTTGATTCCATTCCATTCCATTCCATTCCATTCCATTCCATTCCATTCCATTCCATTCCATACCATTCCATTCGGGTTGATTCCATTCCATTCCATTCTATTGCATTCGGGTTGATTCCATTCCATTCCATTCCATTCCTTTCCATTACATATGACTTGATTCCATTCCATTCCATTCCATTCCATTCCATTCCATTCCATTCCATTCCATTCCATTCCATTCCATTCCATTCCATTCGGGTTGATTCCATTCCATTCCATTCCATTCCATTCCATTTCATTCGGTTTTATTCCATTCCATTCCATTCCATTCCATTCCATTCCATTCCATTCCATTCCATTCCATTTCATTCCATTCCATTCCATTAGGTATGATTCCATTCCATTCCATTCCATTCGGTTTGATTCCATTCCATTCCATTCCATTGGTTTTGATTCCGTTCCATTCTATTCCATTCCATTCGTTTTGATTCCATTCCATTCCATTCCATTCCATTCGTGTTGATTCCATTCCACTCCATTCCATTCCATTCGATTCCATTCTCTTTGATTCCATTCCAATCCATTCCATTCCATTCGTGTTATTTCAATTCCATTCCTTTAAATTCCACTCGGGTTGATTACATTTTATTCCATTCGGGTTTATTGCATTCCATTCCATTGCATTCCATTCGGGTTGATTCCATTCCATTCCATTCCATTCCATTCCATTCCATTCCATTCCATTCCATTCCATTCCATTCGCAATGATTCCATTCCATTCCATTCCATTCAATTCCATTACATATGACTTGATTCCATTCCATTCCTTTCCATTCGGGTTGATTTCATTGCATTGAATTGCATTCCATTCCATTCAATTCGGGTTGATTCCATTCCATTCCATTCCATTTCATTCGGTATTATTCCATTCCATTCCATTCCATTCCATTCCATTCCATTTCATTCCATTCCATTCCATTCGGTATGATTCCATTCCATTCCATTCCATTAGGCTTGATTCCATTCCATTCCATTCCATTCCATTCCATTCGTTTTGATTCCGTTCGATTCCGTTCCATTCCATTCGTTTGATTCCATTACATTCCATTCCATTCAATTCGGGTTGATTCCATTACATTCAATTCCATTCCACTCCATTCCATTCCATTCGATTCCATTCTCGTTGATTCCATTCCAATCCATTCCATTCCATTCGGGTTATTTCAATTCCATTCCATTCAATTCCACTCGGGTTGATTACATTATATTCCATTCAGGTTGATTCCATTCCATTCCATTCCATTCCATTCGGGTTGATTCCATTCCATTCCATTCCATTCCTTTCCATTCCATTGGGATTGATTCCATTCCATTCCATTCCATTCCATTCCGTTCCTTTCCATTCCATTCCATTCGGGTTGAATCCATTCCATTCCATTCCATACCATTTGGGTTGATACCATTCCATTCCATTCCATTCCATTCCATTACATTCCGGTTGATTCCATTCCATTCCATTCCTTTCCATTGGGATTGATTCCATTCCTTTCCATTCCATTCCATTCCTTTCCATTCCATTCTATTCTGCATGACTCCATTCCATTCCATTCCATTCCATTCCATTCCATTCCATTCCATTCGTTTTGATTCTGTTCCATTCCTTTCCATTCCATTCCATTCGGGTTGAATCCATTCCATTCCATTCCATACCATTTGGGTTGATACCATTCCATTCCATTCCATTCCATTCAGATTGATTCCATTCCATTCCATTCCATTCCATACCATGCCATTCAATTCGTGTTACATCCATTCCATTCCATTCCATTCCATTCCATTCCATTCCATTCCATTCCATTCCATTCCATTCCGGTTGATTCCATTCCATTCCATTCCTTTCCATTCGGGTTGACTCCATTCCATTCCATTCCATTCCTTTCCATTCCATTCCATTCCATTCCTTTCCATTCCATTCCATTCGGCTTGACTCCATTCCATTCCTTTCCATTCCATTCCATTCCATTCGTTTTAATTCTGTTCCATTCCATTCCATTCCATTCCATTCGTTTTGATTCCATTCCATTACATTCCATTCCATACGGGTTGATTCCATTCCATTCAATTCCATTCCACTCCATTCCATGCCATTCGATTCCATTCTCGTTGATTCCTTTCCATTCCATTCCATTCCATTCGTGTTATTTCAATTCCATTCCATTCACTTCCACTCGGGTTGATTACATTATATTCCATTCGGGTTGATTCCAATCCATTCCATTCCATTCCATTCGGGATGATTGAATTCCACTCCATTCCTTTCCAATCCATTAGGAATGATTCCATTCCATTCCATTCCGATCCTTTCCTCTCGGTTTGACTCCATTCCATTCCATTCCGTTCCATTACATTCCATTCCATTCGGGTTGATTCCATTCCATTCCATTCCATTCCATTCCGTTCGTGTTACATCCATTCCATTCCATTCCATTCCATTCCATTCCATTCGGGTTGATTCCATTCCATTCCTTTCCATTCCTTTCCATTAAATTCCATTCGTGTTTATTCCATTCCATTCCATTCCATTTGGGTTGATTCCATTCCATTCCATTCCATTTCATTCCATGCCTTTCCATTCCATTCTATTCCATTCGGGTTGATTCCATTCCATTCCACTCCATTACATGTGACTTGATGCCATTCCATTCCATTCCATTCCATTCGGCTTTATTACATTCCATTCCATTCCATTTCATTCGGGTTGATTCCATTCCATTCCATTCCTTTCCATTCGGGTTGACTCCATTCCAATCCATTCCATTCCAGTCATTTCCATTCCATTCGGATTGATTCCATTCCATTCCATTCCATTCCTTTCCATTCCATTCCATTCTGGTTGATTCCATTCAATTCAATTCCATTCGTTTTGATTCCATTCCATTCCATTCCATTCCATTCGGGTTGATTCCCTTCCCTTCCATTCCATTCCATTCCATTCCATTCCATTCCATTCCATTCCATTCGGGTTGATTCCATTCCATTCCATTCTATTGCATTCGGGTTGATTCCATTCCATTCCATTCCATTCCTTTCCATTACATATGACTTGATTCCATTCCATTCCATTCCATTCCATTCCATTCCATTCCATTCCGGTTGATTTCATTCCATTCCATTCCTTTCCATTGGGATTGATTCCATTCCATTCCATTCCATTCCTTTCCATTCCATTCCATTCGGCTTGACTCCATTCCATTCCATTCCATTCCATTCCATTCCATTCCATTCCATTCGTTTTGATTCTGTTCCATTCCATTCCATTCCATTCCATTCGTTTTGATTCCATTCCATTACATTACATTCCATACGGGTTGATTCCATTCCATTCAATTCCATTCCACTCCATTCCATTCCATTCGATTCCATTCTCGTTGATTCCTTTCCAATCCATTCCATTCCATTCGGGTTATTTCAATTCCATTCCTTTCAATTCCACTCGGGTTGATTACATTTTATTCCATTCGGGTTGATTCCATTCCATTCCATTCCATTCCATTCGGGTTGATTCCATTCCATTCCATTCCATTCCATTCCATTCCATTCCATTCCATTCCCTTCGCAATGATTCCATTCCATTCCATTCCATTCCATTCCATTCCATTACATATGACTTGATTCCATTCCATTCCATTCCATTCCATTCCATTCCATTCCATTCCTTTCCATTCGGGTTGATTTCATTGCATTGAATTGCATTCCATTCCATTAAATTCGAGTTGATTCCATTCCATTCTTTCCATTTCATCCGGTTTTATTCCATTCCATTCCATTCAATTCCATTGCATTCCATTCCATTTCATTCCATTCCATTCCATTCGGTATGATTCCATTCCATTCCATTCCATTCCTTTTGGTTCCGTTCGATTCCGTTCCATTCCATTCGTTTTGATTCCATTCCATTCCATTCCATTCAATTCGTGTTGATTCCATTCCATTCAATTCCATTCCACTCCATTCCATTCCATTCGATTCCATTCTCGTTGATTCCATTCCAATCCATTCCATTCCATTCGGGTTATTTCAATTCCATTCCCTTCAATTCCACTCGGGTTGACTTCATTATATTCCATTCAGGTTGATTCCATTCCATTCCATTCCATTCCATTCGGGTTGACTCCATTCCATTCCATTCCATTCCATTCCATTCCATTATATTACATTACTTTCGGAATGATTCCATTCCATTCCATTCCATTCCATTCCATTCCATTCCATTCCATTACATATGACTTTATTCCATTCCATTCCATTCCATTCCTTTCCTTTCCATTCGGGATGATTTCATTGCATTCAATTGCATTCCATTCCATTCCTTTCCATTCCATTCCATTCGGCTTGACTCCATTCCATTCCATTCCATTCCATTCCATTCGTTTTGATTCTGTTCCATTCCATTCCATTCCATTCCATTCCATTCCATTCGTTTTGATTCCATTCCATTACATTCCATTCCATACGGGTTGATTCCATTCCATTCAATTCCATTCCACTCCATTCCATTCCATTCGATTCCATTCTCGTTGATTCCTTTCCAATCCATTCCATTCCACTCGGGTTGTTTCAATTCCATTCCATTCAATTCCACTCGGGTTGATTACATTATATTCCATTCGGGTTGATTCCATTCCATTCCATTCCATTCCATTCCATTCGGGTTGATTCCATTCCATTCCATTCCATTCCATTCCATTCGGAATGATTCCATTCCATTCCATTCCGTTCCATTCCTCTCGGGTTGACTCCATTCCATTCCATTCTGTTCCATTACATTCCATTCCATTCGGGTTGATTCCATTCCATTCAATTCCATTCCACTCCATTCCATTCCATTCGATTCCATTCTCGTTGATTCCATTCCAATCCATTCCATTCCATTCGGGTTATTTCAATTCCATTCCATTCAGTTCCACTCGGGTTGATTACATTATATTCCATTCAGGTTGATTCCATTCCATTCCATTCCATTCCATTCCATTCGGGTTGATTCCATTCCATTCCATTCCATTCCATTCCATTCCATTCCACTCGGAATGATTCCATTCCATTCCATTCAATTCCATTCCATTCCATTACATAAGACTTGATTCCATTCCATTCCTTTCCTTTCCATTCGGGATGATTTCATTGCATTCAATTGCATTCCATTCCATTCAATTCGGGTTGATTCCATTCCATTCCATTCCATTCCATTCGGTTTTATTCCATTCCCTTCCATTCCTTTCCATTCCATTTCATTCCATTCCATTCCTTTCGGGATGATTCCATTCCATTCCATTCCATTCCATTCAGCTTGATTCCTTTCCATTCCGTTCCATTCCACTCCATTCCATTCGTTCTAATTCCATTCCATTCCATTCCATTCCAATCCATTCCATTCGTTTTGATTCCATTCCATTCCATTCCATTCCATTCGTGTTGATTCCATTCCATTCCATTTCATTCCATTCCATTCCATTCCATTCGGCTTGATTCCATTCCCTTCCGTTACTTTTCATTCCATTCCATTCGTTTTGATTCCATTCCATTCCATTCCATTCCATTCCATTCGGGTTGATTCCATTCAATTCAATTCCATTCCACTCCATTCCATTCCATTCGATTCCATTCTCGTTGATTCCACTCCATTCCATTCCATTCCATTCGGGTTATTTCCATTCCATTCGATTCAATTACACTCGGGTTGATTCCATTATATTCTATTCGGGTTGATTCCATTCATTCCATTCCATTCCATTCGGGTTGATTCCATTCCATTCCATTCCATTCCATTCGGATTGAATGCATTCCATTCCATTCCATTCCATTCCATTTGTTTCCATTCCTTTGCGGTTGACTCCATTCCATTCCATTCCATTCCATTCCATTCCACTCCATTCCATTCGGGTTGATTCCATTCCATTCCATTCCATTCCATTCGTGTTACATCCATTCCATTCCATTCCATTCCATTCCATTCCTTTCGGGTTGATTCCAAATCATTCCATTCCATTGCGTTCCATTCCATTCCACTCCATTCCCTTCTGGGTGATTCTATTCCATTCCATTCCATTCCATTCCATTACATATGACTTGATTCCATTCCATTCCATTCCATTCCATTCCATTCGGGTTGATTTCATTGCATTGAATTGCATCCCATTCCATTCAATTCGGGTTGATTCCATTCCATTATTTCCATTTCACTCGGTTTTATTCCATTCCATTCCATTCGATTCCATTCTCGTTGATTCCATTCCAATCCATTCCATTCCATTCGGGTTATTTCAATTCCATTCCATTCAATTCCACTCGGGTTGATTACATTATATTCCATTCAGGTTGATTCCATTCCATTCCATTCCATTCCATTCGGGTTGATTCCATTCCATTCCATTCCATTCCATTCCATTCCATTCCATTCCATTCCATTCGGAATGATTCCATTCCATTCCATTCCATTCCATTCCATTCCATTACATATGACTTGATTCCATTCCATTCCATTCCATTCCTTTCCTTTCCATTCGGGATGATTTCATTGCATTCAATTGCATTCCATTCCATTCCTTTCCATTCCATTCCATTCGGCTTGACTCCATTCCATTCCATTCGATTCCATTCCATTCGTTTTGATTCCATTCCATTCCATTCCATTCCATTCGGGTTGATTCCATTCCATTCCATTCCATTCCATTCCATTCGGGTTGATTCCATTCCATTCCATTCCATTCCATTCCATTCCATTCGGAATGTTTCCATTCCATTCCATTCCGTTCCATTCCCCTCGGGTTGACTCCATTCCATTCCATTCCGTTCCATTACATTCCATTCCATTCGGGTTGATTCCATTCCATTCCATTCGTGTTACATCCATTCCATTCCATTCCATTCCATTCCATTCCATTCCATTCCATTCCATTCCGGTTGATTCCATTCCATTCCTTTCCATTCCTTTCCATTAAATTCCATTCGTGTTTATTCCATTCCATTCCATTCCATTTGGGTTGATTCCATTCCATCCCATTCCATTTCATTCCATGCCATTCCATTCCATTCTATTCCATTCGGGTTGATTCCATTCCATTCCACTCCATTACATATGACTTGATGCCATTCCATTCCATTCCATTCCATTCGGCTTTATTCCATTCCATTCCATTCCATTTCATTCGGGTTGATTCCATTCCATTCCATTCCTTTCCATTCGGGTTGACTCCATTCCAATCCATTCCATTCCATTCATTTCCATTCCATTCGGATTGATTCCATTCCATTCCATTCCATTCCTTTCCATTCCATTCCATTCTGGTTGATTCCCTTCAATTCAATTCCATTCGTTTTGATTCCATTCCATTCCATTCCATTCCATTCGGGTTGATTCCCTTCCCTTCCATTCCATTCCATTCCATTCTATTGCATTCGGGTTGATTCCATTCCATTCCATTCCATTCCTTTCCATTACATATGACTTGATTCCATTCCATTCCATTCCATTCCATTCCATTCCATTCCATTCCATTCCATTCCATTCGGGTTGATTCCATTCCATTCCATTCCATTCCATTCCATTTCATTCGGTTTTATTCCATTCCATTCCATTCCATTCCATTCCATTCCATTCCATTCCATTCCATTCCATTTCATTCCATTCCATTCCATTCGGTATGATTCCATTCCATTCCATTCCATTCGGGTTGATTCCATTCCATTCCATTCCATTCGTTTTGATTCCGTTCCATTCTATTCCATTCCATTCGTTTTGATTCCATTCCATTCCATTCCATTCCATTCGTGTTGATTCCATTCCACTCCATTCCATTCCATTCGATTCCATTCTCGTTGATTCCATTCCAATCCATTCCATTCCATTCGTGTTATTTCAATTCCATTCCTTTAAATTCCACTCGGGTTGATTACATTTTATTCCATTCGGGTTTATTGCATTCCATTCCATTGCATTCCATTCGGGTTGATTCCATTCCATTCCATTCCATTCCATTCCATTCCATTCCATTCCATTCCATTCGCAATGATTCCATTCCATTCCATTCCATTCAATTCCATTACATATGACTTGATTCCATTCCATTCCTTTCCATTCGGGTTGATTTCATTGCATTGAATTGCATTCCATTCCATTCAATTCGGGTTGATTCCATTCCATTCCATTCCATTTCATTCGGTATTATTCCATTCCATTCCATTCCATTCCATTTCATTCCATTCCATTCCATTCGGTATGATTCCATTCCATTCCATTCCATTAGGCTTGATTCCATTCCATTCCATTCCATTCCATTCCATTCGTTTTGATTCCGTTCGATTCCGTTCCATTCCATTCGTTTGATTCCATTACATTCCATTCCATTCAATTCGGGTTGATTCCATTACATTCAATTCCATTCCACTCCATTCCATTCCATTCGATTCCATTCTCGTTGATTCCATTCCAATCCATTCCATTCCATTCGGGTTATTTCAATTCCATTCCATTCAATTCCACTCGGGTTGATTACATTATATTCCATTCAGGTTGATTCCATTCCATTCCATTCCATTCCATTCGGGTTGATTCCATTCCATTCCATTCCATTCCTTTCCATTCCATTGGGATTGATTCCATTCCATTCCTTTCCATTCCTTTCCATTAAATTCCATTCGTGTTTATTCCATTCCATTCCATTCCATTTGGGTTGATTCCATTCCATTCCATTCCATTTCATTCCATGCCTTTCCATTCCATTCTATTCCATTCGGGTTGATTCCATTCCATTCCACTCCATTACATGTGACTTGATGCCATTCCATTCCATTCCATTCCATTCGGCTTTATTACATTCCATTCCATTCCATTTCATTCGGGTTGATTCCATTCCATTCCATTCCTTTCCATTCGGGTTGACTCCATTCCAATCCATTCCATTCCAGTCATTTCCATTCCATTCGGATTGATTCCATTCCATTCCATTCCATTCCTTTCCATTCCATTCCATTCTGGTTGATTCCATTCAATTCAATTCCATTCGTTTTGATTCCATTCCATTCCATTCCATTCCATTCGGGTTGATTCCCTTCCCTTCCATTCCATTCCATTCCATTCCATTCCATTCCATTCCATTCCATTCCATTCGGGTTGATTCCATTCCATTCCATTCTATTGCATTCGGGTTGATTCCATTCCATTCCATTCCATTCCTTTCCATTACATATGACTTGATTCCATTCCATTCCATTCCATTCCATTCCATTCCATTCCATTCCGGTTGATTTCATTCCATTCCATTCCTTTCCATTGGGATTGATTCCATTCCATTCCATTCCATTCCTTTCCATTCCATTCCATTCGGCTTGACTCCATTCCATTCCATTCCATTCCATTCCATTCCATTCCATTCCATTCGTTTTGATTCTGTTCCATTCCATTCCATTCCATTCCATTCGTTTTGATTCCATTCCATTACATTACATTCCATACGGGTTGATTCCATTCCATTCAATTCCATTCCACTCCATTCCATTCCATTCGATTCCATTCTCGTTGATTCCTTTCCAATCCATTCCATTCCATTCGGGTTATTTCAATTCCATTCCTTTCAATTCCACTCGGGTTGATTACATTTTATTCCATTCGGGTTGATTCCATTCCATTCCATTCCATTCCATTCGGGTTGATTCCATTCCATTCCATTCCATTCCATTCCATTCCATTCCATTCCATTCCCTTCGCAATGATTCCATTCCATTCCATTCCATTCCATTCCATTCCATTACATATGACTTGATTCCATTCCATTCCATTCCATTCCATTCCATTCCATTCCATTCCTTTCCATTCGGGTTGATTTCATTGCATTGAATTGCATTCCATTCCATTAAATTCGAGTTGATTCCATTCCATTCTTTCCATTTCATCCGGTTTTATTCCATTCCATTCCATTCAATTCCATTGCATTCCATTCCATTTCATTCCATTCCATTCCATTCGGTATGATTCCATTCCATTCCATTCCATTCCTTTTGGTTCCGTTCGATTCCGTTCCATTCCATTCGTTTTGATTCCATTCCATTCCATTCCATTCAATTCGTGTTGATTCCATTCCATTCAATTCCATTCCACTCCATTCCATTCCATTCGATTCCATTCTCGTTGATTCCATTCCAATCCATTCCATTCCATTCGGGTTATTTCAATTCCATTCCATTCAATTCCACTCGGGTTGACTTCATTATATTCCATTCAGGTTGATTCCATTCCATTCCATTCCATTCCATTCGGGTTGACTCCATTCCATTCCATTCCATTCCATTCCATTCCATTATATTACATTACTTTCGGAATGATTCCATTCCATTCCATTCCATTCCATTCCATTCCATTCCATTCCATTACATATGACTTTATTCCATTCCATTCCATTCCATTCCTTTCCTTTCCATTCGGGATGATTTCATTGCATTCAATTGCATTCCATTCCATTCCTTTCCATTCCATTCCATTCGGCTTGACTCCATTCCATTCCATTCCATTCCATTCCATTCGTTTTGATTCTGTTCCATTCCATTCCATTCCATTCCATTCCATTCCATTCGTTTTGATTCCATTCCATTACATTCCATTCCATACGGGTTGATTCCATTCCATTCAATTCCATTCCACTCCATTCCATTCCATTCGATTCCATTCTCGTTGATTCCTTTCCAATCCATTCCATTCCACTCGGGTTGTTTCAATTCCATTCCATTCAATTCCACTCGGGTTGATTACATTATATTCCATTCGGGTTGATTCCATTCCATTCCATTCCATTCCATTCGTGTTACATCCATTCCATTCCATTCCATTCCATTCCATTCCTTTCGGGTTGATTCCAAATCATTCCATTCCATTGCGTTCCATTCCATTCCACTCCATTCCCTTCTGGGTGATTCTATTCCATTCCATTCCATTCCATTCCATTACATATGACTTGATTCCATTCCATTCCATTCCATTCCATTCCATTCGGGTTGATTTCATTGCATTGAATTGCATCCCATTCCATTCAATTCGGGTTGATTCCATTCCATTATTTCCATTTCACTCGGTTTTATTCCATTCCATTCCATTCGATTCCATTCTCGTTGATTCCATTCCAATCCATTCCATTCCATTCGGGTTATTTCAATTCCATTCCATTCAATTCCACTCGGGTTGATTACATTATATTCCATTCAGGTTGATTCCATTCCATTCCATTCCATTCCATTCGGGTTGATTCCATTCCATTCCATTCCATTCCATTCCATTCCATTCCATTCCATTCCATTCCATTCGGAATGATTCCATTCCATTCCATTCCATTCCATTCCATTCCATTACATATGACTTGATTCCATTCCATTCCATTCCATTCCTTTCCTTTCCATTCGGGATGATTTCATTGCATTCAATTGCATTCCATTCCATTCCTTTCCATTCCATTCCATTCGGCTTGACTCCATTCCATTCCATTCGATTCCATTCCATTCGTTTTGATTCCATTCCATTCCATTCCATTCCATTCGGGTTGATTCCATTCCATTCCATTCCATTCCATTCCATTCGGGTTGATTCCATTCCATTCCATTCCGTTCCATTCCCCTCGGGTTGACTCCATTCCATTCCATTCCGTTCCATTACATTCCATTCCATTCGGGTTGATTCCATTCCATTCCATTCGTGTTACATCCATTCCATTCCATTCCATTCCATTCCATTCCATTCCATTCCATTCCATTCCGGTTGATTCCATTCCATTCCTTTCCATTCCTTTCCATTAAATTCCATTCGTGTTTATTCCATTCCATTCCATTCCATTTGGGTTGATTCCATTCCATCCCATTCCATTTCATTCCATGCCATTCCATTCCATTCTATTCCATTCGGGTTGATTCCATTCCATTCCACTCCATTACATATGACTTGATGCCATTCCATTCCATTCCATTCCATTCGGCTTTATTCCATTCCATTCCATTCCATTTCATTCGGGTTGATTCCATTCCATTCCATTCCTTTCCATTCGGGTTGACTCCATTCCAATCCATTCCATTCCATTCATTTCCATTCCATTCGGATTGATTCCATTCCATTCCATTCCATTCCTTTCCATTCCATTCCATTCTGGTTGATTCCCTTCAATTCAATTCCATTCGTTTTGATTCCATTCCATTCCATTCCATTCCATTCGGGTTGATTCCCTTCCCTTCCATTCCATTCCATTCCATTCTATTGCATTCGGGTTGATTCCATTCCATTCCATTCCATTCCTTTCCATTACATATGACTTGATTCCATTCCATTCCATTCCATTCCATTCCATTCCATTCCATTCCATTCCATTCCATTCCATTCGGGTTGATTCCATTCCATTCCATTCCATTCCATTCCATTTCATTCGGTTTTATTCCATTCCATTCCATTCCATTCCATTCCATTCCATTCCATTCCATTCCATTCCATTTCATTCCATTCCATTCCATTCGGTATGATTCCATTCCATTCCATTCCATTCGGGTTGATTCCATTCCATTCCATTCCATTCGTTTTGATTCCGTTCCATTCTATTCCATTCCATTCGTTTTGATTCCATTCCATTCCATTCCATTCCATTCGTGTTGATTCCATTCCACTCCATTCCATTCCATTCGATTCCATTCTCGTTGATTCCATTCCAATCCATTCCATTCCATTCGTGTTATTTCAATTCCATTCCTTTAAATTCCACTCGGGTTGATTACATTTTATTCCATTCGGGTTTATTGCATTCCATTCCATTGCATTCCATTCGGGTTGATTCCATTCCATTCCATTCCATTCCATTCCATTCCATTCCATTCCATTCCATTCCATTCGCAATGATTCCATTCCATTCCATTCCATTCAATTCCATTACATATGACTTGATTCCATTCCATTCCTTTCCATTCGGGTTGATTTCATTGCATTGAATTGCATTCCATTCCATTCAATTCGGGTTGATTCCATTCCATTCCATTCCATTTCATTCGGTATTATTCCATTCCATTCCATTCCATTCCATTTCATTCCATTCCATTCCATTCGGTATGATTCCATTCCATTCCATTCCATTAGGCTTGATTCCATTCCATTCCATTCCATTCCATTCCATTCGTTTTGATTCCGTTCGATTCCGTTCCATTCCATTCGTTTGATTCCATTACATTCCATTCCATTCAATTCGGGTTGATTCCATTACATTCAATTCCATTCCACTCCATTCCATTCCATTCGATTCCATTCTCGTTGATTCCATTCCAATCCATTCCATTCCATTCGGGTTATTTCAATTCCATTCCATTCAATTCCACTCGGGTTGATTACATTATATTCCATTCAGGTTGATTCCATTCCATTCCATTCCATTCCATTCGGGTTGATTCCATTCCATTCCATTCCATTCCTTTCCATTCCATTGGGATTGATTCCATTCCATTCCATTCCATTCCATTCCGTTCCTTTCCATTCCATTCCATTCGGGTTGAATCCATTCCATTCCATTCCATACCATTTGGGTTGATACCATTCCATTCCATTCCATTCCATTCCATTACATTCCGGTTGATTCCATTCCATTCCATTCCTTTCCATTGGGATTGATTCCATTCCTTTCCATTCCATTCCATTCCTTTCCATTCCATTCTATTCTGCATGACTCCATTCCATTCCATTCCATTCCATTCCATTCCATTCCATTCGTTTTGATTCTGTTCCATTCCTTTCCATTCCATTCCATTCGGGTTGAATCCATTCCATTCCATTCCATACCATTTGGTTTGATACCATTCCATTCCATTCCATTCCATTCAGATTGATTCCATTCCATTCCATTCCATTCCATACCATGCCATTCAATTCGTGTTACATCCATTCCATTCCATTCCATTCCATTCCATTCCATTCCATTCCATTCCATTCCATTCCATTCCATTCCATTCCGGTTGATTCCATTCCATTCCATTCCTTTCCATTCGGGTTGACTCCATTCCATTCCATTCCATTCCTTTCCATTCCATTGGGATTGATTCCATTCCATTCCATTCCTTTCCATTCCATTCCATTCGGCTTGACTCCATTCCATTCCTTTCCATTCCATTCCATTCCATTCGTTTTAATTCTGTTCCATTCCATTCCATTCCATTCCATTCGTTTTGATTCCATTCCATTACATTCCATTACATACGGGTTGATTCCATTCCATTCAATTCCATTCCACTCCATTCCATGCCATTCGATTCCATTCTCGTTGATTCCTTTCCATTCCATTCCATTCCATTCGTGTTATTTCAATTCCATTCCATTCACTTCCACTCGGGTTGATTACATTATATTCCATTCGGGTTGATTCCAATCCATTCCATTCCATTCCATTCGGGTTGATTGAATTCCACTCCATTCCTTTCCAATCCATTAGGAATGATTCCATTCCATTCCATTCCGATCCATTCCTCTCGGTTTGACTCCATTCCATTCCATTCCGTTCCATTACATTCCATTCCATTCGGGTTGATTCCATTCCATTCCATTCCATTCCATTCCGTTCGTGTTACATCCATTCCATTCCATTCCATTCCATTCCATTCCATTCGGGTTGATTCCATTCCATTCCTTTCCATTCCTTTCCATTAAATTCCATTCGTGTTTATTCCATTCCATTCCATTCCATTTGGGTTGATTCCATTCCATTCCATTCCATTTCATTCCATGCCTTTCCATTCCATTCTATTCCATTCGGGTTGATTCCATTCCATTCCACTCCATTACATGTGACTTGATGCCATTCCATTCCATTCCATTCCATTCGGCTTTATTACATTCCATTCCATTCCATTTCATTCGGGTTGATTCCATTCCATTCCATTCCTTTCCATTCGGGTTGACTCCATTCCAATCCATTCCATTCCAGTCATTTCCATTCCATTCTGATTGATTCCATTCCATTCCATTCCTTTCCTTTCCATTCCATTCGGGTTGATTCCATTCCATTCAATTCCATTCGTTTTGATTCCAATCCATTTCATTGCATTCCATTCCATTCCATTCGGGTTGATTCCATTCCATTCCATTCCATTCCATTCCATTCCATTTCATTCGGTTTTCTTCCATTCCATTCCATTCCATTCCATTCCATTCCATTTCATTGCATTCCATTCCATTCGGTATGATTCCATTCCATTCCATTCCATTCGGCTTGATTCCATTCCATACCATTCCATTCCATTCGTTTTGTTTCCGTTCCAATCCATTCCATTCCATTCGTTTTGATTCCATTCCATTCCATTCCATTCCATTCGGGTTGATTCCATTCCACTCCATTCCATTCCATTCGATTCCATTCTCGTTGATTCCATTCCAATCCATTCCATTCCATTCGGGTTATTTCAATTCCATTCCTTTCAATTCCATTCGGGTTGATTACATTTTATTCCATTCGGATTGATTCCATTCCATTCCATTCCATTCCATTCGGGTTGATTCCATTCTATTCCATTCCATTCCATTCCATTCCATTCCATTCCATTCCATTCCATTCGCAATGATTCCATTCCATTCAATTCCATTCGGGTTGATTCCATTCCATTCCATTCCATTCCTTTCCATTCCCTTCCATTCGGGTTGATTCCATTCCATTCAATTCCATTCGTTTTGATTCCATTCCATTCCATTCCATTCCATTACATTCCATTCCATTGGGGTTGATTCCATTCCATTCCATTCAATTCCATTCCATTCCATTCCATTCCATTCCATTCCATTCCATTCCATTCCATACCATTCCATTCGGGTTGATTCCATTCCATTCCATTCTATTGCATTCGGGTTGATTCCATTCCATTCCATTCCATTCCTTTCCATTACATATGACTTGATTCCACTCCATTCCATTCCATTCTATTCCATTCCATTCCATTCTGGTTGATTCCATTCCATTCCATTCCATTCCATTCCATTTCTTTCGGTTTTATTCCATTCCATTCCATTCCATTCCATTCCATTCCATTCCATTCCATTCCATTTCATTCCATTCGGTATGATTCTATTCCATTCCATTCCATTCGGCTTGATTCCATTCCATTCCATTCCATTCCATTCCATTCGTTTTGATTCCATTCCATTCCATTCCATTCCATTCCATTCGTTTTGATTCCATTCCATTCCATTCCATTCCATTCCATTCCATTCCATTCGGGTTGATTCCATTCCACTCCATTCCATTCCATTCGATTCCATTCTCGTTGATTCCTTTCCAATCCATTCCATTCCATTCGGGTTATTTCAATTCCATTCCTTTCAATTCCACTCGGGTTCATTACATTTTATTCCATTCGGGTTGATTCCATTCCATTACATTCCATTCCATTCGGGTTGATTCCATTCCATTCCATTCCATTCCATTCCATTCCCTTCAATTCCATTCCATTCGCAATGATTCCATTCCATTCCATTCCATTCCATTCCATTCCATTCCATTCCATTACATATGACTTGATTCCATTCCATTCCATTCCATTCCATTACATTCCATTCCATTCCTTTCCATTCGGGTTCATTTCATTGCATTGAATTGCATTCCATTCCATTCAATTCGAGTTGATTCCATTCCATTCTTTCCATTTCATTCGTTTTTATTCCATTCCATTCCATTCCATTCAATTCCATTCCATTCCATTCCATTTCATTCCATTCCATTCCATTCGGTATGATTCCATTCCATTCCATTCCATTCCTTTTGGTTCCGTTCGATTCCGTTCCATTCCATTCGTTTTGATTCCATTCCATTCCATTCCATTCAATTCGGGTTGATTCCATTCCATTCAATTCCATTCCACTCCATTCCATTCCATTCGATTCCATTCTCGTTGATTCCATTCCAATCCATTCCATTCCATTCGGGTTATTTCAATTCCATTCCATTCAATTCCACTCGGGTTGACTTCATTATATTCCATTCAGGTTGATTCCATTCCATTCAATTCCATTCCATTCGGGTTGACTCCATTCCATTCCATTCCATTCCATTCCATTCCATTCCATTCCATTCCATTCCATTCGGAATGATTCCATTCCATTCCATTCCATTCCATTCCATTCCATTCCATTCCATTACATATGACTTGATTCCATTCCATTCCATTCCATTCCTTTCCTTTCCATTCGGGATGATTTCATGGCATTCAATTGCATTCCATTCCATTCCTTTCCGTTCCATTCCATTCGGCTTGACTCCATTCCATTCCATTCCATTCCATTCCATTCGTTTTGATTCTGTTCCATTCCATTCCATTCCATTCCATTCCATTCCATTCCATTCGTTTTGATTCCATTCCATTACATTACATTCCATACGGGTTGATTCCATTCCATTCAATTCCATTCCACTCCATTCCATTCCATTCGATTCCATTCTCGTTGATTCCTTTCCAATCCATTCCATTCCACTCGGGTTATTTCAATTCCATTCCATTCAATTCCACTCGGGTTGATTACATTATATTCCATTCGGGTTGATTCCATTCCATTCCATTCCATTCCATTCCACTCGGGTTGATTCCATTCCATTCCATTCCATTCCATTCCATACGGAATGATTCCATTCCATTCCATTCCGTTCCATTCCTCTCGGGTTGACTCCATTCCATTCCATTCTGTTCCATTACATTCCATTCCATTCGGGTTGATTCCATTCCATTCAATTCCATTCCACTCCATTCCATTCCATTCGATTCCATTCTCGTTGATTCCATTCCAATCCATTCCATTCCATTCGGGTTATTTCAATTCCATTCCATTCAGTTCCACTCGGGTTGATTACATTATATTCCATTCAGGTTGATTCCATTCCATTCCATTCCATTCCATTCCATTCGGGTTGATTCCTTTCCATTCCATTCCATTCCATTCCATTCCACTCGGAATGATTCCATTCCATTCCATTCCATTCCATTCCATTCCATTCCATTACATATGACTTGATTCCATTCCATTCCTTTCCTTTCCATTCGGGATGATTTCATTGCATTCAATTGCATTCCATTCCATTCAATTCGGGTTGATTCCATTCCATTCCATTCCATTCCATTCGGTTTTATTCCATTCCCTTCCATTCCTTTCCATTCCATTTCATTCCATTCCATTCCTTTCGGGATGATTCCATTCCATTCCATTCCATTCCATTCAGCTTGATTCCTTTCCATTCCGTTCCATTCCACTCCATTCCATTCGTTCTAATTCCATTCCATTCCATTCCATTCCAATCCATTCCATTCGTTTTGATTCCATTCCATTCCATTCCATTCCATTCGTGTTGATTCCATTCCATTCCATTTCATTCCATTCCATTCCATTCCATTCGGCTTGATTCCATTCCCTTCCGTTACTTTTCATTCCATTCCATTCGTTTTGATTCCATTCCATTCCATTCCATTCCATTCAGGTTGATTCCATTCAATTCAATTCCATTCCACTCCATTCCATTCCATTCGATTCCATTCTCGTTGATTCCACTCCATTCCATTCCATTCCATTCGGGTTATTTCCATTCCATTCGATTCAATTACACTCGGGTTGATTCCATTATATTCTATTCGGGTTGATTCCATTCATTCCATTCCATTCCATTCGGGTTGATTCCATTCCATTCCATTCCATTCCATTCGGATTGATTCCATTCCATTCCATTCCATTCCATTCCATTTGTTTCCATTCCTTTGCGGTTGACTCCATTCCATTCCATTCCATTCCATTCCATTCCACTCCATTCCATTCGGGTTGATTCCATTCCATTCCATTCCATTCCATTCGTGTTACATCCATTCCATTCCATTCCATTCCTTTCGGGTTGATTCCAAATCATTCCATTCCATTGCGTTCCATTCCATTCCACTCCATTCCCTTCTGGGTGATTCTATTCCATTCCATTCCATTCCATTCCATTACATATGACTTGATTCCATTCCATTCCATTCCATTCCATTCCATTCCATTCCATTCCATTCGGGTTGATTTCATTCCATTCCACTCCATTACATATGACTTGATGCCATTCCATTCCATTCGGCTTTATTCCATTCCATTCCATTCCATTTCATTCGGGTTGATTCCATTCCATTCCATTCCTTTCCATTCGGGTTGACTCCATTCCAATCCATTCCATTCCAGTCATTTCCATTCCATTCGGATTGATTCCATTCCATTCCATTCCATTCCTTTCCATTCCATTCCATTCTGGTTGATTCCATTCAATTCAATTCCATTCGTTTTGATTCCATTCCATTCCATTCCATTCCATTCGGGTTGATTCCCTTCCCTTCCATTCCATTCCATTCCATTCCATTCCATTCCATTCCATTCCATTCGGGTTGATTCCATTCCATTCCATTCTATTGCATTCGGGTTGATTCCATTCCATTCCATTCCATTCCTTTCCATTACATATGACTTGATTCCATTCCATTCCATTCCATTCCATTCCATTCCATTCCATTCCGGTTGATTTCATTCCATTCCATTCCTTTCCATTGGGATTGATTCCATTCCATTCCATTCCATTCCTTTCCATTCCATTCCATTCGGCTTGACTCCATTCCATTCCATTCCATTCCATTCCATTCCATCCCATTCCATTCGTTTTGATTCTGTTCCATTCCATTCCATTCCATTCCATTCGTTTTGATTCCATTCCATTACATTACTTTCCATACGGGTTGATTCCATTCCATTCAATTCCATTCCACTCCATTCCATTCCATTCGATTCCATTCTCGTTGATTCCTTTCCAATCCATTCCATTCCATTCGGGTTATTTCAATTCCATTCCTTTCAATTCCACTCGGGTTGATTACATTTTATTCCATTCGGGTTGATTCCATTCCATTCCATTCCATTCCATTCGGGTTGATTCCATTCCATTCCATTCCATTCCATTCCATTCCATTCCATTCCATTCCCTTCGCAATGATTCCATTCCATTCCATTCCATTCCATTCCATTCCATTACATATGACTTGATTCCATTCCATTCCATTCCATTCCATTCCATTCCATTCCATTCCTTTCCATTCGGGTTGATTTCATTGCATTGAATTGCATTCCATTCCATTAAATTCGAGTTGATTCCATTCCATTCTTTCCATTTCATCCGGTTTTATTCCATTCCATTCCATTCAATTCCATTGCATTCCATTCCATTTCATTCCATTCCATTCCATTCGGTATGATTCCATTCCATTCCATTCCATTCCTTTTGGTTCCGTTCGATTCCGTTCCATTCCATTCGTTTTGATTCCATTCCATTCCATTCCATTCAATTCGTGTTGATTCCATTCCATTCAATTCCATTCCACTCCATTCCATTCCATTCGATTCCATTCTCGTTGATTCCATTCCAATCCATTCCATTCCATTCGGGTTATTTCAATTCCATTCCATTCAATTCCACTCGGGTTGACTTCATTATATTCCATTCAGGTTGATTCCATTCCATTCCATTCCATTCCATTCGGGTTGACTCCATTCCATTCCATTCCATTCCATTCCATTCCATTATATTACATTAATTTCGGAATGATTCCATTCCATTCCATTCCATTCCATTCCATTCCATTCCATTCCATTACATATGACTTTATTCCATTCCATTCCATTCCATTCCTTTCCTTTCCATTCGGGATGATTTCATTGCATTCAATTGCATTCCATTCCATTCCTTTCCATTCCATTCCATTCGGCTTGACTCCATTCCATTCCATTCCATTCCATTCCATTCGTTTTGATTCTGTTCCATTCCATTCCATTCCATTCCATTCCATTCCATTCCATTCGTTTTGATTCCATTCCATTACATTCCATTCCATACGGGTTGATTCCATTCCATTCAATTCCATTCCACTCCATTCCATTCCATTCGATTCCATTCTCGTTGATTCCTTTCCAATCCATTCCATTCCACTCGGGTTGTTTCAATTCCATTCCATTCAATTCCACTCGGGTTGATTACATTATATTCCATTCGGGTTGATTCCATTCCATTCCATTCCATTCCATTCCATTCGGGTTGATTCCATTCCATTCCATTCCATTCCAATCCATTCGGAATGATTCCATTCCATTCCATTCCGTTCCATTCCTCTCGGGTTGACTCCATTCCATTCCATTCTGTTCCATTACATTCCATTCCATTCGGGTTGATTCCATTCCATTCAATTCCATTCCACTCCATTCCATTCCATTCGATTCCATTCTCGTTGATTCCATTCCAATCCATTCCATTCCATTCGGGTTATTTCAATTCCATTCCATTCAGTTCCACTCGGGTTGATTACATTATATTCCATTCAGGTTGATTCCATTCCATTCCATTCCATTCCATTCCATTCGGGTTGATTCCATTCCATTCCATTCCATTCCATTCCATTCCATTCCACTCGGAATGATTCCATTCCATTCCATTCAATTCCATTCCATTCCATTACATAAGACTTGATTCCATTCCATTCCTTTCCTTTCCATTCGGGATGATTTCATTGCATTCAATTGCATTCCATTCCATTCAATTCGGGTTGATTCCATTCCATTCCATTCCATTCCATTCGGTTTTATTCCATTCCCTTCCATTCCTTTCCATTCCATTTCATTCCATTCCATTCCTTTCGGGATGATTCCATTCCATTCCATTCCATTCCATTCAGCTTGATTCCTTTCCATTCCGTTCCATTCCACTCCATTCCATTCGTTCTAATTCCATTCCATTCCATTCCATTCCAATCCATTCCATTCGTTTTGATTCCATTCCATTCCATTCCATTCCATTCGTGTTGATTCCATTCCATTCCATTTCATTCCATTCCATTCCATTCCATTCGGCTTGATTCCATTCCCTTCCGTTACTTTTCATTCCATTCCATTCGTTTTGATTCCATTCCATTCCATTCCATTCCATTCCATTCGGGTTGATTCCATTCAATTCAATTCCATTCCACTCCATTCCATTCCATTCGATTCCATTCTCGTTGATTCCACTCCATTCCATTCCATTCCATTCGGGTTATTTCCATTCCATTCGATTCAATTACACTCGGGTTGATTCCATTATATTCTATTCGGGTTGATTCCATTCATTCCATTCCATTCCATTCGGGTTGATTCCATTCCATTCCATTCCATTCCATTCGGATTGAATGCATTCCATTCCATTCCATTCCATTCCATTTGTTTCCATTCCTTTGCGGTTGACTCCATTCCATTCCATTCCATTCCATTCCATTCCACTCCATTACATTCGTGTTGATTCCATTCCATTCCATTCCATTCCATTCGTGTTACATCCATTCCATTCCATTCCATTCCATTCCATTCCATTCCTTTCGGGTTGATTCCAAATCATTCCATTCCATTGCGTTCCATTCCATTCCACTCCATTCCCTTCTGGGTGATTCTATTCCATTCCATTCCATTCCATTCCATTACATATGACTTGATTCCATTCCATTCCATTCCATTCCATTCCATTCGGGTTGATTTCATTGCATTGAATTGCATCCCATTCCATTCAATTCGGGTTGATTCCATTCCATTATTTCCATTTCACTCGGTTTTATTCCATTCCATTCCATTCGATTCCATTCTCGTTGATTCCATTCCAATCCATTCCATTCCATTCGGGTTATTTCAATTCCATTCCATTCAATTCCACTCGGGTTGATTACATTATATTCCATTCAGGTTGATTCCATTCCATTCCATTCCATTCCATTCGGGTTGATTCCATTCCATTCCATTCCATTCCATTCCATTCCATTCCATTCGGAATGATTCCATTCCATTCCATTCCATTCCATTCCATTCCATTCCATTCCATTACATATGACTTGATTCCATTCCATTCCATTCCATTCCTTTCCTTTCCATTCGGGATGATTTCATTGCATTCAATTGCATTCCATTCCATTCCTTTCCATTCCATTCCATTCGGCTTGACTCCATTCCATTCCATTCGATTCCATTCCATTCGTTTTGATTCCATTCCATTCCATTCCATTCCATTCGGGTTGATTCCATTCCATTCCATTCCATTCCATTCCATTCGGGTTGATTCCATTCCATTCCATTCCATTCCATTCCATTCCATTCGGAATGTTTCCATTCCATTCCATTCCGTTCCATTCCCCTCGGGTTGACTCCATTCCATTCCATTCCGTTCCATTACATTCCATTCCATTCGGGTTGATTCCATTCCATTCCATTCGTGTTACATCCATTCCATTCCATTCCATTCCATTCCATTCCATTCCATTCCATTCCATTCCGGTTGATTCCATTCCATTCCTTTCCATTCCTTTCCATTAAATTCCATTCGTGTTTATTCCATTCCATTCCATTCCATTTGGGTTGATTCCATTCCATCCCATTCCATTTCATTCCATGCCATTCCATTCCATTCTATTCCATTCGGGTTGATTCCATTCCATTCCACTCCATTACATATGACTTGATGCCATTCCATTCCATTCCATTCCATTCGGCTTTATTCCATTCCATTCCATTCCATTTCATTCGGGTTGATTCCATTCCATTCCATTCCTTTCCATTCGGGTTGACTCCATTCCAATCCATTCCATTCCATTCATTTCCATTCCATTCGGATTGATTCCATTCCATTCCATTCCATTCCTTTCCATTCCATTCCATTCTGGTTGATTCCCTTCAATTCAATTCCATTCGTTTTGATTCCATTCCATTCCATTCCATTCCATTCGGGTTGATTCCCTTCCCTTCCATTCCATTCCATTCCATTCCATTCCATTCGGGTTGATTCCATTCCATTCCATTCTATTGCATTCGTTTTGATTCCATTCCATTCCATTCCATTCCATTCGGGTTGATTCCATTCAATTCAATTCCATTCCACTCCATTCCATTCCATTCGATTCCATTCTCGTTGATTCCACTCCATTCCATTCCATTCCATTCGGGTTATTTCCATTCCATTCGATTCAATTACACTCGGGTTGATTCCATTATATTCTATTCGGGTTGATTCCATTCATTCCATTCCATTCCATTCGGGTTGATTCCATTCCATTCCATTCCATTCCATTCGGATTGAATCCATTCCATTCCATTCCATTCCATTCCATTTGTTTCCATTCCTTTGCGGTTGACTCCATTCCATTCCATTCCATTCCATTCCATTCCACTCCATTCCATTCGGGTTGATTCCATTCCATTCCATTCCATTCCATTCGTGTTACATCCATTCCATTCCATTCCATTCCATTCCATTCCTTTCGGGTTGATTCCAAATCATTCCATTCCATTGCGTTCCATTCCATTCCACTCCATTCCCTTCTGGGTGATTCTATTCCATTCCATTCCATTCCATTCCATTACATATGACTTGATTCCATTCCATTCCATTCCATTCCATTCCATTCGGGTTGATTTCATTGCATTGAATTGCATCCCATTCCATTCAATTCGGGTTGATTCCATTCCATTATTTCCATTTCACTCGGTTTTATTCCGTTCCATTCCATTCGATTCCATTCTCGTTGATTCCATTCCAATCCATTCCATTCCATTCGGGTTATTTCAATTCCATTCCATTCAATTCCACTCGGGTTGATTACATTATATTCCATTCAGGTTGATTCCATTCCATTCCATTCCATTCCATTCGGGTTGATTCCATTCCATTCCATTCCATTCCATTCCATTCCATTCCATTCCATTCGGAATGATTCCATTCCATTCCATTCCATTCCATTCCATTCCATTCCATTCCATTCCATTCCATTACATATGACTTGATTCCATTCCATTCCATTCCATTCATTTCCTTTCCATTCGGGATGATTTCATTGCATTCAATTGCATTCCATTCCATTCCTTTCCATTCCATTCCATTCGGCTTGACTCCATTCCATTCCATTCGATTCCATTCCATTCGTTTTGATTCCATTCCATTCCATTCCATTCCATTCCATTCGGGTTGATTCCATTCCATTCCATTCCATTCCATTCCATTCTGGTTGATTCCATTCCATTCCATTCCATTCCATTCCATTCCATTCCATTCGGAATGTTTCCATTCCATTCCATTCCGTTCCATTCCCCTCGGGTTGACTCCATTCCATTCCATTCCGTTCCATTACATTCCATTCCATTCGGGTTGATTCCATTCCATTCCATTCGTGTTACATCCATTCCATTCCATTCCATTCCATTCCATTCCATTCCATTCCATTCCGGTTGATTCCATTCCATTCCTTTCCATTCCTTTCCATTAAATTCCATTCGTGTTTATTCCATTCCATTCCATTCCATTTGGGTTGATTCCATTCCATCCCATTCCATTTCATTCCATGCCATTCCATTCCATTCTATTCCATTCGGGTTGATTCCATTCCATTCCACTCCATTACATATGACTTGATGCCATTCCATTCCATTCCATTCCATTCGGCTTTATTCCATTCCATTCCATTCCATTTCATTCGGGTTGATTCCATTCCATTCCATTCCTTTCCATTCGGGTTGACTCCATTCCAATCCATTCCATTCCATTCATTTCCATTCCATTCGGATTGATTCCATTCCATTCCATTCCATTCCTTTCCATTCCATTCCATTCTGGTTGATTCCCTTCAATTCAATTCCATTCGTTTTGATTCCATTCCATTCCATTCCATTCCATTCGGGTTGATTCCCTTCCCTTCCATTCCATTCCATTCCATTCCATTCCATTCGGGTTGATTCCATTCCATTCCATTCTATTGCATTCGGGTTGATTCCATTCCATTCCATTCCATTCCTTTCCATTACATATGACTTGATTCCATTCCATTCCATTCCATTCCATTCCATTCTATTCCGGTTGATTTCATTCCATTCCATTCCTATCCATTGGGATTGATTCCATTCCATTCCATTCCATTCCATTCCATTCCTTTCCATTCCATTCCATTCGGCTTGACTCCATTCCATTCCATTCCATTCCATTCCATTCCATTCCATTCGTTTTGATTCTGTTCCATTCCATTCCATTCCATTCCATTCGTTTTGATTCCATTCCATTACATTCCATTCCATACGGGTTGATTCCAATCCATTCAATTCCATTCCACTCCATTCCATTCCATTCGATTCCATTCTCGTTGACTCCTTTCCAATCCATTCCATTCCATTCGGGTTATTTCAATTCCATTCCATTCAATTCCACTCGGGTTGATTACATTATATTCCAATCGGGTTGATTCCATTCCATTCCATTCCATTCCATTCGGGTTGATTCCATTCCATTCCATTCCATTCCAATCCATTCGGAATGATTCCATTCCATTCCATTCCGTTCCATTCCTCTCGGGTTGACTCCATTCCATTCCATTCCGTTCCATTACATTCCATTCCATTCGGGTTGATTCCATTCCGTTCCATTCCATTCCATTCCGTTCGTGTTACATCCATTCCATTCCATTCCATTCCATTCCATTCCATTCCATTCCATTCCATTCCATTCGGGTTGATTCCATTCCATTCCTTTCCATTCCTTTCCATTATATTCCATTCGTGTTTATTCCATTCCATTCCAATCCATTTGGGTTGATTCCATTCCATTCCATTCCATTTCATTCCATGCCATTCCATTCCATTCTATTCCATTCGGGTTGATTCCTTTCCATTCCACTCCATTACATATGACTTGATTCCATTCCATTCCATTCCATTCCATTCGGCTTTATTCCATTCCATTCCATTCCATTTCATTCGGGTTGATTCCATTCCATTCCATTCCTTTCCATTCGGGTTGACTCCATTCCAATCCATTCCATTCCAGTCATTTCCATTCCATTCGGATTGATTCCATTCCATTCCATTCCTTTCCTTTCCGTTCCATTCCATTCGGGTTGATTCCATTCCATTCAATTCCATTCGTTTTGATTCAAATCCATTCCATTCCATTCCATTCCATTCCATTCGGGTTGATTCCATTCCATTCCATTCCATTCCATTCCATTCCATTCCATTCCATTCCATTCCATTCCATTCCATTCCATACCTTTCCATTCGGGTTGATTCCATTCCATTTCATTCTATTGCATTCGGGTTGATTCCATTCCATTCCATTCCATTCCTTTCCATTACATATGACTTGATTCCATTCCATTCCATTCCATTCCATTCCATTCCATTCAATTCTTTCCATTCGGGTTGATTCCACTCCATTCCATTCCATTCCATTCCATTTCATTCGGTTTTATTCCATTCCATTCCATTCCATTCCATTCCATTCCATTCCATTCCATTCCATTCCATTCCATTTCATTGCATACCATTCCATTCGGTATGATTCCATTCCATTCCATTCCATTCGGCTTGATTCCATTCCATACCATTCCATTTCATTCGTTTTGTTTCCGTTCCATTCCATTCCATTCCATTCGTTTTGATTCCATTCTATTCCATTCCATTCCATTCCATTCGGGTTGATTCCATTCCACTCCATTCCATTCCATTCGATTCCATTCTCGTTGATTCCATTCCAATCCATTCCATTCCATTCGGGTTATTTCAATTCCATTCCTTTCAATTCCACTCGGGTTGATTACATTTTATTCCATTCGGGTTGATTCCATTCCATTCCATTCCATTCCATTCGGGTTGATTCCATTCCATTCCATTCCATTCCATTCCATTCCATTCGCAATGATTCCATTCCATTCCATTCCATTCCATTCCATTCCATTCCATTCCATTCCATTACATATGACTTGATTCCATTCCATTCCATTCCATTCCTTTCCTTTCCATTCGGGATGATTTCATTGCATTCAATTGCATTCCATTCCATTCCTTTCCATTCCATTCCATTCGGCTTGACTCCATTCCATTCCATTCCATTCCATTCCATTCCATTCGTTTTGATTCTGTTCCATTCCATTCCATTCCATTCCATTCGTTTTGATTCCATTCCATTACATTCCATTCCATACGGGTTGATTCCATTCCATTCAATTCCATTCCACTCCATTACATTCCATTCGATTCCATTCTCGTTGATTCCTTTCCAATCCATTCCATTCCACTCGGGTTATTTCAATTCCATTCCATTCAATTCCACTCGGGTTGATTACATTATATTCCATTCGTGTTGATTCCATTCCATTCCATTCCATTCCATTCGGGTTGATTCCATTCCATTCCATTCCATTCCATTCCATTCGGAATGATTCCATTCCATTCCATTCCGTTCCATTCCTCTCGGGTTGACTCCATTCCATTCCATTCCGTTCCATTACATTCCATTCCATTCGGGTTGATTCCATTCCATTCCATTCGTGTTACATCCATTCCATTCCATTCCATTCCATTCCATTCCATTCCATTCCATTCCATTCCATTCGGGTTGATTCAATTCCATTCCTTTCCATTCCTTTTCCATTAAATTCCATTCGTGTTTATTCCATTCCATTGCATTCCATTTGGGTTGATTCCATTCCATTCCATTCTATTTCATTCCATGCCATTCCATTCCATTCTATTCCATTCGGGTTGATTCCATTCCATTCCACTCCATTACATATGACTTGATGCCATTCCATTCCATTCCATTCCATTCGGCTTTATTCCATTCCATTCCATTCCATTTCATTCGGGTTGATTCCATTCCATTCCATTCCTTTCCATTCGGGTTGACTCCATTCCAATCCATTCCATTCCAGTCATTTCCATTCCATTCGGATTGATTCCATTCCATTCCATTCCATTCCTTTCCATTCCATTCCATTCTGGTTGATTCCATTCAATTCAATTCCATTCGTTTTGATTCCATTCCATTCCATTCCATTCCATTCGGGTTGATTCCCTTCCCTTCCATTCCATTCCATTCCATTCCATTCCATTCCATTCCATTCCATTCCATTCCTTTCGGGTTGATTCCATTCCATTCCATTCTATTGCATTCGGGTTGATTCCATTCCATTCCATTCCATTCCTTTCCATTACATATGACTTGATTCCATTCCATTCCATTCCATTCCATTCCATTCCATTCCATTCCGGTTGATTTCATTCCATTCCATTCCTTTCCATTGGGATTGATTCCATTCCATTCCATTCCATTCCATTCCTTTCCATTCCATTCCATTCGGCTTGACTCCATTCCATTCCATTCCATTCCATTCCATTCCATTCGTTTTGATTCTGTTCCATTCCATTCCATTCCATTCCATTCGTTTTGATTCCATTCCATTACATTCCATTCCATACGGGTTGATTCCATTCCATTCAATTCCATTCCACTCCATTCCATTCCATTCGATTCCATTCTCGTTGATTCCTTTCCAATCCATTCCATTCCATTCGGGTTATTTCAATTCCATTCCATTCAATTCCACTCGGGTTGATTACATTATATTCCAATCGGGTTGATTCGATTCCATTCCATTCCATTCCATTCGGGTTGATTCCATTCCAATCCATTCCATTCCAATCCATTCGGAATGATTCCATTCCATTCCATTCCGTTCCATTCCTCTCGGGTTGACTCCATTCCATTCCATTCCGTTCCATTACATTCCATTCCATTCGGGTTGATTCCATTCCGTTCCATTCCATTCCATTCCGTTCGTGTTACATCCATTCCATTCCATTCCATTCCATTCCATTCCATTCCATTCCATTCCATTCCATTCGTGTTGATTCCATTCCATTCCTTTCCATTCCTTTCCATTAAATTCCATTCGTGTTTATTCCATTCCATTCCAATCCATTTGGGTTGATTCCATTCCATTCCATTCCATTTCATTCCATGCCATTCCATTCCATTCTATTCCATTCGGGTTGATTCCATTCCATTCCACTCCATTACATATGACTTGATTCCATTCCATTCCATTCCATTCCATTCGGCTTTATTCCATTCCATTCCATTCCATTTCATTCGGGTTGATTCCATTCCATTCCATTCCTTTCCATTCGGGTTGACTCCATTCCAATCCATTCCATTCCAGTCATTTCCATTAATTCGGATTGATTCCATTCCATTCCATTCCATTCCTTTCCTTTCCGTTCCATTCCATTCTGGTTGATTCCATTCCATTCAATTCCATTCGTTTTGATTCCAATCCATTCCATTCCATTCCATTCCATTCCATTCGGGTTGATTCCATTCCATTCCATTCCATTCCATTCCATTCCATTCCATTCCATTCCATTCCATACCTTTCCATTCGGGTTGATTCCATTCCATTCCATTCTATTGCATTCGGGTTGATTCCATTCCATTCCATTCCATTCCTTTCCATTACATATGACTTGATTCCATTCCATTCCATTCCATTCCATTCCATTCCATTCCATTCGGGTTGATTCCACTCCATTCCATTCCATTCCATTCCATTTCATTCGGTTTTATTCCATTCCAATCCATTCCATTCCATTCCATTCCATTCCATTCCATTCCATTTCATTGCATACCATTCCATTCGGTATGATTCCATTCCATTCCATTCCATTCGGCTTGATTCCATTCCATACCATTCCATTCCATTCGTTTTGTTTCCGTTCCATTCCATTCCATTCCATTCGTTTTGATTCCATTCTATTCCATTCCATTCCATTCCATTCGGGTTGATTCCATTCCACTCCATTCCATTCCATTCGATTCCTTTCTCGTTGATTCCATTCCAATCCATTCCATTCCATTCCGGTTATTTCAATTCCATTCCTTTCAATTCCACTCGGGTTGATTACATTTTATTCCATTCGGGTTGATTCCATTCCATTCCATTCCATTCCATTCGGGTTGATTCCATTCCATTCCATTCCATTCCATTCCATTCCATTCGCAATGATTCCATTCCATTCCATTCCATTCGAGTTGATTCCATTCCATTCCATTCCATTCCTTTCCATTCCCTTCCATTCGGGTTGATTCCATTCCATTCAATTCCATTCGTTTTGATTCCATTCCATTCCATTACATTACATTACATTACATTACATTGGGGTTGATTCCATTCCATTCCATTCCATTCCATTCCATTCCATTCCATTCCATAGCATTCCATTCGGGTTGATTCCATTCCATTCCATTCTATTGCATTCGGGTTGATTCCATTCCATTCCATTCCATTCCTTTCCATTACATATGACTTGATTCCATTCCATTCCATTCCATTCCATTCCAATCCATTCCATTCCATTCGGGTTGATTCCATTCCATTCCATTCCATTCCATTCCACCTCATTCGGTTTTATTCCATTCCATTCCATTCCATTCCATTCCATTCCATTCCATTCCATTCCATTCCATTCCATTCGGTATGATTCCATTCCATTCCATTCCATTCCATTCGGCTTGATTCCATTCCATTCCATTCCATTCCATTCCATTCCATTCCATTCCATTCCATTCGTTTTGATTCCATTCCATTCCATTCCATTCCATTCGTTTTGATTCCATTCCATTCCATTCCATTCCATTCGGGTTGATTCCATTCCACTCCATTCCATTCCATTCGATTCCATTCTCGTTGATTCCTTTCCAATCCATTCCATTCCATTCGGGTTATTTCAATTCCATTCCTTTCAATTCCACTCGGGTTGATTACATTTTATTCCATTCGGGTTGATTCCATTCCATTCCATTCCATTCCATTCCATTCGGGTTGATTGCATTCCATTCCATTCCATTCCATTCCATTCCATTCCATTCGCAATGATTCCATTCCATTCCATTCCATTCCATTCCATTTTATGTGACTTGATTCCATTCCATTCCATTCCATTCCATTCCATTCCATTCCTTTCCTTTCGGGTTGATTTCATTGTATTGAATTGCATTCCATTCCATTCAATTCGAGTTGATTCCATTCCATTCTTTCCATTTCATTCGGTTTTATTCCATTCCATTCCATTCAATTCCATTCCATTCCATTCCATTTGATTCCATTCCATTCCATTCGGTATGATTCCATCCCATTCCATTCCATTAGGCTTGATTCCATTCCATTCCATTCCATTCCATTCCATTCGTTTTGATTCCGTTCGATTCCGTTCCATTCCACTCGTTTTGATTCCATTACATTCCATTCCATTCAATTCGGGTTGATTCCATTCCATTCAATTCCATTCCACTCCATTCCATTCCATTCCATTCCATTCTCGTTGATTCCATTCCAATCCATTCCATTCCATTCGGGTTATTTCAATTCCATTCCATTCAATTCCACTCGGGTTGATTTCATTATATTCCATTCAGGTTGATTCCATTCCATTCCATTCCATTCGGGTTGATTCCATTCCATTCCATTCCATTCCATTCCATTCGGAATGATTCCATTCCATTCCATTCCATTCCATTCCATTCCATTCCATTCCATTCCATTACATCTGACTTGATTCAATTCCATTCCATTCCATTCCTTTCCTTTCCATTCGGGATGATTTCATTGCATTCAATTGCATTCCATTCCATTCCTTTCCATTCCATTCCATTCGGCTTGACTCCATTCCATTCCATTCCATTCCATTCCATTCCATTCGTTTTGATTCTGTTCCATTCCATTCCATTCCATTCCATTCGTTTTGATTCCATTCCATTACATTCCATTCCATACGGGTTGATTCCATTCCATTCAATTCCATTCCACTCCATTCCATTCCATTCGATTCCATTCTCGTTGATTCCTTTCCAATCCATTCCATTCCACTCGGGTTATTTCAATTCCATTCCATTCAATTCCACTCGGGTTGATTACATTATATTCCATTCGGGTTGATTCCATTCCATTCCATTCCATTCCATTCGGGTTGATTCCATTCCATTCCATTCCATTCCATTCCATACGGAATGATTCCATTCCATTCCATTCCGTTCCATTCCTCTCGGGTTGACTCCATTCCATTCCATTCCGTTCCATTACATTCCATTCCATTCGGGTTGATTCCATTCCATTCCATTCCATTCCATTCCATTCCATTCCATTCCATTCGTGTTACATCCATTCCATTCCATTCCATTCCATTCCATTCGGGTTGATTCCATTCCACCCCTTTCCATTCCTTTCCATTAAATTCCATTCGTGTTTATTCCATTCCATTCCATTCCATTTGGGTTGATTCCATTCCATTCCATTCCATATCATTCCATGCCATTCCATTCCATTCTATTCCATTCGGGTTGATTCCATTCCATTCCACTCCATTACATATGACTTGATTCCATTCCATTCCATTCCATTCCATTCCATTCCGCTTTATTCCATTCCATTCCATTCCATTTCATTCGGGTTGATTCCATTCCATTCCATTCCTTTAAATTCGGGTTGACTCCATTCCAATCCATTCCATTCCAGTCATTTCCATTCCATTCGGATTGATTCCATTCCATTCCATTCCATTCCTTTCCATTCCATTCCATTCGGGTTGATTCCATTCCATTCAATTCCATTCGTTTTGATTCCATTCCATTCCATTCCATTCCATTCCATTCCATTCGGGTTGATTCCCTTCCATTCCATTCCATTCCATTCCATTCCATTCCATTCCATACCATTCCATTCCATTCCATTCGGGATGATTCCATTCCATTCCATTCCATTATGCTTGATTCCATTCCGTTCCATTCCATTCCATTCCATTCCATTCCATTCCATTCTTTTGGCTCCATTCCATTCCATTCCATTCCATTCGGGTTGATTACATTCCATTCTATTCCATTCCACTCCATTCCATTCCATTCGATTCCATTCTCGTTGATTTCATTCCATTCCATTGCATTCCTTTCGAGTTATTTCCATTCCATTCCATTCAATTCCACTCGAGTTGATTCTATTATATTACATTCGGGTTGATTCCATACCATTCCATTCCATTCCATTGGGGTAGATTGATTCCATTCCATTCCATTCCATTCCATTCAGTTCCATTCCATTCCATTCGGATTGATTCCATTCCATTTCATTCCATTCCATTCCATTCCATTCAGGTTACATCCCTTCCATTCCATTCCATTCCATTCCATTCGGGTTGTTTCCATTCCATTCCATTCCTTTAGATTCGGGTTGACTCCATTCCATTCCATTCCATTCCATTCCTTTCCATTTCTTTGGGATTGATTCCATTCCATTCCATTCCAGTCCATTCCTTTCCATTCCATTCCATTCGGGTTGAATCCATTCCATTGCATTCCATACCATTTGGGTTGATACCATTCCATTCCATTCAATTCCATTCCATTCCATTCGGATTGATTCCATTCCATTCCACTCCATACCATGCCATTCCATTCGTGTTACATCCATTCCATTCCATTCCATTCCATTCCATTCCATTCCATTCCGGTTGATTCCATTCCATTCCATTCCTTTCCATTCGGGTTGACTCCATTCCATTCCATTCCATTCCTTTCCATTCCATTGGGATTGATTCCATTCCATTCCATTCCATTCCATTCCTTTCCATTCCATTCCATTCGGCTTGACTCCATTCCATTCCATTCCATTCCATTCCATTCCATTCGTTTTGATTCTGTTCCATTCCATTCCATTCCATTCCATTCGTTTTGATTCCATTCCATTACATTCCATTCCATACGGGTTGATTCCATTCCATTCAATTCCATTCCACTCCATTCCATTCCATTCGATTCCATTCTCGTTGATTCCTTTCCAATCCATTCCATTCCATTCGGGTTATTTCAATTCCATTCCATTCAATTCCACTCGGGTTGATTACATTATATTCCAATCGGGTTGATTCGATTCCATTCCATTCCATTCCATTCGGGTTGATTCCATTCCAATCCATTCCATTCCAATCCATTCGGAATGATTCCATTCCATTCCATTCCGTTCCATTCCTCTCGGGTTGACTCCATTCCATTCCATTCCGTTCCATTACATTCCATTCCATTCGGGTTGATTCCATTCCGTTCCATTCCATTCCATTCCGTTCGTGTTACATCCATTCCATTCCATTCCATTCCATTCCATTCCATTCCATTCCATTCCATTCCATTCGTGTTGATTCCATTCCATTCCTTTCCATTCCTTTCCATTAAATTCCATTCGTGTTTATTCCATTCCATTCCAATCCATTTGGGTTGATTCCATTCCATTCCATTCCATTTCATTCCATGCCATTCCATTCCATTCTATTCCATTCGGGTTGATTCCATTCCATTCCACTCCATTACATATGACTTGATTCCATTCCATTCCATTCCATTCCATTCGGCTTTATTCCATTCCATTCCATTCCATTTCATTCGGGTTGATTCCATTCCATTCCATTCCTTTCCATTCGGGTTGACTCCATTCCAATCCATTCCATTCCAGTCATTTCCATTAATTCGGATTGATTCCATTCCATTCCATTCCATTCCTTTCCTTTCCGTTCCATTCCATTCTGGTTGATTCCATTCCATTCAATTCCATTCGTTTTGATTCCAATCCATTCCATTCCATTCCATTCCATTCCATTCGGGTTGATTCCATTCCATTCCATTCCATTCCATTCCATTCCATTCCATTCCATTCCATTCCATACCTTTCCATTCGGGTTGATTCCATTCCATTCCATTCTATTGCATTCGGGTTGATTCCATTCCATTCCATTCCATTCCTTTCCATTACATATGACTTGATTCCATTCCATTCCATTCCATTCCATTCCATTCCATTCCATTCGGGTTGATTCCACTCCATTCCATTCCATTCCATTCCATTTCATTCGGTTTTATTCCATTCCAATCCATTCCATTCCATTCCATTCCATTCCATTCCATTCCATTTCATTGCATACCATTCCATTCGGTATGATTCCATTCCATTCCATTCCATTCGGCTTGATTCCATTCCATACCATTCCATTCCATTCGTTTTGTTTCCGTTCCATTCCATTCCATTCCATTCGTTTTGATTCCATTCTATTCCATTCCATTCCATTCCATTCGGGTTGATTCCATTCCACTCCATTCCATTCCATTCGATTCCTTTCTCGTTGATTCCATTCCAATCCATTCCATTCCATTCCGGTTATTTCAATTCCATTCCTTTCAATTCCACTCGGGTTGATTACATTTTATTCCATTCGGGTTGATTCCATTCCATTCCATTCCATTCCATTCGGGTTGATTCCATTCCATTCCATTCCATTCCATTCCATTCCATTCGCAATGATTCCATTCCATTCCATTCCATTCGAGTTGATTCCATTCCATTCCATTCCATTCCTTTCCATTCCCTTCCATTCGGGTTGATTCCATTCCATTCAATTCCATTCGTTTTGATTCCATTCCATTCCATTACATTACATTACATTACATTACATTGGGGTTGATTCCATTCCATTCCATTCCATTCCATTCCATTCCATTCCATTCCATAGCATTCCATTCGGGTTGATTCCATTCCATTCCATTCTATTGCATTCGGGTTGATTCCATTCCATTCCATTCCATTCCTTTCCATTACATATGACTTGATTCCATTCCATTCCATTCCATTCCATTCCAATCCATTCCATTCCATTCGGGTTGATTCCATTCCATTCCATTCCATTCCATTCCACCTCATTCGGTTTTATTCCATTCCATTCCATTCCATTCCATTCCATTCCATTCCATTCCATTCCATTCCATTCCATTCCATTCGGTATGATTCCATTCCATTCCATTCCATTCCATTCGGCTTGATTCCATTCCATTCCATTCCATTCCATTCCATTCCATTCCATTCCATTCCATTCGTTTTGATTCCATTCCATTCCATTCCATTCCATTCGTTTTGATTCCATTCCATTCCATTCCATTCCATTCGGGTTGATTCCATTCCACTCCATTCCATTCCATTCGATTCCATTCTCGTTGATTCCTTTCCAATCCATTCCATTCCATTCGGGTTATTTCAATTCCATTCCTTTCAATTCCACTCGGGTTGATTACATTTTATTCCATTCGGGTTGATTCCATTCCATTCCATTCCATTCCATTCCATTCGGGTTGATTGCATTCCATTCCATTCCATTCCATTCCATTCCATTCCATTCGCAATGATTCCATTCCATTCCATTCCATTCCATTCCATTTTATGTGACTTGATTCCATTCCATTCCATTCCATTCCATTCCATTCCATTCCTTTCCTTTCGGGTTGATTTCATTGTATTGAATTGCATTCCATTCCATTCAATTCGAGTTGATTCCATTCCATTCTTTCCATTTCATTCGGTTTTATTCCATTCCATTCCATTCAATTCCATTCCATTCCATTCCATTTGATTCCATTCCATTCCATTCGGTATGATTCCATCCCATTCCATTCCATTAGGCTTGATTCCATTCCATTCCATTCCATTCCATTCCATTCGTTTTGATTCCGTTCGATTCCGTTCCATTCCACTCGTTTTGATTCCATTACATTCCATTCCATTCAATTCGGGTTGATTCCATTCCATTCAATTCCATTCCACTCCATTCCATTCCATTCCATTCCATTCTCGTTGATTCCATTCCAATCCATTCCATTCCATTCGGGTTATTTCAATTCCATTCCATTCAATTCCACTCGGGTTGATTTCATTATATTCCATTCAGGTTGATTCCATTCCATTCCATTCCATTCGGGTTGATTCCATTCCATTCCATTCCATTCCATTCCATTCGGAATGATTCCATTCCATTCCATTCCATTCCATTCCATTCCATTCCATTCCATTCCATTACATCTGACTTGATTCAATTCCATTCCATTCCATTCCTTTCCTTTCCATTCGGGATGATTTCATTGCATTCAATTGCATTCCATTCCATTCCTTTCCATTCCATTCCATTCGGCTTGACTCCATTCCATTCCATTCCATTCCATTCCATTCCATTCGTTTTGATTCTGTTCCATTCCATTCCATTCCATTCCATTCGTTTTGATTCCATTCCATTACATTCCATTCCATACGGGTTGATTCCATTCCATTCAATTCCATTCCACTCCATTCCATTCCATTCGATTCCATTCTCGTTGATTCCTTTCCAATCCATTCCATTCCACTCGGGTTATTTCAATTCCATTCCATTCAATTCCACTCGGGTTGATTACATTATATTCCATTCGGGTTGATTCCATTCCATTCCATTCCATTCCATTCGGGTTGATTCCATTCCATTCCATTCCATTCCATTCCATACGGAATGATTCCATTCCATTCCATTCCGTTCCATTCCTCTCGGGTTGACTCCATTCCATTCCATTCCGTTCCATTACATTCCATTCCATTCGGGTTGATTCCATTCCATTCCATTCCATTCCATTCCATTCCATTCCATTCCATTCGTGTTACATCCATTCCATTCCATTCCATTCCATTCCATTCGGGTTGATTCCATTCCACCCCTTTCCATTCCTTTCCATTAAATTCCATTCGTGTTTATTCCATTCCATTCCATTCCATTTGGGTTGATTCCATTCCATTCCATTCCATATCATTCCATGCCATTCCATTCCATTCTATTCCATTCGGGTTGATTCCATTCCATTCCACTCCATTACATATGACTTGATTCCATTCCATTCCATTCCATTCCATTCCATTCCGCTTTATTCCATTCCATTCCATTCCATTTCATTCGGGTTGATTCCATTCCATTCCATTCCTTTAAATTCGGGTTGACTCCATTCCAATCCATTCCATTCCAGTCATTTCCATTCCATTCGGATTGATTCCATTCCATTCCATTCCATTCCTTTCCATTCCATTCCATTCGGGTTGATTCCATTCCATTCAATTCCATTCGTTTTGATTCCATTCCATTCCATTCCATTCCATTCCATTCCATTCGGGTTGATTCCCTTCCATTCCATTCCATTCCATTCCATTCCATTCCATTCCATACCATTCCATTCCATTCCATTCGGGATGATTCCATTCCATTCCATTCCATTATGCTTGATTCCATTCCGTTCCATTCCATTCCATTCCATTCCATTCCATTCCATTCTTTTGGCTCCATTCCATTCCATTCCATTCCATTCGGGTTGATTACATTCCATTCTATTCCATTCCACTCCATTCCATTCCATTCGATTCCATTCTCGTTGATTTCATTCCATTCCATTGCATTCCTTTCGAGTTATTTCCATTCCATTCCATTCAATTCCACTCGAGTTGATTCTATTATATTACATTCGGGTTGATTCCATACCATTCCATTCCATTCCATTGGGGTAGATTGATTCCATTCCATTCCATTCCATTCCATTCAGTTCCATTCCATTCCATTCGGATTGATTCCATTCCATTTCATTCCATTCCATTCCATTCCATTCAGGTTACATCCTTTCCATTCCATTCCATTCCATTCCATTCGGGTTGTTTCCATTCCATTCCATTCCTTTAGATTCGGGTTGACTCCATTCCATTCCATTCCATTCCATTCCTTTCCATTTCTTTGGGATTGATTCCATTCCATTCCATTCCAGTCCATTCCTTTCCATTCCATTCCATTCGGGTTGAATCCATTCCATTGCATTCCATACCATTTGGGTTGATACCATTCCATTCCATTCAATTCCATTCCATTCCATTCGGATTGATTCCATTCCATTCCACTCCATACCATGCCATTCCATTCGTGTTACATCCATTCCATTCCATTCCATTCCATTCCATTCCATTCCATTCCGGTTGATTCCATTCCATTCCATTCCTTTCCATTCGGGTTGACTCCATTCCATTCCATTCCATTCCTTTCCATTCCATTGGGATTGATTCCATTCCATTCCATTCCATTCCATTCCTTTCCATTCCATTCCATTCGGCTTGACTCCATTCCATTCCATTCCATTCCATTCGTTTTGATTCTGTTCCATTCCATTCCATTCCATTCCATTCGTTTTGATTCCATTCCATTACATTCCATTCCATACGGGTTGATTCCATTCCATTCAATTCCATTCCACTCCATTCCATTCCATTCGATTCCATTCTCGTTGATTCCTTTCCAATCCATTCCATTCCATTCGGGTTATTTCAATTCCATTCCATTCAATTCCACTCGGGTTGATTACATTATATTCCATTCGGGTTGATTCCATTACATTCCATTCCATTCCATTCGGGTTGATTCCATTCCATTCCATTCCATTCCATTCCATTCGGAATGATTCCATTCCATTCCATTCCGTTCCATTCCTCTCGGTTTGACTCCATTCCATTCCATTCCGTTCCTTTACATTCCATTCCATTCGGGTTGATTCCATTCCATTCCATTCCATTCCATTCCGTTCGTGTTACATCCAATCCATTCAATTCCATTCCATTCCATTCGGGTTGATTCCATTCCATTCCTTTCCATTCCTTTCCATTAAATTCCATTCGTGTTTATTCCATTCCATTCCATTCCATTTTGGTTGATTCCATTCCATTCCATTCCATTTCATTCCATGCCATTCCATTCCATTCAATTCCATTCGTTTTGATTCCATTCCATTCCATTCCATTCCATTCCATTCCATTCCATTCGGGTTGATTCCATTCCATTCCATTCCATTCCATTCCATTCCATTCCATTCCATACCATTCCATTCGGGTTGATTCCATTCCATTCCATTCTATTGCATTCGGGTTGATTCCATTCCATTCCATTCCATTCCTTTCCATTACATATGACTTGATTCCATTCCATTCCATTCCATTCCATTCCATTCCATTCGGGTTGATTCCATTCCATTCCATTCCATTCCATTCCATTCCATTTCATTCGGTTTTATTCCATTCCATTCCCTTCCATTCCATTCCATTCCATTCCATTTCATTCCATTCCATTCCATTCGGTACGATTCCATTCCATTCCATTCCATTCGGCTTGATTCCATTCCATTCCATTCCATTCCATTCCATTCCATTCCATTCTTTTTGATTCCGTTCCATTCCATTCCATTCCATTCGTTTTGATTCCATTCCATTCCATTCCATTCCATTCGGGTTGATTCCATTCCACTCCATTCCATTCCATTCGATTCCATTCTCTTTGATTCCATTCCACTCCATTCCATTCCATTCGAGTTATTTCAATTCCATTCCTTTCAATTCCACTCGGTTTGATTACATTTTATTCCATTAGGGTTGATTGCATTCCATTCCATTCCATTCCTTTCGGGTTGATTCCATTCCATTCCATTCCATTCCATTCCTTTCGGGTTGATTCCATTCCATTCCATTCCATTCCATCCCATTCGGAATGATTCCATTCCATTCCATTCCGTGCCATTCCTCTCGGGTTGACTCCATTCCATTCCATTCCGTCCCATTCCATTCCATTCCATTCGGGTTGATTCCATTCCATTCCATTCCATTCCATTCCATTCCATTCCATTCGTGTTACATCCATTCCATTCCATTCCATTACATTACATTCCATTCGGGTTGATTCCATTCCATTCCTTTCCATTAAATTCCATTCGTGTTTATTCCATTCCATTCCATTCCATTTGGGTTGATTCCATTCCATTCCATTCCATTTCATTCCATGCCATTCCATTCCATTCTATTCCATTCGGGTTCATTCCATTCCATTCATCTCCATTACATATGACTTGATTCCATTCTATTCCATTCCATTCCATTCGGCTTTATTCCATTCCATTCCATTCCATTTCATTCGGGTTGATTCCATTCCATTCCATTCCTTTCCATTCGGGTTGATTCCATTCCAATCCACTCCATTCCAGTCATTTCCATTCCATTCGGATTGATTCCATTCCATTCCATTCCATTCCTTTCCATTCCATTCCATTCGGGTTGATTCCATTCCATTCAATTCCATTCGTTTTGATTCCATTCCATTCCATTCCATTCCATTCCATTCCATTCCATTCGGGTTGATTCCATTCCATTCCATTCCATTCCATTCCATTCCATTTCATTCCATTCCATTCCATACCATTCCATTCGGGTTGATTCCATTCCATTCCATTCTATTGCATTCGGGTTGATTCCATTAGATTCCATTCCATTCCTTTCCATTACATATGACTTGATTCCATTCAATTCCATTCCATTCCATTCCATTCCATTCCATTCCATTCCATTCCATTCCATTCCATTCCATTCGGGTTGATTCCATTCCATTCCATTCCATTCCATTCCATTCCATTCCATTCCATTCGTTTTGATTCCGTTCCATTCTATTCCATTCCATTCTTGTTGACTCCATTCCACTCCATTCCATTCCATTCGATTCCATTCTCGTTGATTCTATTCCAATCCATTCCATTCCATTCGTGTTATTTCAATTCCATTCCTTTCAATTCCACTCGGGTTGATTACATTTTATTCCATTCGGGTTGATTGCATTCCATTCCATTCCATTCCATTCGGGTTGATTCCATTCCATTCCATTCCATTCCATTCCATTCCATTCCATTCCATTCCATTCCATTCGCAATGATTCCATTCCATTCCATTCCATTCAATTCCATTACATATGACTTGATTCCATTCCATTCCTTTCCTTTCCTTTCGGGATGATTTCATTTCATTCCATTGCTTTCCATTCCATTCAATTCGGGTTGATTCCATTCCATTCCATTCCATTCCATTCGGTTTTATTCCATTCCCTTCCATTCCTTTCCATTCCATTTCATTCCATTCCATTCCTTTCGGGATGATTCCATTCCATTCCATTCCATTCCATTCAGCTTGATTCCTTTCCATTCCGTTCCATTCCACTCCATTCCATTCGTTCTAATTCCATTCCATTCCATTCCATTCCAATCCATTCCATTCGTTTTGATTCCATTCCATTCCATTCCATTCCATTCGTGTTGATTCCATTCCATTCCATTTCATTCCATTCCATTCCATTCCATTCGGCTTGATTCCATTCCCTTCCATTACTTTTCATTCCATTCCATTCGTTTTGATTCCATTCCATTCCATTCAATTCCATTCGGGTTGATTCCATTCAATTCAATTCCATTCCACTCCATTCCATTCCATTCGATTCCATTCTCGTTGATTCCACTCCATTCCATTCCATTCCATTCGGGTTACTTCCATTCCATTCGATTCAATTACACTCGGGTTGATTCCATTATATTCTATTCGGGTTGATTCCATTCCATTCCATTCCATTCCATTCGGGTTGATTCCATTCCATTCCATTCCATTCCATTCGGATTGATTCCATTCCATTCCATTCCATTCCATTCCATTTGTTTCCATTCCTTTGCGGTTGACTCCATTCCATTCCATTCCATTACATTCCATTCCACTCCATTCCATTCGGGTTGATTCCATTCCATTCCATTCCATTCCATTCGTGTTACATCCATTCCATTCCATTCCATTCCATTCCATTCCATTCCTTTCGGGTTGATTCCAAATCATTCCATTCCATTGCGTTCCATTCCATTCCACTCCATTCCCTTCTGGGTGATTCTATTCCATTCCATTCCATTCCATTCCATTACATATGACTTGATTCCATTCCATTCCATTCCATTCCATTCCATTCCATTCCATTCGGGTTGATTTCATTGCATTGAATTGCATTCCATTCCATTCAATTCGGGTTGATTCCATTCCATTATTTCCATTTCACTCGGTTTTATTCCATTCCATTCCATTCGATTCCGTTCTCGTTGATTCCATTCCAATCCATTCCATTCCATTCGGGTTGATTCCATTATATTCCATTCAGGTTGACTCCATTCCATTCCATTCCATTCCATTCGGGTTGATTCCATTCCATTCCATTCCATTCCATTCCTTTCCATTCCATTCCATTCCATTCGGAATGATTCCATTCCATTCCATTCCATTCCATTCCATTCGGCTTGATTCCATTACATACCATTCCATTCCATTCGTTTTGTTTCCGTTCCATTCCATTCCATTCCATTCGTTTTGATTCCATTCCATTCCATTCCATTCCATTCGGGTTGATTCCATTCCACTCCATTCCATTCCATTCGATTCCATTCTAGTTGATTCCATTCCAATCCATTCCATTCCATTCGGGTTATTTCAATGCCATTCCTTTCCATTCCACTCGGGTTGATTACATTTTATTCCATTCGGATTGATTCCATTCCATTCCATTCCATTCCATTCGGGTTGATTCCATTCCATTCCATTCCATTCCATTCCATTCCATTCCATTCGCAATGATTCCATTCCATTCCATTCCATTCGGGTTGATTCCATTCCATTCCATTCCATTCCATTCCATTCGGTATGATTCCATTCCATTCCATTCCATTCCATTCGGCTTGATTCCATTCCATTCCATTCCATTCCATTCCATTCCATTCGTTTTGATTCCATTCCATTCCATTCCATTCCATTCGTTTTGATTCCATTCCATTCCATTCCATTCCATTCGGGTTGATTCCATTGCATTGAATTGCATTCCATTCCATTCAATTCGAGTTGATTCCATTCCATTCTTTCCATTTCATTCGGTTTTATTCCATTCCATTCCATTCAATTCCATTCCATTCCATTCCATTTGATTCCATTCCATTCCATTCGGTATGATTCCATTCCATTCCATTCCATTAGGCTTGATTCCATTCCATTCCATTCCATTCGTTTTGATTCCGTTCGATTCCGTTCCATTCCATTCGTTTTGATTCCATTCCATTCCATTCCATTCAATTCGGGTTGATTCCATTCCATTCAATTCCATTCCACTCCATTCCATTCCATTCGATTCCATTCTCGTTGATTCCATTCCAATCCATTCCATTCCATTCGGGTTATTTCAATTCCATTCCATTCAATTCCACTCGGGTTGATTTCATTATATTCCATTCAGGTTGATTCCATTCCATTCCATTCCATTCGGGTTGATTCCATTCCATTCCATTCCATTCCATTCCATTCCATTCCATTCCATTCCATTCGGAATGATTCCATTCCATTCCATTCCATTCCATTCCATTCCATTCCATTCCATTACATCTGACTTGATTCAATTCCATTCCATTCCATTCCTTTCCTTTCCATTCGGGATGATTTCATTGCATTCAATTGCATTCCATTCCATTCCTTTCCATTCCATTCCATTCGGCTTGACTCCATTCCATTCCATTCCATTCCATTCCATTCCATTCGTTTTGATTCTGTTCCATTCCATTCCATTCCATTCCATTCGTTTTGATTCCATTCCATTACATTCCATTCCATACGGGTTGATTCCATTCCATTCAATTCCATTCCACTCCATTCCATTCCATTCGATTCCATTCTCGTTGATTCCTTTCCAATCCATTCCATTCCACTCGGGTTATTTCAATTCCATTCCATTCAATTCCACTCGGGTTGATTACATTATATTCCATTCGGGTTGATTCCATTCCATTCCATTCCATTCCATTCGGGTTGATTCCATTCCATTCCATTCCATTCCATTCCATACGGAATGATTCCATTCCATTCCATTCCGTTCCATTCCTCTCGGGTTGACTCCATTCCATTCCATTCCGTTCCATTACATTCCATTCCATTCGGGTTGATTCCATTCCATTCCATTCCATTCCATTCCATTCCATTCGTGTTACATCCATTCCATTCCATTCCATTCCATTCCATTCCATTCCATTCCATTCGGGTTGATTCCATTCCACCCCTTTCCATTCCTTTCCATTAAATTCCATTCGTGTTTATTCCATTCCATTCCATTCCATTTGGGTTGATTCCATTCCATTCCATTCCATTTCATTCCATGCCATTCCATTCCATTCTATTCCATTCGGGTTGATTCCATTCCATTCCACTCCATTACATATGACTTGATTCCATTCCATTCAATTCCATTCCATTCCGCTTTATTCCATTCCATTCCATTCCATTTCATTCGGGTTGATTCCATTCCATTCCATTCCTTTAAATTCGGGTTGACTCCATTCCAATCCATTCCATTCCAGTCATTTCCATTCCATTCGGATTGATTCCATTCCATTCCATTCCATTCCTTTCCATTCCATTCCATTCGGGTAGATTCCATTCCATTCAATTCCATTCGTTTTGATTCCACTCCATTCCATTCCATTCCATTCCATTCGGGTTGATTCCCTTCCATTCAATTCCATTCCATTCCATTCCATTCCATTCCATTCCATTCCATTCCATTCCATACCATTCCATTCCATTCCATTCGGGATGATTCCATTCCATTCCATTCCATTATGCTTGATTCCATTCCGTTCCATTCCATTCCATTCCATTCCATTCCATTCTTTTTGAATCCATTCCATTCCATTCCATTCCATTCGGGTTGATTACATTCCATTCTATTCCATTCCACTCCATTCCATTCCATTCGATTCCATTCTCGTTGATTCCATTCCATTCCATTGCATTCCTTTCGAGTTATTTCCATTCCATTCCATTCAATTCCACTCGAGTTGATTCTATTATATTACATTCGGGTTGATTCCATTCCATTCCATTCCATTCCATTGGGGTAGATTGATTCCATTCCATTCCATTCCATTCCATTCCATTCCATTCCATTCCATTCAGGTTACATCCCTTCCATTCCATTCCATTCCATTCCATTCGGGTTGTTTCCATTCCATTCCATTCCTTTAGATTCGGGTTGACTCCATTCCATTCCATTCCATGCCATTCCTTTCCATTTCTTTGGGATTGATTCCATTCCATTCCATTCCAGTCCATTCCTTTCCATTCCATTCCATTCGGGTTGAATCCATTCCATTGCATTCCATACCATTTGGGTTGATACCATTCCATTTCATTCCATTCAATTCCATTCCATTCGGATTGATTCCATTCCATTCCATTCCATACCATGCCATTCCATTCGTGTTACATCCATTCCATTCCATTCCATTCCATTCCATTCCATTCCATTCCGGTTGATTCCATTCCATTCCATTCCTTTCCATTCGGGTGGACTCCATTCCATTCCATTCCATTCCTTTCCATTCCATTGGGATTGATTCCATTCCATTCCATTCCATTCCATTCCTTTCCATTCCATTCCATTCGGCTTGACTCCATTCCATTCCATTCCATTCCATTCGTTTTGATTCTGTTCCATTCCATTCCATTCCATTCCATTCGTTTTGATTCCATTCCATTACATTCCATTCCATACGGGTTGATTCCATTCCATTCAATTCCATTCCACTCCATTCCATTCCATTCGATTCCATTCTCGTTGATTCCTTTCCAATCCATTCCATTCCATTCGGGTTATTTCAATTCCATTCCATTCAATTCCACTCGGGTTGATTACATTATATTCCATTCGGGTTGATTCCATTACATTCCATTCCATTCCATTCGGGTTGATTCCATTCCATTCCATTCCATTCCATTCCATTCCATTCCATTCCATTCGGAATGATTCCATTCCATTCCATTCCGTTCCATTCCTCTCGGTTTGACTCCATTCCATTCCATTCCGTTCCATTACATTCCATTCCATTCGGGTTGATTCCATTCCATTCCATTCCATTCCATTCCGTTCGGGTTACATCCAATCCATTCCATTCCATTCCATTCCATTCCATTCGGGTTGATTCCATTCCATTCCTTTCCATTCCTTTCCATTAAATTCCATTCGTGTTTATTCCATTCCATTCCATTCCATTTTGGTTGATTCCATTCCATTCCATTCCATTTCATTCCATGCCATTCCATTCCATTCAATTCCATTCGTTTTGATTCCATTCCATTCCATTCCATTCCATTCCATTCCATTCGGGTTGATTCCATTCCATTCCATTCCATTCCATTCCATACCATTCCATTCGGGTTGATTCCATTCCATTCCATTCTATTGCATTCGGGTTGATTCCATTCCATTCCATTCCATTCCATTACATATGACTTGATTCCATTCCATTCCATTCCATTCCTTTCCTTTCCATTCGGGATGATTTCACTGCATTCAATTGCATTCCATTCCATTCCTTTCCATTCCATTCCATTCGGCTTGACTCCATTCCATTCCATTCCATTCCATTCCATTCCATTCGTTTTGATTCTGTTCCATTCCATTCCATTCCATTCCATTCCATTCGTTTTGATTCCATTCCATTACATTCCATTCCATACGGGTTGATTCCATTCCATTCAATTCCATTCCACTCCATTCCATTCCATTCGATTCCATTCTCGTTGATTCCTTTCCAATCCATTCCATTCCACTCGGGTTATTTCAATTCCATTCCATTCAATTCCACTCGGGTTGATTACATTATATTCCAATCGGGTTGATTCCATTCCATTCCATTCCATTCCATTCGGGTTGATTCCATTCCATTCCATTCCATTCCAATCCATTCGGAATGATTCCATTCCATTCCATTCCGTTCCATTCCTCTCGGGTTGACTCCATTCCATTCCATTCCGTTCCATTACATTCCATTCCATTCGGGTTGATTCCATTCCGTTCCATTCCATTCCATTCCGTTCGTGTTACATCCATTCCATTCCATTCCATTCCATTCCATTCCATTCCATTCCATTCCATTCGGGTTGATTCCATTCCATTCCTTTCCATTCCTTTCCATTAAATTCCATTCGTGTTTATTCCATTCCATTCCAATCCATTTGGGTTGATTCCATTCCATTCCATTCCATTTCATTCCATGCCATTCCATTCCATTCTATTCCATTCGGGTTGATTCCATTCCATTCCACTCCATTACATGTGACTTGATTCCATTCCATTCCATTCCATTCCATTCGGCTTTATTCCATTCCATTCCATTCCATTTCATTCGGGTTGATTCCATTCCATTCCATTCCTTTCCATTCGGGTTGACTCCATTCCAATCCATTCCATTCCAGTCATTTCCATTCCATTCGGATTGATTCCATTCCATTCCATTCCTTTCCTTTCCTTTCCATTCCATTCTGGTTGATTCCATTCCATTCCATTCCATTCGTTTTGATTCCATTCCATTCCATTCCATTCCATTCGTTTTGATTCCATTCCATTCCATTCCATTCCATTCGGGTTGATTCCATTCCACTCCATTCCATTCCATTCGATTCCATTCTCGTTGATTCCTTTCCAATCCATTCCATTCCATTCGGGTTATTTCAATTCCATTCCTTTCAATTCCACTCGGGTTGATTACATTTTATTCCATTCGGGTTGATTCCATTCCATTACATTCCATTCCATTCCATTCGGGTTGATTCCATTCCATTCCATTCCATTCCATTCCATTCCATTCCATTCGCAATGATTCCATTCCATTCCATTCCATTCCATTCCATTTCATGTGACTTGATTCCATTCCATTCCATTCCATTCCATTCCATTCCATTCCTTTCCTTTCGGGTTGATTTCATTGTATTGAATTGCATTCCATTCCATTCAATTCGAGTTGATTCCATTCCATTCTTTCCATTTCATTCGGTTTTATTCCATTCCATTCCATTCAATTCCATTCCATTCCATTCCATTTGATTCCATTCCATTCCATTCGGTATGATTCCATTCCATTCCATTCCATTAGGCTTGATTCCATTCCATTCCATTCCATTCCATTCCATTCGTTTTGATTCCGTTCGATTCCGTTCCATTCCATTCGTTTTGATTCCATTACATTCCATTCCATTCAATTCGGGTTGATTCCATTCCATTCAATTCCATTCCACTCCATTCCATTCCATTCCATTCCATTCTCGTTGATTCCATTCCAATCCATTCCATTCCATTCGGGTTATTTCAATTCCATTCCATTCAATTCCACTCGGGTTGATTTCATTATATTCCATTCAGGTTGATTCCATTCCATTCCATTCCATTTCATTCCATGCCATTCCATTCCATTCTATTCCATTCGGGTTGATTCCATTCCATTCCACTCCATTACATATGACTTGATTCCATTCCATTCCATTCCATTCCATTCGGCTTTATTCCATTCCATTCCATTCCATTTCATTCGGGTTGATTCCATTCCATTCCATTCCTTTCCATTCGGGTTGACTCCATTCCAATCCATTCCATTCCATTCATTTCCATTCCATTCGGATTGATTCCATTCCATTCCATTCCTTTCCTTTCCGTTCCATTCCATTCTGGTTGATTCCATTCCATTCAATTCCATTCGTTTTGATTCCAATCCATTCCATTCCATTCCATTCCATTCCATTCCATTCGGGTTGATTCCATTCCATTCCATTCCATTCCATTCCATTCCATTCCATTCCATTCCATTCCATACCTTTCCATTCGGGTTGATTCCATTCCATTCCATTCTATTGCATTCGGGTTGATTCCATTCCATTCCATTCCATTCCTTTCCATTACATATGACTTGATTCCATTCCATTCCATTCCATTCCATTCCATTCCATTCCATTCGGGTTGATTCCACTCCATTCCATTCCATTCCATTTCATTCGGTTTTATTCCATTCCATTCCATTCCATTCCATTCCATTCCATTCCATTCCATTCCATTCATTTCATTGCATACCATTCCATTCGGTATGATTCCATTCCATTCCATTCCATTCGGCTTGATTCCATTCCATACCATTCCATTCCATTCGTTTTGTTTCCGTTCCATTCCATTCCATTCCATTCGTTTTGATTCCATTCTATTCCATTCCATTCCATTCCATTCGGGTTGATTCCATTCCACTCCATTCCATTCCATTCGATTCCATTCTCGTTGATTCCATTCCAATCCATTCCATTCCATTCGGGTTATTTCAATTCCATTCCTTTCAATTCCACTCGGGTTGATTACATTTTATTCCATTCGGGTTGATTCCATTCCATTCCATTCCATTCCATTCGGGTTGATTCCATTCCATTCCATTCCATTCCATTCCATTCCATTCGCAATGATTCCATTCCATTCCATTCCATTCGAGTTGATTCCATGCCATTCCATTCCATTCCTTTCCATTCCCTTCCATTCGGGTTGATTCCATTCCATTCAATTCCATTCGTTTTGATTCCATTCCATTCCATTACATTACATTACATTACATTACATTGGGGTTGATTCCATTCCATTCCATTCCATTCCATTCCATTCCATTCCATTCCATTCCACTCCATACCATTCCATTCGGGTTGATTCCATTCCATTCCATTCTATTGCATTCGGGTTGATTCCATTCCATTCCATTCCATTCCTTTCCATTACATATGACTTGATTCCATTCCATTCCATTCCATTCCATTCCAATCCATTCCATTCCATTCGGGTTGATTCCATTCCATTCCATTCCATTCCATTCCATTTCATTCGGTTTTATTCCATTCCATTCCATTCCATTCCATTCCATTCCATTCCGTTCCATTCCATTCCATTCGGTATGATTCCATTCCATTCCATTCCATTCCATTCGGCTTGATTCCATTCCATTCCATTCCATTCCATTCCATTCCATTCCATTCCATTCCATTCCATTCCATTCGCAATGATTCCATTCCATTCCATTCCATTCGAGTTGATTCCATTCCATTCCATTCCATTCCTTTCCATTCCCTTCCATTCGGGTTGATTCCATTCCATTCAATTCCATTCGTTTTGATTCCATTCCATTCCATTACATTACATTACATTACATTACATTGGGGTTGATTCCATTCCATTCCATTCCATTCCATTCCATTCCATTCCATTCCATTCCATTCCATACCATTCCATTCGGGTTGATTCCATTCCATTCCATTCTATTGCATTCGGGTTGATTCCATTCCATTCCATTCCATTCCTTTCCATTACATATGACTTGATTCCATTCCATTCCATTCCATTCCATTCCAATCCATTCCATTCCATTCGGGTTGATTCCATTCCATTCCATTCCATTCCATTCCATTCCATTTCATTCGGTTTTATTCCATTCCATTCCATTCCATTCCATTCCATTCCATTCCGTTCCATTCCATTCCATTCGGTATGATTCCATTCCATTCCATTCCATTCCATTCGGCTTGATTCCATTCCATTCCATTCCATTCCATTCCATTCCATTCCATTCCATTCCATTCCATTCGTTTTGATTCCATTCCATTCCATTCCATTCCATTCGTTTTGATTCCATTCCATTCCATTCCATTCCATTCGGGTTGATTCCATTCCACTCCATTCCATTCCATTCGATTCCATTCTCGTTGATTCCTTTCCAATCCATTCCATTCCATTCGGGTTATTTCAATTCCATTCCTTTCAATTCCACTCGGGTTGATTACATTTTATTCCATTCGGGTTGATTCCATTCCATTACATTCCATTCCATTCCATTCGGGTTGATTCCATTCCATTCCATTCCATTCCATTCCATTCCATTCCATTCCATTCGCAATGATTCCATTCCATTCCATTCCATTCCATTCCATTTCATGTGACTTGATTCCATTCCATTCCATTCCATTCCATTCCATTCCATTCCTTTCCTTTCGGGTTGATTTCATTGTATTGAATTGCATTCCATTCCATTCAATTCGAGTTGATTCCATTCCATTCTTTCCATTTCATTCGGTTTTATTCCATTCCATTCCATTCAATTCCATTCCATTCCATTCCATTTGATTCCATTCCATTCCATTCGGTATGATTCCATTCCATTCCATTCCATTAGGCTTGATTCCATTCCATTCCATTCCATTCCATTCCATTCGTTTTGATTCCGTTCGATTCCGTTCCATTCCATTCGTTTTGATTCCATTACATTCCATTCCATTCAATTCGGGTTGATTCCATTCCATTCAATTCCATTCCACTCCATTCCATTCCATTCCATTCCATTCTCGTTGATTCCATTCCAATCCATTCCATTCCATTCGGGTTATTTCAATTCCATTCCATTCAATTCCACTCGGGTTGATTTCATTATATTCCATTCAGGTTGATTCCATTCCATTCCATTCCATTTCATTCCATGCCATTCCATTCCATTCTATTCCATTCGGGTTGATTCCATTCCATTCCACTCCATTACATATGACTTGATTCCATTCAATTCCATTCCATTCCATTCGGCTTTATTCCATTCCATTCCATTCCATTTCATTCGGGTTGATTCCATTCCATTCCATTCCTTTCCATTCGGGTTGACTCCATTCCAATCCATTCCATTCCAGTCATTTCCATTCCATTCGGATTGATTCCATTCCATTCCATTCCTTTCCTTTCCGTTCCATTCCATTCTGGTTGATTCCATTCCATTCAATTCCATTCGTTTTGATTCCAATCCATTCCATTCCATTCCATTCCATTCCATTCCATTCGGGTTGATTCCATTCCATTCCATTCCATTCCATTCCATTCCATTCCATTCCATTCCATTCCATACCTTTCCATTCGGGTTGATTCCATTCCATTCCATTCTATTGCATTCGGGTTGATTCCATTCCATTCCATTCCATTCCTTTCCATTACATATGACTTGATTCCATTCCATTCCATTCCATTCCATTCCATTCCATTCCATTCCATTCGGGTTGATTCCACTCCATTCCATTCCATTCCATTCCATTTCATTCGGTTTTATTCCATTCCATTCCATTCCATTCCATTCCATTCCATTCCATTCCATTCCATTTCATTGCATACCATTCCATTCGGTATGATTCCATTCCATTCCATTCCATTCGGCTTGATTCCATTCCATACCATTCCATTCCATTCGTTTTGTTTCCGTTCCATTCCATTCCATTCCATTCGTTTTGATTCCATTCTATTCCATTCCATTCCATTCCATTCGGGTTGATTCCATTCCACTCCATTCCATTCCATTCGATTCCATTCTCGTTGATTCCATTCCAATCCATTCCATTCCATTCGGGTTATTTCAATTCCATTCCTTTCAATTCCACTCGGGTTGATTACATTTTATTCCATTCGGGTTGATTCCATTCCATTCCATTCCATTCCATTCGGGTTGATTCCATTCCATTCCATTCCATTCCATTCCATTCCATTCGCAATGATTCCATTCCATTCCATTCCATTCGAGTTGATTCCATTCCATTCCATTCCATTCCTTTCCATTCCCTTCCATTCGGGTTGATTCCATTCCATTCAATTCCATTCGTTTTGATTCCATTCCATTCCATTACATTACATTACATTACATTACATTGCGGTTGATTCCATTCCATTCCATTCCATTCCATTCCATTCCATTCCATTCCATTCCATTCCATACCATTCCATTCGGGTTGATTCCATTCCATTCCATTCTATTGCATTCGGGTTGATTCCATTCCATTCCATTCCATTCCTTTCCATTACATATGACTTGATTCCATTCCATTCCATTCCATTCCATTCCAATCCATTCCATTCCATTCGGGTTGATTCCATTCCATTCCATTCCATTCCATTCCATTTCATTCGGTTTTATTCCATTCCATTCCATTCCATTCCATTCCATTCCATTCCGTTCCATTCCATTCCATTCGGTATGATTCCATTCCATTCCATTCCATTCCATTCGGCTTGATTCCATTCCATTCCATTCCATTCCATTCCATTCCATTCCATTCCATTCCATTCCATTCCATTCCATTCGTTTTGATTCCATTCCATTCCATTCCATTCCATTCGTTTTGATTCCATTCCATTCCATTCCATTCCATTCGGGATGATTCCATTCCACTCCATTCCATTCCATTCGATTCCATTCTCGTTGATTCCTTTCCAATCCATTCCATTCCATTCGGGTTATTTCAATTCCATTCCTTTCAATTCCACTCGGGTTGATTACATTTTATTCCATTCGGGTTGATTCCATTCCATTACATTCCATTCCATTCCATTCGGGTTGATTCCATTCCATTCCATTCCATTCCATTCCATTCCATTCCATTCGCAATGATTCCATTCCATTCCATTCCATTCCATTCCATTTCATGTGACTTGATTCCATTCCATTCCATTCCATTCCATTCCATTCCATTCCTTTCCTTTCGGGTTGATTTCATTGTATTGAATTGCATTCCATTCCATTCAATTCGAGTTGATTCCATTCCATTCTTTCCATTTCATTCGGTTTTATTCCATTCCATTCCATTCAATTCCATTCCATTCCATTCCATTTGATTCCATTCCATTCCATTCGGTATGATTCCATTCCATTCCATTCCATTAGGCTTGATTCCATTCCATTCCATTCCATTCCATTCCATTCGTTTTGATTCCGTTCGATTCCGTTCCATTCCATTCGTTTTGATTCCATTACATTCCATTCCATTCAATTCGGGTTGATTCCATTCCATTCAATTCCATTCCACTCCATTCCATTCCATTCCATTCCATTCTCGTTGATTCCATTCCAATCCATTCCATTCCATTCGGGTTATTTCAATTCCATTCCATTCAATTCCACTCGGGTTGATTTCATTATATTCCATTCAGGTTGATTCCATTCCATTCCATTCCATTCGGGTTGATTCCATTCCATTCCATTCCATTCCATTCCATTCCATTCCATTCCATTCCATTCCATTCGGAATGATTCCATTCCATTCCATTCCATTCCATTCCATTCCATTCCATTCCATTACATCTGACTTGATTCAATTCCATTCCATTCCATTCCTTTCCTTTCCATTCGGGATGATTTCATTGCATTCAATTGCATTCCATTCCATTCCTTTCCATTCCATTCCATTCGGCTTGACTCCATTCCATTCCATTCCATTCCATTCCATTCCATTCGTTTTGATTCTGTTCCATTCCATTCCATTCCATTCCATTCGTTTTGATTCCATTCCATTACATTCCATTCCATACGGGTTGATTCCATTCCATTCAATTCCATTCCACTCCATTCCATTCCATTCGATTCCATTCTCGTTGATTCCTTTCCAATCCATTCCATTCCACTCGGGTTATTTCAATTCCATTCCATTCAATTCCACTCGGGTTGATTACATTATATTCCATTCGGGTTGATTCCATTCCATTCCATTCCATTCCATTCGGGTTGATTCCATTCCATTCCATTCCATTCCATTCCATACGGAATGATTCCATTCCATTCCATTCCGTTCCATTCCTCTCGGGTTGACTCCATTCCATTCCATTCCGTTCCATTACATTCCATTCCATTCGGGTTGATTCCATTCCATTCCATTCCATTCCATTCCATTCCATTCCATTCCATTCGTGTTACATCCATTCCATTCCATTCCATTCGGGTTGATTCCATTCCACCCCTTTCCATTCCTTTCCATTAAATTCCATTCGTGTTTATTCCATTCCATTCCATTCCATTTGGGTTGATTCCATTCCATTCCATTCCATTTCATTCCATGCCATTCCATTCCATTCTATTCCATTCGGGTTGATTCCATTCCATTCCACTCCATTACATATGACTTGATTCCATTCCATTCCATTCCATTCCATTCCATTCCGCTTTATTCCATTCCATTCCATTCCATTTCATTCGGGTTGATTCCATTCCATTCCATTCCTTTAAATTCGGGTTGACTCCATTCCAATCCATTCCATTCCAGTCATTTCCATTCCATTCGGATTGATTCCATTCCATTCCATTCCATTCCTTTCCATTCCATTCCATTCGGGTTGATTCCATTCCATTGAATTCCATTCGTTTTGATTCCATTCCATTCCATTCCATTCCATTCCATTCGGGTTGATTCCCTTCCATTCCTTTCCATTCCATTCCATTCCATTCCATTCCATTCCATTCCATACCATTCCATTCCATTCCATTCGGGATGATTCCATTCCATTCCATTCCATTATGCTTGATTCCATTCCGTTCCATTCCATTCCATTCCATTCCATTCCATTCTTTTGGCTCCATTCCATTCCATTCCATTCCATTCGGGTTGATTACATTCCATTCTATTCCATTCCACTCCATTCCATTCCATTGGATTCCATTCTCGTTGATTCCATTCCATTCCATTGCATTCCTTTCGAGTTATTTCCATTCCATTCCATTCAATTCCACTCGAGTTGATTCTATTATATTACATTCGGGTTGATTCCATACCATTCCATTCCATTCCATTGGGGTAGATTGATTCCATTCCATTCCATTCCATTCCATTCAGTTCCATTCCATTCCATTCGGATTGATTCCATTCCATTCCATTCCATTCCATTCCATTCAGGTTACATCCCTTCCATTCCATTCCATTCCATTCCATTCGGGTTGTTTCCATTCCATTCCATTCCTTTAGATTCGGGTTGACTCCATTCCATTCCATTCCATTCCATTCCTTTCCATTTCTTTGGGATTGATTCCATTCCATTCCATTCCAGTCCATTCCTTTCCATTCCATTCCATTCGGGTTGAATCCATTCCATTGCATTCCATACCATTTGGGTTGATACCATTCCATTCCATTCAATTCCATTCCATTCCATTCGGATTGATTCCATTACATTCCACTCCATACCATGCCATTCCATTCGTGTTACATCCATTCCATTCCATTCCATTCCATTCCATTCCATTCCATTCCATTCCATTCCATTCCGGTTGATTCCATTCCATTCCATTCCTTTCCATTCGGGTTGACTCCATTCCATTCCATTCCATTCCTTTCCTTTCCATTGGGATTGATTCCATTCCATTCCATTCCATTCCATTCCTTTCCATTCCATTCCATTCGGCTTGACTCCATTCCATTCCATTCCATTCCATTCGTTTTGATTCTGTTCCATTCCATTCCATTCCATTCCATTCGTTTTGATTCCATTCCATTACATTCCATTCCATACGGGTTGATTCCATTCCATTCAATTCCATTCCACTCCATTCCATTCCATTCGATTCCATTCTCGTTGATTCCTTTCCAATCCATTCCATTCCATTCGGGTTATTTCAATTCCATTCCATTCAATTCCACTCGGGTTGATTACATTATATTCCATTCGGGTTGATTCCATTACATTCCATTCCATTCCATTCGGGTTGATTCCATTCCATTCCATTCCATTCCATTCCATTCGGAATGATTCCATTCCATTCCATTCGGAATGATTCCATTCCATTCCATTCCGTTCCATTCCTCTCGGTTTGACTCCATTCCATTCCATTCCGTTCCATTACATTCCATTCCATTCGGCTTGATTCCATTCCATTCCATTCCATTCCATTCCGTTCGTGTTACATCCAATCCATTCAATTCCATTCCATTCCATTCGGGTTGATTCCATTCCATTCCTTTCCATTCCTTTCCATTAAATTCCATTCGTGTTTATTCCATTCCATTCCATTCCATTTTGGTTGATTCCATTCCATTCCATTCCATTTCATTCCATGCCATTCCATTCCATTCAATTCCATTCGTTTTGATTCCATTCCATTCCATTCCATTCCATTCCATTCCATTCCATTCCATTCCATTCCATTCCATTCGGGTTGATTCCATTCCATTCCATTCCATTCCATTCCATTCCATTCCATACCATTCCATTCGGGTTGATTCCATTCCATTCCATTCTATTGCATTCGGGTTGATTCCATTCCATTCCATTCCATTCCTTTCCATTACATATGACTTGATTCCATTCCATTCCATTCCATTCCATTCCATTCCATTCGGGTTGATTCCATTCCATTCCATTCCATTCCATTCCATTTCATTCGGTTTTATTCCATTCCATTCCCTTCCATTCCATTCCATTCCATTCCATTTCATTCCATTCCATTCCATTCGGTACGATTCCATTCCATTCCATTCCATTCGGCTTGATTACATTCCATTCCATTCCATTCCATTCCATTCCATTCTTTTTGATTCCGTTCCATTCCATTCCATTCCATTCGTTTTTATTCCATTCCATTCCATTCCATTCCATTCGGGTTGATTCCATTCCACTCCATTCCATTCCATTCGAGTTATTTCAATTCCATTCCTTTCAATTCCACTCGGTTTGATTACATTTTATTCCATTAGGGTTGATTGCATTCCATTCCATTCCATTCCTTTCGGGTTGATTCCATTCCATTCCATTCCATTCCATTCCTTTCGGGTTGATTCCATTCCATTCCATTCCATTCCATCCCATTCGGAATGATTCCATTCCATTCCATTCCGTGCCATTCCTCTCGGGTTGACTCCATTCCATTCCATTCCGTCCCATTCCATTCCATTCCATTTGGGTTGATTCCATTCCATTCCATTCCATTCCATTCCATTCCATTCGTGTTACATCCATTCCATTCCATTCCATTACATTACATTACATTCGGGTTGATTCCATTCCACTCCTTTCCATTAAATTCCATTCGTGTTTATTCCATTCCATTCCATTCCATTTGGGTTGATTCCATTCCATTCCATTCCATTTCATTCCATGCCATTCCATTCCATTCTATTCCATTCGGGTTCATTCCATTCCATTCAACTCCATTACATATGACTTGATTCCATTCTATTCCATTCCATTCCATTCGGCTTTATTCCATTCCATTCCATTCCATTTCATTCGGGTTGATTCCATTCCATTCCATTCCTTTCCATTCGGGTTGATTCCATTCCAATCCACTCCATTCCAGTCATTTCCATTCCATTCGGATTGATTCCATTCCATTCCATTCCATTCCTTTCCATTCCATTCCATTCGGGTTGATTCCATTCCATTCAATTCCATTCGTTTTGATTCCATTCCATTCCATTCCATTCCATTCCATTCCATTCCATTCGGGTTGATTCCATTCCATTCCATTCCATTCCATTCCATTCCATTTCATTCCATTCCATTCCATACCATTCCATTCGGGTTGATTCCATTCCATTCCATTCTATTGCATTCGGGTTGATTCCATTAGATTCCATTCCATTCCTTTCCATTACATATGACTTGATTCCATTCAATTCCATTCCATTCCATTCCATTCCATTCCATTCCATTCCATTCGGGTTGATTCCATTCCATTCCATTCCATTCCATTCCATTCCATTCCATTCCATTCCATTCGTTTTGATTCCGTTCCATTCTATTCCATTCCATTCTTGTTGACTCCATTCCACTCCATTCCATTCCATTCGATTCCATTCTCGTTGATTCTATTCCAATCCATTCCATTCCATTCGTGTTATTTCAATTCCATTCCTTTCAATTCCACTCGGGTTGATTACATTTTATTCCATTCGGGTTGATTGCATTCCATTCCATTCCATTCCATTCGGGTTGATTCCATTCCATTCCATTCCATTCCATTCCATTCCATTCCATTCCATTCGCAATGATTCCATTCCATTCCATTCCATTCAATTCCATTACATATGACTTGATTCCATTCCATTCCTTTCCTTTCCATTCGGGATGATTTCATTTCATTCCCTTGCATTCCATTCCATTCAATTCGGGTTGATTCCATTCCATTCCATTCCATTCCATTCGGTTTTATTCCATTCCCTTCCATTCCTTTCCATTCCATTTCATTCCATTCCATTCCTTTCGGGATGATTCCATTCCATTCCATTCCATTCCATTCAGCTTGATTCCTTTCCATTCCGTTCCATTCCACTCCATTCCATTCGTTCTAATTCCATTCCATTCCATTCCATTCCAATCCATTCCATTCGTTTTGATTCCATTCCATTCCATTCCATTCCATTCGTGTTGATTCCATTCCATTCCATTTCATTCCATTCCATTCCATTCCATTCGGCTTGATTCCATTCCCTTCCATTACTTTTCATTCCATTCCATTCGTTTTGATTCCATTCCATTCCATTCAATTCCATTCGGGTTGATTCCATTCAATTCAATTCCATTCCACTCCATTCCATTCCATTCGATTCCATTCTCGTTGATTCCACTCCATTCCATTCCATTCCATTCGGGTTACTTCCATTCCATTCGATTCAATTACACTCGGGTTGATTCCATTATATTCTATTCGGGCTGATTCCATTCCATTCCATTCCATTCCATTCGGGTTGATTCCATTCCATTCCATTCCATTCCATTCGGATTGATTCCATTCCATTCCATTCCATTCCATTCCATTTGTTTCCATTCCTTTGCGGTTGACTCCATTCCATTCCATTCCATTCCATTCCATTCCACTCCATTCCATTCGGGTTGATTCCATTCCATTCCATTCCATTCCATTCGTGTTACATCCATTCCATTCCATTCCATTCCATTCCATTCCATTCCATTCCATTCCATTCCTTTCGGGTTGATTCCAAATCATTCCATTCCATTGCGTTCCATTCCATTCCACTCCATTCCCTTCTGGGTGATTCTATTCCATTCCATTCCATTCCATTCCATTACATATGACTTGATTCCATTCCATTCCATTCCATTCCATTCCATTCCATTCCATTCCATTCGGGTTGATTTCATTGCATTGAATTGCATTCCATTCCATTCAATTCGGGTTGATTCCATTCCATTATTTCCATTTCACTCGGTTTTATTCCATTCCATTCCATTCGATTCCGTTCTCGTTGATTCCATTCCAATCCATTCCATTCCATTCGGGTTGATTCCATTATATTCCATTCAGGTTGATTCCATTCCATTCCATTCCATTCCATTCGGGTTGATTCCATTCCATTCCATTCCATTCCATTCCTTTCCATTCCATTCCATTCCATTCGGAATGATTCCATTCCATTCCATTCCATTCCATTCCATTCGGCTTGATTCCATTCCATACCATTCCATCCCATTCGTTTTGTTTCCGTTCCATTCCATTCCATTCCATTCGTTTTGATTCCATTCCATTCCATTCCATTCCATTCGGGTTGATTCCTTTCCACTCCATTCCATTCCATTCGATTCCATTCTAGTTGATTCCATTCCAATCCATTCCATTCCATTCGGGTTATTTCAATGCCATTCCTTTCCATTCCACTCGGGTTGATTACATTTTATTCCATTCGGATTGATTCCATTCCATTCCATTCCATTCCATTCGGGTTGATTCCATTCCATTCCATTCCATTCCATTCCATTCCATTCCATTCGCAATGATTCCATTCCATTCCATTCCATTCGGGTTGATTCCATTCCATTCCATTCCATTCCTTTCCATTCCCTTCCATTCGGGTTGATTCCATTCCATTCAATTCCATTCGTTTTGATTCCATTCCATTCCATTCCATTACATTCCATTCCATTCCATTGGGGTTGATTCCATTCCATTCCATTCAATTCCATTCGATTCCATTTCATTCCGTTCCATTCCATTCCATACCATTCCATTCGGGTTGATTCCATTCCATTCCATTCTATTGCATTCGGGTTGATTCCATTCCATTCCATTCCATTCCTTTCCATTACATATGACTTGATTCCACTCCATTTCATTCCATTCCATTCCATTCTATTCCATTCCATTCCATTCGGGTAGATTCCATTCCATTCCATTCCATTCCATTCCATTTCATTCGGTTTTATTCCATTCCATTCCATTCCATTCCATTCCATTCCATTCCATTCCATTTCATTCCATTCGGTATGATTCTATTCCATTCCATTCCATTCGGCTTGATTCCATTCCATTCCATTCCATTCCATTCCATTCGTTTTGATTCCAATCCATTCCATTCCATTCCATTCGTTTTGATTCCATTCCATTCCATTCCATTCCATTCCATTCGGGTTGATTCCATTCCACTCCATTCCATTCCATTCGATTCCATTCTCGTTGATTCCATTCCATTCCATTCCATTCCATTCGGGTTGACTCCATTCCATTCCATTCCATTCCATTCCATTCGCAATGATTCCATTCCATTCCATTCCATTCGAGTTGATTCCATTCCATTCCATTCCATTCCTTTCCATTCCCTTCCATTCGGGTTGATTCCATTCCATTCAATTCCATTCGTTTTGATTCCATTCCATTCCATTACATTACATTACATTACATTACATTGGGGTTGATTCCATTCCATTCCATTCCATTCCATTCCATTCCATTACATCTGACTTGATTCAATTGCATTCCATTCCATTCCTTTCCTTTCCATTCGGGATGATTTCATTGCATTCAATTGCATTCCATTCCATTCCTTTCCATTCCATTCCATTCGGCTTGACTCCATTCCATTCCATTCCATTCCATTCCATTCCATTCGTTTTGATTCTGTTCCATTCCATTCCATTCCATTCCATTCGTTTTGATTCCATTCCATTACATTCCATTCCATACGGGTTGATTCCATTCCATTCAATTCCATTCCACTCCATTCCATTCCATTCGATTCCATTCTCGTTGATTCCTTTCCAATCCATTCCATTCCACTCGGGTTATTTCAATTCCATTCCATTCAATTCCACTCGGGTTGATTACATTATATTCCATTCGGGTTGATTCCATTCCATTCCATTCCATTCCATTCGGGTTGATTCCATTCCATTCCATTCCATTCCATTCCATACGGAATGATTCCATTCCATTCCATTCCGTTCCATTCCTCTCGGGTTGACTCCATTCCATTCCATTCCGTTCCATTACATTCCAATCCATTCGGGTTGATTCCATTCCATTCCATTCCATTCCATTCCATTCCATTCGTGTTACATCCATTCCATTCCATTCCATTCCATTCCATTCCATTCGGGTTGATTCCATTCCACCCCTTTCCATTCCTTTCCATTAAATTCCATTCGTGTTTATTCCATTCCATTCCATTCCATTTGGGTTGATTCCATTCCATTCCATTCCATTTCATTCCATGCCATTCCATTCCATTCTATTCCATTCGGGTTGATTCCATTCCATTCCACTCCATTACATATGACTTGATTCCATTCCATTCAATTCCATTCCATTCCGCTTTATTCCATTCCATTCCATTCCATTTCATTCGGGTTGATTCCATTCCATTCCATTCCTTTAAATTCGGGTTGACTCCATTCCAATCCATTCCATTCCAGTCATTTCCATTCCATTCGGATTGATTCCATTCCATTCCATTCCATTCCTTTCCATTCCATTCCATTCGGGTTGATTCCATTCCATTTAATTCCATTCGTTTTGATTCCACTCCATTCCATTCCATTCCATTCCATTCGGGTTGATTCCCTTCCATTCCATTCCATTCCATTCCATTCCATTCCATTCCATTCCATTCCATACCATTCCATTCCATTCCATTCGGGATGATTCCATTCCATTCCACTCCATTATGCTTGATTCCATTCCGTTCTATTCCATTCCATTCCATTCCATTCCATTCTTTTTGACTCCATTCCATTCCATTCCATTCCATTCCATTCCATTCCATTCCATTCCATTCGGGTTGATTCCATTCCATTCTATTCCATTCCACTCCATTCCATTCCATTCGATTCCATTCTCGTTGATTCCATTCCATTCCATTGCATTCCTTTCGAGTTATTTCCATTCCATTCCATTCAATTCCACTCGAGTTGATTCTATTATATTACATTCGGGTTGATTCCATTCCATTCCATTCCATTCCATTGGGGTAGATTGATTCCATTCCATTCCATTCCATTCCATTCAGTTCCATTCCATTCCATTCGGATTGATTCCATTCCATTCCATTCCATTCCATTCCATTCCATTCAGGTTACATCCATTCCATTCCATTCCATTCCATTCCATTCGGGTTGTTTCCATTCCATTCCATTCCTTTAGATTCGGGTTGACTCCATTCCATTCCATTCCATTCCATTCCTTTCCATTTCTTTGGGATTGATTCCATTCCATTCCATTCCAGTCCATTCCTTTCCATTCCATTCCATTCTGGTTGAATCCATTCCATTGCATTCCATACCATTTGGGTTGATACCATTCCATTCCATTCAATTCCATTCCATTCCATTCTGATTGATTCCATTCCATTCCATTCCATACCATGCCATTCCATTCGTGTTACATCCATTCCATTCCATTCCATTCCATTCCATTCCATTCCATTCCGGTTGATTCCATTCCATTCCATTCCTTTCCATTCGGATTGACTCCATTCCATTCCATTCCATTCCTTTCCATTCCATTGGGATTGATTCCATTCCATTCCATTCCATTCCATTCCTTTCCATTCCATTCCATTCGGCTTGACTCCATTCCATTCCATTCCATTCCATTCGTTTTGATTCTGTTCCATTCCATTCCATTCCATTCCATTCTTTTTGATTCCATTCCATTACATTCCATTCCATACGGGTTGATTCCATTCCATTCAATTCCATTCCACTCCATTCCATTCCATTCGATTCCATTCTCGTTGATTCCTTTCCAATCCATTCCATTCCATTCGGGTTATATCAATTCCATTCCATTCAATTCCACTCGGGTTGATTACATTATATTCCATTCGGGTTGATTCCATTCCATTCCATTCCATTCCATTCGGGTTGATTCCATTCCATTCCATTCCATTCCATTCCATTCCACTCCATTCGGAATGATTCCATTCCATTCCATTCCGTTCCATTCCTCTCGGTTTGACTCCATTCCATTCCATTCCGTTCCATTACATTCCATTCCATTCGGGTTGATTCCATTCCATTCCATTCCATTCCATTCCGTTCGTGTTACATCCAATCCATTCCATTCCATTCCATTCCATTCCATTCCATTCGGGTTGATTCCATTCCATTCCTTTCCATTCCTTTCCATTAAATTCCATTCTTGTTTATTCCATTCCATTCCATTCCATTTTGGTTGATTCCATTCCATTCCATTCCATTTCATTCCATGCCATTCCATTCCATTCAATTCCATTCGTTTTGATTCCATTCCATTCCATTCCATTCCATTCGGGTTGATTCCATTCCATTCCATTCCATTCGGGTTGATTCCATTCCATTCCATTCCATTCCATTCCATTCCATACCATTCCATTCGGGTTGATTCCATTCCATTCCATTCTATTGCATTCGGGTTGATTCCATTCCATTCCATTCCATTCCTTTCCATTACATATGACTTGATTCCATTCCATTCCATTCCATTCCATTCCATTCCATTCGGGTTGATTCCATTCCATTCCATTCCATTCCATTCCATTCCATTTCATTCGGTTTTATTCCATTCCATTCCCTTCCATTCCATTCCATTCCATTCCATTTCATTCCATTCCATTCCATTCGGTACGATTCCATTCCATTCCATTCCATTCGGCTTGATTCCATTCCATTCCATTCCATTCCATTCCATTCCATTCGTTTTGATTCCGCTCCATTCCATTCCATTCCATTCGTTTTGATTCCATTCCATTCCATTCCATTCCATTCCATTCGGGTTGATTCCATTCCACTCCATTCCATTCCATTCGATTCCATTCTCTTTGATTCCATTCCACTCCATTCCATTCCATTCGAGTTATTTCAATTCCATTCCTTTCAATTCCACTAGGTTTGATTACATTTTATTCCATTCGGGTTGATTGCATTCCAATCCATTCCATTCCTTTCGGGTTGATTCCATTCCATTCCATTCCATTCCATTCCTTTCGGGTTGATTCCATTCCATTCCATTCCATTCCATCCCATTCGGAATGATTCCATTCCATTCCATTCCGTGCCATTCCTCTCGGGTTGACTCCATTCCATTCCATTCCGTCCCATTCCATTCCATTCCATTCGGGTTGATTCCATTCCATTCCATTCCATTCCATTCCATTCGTGTTACATCCATTCCATTCCATTCCATTACATTACATTCCATTCGGGTTGATTCCATTCCATTCCTTTCCATTAAATTCCATTCGTGTTTATTCCATTCCATTCCATTCCATTTGGGTTGATTCCATTCCATTCCATTCCATTTCATTCCATGCCATTCCATTCCATTCTATTCCATTCGGGTTCATTCCATTCCATTCAACTCCATTACATATGACTTGATTACATTCTATTCCATTCCATTCCATTCGGCTTTATTCCATTCCATTCCATTCCATTTCATTCGGGTTGATTCCATTCCATTCCATTCCTTTCCATTCGGGTTGACTCCATTCCAATCCACTCCATTCCAGTCATTTCCATTCCATTCGGATTGATTCCATTCCATTCCATTCCATTCCTTTCCATTCCATTCCATTCGGGTTGATTCCATTCCATTCAATTCCATTCGTTTTGATTCCATTCCATTCCATTCCATTCCATTCCATTCCATTCCATTCCATTCCATTCGGGTTGATTCCATTCCATTCCATTCCATTCCATTCCATTCCATTTCATTCCATTCCATTCCATACCATTCCATTCGGGTTGATTCCATTCCATTCCATTCTATTGCATTCGGGTTGATTCCATTAGATTCCATTCCATTCCTTTCCATTACATATGACTTGATTCCATTCCATTCCATTCCATTCCATTCCATTCCATTCCATTCGGGTTGATTCCATTCCATTCCATTCCATTCCATTCCATTCCATTCCATTCCATTCCATTCCATTCGGGTTGATTCCATTCCATTCCATTCTACTGCATTCGGGTTGATTCCATCAGATTCCATTCCATTCCTTTCCATTACATATGACTTGATTCCATTCCATTCCATTCCATTCCATTCCATTTCATTCCATTGCATTCCATTCGGTATGATTCCATTCCATTCCATTCCATTCGGCTTGAATCCATTCCATTCCATTCCATTCGTTTTGATTCCGTTCCATTCTATTCCATTCCATTCTTGTTGACTCCATTCCACTCCATTCCATTCCATTCGATTCCATTCTCGTTGATTCTATTCCAATCCATTCCATTCCATTCGTGTTATTTCAATTCCATTCCTTTCAATTCCACTCGGGTTGATTACATTTTATTCCATTCGGGTTGATTGCATTCCATTCCATTCCATTCCATTCGGGTTGATTCCATTCCATTCCATTCCATTCCATTCCATTCCATTCCATTCCATTCGCAATGATTCCATTCCATTCCATTCCATTCAATTCCATTACATATGACTTGATTCCATTCCATTCCTTTCCTTTCCATTCGGGATGATTTCATTGCATTCCATTGCATTCCATTCCATTCAATTCGTGTTGATTCCATTCCATTCCATTCCATTCCTTTCGGTTTTATTCCATTCCCTTCCATTCCTTTCCATTCCATTTCATTCCATTCCATTCCTTTCGGGATGATTCCATTCCATTCCATTCCATTCCATTCAGCTTGATTCCTTTCCATTCCGTTCCATTCCACTCCATTCCATTCGTTCTAATTCCATTCCATTCCATTCCATTCCAATCCATTCCATTCGTTTTGATTCCATTCCATTCCATTCCATTCCATTCCATTCGTGTTGATTCCATTCCATTCCATTTCATTCCATTCCATTCCATTCCATTCGGCTTGATTCCATTCCCTTCCATTACTTTTCATTCCATTCCATTCGTTTTGATTCCATTCCATTCCATTCAATTCCATTCGGGTTGATTCCATTCAATTCAATTCCATTCCACTCCATTCCATTCCATTCGATTCCATTCTCGTTGATTCCACTCCATTCCATTCCATTCCATTCGGGTTATTTCCATTCCATTCGATTCAATTACACTCGGGTTGATTCCATTATATTCTATTCGAGTTGATTCCATTCCATTCCATTCCATTCCATTCGGGTTGATTCCATGCCATTCCATTCCATTCCATTCGGATTCATTCCATTCCATTCCATTCCATTCCATTCCATTTGTTTCCATTTCTTTGCGGTTGACTCCATTCCATTCCATTCCATTCCATTCCATTCCACTCCATTCCATTCGGGTTGATTCCATTCCATTCCATTCCATTCCATTCCATTCGTGTTACATCCATTCCATTCCATTCCATTCCATTCCATTCCATTCCTTTCGGGTTGATTCCAAATCATTCCATTCCATTGCGTTCCATTCCATTCCACTCCATTCCCTTCTGGGTGATTCTATTCCATTCCATTCCATTCCATTCCATTACATATGACTTGATTCCATTCCATTCCATCCCATTCCATTCCATTCCATTCCATTCGGGTTGATTTCATTGCATTGAATTGCATTCCATTCCATTCAATTCGGGTTGATTCCATTCCATTATTTCCATTTCACTCGGTTTTATTCCATTCCATTCCATTCGATTCCATTCTCGTTGATTCCATTCCAATCCATTCCATTCCATTACGGTTATTTCAATTCCATTCCATTCAATTCCACTCGGGTTGATTACATTATATTCCATTCAGGTTGATTCCATTCCATTCCATTCCATTCCATTCCATTCCATTCGGGTTGATTCCATTCCATTCCATTCCATTCCATTCCTTTCCATTCCATTCCATTCCATTCGGAATGATTCCATTCCATTCCATTCCATTCCATTCCATTCGGCTTGATTCCATTCCATACCATTCCATTCCATTCGTTTTGTTTCCGTTCCATTCCATTCCATTCCATTCGTCTTGATTCCATTCCATTCCATTCCATTCCATTACATTACATTCGATTCCATTCTAGTTGATTCCATTCCAATCCATTCCATTCCATTCGGGTTATTTCAATTCCATTCCTTTCCATTCCACTCGGGTTGATTACATTTTATTCCATTCGGATTGATTCCATTCCATTCCATTCCATTCCATTCGGGTTGATTCCATTCCATTCCATTCCATTCCATTCCATTCCATTCGCAATGATTCCATTCCATTCCATTCCATTCGGGTTGATTCCATTCCATTCCATTCCATTCCTTTCCATTCCCTTCCATTCGGGTTGATTCCATTCCATTCAATTCCATTCGTTTTGATTCCATTCCATTCCATTCCATTCCATTCCATTCCATTCCATTGGGGTTGATTCCATTCCATTCCATTCAATTCCATTCCATTCCATTCCATTCCATTCCATTCCATTCCATTCCATTCCATACCATTCCATTCGGGTTGATTCCATTCCATTCCATTCTATTGCATTCGGGTTGATTCCATTCCATTCCATTCCATTCCTTTCCATTACATATGACTTGATTCCACTCCATTCCATTCCATTCCATTCCATTCTATTCCATTCCATTCCATTCGGGTAGATTCCATTCCATTCCATTCCATTCCATTCCATTTCATTCGGTTTTATTCCATTCCATTCCATTCCATTCCATTCCATTCCATTCCATTCCATTCCATTCCATTCCATTCCATTCGGTATGATTCTATTCCATTCCATTCCATTCGGCTTGATTCCATTCCATTCCATTCCATTCCATTCCATTCGTTTTGATTTCATTCCATTCCATTCCATTCCATTCGTTTTGATTCCATTCCATTCCATTCCATTCCATTCCATTCGATTCCATTCCATTCGGGTTGATTCCATTCCACTCCATTCCATTCCATTCGATTCCATTCTCGTTGATTCCTTTCCAATCCATTCCATTCCATTCGGGTTATTTCAATTCCATTCCTTTCAATTCCACTCGAGTTGATTACATTTTATTCCATTCGGGTTGATTCCATTCCATTCCATTCCATTCCATTCGGGTTGATTCCATTCCATTCCATTCCATTCCATTCCATTCCATTCCATTCCATTCCATTTGCAATGATTCCATTCCATTCCATTCCATTCCATTCCATTCCATTACATATGACTTGATTCCATTCCATTCCATTCCATTCCATTCCATTCCATTCCATTCCATTCCATTCCTTTCCATTCGGGTTGATTTCATTGCATTGAATTGCATTCCATTCCATTCAATTCGAGTTGATTCCATTCCATTCTTTCCATTTCATTCGGTTTTATTCCATTCCATTCCATTCAATTCCATTCCATTCCATTCCATTTCATTCCATTCCATTCCATTCGGTATGATTCCATTCCATTCCATTCCATTCCTTTTGGTTCCGTTCGATTCCGTTCCATTCCATTCGTTTTGATTCCATTCCATTCCATTCCATTCAATTCGGGTTGATTCCATTCCATTCAATTCCATTGCACTCCATTCCATTCCATTCGATTCCATTCTCGTTGATTCCATTCCAATGCATTCCATTCCATTCGGGTTATTTCAATTCCATTCCATTCAATTCCACTCGGGTTGACTTCATTATATTCCATTCAGGTTGATTCCATTCCATTCCATTCCATTCCATTCGGGTTGACTCCATTCCATTCCATTCCATTCCATTACATTACATTCGGAATGATTCCATTCCATTCCATTCCATTCCATTCCATTCCATTCCATTCCATTACATATAACTTTATTCCATTCCATTCCATTCCATTCCTTTCCTTTCCATTCGGGATGATTTCATTGCATTCAATTGCATTCCATTCCATTCCTTTCCATTCCATTCCATTCGGCTTGACTCCATTCCATTCCATTCCATTCCATTCCATTCGTTTTGATTCTGTTCCATTCCATTCCATTCCATTCCATTCGTTTTGATTCCATTCCATTCCATTCCATTCCATACGGGTTGATTCCATTCCATTCCATTCCATTCCACTCCATTCCATTCCATTCGATTCCATTCTCGTTGATTCCTTTCCAATCCATTCCATTCCACTCGGGTTATTTCAATTCCATTCCATTCAATTCCACTCGGGTTGATTACATTATATTCCATTCGGGTTGATTCCATTCCATTCCATTCCATTTCATTCCATTCGGGTTGATTCCATTCCATTCCATTCCATTCCATTCCATTCGGAATGATTCCATTCCATTCCATTCCGTTCCATTCCTCTCGGGTTGACTCCATTCCATTCCATTCTGTTCCATTACATTCCATTCCATTCGGGTTGATTCCATTCCATTCAATTCCATTCCATTCCATTCCATTCCATTCGATTCCATTCTCGTTGATTCCATTCCAATCCATTCCATTCCATTCGGGTTATTTCAATTCCATTCCATTCAATTCCACTCGGGTTGATTACATTATATTCCATTCAGGTTGATTCCATTCCATTCCATTCCATTCGGGTTGATTCCATTCCATTCCATTCCATTCCATTCCACTCGGAATGATTCCATTCCATTCCATTCCATTCCATTCCATTCCATTACATATGACTTGATTCCATTCCATTCCTTTCCTTTCCATTCGGGATGATTTCATTGCATTCAATTGCATTCCATTCCATTCAATTCGGGTTGATTCCATTCCATTCCATTCCGTTCCATTCGGTTTTATTCCATTCCCTTCCATTCCTTTCCATTCCATTCCTTTCGGGATGATTCCATTCCATTCCATTCCATTCCATTCAGCTTGATTCCTTTCCATTCCGTTACATTCCACTCCATTCCATTCGTTCTAATTCCATTCCATTCCATTCCATTCCAATCCATTCCATTCGTTTTGATTCCATTCCATTCCATTCCATTCCATTCGTGTTGATTCCATTCCATTCCATTTCATTCCATTCCATTCCATTCCATTCGGCTTGATTCCATTCCCTTCCGTTACTTTTCATTCCATTCCATTCGTTTTGATTCCTTTCCATTCCATTCCATTCCATTCCATTCCATTCGGGTTGATTCCATTCAATTCCATTCCATTCCACTCCATTCCATTCCATTCGATTCCATTCTCGCTGATTCCACTCCATTCCATTCCATTCCATTCGGGTTATTTCCATTCCATTCGATTCAATTACACTCGGGTTGATTCCATTATATTCTATTCGGGTTGATTCCATTCCATTCCATTCCATTCCATTCGGGTTGATTCCATTCCATTCCATTCCATTCCATTCGGATTGATTCCATTCCATTCCATTCCATTCCTTTCCATTTGTTTCCATTCCTTTGCGGTTGACTCCATTCCATTCCATTCCATTCCATTCCATTCCACTCCATTCCATTCGGGTTGATTCCATTCCATTCCATTCCATTCCATTCGTGTTACATCCATTCCATTCCATTCCATTCCATTTCATTCCTTTCGGGTTGATTCCAAATCATTCCATTCCATTGCGTTCCATTCCATTCCACTCCATTCCCTTCTGGGTGATTCTATTCCATTCCATTCCATTCCATTCCATTACATATGACTTGATTCCTTTCCATTCCATTCCATTCCATTCCATTCCATTCCATTCGGGTTGATTTCATTGCATTGAATTGCATCCCATTCCATTCAATTCGGGTTGATTCCATTCCATTATTTCCATTTCACTCGGTTTTATTCCATTCCATTCCATTCGATTCCATTCTCGTTGATTCCATTCAAATCCATTCCATTCCATTCGGGTTATTTCAATTCCATTCCATTCAATTCCACTCGGGTTGTTTACATTATATTCCATTCAGGTTGATTCCATTCCATTCCATTCCATTCTATTCGGGTTGATTCCATTCCATTCCATTCCATTCCATTCCATTCCATTCCATTCCATTCCTTTCCATTCGGAATGATTCCATTCCATTCCATTCCATTCCATTCCATTCCATTCCATTCCATTACATATGACTTGATTCCATTCCATTCCATTCCATTCCTTTCCTTTCCATTCGGGATGATTTCATTGCATTCAATTGCATTCCATTCCATTCCTTTCCATTCCATTCCATTCGGCTTGACTCCATTCCATTCCATTCCATTCCATTCCATTCGTTTTGATTCTGTTCGATTCCATTCCATTCCATTCCATTCGTTTTGATTCCATTCCATTACATTCCATTCCATACGGGTTGATTCCATTCCATTCAATTCCATTCCACTCCATTCCATTCCATTCGATTCCATTCTCGTTGATTTCTTTCCAATCCATTCCATTCCACTCGGGTTATTTCAATTCCATTCCATTCAATTCCACTCGGGTTGATTACATTATATTCCATTCGGGTTGATTCCATTCCATTCCATTCCATTCCATTCGGGCTGATTCCATTCCATTCCATTCCATTCCATTCCATTCGGAATGATTCCATTCCATTCCATTCCGTTCCATTCCACTCGGGTTGACTCCATTCCATTCCATTCCGTTCCATTCCATTCCATTCCATTCGGGTTGATTCCATTCCATTCCATTCGTGTTACATCCATTCCATTCCATTCCATTCCATTCCATTCCATTCCATTCCATTCGGGTTGATTCCATTCCATTCCATTCCATTCCTTTCCATTCCATTCCATTCTGGTTGATTCCATTCAATTCAATTCCATTCGTTTTGATTCCATTCCATTCCATTCCATTCCATTCCATTCCATTCGGGTTGATTCCCTTCCCTTCCATTCCATTCCATTCCATTCCATTCCATTCCATACCATTCCATTCGGGTTGATTCCATTCCATTCCATTCTATTGCATTCGGGTTGATTCCATTCCATTCCATTCCATTCCTTTCCATTACATATGACTTGATTCCATTCCATTCCATTCCATTCCATTCCATTCCATTCCATTCCGGTTGATTTCATTCCATTCCATTCCTTTCCATTGGGATTGATTCCATTCCATTCCATTCCATTCTATTCCTTTCCATTCCATTCCATTCGGCTTGACTCCATTCCATTCCATTCCATTCCATTCCATTCCATTCCATTCGTTTTGATTCTGTTCCACTCCATTCCATTCCATTCCATTCGTTTTGATTCCATTCCATTGCATTCCATTCCATACGGCTTGATTCCATTCCATTCAATTCCATTCCACTCCATTCCATTCCATTCGATTCCATTCTCGTTGATTCCTTTCCAATCCATTCCATTCCATTCGGGTTATTTCAATTCCATTCCATTCAATTCCACTCGGGTTGATTACATTATATTCCAATCGGGTTGATTCCATTCCATTCCATTCCATTCCATTCGGGTTGATTCCATTTCATTCCATTCCATTCCAATCCATTCGGAATGATTCCATTCCATTCCATTCCGTTCCATTCCTCTCGGGTTGACTCCATTCCATTCCATTCCGTTCCATTACATTCCATTCCATTCGGGTTGATTCCATTCCGTTCCATTCCATTCCATTCCGTTCGTGTTACATCCATTCCATTCCATTCCATTCCATTCCATTCCATTCCATTCCATTCCCTTCGGGTTGATTCCATTCCATTCCTTTCCATTCCTTTCCATTAAATTCCATTCGTGTTTATTCCATTCCATTCCAATCCATTTGGGTTGATTCCATTCCATTCCATTCCATTTCATTCCATGCCATTCCATTCCATTCTATTCCATTCGGGTTGATTCCATTCCATTCCACTCCATTACTTATGACTTGATTCCATTCCATTCCATTCCATTCCATTCGGCTTTATTCCATTCCATTCCATTCCATTTCATTCGGGTTGATTCCATTCCATTCCATTCCTTTCCATTCGGGTTGACTCCATTCCAATCCATTCCGTTCCAGTCATTTCCATTCCATTCGGATTGATTCCATTCCATTCCATTCCTTTCCTTTCCATTCCATTCCATTCGGGTTGATTCCATTCCATTCAATTACATTCGTTTTGATTCCAATCCATTCCATTCCATTCCATTCCATTCCATTCCATTCGGGTTGATTCCATTCCATTCCATTCCATTCCATTCCTTTCCATTCCATTCCATTCCATTCCATTCCATACCTTTCCATTCGGGTTGATTCCATTCCATTCCATTCTATTGCATTCGGGTTGATTCCATTCCATTCCATTCCATTCCTTTCCATTACATATGACTTGATTCCATTCCATTCCATTCCATTCCATTCCATTCCATTCCATTCCATTCCATTCCATTCCATTCGGGTTGATTCCACTCCATTCCATTCCATTCCATTCCATTTCATTCGGTTTTATTCCATTCCGTTCCATTCCATTCCATTCCATTCCATTCCATTCCATTCCATTTCATTGCATACCATTCCATTCGGTATGATTCCATTCCATTCCATTCCATTCGGCTTGATTCCATTCCATACCATTCCATTCCATTCGTTTTGTTTCCGTTCCATTCCATTCCATTCCATTCGTTTTGATTCCATTCCATTCCATTCCATTCCATTCGGGTTGATTCCATTCCACTCCATTCCATTCCATTCGATTCCATTCTCGTTGATTCCATTCCAATCCATTCCATTCAATTCGGGTTATTTCAATTCCATTCCTTTCAATTCCACTCGGGTTGATTACATTTTATTCCATTCGGGTTGATTCCATTCCATTCCATTCTGTTCCATTCGGGTTGATTCCATTCCATTCCATTCCATTCCATTCCATTCCATTCCATTCCATTCCATTCGCAATGATTCCATTCCATTCCATTCCATTCGGGTTGATTCCATTCCATTCCATTCCATTCATTTCCATTCCCTTCCATTCGGGTTGATTCCATTCCATTCAATTCCATTCGTTTTGATTCCATTCCATTCCATTCCATTACATTCCATTCCATTCCATTGGGGTTGATTCCATTCCATTCCATTCCATTCCATTCCATTCCATTCCATTCCATTCCATTCCATACCATTCCATTCGGGTTGATTCCATTCCATTCCATTCTATTGCATTCGGGTTGATTCCATTCCATTCCATTCCATTCCTTTCCATTACATATGACTTGATTCCATTCCATTCCATTCCATTCCATTCCAATCCATTCCATTCCATTCGGGTTGATTCCATTCCATTCCATTCCATTCCATTCCATTCCATTTCATACGGTTTTATTCCATTCCATTCCATTCCATTCCATTCCATTCCATTCCATTCCATTCGGTATGATTCCATTCCATTCCATTCCATTCGGCTTGATTCCATTCCATTCCATTCCATTCCATTCCATTCCATTCGTTTTGATTCCATTCCATTCCATTCCAATCCATTCCATTCGTTTTGATTCCATTCCATTCCATTCGGGTTGATTCCATTCCACTCCATTCCATTCCATTCGATTCCATTCTCGTTGATTCCTTTCCAATCCATTCCATTCCATTAGGGTTATTTCAATTCCATTCCTTTCAATTCCACTCGGGTTGATTCCATTCCATTCCATTCCTTTCCATTCCATTCCATTCCATTCCATTCCATTCCATTCCATTCGCAATGATTCCATACCATTCCATTCCATTCCATTCCATTTCATATGACTTGATTCCATTCCATTCCATTCCATTCCATTCCATTCCATTCCATTCCATTCCATTCCATTCCTTTCCTTTCGGGTTGATTTCATTGCATTGAATTGCATTCCATTCCATTCAATTCGAGTTGATTCCATTCCATTCTTTCCATTTCATTCGGTTTTATTCCATTCCATTCCATTCAATTCCATTCCATTCCATTCCATTTGATTCCATTCCATTCCATTCGGTATGATTCCATTCCATTCCATTCCATTAGGCTTGATTCCATTCCATTCCATTCCATTCCATTCCATTCGTTTTGATTCCGTTCGATTCCGTTCCATTCCATTCGTTTTGATTCCATTACATTCCATTCCATTCAATTCGGGTTGATTCCATTCCATTCAATTCCATTCCACTCCATTCCATTCCATTCGATTCCATTCTCGTTGATTCCATTCCAATCCATTACATTCCATTCGTGTTATTTCAATTCCATTCCATTCAATTCCACTCGGGTTGATTTCATTATATTCCATTCAGGTTGATTCCATTCCATTCCATTCCATTCGGGTTGATTCCATTCCATTCCATTCCATTCAATTCCATTCCATTCCATTCCATTCCATTCGGAATGATTCCATTCCATTCCATTCCATTCCATTCCATTCCATTCCATTCCATTACATCTGACTTGATTCAATTCCATTCCATTCCATTTCTTTCCTTTCCATTCGGGATGATTTCATTGCATTCAATTGCATTCCATTCCATTCCTTTCCATTCCATTCCATTCGGCTTGACTCCATTCCATTCCATTCCATTCCATTCCATTCCATTCCATTCCATTCCATTCGTTTTGATTCTGTTCCATTCCATTCCATTCGTTTTGATTCCATTCCATTCAATTCCATTCCACTCCATTCCATTCCATTCGATTCCATTCTCGTTGATTCCTTTCCAATCCATTCCATTCCACTCGGGTTATTTCAATTCCATTCCATTCAATTCCACTCCGGTTGATTACATTATATTCCATTCGGGTTGATTCCATTCCATTCCATTCCATTCCATTCGGGTTGATTCCATTCCATTCCATTCCATTCCATTCCATACGGAATGATTCCATTCCATTCCATTCCGTTCCATTCCTCTCGGGTTGACTCCATTCCATTCCATTCCATTCCATTCCATTCCATTCCATTCGTGTTACATCCGTTCCATTCCATTCCATTCCATTTTATTCCATTCGGGTTGATTCCATTCCACCCCTTTCCATTCCTTTCCATTAAATTCCATTCGTGTTTATTCCATTCCATTCCATTCCATTTGGGTTGATTCCATTCCATTCCATTCCATTTCATTCCTTGCCATTCCATTGCATTCTATTCCATTCGGGTTGATTCCATTCCATTCCACTCCATTACATATGACTTTATTCCATTCCATTCCATTCCATTCCATTCGGCTTTATTCCATTCCATTCCATTCCATTTCATTCGGGTTGATTCCATTCCATTCCATTCCTTTAAATTCGGGTTGACTCCATTCCAATCCATTCCATTCCAGTCATTTCCATTCCATTCGGATTGATTCCATTCCATTCCATTCCATTCCTTTCCATTCCATTCCATTCGGGTTGATTCCATTCCATTCAATTCCATTCGTTTTGATTCCATTCCATTCCATTCCATTCCATTCCATTCGGGTTGATTCCCTTCCATTCCATTCCATTCCATTCCATTCCATTCCATTCCATTCCATACCATTCCATTCCATTCCATTCGGGATGATTCCATTCCATTCCATTCCATTATGCTTGATTCCATTCCGTTCCATTCCATTCCATTCCATTCCATTCCATTCTTTTTGACTCCATTCCATTCCATTCCATTCCATTCGGGTTGATTACATTCCATTCTATTCCATTCCACTCCATTCCATTCCATTCGATTCCATTCTCGTTGATTCCATTCCATTCCATTGCATTCCTATCGAGTTATTTCCATTCCATTCCATTCAATTCCACTCGAGTTGATTCTATTATATTACATTCGTGTTGATTCCATTCCATTCCATTCCATTCCATTGGGGTAGATTGATTCCATTCCATTCCATTCCATTCCATTCAGTTCCATTCCATTCCATTCGGATTGATTCCATTCCATTCCATTCCATTCCATTCCATTCCATTCAGGTTACATCCATTCCATTCCATTCCATTCCATTCCATTCGGGTTGTTTCCATTCCATTCCATTCCTTTAGATTCGGGTTGACTCCATTCCATTCCATTCCATTCCATTCCTTTCCATTTCTTTGGGATTGATTCCATTCCATTCCATTCCATTCCATTCCATTCCATTCCATTCCATTCCATTCCGGTTGATTCCATTCCATTCCATTCCTTTCCATTCGGGTTGACTCCATTCCATTCCATTCCATTCCTTTCCATTCCATTGGGATTGATTCCATTCCATTCCATTCCATTCCATTCCTTTCCATTCCATTCCATTCGGCTTGACTCCATTCCATTCCATTCCATTCCATTCGTTTTGATTCCATTCCATTACATTCCATTCCATACGGGTTGATTCCATTCCATTCCATTCCATTCCACTCCATTCCATTCCTTTCGATTCCATTCTCGTTGATTCCTTTCCAATCCATTCCATTCCATTCGGGTTATTTCAATTCCATTCCATTCAATTCCACTCGGGTTGATTACATTATATTCCATTCGGGTTGATTCCATTCCATTCCATTCCATTCCATTCGGGTTGATTCCATTCCATTCCATTCCATTCCATTCCATTCCATTCGGAATGATTCCATTCCATTCCATTCCGTTCCATTCCTCTCGGTTTGACTCCATTCCATTCCATTCCGTTCCATTACATTCCATTCCATTCGGGTTGATTCCATTCCACTCCATTCCATTCCATTCCGTTCGTGTTACATCCAATCCATTCCATTCCATTCCATTCCATTCCATTCCATTCGGGTTGATTCCATTCCATTCCTTTCCATTCCTTTCCATTAAATTCCATTCGTGTTTATTCCATTCCATTCCATTCCATTTTGGTTGATACCATTCCATTCCATTCCATTTCATTCCATGCCATTCCATTCCATTCAATTCCATTCGTTTTGATTCCGTTCCATTCCATTCCATTCCATTCCATTCCATTCCATTCCATTCCATTCCATTCCATTCGGGTTGATTCCATTCCATTCCATTCCATTCCATTCCGTACCATTCCATTCGGGTTGATTCCATTCCATTCCATTCTATTGCATTCGGGTTGATTCTTTTCCATTCCATTCCATTCCATTCCTTTCCATTACATATGACTTGATTCCATTCCATTCCATTCCATTCCATTCCATTCCATTCGGGTTGATTCCATTCCATTCCATTCCATTCCATTCCATTCCATTTCATTCGGTTTTATTCCATTCCATTCCATTCCATTCCATTCCATTCCATTCCATTTCATTCCATTCCATTCCATTCGGTACGATTCCATTCCATTCCATTCCATTCGACTTGATTCCATTCCATTCCATTCCATTCCATTCCATTCGATTCCATTCGTTTTGATTCCGTTCCATTCCATTCCATTCCATTCGTTTTGATTCCATTCCATTCCATTCCATTCCATTCGGGTTGATTCCATTCCACTCCATTCCATTCCATTCGATTCCATTCTCTTTGATTCCATTCCACTCCATTCCATTCCATTCGAGTTATTTCAATTCCATTCCTTTCAATTCCACTCGGTTTGATTACATTTTATTCCATTCGGGTTGATTGCATTCCATTCCATTCCATTCCTTTCGGGTTGATTCCATTCCATTCCATTCCATTCCATTCCTTTCGGGTTGATTCCATTCCATTCCATTCCATTCCATCCCATTCGGAATGATTCCATTCCATTCCATTCCGTGCCATTCCTCTAGGGTTGACTCCATTCCATTCCATTCCGTCCCACTCCATTCCATTCCATTCGGGTTGATTCCATTCCATTCCATTCCATTCCATCCCATTCGTGTTACATCCATTCCATTCCATTCCATTACATTACATTCCATTCGGGTTGATTCCATTCCATTCTTTTCCATTCCTTTCCATTAAATTCCATTCGTGTTTTTTCCATTCCATTCCATTCCATTTGGGTTGATTCCATTCCGTTCCATTCCATTTCATTCCATGCCATTCCATTCCATTCTATTCCATTCGGGTTCATTCCATTCCATTCCACTCCATTACATATGACTTGATTCCATTCTATTCCATTCCATTCCATTCGGCTTTATTCCATTCCATTCCATTCCATTTCATTCGGGTTGATTCCATTCCATTCCATTCCTTTCCATTCGGGTTGACTCCATTCCAATCCACTCCATTCCAGTCATTTCCATTCCATTCGGATTGATTCCATTCCATTCCATTCCATTCCTTTCCATTCCATTCCATTCGGGTTGATTCCATTCCATTCAATTCCATTCGTTTTGATTCCATTCCATTCCATTCCATTCCATTCCATTCCATTCGGGTTGATTCCATTCCATTCCATTCCATTCCATTCCATTCCATTTCATTCCATTTCATTCCGTACCATTCCATTCGGGTTGATTCCATTCCATTCCATTCTATTGCATTCGGGTTGATTCCATTCCATTCCATTCCATTCCTTTCCATTACATATGACTTGATTCCATTCCATTCCATTCCATTCCATTCCATTCCATTCCATTCCATTCCATTCGGGTTGATTCCATTCCATTCCATTCCATTCCATTCCATTCCATTTCATTCGGTTTTATTCCATTCCATTCCATTCCATTCCATTGCATTCCATTCCATTCCATTCCATTCCATTCCATTTCATTCCATTGCATTCCATTCGGTATGATTCCATTCCATTCCATTCCATGCGGCTTGATTCCATTCCATTCCATTCCATTCGTTTTGATTCCGTTCCATTCTATTCCATTCCATTCGTTTTGATTCCATTCCATTCCATTCCATTCCATTCGTGTTGATTCCAATCCACTCCATTCCATTCCATTCGATTCCATTCTCGTTGATTCTATTCCAATCCATTCCATTCCATTCGGTTTATTTCAATTCCATTCCATTCAATTCCACTCGGGTTGATTACATTATATTCCATTCAGGTTGATTCCATTCCATTCCATTCCATTCCATTCGGGTTGATTCCATTCCATTCCATTCCATTCCATTCCATTCCATTCCATTCGGAATGATTCCATTCCATTCCATTCCATTCCATTCCATTCCATTCCATTCCATTACATATGACTTGATTCCATTCCATTCCATTCCATTCCTTTCCTTTCCTTTCGGGATGATTTCATTGCATTCAATTGCATTCCATTCCATTCCTTTCCATTCCATTCCATTCGGCTTGACTCCATTCCATTCCATTCCATTCCATTCCATTCGTTTTGATTCTGTTCGATTCCATTCCAATCCATTCCATTCGTTTTGATTCCATTCCATTACATTCCATTCCATACGGGTTGATTCCATTCCATTCAATTCCATTCCACTCCATTCCATTCCATTCGATTCCATTCTCGTTGATTCCTTTCCAATCCATTCCATTCCACTCGGGTTATTTCAATTCCATTCCATTCAATTCCACTCGGGTTGATTACATTATATCCCATTCGGGTTGATTCCATTCCATTCCATTCCATTCCATTCGGGTTGATTCCATTCCATTCCATTCCATTCCATTCCATTCGGAATGATTCCATTCCATTCCATTCTGTTCCATTCCTCTCGGGTTGACTCCATTCCATTCCATTCCGTTCCATTACATTCCATTCCATTCGGGTTGATTCCATTCCATTCCATTCCATTCCATTCCATTCCATTCCATTCCATTCGGGATGATTCCATTCCATTCCTTTCCAATCATTTCCATTAAATTCCATTCGTGTTTATTCCATTCCATTCCATTCCATTTGGGTTGATTCCATTCCATTCCATTCTATTTCATTCCATGCCATTCCATTCCATTCTATTCCATTCGGGTTGATTCCATTCCATTCCACTCCATTACATATGACTTGATTCCATTCCATTCCATTCCATTCAATTCGGCTTTATTCCAATCCATTCCATTCCATATCATTCGGGTTGATTCCATTCCATTCCATTCCTTTCCATTCGGGTTGACTCCACTCCAATCCATTCCACTCCAGTCATTTCCATTCCTTTCGGGTTGATTCCATTCCATTCCATTCCATTCCTTTCCATTACATATGACTTGATTCCATTCCATTCCATTCCATTCCATTCCATTCCATTCCCTTCCATTCCGGTTGATTTCATTCCATTCCATTCCTTTCCATTGGGATTGATTCCATTCCATTCCATTCCATTCCATTCCATTCCTTTCCATTCCATTCCATTCGGCTTGACTCCATTCCATTCCATTCCATTCCATTCCATTCGTTTTGATTCTGTTCCATTCCATTCCATTCCATTCCATTCGTTTTGATTCCATTCCATTACATTCCATTCCATACGGGTTGATTCCATTCCATTCAATTACATTCCACTCCATTCCATTCCATTCGATTCCATTCTCGTTGATTCCTTTCCAATTCATTCCATTCCATTCGGGTTATTTCAATTCCATTCCATTCAATTCCACTCGGGTTGATTACATTATATTCCAATCGGGTTGATTCCATTCCATTCCATTCCATTCCATTCGGGTTGATTCCATTCCATTCGAATCCATTCCAATCCATTCGGAATGATTCCATTCCATTCCATTCCGTTCCATTCCTCTCGGGTTGACTCCATGCCATTCCATTCCGTTCCATTACATTCCCTTCCATTCGGGTTGATTCCATTCCATTCCATTCAATTCCATTCCGTTCGTGTTACATCCATTCCATTCCATTCCATTCCGTTCCATTCCATTCCATTCGGGTTGATTCCATTCCATTCCTTTCCATTCCTTTCCATTAAATTCCATTCGTGTTTATTCCATTCCATTCCAATCCATTTGGGTTGATTCCATTCCATTCCATTCCATTTCATTCCATGCCATTCCATTCCATTCTATTCCATTCGGGTTGATTCCATTCCATTCCACTCCATTACATATGACTTGATTCCATTCCATTCCATTCCATTCCATTCGGCTTTATTCCATTCCATTCCATTCCATTTCATTCGGGTTGATTCCATTCCATTCCATTCCTTTCCATTCGGGTTGACTCCATTCCAATCCATTCCATTCCAGTCATTTCCATTCCATTCGGATTGATTCTATTCCATTCCATTCCTTTCCTTTCCATTCCATTGCATTCGGGTTGATTCCATTCCATTCAATTCCATTCGTTTTGATTCCAATCCATTCCATTCCATTCCATTCGGGTTGATTCCATTCCATTCCATTCCATTCCATTCCATTCCATTCCATTCCATTCCATTCCATTCCATACCTTTCCATTCGGGTTGATTCCATTCCATTCCATTCTATTGCATTCGGGTTGATTCCATTCCATTCCATCCCATTCCTTTCCATTACATATGACTTGATTCCATTCCATTCCATTCCATTCCATTCCATTCGGGTTGATTCCAATCCATTCCATTCCATTCCATTCCATTTCATTCGGTTTTATTCCATTCCATTCCATTCCATTTTATTCCATTCCATTCCATTCCATTCCATTTCATTGCATACAATTCCATTCGGTATGATTCCATTCCATTCCATTCCATTCGGCTTGATTCCATTCCATACCATTCCATTCCATTCGTTTTGTTTCCGTTCCATTCCATTCCATTCCATTCCATTCGGTTTGATTCCATTCCACTCCATTCCATTCCATTCGATTCCATTCTCGTTGATTCCATTCCAATCCATTCCATTCCATTCGGTTTATTTCAATTCCATTCCTTTCAATTCCACTCGGGTTGATTACATTTTATTCCATTCTGGTTGATTCCATTCCATTCCATTCCATTCCATTCGGGTTGATTCCATTCCATTCCATTCCATTCCATTCCATTCCATTCCATTCCATTCGCAATGATTCCATTCCATTCCATTCCATTCGGGTTGATTCCATTCCATTCCATTCCATTCCTTTCCATTCCCTTCCATTCGTGTTGATTCCATTCCATTCAATTCCATTCGTTTTGATTCCATTCCATTCCATTCCATTCCATTCCATTGGGGTTGATTCCATTCCATTCCATTCCATTCCATTCCATTCCATTCCATTCCATACCATTCCATTCGGGTTGATTCCATTCCATTCCATTCTATTGCATTCGGGTTGATTCCATTCCATTCCATTCCATTCCTTTCCATTACATATGACTTGATTCCATTCCATTCCATTCCATTCCATTCCATTCGGGTTGATTCCATTCCATTCCATTCCATTCCATTCCATTTCATTCGGTTTTATTCCATTCCATTCCATTCCATTCCATTCCATTCCATTCCATTCCACTCCATTCCATTCCATTCGGTATAATTCCATTCCATTCCATTCCATTCGGCTTGATTCCATTCCATTCCATTCCATTCCATTCCATTCCATTCCATTCCATTCCATTCGTTTTGATTCCATTCCATTCCATTCCATTCCATTCGTTTTGATACCATTCCATTCCATTCCATTCCATTCGGGTTGATTCCATTCCACTCCATTCCATTCCATTCGATTCCATTCTCGTTGATTCCTTTCCAATCCATTCCATTCCATGCGGGTTATTTCAATTCCATTCCTTTCAATTCCACTCGGGTTGATTACATTTTATTCCATTCGGGTTGATTCCATTCCATTCCATTCCATTCCATTCGGGTTGATTCCATTCCATTCCATTCCATTCCATTCCATTCCATTCCATTCCATTCGCAATGATTCCATTCCATTCCATTCCATTCCATTCCATTCCATTCCATTCCATTCCATTACATATGACTTGATTCCATTCCATTCCATTCCATTCCATTCCATTCCATTGCATTCCATTCCATTCCTTTCCATTCGGGTTGATTCCATTGCATTGAATTGCATTCCATTCCATTCAATTCGAGTTGATTCCATTCCATTCTTTCCATTTCATTCGGTTTTATTCCATTCCATTCCATTCAATTCCATTCCATTCCATTCCATTTGATTCCATTCCATTCCATTCGGTATGATTCCATTCCATTCCATTCCATTAGGCTTGATTCCATTCCATTCCATTCCATTCCATTCCATTCGTTTTGATTCCGTTTGATTCCGTTCCATTCCATTCGTTTTTATTCCATTACATTCCATTCCATTCAATTCGGGTTGATTCCATTCCATTCAATTCCATTCCACTCCATTCCATTCCATTCGATTCCATTCTCGTTGATTCCATTCCAATCCATTCCATTCCATTCGGGTTATTTCAATTCCATTCCATTCAATTCCACTCGGGTTGATTTCATTATATTCCATTCAGGTTGATTCCATTCCATTCCATTCCATTCCATTCCATTCCATTCCATTCGTTTTGATACCATTCCATTCCATTCCATTCCATTCGGGTTGATTCCATTCCACTCCATTCCATTCCATTCGATTCCATTCTCGTTGATTCCTTTCCAATCCATTCCATTCCATGCGGGTTATTTCAATTCCATTCCTTTCAATTCCACTCGGGTTGATTACATTTTATTCCATTCGGGTTGATTCCATTCCATTCCATTCCATTCCATTCGGGTTGATTCCATTCCATTCCATTCCATTCCATTCCATTCCATTCCATTCCATTCCATTCCATTCGCAATGATTCCATTCCATTCCATTCCATTCCATTCCATTCCATTCCATTCCATTCCATTACATATGACTTGATTCCATTCCATTCCATTCCATTCCATTGCATTCCATTCCATTCCTTTCCATTCGGGTTGATTCCATTGCATTGAATTGCATTCCATTCCATTCAATTCGAGTTGATTCCATTCCATTCTTTCCATTTCATTCGGTTTTATTCCATTCCATTCCATTCAATTCCATTCCATTCCATTCCATTTGATTCCATTCCATTCCATTCGGTATGATTCCATTCCATTCCATTCCATTAGGCTTGATTCCATTCCATTCCATTCCATTCCATTCCATTCGTTTTGATTCCGTTCGATTCCGTTCCATTCCATTCGTTTTGATTCCATTACATTCCATTCCATTCAATTCGGGTTGATTCCATTCCATTCAATTCCATTCCACTCCATTCCATTCCATTCGATTCCATTCTCGTTGATTCCATTCCAATCCATTCCATTCCATTCGGGTTATTTCAATTCCATTCCATTCAATTCCACTCGGGTTGATTTCATTATATTCCATTCAGGTTGATTCCATTCCATTCCACTCCATTCCATTCGGGTTGATTCCATTCCATTCCATTCCATTCCATTCCATTCCATTCCATTCCATTCCATTCGGAATGATTCCATTCCATTCCGTTCCATTCCATTTCATTCCATTCCATTACATCTGACTTGATTCAATTCCATTCCATTCCATTCCTTTCCGTTCCATTCGGGATGATTTCATTGCATTCAATTGCATTCCATTCCATTCCTTTCCATTCCATTCCATTCGGCTTGACTCCATTCCATTCCATTCCATTCCATTCCATTCGTTTTGATTCTGTTCCATTCCATTCCATTCCATTCGTTTTGATTCCATTCCATTACATTCCATTCCATACGGGTTGATTCCATTCCATTCAATTCCATTCCACTCCATTCCATTCCATTCGATTCCATTCTCGTTGATTCCTTTCCAATCCATTCCATTCCACTCGGGTTACTTCAGTTCCATTCCATTCAATTCCACTCGGGTTGATTACATTATATTCCATTCGGGTTGATTCCATTCCATTCCATTCCATTCCATTCGGGTTGATTCCATTCCATTCCATTCCATTCCATTCCATTCCATACGGAATGATTCCATTCCATTCCATTCCGTTCCATTCCTCTCGGGTTGACTCCATTCCATTCCATTCCGTTCCATTACATTCCATTCCATTCGGGTTGATTCCATTCCATTCCATTCCATTCCATTCCATTCCATTCCATTCCATTCCATTCGTGTTTCACCCATTCCATTCCATTCCATTCCATTCCATTCCATTCGGGTTGATTCCATTCCACTCCTTTCCATTCCTTTCCATTAAATTCCATTCGTGTTTATTCCATTCCATTCCATTCCATTTGGGTTGATTCCATTCCATTCCATTCCATTTCATTCCATGCCATTCCATTCCATTCTATTCCATTCGGGTTGATTCCATTCCATTCCATTCCATTACATATGACTTGATTCCATTCCATTCCATTCCATTCCATTCGGCTTTATTCCATTCCATTCCATTCCATTTCATTCAGGTTGATTCCATTCCATTCCATTCCTTTAAATTCGGGTTGACTCCATTCCAATCCATTGCATTCCAGTCATTTCCATTCCATTCGGATTGATTCCATTCCATTCCATTCCATTCCTTTCCATTCCATTCCATTCGGGTTGATTCCATTCCATTCAATTCCATTCGTTTTGATTCCATTCCATTCCATTCCATTCCATTCCATTCCATTCCATTCGGGTTGATTCCCTTCCATTCCATTCCATTCCATTCCATTCCATTCCATTCCATACCATTCCATTCCATTCCATTCGGGATGATTCCATTCCATTCCATTCCATTATGCTTGATTCCATTCCGCTCCATTCCATTCCATTCCATTCCATTCCATTCTTTTTGACTCCATTCCATTCCATTCCATTCCATTCGGGTTGATTACATTCCATTCCATTCCATTCCGCTCCATTCCATTCCATTCGATTCCATTCTCGTTGATTCCATTCCATTCCATTGCATTCCTTTCGAGTTATTTCCATTCCATTCCATTCAATTCCACTCGAGTTGATTCTATTATATTACATTCGGGTTGATTCCATTCCATTCCATTCCATTCCATTGGGGTAGATTGATTCCATTCCATTCCATTCCATTCCATTCCATTCCATTCCATTCCATTCCATTCAGGTTACATCCATTCCATTCCATTCCATTCCATTCCATTCGGGTTGTTTCCATTCCATTCCATTCCTTTAGATTCGGGTTGACTCCATTCCATACCATTCCATTCCATTCCTTTCCATTCCATTGGGATTGATTCCATTCCATTCCATTCCAGTCCATTCCTTTCCATTCCATTCCATTCGGGTTGAATCCATTCCATTCCATTCCATACCATTTGGGTTGATACCATTCCATTCCATTCAATTCCATTCCATTCCATTCGGATTGATTCCATTCCATTCCATTCCATACCATGCCATTCCATTCGTGTTACATCCATTCCATTCCATTCCATTCCATTCCATTCCATTCCATTCCATTCCATTCCATTCCATTCCGGTTGATTCCATTCCATTCCATTCCTTTCCATTCGGGTTGACTCCATTCCATTCCATTCCATTCCATTCCTTTCCATTCCACTCCATTCCATTCGGGTTGATTCCATTCCATTCCATTCGTGTTACATCCATTCCTTTCCATTCCATTCCATTCCATTCCATTCCTTTCGGGTTGATTCCAAATCATTCCATTCCATTGCGTTCCATTCCATTCCACTCCATTCCCTTCTGGGTGATTCTATTCCATTCCATTCCATTCCATTCCATTCGGGTTGATTCCATTCCATTCCATTCCATTCCATTCCATTCCATAGGGAATGATTCCATTCCATTCCATTCCGTTCCATTCCTCTCGGGTTGACTCCATTCCATTCCATTCCGTTCCATTACATTCCATTCCATTCGGGTTGATTCCATTCCATTCCATTCCATTCCATTCCATTCCATTCCATTCCATTCCATTCGTGTTTCACCCATTCCATTCCATTCCATTCCATTCCATTCCATTCGGGTTGATTCCATTCCACTCCTTTCCATTCCTTTCCATTAAATTCCATTCGTGTTTATTCCATTCCATTCCATTCCATTTGGGTTGATTCCATTCCATTCCATTCCATTTCATTCCATGCCATTCCATTCCATTCTATTCCATTCGGGTTGATTCCATTCCATTCCATTCCATTACATATGACTTGATTCCATTCCATTCCATTCCATTCCATTCGGCTTTATTCCATTCCATTCCATTCCATTTCATTCGGGTTGATTCCATTCCATTCCATTCCTTTAAATTCGGGTTGACTCCATTCCAATCCATTGCATTCCAGTCATTTCCATTCCATTCGGATTGATTCCATTCCATTCCATTCCATTCCTTTCCATTCCATTCCATTCGGGTTGATTCCATTCCATTCAATTCCATTCGTTTTGATTCCATTCCATTCCATTCCATTCCATTCCATTCCATTCGGGTTGATTCCCTTCCATTCCATTCCATTCCATTCCATTCCATTCCATACCATTCCATTCCATTCCATTCGGGATGATTCCATTCCATTCCATTCCATTATGCTTGATTCCATTCCGCTCCATTCCATTCCATTCCATTCCATTCCATTCTTTTTGACTCCATTCCATTCCATTCCATTCCATTCGGGTTGATTACATTCCATTCCATTCCATTCCGCTCCATTCCATTCCATTCGATTCCATTCTCGTTGATTCCATTCCATTCCATTGCATTCCTTTCGAGTTATTTCCATTCCATTCCATTCAATTCCACTCGAGTTGATTCTATTATATTACATTCGGGTTGATTCCATTCCATTCCATTCCATTCCATTGGGGTAGATTGATTCCATTCCATTCCATTCCATTCCATTCCATTCCATTCCATTCCATTCCATTCAGGTTACATCCATTCCATTCCATTCCATTCCATTCCATTCGGGTTGTTTCCATTCCATTCCATTCCTTTAGATTCGGGTTGACTCCATTCCATACCATTCCATTCCATTCCTTTCCATTCCATTGGGATTGATTCCATTCCATTCCATTCCAGTCCATTCCTTTCCATTCCATTCCATTCGGGTTGAATCCATTCCATTCCATTCCATACCATTTGGGTTGATACCATTCCATTCCATTCAATTCCATTCCATTCCATTCGGATTGATTCCATTCCATTCCATTCCATACCATGCCATTCCATTCGTGTTACATCCATTCCATTCCATTCCATTCCATTCCATTCCATTCCATTCCATTCCATTCCATTCCGGTTGATTCCATTCCATTCCATTCCTTTCCATTCGGGTTGACTCCATTCCATTCCATTCCATTCCATTCCTTTCCATTCCACTCCATTCCATTCGGGTTGATTCCATTCCATTCCATTCGTGTTACATCCATTCCTTTCCATTCCATTCCATTCCATTCCATTCCTTTCGGGTTGATTCCAAATCATTCCATTCCATTGCGTTCCATTCCATTCCACTCCATTCCCTTCTGGGTGATTCTATTCCATTCCATTCCATTCCATTTCATTACATATGACTTGATTCCGTTGCATTCCATTACATTCCATTCCATTCAATTCCATTCCATTCGGGTTGATTTCATTGCATTGAATTTCATTCCATTCCATTCAATTCGTGTTGATTCCATTCCATTATTTCCATTTCACTCGGTTTTATTCCATTCCATTCCATTCGATTCCATTCTCGTTGATTCCATTCCAATCCATTCCATTCCATTCGGGTTATTTCAATTCCATTCCATTCAATTCCACTCGGGTTGATTACATTATATTCCATTCAGGTTGATTCCATTCCATTCCATTCCATTCCATTCGGGTTGATTCCATTCCATTCCATTCCATTCCATTCCATTCCATTCCATTCCATTCGGAATGATTCCATTCCATTCCATTCCATTCCATTCCATTCCATTCCATTCCATTCCATTCCATTACATATGACTTGATTCCATTCCATTCCATTCCATTCCTTTCCTTTCCATTCGGGATGATTTCATTGCATTCAATTGCATTCCATTCCATTCCTTTCCATTCCATTCCATTCGGCTTGACTCCATTCCATTCCATTCCATTCCATTCCATTCCATTCCATTCGTTTTGATTCTGTTCGATTCCATTCCATTCCATTCCATTCGTTTTGATTCCATTCCATTACATTCCATTCCATACGGGTTGATTCCATTGAATTCAATTCCATTCCACTCCATTCCATTCCATTCGATTCCATTCTCGTTGATTCCTTTCCAATCCATTCCATTCCACTCGGGTTATTTCAATTCCATTCCATTCAATTCCACTCGGGTTGATTACATTATATTCCATTCGGGTTGATTCCATTCCATTCCATTCCATTCCATTCGGGTTGATTCCATTCCATTCCATTCCATTCCATTCCATTCCATTCCATTCCATTCGGAATGATTCCATTCCATTCCATTCTGTTCCATTCCTCTCGGGTAGACTCCATTCCATTCCATTCCGTTCCATTACATTCCATTCCATTCGGGTTGATTCCATTCCATTCCATTCCATTCCATTCCATTCCATTCGTGTTACATCCATTCCATTCCATTCCATTCCATTCCATTCCATTCCATTCGGGATGATTCCATTCCATTCCTTTCCAATCATTTCCATTAAATTCCATTCGTGTTTATTCCATTCCATTCCATTCCATTTGGGTTGATTCCATTCCATTCCACTCCATTACATATGACTTGATTCCATTCCATTCCATTACATTCCATTCGGCTTTATTCCAATCCATTCCATTCCATATCATTCGGGTTGATTCCATTCCATTCCATTCCATTCCTTTCCATTCCCTTCCATTCGTGTTGATTCCATTCCATTCAATTCCATTCGTTTTGATTCCATTCCATTCCATTCCATTCCATTCCATTCCATTCCATTGGGGTTGATTCCCTTCCATTCCATTCCATTCCATTCCATTCCATTCCATTCCATTCCATTCCATACCATTCCATTCGGGTTGATTCCATTCCATTCCATTCTATTGCATTCGGGTTGATTCCATTCCATTCCATTCCATTCCTTTCCATTACATATGACTTGATTCCATTCCATTCCATTCCATTCCATTCCATTCCATTCCATTCCATTCCCTTCCATTCCGGTTGATTTCATTCCATTCCATTCCTTTCCATTGGGATTGATTCCATTCCATTCCATTCCATTCCATTCCTTTCCATACCATTCCATTCGGCTTGACTCCATTCCATTCCATTCCATTCCATTCCATTCGTTTTGATTCTGTTCCATTCCATTCCATTCCATTCCATTCGTTTTGATTCCATTCAATTACATTCCATTCCATACGGGTTGATTCCATTCCTTTCAACTCCATTCCAATCCATTCCATTCCATTCGATTCCATTCTCGTTGATTCCTTTCCAATTCATTCCATTCCATTCGGGTTATTTCAATTCCGTTCCATTCAATTCCACTCGGGTTGATTACATTATATTCCAATCTGGTTGATTCCATTCCATTCCATTCCATTCCATTCGGGTTGATTCCATTCCATTCCAATCCATTCCAATCCATTCGGAATGATTCCATTCCATTCCATTCCGTTCCATTACTTTCCCTTCCATTCGGGTTGATTCCATTCCATTCCATTCAATTCCATTCCGTTCGTGTTACATCCATTCCATTCCATTCCATTCCGTTCCATTCCATTCCATTCGGGTTGATTCCATTCCATTCCTTTCCATTCCTTTCCATTAAATTCCATTCGTTTTTATTCCATTCCATTCCAATCCATTTGGGTTGATTCCATTCCATTCCATTCCATTTCATTCCATGCCATTCCATTCCATTCTATTCCATTCGGGTTGATTCCATTCCATTCCACTCCATTACATATGACTTGATTCCATTCCATTCCATTCCATTCCATTCGGCTTTATTCCATTCCATTCCATTCCATTTCATTCGGGTTGATTCCATTCCATTCCATTCCTTTCCATTCGGGTTGACTCCATTCCAATCCATTCCATTCCAGTCATTTCCATTCCATTCGGATTGATTCCATTCCATTCCATTCCTTTCCTTTCCATTCCATTGCATTCGGGTTGATTCCATTCCATTCAATTCCATTCGTTTTGATTCCAATCCATTCCATTCCATTCCATTCCATTCCATTCCATTCGGGTTGATTCCATTCCATTCCATTCCATTCCATTCCATTCCTTTCCATTCCATTCCATTCCATACCTTTCCATTCGGGTTGATTCCATTGCATTCCATTCTATTGCATTCGGGTTGATTCCATTCCATTCCATCCCATTCCTTTCCATTACATATGACTTGATTCCATTCCATTCCATTCCATTCCATTCCATTCCATTCGGGTTGATTCCACTCCATTCCATTCCATTCCATTCCATTTCATTCGGTTTTATTCCATTCCATTCCATTCCATTCCATTCCATTCCATTCCATTCCATTCCATTCCATTTCATTGCATACCATTCCATTCGGTATGATTCCATTCCATTCCATTCCATTCGGCTTGATTCCATTCCATACCATTCCATTCCATTCGTTTTGTTTCCGTTCCATTCCATTCCATTCCATTCGTTTTGATTCCATTCCATTCCATTCCATTCCATTCGGGTTGATTCCATTCCACTCCATTCCATTCCATTCGATTCCATTCTCGTTGATTCCATTCCAATCCATTCCATTCCATTCGGTTTATTTCAATTCCATTCCTTTCAATTCCACTCGGTTTGATTACATTTTATTCCATTCTGGTTGATTCCATTCCATTCCATTCCATTCCATTCGGGATGATTCCATTCCATTCCATTCCATTCCATTCCATTCCATTCCATTCCATTCCATTCGCAATGATTCCATTCCATTCCTTTCCATTCGGGTTGATTCCATTCCATTCCATTCCATTCCTTTCCATTCCCTTCCATTCGTGTTGATTCCATTCCATTCAATTCCATTCGTTTTGATTCCATTCCATTCCATTCCATTCCATTACATTCCATTCCATTGGGGTTGATTCCATTCCATTCCATTCCATTCCAATCCATTCCATTCCATTCCATTCCATACCATTCCATTCGGGTTGATTCCATTCAATTCCATTCCATTCGGGATGATTCCATTCCATTCCTTTCCAATCATTTCCATTAAATTCCATTCGTGTTTATTCCATTGCATTCCATTCCATTTGGGTTGATTCCATTCCATTCCATTCGATTTCATTCCAGGCCATTCCATTCCATTCTATTCCATTCGTGTTGATTCCATTCCATTCCACTCCATTACATATGAATTGATTACATTCCATTCCATTCCATTCCATTCGGCTTTATTCCAATCCATTCCATTCCATATCATTCGGGTTGATTCCATTCCATTCCATTCCTTTCCATTCGGGTTGACTCCATTCCAATCCATTCCATTCCAGTCATTTCCATTCCATTCGGGTTGATTCCATTCCATTCCATTCCATTCCTTTCCATTCCATTCCATTCGGGTTGATTCCATTCCATTCAATTCCATTCGTTTTGATTCCATTCCATTCCATTCCATTCCATTCCATTCCATTCCATTCCATTCGGGTTGATTCCCTTCCATTCCATTCCATTCCATTCCATTCCATTCCATTCCATACCATTCCATTCGGGTTGATTCCATTCCATTCCATTCTATTGCATTCGGGTTCATTCCATTCCATTCCATTCCATTCCTTTCCATTATATATGACTTGATTCCATTCCATTCCATTCCATTCCATTCCATTCCATTCCCTTCCATTCCGGTTGATTTCATTCCATTCCATTCCTTTTCATTGGGATTGATTCCATTCCATTCCATTCCATTCCATTCCTTTCCATTCCATTCCATTCGGCTTGACTCCATTCCATTCCATTACATTCCATTCCATTCGTTTTGATTCTGTTCCATTCCATTCCATTCCATTCCATTCGTTTTGATTCCATTCCATTACATTCCATTCCATACGGGTTGATTCCATTCCATTCAATTCCATTCCACTCCATTCCATTCCATTCGATTCCATTCTCGTTGATTCCTTTCCAATTCATTCCATTCCATTCGGGTTATTTCAATTCCATTCCGTTCAATTCCACTCGGGTTGATTACATTATATTCCAATCGGGTTGATTCCATTCCATTCCATGCCATTCCATTCGGGTTGATTACATTCCATTCAAATCCATTCCAATCCATTCGGAATGATTCCATTCCATTCCATTCCTTTCCATTCCTCTCGGTTTGACTCCATTCCATTCCATTCCGTTCCATTACATTCCCTTCCATTCGGGTTTATTCCATTCCATTCCATTCAATTCCATTCCGTTCGTGTTACATCCATTCCATTCCATTCCATTCCGTTCCATTCCATTCCATTCGGGTTGATTCCATTCCATTCCTTTCCATTCCTTTCCATTAAATTCCATTCGTGTTTATTCCATTCCATTCCAATCCATTTGGGTTGATTCCATTCCATTCCATTCCATTTCATTCCATGCCATTCCATTCCATTCTATTCCATTCGGGTTGATTCCATTGCATTCCACTCCATTAGATATGACTTGATTCCATTCCATTCCATTCCATTCCATTCGGCTTTATTCCATTCCATTCCATTCCATATCATTCGGGTTGATTCCATTCCATTCCATTCCTTTCCATTCGGGTTGACTCCATTCCAATCCATTCCATTCCAGTCATTTCCATTCCATTCGGATTGATTCCATTCCATTCCATTCCTTTCCTTTCCATTCCATTGCATTCGGGTTGATTCCATTCCATTCAATTCCATTCGTTTTGATTCCAATCCATTCCATTCCATTCCATTCCATTCCATTCCATTCGGGTTGATTCCATTCCATTCCATTCCATTCCATTCCATTCCATTCCATTCCATTCCATTCCATACCTTTCCATTCGGGTTGATTCCATTCCATTCCATTCTATTGCATTCGGGTTGATTCCATTCCATTCCATCCCATTCCTTTCCATTACATATGACTTGATTCCATTCCATTCCATTCCATTCCATTCCATTCCATTCCATTCGGGTTGATTCCACTCCATTCCATTCCATTCCATTCCATTTCATTCGGTTTTATTCCATTCCATTCCATTCCATTCCATTCCATTCCATTCCATTCCATTCCATTCCATTCCATTTCATTGCATACCATTCCATTCGGTATGATTCCATTCCATTCCATTCCATTCGGCTTGATTCCATTCCATACCATTCCATTCCATTCGTTTTGTTTCCGTTCCATTCCATTCCATTCCATTCGTTTTGATTCCATTCCATTCCATTCCATTCCATTCGGGTTGATTCCATTCCACTCCATTCCATTCCATTCGATTCCATTCTCGTTGATTCCATTCCAATCCATTCCATTCCATTCGGTTTATTTCAATTCCATTCCTTTCAATTCCACTCGGGTTGATTACATTTTATTCCATTCTGGTTGATTCCATTCCATTCCATTCCATTCCATTCGGGATGATTCCATTCCATTCCATTCCATTCCATTCCATTCCATTCCATTCCATTCCATTCGCAATGATTCCATTCCATTCCTTTCCATTCGGGTTGATTCCATTCCATTCCATTCCATTCCTTTCCATTCCCTTCCATTCGTGTTGATTCCATTCCATTCAATTCCATTCGTTTTGATTCCATTCCATTCCATTCCATTCCATTACATTCCATTCCATTGGGGTTGATTCCATTCCATTCCATTCCATTCGAATCCATTCCATTCCATTCCATTCCATACCATTCCATTCGGGTTGATTCCATTCAATTCCATTCCATTCGTGATGATTCCATTCCATTTCTTTCCAATCATTTCCATTAAATTCCATTCGTGTTTATTCCATTGCATTCCATTGCATTTGGGTTGATTGCATTCCATTCCATTCGATTTCATTCCAGGCCATTCCATTCCATTCTATTCCATTCGTGTTGATTCCATTCCATTCCACTCCATTACATATGAATTGATTACATTCCATTCCATTCCATTCCATTCGGCTTTATTCCAATCCATTCCATTCCATATCATTCGGGTTGATTCCATTCCATTCCATTCCTTTCCATTCGGGTTGACTCCATTCCAATCCATTCCATTCCAGTCATTTCCATTCCATTCGGGTTGATTCCATTCCATTCCATTCCATTCCTTTCCATTCCATTCCATTCGGGTTGATTCCATTCCATTCAATTCCATTCGTTTTGATTCCATTCCATTCCATTCCATTCCATTCCATTCCATTCCATTCCATTCGGGTTGATTCCCTTCCATTCCATTCCATTCCATTCCATTCCATTCCATTCCATTCCATACCATTCCATTCGGGTTGATTCCATTCCATTCCATTCTATTGCATTCGGGTTCATTCCATTCCATTCCATTCCATTCCTTTCCATTACATATGACTTGATTCCAGTCCATTCCATTCCATTCCATTCCATTCCATTCCCTTCCATTCCGGTTGATTTCATTCCATTCCATTCCTTTTCATTGGGATTGATTCCATTCCATTCCATTCCATTCCATTCCTTTCCATTCCATTCCATTCGGCTTGACTCCATTCCATTCCATTCCATTCCATTCCATTCGTTTTGATTCTGTTCCATTCCATTCCATTCCATTCCATTCGTTTTGATTCCATTCCATTACATTCCATTCCATACGGGTTGATTCCATTCCATTCAATTCCATTCCACTCCATTCCATTCCATTCGATTCCATTCTCGTTGATTCCTTTCCAATTCATTCCATTCCATTCGGGTTATTTCAATTCCATTCCGTTCAATTCCACTCGGGTTGATTACATTATATTCCAATCGGGTTGATTCCATTCCATTCCATGCCATTCCATTCGGGTTGATTACATTCCATTCCAATCCATTCCAATCCATTCGGAATGATTCCATTCCATTCCGTTCCTTTCCATTCCTCTCGGGTTGACTCCATTCCATTCCATTCCGTTCCATTACATTCCCTTCCATTCGGGTTTATTCCATTCCATTCCATTCAATTCCATTCCGTTCGTGTTACATCCATTCCATTCCATTCCATTCCGTTCCATTCCATTCCATTCGGGTTGATTCCATTCCATTCCTTTCCATTCCTTTCCATTAAATTCCATTCGTGTTTATTCCATTCCATTCCAATCCATTTGGGTTGATTCCATTCCATTCCATTCCATTTCATTCCATGCCATTCCATTCCATTCTATTCCATTCGGGTTGATTCCATTGCATTCCACTCCATTACATATGACTTGATTCCATTCCATTCCATTCCATTCCATTCGGCTTTATTCCATTCCATTCCATTCCATATCATTCGGGTTGATTCCATTCCATTCCATTCCTTTCCATTCGGGTTGACTCCATTCCAATCCATTCCATTCCAGTCATTTCCATTCCATTCGGATTGATTCCATTCCATTCCATTCCATTCCTTTCCATTCCATTCCATTCGGGTTGATTCCATTCCATTCAATTCAATTCGTTTTGATTCCATTCCATTCCATTCCATTCCATTCCATTCCATTCCATTCCATTCGGGTTGATTCCCTTCCATTCCATTCCATTCCATTCCATTCCATTCCATTCCATTCCATACCATTCCATTCGGGTTGATTCCATTCCATTCCATTCTATAGCATTCGGGTTCATTCCATTCCATTCCATTCCATTCCTTTCCATTACATATGACTTGATTCCATTCCATTCCATTCCATTCCATTCCATTCCCTTCCATTCCGGTTGATTTCATTCCATTCCATTCCTTTCCATTGGGATTGATTCCATTCCATTCCATTCCATTCCATTCCTTTCCATTCCATTCCATTCGTCTTGACTCCATTCCAATCCATTCCATTCCATTCCATTCGTTTTGATTCTGTTCCATTCCATTCCATTCCATTCCATTCGTTTTGATTCCATTCCATTACATTCCATTCCATACGGGTTGATTCCATTCCATTCAATTCCATTCCACTCCATTCCATTCCATTCGATTCCATTCTCGTTGATTCCTTTCCAATTCATTCCATTCCATTCGGGTTATTTCAATTCCATTCCATTCAATTCCACTCGGGTTGATTACATTATATTCCAATCGGGTTGATTCCATTCCATTCCATTCCATTCCATTCGGGTTGATTCCATTCCATTCCAATCCATTCCAATCCATTCGGAATGATTCCATTCCATTCCATTCCTTTCCATTCCTCTCGGGTTGACTCCATTCCATTCCATTCCGTTCCATTACATTCCCTTCCATTCGGGTTTATTCCATTCCATTCCATTCAATTCCATTCCGTTCGTGTTACATCCATTCCATTCCATTCCATTCCATTCCATTCCATTCCATTCGGGTTGATTCCATTCCATTCCTTTCCATTCCTTTCCATTAAATTCCATTCGTGTTTATTCCATTCCATTCCAATCCATTTGGGTTGATTCCATTCCATTCCATTCCATTTCATTCCATGCCATTCCATTCCATTCTATTGCATTCGGGTTGATTCCATTCCATTCCACTCCATTACATATGACTTGATTCCATTCCATTCCATTCCATTCCATTCGGCTTTATTCCATTCCATTCCATTCCATTTCATTCGGGTTGATTCCATTCCATTCCATTCCTTTCCATTCGGGTTGACTCCATTCCAATCCATTCCATTCCAGTCATTTCCATTCCATTCGGATTGATTCCATTCCATTCCATTCCTTTCCTTTCCATTCCATTGCATTCGGGTTGATTCCATTCCATTCAATTCCATTCGTTTTGATTCCAATCCATTCCATTCCATTCCATTCCATTCCTTTCGGGTTGATTCCATTCCATTCCATTCCATTCCATTCCATTCCATTCCATTCCATTCCATTCCATTCCATTCCATACCTTTCCATTCGGGTTGATTCCATTCCATTCCATTCTATTGCATTCGGGTTGATTCCATTCCATTCCATCCCATTCCTTTCCATTACATATGACTTGATTCCATTCCATTCCATTCCATTCCATTCCATTCTATTCCATTCGGGTTGATTCCACTCCATTCCATTCCATTCCATTCCATTTCATTCGGTTTTATTCCATTCCATTCCATTCCATTCCATTCCATTCCATTCCATTCCATTCCATTCCATTTCATTGGGGTTGATTCCATTCCATTCCATTCCATTCCATTCCATTCCATTTCATACCATTCCATTCGTGTTGATTCCATTCCATTCCATTCTATTGCATTCGGGTTGATTCCATTCCATTCCATTCCATTCCTTTCCATTACATATGACTTGATTCCATTCCATTCCATTCCATTCCATTCCATTCCATTCGGGTTGATTCCATTCCATTCCATTCCATTCCGTTCCATTTCATTCGGTTTTATTCCATTCCATTCCATTCCATTCCATTCCATTCCATTCCATTCCATTCCATTCCTTTCCATTCCATTGGGATTGATTCCATTCCATTCCATTCCAGTCCATTCCTTTCCATTCCATTCCATTCGGGTTGAATCCATTCCATTCCATTCCATACCATTTGGGTTGATACCATTCCATTCCATTCAATTCCATTCCATTCCATTCGGATTGATTCCATTCCATTCCATTCCATACCATGCCATTCCATTCGTGTTACATCCATTCCATTCCATTCCATTCCATTCCATTCCATTCCATTCCATTCCATTCCATTCCGGTTGATTCCATTCCATTCCATTCCTTTCCATTCGGGTTGACTCCATTCCATTCCATTCCATTCCATTCCTTTCCATTCCACTCCATTCCATTCGGGTTGATTCCATTCCATTCCATTCGTGTTACATCCATTCCTTTCCATTCCATTCCATTCCATTCCATTCCTTTCGGGTTGATTCCAAATCATTCCATTCCATTGCGTTCCATTCCATTCCACTCCATTCCCTTCTGGGTGATTCTATTCCATTCCATTCCATTCCATTTCATTACATATGACTTGATTCCGTTGCATTCCATTACATTCCATTCCATTCAATTCCATTCCATTCGGGTTGATTTCATTGCATTGAATTTCATTCCATTCCATTCAATTCGGGTTGATTCCATTCCATTATTTCCATTTCACTCGGTTTTATTCCATTCCATTCCATTCGATTCCATTCTCGTTGATTCCATTCCAATCCATTCCATTCCATTCGGTTTATTTCAATTCCATTCCATTCAATTCCACTCGGGTTGATTACATTATATTCCATTCAGGTTGATTCCATTCCATTCCATTCCATTCCATTCGGGTTGATTCCATTCCATTCCATTCCATTCCATTCCATTCCATTCCATTCCATTCGGAATGATTCCATTCCATTCCATTCCATTCCATTCCATTCCATTCCATTCCATTCCATTACATATGACTTGATTCCATTCCATTCCATTCCATTCCTTTCCTTTCCATTCGGGATGATTTCATTGCATTCAATTGCATTCCATTCCATTCCTTTCCATTCCATTCCATTCGGCTTGACTCCATTCCATTCCATTCCATTCCATTCCATTCCATTCCATTCGTTTTGATTCTGTTCGATTCCATTCCATTCCATTCCATTCGTTTTGATTCCATTCCATTACATTCCATTCCATACGGGTTGATTCCATTGCATTCAATTCCATTCCACTCCATTCCATTCCATTCGATTCCATTCTCGTTGATTCCTTTCCAATCCATTCCATTCCACTCGGGTTATTTCAATTCCATTCCATTCAATTCCACTCGGGTTGATTACATTATATTCCATTCGGGTTGATTCCATTCCATTCCATTCCATTCCATTCGGGTTGATTCCATTCCATTCCATTCCATTCCATTCCATTCCATTCCATTCCATTCGGAATGATTCCATTCCATTCCATTCCGTTCCATTCCTCTCGGGTAGACTCCATTCCATTCCATTCCGTTCCATTACATTCCATTCCATTCGGGTTGATTCCATTCCATTCCATTCCATTCCATTCCATTCCATTCGTGTTACATCCATTCCATTCCATTCCATTCCATTCCATTCCATTCCATTCGGGATGATTCCATTCCATTCCTTTCCAATCATTTCCATTAAATTCCATTCGTGTTTATTCCATTCCATTCCATTCCATTTGGGTTGATTCCATTCCATTCCACTCCATTACATATGACTTGATTCCATTCCATTCCATTACATTCCATTCGGCTTTATTCCAATCCATTCCATTCCATATCATTCGGGTTGATTCCATTCCATTCCATTCCATTCCTTTCCATTCCCTTCCATTCGTGTTGATTCCATTCCATTCAATTCCATTCGTTTTGATTCCATTCCATTCCATTCCATTCCATTCCATTCCATTCCATTGGGGTTGATTCCCTTCCATTCCATTCCATTCCATTCCATTCCATTCCATTCCATTCCATACCATTCCATTCGGGTTGATTCCATTCCATTCCATTCTATTGCATTCGGGTTGATTCCATTCCATTCCATTCCATTCCTTTCCATTACATATGACTTGATTCCATTCCATTCCATTCCATTCCATTCCATTCCATTCCATTCCCTTCCATTCCGGTTGATTTCATTCCATTCCATTCCTTTCCATTGGGATTGATTCCATTCCATTCCATTCCATTCCATTCCTTTCCATACCATTCCATTCGGCTTGACTCCATTCCATTCCATTCCATTCCATTCCATTCGTTTTGATTCTGTTCCATTCCATTCCATTCCATTCCATTCGTTTTGATTCCATTCAATTACATTCCATTCCATACGGGTTGATTCCATTCCTTTCAACTCCATTCCAATCCATTCCATTCCATTCGATTCCATTCTCGTTGATTCCTTTCCAATTCATTCCATTCCATTCGGGTTATTTCAATTCCGTTCCATTCAATTCCACTCGGGTTGATTACATTATATTCCAATCTGGTTGATTCCATTCCATTCCATTCCATTCCATTCGGGTTGATTCCATTCCATTCCAATCCATTCCAATCCATTCGGAATGATTCCATTCCATTCCATTCCGTTCCATTACTTTCCCTTCCATTCGGGTTGATTCCATTCCATTCCATTCAATTCCATTCCGTTCGTGTTACATCCATTCCATTCCATTCCATTCCGTTCCATTCCATTCCATTCGGGTTGATTCCATTCCATTCCTTTCCATTCCTTTCCATTAAATTCCATTCGTTTTTATTCCATTCCATTCCAATCCATTTGGGTTGATTCCATTCCATTCCATTCCATTTCATTCCATGCCATTCCATTCCATTCTATTCCATTCGGGTTGATTCCATTCCATTCCACTCCATTACATATGACTTGATTCCATTCCATTCCATTCCATTCCATTCGGCTTTATTCCATTCCATTCCATTCCATTTCATTCGGGTTGATTCCATTCCATTCCATTCCTTTCCATTCGGGTTGACTCCATTCCAATCCATTCCATTCCAGTCATTTCCATTCCATTCGGATTGATTCCATTCCATTCCATTCCTTTCCTTTCCATTCCATTGCATTCGGGTTGATTCCATTCCATTCAATTCCATTCGTTTTGATTCCAATCCATTCCATTCCATTCCATTCCATTCCATTCCATTCGGGTTGATTCCATTCCATTCCATTCCATTCCATTCCATTCCTTTCCATTCCATTCCATTCCATACCTTTCCATTCGGGTTGATTCCATTGCATTCCATTCTATTGCATTCGGGTTGATTCCATTCCATTCCATCCCATTCCTTTCCATTACATATGACTTGATTCCATTCCATTCCATTCCATTCCATTCCATTCCATTCGGGTTGATTCCACTCCATTCCATTCCATTCCATTCCATTTCATTCGGTTTTATTCCATTCCATTCCATTCCATTCCATTCCATTCCATTCCATTCCATTCCATTCCATTTCATTGCATACCATTCCATTCGGTATGATTCCATTCCATTCCATTCCATTCGGCTTGATTCCATTCCATACCATTCCATTCCATTCGTTTTGTTTCCGTTCCATTCCATTCCATTCCATTCGTTTTGATTCCATTCCATTCCATTCCATTCCATTCGGGTTGATTCCATTCCACTCCATTCCATTCCATTCGATTCCATTCTCGTTGATTCCATTCCAATCCATTCCATTCCATTCGGTTTATTTCAATTCCATTCCTTTCAATTCCACTCGGTTTGATTACATTTTATTCCATTCTGGTTGATTCCATTCCATTCCATTCCATTCCATTCGGGATGATTCCATTCCATTCCATTCCATTCCATTCCATTCCATTCCATTCCATTCCATTCGCAATGATTCCATTCCATTCCTTTCCATTCGGGTTGATTCCATTCCATTCCATTCCATTCCTTTCCATTCCCTTCCATTCGTGTTGATTCCATTCCATTCAATTCCATTCGTTTTGATTCCATTCCATTCCATTCCATTCCATTACATTCCATTCCATTGGGGTTGATTCCATTCCATTCCATTCCATTCCAATCCATTCCATTCCATTCCATTCCATACCATTCCATTCGGGTTGATTCCATTCAATTCCATTCCATTCGGGATGATTCCATTCCATTCCTTTCCAATCATTTCCATTAAATTCCATTCGTGTTTATTCCATTGCATTCCATTCCATTTGGGTTGATTCCATTCCATTCCATTCGATTTCATTCCAGGCCATTCCATTCCATTCTATTCCATTCGTGTTGATTCCATTCCATTCCACTCCATTACATATGAATTGATTACATTCCATTCCATTCCATTCCATTCGGCTTTATTCCAATCCATTCCATTCCATATCATTCGGGTTGATTCCATTCCATTCCATTCCTTTCCATTCGGGTTGACTCCATTCCAATCCATTCCATTCCAGTCATTTCCATTCCATTCGGGTTGATTCCATTCCATTCCATTCCATTCCTTTCCATTCCATTCCATTCGGGTTGATTCCATTCCATTCAATTCCATTCGTTTTGATTCCATTCCATTCCATTCCATTCCATTCCATTCCATTCCATTCCATTCGGGTTGATTCCCTTCCATTCCATTCCATTCCATTCCATTCCATTCCATTCCATTCCATACCATTCCATTCGGGTTGATTCCATTCCATTCCATTCTATTGCATTCGGGTTCATTCCATTCCATTCCATTCCATTCCTTTCCATTATATATGACTTGATTCCATTCCATTCCATTCCATTCCATTCCATTCCATTCCCTTCCATTCCGGTTGATTTCATTCCATTCCATTCCTTTTCATTGGGATTGATTCCATTCCATTCCATTCCATTCCATTCCTTTCCATTCCATTCCATTCGGCTTGACTCCATTCCATTCCATTACATTCCATTCCATTCGTTTTGATTCTGTTCCATTCCATTCCATTCCATTCCATTCGTTTTGATTCCATTCCATTACATTCCATTCCATACGGGTTGATTCCATTCCATTCAATTCCATTCCACTCCATTCCATTCCATTCGATTCCATTCTCGTTGATTCCTTTCCAATTCATTCCATTCCATTCGGGTTATTTCAATTCCATTCCGTTCAATTCCACTCGGGTTGATTACATTATATTCCAATCGGGTTGATTCCATTCCATTCCATGCCATTCCATTCGGGTTGATTACATTCCATTCAAATCCATTCCAATCCATTCGGAATGATTCCATTCCATTCCATTCCTTTCCATTCCTCTCGGTTTGACTCCATTCCATTCCATTCCGTTCCATTACATTCCCTTCCATTCGGGTTTATTCCATTCCATTCCATTCAATTCCATTCCGTTCGTGTTACATCCATTCCATTCCATTCCATTCCGTTCCATTCCATTCCATTCGGGTTGATTCCATTCCATTCCTTTCCATTCCTTTCCATTAAATTCCATTCGTGTTTATTCCATTCCATTCCAATCCATTTGGGTTGATTCCATTCCATTCCATTCCATTTCATTCCATGCCATTCCATTCCATTCTATTCCATTCGGGTTGATTCCATTGCATTCCACTCCATTAGATATGACTTGATTCCATTCCATTCCATTCCATTCCATTCGGCTTTATTCCATTCCATTCCATTCCATATCATTCGGGTTGATTCCATTCCATTCCATTCCTTTCCATTCGGGTTGACTCCATTCCAATCCATTCCATTCCAGTCATTTCCATTCCATTCGGATTGATTCCATTCCATTCCATTCCTTTCCTTTCCATTCCATTGCATTCGGGTTGATTCCATTCCATTCAATTCCATTCGTTTTGATTCCAATCCATTCCATTCCATTCCATTCCATTCCATTCCATTCGGGTTGATTCCATTCCATTCCATTCCATTCCATTCCATTCCATTCCATTCCATTCCATTCCATACCTTTCCATTCGGGTTGATTCCATTCCATTCCATTCTATTGCATTCGGGTTGATTCCATTCCATTCCATCCCATTCCTTTCCATTACATATGACTTGATTCCATTCCATTCCATTCCATTCCATTCCATTCCATTCCATTCGGGTTGATTCCACTCCATTCCATTCCATTCCATTCCATTTCATTCGGTTTTATTCCATTCCATTCCATTCCATTCCATTCCATTCCATTCCATTCCATTCCATTCCATTTCATTGCATACCATTCCATTCGGTATGATTCCATTCCATTCCATTCCATTCGGCTTGATTCCATTCCATACCATTCCATTCCATTCGTTTTGTTTCCGTTCCATTCCATTCCATTCCATTCGTTTTGATTCCATTCCATTCCATTCCATTCCATTCGGGTTGATTCCATTCCACTCCATTCCATTCCATTCGATTCCATTCTCGTTGATTCCATTCCAATCCATTCCATTCCATTCGGTTTATTTCAATTCCATTCCTTTCAATTCCACTCGGGTTGATTACATTTTATTCCATTCTGGTTGATTCCATTCCATTCCATTCCATTCCATTCGGGATGATTCCATTCCATTCCATTCCATTCCATTCCATTCCATTCCATTCCATTCCATTCGCAATGATTCCATTCCATTCCTTTCCATTCGGGTTGATTCCATTCCATTCCATTCCATTCCTTTCCATTCCCTTCCATTCGTGTTGATTCCATTCCATTCAATTCCATTCGTTTTGATTCCATTCCATTCCATTCCATTCCATTACATTCCATTCCATTGGGGTTGATTCCATTCCATTCCATTCCATTCGAATCCATTCCATTCCATTCCATTCCATACCATTCCATTCGGGTTGATTCCATTCAATTCCATTCCATTCGTGATGATTCCATTCCATTTCTTTCCAATCATTTCCATTAAATTCCATTCGTGTTTATTCCATTGCATTCCATTGCATTTGGGTTGATTGCATTCCATTCCATTCGATTTCATTCCAGGCCATTCCATTCCATTCTATTCCATTCGTGTTGATTCCATTCCATTCCACTCCATTACATATGAATTGATTACATTCCATTCCATTCCATTCCATTCGGCTTTATTCCAATCCATTCCATTCCATATCATTCGGGTTGATTCCATTCCATTCCATTCCTTTCCATTCGGGTTGACTCCATTCCAATCCATTCCATTCCAGTCATTTCCATTCCATTCGGGTTGATTCCATTCCATTCCATTCCATTCCTTTCCATTCCATTCCATTCGGGTTGATTCCATTCCATTCAATTCCATTCGTTTTGATTCCATTCCATTCCATTCCATTCCATTCCATTCCATTCCATTCGGGTTGATTCCCTTCCATTCCATTCCATTCCATTCCATTCCACTCCATTCCATTCCATACCATTCCATTCGGGTTGATTCCATTCCATTCCATTCTATTGCATTCGGGTTCATTCCATTCCATTCCATTCCATTCCTTTCCATTACATATGACTTGATTCCAGTCCATTCCATTCCATTCCATTCCATTCCATTCCCTTCCATTCCGGTTGATTTCATTCCATTCCATTCCTTTTCATTGGGATTGATTCCATTCCATTCCATTCCATTCCATTCCTTTCCATTCCATTCCATTCGGCTTGACTCCATTCCATTCCATTCCATTCCATTCCATTCGTTTTGATTCTGTTCCATTCCATTCCATTCCATTCCATTCGTTTTGATTCCATTCCATTACATTCCATTCCATACGGGTTGATTCCATTCCATTCAATTCCATTCCACTCCATTCCATTCCATTCGATTCCATTCTCGTTGATTCCTTTCCAATTCATTCCATTCCATTCGGGTTATTTCAATTCCATTCCGTTCAATTCCACTCGGGTTGATTACATTATATTCCAATCGGGTTGATTCCATTCCATTCCATGCCATTCCATTCGGGTTGATTACATTCCATTCCAATCCATTCCAATCCATTCGGAATGATTCCATTCCATTCCGTTCCTTTCCATTCCTCTCGGGTTGACTCCATTCCATTCCATTCCGTTCCATTACATTCCCTTCCATTCGGGTTTATTCCATTCCATTCCATTCAATTCCATTCCGTTCGTGTTACATCCATTCCATTCCATTCCATTCCGTTCCATTCCATTCCATTCGGGTTGATTCCATTCCATTCCTTTCCATTCCTTTCCATTAAATTCCATTCGTGTTTATTCCATTCCATTCCAATCCATTTGGGTTGATTCCATTCCATTCCATTCCATTTCATTCCATGCCATTCCATTCCATTCTATTCCATTCGGGTTGATTCCATTGCATTCCACTCCATTACATATGACTTGATTCCATTCCATTCCATTCCATTCCATTCGGCTTTATTCCATTCCATTCCATTCCATATCATTCGGGTTGATTCCATTCCATTCCATTCCTTTCCATTCGGGTTGACTCCATTCCAATCCATTCCATTCCAGTCATTTCCATTCCATTCGGATTGATTCCATTCCATTCCATTCCATTCCTTTCCATTCCATTCCATTCGGGTTGATTCCATTCCATTCAATTCAATTCGTTTTGATTCCATTCCATTCCATTCCATTCCATTCCATTCCATTCCATTCCATTCGGGTTGATTCCCTTCCATTCCATTCCATTCCATTCCATTCCATTCCATTCCATTCCATACCATTCCATTCGGGTTGATTCCATTCCATTCCATTCTATAGCATTCGGGTTCATTCCATTCCATTCCATTCCATTCCTTTCCATTACATATGACTTGATTCCATTCCATTCCATTCCATTCCATTCCATTCCCTTCCATTCCGGTTGATTTCATTCCATTCCATTCCTTTCCATTGGGATTGATTCCATTCCATTCCATTCCATTCCATTCCTTTCCATTCCATTCCATTCGTCTTGACTCCATTCCAATCCATTCCATTCCATTCCATTCGTTTTGATTCTGTTCCATTCCATTCCATTCCATTCCATTCGTTTTGATTCCATTCCATTACATTCCATTCCATACGGGTTGATTCCATTCCATTCAATTCCATTCCACTCCATTCCATTCCATTCGATTCCATTCTCGTTGATTCCTTTCCAATTCATTCCATTCCATTCGGGTTATTTCAATTCCATTCCATTCAATTCCACTCGGGTTGATTACATTATATTCCAATCGGGTTGATTCCATTCCATTCCATTCCATTCCATTCGGGTTGATTCCATTCCATTCCAATCCATTCCAATCCATTCGGAATGATTCCATTCCATTCCATTCCTTTCCATTCCTCTCGGGTTGACTCCATTCCATTCCATTCCGTTCCATTACATTCCCTTCCATTCGGGTTTATTCCATTCCATTCCATTCAATTCCATTCCGTTCGTGTTACATCCATTCCATTCCATTCCATTCCATTCCATTCCATTCCATTCGGGTTGATTCCATTCCATTCCTTTCCATTCCTTTCCATTAAATTCCATTCGTGTTTATTCCATTCCATTCCAATCCATTTGGGTTGATTCCATTCCATTCCATTCCATTTCATTCCATGCCATTCCATTCCATTCTATTGCATTCGGGTTGATTCCATTCCATTCCACTCCATTACATATGACTTGATTCCATTCCATTCCATTCCATTCCATTCGGCTTTATTCCATTCCATTCCATTCCATTTCATTCGGGTTGATTCCATTCCATTCCATTCCTTTCCATTCGGGTTGACTCCATTCCAATCCATTCCATTCCAGTCATTTCCATTCCATTCGGATTGATTCCATTCCATTCCATTCCTTTCCTTTCCATTCCATTGCATTCGGGTTGATTCCATTCCATTCAATTCCATTCGTTTTGATTCCAATCCATTCCATTCCATTCCATTCCATTCCTTTCGGGTTGATTCCATTCCATTCCATTCCATTCCATTCCATTCCATTCCATTCCATTCCATTCCATTCCATTCCATACCTTTCCATTCGGGTTGATTCCATTCCATTCCATTCTATTGCATTCGGGTTGATTCCATTCCATTCCATCCCATTCCTTTCCATTACATATGACTTGATTCCATTCCATTCCATTCCATTCCATTCCATTCTATTCCATTCGGGTTGATTCCACTCCATTCCATTCCATTCCATTCCATTTCATTCGGTTTTATTCCATTCCATTCCATTCCATTCCATTCCATTCCATTCCATTCCATTCCATTCCATTCCATTTCATTGGGGTTGATTCCATTCCATTCCATTCCATTCCATTCCATTCCATTTCATACCATTCCATTCGTGTTGATTCCATTCCATTCCATTCTATTGCATTCGGGTTGATTCCATTCCATTCCATTCCATTCCTTTCCATTACATATGACTTGATTCCATTCCATTCCATTCCATTCCATTCCATTCCATTCGGGTTGATTCCATTCCATTCCATTCCATTCCGTTCCATTTCATTCGGTTTTATTCCATTCCATTCCATTCCATTCCATTCCATTCCATTCCATTCCATTCCATTCCTTTCCATTCCATTGGGATTGATTCCATTCCATTCCATTCCAGTCCATTCCTTTCCATTCCATTCCATTCGGGTTGAATCCATTCCATTCCATTCCATACCATTTGGGTTGATACCATTCCATTCCATTCAATTCCATTCCATTCCATTCGGATTGATTCCATTCCATTCCATTCCATACCATGCCATTCCATTCGTGTTACATCCATTCCATTCCATTCCATTCCATTCCATTCCATTCCATTCCATTCCATTCCATTCCGGTTGATTCCATTCCATTCCATTCCTTTCCATTCGGGTTGACTCCATTCCATTCCATTCCATTCCATTCCTTTCCATTCCACTCCATTCCATTCGGGTTGATTCCATTCCATTCCATTCGTGTTACATCCATTCCTTTCCATTCCATTCCATTCCATTCCATTCCTTTCGGGTTGATTCCAAATCATTCCATTCCATTGCGTTCCATTCCATTCCACTCCATTCCCTTCTGGGTGATTCTATTCCATTCCATTCCATTCCATTTCATTACATATGACTTGATTCCGTTGCATTCCATTACATTCCATTCCATTCAATTCCATTCCATTCGGGTTGATTTCATTGCATTGAATTTCATTCCATTCCATTCAATTCGGGTTGATTCCATTCCATTATTTCCATTTCACTCGGTTTTATTCCATTCCATTCCATTCGATTCCATTCTCGTTGATTCCATTCCAATCCATTCCATTCCATTCGGGTTATTTCAATTCCATTCCATTCAATTCCACTCGGGTTGATTACATTATATTCCATTCAGGTTGATTCCATTCCATTCCATTCCATTCCATTCGGGTTGATTCCATTCCATTCCATTCCATTCCATTCCATTCCATTCCATTCCATTCGGAATGATTCCATTCCATTCCATTCCATTCCATTCCATTCCATTCCATTCCATTCCATTACATATGACTTGATTCCATTCCATTCCATTCCATTCCTTTCCTTTCCATTCGGGATGATTTCATTGCATTCAATTGCATTCCATTCCATTCCTTTCCATTCCATTCCATTCGGCTTGACTCCATTCCATTCCATTCCATTCCATTCCATTCCATTCCATTCGTTTTGATTCTGTTCGATTCCATTCCATTCCATTCCATTCGTTTTGATTCCATTCCATTACATTCCATTCCATACGGGTTGATTCCATTGCATTCAATTCCATTCCACTCCATTCCATTCCATTCGATTCCATTCTCGTTGATTCCTTTCCAATCCATTCCATTCCACTCGGGTTATTTCAATTCCATTCCATTCAATTCCACTCGGGTTGATTACATTATATTCCATTCGGGTTGATTCCATTCCATTCCATTCCATTCCATTCGGGTTGATTCCATTCCATTCCATTCCATTCCATTCCATTCCATTCCATTCCATTCGGAATGATTCCATTCCATTCCATTCCGTTCCATTCCTCTCGGGTAGACTCCATTCCATTCCATTCCGTTCCATTACATTCCATTCCATTCGGGTTGATTCCATTCCATTCCATTCCATTCCATTCCATTCCATTCCATTCGTGTTACATCCATTCCATTCCATTCCATTCCATTCCATTCCATTCCATTCGGGATGATTCCATTCCATTCCTTTCCAATCATTTCCATTAAATTCCATTCGTGTTTATTCCATTCCATTCCATTCCATTTGGGTTGATTCCATTCCATTCCACTCCATTACATATGACTTGATTCCATTCCATTCCATTACATTCCATTCGGCTTTATTCCAATCCATTCCATTCCATATCATTCGGGTTGATTCCATTCCATTCCATTCCATTCCTTTCCATTCCCTTCCATTCGTGTTGATTCCATTCCATTCAATTCCATTCGTTTTGATTCCATTCCATTCCATTCCATTCCATTCCATTCCATTCCATTGGGGTTGATTCCCTTCCATTCCATTCCATTCCATTCCATTCCATTCCATTCCATTCCATTCCATACCATTCCATTCGGGTTGATTCCATTCCATTCCATTCTATTGCATTCGGGTTGATTCCATTCCATTCCATTCCATTCCTTTCCATTATATATGACTTGATTCCATTCCATTCCATTCCATTCCATTCCATTCCATTCCATTCCCTTCCATTCCGGTTGATTTCATTCCATTCCATTCCTTTCCATTGGGATTGATTCCATTCCATTCCATTCCATTCCATTCCTTTCCATACCATTCCATTCGGCTTGACTCCATTCCATTCCATTCCATTCCATTCCATTCGTTTTGATTCTGTTCCATTCCATTCCATTCCATTCCATTCGTTTTGATTCCATTCAATTACATTCCATTCCATACGGGTTGATTCCATTCCTTTCAACTCCATTCCAATCCATTCCATTCCATTCGATTCCATTCTCGTTGATTCCTTTCCAATTCATTCCATTCCATTCGGGTTATTTCAATTCCGTTCCATTCAATTCCACTCGGGTTGATTACATTATATTCCAATCTGGTTGATTCCATTCCATTCCATTCCATTCCATTCGGGTTGATTCCATTCCATTCCAATCCATTCCAATCCATTCGGAATGATTCCATTCCATTCCATTCCGTTCCATTACTTTCCCTTCCATTCGGGTTGATTCCATTCCATTCCATTCAATTCCATTCCGTTCGTGTTACATCCATTCCATTCCATTCCATTCCGTTCCATTCCATTCCATTCGGGTTGATTCCATTCCATTCCTTTCCATTCCTTTCCATTAAATTCCATTCGTTTTTATTCCATTCCATTCCAATCCATTTGGGTTGATTCCATTCCATTCCATTCCATTTCATTCCATGCCATTCCATTCCATTCTATTCCATTCGGGTTGATTCCATTCCATTCCACTCCATTACATATGACTTGATTCCATTCCATTCCATTCCATTCCATTCGGCTTTATTCCATTCCATTCCATTCCATTTCATTCGGGTTGATTCCATTCCATTCCATTCCTTTCCATTCGGGTTGACTCCATTCCAATCCATTCCATTCCAGTCATTTCCATTCCATTCGGATTGATTCCATTCCATTCCATTCCTTTCCTTTCCATTCCATTGCATTCGGGTTGATTCCATTCCATTCAATTCCATTCGTTTTGATTCCAATCCATTCCATTCCATTCCATTCCATTCCATTCCATTCGGGTTGATTCCATTCCATTCCATTCCATTCCATTCCATTCCTTTCCATTCCATTCCATTCCATACCTTTCCATTCGGGTTGATTCCATTGCATTCCATTCTATTGCATTCGGGTTGATTCCATTCCATTCCATCCCATTCCTTTCCATTACATATGACTTGATTCCATTCCATTCCATTCCATTCCATTCCATTCCATTCGGGTTGATTCCACTCCATTCCATTCCATTCCATTCCATTTCATTCGGTTTTATTCCATTCCATTCCATTCCATTCCATTCCATTCCATTCCATTCCATTCCATTCCATTTCATTGCATACCATTCCATTCGGTATGATTCCATTCCATTCCATTCCATTCGGCTTGATTCCATTCCATACCATTCCATTCCATTCGTTTTGTTTCCGTTCCATTCCATTCCATTCCATTCGTTTTGATTCCATTCCATTCCATTCCATTCCATTCGGGTTGATTCCATTCCACTCCATTCCATTCCATTCGATTCCATTCTCGTTGATTCCATTCCAATCCATTCCATTCCATTCGGTTTATTTCAATTCCATTCCTTTCAATTCCACTCGGTTTGATTACATTTTATTCCATTCTGGTTGATTCCATTCCATTCCATTCCATTCCATTCGGGATGATTCCATTCCATTCCATTCCATTCCATTCCATTCCATTCCATTCCATTCCATTCGCAATGATTCCATTCCATTCCTTTCCATTCGGGTTGATTCCATTCCATTCCATTCCATTCCTTTCCATTCCCTTCCATTCGTGTTGATTCCATTCCATTCAATTCCATTCGTTTTGATTCCATTCCATTCCATTCCATTCCATTACATTCCATTCCATTGGGGTTGATTCCATTCCATTCCATTCCATTCCAATCCATTCCATTCCATTCCATTCCATACCATTCCATTCGGGTTGATTCCATTCAATTCCATTCCATTCGGGATGATTCCATTCCATTCCTTTCCAATCATTTCCATTAAATTCCATTCGTGTTTATTCCATTGCATTCCATTCCATTTGGGTTGATTCCATTCCATTCCATTCGATTTCATTCCAGGCCATTCCATTCCATTCTATTCCATTCGTGTTGATTCCATTCCATTCCACTCCATTACATATGAATTGATTACATTCCATTCCATTCCATTCCATTCGGCTTTATTCCAATCCATTCCATTCCATATCATTCGGGTTGATTCCATTCCATTCCATTCCTTTCCATTCGGGTTGACTCCATTCCAATCCATTCCATTCCAGTCATTTCCATTCCATTCGGGTTGATTCCATTCCATTCCATTCCATTCCTTTCCATTCCATTCCATTCGGGTTGATTCCATTCCATTCAATTCCATTCGTTTTGATTCCATTCCATTCCATTCCATTCCATTCCATTCCATTCCATTCCATTCGGGTTGATTCCCTTCCATTCCATTCCATTCCATTCCATTCCATTCCATTCCATACCATTCCATTCGGGTTGATTCCATTCCATTCCATTCTATTGCATTCGGGTTCATTCCATTCCATTCCATTCCATTCCTTTCCATTATATATGACTTGATTCCATTCCATTCCATTCCATTCCATTCCATTCCATTCCCTTCCATTCCGGTTGATTTCATTCCATTCCATTCCTTTTCATTGGGATTGATTCCATTCCATTCCATTCCATTCCATTCCTTTCCATTCCATTCCATTCGGCTTGACTCCATTCCATTCCATTACATTCCATTCCATTCGTTTTGATTCTGTTCCATTCCATTCCATTCCATTCCATTCGTTTTGATTCCATTCCATTACATTCCATTCCATACGGGTTGATTCCATTCCATTCAATTCCATTCCACTCCATTCCATTCCATTCGATTCCATTCTCGTTGATTCCTTTCCAATTCATTCCATTCCATTCGGGTTATTTCAATTCCATTCCGTTCAATTCCACTCGGGTTGATTACATTATATTCCAATCGGGTTGATTCCATTCCATTCCATGCCATTCCATTCGGGTTGATTACATTCCATTCAAATCCATTCCAATCCATTCGGAATGATTCCATTCCATTCCATTCCTTTCCATTCCTCTCGGTTTGACTCCATTCCATTCCATTCCGTTCCATTACATTCCCTTCCATTCGGGTTTATTCCATTCCATTCCATTCAATTCCATTCCGTTCGTGTTACATCCATTCCATTCCATTCCATTCCGTTCCATTCCATTCCATTCGGGTTGATTCCATTCCATTCCTTTCCATTCCTTTCCATTAAATTCCATTCGTGTTTATTCCATTCCATTCCAATCCATTTGGGTTGATTCCATTCCATTCCACTCCATTACATATGACTTGATTCCATTCCATTCCATTCCATTCCATTCGGCTTTATTCCATTCCATTCCATTCCATTTCATTCGGGTTGATTCCATTCCATTCCATTCCTTTCCATTCGGGTTGACTCCATTCCAATCCATTCCATTCCAGTCATTTCCATTCCATTCGGATTGATTCCATTCCATTCCATTCCTTTCCTTTCCATTCCATTGCATTCGGGTTGATTCCATTCCATTCAATTCCATTCGTTTTGATTCCAATCCATTCCATTCCATTCCATTCCATTCCTTTCGGGTTGATTCCATTCCATTCCATTCCATTCCATTCCATTCCATTCCATTCCATTCCATTCCATTCCATTCCATACCTTTCCATTCGGGTTGATTCCATTCCATTCCATTCTATTGCATTCGGGTTGATTCCATTCCATTCCATCCCATTCCTTTCCATTACATATGACTTGATTCCATTCCATTCCATTCCATTCCATTCCATTCTATTCCATTCGGGTTGATTCCACTCCATTCCATTCCATTCCATTCCATTTCATTCGGTTTTATTCCATTCCATTCCATTCCATTCCATTCCATTCCATTCCATTCCATTCCATTCCATTCCATTTCATTGGGGTTGATTCCATTCCATTCCATTCCATTCCATTCCATTCCATTTCATACCATTCCATTCGTGTTGATTCCATTCCATTCCATTCTATTGCATTCGGGTTGATTCCATTCCATTCCATTCCATTCCTTTCCATTACATATGACTTGATTCCATTCCATTCCATTCCATTCCATTCCATTCCATTCGGGTTGATTCCATTCCATTCCATTCCATTCCGTTCCATTTCATTCGGTTTTATTCCATTCCATTCCATTCCATTCCATTCCATTCCATTCCATTCCATTCCTTTCCATTCCATTGGGATTGATTCCATTCCATTCCATTCCAGTCCATTCCTTTCCATTCCATTCCATTCGGGTTGAATCCATTCCATTCCATTCCATACCATTTGGGTTGATACCATTCCATTCCATTCAATTCCATTCCATTCCATTCGGATTGATTCCATTCCATTCCATTCCATACCATGCCATTCCATTCGTGTTACATCCATTCCATTCCATTCCATTCCATTCCATTCCATTCCATTCCATTCCATTCCATTCCGGTTGATTCCATTCCATTCCATTCCTTTCCATTCGGGTTGACTCCATTCCATTCCATTCCATTCCATTCCTTTCCATTCCACTCCATTCCATTCGGGTTGATTCCATTCCATTCCATTCGTGTTACATCCATTCCTTTCCATTCCATTCCATTCCATTCCATTCCTTTCGGGTTGATTCCAAATCATTCCATTCCATTGCGTTCCATTCCATTCCACTCCATTCCCTTCTGGGTGATTCTATTCCATTCCATTCCATTCCATTTCATTACATATGACTTGATTCCGTTGCATTCCATTACATTCCATTCCATTCAATTCCATTCCATTCGGGTTGATTTCATTGCATTGAATTTCATTCCATTCCATTCAATTCGGGTTGATTCCATTCCATTATTTCCATTTCACTCGGTTTTATTCCATTCCATTCCATTCGATTCCATTCTCGTTGATTCCATTCCAATCCATTCCATTCCATTCGGGTTATTTCAATTCCATTCCATTCAATTCCACTCGGGTTGATTACATTATATTCCATTCAGGTTGATTCCATTCCATTCCATTCCATTCCATTCGGGTTGATTCCATTCCATTCCATTCCATTCCATTCCATTCCATTCCATTCCATTCGGAATGATTCCATTCCATTCCATTCCATTCCATTCCATTCCATTCCATTCCATTCCATTACATATGACTTGATTCCATTCCATTCCATTCCATTCCTTTCCTTTCCATTCGGGATGATTTCATTGCATTCAATTGCATTCCATTCCATTCCTTTCCATTCCATTCCATTCGGCTTGACTCCATTCCATTCCATTCCATTCCATTCCATTCCATTCCATTCGTTTTGATTCTGTTCGATTCCATTCCATTCCATTCCATTCGTTTTGATTCCATTCCATTACATTCCATTCCATACGGGTTGATTCCATTGCATTCAATTCCATTCCACTCCATTCCATTCCATTCGATTCCATTCTCGTTGATTCCTTTCCAATCCATTCCATTCCACTCGGGTTATTTCAATTCCATTCCATTCAATTCCACTCGGGTTGATTACATTATATTCCATTCGGGTTGATTCCATTCCATTCCATTCCATTCCATTCGGGTTGATTCCATTCCATTCCATTCCATTCCATTCCATTCCATTCCATTCCAATCGGAATGATTCCATTCCATTCCATTCCGTTCCATTCCTCTCGGGTAGACTCCATTCCATTCCATTCCGTTCCATTACATTCCATTCCATTCGGGTTGATTCCATTCCATTCCATTCCATTCCATTCCATTCCATTCGTGTTACATCCATTCCATTCCATTCCATTCCATTCCATTCCATTCCATTCGGGATGATTCCATTCCATTCCTTTCCAATCATTTCCATTAAATTCCATTCGTGTTTATTCCATTCCATTCCATTCCATTTGGGTTGATTCCATTCCATTCCACTCCATTACATATGACTTGATTCCATTCCATTCCATTACATTCCATTCGGCTTTATTCCAATCCATTCCATTCCATATCATTCGGGTTGATTCCATTCCATTCCATTCCATTCCTTTCCATTCCCTTCCATTCGTGTTGATTCCATTCCATTCAATTCCATTCGTTTTGATTCCATTCCATTCCATTCCATTCCATTCCATTCCATTCCATTGGGGTTGATTCCCTTCCATTCCATTCCATTCCATTCCATTCCATTCCATTCCATTCCATTCCATACCATTCCATTCGGGTTGATTCCATTCCATTCCATTCTATTGCATTCGGGTTGATTCCATTCCATTCCATTCCATTCCTTTCCATTACATATGACTTGATTCCATTCCATTCCATTCCATTCCATTCCATTCCATTCCATTCCATTCCCTTCCATTCCGGTTGATTTCATTCCATTCCATTCCTTTCCATTGGGATTGATTCCATTCCATTCCATTCCATTCCATTCCTTTCCATACCATTCCATTCGGCTTGACTCCATTCCATTCCATTCCATTCCATTCCATTCGTTTTGATTCTGTTCCATTCCATTCCATTCCATTCCATTCGTTTTGATTCCATTCAATTACATTCCATTCCATACGGGTTGATTCCATTCCTTTCAACTCCATTCCAATCCATTCCATTCCATTCGATTCCATTCTCGTTGATTCCTTTCCAATTCATTCCATTCCATTCGGGTTATTTCAATTCCGTTCCATTCAATTCCACTCGGGTTGATTACATTATATTCCAATCTGGTTGATTCCATTCCATTCCATTCCATTCCATTCGGGTTGATTCCATTCCATTCCAATCCATTCCAATCCATTCGGAATGATTCCATTCCATTCCATTCCGTTCCATTACTTTCCCTTCCATTCGGGTTGATTCCATTCCATTCCATTCAATTCCATTCCGTTCGTGTTACATCCATTCCATTCCATTCCATTCCGTTCCATTCCATTCCATTCGGGTTGATTCCATTCCATTCCTTTCCATTCCTTTCCATTAAATTCCATTCGTTTTTATTCCATTCCATTCCAATCCATTTGGGTTGATTCCATTCCATTCCATTCCATTTCATTCCATGCCATTCCATTCCATTCTATTCCATTCGGGTTGATTCCATTCCATTCCACTCCATTACATATGACTTGATTCCATTCCATTCCATTCCATTCCATTCGGCTTTATTCCATTCCATTCCATTCCATTTCATTCGGGTTGATTCCATTCCATTCCATTCCTTTCCATTCGGGTTGACTCCATTCCAATCCATTCCATTCCAGTCATTTCCATTCCATTCGGATTGATTCCATTCCATTCCATTCCTTTCCTTTCCATTCCATTGCATTCGGGTTGATTCCATTCCATTCAATTCCATTCGTTTTGATTCCAATCCATTCCATTCCATTCCATTCCATTCCATTCCATTCGGGTTGATTCCATTCCATTCCATTCCATTCCATTCCATTCCTTTCCATTCCATTCCATTCCATACCTTTCCATTCGGGTTGATTCCATTGCATTCCATTCTATTGCATTCGGGTTGATTCCATTCCATTCCATCCCATTCCTTTCCATTACATATGACTTGATTCCATTCCATTCCATTCCATTCCATTCCATTCCATTCGGGTTGATTCCACTCCATTCCATTCCATTCCATTCCATTTCATTCGGTTTTATTCCATTCCATTCCATTCCATTCCATTCCATTCCATTCCATTCCATTCCATTCCATTTCATTGCATACCATTCCATTCGGTATGATTCCATTCCATTCCATTCCATTCGGCTTGATTCCATTCCATACCATTCCATTCCATTCGTTTTGTTTCCGTTCCATTCCATTCCATTCCATTCGTTTTGATTCCATTCCATTCCATTCCATTCCATTCGGGTTGATTCCATTCCACTCCATTCCATTCCATTCGATTCCATTCTCGTTGATTCCATTCCAATCCATTCCATTCCATTCGGTTTATTTCAATTCCATTCCTTTCAATTCCACTCGGTTTGATTACATTTTATTCCATTCTGGTTGATTCCATTCCATTCCATTCCATTCCATTCGGGATGATTCCATTCCATTCCATTCCATTCCATTCCATTCCATTCCATTCCATTCCATTCGCAATGATTCCATTCCATTCCTTTCCATTCGGGTTGATTCCATTCCATTCCATTCCATTCCTTTCCATTCCCTTCCATTCGTGTTGATTCCATTCCATTCAATTCCATTCGTTTTGATTCCATTCCATTCCATTCCATTCCATTACATTCCATTCCATTGGGGTTGATTCCATTCCATTCCATTCCATTCCAATCCATTCCATTCCATTCCATTCCATACCATTCCATTCGGGTTGATTCCATTCAATTCCATTCCATTCGGGATGATTCCATTCCATTCCTTTCCAATCATTTCCATTAAATTCCATTCGTGTTTATTCCATTGCATTCCATTCCATTTGGGTTGATTCCATTCCATTCCATTCGATTTCATTCCAGGCCATTCCATTCCATTCTATTCCATTCGTGTTGATTCCATTCCATTCCACTCCATTACATATGAATTGATTACATTCCATTCCATTCCATTCCATTCGGCTTTATTCCAATCCATTCCATTCCATATCATTCGGGTTGATTCCATTCCATTCCATTCCTTTCCATTCGGGTTGACTCCATTCCAATCCATTCCATTCCAGTCATTTCCATTCCATTCGGGTTGATTCCATTCCATTCCATTCCATTCCTTTCCATTCCATTCCATTCGGGTTGATTCCATTCCATTCAATTCCATTCGTTTTGATTCCATTCCATTCCATTCCATTCCATTCCATTCCATTCCATTCCATTCGGGTTGATTCCCTTCCATTCCATTCCATTCCATTCCATTCCATTCCATTCCATACCATTCCATTCGGGTTGATTCCATTCCATTCCATTCTATTGCATTCGGGTTCATTCCATTCCATTCCATTCCATTCCTTTCCATTATATATGACTTGATTCCATTCCATTCCATTCCATTCCATTCCATTCCATTCCCTTCCATTCCGGTTGATTTCATTCCATTCCATTCCTTTTCATTGGGATTGATTCCATTCCATTCCATTCCATTCCATTCCTTTCCATTCCATTCCATTCGGCTTGACTCCATTCCATTCCATTACATTCCATTCCATTCGTTTTGATTCTGTTCCATTCCATTCCATTCCATTCCATTCGTTTTGATTCCATTCCATTACATTCCATTCCATACGGGTTGATTCCATTCCATTCAATTCCATTCCACTCCATTCCATTCCATTCGATTCCATTCTCGTTGATTCCTTTCCAATTCATTCCATTCCATTCGGGTTATTTCAATTCCATTCCGTTCAATTCCACTCGGGTTGATTACATTATATTCCAATCGGGTTGATTCCATTCCATTCCATGCCATTCCACTCGGGTTGATTACATTCCATTCAAATCCATTCCAATCCATTCGGAATGATTCCATTCCATTCCATTCCTTTCCATTCCTCTCGGTTTGACTCCATTCCATTCCATTCCGTTCCATTACATTCCCTTCCATTCGGGTTTATTCCATTCCATTCCATTCAATTCCATTCCGTTCGTGTTACATCCATTCCATTCCATTCCATTCCGTTCCATTCCATTCCATTCGGGTTGATTCCATTCCATTCCTTTCCATTCCTTTCCATTAAATTCCATTCGTGTTTATTCCATTCCATTCCAATCCATTTGGGTTGATTCCATTCCATTCCATTCCATTTCATTCCATGCCATTCCATTCCATTCTATTCCATTCGGGTTGATTCCATTGCATTCCACTCCATTAGATATGACTTGATTCCATTCCATTCCATTCCATTCCATTCGGCTTTATTCCATTCCATTCCATTCCATATCATTCGGGTTGATTCCATTCCATTCCATTCCTTTCCATTCGGGTTGACTCCATTCCAATCCATTCCATTCCAGTCATTTCCATTCCATTCGGATTGATTCCATTCCATTCCATTCCTTTCCTTTCCATTCCATTGCATTCGGGTTGATTCCATTCCATTCAATTCCATTCGTTTTGATTCCAATCCATTCCATTCCATTCCATTCCATTCCATTCCATTCCATTCGGGTTGATTCCATTCCATTCCATTCCATTCCATTCCATTCCATTCCATTCCATTCCATTCCATACCTTTCCATTCGGGTTGATTCCATTCCATTCCATTCTATTGCATTCGGGTTGATTCCATTCCATTCCATCCCATTCCTTTCCATTACATATGACTTGATTCCATTCCATTCCATTCCATTCCATTCCATTCCATTCCATTCGGGTTGATTCCACTCCATTCCATTCCATTCCATTCCATTTCATTCGGTTTTATTCCATTCCATTCCATTCCATTCCATTCCATTCCATTCCATTCCATTCCATTCCATTTCATTGCATACCATTCCATTCGGTATGATTCCATTCCATTCCATTCCATTCGGCTTGATTCCATTCCATACCATTCCATTCCATTCGTTTTGTTTCCGTTCCATTCCATTCCATTCCATTCGTTTTGATTCCATTCCATTCCATTCCATTCCATTCGGGTTGATTCCATTCCACTCCATTCCATTCCATTCGATTCCATTCTCGTTGATTCCATTCCAATCCATTCCATTCCATTCGGTTTATTTCAATTCCATTCCTTTCAATTCCACTCGGGTTGATTACATTTTATTCCATTCTGGTTGATTCCATTCCATTCCATTCCATTCCATTCGGGATGATTCCATTCCATTCCATTCCATTCCATTCCATTCCATTCCATTCCATTCCATTCGCAATGATTCCATTCCATTCCTTTCCATTCGGGTTGATTCCATTCCATTCCATTCCATTCCTTTCCATTCCCTTCCATTCGTGTTGATTCCATTCCATTCAATTCCATTCGTTTTGATTCCATTCCATTCCATTCCATTCCATTACATTCCATTCCATTGGGGTTGATTCCATTCCATTCCATTCCATTCGAATCCATTCCATTCCATTCCATTCCATACCATTCCATTCGGGTTGATTCCATTCAATTCCATTCCATTCGTGATGATTCCATTCCATTTCTTTCCAATCATTTCCATTAAATTCCATTCGTGTTTATTCCATTGCATTCCATTGCATTTGGGTTGATTGCATTCCATTCCATTCGATTTCATTCCAGGCCATTCCATTCCATTCTATTCCATTCGTGTTGATTCCATTCCATTCCACTCCATTACATATGAATTGATTACATTCCATTCCATTCCATTCCATTCGGCTTTATTCCAATCCATTCCATTCCATATCATTCGGGTTGATTCCATTCCATTCCATTCCTTTCCATTCGGGTTGACTCCATTCCAATCCATTCCATTCCAGTCATTTCCATTCCATTCGGGTTGATTCCATTCCATTCCATTCCATTCCTTTGCATTCCATTCCATTCGGGTTGATTCCATTCCATTCAATTCCATTCGTTTTGATTCCATTCCATTCCATTCCATTCCATTCCATTCCATTCCATTCCATTCGGGTTGATTCCCTTCCATTCCATTCCATTCCATTCCATTCCATTCCATTCCATTCCATTCCATACCATTCCATTCGGGTTGATTCCATTCCATTCCATTCTATTGCATTCGGGTTCATTCCATTCCATTCCATTCCATTCCTTTCCATTACATATGACTTGATTCCAGTCCATTCCATTCCATTCCATTCCATTCCATTCCCTTCCATTCCGGTTGATTTCATTCCATTCCATTCCTTTTCATTGGGATTGATTCCATTCCATTCCATTCCATTCCATTCCTTTCCATTCCATTCCATTCGGCTTGACTCCATTCCATTCCATTCCATTCCATTCCATTCGTTTTGATTCTGTTCCATTCCATTCCATTCCATTCCATTCGTTTTGATTCCATTCCATTACATTCCATTCCATACGGGTTGATTCCATTCCATTCAATTCCATTCCACTCCATTCCATTCCATTCGATTCCATTCTCGTTGATTCCTTTCCAATTCATTCCATTCCATTCGGGTTATTTCAATTCCATTCCGTTCAATTCCACTCGGGTTGATTACATTATATTCCAATCGGGTTGATTCCATTCCATTCCATGCCATTCCATTCGGGTTGATTACATTCCATTCCAATCCATTCCAATCCATTCGGAATGATTCCATTCCATTCCGTTCCTTTCCATTCCTCTCGGGTTGACTCCATTCCATTCCATTCCGTTCCATTACATTCCCTTCCATTCGGGTTTATTCCATTCCATTCCATTCAATTCCATTCCGTTCGTGTTACATCCATTCCATTCCATTCCATTCCGTTCCATTCCATTCCATTCGGGTTGATTCCATTCCATTCCTTTCCATTCCTTTCCATTAAATTCCATTCGTGTTTATTCCATTCCATTCCAATCCATTTGGGTTGATTCCATTCCATTCCATTCCATTTCATTCCATGCCATTCCATTCCATTCTATTCCATTCGGGTTGATTCCATTGCATTCCACTCCATTACATATGACTTGATTCCATTCCATTCCATTCCATTCCATTCGGCTTTATTCCATTCCATTCCATTCCATATCATTCGGGTTGATTCCATTCCATTCCATTCCTTTCCATTCGGGTTGACTCCATTCCAATCCATTCCATTCCAGTCATTTCCATTCCATTCGGATTGATTCCATTCCATTCCATTCCATTCCTTTCCATTCCATTCCATTCGGGTTGATTCCATTCCATTCAATTCAATTCGTTTTGATTCCATTCCATTCCATTCCATTCCATTCCATTCCATTCCATTCCATTCGGGTTGATTCCCTTCCATTCCATTCCATTCCATTCCATTCCATTCCATTCCATTCCATTCCATACCATTCCATTCGGGTTGATTCCATTCCATTCCATTCTATAGCATTCGGGTTCATTCCATTCCATTCCATTCCATTCCTTTCCATTACATATGACTTGATTCCATTCCATTCCATTCCATTCCATTCCATTCCCTTCCATTCCGGTTGATTTCATTCCATTCCATTCCTTTCCATTGGGATTGATTCCATTCCATTCCATTCCATTCCATTCCTTTCCATTCCATTCCATTCGTCTTGACTCCATTCCAATCCATTCCATTCCATTCCATTCGTTTTGATTCTGTTCCATTCCATTCCATTCCATTCCATTCGTTTTGATTCCATTCCATTACATTCCATTCCATACGGGTTGATTCCATTCCATTCAATTCCATTCCACTCCATTCCATTCCATTCGATTCCATTCTCGTTGATTCCTTTCCAATTCATTCCATTCCATTCGGGTTATTTCAATTCCATTCCATTCAATTCCACTCGGGTTGATTACATTATATTCCAATCGGGTTGATTCCATTCCATTCCATTCCATTCCATTCGGGTTGATTCCATTCCATTCCAATCCATTCCAATCCATTCGGAATGATTCCATTCCATTCCATTCCTTTCCATTCCTCTCGGGTTGACTCCATTCCATTCCATTCCGTTCCATTACATTCCCTTCCATTCGGGTTTATTCCATTCCATTCCATTCAATTCCATTCCGTTCGTGTTACATCCATTCCATTCCATTCCATTCCATTCCATTCCATTCCATTCGGGTTGATTCCATTCCATTCCTTTCCATTCCTTTCCATTAAATTCCATTCGTGTTTATTCCATTCCATTCCAATCCATTTGGGTTGATTCCATTCCATTCCATTCCATTTCATTCCATGCCATTCCATTCCATTCTATTGCATTCGGGTTGATTCCATTCCATTCCACTCCATTACATATGACTTGATTCCATTCCATTCCATTCCATTCCATTCGGCTTTATTCCATTCCATTCCATTCCATTTCATTCGGGTTGATTCCATTCCATTCCATTCCTTTCCATTCGGGTTGACTCCATTCCAATCCATTCCATTCCAGTCATTTCCATTCCATTCGGATTGATTCCATTCCATTCCATTCCTTTCCTTTCCATTCCATTGCATTCGGGTTGATTCCATTCCATTCAATTCCATTCGTTTTGATTCCAATCCATTCCATTCCATTCCATTCCATTCCTTTCGGGTTGATTCCATTCCATTCCATTCCATTCCATTCCATTCCATTCCATTCCATTCCATTCCATTCCATTCCATACCTTTCCATTCGGGTTGATTCCATTCCATTCCATTCTATTGCATTCGGGTTGATTCCATTCCATTCCATCCCATTCCTTTCCATTACATATGACTTGATTCCATTCCATTCCATTCCATTCCATTCCATTCTATTCCATTCGGGTTGATTCCACTCCATTCCATTCCATTCCATTCCATTTCATTCGGTTTTATTCCATTCCATTCCATTCCATTCCATTCCATTCCATTCCATTCCATTCCATTCCATTTCATTGGGGTTGATTCCATTCCATTCCATTCCATTCCATTCCATTCCATTTCATACCATTCCATTCGTGTTGATTCCATTCCATTCCATTCTATTGCATTCGGGTTGATTCCATTCCATTCCATTCCATTCCTTTCCATTACATATGACTTGATTCCATTCCATTCCATTCCATTCCATTCCATTCCATTCGGGTTGATTCCATTCCATTCCATTCCATTCCGTTCCATTTCATTCGGTTTTATTCCATTCCATTCCATTCCATTCCATTCCATTCCATTCCATTCCTTTCAACTCCATTCCATTCCATTCGGTATGATTCCATTCCATTCCATTCCATTCGGCTTGATTCCATTCCATTCCATTCCATTCCATTCCATTCCATTCCATTCCATTCGTTTTGATTCCATTCCATTCCATTCCATTCCATTCGTTTTGATTCCACTCCATTCCATTCCATTCCATTCGGGTTGATTCCATTCCACTCCATTCCATTCCATTCGATTCCATTCTCGTTGATTCCTTTCCAATCCATTCCATTCCATTCGGGTTATTTCAATTCCATTCCTTTCAATTCCACTCGGGTTGATTACATTTTATTCCATTCGGGTTGATTCCATTCCATTCCATTCCATTCCTTTCGGGTTGATTCCATTCCATTCCATTCCATTCCATTCCATTCCATTCCACTCCATTCCATTCGCAATGATTCCATTCCATTCCATTCCATTCCATTCCATTACATATGACTTGATTCCATTCCATTCCATTCCATTCCATTCTATTCCATTCCATTCCATTCCATTCCATTCCTTTCCATTCGGGTTGATTCCATTGCATTGAATTGCATTCCATTCCATTCAATTCGAGTTGATTCCATTGCATTCTTTCCATTTCATTCGGTTTTATTCCATTCCATTCCATTCAATTCCATTCCATTCCATTCCATTTGATTCCATTCCATTCCATTCGGTATGATTCCATTCCATTCCATTCCATTAGGCTTGATTCCATTCCATTCCATTCCATTCCATTCCATTCGTTTTGATTCCGTTCGATTCCGTTCCATTCCATTCGTTTTGATTCCATTACATTCCATTCCATTCAATTCGGGTTGATTCCATTCCATTCAATTCCATTCCACTCCATTCCATTCCATTCGATTCCATTCTCGTTGATTCCATTCCAATCCATTCCATTCCATTCGGGTTATTTCAATTCCATTCCATTCAATTCCACTCGGGTTGATTTCATTATATTCCATTCATGTTGATTCCATTCCATTCCATTCCATTCGGGTTGATTCCACTCCATTCCATTCCATTCCATTCCATTCCATTCCATTCCATTCGGAATGATTCCATTCCATTCCATTCCATTCCATTCCATTCCATTCCATTCCATTACATCTGACTTGATTCAATTCCATTCCATTCCATTCCTTTCCTTTCCATTCGGGATGATTTCATTGCATTCAATTGCATTCCATTCCATTCCTTTCCATTCCATTCCATTCGGCTTGACTCCATTCCATTCCATTCCATTCCATTCCATTCGTTTTGATTCTGTTCCATTCCATTCCATTCCATTCCATTCCATTCGTTTTGATTCCATTCCATTACATTCCATTCCATACGGGTTGATTCCATTCCATTCAATTCCATTCCACTCCATTCCATTCCATTCGATTCCATTCTCGTTGATTCCTTTCCAATCCATTCCATTCCACTCGGGTTATTTCAATTCCATTCCATTCAATTCCACTCGGGTTGATTACATTATATTCCATTCGCGTTGATTCCATTCCATTCCATTCCATTCCATTCAGGTTGATTCCATTCCATTCCATTCCATTCCATACGGAATGATTCCATTGCATTCCATTCCGTTCCATTCCTCTCGGGTTGACTCCATTCCATTCCATTCCGTTCCATTACATTCCATTCCATTTGGGTTGATTCCATTCCATTCCATTCCATTCCATTCCATTCCATTCCATTCGTGTTACATCCATTCCATTCCATTCCATTCCATTCAATTCCATTCCATTCGGGTTGATTCCATTCCACTCCTTTCCATTCCTTTCCATTAAATTCCATTCGTGTTTATTCCATTCCATTCCATTCCATTTGGGTTGATTCCATTCCATTCCATTCCATTTCATTCCATGCCATTCCATTCCATTCTATTCCATTCGGGTTGATTCCATTCCATTCCACTCCATTACATATGACTTGATTCCATTCCATTCCATTCCATTCCATTCGGCTTTATTCCATTCCATTCCATTCCATTTCATTCGGGTTGGTTCCATTCCATTCCATTCCTTTCCATTCGGGTTGACTCCATTCCATTCCATTCCATTCCATTCCATTCCTTTCCATTCCATTCCATTCGGGTTGGTTCCATTCTCTTCAATTCCATTCGTGTTGATTCCATTCCATTCCGTTCCATTCCATTCCATTCCATTCCATTCCATTCGGGTTATTTCAATTCCATTCCTTTCAATTCCACTGGGGTTGATTACATTTTATTCCATTCGGGTTGATTCCATTCCATTCCATTCCATTCCATTCGGGTTGATTCCATTCCATTCCATTCCATTCCATTCCATTCCATTCCATTCCATTCGCAATGATTCCATTCCATTCCATTCCATTCCATTCCATTACATATGACTTGATTCCATTCCATTCCATTCCATTCCATTCCATTCCATTCCATTCCATTCCATTCCATTCCTTTCCATTCGGGTTGATTCCATTGCATTGAATTGCATTCCATTCCATTCAATTCGAGTTGATTCCATTGCATTCTTTCCATTTCATTCGGTTTTATTCCATTCCATTCCATTCCATTCCATTCCATTCCATTCCATTTGATTCCATTCCATTCCATTCGGTATGATTCCATTCCATTCCATTCCATTAGTCTTGATTCCATTCCATTCCATTCCATTCCATTCCATTCCATTCGTTTTGATTCCGTTCGATTCCGTTCCATTCCATTCGTTTTGATTCCATTACATTCCATTCCATTCAATTCGGGTTGATTCCATTCCATTCAATTCCATTCCACTCCATTCCATTCCATTCGATTCCATTCTCGTTGATTCCATTCCAATCCATTCCATTCCATTCGGGTTATTTCAATTCCATTCCATTCAATTCCACTCGGGTTGATTTCATTATATTCCATTCATGTTGATTCCATTCCATTCCATTCCATTCGGGTTGATTCCATTCCATTCCATTCCATTCCATTCCATTCCATTCCATTCGGAATGATTCCATTCCATTCCATTCCATTCCATTCCATTCCATTCCATTCCATTACATCTGACTTGATTCAATTCCATTCCATTCCATTCCTTTCCTTTCCATTCGGGATGATTTCATTGCATTCAATTGCATTCCATTCCATTTCTTTCCATTCCATTCCATTCGGCTTGACTCCATTCCATTCCATTCCATTCCATTCCATTCGTTTTGATTCTGTTCCATTCCATTCCATTCCATTCCATTCCATTCGTTTTGATTCCATTCCATTACATTCCATTTCATACGGGTTGATTCCATTCCATTCAATTCCATTCCACTCCATTCCATTCCATTCGATTCCATTCTCGTTGATTCCTTTCCAATCCATTCCATTCCACTCGGGTTATTTCAATTCCATTCCATTCAATTCCACTCGGGTTGATTACATTATATTCCATTCGCGTTGATTCCATTCCATTCCATTCCATTCCATTCAGGTTGATTCCATTCCATTCCATTCCATTCCATTCCATACGGAATGATTCCATTCCATTCCATTCCGTTCCATTCCTCTCGGGTTGACTCCATTCCATTCCATTCCGTTCCATTACATTCCATTCCATTTGGGTTGATTCCATTCCATTCCATTCCATTCCATTCCATTCCATTCCATTCGTGTTACATCCATTCCATTCCATTCCATTCCATTCAATTCCATTCCATTCGGGTTGATTCCATTCCACTCCTTTCCATTCCTTTCCATTAAATTCCATTCGTGTTTATTCCATTCCATTCCATTCCATTTGGGTTGATTCCATTCCATTCCATTCCATTTCATTCCATGCCATTCCATTCCATTCTATTCCATTCGGGTTGCTTCCATTCCATTCCACTCCATTACATATGACTTGATTCCATTCCATTCCATTCCATTCCATTCGGCTTTATTCCATTCCATTCCATTCCATTTCATTCGGGTTGATTCCATTCCATTCCATTCCTTTAAATTCGGGTTGACTCCATTCCAATCCATTCCATTCCAGTCATTTCCATTCCATTCGGATTGATTCCATTCCATTCCATTCCATTCCTTTCCATTCCATTCCATTCGGGTTGATTCCATTCCATTCAATTCCATTCGTTTTGATTCCATTCCATTCCGTTCCATTCCATTCCATTCCATTCCATTCCATTCCATTCGGGTTGATTCCCTTCCATTCCATTCCATTCCATTCCATTCCATTCCATTCCATACCATTCCATTCCATTCCATTCGGGATGATTCCATTCCATTCCATTCCATTATGCTTGATTCCATTCCGCTCCATTCCATTCCATTCCATTACATTCCATTCCATTCTTTTTGACTCCATTCCATTCCATTCCATTCCATTCGGGTTGATTACATTCCATTCTATTCCATTCCACTCCATTCCATTCCATTCGATTCCATTCTCGTTGATTCCATTCCATTCCATTGCATTCCTTTCGAGTTATTTCCATTCCATTCCATTCAATTGCACTCGAGTTGATTCTATTATATTACATTCGGGTTGATTCCATTCCATTCCATTCCATTCCATTGGGGTAGATTGATTCCATTCCATTCCATTCCATTCCATTCCATTCCATTCCATTCCATTCCATTCCATTCAGGTTACATCCATTCCATTCCATTCCATTCCATTCCATTCGGGTTGTTTCCATTCCATTCCATTCCTTTAGATTCGGGTTGACTCCATTCCATTCCATTCCATTCCATTCCTTTCCATTCCATTGGGATTGATTCCATTCCATTCCATTCCAGTACATTCCTTTCCATTCCATTCCATTCGGGTTGAATCCATTCCATTCCATTCCATACCATTTGGGTTGATACCATTCCATTCCATTCAATTCCATTCCATTCCATTCGGATTGATTCCATTCCATTCCATTCCATACCATGCCATTCCATTCGTGTTACATCCATTCCATTCCATTCCATTCCATTCCATTCCATTCCATTCCATTCCATTCCGGTTGATTCCATTCCATTCCATTCCTTTCCATTCGGGTTGACTCCATTCCATTCCATTCCATTCCTTTCCATTCCATTCCATTCGGCTTGACTCCATTCCATTCCATTCCACTCCATTCGTTTTGATTCTGTTCCATTCCATTCCATTCCATTCCATTCGTTTTGATTCCATTCCATTACATTCCATTCCATACGGGTTGATTCCATTCCATTCAATTCCATTCCATTCCATTCCATTCCATTCCATTCCATACCATTCCATTCCATTCCATTCGGGATGATTCCATTCCATTCCATTCCATTATGCTTGATTCCATTCCGTTCCATTCCATTCCATTCCATTCCATTCCATTCTTTTTGACTCCATTCCATTCCATTCCATTCCATTCGGGTTGATTACATTCCATTCTATTCCATTCCACTCCATTCCATTCCATTCGATTCCATTCTCGTTGATTCCATTCCATTCCATTGCATTCCTATCGAGTTATTTCCATTCCATTCCATTCAATTCCACTCGAGTTGATTCTATTATATTACATTCGGGTTGATTCCATTCCATTCCATTCCATTCCATTGGGGTAGATTGATTCCATTCCATTCCATTCCATTCCATTCAGTTCCATTCCATTCCATTCGGATTGATTCCATTCCATTCCATTCCATTCCATTCCATTCCATTCCATTCCATTCAGGTTACATCCATTCCATTCCATTCCATTCCATTCCATTCGGGTTGTTTCCATTCCATTCCATTCCTTTAGATTCGGGTTGACTCCATTCCATTCCATTCCATTCCATTCCTTTCCATTTCTTTGGGATTGATTCCATTCCATTCCATTCCATTCCATTCCATTCCATTCCATTCCATTCCATTCCATTCCGGTTGATTCCATTCCATTCCATTCCTTTCCATTCGGGTTGACTCCATTCCATTCCATTCCATTCCTTTCCATTCCATTGGGATTGATTCCATTCCATTCCATTCCATTCCATTCCATTCCTTTCCATTCCATTCCATTCGGCTTGACTCCATTCCATTCCATTCCATTCCATTCGTTTTCATTTTGTTCCATTCCATTCCATTCCATTCCATTCGTTTTGATTCCATTCCATTACATTCCATTCCATACGGGTTGATTCCATTCCATTCCATTCCATTCCACTCCATTCCATTCCTTTCGATTCCATTCTCGTTGATTCCTTTCCAATCCATTCCATTCCATTCGGGTTATTTCAATTCCATTCCATTCAATTCCACTCGGGTTGATTACATTATATTCCATTCGGGTTGATTCCATTCCATTCCATTCCATTCCATTCGGGTTGATTCCATTCCATTCCATTCCATTCCATTCCATTCCATTCGGAATGATTCCATTCCATTCCATTCCGTTCCATTCCTCTCGGTTTGACTCCATTCCATTCCATTCCGTTCCATTACATTCCATTCCATTCGGGTTGATTCCATTCCACTCCATTCCATTCCATTCCGTTCGTGTTACATCCAATCCATTCCATTCCATTCCATTCCATTCCATTCCATTCCATTCGGGTTGATTCCATTCCATTCCTTTCCATTCCTTTCCATTAAATTCCATTCGTGTTTATTCCATTCCATTCCATTCCATTTTGGTTGATACCATTCCATTCCATTCCATTTCATTCCATGCCATTCCATTCCATACAATTCCATTCGTTTTGATTCCGTTCCATTCCATTCCATTCCATTCCATTCCATTCCATTCCATTCCATTCCATTCGGGTTGATTCCATTCCATTCCATTCCATTCCATTCCGTACCATTCCATTCGGGTTGACTCCATTCCATTCCATTCTATTGCATTCGGGTTGATTCCTTTCCATTCCATTCCATTCCATTCCTTTCCATTACATATGACTTGATTCCATTCCATTCCATTCCATTCCATTCCATTCGGGTTGATTCCATTCCATTCCATTCCATTCCATTCCATTCCATTTCATTCGGTTTTATTCCATTCCATTCCATTCCATTCCATTCCATTCCATTCCATTTCATTCCATTCCATTCCATTCGGTACGATTCCATTCCATTCCATTCCATTCGACTTGATTCCATTCCATTCCATTCCATTCCATTCCATTCGATTCCATTCGTTTTGATTCCGTTCCATTCCATTCCATTCCATTCGTTTTGATTCCATTCCATTCCATTCCATTCCATTCGGGTTGATTCCATTCCACTCCATTCCATTCCATTCGATTCCATTCTCTTTGATTCCATTCCACTCCATTCCATTCCATTCGAGTTATTTCAATTCCATTCCTTTCAATTCCACTCGGTTTGATTACATTTTATTCCATTCGGGTTGATTGCATTCCATTCCATTCCATTCCTTTCGGGTTGATTCCATTCCATTCCATTCCATTCCATTCCTTTCGGGTTGATTCCATTCCATTCCATTCCATTCCATCCCATTCGGAATGATTCCATTCCATTCCATTCCGTGCCATTCCTCTCGGGTTGACTCCATTCCATTCCATTCCGTCCCACTCCATTCCATTCCATTCGGGTTGATTCCATTCCATTCCATTCCATTCCATCCCATTCGTGTTACATCCATTCCATTCCATTCCATTACATTACATTCCATTCGGGTTGATTCCATTCCATTCTTTTCCATTCCTTTCCATTAAATTCCATTCGTGTTTTTTCCATTCCATTCCATTCCATTTGGGTTGATTCCATTCCGTTCCATTCCATTTCATTCCATGCCATTCCATTCCATTCTATTCCATTCGGGTTCATTCCATTCCATTCCACGCCATTACATATGACTTGATTCCATTCTATTCCATTCCATTCCATTCGGCTTTATTCCATTCCATTCCATTCCATTTCATTCGGGTTGATTCCATTCCATTCCATTCCTTTCCATTCGGGTTGACTCCATTCCAATCCACTCCATTCCAGTCATTTCCATTCCATTCGGATTGATTCCATTCCATTCCATTCCATTCCTTTCCATTCCATTCCATTCGGGTTGATTCCATTCCATTCAATTCCATTCGTTTTGATTCCATTCCATGCCATTCCATTCCATTCCATTCCATTCGGGTTGATTCCATTCCATTCCATTCCATTCCATTCCATTCCATTTCATTCCATTCCATTCCGTACCATTCCATTCGGGTTGATTCCATTCCATTCCATTCTATTGCATTCGGGTTGATTCCATTCCATTCCATTCCATTCCTTTCCATTACATATGACTTGATTCCATTCCATTCCATTCCATTCCATTCCATTCCATTCGGGTTGATTCCATTCCATTCCATTCCATTCCATTCCATTCCATTTCATTCGGTTTTATTCCATTCCATTCCATTCCATTCCATTGCATTCCATTCCATTCCATTCCATTCCATTCCATTTCATTCCATTGCATTCCATTCGGTATGATTCCATTCCATTCCATTCCATGCGGCTTGATTCCATTCCATTCCATTCCATTCGTTTTGATTCCGTTCCATTCTATTCCATTCCATTCGTTTTGATTCCATTCCATTCCATTCCATTCCATTCGTGTTGATTCCATTCCACTCCATTCCATTCCATTCGATTCCATTCTCGTTGATTCTATTCCAATCCATTCCATTCCATTCGGTTTATTTCAATTCCATTCCATTCAATTCCACTCGGGTTGATTACATTATATTCCATTCAGGTTGATTCCATTCCATTCCATTCCATTCCATTCGGGTTGATTCCATTCCATTCCATTCCATTCCATTCCATTCCATTCCATTCCATTCGGAATGATTCCATTCCATTCCATTCCATTCCATTCCATTCCATTCCATTCCATTCCATTACATATGACTTGATTCCATTCCATTCCATTCCATTCCTTTCCTTTCCTTTCGGGATGATTTCATTGCATTCAATTGCATTCCATTCCATTCCTTTCCATTCCATTCCATTCGGCTTGACTCCATTCCATTCCATTCCATTCCATTCGTTTTGATTCTGTTCGATTCCATTCCAATCCATTCCATTCGTTTTGATTCCATTCCATTACATTCCATTCCATACGGGTTGATTCCATTCCATTCAATTCCATTCCACTCCATTCCATTCCATTCGATTCCATTCTCGTTGATACCTGTCCAATCCATTCCATTCCACTCGGGTTATTTCAATTCCATTCCATTCCATTCCACTCGGGTTGATTCCATTCCATTCCATTCCATTCCATTCCATTCGGAATGATTCCATTCCATTCCATTCTGTTCCATTCCTCTCGGGTTGACTCCATTCCATTCCATTCCGTTCCATTACATTCCATTCCATTCGGGTTGATTCCATTCCATTCCATTCCATTCCATTCCATTCCATTCCATTCCATTCCATTCGGGATGATTCCATTCCATTCCTTTCCAATCATTTCCATTAAATTCCATTCGTGTTTATTCCATTCCATTCCATTCCATTTGGGTTGATTCCATTCCATTCCATTCTATTTCATTCCATGCCATTCCATTCCATTCTATTCCATTCGGGTTGATTCCATTCCATTCCACTCCATTACATATGACTTGATTCCATTCCATTCCATTCCATTCAATTCGGCTTTATTCCAATCCATTCCATTCCATATCATTCGGGTTGATTCCATTCCATTCCATTCCTTTCCATTCGGGTTGACTCCACTCCAATCCATTCCACTCCAGTCATTTCCATTCCTTTCGGGTTGATTCCATTCCATTCCATTCCATTCCTTTCCATTACATATGACTTGATTCCATTCCATTCCATTCCATTCCATTCCATTCCATTCCCTTCCATTCCGGTTGATTTCATTCCATTCCATTCCTTTCCATTGGGATTGATTCCATTCCATTCCATTCCATTCCATTCCATTCCTTTCCATTCCATTCCATTCGGCTTGACTCCATTCCATTCCATTCCATTCCATTCCATTCGTTTTGATTCTGTTCCATTCCATTCCATTCCATTCCATTCGTTTTGATTCCATTCCATTACATTCCATTCCATACGGGTTGATTCCATTCCATTCAATTACATTCCACTCCATTCCATTCCATTCGATTCCATTCTCGTTGATTCCTTTCCAATTCATTCCATTCCATTCGGGTTATTTCAATTCCATTCCATTCAATTCCACTCGGGTTGATTACATTATATTCCAATCGGGTTGATTCCATTCCATTCCATTCCATTCCATTCGGGTTGATTCCATTCCATTCGAATCCATTCCAATCCATTCGGAATGATTCCATTCCATTCCATTCCGTTCCATTCCTCTCGGGTTGACTCCATTCCATTCCATTCCGTTCCATTACATTCCCTTCCATTCGGGTTGATTCCATTCCATTCCATTCAATTCCATTCCGTTCGTGTTACATCCATTCCATTCCATTCCATTCCGTTCCATTCCATTCCATTCGGGTTGATTCCATTCCATTCCTTTCCATTCCTTTCCATTAAATTCCATTCGTGTTTATTCCATTCCATTCCAATCCATTTGGGTTGATTCCATTCCATTCCATTCCATTTCATTCCATGCCATTCCATTCCATTCTATTCCATTCGGGTTGATTCCATTCCATTCCACTCCATTACATATGACTTGATTCCATTCCATTCCATTCCATTCCATTCGGCTTTATTCCATTCCATTCCATTCCATTTCATTCGGGTTGATTCCATTCCATTCCATTCCTTTCCATTCGGGTTGACTCCATTCCAATCCATTCCATTCCAGTCATTTCCATTCCATTCGGATTGATTCCATTCCATTCCATTCCTTTCCTTTCCATTCCATTGCATTCGGGTTGATTCCATTCCATTCAATTCCATTCGTTTTGATTCCAATCCATTCCATTCCATTCCATTCGGGTTGATTCCATTCCATTCCATTCCATTCCATTCCATTCCATTCCATTCCATTCCATTCCATTCCATTCCATACCTTTCCATTCGGGTTGATTCCATTCCATTCCATTCTATTGCATTCGGGTTGATTCCATTCCATTCCATCCCATTCCTTTCCATTACATATGACTTGATTCCATTCCATTCCATTCCATTCCATTCCATTCGGGTTGATTCCAATCCATTCCATTAATTTCCATTCCATTTCATTCGGTTTTATTCCATTCCATTCCATTCCATTCCATTCCATTCCATTCCATTCCATTCCATTTCATTGCATACAATTCCATTCGGTATGATTCCATTCCATTCCATTCCATTCGGCTTGATTCCATTCCATACTATTCCATTCCATTCGTTTTGTTTCCGTTCCATTCCATTCCATTCCATTCCATTCGGTTTGATTCCATTCCACTCCATTCCATTCCATTCGATTCCATTCTTGTTGATTCCATTCCAATCCATTCCATTCCATTCGGGTTATTTCAATTCCATTCCTTTCAATTCCACTCGGGTTGATTACATTTTATTCCATTCTGGTTGATTCCATTCCATTCCATTCCATTCCATTCGGGTTGATTCCATTCCATTCCATTCCATTCCATTCCATTCCATTCCATTCCATTCCATTCGCAATGATTCCATTCCATTCCATTCCATTCGGGTTGATTCCATTCCATTCCATTCCATTCCTTTCCATTCCCTTCCATTCGTGTTGATTCCATTCCATTCAATTCCATTCGTTTTGATTCCATTCCATTCCATTCCATTCCATTCCATTCCATTCCATTCCATTGGGGTTGATTCCATTCCATTCCATTCCATTCCATTCCATTCCATTCCATTCCATTCCATACCATTCCATTCGGGTTGATTCCATTCCATTCCATTCTATTGCATTCGGGTTGATTCCATTCCATTCCATTCCATTCCTTTCCATTACATATGACTTGATTCCATTCCATTCCATTCCATTCCATTCCATTCGGGTTGATTCCATTCCATTCCATTCCATTCCATTCCATTCCATTTCATTCGGTTTTATTCCATTCCATTCCATTCCATTCCATTCCATTCCATTCCATTCCATTCCACTCCATTCCATTCCATTCGGTATGATTCCATTCCATTCCATTCCATTCGGCTTGATTCCATTCCATTCCATTCCATTCCATTCCATTCCATTCCATTCCATTCGTTTTGATTCCATTCCATTCCATTCCATTCCATTCGTTTTGATACCATTCCATTCCATTCCATTCCATTCGGGTTGATTCCATTCCACTCCATTCCATTCCATTCGATTCCATTCTCGTTGATTCCTTTCCAATCCATTCCATTCCATGCGGGTTATTTCAATTCCATTCCTTTCAATTCCACTCGGGTTGATTACATTTTATTCCATTCGGGTTGATTCCATTCCATTCCATTCCATTCCATTCGGGTTGATTCCATTCCATTCCATTCCATTCCATTCCATTCCATTCCATTCCATTCGCAATGATTCCATTCCATTCCATTCCATTCCATTCCATTCCATTCCATTCCATTCCATATGACTTGATTCCATTCCATTCCATTCCATTCCATTCCATTCCATTGCATTCCATTCCATTCCTTTCCATTCGGGTTGATTCCATTGCATTGAATTGCATTCCATTCCATTCAATTCGAGTTGATTCCATTCCATTCTTTCCATTTCATTCGGTTTTATTCCATTCCATTCCATTCAATTCCATTCCATTCCATTCCATTTGATTCCATTCCATTCCATTCGGTATGATTCCATTCCATTCCATTCCATTAGGCTTGATTCCATTCCATTCCATTCCATTCCATTCCATTCGTTTTGATTCCGTTTGATTCCGTTCCATTCCATTCGTTTTGATTCCATTACATTCCATTCCATTCAATTCGGGTTGATTCCATTCCATTCAATTCCATTCCACTCCATTCCATTCCATTCGATTCCATTCTCGTTGATTCCATTCCAATCCATTCCATTCCATTCGGGTTATTTCAATTCCATTCCATTCAATTCCACTCGGGTTGATTTCATTATATTCCATTCAGGTTGATTCCATTCCATTCCATTCCATTCCATTCCATTCCATTCGTTTTGATACCATTCCATTCCATTCCATTCCATTCGGGTTGATTCCATTCCACTCCATTCCATTCCATTCGATTCCATTCTCGTTGATTCCTTTCCAATCCATTCCATTCCATGCGGGTTATTTCAATTCCATTCCTTTCAATTCCACTCGGGTTGATTACATTTTATTCCATTCGGGTTGATTCCATTCCATTCCATTCCATTCCATTCGGGTTGATTCCATTCCATTCCATTCCATTCCATTCCATTCCATTCCATTCCATTCCATTCCATTCGCAATGATTCCATTCCATTCCATTCCATTCCATTCCATTCCATTCCATTCCATTCCATTACATATGACTTGATTCCATTCCATTCCATTCCATTCCATTGCATTCCATTCCATTCCTTTCCATTCGGGTTGATTCCATTGCATTGAATTGCATTCCATTCCATTCAATTCGAGTTGATTCCATTCCATTCTTTCCATTTCATTCGGTTTTATTCCATTCCATTCCATTCAATTCCATTCCATTCCATTCCATTTGATTCCATTCCATTCCATTCGGTATGATTCCATTCCATTCCATTCCATTAGGCTTGATTCCATTCCATTCCATTCCATTCCATTCCATTCGTTTTGATTCCGTTCGATTCCGTTCCATTCCATTCGTTTTGATTCCATTACATTCCATTCCATTCAATTCGGGTTGATTCCATTCCATTCAATTCCATTCCACTCCATTCCATTCCATTCGATTCCATTCTCGTTGATTCCATTCCAATCCATTCCATTCCATTCGGGTTATTTCAATTCCATTCCATTCAATTCCACTCGGGTTGATTTCATTATATTCCATTCAGGTTGATTCCATTCCATTCCACTCCATTCCATTCGGGTTGATTCCATTCCATTCCATTCCATTCCATTCCATTCCATTCCATTCCATTCCATTCGGAATGATTCCATTCCATTCCGTTCCATTCCATTTCATTCCATTCCATTACATCTGACTTGATTCAATTCCATTCCATTCCATTCCTTTCCGTTCCATTCGGGATGATTTCATTGCATTCAATTGCATTCCATTCCATTCCTTTCCATTCCATTCCATTCGGCTTGACTCCATTCCATTCCATTCCATTCCATTCCATTCGTTTTGATTCTGTTCCATTCCATTCCATTCCATTCGTTTTGATTCCATTCCATTACATTCCATTCCATACGGGTTGATTCCATTCCATTCAATTCCATTCCACTCCATTCCATTCCATTCGATTCCATTCTCGTTGATTCCTTTCCAATCCATTCCATTCCACTCGGGTTACTTCAGTTCCATTCCATTCAATTCCACTCGGGTTGATTACATTATATTCCATTCGGGTTGATTCCATTCCATTCCATTCCATTCCATTCGGGTTGATTCCATTCCATTCCATTCCATTCCATTCCATTCCATACGGAATGATTCCATTCCATTCCATTCCGTTCCATTCCTCTCGGGTTGACTCCATTCCATTCCATTCCGTTCCATTACATTCCATTCCATTCGGGTTGATTCCATTCCATTCCATTCCATTCCATTCCATTCCATTCCATTCCATTCCATTCGTGTTTCACCCATTCCATTCCATTCCATTCCATTCCATTCCATTCGGGTTGATTCCATTCCACTCCTTTCCATTCCTTTCCATTAAATTCCATTCGTGTTTATTCCATTCCATTCCATTCCATTTGGGTTGATTCCATTCCATTCCATTCCATTTCATTCCATGCCATTCCATTCCATTCTATTCCATTCGGGTTGATTCCATTCCATTCCATTCCATTACATATGACTTGATTCCATTCCATTCCATTCCATTCCATTCGGCTTTATTCCATTCCATTCCATTCCATTTCATTCAGGTTGATTCCATTCCATTCCATTCCTTTAAATTCGGGTTGACTCCATTCCAATCCATTGCATTCCAGTCATTTCCATTCCATTCGGATTGATTCCATTCCATTCCATTCCATTCCTTTCCATTCCATTCCATTCGGGTTGATTCCATTCCATTCAATTCCATTCGTTTTGATTCCATTCCATTCCATTCCATTCCATTCCATTCCATTCGGGTTGATTCCCTTCCATTCCATTCCATTCCATTCCATTCCATTCCATACCATTCCATTCCATTCCATTCGGGATGATTCCATTCCATTCCATTCCATTATGCTTGATTCCATTCCGCTCCATTCCATTCCATTCCATTCCATTCCATTCTTTTTGACTCCATTCCATTCCATTCCATTCCATTCGGGTTGATTACATTCCATTCCATTCCATTCCGCTCCATTCCATTCCATTCGATTCCATTCTCGTTGATTCCATTCCATTCCATTGCATTCCTTTCGAGTTATTTCCATTCCATTCCATTCAATTCCACTCGAGTTGATTCTATTATATTACATTCGGGTTGATTCCATTCCATTCCATTCCATTCCATTGGGGTAGATTGATTCCATTCCATTCCATTCCATTCCATTCCATTCCATTCCATTCCATTCCATTCAGGTTACATCCATTCCATTCCATTCCATTCCATTCCATTCGGGTTGTTTCCATTCCATTCCATTCCTTTAGATTCGGGTTGACTCCATTCCATACCATTCCATTCCATTCCTTTCCATTCCATTGGGATTGATTCCATTCCATTCCATTCCAGTCCATTCCTTTCCATTCCATTCCATTCGGGTTGAATCCATTCCATTCCATTCCATACCATTTGGGTTGATACCATTCCATTCCATTCAATTCCATTCCATTCCATTCGGATTGATTCCATTCCATTCCATTCCATACCATGCCATTCCATTCGTGTTACATCCATTCCATTCCATTCCATTCCATTCCATTCCATTCCATTCCATTCCATTCCATTCCATTCCGGTTGATTCCATTCCATTCCATTCCTTTCCATTCGGGTTGACTCCATTCCATTCCATTCCATTCCATTCCTTTCCATTCCACTCCATTCCATTCGGGTTGATTCCATTCCATTCCATTCGTGTTACATCCATTCCTTTCCATTCCATTCCATTCCATTCCATTCCTTTCGGGTTGATTCCAAATCATTCCATTCCATTGCGTTCCATTCCATTCCACTCCATTCCCTTCTGGGTGATTCTATTCCATTCCATTCCATTCCATTCCATTCGGGTTGATTCCATTCCATTCCATTCCATTCCATTCCATTCCATAGGGAATGATTCCATTCCATTCCATTCCGTTCCATTCCTCTCGGGTTGACTCCATTCCATTCCATTCCGTTCCATTACATTCCATTCCATTCGGGTTGATTCCATTCCATTCCATTCCATTCCATTCCATTCCATTCCATTCCATTCCATTCGTGTTTCACCCATTCCATTCCATTCCATTCCATTCCATTCCATTCGGGTTGATTCCATTCCACTCCTTTCCATTCCTTTCCATTAAATTCCATTCGTGTTTATTCCATTCCATTCCATTCCATTTGGGTTGATTCCATTCCATTCCATTCCATTTCATTCCATGCCATTCCATTCCATTCTATTCCATTCGGGTTGATTCCATTCCATTCCATTCCATTACATATGACTTGATTCCATTCCATTCCATTCCATTCCATTCGGCTTTATTCCATTCCATTCCATTCCATTTCATTCGGGTTGATTCCATTCCATTCCATTCCTTTAAATTCGGGTTGACTCCATTCCAATCCATTGCATTCCAGTCATTTCCATTCCATTCGGATTGATTCCATTCCATTCCATTCCATTCCTTTCCATTCCATTCCATTCGGGTTGATTCCATTCCATTCAATTCCATTCGTTTTGATTCCATTCCATTCCATTCCATTCCATTCCATTCCATTCGGGTTGATTCCCTTCCATTCCATTCCATTCCATTCCATTCCATTCCATACCATTCCATTCCATTCCATTCGGGATGATTCCATTCCATTCCATTCCATTATGCTTGATTCCATTCCGCTCCATTCCATTCCATTCCATTCCATTCCATTCTTTTTGACTCCATTCCATTCCATTCCATTCCATTCGGGTTGATTACATTCCATTCCATTCCATTCCGCTCCATTCCATTCCATTCGATTCCATTCTCGTTGATTCCATTCCATTCCATTGCATTCCTTTCGAGTTATTTCCATTCCATTCCATTCAATTCCACTCGAGTTGATTCTATTATATTACATTCGGGTTGATTCCATTCCATTCCATTCCATTCCATTGGGGTAGATTGATTCCATTCCATTCCATTCCATTCCATTCCATTCCATTCCATTCCATTCCATTCAGGTTACATCCATTCCATTCCATTCCATTCCATTCCATTCGGGTTGTTTCCATTCCATTCCATTCCTTTAGATTCGGGTTGACTCCATTCCATACCATTCCATTCCATTCCTTTCCATTCCATTGGGATTGATTCCATTCCATTCCATTCCAGTCCATTCCTTTCCATTCCATTCCATTCGGGTTGAATCCATTCCATTCCATTCCATACCATTTGGGTTGATACCATTCCATTCCATTCAATTCCATTCCATTCCATTCGGATTGATTCCATTCCATTCCATTCCATACCATGCCATTCCATTCGTGTTACATCCATTCCATTCCATTCCATTCCATTCCATTCCATTCCATTCCATTCCGGTTGATTCCATTCCATTCCATTCCTTTCCATTCGGGTTGACTCCATTCCATTCCATTCCATTCCATTCCTTTCCATTCCACTCCATTCCATTCGGGTTGATTCCATTCCATTCCATTCGTGTTACATCCATTCCTTTCCATTCCATTCCATTCCATTCCATTCCTTTCGGGTTGATTCCAAATCATTCCATTCCATTGCGTTCCATTCCATTCCACTCCATTCCCTTCTGGGTGATTCTATTCCATTCCATTCCATTCCATTTCATTACATATGACTTGATTCCGTTGCATTCCATTACATTCCATTCCATTCAATTCCATTCCATTCGGGTTGATTTCATTGCATTGAATTTCATTCCATTCCATTCAATTCGTGTTGATTCCATTCCATTATTTCCATTTCACTCGGTTTTATTCCATTCCATTCCATTCGATTCCATTCTCGTTGATTCCATTCCAATCCATTCCATTCCATTCGGGTTATTTCAATTCCATTCCATTCAATTCCACTCGGGTTGATTACATTATATTCCATTCAGGTTGATTCCATTCCATTCCATTCCATTCCATTCGGGTTGATTCCATTCCATTCCATTCCATTCCATTCCATTCCATTCCATTCCATTCGGAATGATTCCATTCCATTCCATTCCATTCCATTCCATTCCATTCCATTCCATTCCATTACATATGACTTGATTCCATTCCATTCCATTCCATTCCTTTCCTTTCCATTCGGGATGATTTCATTGCATTCAATTGCATTCCATTCCATTCCTTTCCATTCCATTCCATTCGGCTTGACTCCATTCCATTCCATTCCATTCCATTCCATTCCATTCCATTCGTTTTGATTCTGTTCGATTCCATTCCATTCCATTCCATTCGTTTTGATTCCATTCCATTACATTCCATTCCATACGGGTTGATTCCATTGAATTCAATTCCATTCCACTCCATTCCATTCCATTCGATTCCATTCTCGTTGATTCCTTTCCAATCCATTCCATTCCACTCGGGTTATTTCAATTCCATTCCATTCAATTCCACTCGGGTTGATTACATTATATTCCATTCGGGTTGATTCCATTCCATTCCATTCCATTCCATTCGGGTTGATTCCATTCCATTCCATTCCATTCCATTCCATTCCATTCCATTCCATTCGGAATGATTCCATTCCATTCCATTCTGTTCCATTCCTCTCGGGTAGACTCCATTCCATTCCATTCCGTTCCATTACATTCCATTCCATTCGGGTTGATTCCATTCCATTCCATTCCATTCCATTCCATTCCATTCGTGTTACATCCATTCCATTCCATTCCATTCCATTCCATTCCATTCCATTCGGGATGATTCCATTCCATTCCTTTCCAATCATTTCCATTAAATTCCATTCGTGTTTATTCCATTCCATTCCATTCCATTTGGGTTGATTCCATTCCATTCCACTCCATTACATATGACTTGATTCCATTCCATTCCATTACATTCCATTCGGCTTTATTCCAATCCATTCCATTCCATATCATTCGGGTTGATTCCATTCCATTCCATTCCATTCCTTTCCATTCCCTTCCATTCGTGTTGATTCCATTCCATTCAATTCCATTCGTTTTGATTCCATTCCATTCCATTCCATTCCATTCCATTCCATTCCATTGGGGTTGATTCCCTTCCATTCCATTCCATTCCATTCCATTCCATTCCATTCCATTCCATTCCATACCATTCCATTCGGGTTGATTCCATTCCATTCCATTCTATTGCATTCGGGTTGATTCCATTCCATTCCATTCCATTCCTTTCCATTACATATGACTTGATTCCATTCCATTCCATTCCATTCCATTCCATTCCATTCCATTCCATTCCCTTCCATTCCGGTTGATTTCATTCCATTCCATTCCTTTCCATTGGGATTGATTCCATTCCATTCCATTCCATTCCATTCCTTTCCATACCATTCCATTCGGCTTGACTCCATTCCATTCCATTCCATTCCATTCCATTCGTTTTGATTCTGTTCCATTCCATTCCATTCCATTCCATTCGTTTTGATTCCATTCAATTACATTCCATTCCATACGGGTTGATTCCATTCCTTTCAACTCCATTCCAATCCATTCCATTCCATTCGATTCCATTCTCGTTGATTCCTTTCCAATTCATTCCATTCCATTCGGGTTATTTCAATTCCGTTCCATTCAATTCCACTCGGGTTGATTACATTATATTCCAATCTGGTTGATTCCATTCCATTCCATTCCATTCCATTCGGGTTGATTCCATTCCATTCCAATCCATTCCAATCCATTCGGAATGATTCCATTCCATTCCATTCCGTTCCATTACTTTCCCTTCCATTCGGGTTGATTCCATTCCATTCCATTCAATTCCATTCCGTTCGTGTTACATCCATTCCATTCCATTCCATTCCGTTCCATTCCATTCCATTCGGGTTGATTCCATTCCATTCCTTTCCATTCCTTTCCATTAAATTCCATTCGTTTTTATTCCATTCCATTCCAATCCATTTGGGTTGATTCCATTCCATTCCATTCCATTTCATTCCATGCCATTCCATTCCATTCTATTCCATTCGGGTTGATTCCATTCCATTCCACTCCATTACATATGACTTGATTCCATTCCATTCCATTCCATTCCATTCGGCTTTATTCCATTCCATTCCATTCCATTTCATTCGGGTTGATTCCATTCCATTCCATTCCTTTCCATTCGGGTTGACTCCATTCCAATCCATTCCATTCCAGTCATTTCCATTCCATTCGGATTGATTCCATTCCATTCCATTCCTTTCCTTTCCATTCCATTGCATTCGGGTTGATTCCATTCCATTCAATTCCATTCGTTTTGATTCCAATCCATTCCATTCCATTCCATTCCATTCCATTCCATTCGGGTTGATTCCATTCCATTCCATTCCATTCCATTCCATTCCTTTCCATTCCATTCCATTCCATACCTTTCCATTCGGGTTGATTCCATTGCATTCCATTCTATTGCATTCGGGTTGATTCCATTCCATTCCATCCCATTCCTTTCCATTACATATGACTTGATTCCATTCCATTCCATTCCATTCCATTCCATTCCATTCGGGTTGATTCCACTCCATTCCATTCCATTCCATTCCATTTCATTCGGTTTTATTCCATTCCATTCCATTCCATTCCATTCCATTCCATTCCATTCCATTCCATTCCATTTCATTGCATACCATTCCATTCGGTATGATTCCATTCCATTCCATTCCATTCGGCTTGATTCCATTCCATACCATTCCATTCCATTCGTTTTGTTTCCGTTCCATTCCATTCCATTCCATTCGTTTTGATTCCATTCCATTCCATTCCATTCCATTCGGGTTGATTCCATTCCACTCCATTCCATTCCATTCGATTCCATTCTCGTTGATTCCATTCCAATCCATTCCATTCCATTCGGTTTATTTCAATTCCATTCCTTTCAATTCCACTCGGTTTGATTACATTTTATTCCATTCTGGTTGATTCCATTCCATTCCATTCCATTCCATTCGGGATGATTCCATTCCATTCCATTCCATTCCATTCCATTCCATTCCATTCCATTCCATTCGCAATGATTCCATTCCATTCCTTTCCATTCGGGTTGATTCCATTCCATTCCATTCCATTCCTTTCCATTCCCTTCCATTCGTGTTGATTCCATTCCATTCAATTCCATTCGTTTTGATTCCATTCCATTCCATTCCATTCCATTACATTCCATTCCATTGGGGTTGATTCCATTCCATTCCATTCCATTCCAATCCATTCCATTCCATTCCATTCCATACCATTCCATTCGGGTTGATTCCATTCAATTCCATTCCATTCGGGATGATTCCATTCCATTCCTTTCCAATCATTTCCATTAAATTCCATTCGTGTTTATTCCATTGCATTCCATTCCATTTGGGTTGATTCCATTCCATTCCATTCGATTTCATTCCAGGCCATTCCATTCCATTCTATTCCATTCGTGTTGATTCCATTCCATTCCACTCCATTACATATGAATTGATTACATTCCATTCCATTCCATTCCATTCGGCTTTATTCCAATCCATTCCATTCCATATCATTCGGGTTGATTCCATTCCATTCCATTCCTTTCCATTCGGGTTGACTCCATTCCAATCCATTCCATTCCAGTCATTTCCATTCCATTCGGGTTGATTCCATTCCATTCCATTCCATTCCTTTCCATTCCATTCCATTCGGGTTGATTCCATTCCATTCAATTCCATTCGTTTTGATTCCATTCCATTCCATTCCATTCCATTCCATTCCATTCCATTCCATTCGGGTTGATTCCCTTCCATTCCATTCCATTCCATTCCATTCCATTCCATTCCATACCATTCCATTCGGGTTGATTCCATTCCATTCCATTCTATTGCATTCGGGTTCATTCCATTCCATTCCATTCCATTCCTTTCCATTATATATGACTTGATTCCATTCCATTCCATTCCATTCCATTCCATTCCATTCCCTTCCATTCCGGTTGATTTCATTCCATTCCATTCCTTTTCATTGGGATTGATTCCATTCCATTCCATTCCATTCCATTCCTTTCCATTCCATTCCATTCGGCTTGACTCCATTCCATTCCATTACATTCCATTCCATTCGTTTTGATTCTGTTCCATTCCATTCCATTCCATTCCATTCGTTTTGATTCCATTCCATTACATTCCATTCCATACGGGTTGATTCCATTCCATTCAATTCCATTCCACTCCATTCCATTCCATTCGATTCCATTCTCGTTGATTCCTTTCCAATTCATTCCATTCCATTCGGGTTATTTCAATTCCATTCCGTTCAATTCCACTCGGGTTGATTACATTATATTCCAATCGGGTTGATTCCATTCCATTCCATGCCATTCCATTCGGGTTGATTACATTCCATTCAAATCCATTCCAATCCATTCGGAATGATTCCATTCCATTCCATTCCTTTCCATTCCTCTCGGTTTGACTCCATTCCATTCCATTCCGTTCCATTACATTCCCTTCCATTCGGGTTTATTCCATTCCATTCCATTCAATTCCATTCCGTTCGTGTTACATCCATTCCATTCCATTCCATTCCGTTCCATTCCATTCCATTCGGGTTGATTCCATTCCATTCCTTTCCATTCCTTTCCATTAAATTCCATTCGTGTTTATTCCATTCCATTCCAATCCATTTGGGTTGATTCCATTCCATTCCATTCCATTTCATTCCATGCCATTCCATTCCATTCTATTCCATTCGGGTTGATTCCATTGCATTCCACTCCATTAGATATGACTTGATTCCATTCCATTCCATTCCATTCCATTCGGCTTTATTCCATTCCATTCCATTCCATATCATTCGGGTTGATTCCATTCCATTCCATTCCTTTCCATTCGGGTTGACTCCATTCCAATCCATTCCATTCCAGTCATTTCCATTCCATTCGGATTGATTCCATTCCATTCCATTCCTTTCCTTTCCATTCCATTGCATTCGGGTTGATTCCATTCCATTCAATTCCATTCGTTTTGATTCCAATCCATTCCATTCCATTCCATTCCATTCCATTCCATTCGGGTTGATTCCATTCCATTCCATTCCATTCCATTCCATTCCATTCCATTCCATTCCATTCCATACCTTTCCATTCGGGTTGATTCCATTCCATTCCATTCTATTGCATTCGGGTTGATTCCATTCCATTCCATCCCATTCCTTTCCATTACATATGACTTGATTCCATTCCATTCCATTCCATTCCATTCCATTCCATTCCATTCGGGTTGATTCCACTCCATTCCATTCCATTCCATTCCATTTCATTCGGTTTTATTCCATTCCATTCCATTCCATTCCATTCCATTCCATTCCATTCCATTCCATTCCATTCCATTTCATTGCATACCATTCCATTCGGTATGATTCCATTCCATTCCATTCCATTCGGCTTGATTCCATTCCATACCATTCCATTCCATTCGTTTTGTTTCCGTTCCATTCCATTCCATTCCATTCGTTTTGATTCCATTCCATTCCATTCCATTCCATTCGGGTTGATTCCATTCCACTCCATTCCATTCCATTCGATTCCATTCTCGTTGATTCCATTCCAATCCATTCCATTCCATTCGGTTTATTTCAATTCCATTCCTTTCAATTCCACTCGGGTTGATTACATTTTATTCCATTCTGGTTGATTCCATTCCATTCCATTCCATTCCATTCGGGATGATTCCATTCCATTCCATTCCATTCCATTCCATTCCATTCCATTCCATTCCATTCGCAATGATTCCATTCCATTCCTTTCCATTCGGGTTGATTCCATTCCATTCCATTCCATTCCTTTCCATTCCCTTCCATTCGTGTTGATTCCATTCCATTCAATTCCATTCGTTTTGATTCCATTCCATTCCATTCCATTCCATTACATTCCATTCCATTGGGGTTGATTCCATTCCATTCCATTCCATTCGAATCCATTCCATTCCATTCCATTCCATACCATTCCATTCGGGTTGATTCCATTCAATTCCATTCCATTCGTGATGATTCCATTCCATTTCTTTCCAATCATTTCCATTAAATTCCATTCGTGTTTATTCCATTGCATTCCATTGCATTTGGGTTGATTGCATTCCATTCCATTCGATTTCATTCCAGGCCATTCCATTCCATTCTATTCCATTCGTGTTGATTCCATTCCATTCCACTCCATTACATATGAATTGATTACATTCCATTCCATTCCATTCCATTCGGCTTTATTCCAATCCATTCCATTCCATATCATTCGGGTTGATTCCATTCCATTCCATTCCTTTCCATTCGGGTTGACTCCATTCCAATCCATTCCATTCCAGTCATTTCCATTCCATTCGGGTTGATTCCATTCCATTCCATTCCATTCCTTTCCATTCCATTCCATTCGGGTTGATTCCATTCCATTCAATTCCATTCGTTTTGATTCCATTCCATTCCATTCCATTCCATTCCATTCCATTCCATTCCATTCGGGTTGATTCCCTTCCATTCCATTCCATTCCATTCCATTCCATTCCATTCCATTCCATACCATTCCATTCGGGTTGATTCCATTCCATTCCATTCTATTGCATTCGGGTTCATTCCATTCCATTCCATTCCATTCCTTTCCATTACATATGACTTGATTCCAGTCCATTCCATTCCATTCCATTCCATTCCATTCCCTTCCATTCCGGTTGATTTCATTCCATTCCATTCCTTTTCATTGGGATTGATTCCATTCCATTCCATTCCATTCCATTCCTTTCCATTCCATTCCATTCGGCTTGACTCCATTCCATTCCATTCCATTCCATTCCATTCGTTTTGATTCTGTTCCATTCCATTCCATTCCATTCCATTCGTTTTGATTCCATTCCATTACATTCCATTCCATACGGGTTGATTCCATTCCATTCAATTCCATTCCACTCCATTCCATTCCATTCGATTCCATTCTCGTTGATTCCTTTCCAATTCATTCCATTCCATTCGGGTTATTTCAATTCCATTCCGTTCAATTCCACTCGGGTTGATTACATTATATTCCAATCGGGTTGATTCCATTCCATTCCATGCCATTCCATTCGGGTTGATTACATTCCATTCCAATCCATTCCAATCCATTCGGAATGATTCCATTCCATTCCGTTCCTTTCCATTCCTCTCGGGTTGACTCCATTCCATTCCATTCCGTTCCATTACATTCCCTTCCATTCGGGTTTATTCCATTCCATTCCATTCAATTCCATTCCGTTCGTGTTACATCCATTCCATTCCATTCCATTCCGTTCCATTCCATTCCATTCGGGTTGATTCCATTCCATTCCTTTCCATTCCTTTCCATTAAATTCCATTCGTGTTTATTCCATTCCATTCCAATCCATTTGGGTTGATTCCATTCCATTCCATTCCATTTCATTCCATGCCATTCCATTCCATTCTATTCCATTCGGGTTGATTCCATTGCATTCCACTCCATTACATATGACTTGATTCCATTCCATTCCATTCCATTCCATTCGGCTTTATTCCATTCCATTCCATTCCATATCATTCGGGTTGATTCCATTCCATTCCATTCCTTTCCATTCGGGTTGACTCCATTCCAATCCATTCCATTCCAGTCATTTCCATTCCATTCGGATTGATTCCATTCCATTCCATTCCATTCCTTTCCATTCCATTCCATTCGGGTTGATTCCATTCCATTCAATTCAATTCGTTTTGATTCCATTCCATTCCATTCCATTCCATTCCATTCCATTCCATTCCATTCGGGTTGATTCCCTTCCATTCCATTCCATTCCATTCCATTCCATTCCATTCCATTCCATACCATTCCATTCGGGTTGATTCCATTCCATTCCATTCTATAGCATTCGGGTTCATTCCATTCCATTCCATTCCATTCCTTTCCATTACATATGACTTGATTCCATTCCATTCCATTCCATTCCATTCCATTCCCTTCCATTCCGGTTGATTTCATTCCATTCCATTCCTTTCCATTGGGATTGATTCCATTCCATTCCATTCCATTCCATTCCTTTCCATTCCATTCCATTCGTCTTGACTCCATTCCAATCCATTCCATTCCATTCCATTCGTTTTGATTCTGTTCCATTCCATTCCATTCCATTCCATTCGTTTTGATTCCATTCCATTACATTCCATTCCATACGGGTTGATTCCATTCCATTCAATTCCATTCCACTCCATTCCATTCCATTCGATTCCATTCTCGTTGATTCCTTTCCAATTCATTCCATTCCATTCGGGTTATTTCAATTCCATTCCATTCAATTCCACTCGGGTTGATTACATTATATTCCAATCGGGTTGATTCCATTCCATTCCATTCCATTCCATTCGGGTTGATTCCATTCCATTCCAATCCATTCCAATCCATTCGGAATGATTCCATTCCATTCCATTCCTTTCCATTCCTCTCGGGTTGACTCCATTCCATTCCATTCCGTTCCATTACATTCCCTTCCATTCGGGTTTATTCCATTCCATTCCATTCAATTCCATTCCGTTCGTGTTACATCCATTCCATTCCATTCCATTCCATTCCATTCCATTCCATTCGGGTTGATTCCATTCCATTCCTTTCCATTCCTTTCCATTAAATTCCATTCGTGTTTATTCCATTCCATTCCAATCCATTTGGGTTGATTCCATTCCATTCCATTCCATTTCATTCCATGCCATTCCATTCCATTCTATTGCATTCGGGTTGATTCCATTCCATTCCACTCCATTACATATGACTTGATTCCATTCCATTCCATTCCATTCCATTCGGCTTTATTCCATTCCATTCCATTCCATTTCATTCGGGTTGATTCCATTCCATTCCATTCCTTTCCATTCGGGTTGACTCCATTCCAATCCATTCCATTCCAGTCATTTCCATTCCATTCGGATTGATTCCATTCCATTCCATTCCTTTCCTTTCCATTCCATTGCATTCGGGTTGATTCCATTCCATTCAATTCCATTCGTTTTGATTCCAATCCATTCCATTCCATTCCATTCCATTCCTTTCGGGTTGATTCCATTCCATTCCATTCCATTCCATTCCATTCCATTCCATTCCATTCCATTCCATTCCATTCCATACCTTTCCATTCGGGTTGATTCCATTCCATTCCATTCTATTGCATTCGGGTTGATTCCATTCCATTCCATCCCATTCCTTTCCATTACATATGACTTGATTCCATTCCATTCCATTCCATTCCATTCCATTCTATTCCATTCGGGTTGATTCCACTCCATTCCATTCCATTCCATTCCATTTCATTCGGTTTTATTCCATTCCATTCCATTCCATTCCATTCCATTCCATTCCATTCCATTCCATTCCATTTCATTGGGGTTGATTCCATTCCATTCCATTCCATTCCATTCCATTCCATTTCATACCATTCCATTCGTGTTGATTCCATTCCATTCCATTCTATTGCATTCGGGTTGATTCCATTCCATTCCATTCCATTCCTTTCCATTACATATGACTTGATTCCATTCCATTCCATTCCATTCCATTCCATTCCATTCGGGTTGATTCCATTCCATTCCATTCCATTCCGTTCCATTTCATTCGGTTTTATTCCATTCCATTCCATTCCATTCCATTCCATTCCATTCCATTCCATTCCATTCCATTCCTTTCCATTCCATTGGGATTGATTCCATTCCATTCCATTCCAGTCCATTCCTTTCCATTCCATTCCATTCGGGTTGAATCCATTCCATTCCATTCCATACCATTTGGGTTGATACCATTCCATTCCATTCAATTCCATTCCATTCCATTCGGATTGATTCCATTCCATTCCATTCCATACCATGCCATTCCATTCGTGTTACATCCATTCCATTCCATTCCATTCCATTCCATTCCATTCCATTCCATTCCATTCCATTCCGGTTGATTCCATTCCATTCCATTCCTTTCCATTCGGGTTGACTCCATTCCATTCCATTCCATTCCATTCCTTTCCATTCCACTCCATTCCATTCGGGTTGATTCCATTCCATTCCATTCGTGTTACATCCATTCCTTTCCATTCCATTCCATTCCATTCCATTCCTTTCGGGTTGATTCCAAATCATTCCATTCCATTGCGTTCCATTCCATTCCACTCCATTCCCTTCTGGGTGATTCTATTCCATTCCATTCCATTCCATTTCATTACATATGACTTGATTCCGTTGCATTCCATTACATTCCATTCCATTCAATTCCATTCCATTCGGGTTGATTTCATTGCATTGAATTTCATTCCATTCCATTCAATTCGGGTTGATTCCATTCCATTATTTCCATTTCACTCGGTTTTATTCCATTCCATTCCATTCGATTCCATTCTCGTTGATTCCATTCCAATCCATTCCATTCCATTCGGTTTATTTCAATTCCATTCCATTCAATTCCACTCGGGTTGATTACATTATATTCCATTCAGGTTGATTCCATTCCATTCCATTCCATTCCATTCGGGTTGATTCCATTCCATTCCATTCCATTCCATTCCATTCCATTCCATTCCATTCGGAATGATTCCATTCCATTCCATTCCATTCCATTCCATTCCATTCCATTCCATTACATATGACTTGATTCCATTCCATTCCATTCCATTCCTTTCCTTTCCATTCGGGATGATTTCATTGCATTCAATTGCATTCCATTCCATTCCTTTCCATTCCATTCCATTCGGCTTGACTCCATTCCATTCCATTCCATTCCATTCCATTCCATTCCATTCGTTTTGATTCTGTTCGATTCCATTCCATTCCATTCCATTCGTTTTGATTCCATTCCATTACATTCCATTCCATACGGGTTGATTCCATTGCATTCAATTCCATTCCACTCCATTCCATTCCATTCGATTCCATTCTCGTTGATTCCTTTCCAATCCATTCCATTCCACTCGGGTTATTTCAATTCCATTCCATTCAATTCCACTCGGGTTGATTACATTATATTCCATTCGGGTTGATTCCATTCCATTCCATTCCATTCCATTCGGGTTGATTCCATTCCATTCCATTCCATTCCATTCCATTCCATTCCATTCCATTCGGAATGATTCCATTCCATTCCATTCCGTTCCATTCCTCTCGGGTAGACTCCATTCCATTCCATTCCGTTCCATTACATTCCATTCCATTCGGGTTGATTCCATTCCATTCCATTCCATTCCATTCCATTCCATTCGTGTTACATCCATTCCATTCCATTCCATTCCATTCCATTCCATTCCATTCGGGATGATTCCATTCCATTCCTTTCCAATCATTTCCATTAAATTCCATTCGTGTTTATTCCATTCCATTCCATTCCATTTGGGTTGATTCCATTCCATTCCACTCCATTACATATGACTTGATTCCATTCCATTCCATTACATTCCATTCGGCTTTATTCCAATCCATTCCATTCCATATCATTCGGGTTGATTCCATTCCATTCCATTCCATTCCTTTCCATTCCCTTCCATTCGTGTTGATTCCATTCCATTCAATTCCATTCGTTTTGATTCCATTCCATTCCATTCCATTCCATTCCATTCCATTCCATTGGGGTTGATTCCCTTCCATTCCATTCCATTCCATTCCATTCCATTCCATTCCATTCCATTCCATACCATTCCATTCGGGTTGATTCCATTCCATTCCATTCTATTGCATTCGGGTTGATTCCATTCCATTCCATTCCATTCCTTTCCATTACATATGACTTGATTCCATTCCATTCCATTCCATTCCATTCCATTCCATTCCATTCCATTCCCTTCCATTCCGGTTGATTTCATTCCATTCCATTCCTTTCCATTGGGATTGATTCCATTCCATTCCATTCCATTCCATTCCTTTCCATACCATTCCATTCGGCTTGACTCCATTCCATTCCATTCCATTCCATTCCATTCGTTTTGATTCTGTTCCATTCCATTCCATTCCATTCCATTCGTTTTGATTCCATTCAATTACATTCCATTCCATACGGGTTGATTCCATTCCTTTCAACTCCATTCCAATCCATTCCATTCCATTCGATTCCATTCTCGTTGATTCCTTTCCAATTCATTCCATTCCATTCGGGTTATTTCAATTCCGTTCCATTCAATTCCACTCGGGTTGATTACATTATATTCCAATCTGGTTGATTCCATTCCATTCCATTCCATTCCATTCGGGTTGATTCCATTCCATTCCAATCCATTCCAATCCATTCGGAATGATTCCATTCCATTCCATTCCGTTCCATTACTTTCCCTTCCATTCGGGTTGATTCCATTCCATTCCATTCAATTCCATTCCGTTCGTGTTACATCCATTCCATTCCATTCCATTCCGTTCCATTCCATTCCATTCGGGTTGATTCCATTCCATTCCTTTCCATTCCTTTCCATTAAATTCCATTCGTTTTTATTCCATTCCATTCCAATCCATTTGGGTTGATTCCATTCCATTCCATTCCATTTCATTCCATGCCATTCCATTCCATTCTATTCCATTCGGGTTGATTCCATTCCATTCCACTCCATTACATATGACTTGATTCCATTCCATTCCATTCCATTCCATTCGGCTTTATTCCATTCCATTCCATTCCATTTCATTCGGGTTGATTCCATTCCATTCCATTCCTTTCCATTCGGGTTGACTCCATTCCAATCCATTCCATTCCAGTCATTTCCATTCCATTCGGATTGATTCCATTCCATTCCATTCCTTTCCTTTCCATTCCATTGCATTCGGGTTGATTCCATTCCATTCAATTCCATTCGTTTTGATTCCAATCCATTCCATTCCATTCCATTCCATTCCATTCCATTCGGGTTGATTCCATTCCATTCCATTCCATTCCATTCCATTCCTTTCCATTCCATTCCATTCCATACCTTTCCATTCGGGTTGATTCCATTGCATTCCATTCTATTGCATTCGGGTTGATTCCATTCCATTCCATCCCATTCCTTTCCATTACATATGACTTGATTCCATTCCATTCCATTCCATTCCATTCCATTCCATTCGGGTTGATTCCACTCCATTCCATTCCATTCCATTCCATTTCATTCGGTTTTATTCCATTCCATTCCATTCCATTCCATTCCATTCCATTCCATTCCATTCCATTCCATTTCATTGCATACCATTCCATTCGGTATGATTCCATTCCATTCCATTCCATTCGGCTTGATTCCATTCCATACCATTCCATTCCATTCGTTTTGTTTCCGTTCCATTCCATTCCATTCCATTCGTTTTGATTCCATTCCATTCCATTCCATTCCATTCGGGTTGATTCCATTCCACTCCATTCCATTCCATTCGATTCCATTCTCGTTGATTCCATTCCAATCCATTCCATTCCATTCGGTTTATTTCAATTCCATTCCTTTCAATTCCACTCGGTTTGATTACATTTTATTCCATTCTGGTTGATTCCATTCCATTCCATTCCATTCCATTCGGGATGATTCCATTCCATTCCATTCCATTCCATTCCATTCCATTCCATTCCATTCCATTCGCAATGATTCCATTCCATTCCTTTCCATTCGGGTTGATTCCATTCCATTCCATTCCATTCCTTTCCATTCCCTTCCATTCGTGTTGATTCCATTCCATTCAATTCCATTCGTTTTGATTCCATTCCATTCCATTCCATTCCATTACATTCCATTCCATTGGGGTTGATTCCATTCCATTCCATTCCATTCCAATCCATTCCATTCCATTCCATTCCATACCATTCCATTCGGGTTGATTCCATTCAATTCCATTCCATTCGGGATGATTCCATTCCATTCCTTTCCAATCATTTCCATTAAATTCCATTCGTGTTTATTCCATTGCATTCCATTCCATTTGGGTTGATTCCATTCCATTCCATTCGATTTCATTCCAGGCCATTCCATTCCATTCTATTCCATTCGTGTTGATTCCATTCCATTCCACTCCATTACATATGAATTGATTCCATTCCATTCCATTCCATTCCATTCGGCTTTATTCCAATCCATTCCATTCCATATCATTCGGGTTGATTCCATTCCATTCCATTCCTTTCCATTCGGGTTGACTCCATTCCAATCCATTCCATTCCAGTCATTTCCATTCCATTCGGGTTGATTCCATTCCATTCCATTCCATTCCTTTCCATTCCATTCCATTCGGGTTGATTCCATTCCATTCAATTCCATTCGTTTTGATTCCATTCCATTCCATTCCATTCCATTCCATTCCATTCCATTCCATTCGGGTTGATTCCCTTCCATTCCATTCCATTCCATTCCATTCCATTCCATTCCATACCATTCCATTCGGGTTGATTCCATTCCATTCCATTCTATTGCATTCGGGTTCATTCCATTCCATTCCATTCCATTCCTTTCCATTATATATGACTTGATTCCATTCCATTCCATTCCATTCCATTCCATTCCATTCCCTTCCATTCCGGTTGATTTCATTCCATTCCATTCCTTTTCATTGGGATTGATTCCATTCCATTCCATTCCATTCCATTCCTTTCCATTCCATTCCATTCGGCTTGACTCCATTCCATTCCATTACATTCCATTCCATTCGTTTTGATTCTGTTCCATTCCATTCCATTCCATTCCATTCGTTTTGATTCCATTCCATTACATTCCATTCCATACGGGTTGATTCCATTCCATTCAATTCCATTCCACTCCATTCCATTCCATTCGATTCCATTCTCGTTGATTCCTTTCCAATTCATTCCATTCCATTCGGGTTATTTCAATTCCATTCCGTTCAATTCCACTCGGGTTGATTACATTATATTCCAATCGGGTTGATTCCATTCCATTCCATGCCATTCCATTCGGGTTGATTACATTCCATTCAAATCCATTCCAATCCATTCGGAATGATTCCATTCCATTCCATTCCTTTCCATTCCTCTCGGTTTGACTCCATTCCATTCCATTCCGTTCCATTACATTCCCTTCCATTCGGGTTTATTCCATTCCATTCCATTCAATTCCATTCCGTTCGTGTTACATCCATTCCATTCCATTCCATTCCGTTCCATTCCATTCCATTCGGGTTGATTCCATTCCATTCCTTTCCATTCCTTTCCATTAAATTCCATTCGTGTTTATTCCATTCCATTCCAATCCATTTGGGTTGATTCCATTCCATTCCATTCCATTTCATTCCATGCCATTCCATTCCATTCTATTCCATTCGGGTTGATTCCATTGCATTCCACTCCATTAGATATGACTTGATTCCATTCCATTCCATTCCATTCCATTCGGCTTTATTCCATTCCATTCCATTCCATATCATTCGGGTTGATTCCATTCCATTCCATTCCTTTCCATTCGGGTTGACTCCATTCCAATCCATTCCATTCCAGTCATTTCCATTCCATTCGGATTGATTCCATTCCATTCCATTCCTTTCCTTTCCATTCCATTGCATTCGGGTTGATTCCATTCCATTCAATTCCATTCGTTTTGATTCCAATCCATTCCATTCCATTCCATTCCATTCCATTCCATTCGGGTTGATTCCATTCCATTCCATTCCATTCCATTCCATTCCATTCCATTCCATTCCATTCCATACCTTTCCATTCGGGTTGATTCCATTCCATTCCATTCTATTGCATTCGGGTTGATTCCATTCCATTCCATCCCATTCCTTTCCATTACATATGACTTGATTCCATTCCATTCCATTCCATTCCATTCCATTCCATTCCATTCGGGTTGATTCCACTCCATTCCATTCCATTCCATTCCATTTCATTCGGTTTTATTCCATTCCATTCCATTCCATTCCATTCCATTCCATTCCATTCCATTCCATTCCATTCCATTTCATTGCATACCATTCCATTCGGTATGATTCCATTCCATTCCATTCCATTCGGCTTGATTCCATTCCATACCATTCCATTCCATTCGTTTTGTTTCCGTTCCATTCCATTCCATTCCATTCGTTTTGATTCCATTCCATTCCATTCCATTCCATTCGGGTTGATTCCATTCCACTCCATTCCATTCCATTCGATTCCATTCTCGTTGATTCCATTCCAATCCATTCCATTCCATTCGGTTTATTTCAATTCCATTCCTTTCAATTCCACTCGGGTTGATTACATTTTATTCCATTCTGGTTGATTCCATTCCATTCCATTCCATTCCATTCGGGATGATTCCATTCCATTCCATTCCATTCCATTCCATTCCATTCCATTCCATTCCATTCGCAATGATTCCATTCCATTCCTTTCCATTCGGGTTGATTCCATTCCATTCCATTCCATTCCTTTCCATTCCCTTCCATTCGTGTTGATTCCATTCCATTCAATTCCATTCGTTTTGATTCCATTCCATTCCATTCCATTCCATTACATTCCATTCCATTGGGGTTGATTCCATTCCATTCCATTCCATTCGAATCCATTCCATTCCATTCCATTCCATACCATTCCATTCGGGTTGATTCCATTCAATTCCATTCCATTCGTGATGATTCCATTCCATTTCTTTCCAATCATTTCCATTAAATTCCATTCGTGTTTATTCCATTGCATTCCATTGCATTTGGGTTGATTGCATTCCATTCCATTCGATTTCATTCCAGGCCATTCCATTCCATTCTATTCCATTCGTGTTGATTCCATTCCATTCCACTCCATTACATATGAATTGATTACATTCCATTCCATTCCATTCCATTCGGCTTTATTCCAATCCATTCCATTCCATATCATTCGGGTTGATTCCATTCCATTCCATTCCTTTCCATTCGGGTTGACTCCATTCCAATCCATTCCATTCCAGTCATTTCCATTCCATTCGGGTTGATTCCATTCCATTCCATTCCATTCCTTTCCATTCCATTCCATTCGGGTTGATTCCATTCCATTCAATTCCATTCGTTTTGATTCCATTCCATTCCATTCCATTCCATTCCATTCCATTCCATTCCATTCGGGTTGATTCCCTTCCATTCCATTCCATTCCATTCCATTCCATTCCATTCCATTCCATACCATTCCATTCGGGTTGATTCCATTCCATTCCATTCTATTGCATTCGGGTTCATTCCATTCCATTCCATTCCATTCCTTTCCATTACATATGACTTGATTCCAGTCCATTCCATTCCATTCCATTCCATTCCATTCCCTTCCATTCCGGTTGATTTCATTCCATTCCATTCCTTTTCATTGGGATTGATTCCATTCCATTCCATTCCATTCCATTCCTTTCCATTCCATTCCATTCGGCTTGACTCCATTCCATTCCATTCCATTCCATTCCATTCGTTTTGATTCTGTTCCATTCCATTCCATTCCATTCCATTCGTTTTGATTCCATTCCATTACATTCCATTCCATACGGGTTGATTCCATTCCATTCAATTCCATTCCACTCCATTCCATTCCATTCGATTCCATTCTCGTTGATTCCTTTCCAATTCATTCCATTCCATTCGGGTTATTTCAATTCCATTCCGTTCAATTCCACTCGGGTTGATTACATTATATTCCAATCGGGTTGATTCCATTCCATTCCATGCCATTCCATTCGGGTTGATTACATTCCATTCCAATCCATTCCAATCCATTCGGAATGATTCCATTCCATTCCGTTCCTTTCCATTCCTCTCGGGTTGACTCCATTCCATTCCATTCCGTTCCATTACATTCCCTTCCATTCGGGTTTATTCCATTCCATTCCATTCAATTCCATTCCGTTCGTGTTACATCCATTCCATTCCATTCCATTCCGTTCCATTCCATTCCATTCGGGTTGATTCCATTCCATTCCTTTCCATTCCTTTCCATTAAATTCCATTCGTGTTTATTCCATTCCATTCCAATCCATTTGGGTTGATTCCATTCCATTCCATTCCATTTCATTCCATGCCATTCCATTCCATTCTATTCCATTCGGGTTGATTCCATTGCATTCCACTCCATTACATATGACTTGATTCCATTCCATTCCATTCCATTCCATTCGGCTTTATTCCATTCCATTCCATTCCATATCATTCGGGTTGATTCCATTCCATTCCATTCCTTTCCATTCGGGTTGACTCCATTCCAATCCATTCCATTCCAGTCATTTCCATTCCATTCGGATTGATTCCATTCCATTCCATTCCATTCCTTTCCATTCCATTCCATTCGGGTTGATTCCATTCCATTCAATTCAATTCGTTTTGATTCCATTCCATTCCATTCCATTCCATTCCATTCCATTCCATTCCATTCGGGTTGATTCCCTTCCATTCCATTCCATTCCATTCCATTCCATTCCATTCCATTCCATACCATTCCATTCGGGTTGATTCCATTCCATTCCATTCTATAGCATTCGGGTTCATTCCATTCCATTCCATTCCATTCCTTTCCATTACATATGACTTGATTCCATTCCATTCCATTCCATTCCATTCCATTCCCTTCCATTCCGGTTGATTTCATTCCATTCCATTCCTTTCCATTGGGATTGATTCCATTCCATTCCATTCCATTCCATTCCTTTCCATTCCATTCCATTCGTCTTGACTCCATTCCAATCCATTCCATTCCATTCCATTCGTTTTGATTCTGTTCCATTCCATTCCATTCCATTCCATTCGTTTTGATTCCATTCCATTACATTCCATTCCATACGGGTTGATTCCATTCCATTCAATTCCATTCCACTCCATTCCATTCCATTCGATTCCATTCTCGTTGATTCCTTTCCAATTCATTCCATTCCATTCGGGTTATTTCAATTCCATTCCATTCAATTCCACTCGGGTTGATTACATTATATTCCAATCGGGTTGATTCCATTCCATTCCATTCCATTCCATTCGGGTTGATTCCATTCCATTCCAATCCATTCCAATCCATTCGGAATGATTCCATTCCATTCCATTCCTTTCCATTCCTCTCGGGTTGACTCCATTCCATTCCATTCCGTTCCATTACATTCCCTTCCATTCGGGTTTATTCCATTCCATTCCATTCAATTCCATTCCGTTCGTGTTACATCCATTCCATTCCATTCCATTCCATTCCATTCCATTCCATTCGGGTTGATTCCATTCCATTCCTTTCCATTCCTTTCCATTAAATTCCATTCGTGTTTATTCCATTCCATTCCAATCCATTTGGGTTGATTCCATTCCATTCCATTCCATTTCATTCCATGCCATTCCATTCCATTCTATTGCATTCGGGTTGATTCCATTCCATTCCACTCCATTACATATGACTTGATTCCATTCCATTCCATTCCATTCCATTCGGCTTTATTCCATTCCATTCCATTCCATTTCATTCGGGTTGATTCCATTCCATTCCATTCCTTTCCATTCGGGTTGACTCCATTCCAATCCATTCCATTCCAGTCATTTCCATTCCATTCGGATTGATTCCATTCCATTCCATTCCTTTCCTTTCCATTCCATTGCATTCGGGTTGATTCCATTCCATTCAATTCCATTCGTTTTGATTCCAATCCATTCCATTCCATTCCATTCCATTCCTTTCGGGTTGATTCCATTCCATTCCATTCCATTCCATTCCATTCCATTCCATTCCATTCCATTCCATTCCATTCCATACCTTTCCATTCGGGTTGATTCCATTCCATTCCATTCTATTGCATTCGGGTTGATTCCATTCCATTCCATCCCATTCCTTTCCATTACATATGACTTGATTCCATTCCATTCCATTCCATTCCATTCCATTCTATTCCATTCGGGTTGATTCCACTCCATTCCATTCCATTCCATTCCATTTCATTCGGTTTTATTCCATTCCATTCCATTCCATTCCATTCCATTCCATTCCATTCCATTCCATTCCATTCCATTTCATTGGGGTTGATTCCATTCCATTCCATTCCATTCCATTCCATTCCATTTCATACCATTCCATTCGTGTTGATTCCATTCCATTCCATTCTATTGCATTCGGGTTGATTCCATTCCATTCCATTCCATTCCTTTCCATTACATATGACTTGATTCCATTCCATTCCATTCCATTCCATTCCATTCCATTCGGGTTGATTCCATTCCATTCCATTCCATTCCGTTCCATTTCATTCGGTTTTATTCCATTCCATTCCATTCCATTCCATTCCATTCCATTCCATTCCATTCCATTCCTTTCCATTCCATTGGGATTGATTCCATTCCATTCCATTCCAGTCCATTCCTTTCCATTCCATTCCATTCGGGTTGAATCCATTCCATTCCATTCCATACCATTTGGGTTGATACCATTCCATTCCATTCAATTCCATTCCATTCCATTCGGATTGATTCCATTCCATTCCATTCCATACCATGCCATTCCATTCGTGTTACATCCATTCCATTCCATTCCATTCCATTCCATTCCATTCCATTCCATTCCATTCCATTCCATTCCGGTTGATTCCATTCCATTCCATTCCTTTCCATTCGGGTTGACTCCATTCCATTCCATTCCATTCCATTCCTTTCCATTCCACTCCATTCCATTCGGGTTGATTCCATTCCATTCCATTCGTGTTACATCCATTCCTTTCCATTCCATTCCATTCCATTCCATTCCTTTCGGGTTGATTCCAAATCATTCCATTCCATTGCGTTCCATTCCATTCCACTCCATTCCCTTCTGGGTGATTCTATTCCATTCCATTCCATTCCATTTCATTACATATGACTTGATTCCGTTGCATTCCATTACATTCCATTCCATTCAATTCCATTCCATTCGGGTTGATTTCATTGCATTGAATTTCATTCCATTCCATTCAATTCGGGTTGATTCCATTCCATTATTTCCATTTCACTCGGTTTTATTCCATTCCATTCCATTCGATTCCATTCTCGTTGATTCCATTCCAATCCATTCCATTCCATTCGGGTTATTTCAATTCCATTCCATTCAATTCCACTCGGGTTGATTACATTATATTCCATTCAGGTTGATTCCATTCCATTCCATTCCATTCCATTCGGGTTGATTCCATTCCATTCCATTCCATTCCATTCCATTCCATTCCATTCCATTCGGAATGATTCCATTCCATTCCATTCCATTCCATTCCATTCCATTCCATTCCATTCCATTACATATGACTTGATTCCATTCCATTCCATTCCATTCCTTTCCTTTCCATTCGGGATGATTTCATTGCATTCAATTGCATTCCATTCCATTCCTTTCCATTCCATTCCATTCGGCTTGACTCCATTCCATTCCATTCCATTCCATTCCATTCCATTCCATTCGTTTTGATTCTGTTCGATTCCATTCCATTCCATTCCATTCGTTTTGATTCCATTCCATTACATTCCATTCCATACGGGTTGATTCCATTGCATTCAATTCCATTCCACTCCATTCCATTCCATTCGATTCCATTCTCGTTGATTCCTTTCCAATCCATTCCATTCCACTCGGGTTATTTCAATTCCATTCCATTCAATTCCACTCGGGTTGATTACATTATATTCCATTCGGGTTGATTCCATTCCATTCCATTCCATTCCATTCGGGTTGATTCCATTCCATTCCATTCCATTCCATTCCATTCCATTCCATTCCATTCGGAATGATTCCATTCCATTCCATTCCGTTCCATTCCTCTCGGGTAGACTCCATTCCATTCCATTCCGTTCCATTACATTCCATTCCATTCGGGTTGATTCCATTCCATTCCATTCCATTCCATTCCATTCCATTCCATTCGTGTTACATCCATTCCATTCCATTCCATTCCATTCCATTCCATTCCATTCGGGATGATTCCATTCCATTCCTTTCCAATCATTTCCATTAAATTCCATTCGTGTTTATTCCATTCCATTCCATTCCATTTGGGTTGATTCCATTCCATTCCACTCCATTACATATGACTTGATTCCATTCCATTCCATTACATTCCATTCGGCTTTATTCCAATCCATTCCATTCCATATCATTCGGGTTGATTCCATTCCATTCCATTCCATTCCTTTCCATTCCCTTCCATTCGTGTTGATTCCATTCCATTCAATTCCATTCGTTTTGATTCCATTCCATTCCATTCCATTCCATTCCATTCCATTCCATTGGGGTTGATTCCCTTCCATTCCATTCCATTCCATTCCATTCCATTCCATTCCATTCCATTCCATACCATTCCATTCGGGTTGATTCCATTCCATTCCATTCTATTGCATTCGGGTTGATTCCATTCCATTCCATTCCATTCCTTTCCATTATATATGACTTGATTCCATTCCATTCCATTCCATTCCATTCCATTCCATTCCATTCCCTTCCATTCCGGTTGATTTCATTCCATTCCATTCCTTTCCATTGGGATTGATTCCATTCCATTCCATTCCATTCCATTCCTTTCCATACCATTCCATTCGGCTTGACTCCATTCCATTCCATTCCATTCCATTCCATTCGTTTTGATTCTGTTCCATTCCATTCCATTCCATTCCATTCGTTTTGATTCCATTCAATTACATTCCATTCCATACGGGTTGATTCCATTCCTTTCAACTCCATTCCAATCCATTCCATTCCATTCGATTCCATTCTCGTTGATTCCTTTCCAATTCATTCCATTCCATTCGGGTTATTTCAATTCCGTTCCATTCAATTCCACTCGGGTTGATTACATTATATTCCAATCTGGTTGATTCCATTCCATTCCATTCCATTCCATTCGGGTTGATTCCATTCCATTCCAATCCATTCCAATCCATTCGGAATGATTCCATTCCATTCCATTCCGTTCCATTACTTTCCCTTCCATTCGGGTTGATTCCATTCCATTCCATTCAATTCCATTCCGTTCGTGTTACATCCATTCCATTCCATTCCATTCCGTTCCATTCCATTCCATTCGGGTTGATTCCATTCCATTCCTTTCCATTCCTTTCCATTAAATTCCATTCGTTTTTATTCCATTCCATTCCAATCCATTTGGGTTGATTCCATTCCATTCCATTCCATTTCATTCCATGCCATTCCATTCCATTCTATTCCATTCGGGTTGATTCCATTCCATTCCACTCCATTACATATGACTTGATTCCATTCCATTCCATTCCATTCCATTCGGCTTTATTCCATTCCATTCCATTCCATTTCATTCGGGTTGATTCCATTCCATTCCATTCCTTTCCATTCGGGTTGACTCCATTCCAATCCATTCCATTCCAGTCATTTCCATTCCATTCGGATTGATTCCATTCCATTCCATTCCTTTCCTTTCCATTCCATTGCATTCGGGTTGATTCCATTCCATTCAATTCCATTCGTTTTGATTCCAATCCATTCCATTCCATTCCATTCCATTCCATTCCATTCGGGTTGATTCCATTCCATTCCATTCCATTCCATTCCATTCCTTTCCATTCCATTCCATTCCATACCTTTCCATTCGGGTTGATTCCATTGCATTCCATTCTATTGCATTCGGGTTGATTCCATTCCATTCCATCCCATTCCTTTCCATTACATATGACTTGATTCCATTCCATTCCATTCCATTCCATTCCATTCCATTCGGGTTGATTCCACTCCATTCCATTCCATTCCATTCCATTTCATTCGGTTTTATTCCATTCCATTCCATTCCATTCCATTCCATTCCATTCCATTCCATTCCATTCCATTTCATTGCATACCATTCCATTCGGTATGATTCCATTCCATTCCATTCCATTCGGCTTGATTCCATTCCATACCATTCCATTCCATTCGTTTTGTTTCCGTTCCATTCCATTCCATTCCATTCGTTTTGATTCCATTCCATTCCATTCCATTCCATTCGGGTTGATTCCATTCCACTCCATTCCATTCCATTCGATTCCATTCTCGTTGATTCCATTCCAATCCATTCCATTCCATTCGGTTTATTTCAATTCCATTCCTTTCAATTCCACTCGGTTTGATTACATTTTATTCCATTCTGGTTGATTCCATTCCATTCCATTCCATTCCATTCGGGATGATTCCATTCCATTCCATTCCATTCCATTCCATTCCATTCCATTCCATTCCATTCGCAATGATTCCATTCCATTCCTTTCCATTCGGGTTGATTCCATTCCATTCCATTCCATTCCTTTCCATTCCCTTCCATTCGTGTTGATTCCATTCCATTCAATTCCATTCGTTTTGATTCCATTCCATTCCATTCCATTCCATTACATTCCATTCCATTGGGGTTGATTCCATTCCATTCCATTCCATTCCAATCCATTCCATTCCATTCCATTCCATACCATTCCATTCGGGTTGATTCCATTCAATTCCATTCCATTCGGGATGATTCCATTCCATTCCTTTCCAATCATTTCCATTAAATTCCATTCGTGTTTATTCCATTGCATTCCATTCCATTTGGGTTGATTCCATTCCATTCCATTCGATTTCATTCCAGGCCATTCCATTCCATTCTATTCCATTCGTGTTGATTCCATTCCATTCCACTCCATTACATATGAATTGATTACATTCCATTCCATTCCATTCCATTCGGCTTTATTCCAATCCATTCCATTCCATATCATTCGGGTTGATTCCATTCCATTCCATTCCTTTCCATTCGGGTTGACTCCATTCCAATCCATTCCATTCCAGTCATTTCCATTCCATTCGGGTTGATTCCATTCCATTCCATTCCATTCCTTTCCATTCCATTCCATTCGGGTTGATTCCATTCCATTCAATTCCATTCGTTTTGATTCCATTCCATTCCATTCCATTCCATTCCATTCCATTCCATTCCATTCGGGTTGATTCCCTTCCATTCCATTCCATTCCATTCCATTCCATTCCATTCCATACCATTCCATTCGGGTTGATTCCATTCCATTCCATTCTATTGCATTCGGGTTCATTCCATTCCATTCCATTCCATTCCTTTCCATTATATATGACTTGATTCCATTCCATTCCATTCCATTCCATTCCATTCCATTCCCTTCCATTCCGGTTGATTTCATTCCATTCCATTCCTTTTCATTGGGATTGATTCCATTCCATTCCATTCCATTCCATTCCTTTCCATTCCATTCCATTCGGCTTGACTCCATTCCATTCCATTACATTCCATTCCATTCGTTTTGATTCTGTTCCATTCCATTCCATTCCATTCCATTCGTTTTGATTCCATTCCATTACATTCCATTCCATACGGGTTGATTCCATTCCATTCAATTCCATTCCACTCCATTCCATTCCATTCGATTCCATTCTCGTTGATTCCTTTCCAATTCATTCCATTCCATTCGGGTTATTTCAATTCCATTCCGTTCAATTCCACTCGGGTTGATTACATTATATTCCAATCGGGTTGATTCCATTCCATTCCATGCCATTCCATTCGGGTTGATTACATTCCATTCAAATCCATTCCAATCCATTCGGAATGATTCCATTCCATTCCATTCCTTTCCATTCCTCTCGGTTTGACTCCATTCCATTCCATTCCGTTCCATTACATTCCCTTCCATTCGGGTTTATTCCATTCCATTCCATTCAATTCCATTCCGTTCGTGTTACATCCATTCCATTCCATTCCATTCCGTTCCATTCCATTCCATTCGGGTTGATTCCATTCCATTCCTTTCCATTCCTTTCCATTAAATTCCATTCGTGTTTATTCCATTCCATTCCAATCCATTTGGGTTGATTCCATTCCATTCCACTCCATTACATATGACTTGATTCCATTCCATTCCATTCCATTCCATTCGGCTTTATTCCATTCCATTCCATTCCATTTCATTCGGGTTGATTCCATTCCATTCCATTCCTTTCCATTCGGGTTGACTCCATTCCAATCCATTCCATTCCAGTCATTTCCATTCCATTCGGATTGATTCCATTCCATTCCATTCCTTTCCTTTCCATTCCATTGCATTCGGGTTGATTCCATTCCATTCAATTCCATTCGTTTTGATTCCAATCCATTCCATTCCATTCCATTCCATTCCTTTCGGGTTGATTCCATTCCATTCCATTCCATTCCATTCCATTCCATTCCATTCCATTCCATTCCATTCCATTCCATACCTTTCCATTCGGGTTGATTCCATTCCATTCCATTCTATTGCATTCGGGTTGATTCCATTCCATTCCATCCCATTCCTTTCCATTACATATGACTTGATTCCATTCCATTCCATTCCATTCCATTCCATTCTATTCCATTCGGGTTGATTCCACTCCATTCCATTCCATTCCATTCCATTTCATTCGGTTTTATTCCATTCCATTCCATTCCATTCCATTCCATTCCATTCCATTCCATTCCATTCCATTCCATTTCATTGGGGTTGATTCCATTCCATTCCATTCCATTCCATTCCATTCCATTTCATACCATTCCATTCGTGTTGATTCCATTCCATTCCATTCTATTGCATTCGGGTTGATTCCATTCCATTCCATTCCATTCCTTTCCATTACATATGACTTGATTCCATTCCATTCCATTCCATTCCATTCCATTCCATTCGGGTTGATTCCATTCCATTCCATTCCATTCCGTTCCATTTCATTCGGTTTTATTCCATTCCATTCCATTCCATTCCATTCCATTCCATTCCATTCCATTCCATTCCTTTCCATTCCATTGGGATTGATTCCATTCCATTCCATTCCAGTCCATTCCTTTCCATTCCATTCCATTCGGGTTGAATCCATTCCATTCCATTCCATACCATTTGGGTTGATACCATTCCATTCCATTCAATTCCATTCCATTCCATTCGGATTGATTCCATTCCATTCCATTCCATACCATGCCATTCCATTCGTGTTACATCCATTCCATTCCATTCCATTCCATTCCATTCCATTCCATTCCATTCCATTCCATTCCGGTTGATTCCATTCCATTCCATTCCTTTCCATTCGGGTTGACTCCATTCCATTCCATTCCATTCCATTCCTTTCCATTCCACTCCATTCCATTCGGGTTGATTCCATTCCATTCCATTCGTGTTACATCCATTCCTTTCCATTCCATTCCATTCCATTCCATTCCTTTCGGGTTGATTCCAAATCATTCCATTCCATTGCGTTCCATTCCATTCCACTCCATTCCCTTCTGGGTGATTCTATTCCATTCCATTCCATTCCATTTCATTACATATGACTTGATTCCGTTGCATTCCATTACATTCCATTCCATTCAATTCCATTCCATTCGGGTTGATTTCATTGCATTGAATTTCATTCCATTCCATTCAATTCGGGTTGATTCCATTCCATTATTTCCATTTCACTCGGTTTTATTCCATTCCATTCCATTCGATTCCATTCTCGTTGATTCCATTCCAATCCATTCCATTCCATTCGGGTTATTTCAATTCCATTCCATTCAATTCCACTCGGGTTGATTACATTATATTCCATTCAGGTTGATTCCATTCCATTCCATTCCATTCCATTCGGGTTGATTCCATTCCATTCCATTCCATTCCATTCCATTCCATTCCATTCCATTCGGAATGATTCCATTCCATTCCATTCCATTCCATTCCATTCCATTCCATTCCATTCCATTACATATGACTTGATTCCATTCCATTCCATTCCATTCCTTTCCTTTCCATTCGGGATGATTTCATTGCATTCAATTGCATTCCATTCCATTCCTTTCCATTCCATTCCATTCGGCTTGACTCCATTCCATTCCATTCCATTCCATTCCATTCCATTCCATTCGTTTTGATTCTGTTCGATTCCATTCCATTCCATTCCATTCGTTTTGATTCCATTCCATTACATTCCATTCCATACGGGTTGATTCCATTGCATTCAATTCCATTCCACTCCATTCCATTCCATTCGATTCCATTCTCGTTGATTCCTTTCCAATCCATTCCATTCCACTCGGGTTATTTCAATTCCATTCCATTCAATTCCACTCGGGTTGATTACATTATATTCCATTCGGGTTGATTCCATTCCATTCCATTCCATTCCATTCGGGTTGATTCCATTCCATTCCATTCCATTCCATTCCATTCCATTCCATTCCATTCCATTCGGAATGATTCCATTCCATTCCATTCCGTTCCATTCCTCTCGGGTAGACTCCATTCCATTCCATTCCGTTCCATTACATTCCATTCCATTCGGGTTGATTCCATTCCATTCCATTCCATTCCATTCCATTCCATTCGTGTTACATCCATTCCATTCCATTCCATTCCATTCCATTCCATTCCATTCGGGATGATTCCATTCCATTCCTTTCCAATCATTTCCATTAAATTCCATTCGTGTTTATTCCATTCCATTCCATTCCATTTGGGTTGATTCCATTCCATTCCACTCCATTACATATGACTTGATTCCATTCCATTCCATTACATTCCATTCGGCTTTATTCCAATCCATTCCATTCCATATCATTCGGGTTGATTCCATTCCATTCCATTCCATTCCTTTCCATTCCCTTCCATTCGTGTTGATTCCATTCCATTCAATTCCATTCGTTTTGATTCCATTCCATTCCATTCCATTCCATTCCATTCCATTCCATTGGGGTTGATTCCCTTCCATTCCATTCCATTCCATTCCATTCCATTCCATTCCATTCCATTCCATACCATTCCATTCGGGTTGATTCCATTCCATTCCATTCTATTGCATTCGGGTTGATTCCATTCCATTCCATTCCATTCCTTTCCATTACATATGACTTGATTCCATTCCATTCCATTCCATTCCATTCCATTCCATTCCATTCCATTCCCTTCCATTCCGGTTGATTTCATTCCATTCCATTCCTTTCCATTGGGATTGATTCCATTCCATTCCATTCCATTCCATTCCTTTCCATACCATTCCATTCGGCTTGACTCCATTCCATTCCATTCCATTCCATTCCATTCGTTTTGATTCTGTTCCATTCCATTCCATTCCATTCCATTCGTTTTGATTCCATTCAATTACATTCCATTCCATACGGGTTGATTCCATTCCTTTCAACTCCATTCCAATCCATTCCATTCCATTCGATTCCATTCTCGTTGATTCCTTTCCAATTCATTCCATTCCATTCGGGTTATTTCAATTCCGTTCCATTCAATTCCACTCGGGTTGATTACATTATATTCCAATCTGGTTGATTCCATTCCATTCCATTCCATTCCATTCGGGTTGATTCCATTCCATTCCAATCCATTCCAATCCATTCGGAATGATTCCATTCCATTCCATTCCGTTCCATTACTTTCCCTTCCATTCGGGTTGATTCCATTCCATTCCATTCAATTCCATTCCGTTCGTGTTACATCCATTCCATTCCATTCCATTCCGTTCCATTCCATTCCATTCGGGTTGATTCCATTCCATTCCTTTCCATTCCTTTCCATTAAATTCCATTCGTTTTTATTCCATTCCATTCCAATCCATTTGGGTTGATTCCATTCCATTCCATTCCATTTCATTCCATGCCATTCCATTCCATTCTATTCCATTCGGGTTGATTCCATTCCATTCCACTCCATTACATATGACTTGATTCCATTCCATTCCATTCCATTCCATTCGGCTTTATTCCATTCCATTCCATTCCATTTCATTCGGGTTGATTCCATTCCATTCCATTCCTTTCCATTCGGGTTGACTCCATTCCAATCCATTCCATTCCAGTCATTTCCATTCCATTCGGATTGATTCCATTCCATTCCATTCCTTTCCTTTCCATTCCATTGCATTCGGGTTGATTCCATTCCATTCAATTCCATTCGTTTTGATTCCAATCCATTCCATTCCATTCCATTCCATTCCATTCCATTCGGGTTGATTCCATTCCATTCCATTCCATTCCATTCCATTCCTTTCCATTCCATTCCATTCCATACCTTTCCATTCGGGTTGATTCCATTGCATTCCATTCTATTGCATTCGGGTTGATTCCATTCCATTCCATCCCATTCCTTTCCATTACATATGACTTGATTCCATTCCATTCCATTCCATTCCATTCCATTCCATTCGGGTTGATTCCACTCCATTCCATTCCATTCCATTCCATTTCATTCGGTTTTATTCCATTCCATTCCATTCCATTCCATTCCATTCCATTCCATTCCATTCCATTCCATTTCATTGCATACCATTCCATTCGGTATGATTCCATTCCATTCCATTCCATTCGGCTTGATTCCATTCCATACCATTCCATTCCATTCGTTTTGTTTCCGTTCCATTCCATTCCATTCCATTCGTTTTGATTCCATTCCATTCCATTCCATTCCATTCGGGTTGATTCCATTCCACTCCATTCCATTCCATTCGATTCCATTCTCGTTGATTCCATTCCAATCCATTCCATTCCATTCGGTTTATTTCAATTCCATTCCTTTCAATTCCACTCGGTTTGATTACATTTTATTCCATTCTGGTTGATTCCATTCCATTCCATTCCATTCCATTCGGGATGATTCCATTCCATTCCATTCCATTCCATTCCATTCCATTCCATTCCATTCCATTCGCAATGATTCCATTCCATTCCTTTCCATTCGGGTTGATTCCATTCCATTCCATTCCATTCCTTTCCATTCCCTTCCATTCGTGTTGATTCCATTCCATTCAATTCCATTCGTTTTGATTCCATTCCATTCCATTCCATTCCATTACATTCCATTCCATTGGGGTTGATTCCATTCCATTCCATTCCATTCCAATCCATTCCATTCCATTCCATTCCATACCATTCCATTCGGGTTGATTCCATTCAATTCCATTCCATTCGGGATGATTCCATTCCATTCCTTTCCAATCATTTCCATTAAATTCCATTCGTGTTTATTCCATTGCATTCCATTCCATTTGGGTTGATTCCATTCCATTCCATTCGATTTCATTCCAGGCCATTCCATTCCATTCTATTCCATTCGTGTTGATTCCATTCCATTCCACTCCATTACATATGAATTGATTACATTCCATTCCATTCCATTCCATTCGGCTTTATTCCAATCCATTCCATTCCATATCATTCGGGTTGATTCCATTCCATTCCATTCCATTCCATTCGGGTTGACTCCATTCCAATCCATTCCATTCCAGTCATTTCCATTCCATTCGGGTTGATTCCATTCCATTCCATTCCATTCCTTTCCATTCCATTCCATTCGGGTTGATTCCATTCCATTCAATTCCATTCGTTTTGATTCCATTCCATTCCATTCCATTCCATTCCATTCCATTCCATTCCATTCGGGTTGATTCCCTTCCATTCCATTCCATTCCATTCCATTCCATTCCATTCCATACCATTCCATTCGGGTTGATTCCATTCCATTCCATTCTATTGCATTCGGGTTCATTCCATTCCATTCCATTCCATTCCTTTCCATTATATATGACTTGATTCCATTCCATTCCATTCCATTCCATTCCATTCCATTCCCTTCCATTCCGGTTGATTTCATTCCATTCCATTCCTTTTCATTGGGATTGATTCCATTCCATTCCATTCCATTCCATTCCTTTCCATTCCATTCCATTCGGCTTGACTCCATTCCATTCCATTACATTCCATTCCATTCGTTTTGATTCTGTTCCATTCCATTCCATTCCATTCCATTCGTTTTGATTCCATTCCATTACATTCCATTCCATACGGGTTGATTCCATTCCATTCAATTCCATTCCACTCCATTCCATTCCATTCGATTCCATTCTCGTTGATTCCTTTCCAATTCATTCCATTCCATTCGGGTTATTTCAATTCCATTCCGTTCAATTCCACTCGGGTTGATTACATTATATTCCAATCGGGTTGATTCCATTCCATTCCATGCCATTCCACTCGGGTTGATTACATTCCATTCAAATCCATTCCAATCCATTCGGAATGATTCCATTCCATTCCATTCCTTTCCATTCCTCTCGGTTTGACTCCATTCCATTCCATTCCGTTCCATTACATTCCCTTCCATTCGGGTTTATTCCATTCCATTCCATTCAATTCCATTCCGTTCGTGTTACATCCATTCCATTCCATTCCATTCCGTTCCATTCCATTCCATTCGGGTTGATTCCATTCCATTCCTTTCCATTCCTTTCCATTAAATTCCATTCGTGTTTATTCCATTCCATTCCAATCCATTTGGGTTGATTCCATTCCATTCCATTCCATTTCATTCCATGCCATTCCATTCCATTCTATTCCATTCGGGTTGATTCCATTGCATTCCACTCCATTAGATATGACTTGATTCCATTCCATTCCATTCCATTCCATTCGGCTTTATTCCATTCCATTCCATTCCATATCATTCGGGTTGATTCCATTCCATTCCATTCCTTTCCATTCGGGTTGACTCCATTCCAATCCATTCCATTCCAGTCATTTCCATTCCATTCGGATTGATTCCATTCCATTCCATTCCTTTCCTTTCCATTCCATTGCATTCGGGTTGATTCCATTCCATTCAATTCCATTCGTTTTGATTCCAATCCATTCCATTCCATTCCATTCCATTCCATTCCATTCGGGTTGATTCCATTCCATTCCATTCCATTCCATTCCATTCCATTCCATTCCATTCCATTCCATACCTTTCCATTCGGGTTGATTCCATTCCATTCCATTCTATTGCATTCGGGTTGATTCCATTCCATTCCATCCCATTCCTTTCCATTACATATGACTTGATTCCATTCCATTCCATTCCATTCCATTCCATTCCATTCCATTCGGGTTGATTCCACTCCATTCCATTCCATTCCATTCCATTTCATTCGGTTTTATTCCATTCCATTCCATTCCATTCCATTCCACTCCATTCCATTCCATTCCATTCCATTCCATTTCATTGCATACCATTCCATTCGGTATGATTCCATTCCATTCCATTCCATTCGGCTTGATTCCATTCCATACCATTCCATTCCATTCGTTTTGTTTCCGTTCCATTCCATTCCATTCCATTCGTTTTGATTCCATTCCATTCCATTCCATTCCATTCGGGTTGATTCCATTCCACTCCATTCCATTCCATTCGATTCCATTCTCGTTGATTCCATTCCAATCCATTCCATTCCATTCGGTTTATTTCAATTCCATTCCTTTCAATTCCACTCGGGTTGATTACATTTTATTCCATTCTGGTTGATTCCATTCCATTCCATTCCATTCCATTCGGGATGATTCCATTCCATTCCATTCCATTCCATTCCATTCCATTCCATTCCATTCCATTCGCAATGATTCCATTCCATTCCTTTCCATTCGGGTTGATTCCATTCCATTCCATTCCATTCCTTTCCATTCCCTTCCATTCGTGTTGATTCCATTCCATTCAATTCCATTCGTTTTGATTCCATTCCATTCCATTCCATTCCATTACATTCCATTCCATTGGGGTTGATTCCATTCCATTCCATTCCATTCGAATCCATTCCATTCCATTCCATTCCATACCATTCCATTCGGGTTGATTCCATTCAATTCCATTCCATTCGTGATGATTCCATTCCATTTCTTTCCAATCATTTCCATTAAATTCCATTCGTGTTTATTCCATTGCATTCCATTGCATTTGGGTTGATTGCATTCCATTCCATTCGATTTCATTCCAGGCCATTCCATTCCATTCTATTCCATTCGTGTTGATTCCATTCCATTCCACTCCATTACATATGAATTGATTACATTCCATTCCATTCCATTCCATTCGGCTTTATTCCAATCCATTCCATTCCATATCATTCGGGTTGATTCCATTCCATTCCATTCCTTTCCATTCGGGTTGACTCCATTCCAATCCATTCCATTCCAGTCATTTCCATTCCATTCGGGTTGATTCCATTCCATTCCATTCCATTCCTTTCCATTCCATTCCATTCGGGTTGATTCCATTCCATTCAATTCCATTCGTTTTGATTCCATTCCATTCCATTCCATTCCATTCCATTCCATTCCATTCCATTCGGGTTGATTCCCTTCCATTCCATTCCATTCCATTCCATTCCATTCCATTCCATTCCATACCATTCCATTCGGGTTGATTCCATTCCATTCCATTCTATTGCATTCGGGTTCATTCCATTCCATTCCATTCCATTCCTTTCCATTACATATGACTTGATTCCAGTCCATTCCATTCCATTCCATTCCATTCCATTCCCTTCCATTCCGGTTGATTTCATTCCATTCCATTCCTTTTCATTGGGATTGATTCCATTCCATTCCATTCCATTCCATTCCTTTCCATTCCATTCCATTCGGCTTGACTCCATTCCATTCCATTCCATTCCATTCCATTCGTTTTGATTCTGTTCCATTCCATTCCATTCCATTCCATTCGTTTTGATTCCATTCCATTACATTCCATTCCATACGGGTTGATTCCATTCCATTCAATTCCATTCCACTCCATTCCATTCCATTCGATTCCATTCTCGTTGATTCCTTTCCAATTCATTCCATTCCATTCGGGTTATTTCAATTCCATTCCGTTCAATTCCACTCGGGTTGATTACATTATATTCCAATCGGGTTGATTCCATTCCATTCCATGCCATTCCATTCGGGTTGATTACATTCCATTCCAATCCATTCCAATCCATTCGGAATGATTCCATTCCATTCCGTTCCTTTCCATTCCTCTCGGGTTGACTCCATTCCATTCCATTCCGTTCCATTACATTCCCTTCCATTCGGGTTTATTCCATTCCATTCCATTCAATTCCATTCCGTTCGTGTTACATCCATTCCATTCCATTCCATTCCGTTCCATTCCATTCCATTCGGGTTGATTCCATTCCATTCCTTTCCATTCCTTTCCATTAAATTCCATTCGTGTTTATTCCATTCCATTCCAATCCATTTGGGTTGATTCCATTCCATTCCATTCCATTTCATTCCATGCCATTCCATTCCATTCTATTCCATTCGGGTTGATTCCATTGCATTCCACTCCATTACATATGACTTGATTCCATTCCATTCCATTCCATTCCATTCGGCTTTATTCCATTCCATTCCATTCCATATCATTCGGGTTGATTCCATTCCATTCCATTCCTTTCCATTCGGGTTGACTCCATTCCAATCCATTCCATTCCAGTCATTTCCATTCCATTCGGATTGATTCCATTCCATTCCATTCCATTCCTTTCCATTCCATTCCATTCGGGTTGATTCCATTCCATTCAATTCAATTCGTTTTGATTCCATTCCATTCCATTCCATTCCATTCCATTCCATTCCATTCCATTCGGGTTGATTCCCTTCCATTCCATTCCATTCCATTCCATTCCATTCCATTCCATTCCATTCCATACCATTCCATTCGGGTTGATTCCATTCCATTCCATTCTATAGCATTCGGGTTCATTCCATTCCATTCCATTCCATTCCTTTCCATTACATATGACTTGATTCCATTCCATTCCATTCCATTCCATTCCATTCCCTTCCATTCCGGTTGATTTCATTCCATTCCATTCCTTTCCATTGGGATTGATTCCATTCCATTCCATTCCATTCCATTCCTTTCCATTCCATTCCATTCGTCTTGACTCCATTCCAATCCATTCCATTCCATTCCATTCGTTTTGATTCTGTTCCATTCCATTCCATTCCATTCCATTCGTTTTGATTCCATTCCATTACATTCCATTCCATACGGGTTGATTCCATTCCATTCAATTCCATTCCACTCCATTCCATTCCATTCGATTCCATTCTCGTTGATTCCTTTCCAATTCATTCCATTCCATTCGGGTTATTTCAATTCCATTCCATTCAATTCCACTCGGGTTGATTACATTATATTCCAATCGGGTTGATTCCATTCCATTCCATTCCATTCCATTCGGGTTGATTCCATTCCATTCCAATCCATTCCAATCCATTCGGAATGATTCCATTCCATTCCATTCCTTTCCATTCCTCTCGGGTTGACTCCATTCCATTCCATTCCGTTCCATTACATTCCCTTCCATTCGGGTTTATTCCATTCCATTCCATTCAATTCCATTCCGTTCGTGTTACATCCATTCCATTCCATTCCATTCCATTCCATTCCATTCCATTCGGGTTGATTCCATTCCATTCCTTTCCATTCCTTTCCATTAAATTCCATTCGTGTTTATTCCATTCCATTCCAATCCATTTGGGTTGATTCCATTCCATTCCATTCCATTTCATTCCATGCCATTCCATTCCATTCTATTGCATTCGGGTTGATTCCATTCCATTCCACTCCATTACATATGACTTGATTCCATTCCATTCCATTCCATTCCATTCGGCTTTATTCCATTCCATTCCATTCCATTTCATTCGGGTTGATTCCATTCCATTCCATTCCTTTCCATTCGGGTTGACTCCATTCCAATCCATTCCATTCCAGTCATTTCCATTCCATTCGGATTGATTCCATTCCATTCCATTCCTTTCCTTTCCATTCCATTGCATTCGGGTTGATTCCATTCCATTCAATTCCATTCGTTTTGATTCCAATCCATTCCATTCCATTCCATTCCATTCCTTTCGGGTTGATTCCATTCCATTCCATTCCATTCCATTCCATTCCATTCCATTCCATTCCATTCCATTCCATTCCATACCTTTCCATTCGGGTTGATTCCATTCCATTCCATTCTATTGCATTCGGGTTGATTCCATTCCATTCCATCCCATTCCTTTCCATTACATATGACTTGATTCCATTCCATTCCATTCCATTCCATTCCATTCTATTCCATTCGGGTTGATTCCACTCCATTCCATTCCATTCCATTCCATTTCATTCGGTTTTATTCCATTCCATTCCATTCCATTCCATTCCATTCCATTCCATTCCATTCCATTCCATTTCATTGGGGTTGATTCCATTCCATTCCATTCCATTCCATTCCATTCCATTTCATACCATTCCATTCGTGTTGATTCCATTCCATTCCATTCTATTGCATTCGGGTTGATTCCATTCCATTCCATTCCATTCCTTTCCATTACATATGACTTGATTCCATTCCATTCCATTCCATTCCATTCCATTCCATTCGGGTTGATTCCATTCCATTCCATTCCATTCCGTTCCATTTCATTCGGTTTTATTCCATTCCATTCCATTCCATTCCATTCCATTCCATTCCATTCCTTTCAACTCCATTCCATTCCATTCGGTATGATTCCATTCCATTCCATTCCATTCGGCTTGATTCCATTCCATTCCATTCCATTCCATTCCATTCCATTCCATTCCATTCGTTTTGATTCCATTCCATTCCATTCCATTCCATTCGTTTTGATTCCACTCCATTCCATTCCATTCCATTCGGGTTGATTCCATTCCACTCCATTCCATTCCATTCGATTCCATTCTCGTTGATTCCTTTCCAATCCATTCCATTCCATTCGGGTTATTTCAATTCCATTCCTTTCAATTCCACTCGGGTTGATTACATTTTATTCCATTCGGGTTGATTCCATTCCATTCCATTCCATTCCTTTCGGGTTGATTCCATTCCATTCCATTCCATTCCATTCCATTCCATTCCACTCCATTCCATTCGCAATGATTCCATTCCATTCCATTCCATTCCATTCCATTACATATGACTTGATTCCATTCCATTCCATTCCATTCCATTCTATTCCATTCCATTCCATTCCATTCCATTCCTTTCCATTCGGGTTGATTCCATTGCATTGAATTGCATTCCATTCCATTCAATTCGAGTTGATTCCATTGCATTCTTTCCATTTCATTCGGTTTTATTCCATTCCATTCCATTCAATTCCATTCCATTCCATTCCATTTGATTCCATTCCATTCCATTCGGTATGATTCCATTCCATTCCATTCCATTAGGCTTGATTCCATTCCATTCCATTCCATTCCATTCCATTCGTTTTGATTCCGTTCGATTCCGTTCCATTCCATTCGTTTTGATTCCATTACATTCCATTCCATTCAATTCGGGTTGATTCCATTCCATTCAATTCCATTCCACTCCATTCCATTCCATTCGATTCCATTCTCGTTGATTCCATTCCAATCCATTCCATTCCATTCGGGTTATTTCAATTCCATTCCATTCAATTCCACTCGGGTTGATTTCATTATATTCCATTCATGTTGATTCCATTCCATTCCATTCCATTCGGGTTGATTCCACTCCATTCCATTCCATTCCATTCCATTCCATTCCATTCCATTCGGAATGATTCCATTCCATTCCATTCCATTCCATTCCATTCCATTCCATTCCATTACATCTGACTTGATTCAATTCCATTCCATTCCATTCCTTTCCTTTCCATTCGGGATGATTTCATTGCATTCAATTGCATTCCATTCCATTCCTTTCCATTCCATTCCATTCGGCTTGACTCCATTCCATTCCATTCCATTCCATTCCATTCGTTTTGATTCTGTTCCATTCCATTCCATTCCATTCCATTCCATTCGTTTTGATTCCATTCCATTACATTCCATTCCATACGGGTTGATTCCATTCCATTCAATTCCATTCCACTCCATTCCATTCCATTCGATTCCATTCTCGTTGATTCCTTTCCAATCCATTCCATTCCACTCGGGTTATTTCAATTCCATTCCATTCAATTCCACTCGGGTTGATTACATTATATTCCATTCGCGTTGATTCCATTCCATTCCATTCCATTCCATTCAGGTTGATTCCATTCCATTCCATTCCATTCCATACGGAATGATTCCATTGCATTCCATTCCGTTCCATTCCTCTCGGGTTGACTCCATTCCATTCCATTCCGTTCCATTACATTCCATTCCATTTGGGTTGATTCCATTCCATTCCATTCCATTCCATTCCATTCCATTCCATTCGTGTTACATCCATTCCATTCCATTCCATTCCATTCAATTCCATTCCATTCGGGTTGATTCCATTCCACTCCTTTCCATTCCTTTCCATTAAATTCCATTCGTGTTTATTCCATTCCATTCCATTCCATTTGGGTTGATTCCATTCCATTCCATTCCATTTCATTCCATGCCATTCCATTCCATTCTATTCCATTCGGGTTGATTCCATTCCATTCCACTCCATTACATATGACTTGATTCCATTCCATTCCATTCCATTCCATTCGGCTTTATTCCATTCCATTCCATTCCATTTCATTCGGGTTGGTTCCATTCCATTCCATTCCTTTCCATTCGGGTTGACTCCATTCCATTCCATTCCATTCCATTCCATTCCTTTCCATTCCATTCCATTCGGGTTGGTTCCATTCTCTTCAATTCCATTCGTGTTGATTCCATTCCATTCCGTTCCATTCCATTCCATTCCATTCCATTCCATTCGGGTTATTTCAATTCCATTCCTTTCAATTCCACTGGGGTTGATTACATTTTATTCCATTCGGGTTGATTCCATTCCATTCCATTCCATTCCATTCGGGTTGATTCCATTCCATTCCATTCCATTCCATTCCATTCCATTCCATTCCATTCGCAATGATTCCATTCCATTCCATTCCATTCCATTCCATTACATATGACTTGATTCCATTCCATTCCATTCCATTCCATTCCATTCCATTCCATTCCATTCCATTCCATTCCTTTCCATTCGGGTTGATTCCATTGCATTGAATTGCATTCCATTCCATTCAATTCGAGTTGATTCCATTGCATTCTTTCCATTTCATTCGGTTTTATTCCATTCCATTCCATTCCATTCCATTCCATTCCATTCCATTTGATTCCATTCCATTCCATTCGGTATGATTCCATTCCATTCCATTCCATTAGTCTTGATTCCATTCCATTCCATTCCATTCCATTCCATTCCATTCGTTTTGATTCCGTTCGATTCCGTTCCATTCCATTCGTTTTGATTCCATTACATTCCATTCCATTCAATTCGGGTTGATTCCATTCCATTCAATTCCATTCCACTCCATTCCATTCCATTCGATTCCATTCTCGTTGATTCCATTCCAATCCATTCCATTCCATTCGGGTTATTTCAATTCCATTCCATTCAATTCCACTCGGGTTGATTTCATTATATTCCATTCATGTTGATTCCATTCCATTCCATTCCATTCGGGTTGATTCCATTCCATTCCATTCCATTCCATTCCATTCCATTCCATTCGGAATGATTCCATTCCATTCCATTCCATTCCATTCCATTCCATTCCATTCCATTACATCTGACTTGATTCAATTCCATTCCATTCCATTCCTTTCCTTTCCATTCGGGATGATTTCATTGCATTCAATTGCATTCCATTCCATTTCTTTCCATTCCATTCCATTCGGCTTGACTCCATTCCATTCCATTCCATTCCATTCCATTCGTTTTGATTCTGTTCCATTCCATTCCATTCCATTCCATTCCATTCGTTTTGATTCCATTCCATTACATTCCATTTCATACGGGTTGATTCCATTCCATTCAATTCCATTCCACTCCATTCCATTCCATTCGATTCCATTCTCGTTGATTCCTTTCCAATCCATTCCATTCCACTCGGGTTATTTCAATTCCATTCCATTCAATTCCACTCGGGTTGATTACATTATATTCCATTCGCGTTGATTCCATTCCATTCCATTCCATTCCATTCAGGTTGATTCCATTCCATTCCATTCCATTCCATTCCATACGGAATGATTCCATTCCATTCCATTCCGTTCCATTCCTCTCGGGTTGACTCCATTCCATTCCATTCCGTTCCATTACATTCCATTCCATTTGGGTTGATTCCATTCCATTCCATTCCATTCCATTCCATTCCATTCCATTCGTGTTACATCCATTCCATTCCATTCCATTCCATTCAATTCCATTCCATTCGGGTTGATTCCATTCCACTCCTTTCCATTCCTTTCCATTAAATTCCATTCGTGTTTATTCCATTCCATTCCATTCCATTTGGGTTGATTCCATTCCATTCCATTCCATTTCATTCCATGCCATTCCATTCCATTCTATTCCATTCGGGTTGCTTCCATTCCATTCCACTCCATTACATATGACTTGATTCCATTCCATTCCATTCCATTCCATTCGGCTTTATTCCATTCCATTCCATTCCATTTCATTCGGGTTGATTCCATTCCATTCCATTCCTTTAAATTCGGGTTGACTCCATTCCAATCCATTCCATTCCAGTCATTTCCATTCCATTCGGATTGATTCCATTCCATTCCATTCCATTCCTTTCCATTCCATTCCATTCGGGTTGATTCCATTCCATTCAATTCCATTCGTTTTGATTCCATTCCATTCCGTTCCATTCCATTCCATTCCATTCCATTCCATTCCATTCGGGTTGATTCCCTTCCATTCCATTCCATTCCATTCCATTCCATTCCATTCCATACCATTCCATTCCATTCCATTCGGGATGATTCCATTCCATTCCATTCCATTATGCTTGATTCCATTCCGCTCCATTCCATTCCATTCCATTACATTCCATTCCATTCTTTTTGACTCCATTCCATTCCATTCCATTCCATTCGGGTTGATTACATTCCATTCTATTCCATTCCACTCCATTCCATTCCATTCGATTCCATTCTCGTTGATTCCATTCCATTCCATTGCATTCCTTTCGAGTTATTTCCATTCCATTCCATTCAATTGCACTCGAGTTGATTCTATTATATTACATTCGGGTTGATTCCATTCCATTCCATTCCATTCCATTGGGGTAGATTGATTCCATTCCATTCCATTCCATTCCATTCCATTCCATTCCATTCCATTCCATTCCATTCAGGTTACATCCATTCCATTCCATTCCATTCCATTCCATTCGGGTTGTTTCCATTCCATTCCATTCCTTTAGATTCGGGTTGACTCCATTCCATTCCATTCCATTCCATTCCTTTCCATTCCATTGGGATTGATTCCATTCCATTCCATTCCAGTACATTCCTTTCCATTCCATTCCATTCGGGTTGAATCCATTCCATTCCATTCCATACCATTTGGGTTGATACCATTCCATTCCATTCAATTCCATTCCATTCCATTCGGATTGATTCCATTCCATTCCATTCCATACCATGCCATTCCATTCGTGTTACATCCATTCCATTCCATTCCATTCCATTCCATTCCATTCCATTCCATTCCATTCCATTCCGGTTGATTCCATTCCATTCCATTCCTTTCCATTCGGGTTGACTCCATTCCATTCCATTCCATTCCTTTCCATTCCATTCCATTCGGCTTGACTCCATTCCATTCCATTCCACTCCATTCGTTTTGATTCTGTTCCATTCCATTCCATTCCATTCCATTCGTTTTGATTCCATTCCATTACATTCCATTCCATACGGGTTGATTCCATTCCATTCAATTCCATTCCATTCCATTCCATTCCATTCCATTCCATACCATTCCATTCCATTCCATTCGGGATGATTCCATTCCATTCCATTCCATTATGCTTGATTCCATTCCGTTCCATTCCATTCCATTCCATTCCATTCCATTCTTTTTGACTCCATTCCATTCCATTCCATTCCATTCGGGTTGATTACATTCCATTCTATTCCATTCCACTCCATTCCATTCCATTCGATTCCATTCTCGTTGATTCCATTCCATTCCATTGCATTCCTATCGAGTTATTTCCATTCCATTCCATTCAATTCCACTCGAGTTGATTCTATTATATTACATTCGGGTTGATTCCATTCCATTCCATTCCATTCCATTGGGGTAGATTGATTCCATTCCATTCCATTCCATTCCATTCAGTTCCATTCCATTCCATTCGGATTGATTCCATTCCATTCCATTCCATTCCATTCCATTCCATTCCATTCCATTCAGGTTACATCCATTCCATTCCATTCCATTCCATTCCATTCGGGTTGTTTCCATTCCATTCCATTCCTTTAGATTCGGGTTGACTCCATTCCATTCCATTCCATTCCATTCCTTTCCATTTCTTTGGGATTGATTCCATTCCATTCCATTCCATTCCATTCCATTCCATTCCATTCCATTCCATTCCATTCCGGTTGATTCCATTCCATTCCATTCCTTTCCATTCGGGTTGACTCCATTCCATTCCATTCCATTCCTTTCCATTCCATTGGGATTGATTCCATTCCATTCCATTCCATTCCATTCCATTCCTTTCCATTCCATTCCATTCGGCTTGACTCCATTCCATTCCATTCCATTCCATTCGTTTTCATTTTGTTCCATTCCATTCCATTCCATTCCATTCGTTTTGATTCCATTCCATTACATTCCATTCCATACGGGTTGATTCCATTCCATTCCATTCCATTCCACTCCATTCCATTCCTTTCGATTCCATTCTCGTTGATTCCTTTCCAATCCATTCCATTCCATTCGGGTTATTTCAATTCCATTCCATTCAATTCCACTCGGGTTGATTACATTATATTCCATTCGGGTTGATTCCATTCCATTCCATTCCATTCCATTCGGGTTGATTCCATTCCATTCCATTCCATTCCATTCCATTCCATTCGGAATGATTCCATTCCATTCCATTCCGTTCCATTCCTCTCGGTTTGACTCCATTCCATTCCATTCCGTTCCATTACATTCCATTCCATTCGGGTTGATTCCATTCCACTCCATTCCATTCCATTCCGTTCGTGTTACATCCAATCCATTCCATTCCATTCCATTCCATTCCATTCCATTCCATTCGGGTTGATTCCATTCCATTCCTTTCCATTCCTTTCCATTAAATTCCATTCGTGTTTATTCCATTCCATTCCATTCCATTTTGGTTGATACCATTCCATTCCATTCCATTTCATTCCATGCCATTCCATTCCATACAATTCCATTCGTTTTGATTCCGTTCCATTCCATTCCATTCCATTCCATTCCATTCCATTCCATTCCATTCCATTCGGGTTGATTCCATTCCATTCCATTCCATTCCATTCCGTACCATTCCATTCGGGTTGACTCCATTCCATTCCATTCTATTGCATTCGGGTTGATTCCTTTCCATTCCATTCCATTCCATTCCTTTCCATTACATATGACTTGATTCCATTCCATTCCATTCCATTCCATTCCATTCGGGTTGATTCCATTCCATTCCATTCCATTCCATTCCATTCCATTTCATTCGGTTTTATTCCATTCCATTCCATTCCATTCCATTCCATTCCATTCCATTTCATTCCATTCCATTCCATTCGGTACGATTCCATTCCATTCCATTCCATTCGACTTGATTCCATTCCATTCCATTCCATTCCATTCCATTCGATTCCATTCGTTTTGATTCCGTTCCATTCCATTCCATTCCATTCGTTTTGATTCCATTCCATTCCATTCCATTCCATTCGGGTTGATTCCATTCCACTCCATTCCATTCCATTCGATTCCATTCTCTTTGATTCCATTCCACTCCATTCCATTCCATTCGAGTTATTTCAATTCCATTCCTTTCAATTCCACTCGGTTTGATTACATTTTATTCCATTCGGGTTGATTGCATTCCATTCCATTCCATTCCTTTCGGGTTGATTCCATTCCATTCCATTCCATTCCATTCCTTTCGGGTTGATTCCATTCCATTCCATTCCATTCCATCCCATTCGGAATGATTCCATTCCATTCCATTCCGTGCCATTCCTCTCGGGTTGACTCCATTCCATTCCATTCCGTCCCACTCCATTCCATTCCATTCGGGTTGATTCCATTCCATTCCATTCCATTCCATCCCATTCGTGTTACATCCATTCCATTCCATTCCATTACATTACATTCCATTCGGGTTGATTCCATTCCATTCTTTTCCATTCCTTTCCATTAAATTCCATTCGTGTTTTTTCCATTCCATTCCATTCCATTTGGGTTGATTCCATTCCGTTCCATTCCATTTCATTCCATGCCATTCCATTCCATTCTATTCCATTCGGGTTCATTCCATTCCATTCCACGCCATTACATATGACTTGATTCCATTCTATTCCATTCCATTCCATTCGGCTTTATTCCATTCCATTCCATTCCATTTCATTCGGGTTGATTCCATTCCATTCCATTCCTTTCCATTCGGGTTGACTCCATTCCAATCCACTCCATTCCAGTCATTTCCATTCCATTCGGATTGATTCCATTCCATTCCATTCCATTCCTTTCCATTCCATTCCATTCGGGTTGATTCCATTCCATTCAATTCCATTCGTTTTGATTCCATTCCATGCCATTCCATTCCATTCCATTCCATTCGGGTTGATTCCATTCCATTCCATTCCATTCCATTCCATTCCATTTCATTCCATTCCATTCCGTACCATTCCATTCGGGTTGATTCCATTCCATTCCATTCTATTGCATTCGGGTTGATTCCATTCCATTCCATTCCATTCCTTTCCATTACATATGACTTGATTCCATTCCATTCCATTCCATTCCATTCCATTCCATTCGGGTTGATTCCATTCCATTCCATTCCATTCCATTCCATTCCATTTCATTCGGTTTTATTCCATTCCATTCCATTCCATTCCATTGCATTCCATTCCATTCCATTCCATTCCATTCCATTTCATTCCATTGCATTCCATTCGGTATGATTCCATTCCATTCCATTCCATGCGGCTTGATTCCATTCCATTCCATTCCATTCGTTTTGATTCCGTTCCATTCTATTCCATTCCATTCGTTTTGATTCCATTCCATTCCATTCCATTCCATTCGTGTTGATTCCATTCCACTCCATTCCATTCCATTCGATTCCATTCTCGTTGATTCTATTCCAATCCATTCCATTCCATTCGGTTTATTTCAATTCCATTCCATTCAATTCCACTCGGGTTGATTACATTATATTCCATTCAGGTTGATTCCATTCCATTCCATTCCATTCCATTCGGGTTGATTCCATTCCATTCCATTCCATTCCATTCCATTCCATTCCATTCCATTCGGAATGATTCCATTCCATTCCATTCCATTCCATTCCATTCCATTCCATTCCATTCCATTACATATGACTTGATTCCATTCCATTCCATTCCATTCCTTTCCTTTCCTTTCGGGATGATTTCATTGCATTCAATTGCATTCCATTCCATTCCTTTCCATTCCATTCCATTCGGCTTGACTCCATTCCATTCCATTCCATTCCATTCGTTTTGATTCTGTTCGATTCCATTCCAATCCATTCCATTCGTTTTGATTCCATTCCATTACATTCCATTCCATACGGGTTGATTCCATTCCATTCAATTCCATTCCACTCCATTCCATTCCATTCGATTCCATTCTCGTTGATACCTGTCCAATCCATTCCATTCCACTCGGGTTATTTCAATTCCATTCCATTCCATTCCACTCGGGTTGATTCCATTCCATTCCATTCCATTCCATTCCATTCGGAATGATTCCATTCCATTCCATTCTGTTCCATTCCTCTCGGGTTGACTCCATTCCATTCCATTCCGTTCCATTACATTCCATTCCATTCGGGTTGATTCCATTCCATTCCATTCCATTCCATTCCATTCCATTCCATTCCATTCGGGATGATTCCATTCCATTCCTTTCCAATCATTTCCATTAAATTCCATTCGTGTTTATTCCATTCCATTCCATTCCATTTGGGTTGATTCCATTCCATTCCATTCTATTTCATTCCATGCCATTCCATTCCATTCTATTCCATTCGGGTTGATTCCATTCCATTCCACTCCATTACATATGACTTGATTCCATTCCATTCCATTCCATTCAATTCGGCTTTATTCCAATCCATTCCATTCCATATCATTCGGGTTGATTCCATTCCATTCCATTCCTTTCCATTCGGGTTGACTCCACTCCAATCCATTCCACTCCAGTCATTTCCATTCCTTTCGGGTTGATTCCATTCCATTCCATTCCATTCCTTTCCATTACATATGACTTGATTCCATTCCATTCCATTCCATTCCATTCCATTCCATTCCCTTCCATTCCGGTTGATTTCATTCCATTCCATTCCTTTCCATTGGGATTGATTCCATTCCATTCCATTCCATTCCATTCCATTCCTTTCCATTCCATTCCATTCGGCTTGACTCCATTCCATTCCATTCCATTCCATTCCATTCGTTTTGATTCTGTTCCATTCCATTCCATTCCATTCCATTCGTTTTGATTCCATTCCATTACATTCCATTCCATACGGGTTGATTCCATTCCATTCAATTACATTCCACTCCATTCCATTCCATTCGATTCCATTCTCGTTGATTCCTTTCCAATTCATTCCATTCCATTCGGGTTATTTCAATTCCATTCCATTCAATTCCACTCGGGTTGATTACATTATATTCCAATCGGGTTGATTCCATTCCATTCCATTCCATTCCATTCGGGTTGATTCCATTCCATTCGAATCCATTCCAATCCATTCGGAATGATTCCATTCCATTCCATTCCGTTCCATTCCTCTCGGGTTGACTCCATTCCATTCCATTCCGTTCCATTACATTCCCTTCCATTCGGGTTGATTCCATTCCATTCCATTCAATTCCATTCCGTTCGTGTTACATCCATTCCATTCCATTCCATTCCGTTCCATTCCATTCCATTCGGGTTGATTCCATTCCATTCCTTTCCATTCCTTTCCATTAAATTCCATTCGTGTTTATTCCATTCCATTCCAATCCATTTGGGTTGATTCCATTCCATTCCATTCCATTTCATTCCATGCCATTCCATTCCATTCTATTCCATTCGGGTTGATTCCATTCCATTCCACTCCATTACATATGACTTGATTCCATTCCATTCCATTCCATTCCATTCGGCTTTATTCCATTCCATTCCATTCCATTTCATTCGGGTTGATTCCATTCCATTCCATTCCTTTCCATTCGGGTTGACTCCATTCCAATCCATTCCATTCCAGTCATTTCCATTCCATTCGGATTGATTCCATTCCATTCCATTCCTTTCCTTTCCATTCCATTGCATTCGGGTTGATTCCATTCCATTCAATTCCATTCGTTTTGATTCCAATCCATTCCATTCCATTCCATTCGGGTTGATTCCATTCCATTCCATTCCATTCCATTCCATTCCATTCCATTCCATTCCATTCCATTCCATTCCATACCTTTCCATTCGGGTTGATTCCATTCCATTCCATTCTATTGCATTCGGGTTGATTCCATTCCATTCCATCCCATTCCTTTCCATTACATATGACTTGATTCCATTCCATTCCATTCCATTCCATTCCATTCGGGTTGATTCCAATCCATTCCATTAATTTCCATTCCATTTCATTCGGTTTTATTCCATTCCATTCCATTCCATTCCATTCCATTCCATTCCATTCCATTCCATTTCATTGCATACAATTCCATTCGGTATGATTCCATTCCATTCCATTCCATTCGGCTTGATTCCATTCCATACTATTCCATTCCATTCGTTTTGTTTCCGTTCCATTCCATTCCATTCCATTCCATTCGGTTTGATTCCATTCCACTCCATTCCATTCCATTCGATTCCATTCTTGTTGATTCCATTCCAATCCATTCCATTCCATTCGGGTTATTTCAATTCCATTCCTTTCAATTCCACTCGGGTTGATTACATTTTATTCCATTCTGGTTGATTCCATTCCATTCCATTCCATTCCATTCGGGTTGATTCCATTCCATTCCATTCCATTCCATTCCATTCCATTCCATTCCATTCCATTCGCAATGATTCCATTCCATTCCATTCCATTCGGGTTGATTCCATTCCATTCCATTCCATTCCTTTCCATTCCCTTCCATTCGTGTTGATTCCATTCCATTCAATTCCATTCGTTTTGATTCCATTCCATTCCATTCCATTCCATTCCATTCCATTCCATTCCATTGGGGTTGATTCCATTCCATTCCATTCCATTCCATTCCATTCCATTCCATTCCATTCCATACCATTCCATTCGGGTTGATTCCATTCCATTCCATTCTATTGCATTCGGGTTGATTCCATTCCATTCCATTCCATTCCTTTCCATTACATATGACTTGATTCCATTCCATTCCATTCCATTCCATTCCATTCGGGTTGATTCCATTCCATTCCATTCCATTCCATTCCATTCCATTTCATTCGGTTTTATTCCATTCCATTCCATTCCATTCCATTCCATTCCATTCCATTCCACTCCATTCCATTCCATTCGGTATGATTCCATTCCATTCCATTCCATTCGGCTTGATTCCATTCCATTCCATTCCATTCCATTCCATTCCATTCCATTCCATTCGTTTTGATTCCATTCCATTCCATTCCATTCCATTCGTTTTGATACCATTCCATTCCATTCCATTCCATTCGGGTTGATTCCATTCCACTCCATTCCATTCCATTCGATTCCATTCTCGTTGATTCCTTTCCAATCCATTCCATTCCATGCGGGTTATTTCAATTCCATTCCTTTCAATTCCACTCGGGTTGATTACATTTTATTCCATTCGGGTTGATTCCATTCCATTCCATTCCATTCCATTCGGGTTGATTCCATTCCATTCCATTCCATTCCATTCCATTCCATTCCATTCCATTCGCAATGATTCCATTCCATTCCATTCCATTCCATTCCATTCCATTCCATTCCATTCCATATGACTTGATTCCATTCCATTCCATTCCATTCCATTCCATTCCATTGCATTCCATTCCATTCCTTTCCATTCGGGTTGATTCCATTGCATTGAATTGCATTCCATTCCATTCAATTCGAGTTGATTCCATTCCATTCTTTCCATTTCATTCGGTTTTATTCCATTCCATTCCATTCAATTCCATTCCATTCCATTCCATTTGATTCCATTCCATTCCATTCGGTATGATTCCATTCCATTCCATTCCATTAGGCTTGATTCCATTCCATTCCATTCCATTCCATTCCATTCGTTTTGATTCCGTTTGATTCCGTTCCATTCCATTCGTTTTGATTCCATTACATTCCATTCCATTCAATTCGGGTTGATTCCATTCCATTCAATTCCATTCCACTCCATTCCATTCCATTCGATTCCATTCTCGTTGATTCCATTCCAATCCATTCCATTCCATTCGGGTTATTTCAATTCCATTCCATTCAATTCCACTCGGGTTGATTTCATTATATTCCATTCAGGTTGATTCCATTCCATTCCATTCCATTCCATTCCATTCCATTCGTTTTGATACCATTCCATTCCATTCCATTCCATTCGGGTTGATTCCATTCCACTCCATTCCATTCCATTCGATTCCATTCTCGTTGATTCCTTTCCAATCCATTCCATTCCATGCGGGTTATTTCAATTCCATTCCTTTCAATTCCACTCGGGTTGATTACATTTTATTCCATTCGGGTTGATTCCATTCCATTCCATTCCATTCCATTCGGGTTAATTCCATTCCATTCCATTCCATTCCATTCCATTCCATTCCATTCCATTCCATTCCATTCCATTCCATTCGCAATGATTCCATTCCATTCCATTCCATTCCATTCCATTCCATTCCATTCCATTCCATTACATATGACTTGATTCCATTCCATTCCATTCCATTCCATTCCATTCCATTCCATTGCATTCCATTCCTTTCCATTCGGGTTGATTCCATTGCATTGAATTGCATTCCATTCCATTCAATTCGAGTTGATTCCATTCCATTCTTTCCATTTCATTCGGTTTTATTCCATTCCATTCCATTCAATTCCATTCCATTCCATTCCATTTGATTCCATTCCATTCCATTCGGTATGTTTCCATTCCATTCCATTCCATTAGGCTTGATTCCATTCCATTCCATTCCATTCCATTCCATTCGTTTTGATTCCGTTCGATTCCGTTCCATTCCATTCGTTTTGATTCCATTACATTCCATTCCATTCAATTCGGGTTGATTCCATTCCATTCAATTCCATTCCACTCCATTCCATTCCATTCGATTCCATTCTCGTTGATTCCATTCCAATCCATTCCATTCCATTCGGGTTATTTCAATTCCATTCCATTCAATTCCACTCGGGTTGATTTCATTATATTCCATTCAGGTTGATTCCATTCCATTCCATTCCATTCGGGTTGATTCCATTCCATTCCATTCCATTCCATTCCATTCCATTCCATTCCATTCCATTCGGAATGATTCCATTCCATTCCGTTCCATTCCATTTCATTCCATTCCATTACATCTGACTTGATTCAATTCCATTCCATTCCATTCCTTTCCGTTCCATTCGGGATGATTTCATTGCATTCAATTGCATTCCATTCCATTCCTTTCCATTCCATTCCATTCGGCTTGACTCCATTCCATTCCATTCCATTCCATTCCATTCGTTTTGATTCTGTTCCATTCCATTCCATTCCATTCGTTTTGATTCCATTCCATTACATTCCATTCCATACGGGTTGATTCCATTCCATTCAATTCCATTCCACTCCATTCCATTCCATTCGATTCCATTCTCGTTGATTCCTTTCCAATCCATTCCATTCCACTCGGGTTACTTCAATTCCATTCCATTCAATTCCACTCGGGTTGATTACATTATATTCCATTCGGGTTGATTCCATTCCATTCCATTCCATTCCATTCGGGTTGATTCCATTCCATTCCATTCCATTCCATTCCATACGGAATGATTCCATTCCATTCCATTCCGTTCAATTCCTCTCGGGTTGACTCCATTCCATTCCATTCCGTTCCATTACATTCCATTCCATTCGGGTTGATTCCATTCCATTCCATTCCATTCCATTCCATTCCATTCCATTCCATTCCATTCCATTCGTGTTTCACCCATTCCATTCCATTCCATTCCATTCCATTCCATTCCATTCGGGTTGATTCCATTCCACTCCTTTCCATTCCTTTCCATTAAATTCCATTCGTGTTTATTCCATTCCATTCCATTCCATTTGGGTTGATTCCATTCCATTCCATTCCATTTCATTCCATGCCATTCCATTCCATTCTATTCCATTCGGGTTGATTCCATTCCATTCCATTCCATTACATATGACTTGATTCCATTCCATTCCATTCCATTCCATTCGGCTTTATTCCATTCCATTCCATTCCATTTCATTCGGGTTGATTCCATTCCATACCATTCCTTTAAATTCGGGTTGACTCCATTCCAATCCATTGCATTCCAGTCATTTCCATTCCATTCGGATTGATTCCATTCCATTCCATTCCATTCCTTTCCATTCCATTCCATTCGGGTTGATTCCATTCCATTCAATTCCATTCGTTTTGATTCCATTCCATTCCATTCCATTCCATTCCATTCCATTCCATTCGGGTTGATTCCCTTCCATTCCATTCCATTCCATTCCATTCCATTCCATACCATTCCATTCCATTCCATTCGGGATGATTCCATTCCATTCCATTCCATTATGCTTGATTCCATTCCGCTCCATTCCATTCCATTCCATTCCATTCCATTCTTTTTGACTCCATTCCATTCCATTCCATTCCATTCGGGTTGATTACATTCCATTCCATTCCATTCCGCTCCATTCCATTCCATTCGATTCCATTCTCGTTGATTCCATTCCATTCCATTGCATTCCTTTCGAGTTATTTCCATTCCATTCCATTCAATTCCACTCGAGTTGATTCTATTATATTACATTCGGGTTGATTCCATTCCATTCCATTCCATTCCATTGGGGTAGATTGATTCCATTCCATTCCATTCCATTCCATTCCATTCCATTCCATTCCATTCCATTCCATTCAGGTTACATCCATTCCATTCCATTCCATTCCATTCCATTCGGGTTGTTTCCATTCCATTCCATTCCTTTAGATTCGGGTTGACTCCATTCCATACCATTCCATTCCATTCCTTTCCATTCCATTGGGATTGATTCCATTCCATTCCATTCCAGTCCATTCCTTTCCATTCCATTCCATTCGGGTTGAATCCATTCCATTCCATTCCATACCATTTGGGTTGATACCATTCCATTCCATTCAATTCCATTCCATTCCATTCGGATTGATTCCATTCGATTCCATTCCATACCATGCCATTCCATTCGTGTTACATCCATTCCATTCCATTCCATTCCATTCCATTCCATTCCATTCCATTCCATTCCATTCCGGTTGATTCCATTCCATTCCATTCCTTTCCATTCGGGTTGACTCCATTCCATTCCATTCCATTCCATTCCTTTCCATTCCACTCCATTCCATTCGGGTTGATTCCATTCCATTCCATTCGTGTTACATCCATTCCTTTCCATTCCATTCCATTCCATTCCATTCCTTTCGGGTTGATTCCAAATCATTCCATTCCATTGCGTTCCATTCCATTCCACTCCATTCCCTTCTGGGTGATTCTATTCCATTCCATTCCATTCCATTCCATTACATATGACTTGATTCCGTTGCATTCCATTCCATTCCATTCCATTCAATTCCATTCCATTCGGGTTGATTTCATTGCATTGAATTTCATTCCATTCCATTCAATTCGGGTTGATTCCATTCCATTATTTCCATTTCACTCGGTTTTATTCCATTCCATTCCATTCCATTCCATTCTCGTTGATTCCATTCCAATCCATTCCATTCCATTCGGGTTATTTCAATTCCATTCCATTCAATTCCACTCGGGTTGATTACATTATATTCCATTCAGGTTGATTCCATTCCATTCCATTCCATTCCATTCGGGTTGATTCCATTCCATTCCATTCCATTCCATTCCATTCCATTCCATTCCATTCGGAATGATTCCATTCCATTCCATTCCATTCCATTCCATTCCATTCCATTCCATTCCATTACATATGACTTGATTCCATTCCATTCCATTCCATTCCTTTCCTTTCCATTCGGGATGATTTCATTGCATTCAATTGCATTCCATTCCATTCCTTTCCATTCCATTCCATTCGGCTTGACTCCATTCCATTCCATTCCATTCCATTCCATTCCATTCCATTCGTTTTGATTCTGTTCGATTCCATTCCATTCCATTCCATTCGTTTTGATTCCATTCCATTACATTCCATTCCATACGGGTTGATTCCATTGCATTCAATTCCATTCCACTCCATTCCATTCCATTCGATTCCATTCTCGTTGATTCCTTTCCAATCCATTCCATTCCACTCGGGTTATTTCAATTCCATTCCATTCAATTCCACTCGGGTTGATTACATTATATTCCATTCGGGTTGATTCCATTCCATTCCATTCCATTCCATTCGGGTTGATTCCATTCCATTCCATTCCATTCCATTCCATTCCATTCCATTCCATTCCATTCGGAATGATTCCATTCCATTCCATTCCGTTCCATTCCTCTCGGGTAGACTCCATTCCATTCCATTCAGTTCCATTACATTCCATTCCATTCGGGTTGATTCCATTCCATTCCATTCCATTCCATTCCATTCCATTCGTGTTACATCCATTCCATTCCATTCCATTCCATTCCATTCCATTCGGGATGATTCCATTCCATTCCTTTCCAATCATTTCCATTAAATTCCATTCGTGTTTATTCCATTCCATTCCATTCCATTTGGGTTGATTCCATTCCATTCCACTCCATTACATATGACTTGATTCCATTCCATTCCATTCCATTCCATTCGGCTTTATTCCAATCCATTCCATTCCATATCATTCGGGTTGATTCCATTCCATTCCATTCCTTTCCATTCGGGTTGACTCCATTCCAATCCATTCCATTCCAGTCATTTCCATTCCATTCGGATTGATTCCATTCCATTCCATTCCATTCCTTTCCATTCCATTCCATTCGGGTTGATTCCATTCCATTCAATTCCATTCGTTTTGATTCCATTCCATTCCATTCCATTCCATTCCATTCCATTCCATTCGGGTTGATTCCCTTCCATTCCATTCCATTCCATTCCATTCCATTCCATTCCATTCCATTCCATACCATTCCATTCGGGTTGATTCCATTCCATTCCATTCTATTGCATTCGGGTTGATTCCATTCCATTCCATTCCATTCCTTTCCATTACATATGACTTGATTCCATTCCATTCCATTCCATTCCATTCCATTCCATTCCATTCCCTTCCATTCCGGTTGATTTCATTCCATTCCATTCCTTTCCATTGGGATTGATTCCATTCCATTCCATTCCATTCCATTCCTTTCCATACCATTCCATTCGGCTTGACTCCATTCCATTCCATTCCATTCCATTCCATTCGTTTTGATTCTGTTCCATTCCATTCCATTCCATTCCATTCGTTTTGATTCCATTCAATTACATTCCATTCCATACGGGTTGATTCCATTCCTTTCAACTCCATTCCAATCCATTCCATTCCATTCGATTCCATTCTCGTTGATTCCTTTCCAATTCATTCCATTCCATTCGGGTTATTTCAATTCCGTTCCATTCAATTCCACTCGGGTTGATTACATTATATTCCAATCTGGTTGATTCCATTCCATTCCATTCCATTCCATTCGGGTTGATTCCATTCCATTCCAATCCATTCCAATCCATTCGGAATGATTCCATTCCATTCCATTCCGTTCCATTACTTTCCCTTCCATTCGGGTTGATTCCATTCCATTCCATTCAATTCCATTCCGTTCGTGTTACATCCATTCCATTCCATTCCATTCCGTTCCATTCCATTCCATTCGGGTTGATTCCACTCCATTCCTTTCCATTCCTTTCCATTAAATTCCATTCGTTTTTATTCCATTCCATTCCAATCCATTTGGGTTGATTCCATTCCATTCCATTCCATTTCATTCCATGCCATTCCATTCCATTCTATTCCATTCGGGTTGATTCCATTCCATTCCACTCCATTACATATGACTTGATTCCATTCCATTCCATTCCATTCCATTCGGCTTTATTCCATTCCATTCCATTCCATTTCATTCGGGTTGATTCCATTCCATTCCATTCCTTTCCATTCGGGTTGACTCCATTCCAATCCATTCCATTCCAGTCATTTCCCTTCCATTCGGATTGATTCCATTCCATTCCATTCCTTTCCTTTCCATTCCATTGCATTCGGGTTGATTCCATTCCACTCAATTCCATTCGTTTTGATTCCAATCCATTCCATTCCATTCCATTCCATTCCATTCCATTCGGGTTGATTCCATTCCATTCCATTCCATTCCATTCCATTCCATTCCATTCCATTCCATTCCATACCTTTCCATTCGGGTTGATTCCATTCCATTCCATTCTATTGCATTCGGGTTGATTCCATTCCATTCCATCCCATTCCTTTCCATTACATATGACTTGATTCCATTCCATTCCATTCCATTCCATTCCATTCCATTCCATTCGGGTTGATTCCACTCCATTCCATTCCATTCCATTCCATTTCATTCGGTTTTATTCCATTCCATTCCATTCCATTCCATTCCATTCCATTCCATTCCATTCCATTCCATTTCATTGCATACCATTCCATTCGGTATGATTCCATTCCATTCCATTCCATTCGGCTTGATTCCATTCCATACCATTCCATTCCATTCGTTTTGTTTCCGTTCCATTCCATTCCATTCCATTCGTTTTGATTCCATTCCATTCCATTCCATTCCATTCGGGTTGATTCCATTCCACTCCATTCCATTCCATTCGATTCCATTCTCGTTGATTCCATTCCAATCCATTCCATTCCATTCGGTTTATTTCAATTCCATTCCTTTCAATTCCACTCGTGTTGATTACATTTTATTCCATTCTGGTTGATTCCATTCCATTCCATTCCAATCCATTCGGGATGATTCCATTCCATTCCATTCCATTCCATTCCATTCCATTCCATTCGCAATGATTCCATTCCATTCCTTTCCATTCGGGTTGATTCCATTCCATTCCATTCCATTCCTTTCCATTCCCTTCCATTCGTGTTGATTCCATTCCATTCAATTCCATTCGTTTTGATTCCATTCCATTCCATTCCATTACATTACATTCCATTCCATTGGGGTTGATTCCATTCCATTCCATTCCATTCCAATCCATTCCATTCCATTCCATTCCATACCATTCCATTCGGGTTGATTCCATTCAATTCCATTCCATTCGGGATGATTCCATTCCATTCCTTTCCAATCATTTCCATTAAATTCCATTCGTGTTTATTCCATTGCATTCCATTCCATTTGGGTTGATTCCATTCCATTCCATTCGATTTCATTCCAGGCCATTCCATTCCATTCTATTCCATTCGTGTTGATTCCATTCCATTCCACTCCATTACACATGAGTTGATTCCATTCCATTCCATTCCATTCCATTCGGCTTTATTCCAATCCATTCCATTCCATATCATTCGGGTTGATTCCATTCCATTCCATTCCTTTCCATTCGGGTTGACTCCATTCCAATCCATTCCATTCCAGTCATTTCCATTCCATTCGGGTTGATTCCATTCCATTCCATTCCATTCCTTTCCATTCCATTCCATTCGGGTTGATTCCATTCCATTCAATTCCATTCGTTTTGATTCCATTCCATTCCATTCCATTCCATTCCATTCCATTCCATTCCATTCCATTCGGGTTGATTCCCTTCCATTCCATTCCATTCCATTCCATTCCATTCCATTCCATACCATTCCATTCGGGTTGATTCCATTCCATTCCATTCTATTGCATTCGGGTTCATTCCATTCCATTCCATTCCATTCCTTTCCATTACATATGACTTGATTCCATTCCATTCCATTCCATTCCATTCCATTCCATTCCCTTCCATTCCGGTTGATTTCATTCCATTCCATTCCTTTTCATTGGGATTGATTCCATTCCATTCCATTCCATTCCATTCCTTTCCATTCCATTCCATTCGGCTTGACTCCATTCCATTCCATTCCATTCCATTCCATTCGTTTTGATTCTGTTCCATTCCATTCCATTCCATTCCATTCGTTTTGATTCCATTCCATTACATTCCATTCCATACGGGTTGATTCCATTCCATTCAATTCCATTCCACTCCATTCCATTCCATTCGATTCCATTCTCGTTGATTCCTTTCCAATTCATTCCATTCCATTCGGGTTATTTCAATTCCATTCCGTTCAATTCCACTCGGGTTGATTACATTATATTCCAATCGGGTTGATTCCATTCCATTCCATGCCATTCCATTCGGGTTGATTCCATTCCATTCCAATCCATTCCAATCCATTCGGAATGATTCCATTCCATTCCATTCCTTTCCATTCCTCTCGGGTTGACTCCATTCCATTCCATTCCGTTCCATTACATTCCCTTCCATTCGGGTTTATTCCATTCCATTCCATTCAATTCCATTCCGTTCGTGTTACATCCATTCCATTCCATTCCATTCCGTTCCATTCCATTCCATTCGGGTTGATTCCATTCCATTCCTTTCCATTCCTTTCCATTAAATTCCATTCGTGTTTATTCCATTCCATTCCAATCCATTTGGGTTGATTCCATTCCATTCCATTCCATTTCATTCCATGCCATTCCATTCCATTCTATTCCATTCGGGTTGATTCCATTCCATTCCACTCCATTACATATGACTTGATTCCATTCCATTCCATTCCATTCCATTCGGCTTTATTTCATTCCATTCCATTCCATATCATTCGGGTTGATTCCATTCCATTCCATTCCTTTCCATTCGGGTTGACTCCATTCCAATCCATTCCATTCCAGTCATTTCCATTCCATTCGGATTGATTCCATTCCATTCCATTCCATTCCTTTCCATTCCATTCCATTCGGGTTGATTCCATTCCATTCAATTCAATTCGTTTTGATTCCATTCCATTCCATTCCATTCCATTCCATTCCATTCCATTCCATTCCATTCGGGTTGATTCCCTTCCATTCCATTCCATTCCATTCCATTCCATTCCATTCCATTCCATACCATTCCATTCGGGTTGATTCCATTCCATTCCATTCTATTGCATTCGGGTTCATTCCATTCCATTCCATTCCATTCCTTTCCATTACATGTGACTTGATTCCATTCCATTCCATTCCATTCCATTCCATTCCCTTCCATTCCGGTTGATTTCATTCCATTCCATTCCTTTCCATTGGGATTGATTCCATTCCATTCCATTCCATTCCATTCCTTTCCATTCCATTCCATTCGGCTTGACTCCATTCCAATCCATTCCATTCCATTCCATTCGTTTTGATTCTGTTCCATTCCATTCCATTCCATTCCATTCGTTTTGATTCCATTCCATTACATTCCATTCCATACGGGTTGATTCCATTCCATTCAATTCCATTCCACTCCATTCCATTCCATTCGATTCCATTCTCGTTGATTCCTTTCCAATTCATTCCATTCCATTCGGGTTATTTCAATTCCATTCCATTCAATTCCACTCGGGTTGATTACATTATATTCCAATCGGGTTGATTCCATTCCATTCCATTCCATTCCATTCGGGTTGATTCCATTCCATTCCAATCCATTCCAATCCATTCGGAATGATTCCATTCCATTCCATTCCTTTCCATTCCTCTCGGGTTGACTCCATTCCATTCCATTCCGTTCCATTACATTCCCTTCCATTCGGGTTTATTCCATTCCATTCCATTCAATTCCATTCCGTTCGTGTTACATCCATTCCATTCCATTCCATTCCATTCCATTCCATTCCATTCCATTCGGGTTGATTCCATTCCATTCCTTTCCATTCCTTTCCATTAAATTCCATTCGTGTTTATTCCATTCCATTCCAATCCATTTGGGTTGATTCCATTCCATTCCATTCCATTTCATTCCATGCCATTCCATTCCATTCTATTGCATTCGGGTTGATTCCATTCCATTCCACTCCATTACATATGACTTGATTCCATTCCATTCCATTCCATTCCATTCGGCTTTATTCCATTCCATTCCATTCCATTTCATTCGGGTTGATTCCATTCCATTCCATTCCTTTCCATTCGGGTTGACTCCATTCCAATCCATTCCATTCCAGTCATTTCCATTCCATTCGGATTGATTCCATTCCATTCCATTCCTTTCCTTTCCATTCCATTGCATTCGGGTTGATTCCATTCCATTCAATTCCATTCGTTTTGATTCCAATCCATTCCATTCCATTCCATTCCATTCCATTCGGGTTGATTCCATTCCATTCCATTCCATTCCATTCCATTCCATTCCATTCCATTCCATTCCATTCCATTCCATACCTTTCCATTCGGGTTGATTCCATTCCATTCCATTCTATTGCATTCGGGTTGATTCCATTCCATTCCATCCCATTCCTTTCCATTACATATGACTTGATTCCATTCCATTCCATTCCATTCCATTCCATTCTATTCCATTCGGGTTGATTCCACTCCATTCCATTCCATTCCATTCCATTTCATTCCGTTTTATTCCATTCCATTCCATTCCATTCCATTCCATTCCATTCCATTCCATTCCATTCCATTCCATTCCATTCCATTTCATTGGGGTTGATTCCATTCCATTCCATTCCATTCCATTCCATTCCATTTCATACCATTCCATTCGGGTTGATTCCATTCCATTCCATTCTATTGCATTCGGGTTGATTCCATTCCATTCCATTCCATTCCTTTCCATTACATATGACTTGATTCCATTCCATTCCATTCCATTCCATTCCATTCCATTCGGGTTGATTCCATTCCATTCCATTCCATTCCGTTCCATTTCATTCGGTTTTATTCCATTCCATTCCATTCCATTCAATTCCATTCCATTCCATTCCTTTCCACTCCATTCCATTCCATTCGGTATGATTCCATTCCATTCCATTCCATTCGGCTTGATTCCATTCCATTCCATTCCATTCCATTCCATTCCATTCCATTCGTTTTGATTCCATTCCATTCCATTCCATTCCATTCGTTTTGATTCCACTCCATTCCATTCCATTCCATTCGGGTTGATTCCATTCCACTCCATTCCATTCCATTCGATTCCATTCTCGTTGATTCCTTTCCAATCCATTCCATTCCATTCGGGTTATTTCAATTCCATTCCTTTCAATTCCACTCGGGTTGATTACATTTTATTCCATTCGGGTTGATTCCATTCCATTCCATTCCATTCCATTCGGGTTGATTCCATTCCATTCCATTCCATTCCATTCCATTCCATTCCATTCCACTCCATTCCATTCGCAATGATTCCATTCCATTCCATTCCATTCCATTCCATTACATATGACTTCATTCCATTCCATTCCATTCCATTCCATTCTATTCCATTCCATTCCATTCCATTCCATTCCTTTCCATTCGGGTTGATTCCATTGCATTGAATTGCATTCCATTCCATTCAATTCGAGTTGATTCCATTGCATTCTTTCCATTTCATTCGGTTTTATTCCATTCCATTCCATTCAATTCCATTCCATTCCATTCCATTTGATTCCATTCCATTCCATTCGGTATGATTCCATTCCATTCCATTCCATTAGGCTTGATTCCATTCCATTCCATTCCATTCCATTCCATTCGTTTTGATTCCGTTCGATTCCGTTCCATTTCATTCGTTTTGATTCCATTACATTCCATTCCATTCAATTCGGGTTGATTCCATTCCATTCAATTCCATTCCACTCCATTCCATTCCATTCGATTCCATTCTCGTTGATTCCATTCCAATCCATTCCATTCCATTCGGGTTATTTCAATTCCATTCCATTCAATTCCACTCGGGTTGATTTCATTATATTCCATTCATGTTGATTCCATTCCATTCCATTCCATTCGGGTTGATTCCATTCCATTCCATTCCATTCCATTCCATTCCATTCCATTCCATTCCATTCGGAATGATTCCATTCCATTCCATTCCATTCCATTCCATTCCATTCCATTCCATTACATCTGAGTTGATTCAATTCCATTCCATTCCATTCCTTTCCTTTCCATTCGGGATGATTTCATTGCATTCAATTGCATTCCATTCCATTCCTTTCCATTCCATTCCATTAGGCTTGACTCCATTCCATTCCATTCCATTCCATTCCATTCGTTTTGATTCTGTTCCATTCCATTCCATTCCATTCCATTCCATTCGTTTTGATTCCATTCCATTACATTCCATTCCATACGGGTTGATTCCATTCCATTCAATTCCATTCCACTCCATTCCATTCCATTCGATTCCATTCTCGTTGATTCCTTTCCAATCCATTCCATTCCACTCGGGTTATTTCAATTCCATTCCATTCAATTCCACTCGGGTTGATTACATTATATTCCATTCGCGTTGATTCCATTCCATTCCATTCCATTCCATTCAGGTTGATTCCATTCCATTCCATTCCATTCCATTCCATACGGAATGATTCCATTCCATTCCATTCCGTTCCATTCCTCTCGGGTTGACTCCATTCCATTCCATTCCGTTCCATTACATTCCATTCCATTTGGGTTGATTCCATTCCATTCCATTCCATTCCATTCCATTCCATTCCATTCGTGTTACATCCATTCCATTCCATTCCATTCCATTCAATTCCATTCCATTCGGGTTGATTCCATTCCACTCCTTTCCATTCCTTTCCATTAAATTCCATTCGTGTTTATTCCATTCCATTCCATTCCATTTGGGTTGATTCCATTCCATTCCATTCCATTTCATTCCATGCCATTCCATTCCATTCTATTCCATTCGGGTTGATTCCATTCCATTCCACTCCATTACATATGACTTGATTCCATTCCATTCCATTCCATTCCATTCGGCTTTATTCCATTCCATTCCATTCCATTTCATTCGGGTTGATTCCATTCCATTCCATTCCTTTAAATTCGGGTTGACTCCATTCCAATCCATTCCATTCCAGTCATTTCCATTCCATTCGGATTGATTCCATTCCATTCCATTCCATTCCTTTCCATTCCATTCCATTCGGGTTGATTCCATTCCATTCAATTCCATTCGTTTTGATTCCATTCCATTCCATTCCATTCCATTCCATTCCATTCCATTCGGGTTGATTCCCTTCCATTCCATTCCATTCCATTCCATTCCATTCCATTCCATTCCATTCCATTCCATTCCATTCTTTTTGACTCCATTCCATTCCATTCCATTCCATTCGGGTTGATTACATTCCATTCTATTCCATTCCACTCCATTCCATTCCATTCGATTCCATTCTCGTTGATTCCATTCCATTCCATTGCATTCCTTTCGAGTTATTTCCATTCCATTCCATTCAATTGCACTCGAGTTGATTCTATCATATTACATTCGGGTTGATTCCATTCCATTCCATTCCATTCCATTGGGGAAGATTGATTCCATTCCATTCCATTCCATTCCATTCCATTCCATTCCATTCCATTCCATTCAGGTTACATCCATTCCATTCCATTCCATTCCATTCCATTCGGGTTGTTTCCATTCCATTCCATTCCTTTAGATTCGGGTTGACTCCATTCCATTCCATTCCATTCCATTCCATTCCTTTCCATTCCATTGGGATTGATTCCATTCCATTCCATTCCAGTACATTCCTTTCCATTCCATTCCATTCGGGTTGAATCCATTCCATTCCATTCCATACCATTTGGGTTGATACCATTCCATTCCATTCAATTCCATTCCATTCCATTCGGATTGATTCCATTCCATTCCATTCCATACCATGCCATTCCATTCGTGTTACATCCATTCCATTCCATTCCATTCCATTCCATTCCATTCCATTCCATTCCATTCCATTCCATTCCGGTTGATTCCATTCCATTCCATTGCTTTCCATTCGGGTTGACTCCATTCCATTCCATTCCATTCCTTTCCATTCCATTGGGATTGATTCCATTCCATTCCATTCCATTCCATTCCTTTCCATTCCATTCCATTCGGCTTGACTCCATTCCATTCCATTCCACTCCATTCGTTTTGATTCTGTTCCATTCCATTCCATTCCATTCCATTCGTTTTGATTCCATTCCATTACATTCCATTCTATACGGGTTGATTCCATTCCATTCAATTCCATTCCACTCCATTCCATTCCATTCGATTCCATTCTCGTTGATTCCTTTCCAATCCATTCCATTGCATTCTGGTTATTTCAATTCCATTCCATTCAATTCCACTCGGGTTGATTACATTATATTCCATTCGGGTTGATTCCATTCCATTCCATTCCATTCCATTGCATTCGGGTTGATTCCATTCCATTCCATTCCATTCCATTCCATTCCATTCCATTCGGAATGATTCCATTCCATTCCATTCCGTTCCATTCCTCTCGGGTTGACTCCATTCCATTCCATTCCGTTCCATTACATTCCATTCCATTCGGGTTGATTCCATTCCATTCCATTCCATTCCACTCCGTTCGTGTTACATCCATTCCATTCCATTCCATTCCATTCCACTCCATTCCATTCCATTCGGGTTGATTCCATTCCATTCCTTTCCATTACTTTCCATTAAATTCCATTCGTGTTTATTCCATTCCATTCCATTCCATTTTGGTTGATTCCATTCCATTCCATTCCACTTCATTCCATGCCATTCCATTCCATTCAATTCCATTTGGGTTGATTCCATTCCATTCCACTCCATTACATATGACTTGATTCCATTCCATTCCATTCCATTCCATTCGGCTTTATTCCATTCCATTCCATTCCATTTCATTCGGGTTGGTTCCATTCCATTCCATTCCTTTCCATTCGGGTTGACTCCATTCCATTCCATTCCATTCCATTCCATTCCTTTCCATTCCATTCCATTCGGGTTGGTTCCATTCTCTTCAATTCCATTCGTGTTGATTCCATTCCATTCCGTTCCATTCCATTCCATTCCATTCCATTCCATTCGGGTTATTTCAATTCCATTCCTTTCAATTCCACTGGGGTTGATTACATTTTATTCCATTCTTGTTGATTCCATTCCATTCCATTCCATTCCATTCGGGTTGATTCCATTCCATTCCATTCCATTCCATTCCATTCCATTCCATTCCATTCGCAATGATTCCATTCCATTCCATTCCATTCCATTCCATTACATATGACTTGATTCCATTCCATTCCATTCCATTCCATTCCATTCCATTCCATTCCATTCCATTCCATTCCTTTCCATTCGGGTTGATTCCATTGCATTGAATTGCATTCCATTCCATTCAATTCGAGTTGATTCCATTGCATTCTTTCCATTTCATTCGGTTTTATTCCATTCCATTCCATTCCATTCCATTCCATTCCATTCCATTTGATTCCATTCCATTCCATTCGGTATGATTCCATTCCATTCCATTCCATTAGTCTTGATTCCATTCCATTCCATTCCATTCCATTCCATTCCATTCGTTTTGATTCCGTTCGATTCCGTTCCATTCCATTCGTTTTGATTCCATTACATTCCATTCCATTCAATTCGGGTTGATTCCATTCCATTCAATTCCATTCCACTCCATTCCATTCCATTCGATTCCATTCTCGTTGATTCCATTCCAATCCATTCCATTCCATTCGGGTTATTTCAATTCCATTCCATTCAATTCCACTCGGGTTGATTTCATTATATTCCATTCATGTTGATTCCATTCCATTCCATTCCATTCGGGTTGATTCCATTCCATTCCAGTCCATTCCATTCCATTCCATTCCATTCCATTCGGAATGATTCCATTCCATTCCATTCCATTCCATTCCATTCCATTCCATTCCATTCCATTACATCTGACTTGATTCAATTCCATTCCATTCCATTCCTTTCCTTTCCATTCGGGATGATTTCATTGCATTCAATTGCATTCCATTCCATTTCTTTCCATTCCATTCCATTCGGCTTGACTCCATTCCATTCCATTCCATTCCATTCCATTCGTTTTGATTCTGTTCCATTCCATTCCATTCCATTCCATTCCATTCGTTTTGATTCCATTCCATTACATTCCATTTCATACGGGTTGATTCCATTCCATTCAATTCCATTCCACTCCATTCCATTCCATTCGATTCCATTCTCGTTGATTCCTTTCCAATCCATTCCATTCCACTCGGGTTATTTCAATTCCATTCCATTCAATTCCACTCGGGTTGATTACATTATATTCCATTCGCGTTGATTCCATTCCATTCCATTCCATTCCATTCAGGTTGATTCCATTCCATTCCATTCCATTCCATTCCATACGGAATGATTCCATTCCATTCCATTCCGTTCCATTCCTCTCGGGTTGACTCGATTCCATTCCATTCCGTTCCATTACATTCCATTCCATTTGGGTTGATTCCATTCCATTCCATTCCATTCCATTCCATTCCATTCCATTCGTGTTACATCCATTCCATTCCATTCCATTCCATTCAATTCCATTCCATTCGGGTTGATTCCATTCCACTCCTTTCCATTCCTTTCCATTAAATTCCATTCGTGTTTATTCCATTCCATTCCATTCCATTTGGGTTGATTCCATTCCATTCCATTCCATTTCATTCCATGCCATTCCATTCCATTCTATTCCATTCGGGTTGCTTCCATTCCATTCCACTCCATTACATATGACTTGATTCCATTCCATTCCATTCCATTCCATTCGGCTTTATTCCATTCCATTCCATTCCATTTCATTCGGGTTGATTCCATTCCATTCCATTCCTTTAAATTCGGGTTGACTCCATTCCAATCCATTCCATTCCAGTCATTTCCATTCCATTCGGATTGATTCCATTCCATTCCATTCCATTCCTTTCCATTCCATTCCATTCGGGTTGATTCCATTCCATTCAATTCCATTCGTTTTGATTCCATTCCATTCCATTCCATTCCACTCCATTCCATTCGGGTTGATTCCCTTCCATTCCATTCCATTCCATTCCATTCCATTCCATTCCATACCATTCCATTCCATTCCATTCGGGATGATTCCATTCCATTCCATTCCATTATGCTTGATTCCATTCCGCTCCATTCCATTCCATTCCATTACATTCCATTCCATTCTTTTTGACTCCATTCCATTCCATTCCATTCCATTCGGGTTGATTACATTCCATTCTATTCCATTCCACTCCATTCCATTCCATTCGATTCCATTCTCGTTGATTCCATTCCATTCCATTGCATTCCTTTCGAGTTATTTCCATTCCATTCCATTCAATTGCACTCGAGTTGATTCTATTATATTACATTCGGGTTGATTCCATTCCATTCCATTCCATTCCATTGGGGTAGATTGATTCCATTCCATTCCATTCCATTCCATTCCATTCCATTCCATTCCATTCCATTCAGGTTACATCCATTCCATTCCATTCCATTCCATTCCATTCGGGTTGTTTCCATTCCATTCCATTCCTTTAGATTCGGGTTGACTCCATTCCATTCCATTCCATTCCATTCCTTTCCATTCCATTGGGATTGATTCCATTCCATTCCATTCCAGTACATTCCTTTCCATTCCATTCCATTCGGGTTGAATCCATTCCATTCCATTCCATACCATTTGGGTTGATACCATTCCATTCCATTCAATTCCATTCCATTCCATTCGGATTGATTCCATTCCATTCCATTCCATACCATGCCATTCCATTCGTGTTACATCCATTCCATTCCATTCCATTCCATTCCATTCCATTCCATTCCATTCCATTCCATTCCATTCCGGTTGATTCCATTCCATTCCATTCCTTTCCATTCGGGTTGACTCCATTCCATTCCATTCCATTCCTTTCCATTCCATTCCATTCGGCTTGACTCCATTCCATTCCATTCCACTCCATTCGTTTTGATTCTGTTCCATTCCATTCCATTCCATTCCATTCGTTTTGATTCCATTCCATTACATTCCATTCCATACGGGTTGATTCCATTCCATTCAATTCCATTCCACTCCATTCCATTCCATTCGATTCCATTCTCGTTGATTCCTTTCCAATCCATTCCATTGCATTCTGGTTATTTCAATTCCATTCCATTCAATTCCACTCGGGTTGATTACATTATATTCCATTCGGGTTGATTCCATTCCATTCCATTCCATTCCATTCCATTCGGGTTGATTCCATTCCATTCCATTCCATTCCATTCCATTCCATTCGGAATGATTCCATTCCATTCCATTCCGTTCCATTCCTCTCGGGTTGACTCCATTCCATTCCATTCCGTTCCATTACATTCCATTCCATTCGGGTTGATTCCATTCCATTCCATTCCATTCCACTCCGTTCGTGTTACATCCATTCCATTCCATTCCATTCCATTCCATTCCATTCCATTCCATTCGGGTTGATTCCATTCCATTCCTTTCCATTCCTTTCCATTAAATTCCATTCGTGTTTATTCCATTCCATTCCATTCCATTTTGGTTGATTCCATTCCATTCAATTCCATTTCATTCCATGCCATTCCATTCCATTCAATTCCATTTGGGTTGATTCCATTCCATTCCACTCCATTACGTATGACTTGATTCCATTCCATTCCATTCCATTCCATTCGGCTTTATTCCATTCCATTCCATTCCATTTCATTCGGGTTGGTTCCCTTCCATTCCATTCCTTTCCATTCGGGTTGACTCCATTCCATTCCATTCCATTCCATTCCTTTCCATTCCATTCCATTTGGGTTGGTTCCATTCTCTTCAATTCCATTCGTGTTGATTCCATTCCATTCCGTTCCATTCCATTCCATTCCATTCCATTCCATTCGGGTTGATTCCATTCCATTCCATTCCATTCCTTTCCATACCATTCCATTCGGGTTGATTCCATTCCATTCCATTCTATTGCATTCGGGTTGATTCCATTCCATTCCATTCCATTCCTTTCCATTACATATGACTTGATTCCATTCCATTCCATTCCATTCCATTCCATTCCATTCGGGTTGATTCCATTCCATTCCATTCCATTCCATTCCATTCCATTCCATTCCATTCGGAATGATTCCATTCCATTCCATTCCATTCCATTCCTCTCGGGTAGACTCCATTCCATTCCATTCCGTTCCATTACATTCCATTCCATTCGGGTTGATTCCATTCCATTCCATTCCATTCAATTCCATTCCGTTCGTGTTACATCCATTCCATTCCATTCCATTCCGTTCCATTCCATTCCATTCGGGTTGATTCCATTCCATTCCTTTCCATTCCTTTCCATTAAATTCCATTCGTTTTTATTCCATTCCATTCCAATCCATTTGGGTTGATTCCATTCCATTCCATTCCATTTCATTCCATGCCATTCCATTCCATTCTATTCCATTCGGGTTGATTCCATTCCATTCCACTCCATTACATATGACTTGATTCCATTCCATTCCATTCCATTCCATTCCATTCGGCTTTATTCCATTCCATTCCATTCCATTTCATTCGGGTTGATTCCATTCCATTCCATTCCTTTCCATTCGGGTTGACTCCATTCCAATCCATTCCATTCCAGTCATTTCCATTCCATTCGGATTGATTCCATTCCATTCCATTCCTTTCCTTTCCATTCCATTGCATTCTGGTTGATTCCATTCCATTCAATTCCATTCGTTTTGATTCCAATCCATTCCATTCCATTCCATTCCATTCCATTCCATTCGGGTTGATTCCATTCCATTCCATTCCATTCCATTCCATTCCATTCCATTCCATTTTACTCCATACCTTTCCATTCGGGTTGATTCCATTCCATTCCATTCTATTGCATTCGGGTTGATTCCATTCCATTCCATCCCATTCCTTTCCATTACATATGACTTGATTCCATTCCATTCCATTCCATTCCATTCCATTCCATTCGGGTTGATTCCACTCCATTCCATTCCATTCCATTCCATTTCATTCGGTTTTATTCCATTCCATTCCATTCCATTCCATTCCATTCCATTCCATTCCATTCCATTTCATTGCATACCATTCCATTCGGTATGATTCCATTCCATTCCATTCCATTCGGCTTGATTCCATTCCATACCATTCCATTCCATTCGTTTTGTTTCCGTTCCATTCCATTCCATTCCATTCGTTTTGATTCCATTCCATTCCATTCCATTCCATTCGGGTTGATTCCATTCCATTCCATTCCATTCCATTCCATTCCATTCCATTCCATTCGCAATGATTCCATTCCATTGCTTTCCATTCGGGTTGATTCCATTCCATTCCATTCCATTCCTTTCCATTCCCTTCCATTCGTGTTGATTCCATTCCATTCAATTCCATTCGTTTTGATTCCATTCCATTCCATTCCATTCCATTACATTCCATTCCATTGGGGTTGATTCCATTCCATTCCATTCCATTCCATTCCATTCCATTCCATTCCATTCCATTCCATTCCACTCCATACCATTCCATTCGGGTTGATTCCATTCAATTCCATTCCATTCGGGATGATTCCATTCCATTCCTTTCCAATCATTTCCATTAAATTCCATTCGTGTTTATTCCATTGCATTCCATTCCATTTGGGTTGATTCCATTCCATTCCATTCTATTTCATTCCAGGCCATTGCATTCCATTCTATTCCATTCGGGTTGATTCCATTCCATTCCTCTCCATTACATATGACTTGATTCCATTCCATTCCATTCCATTCCATTCGGCTTTATTCCAATCAATTCCATTCCATATCATTCGGGTTGATTCCATTCCATTCCATTCCTTTCCATTCGGGTTGACTCCCTTCCAATCCATTCCATTCCAGTCATTTCAATTCCATTCGGGTTGATTCCATTCCATTCAATTCCATTCGTTTTGATTCCATTCCATTCCATTCCATTCCATTCCATTCCATTCCATTCCATTCGGGTTGATTCCCTTCCATTCCATTCCATTCCATTCCATTCCATTCCATTCCATTCCATTCCATACCATTCCATTCGTGTTGATTCCATTCCATTCCATTCTATTGCATTCGGGTTCATTCCATTCCATTCCATTCCATTCCTTTCCATTACATATGACTTGATTCCATTCCATTCCATTCCATTCCATTCCATTCCATTCCATTCCCTTCCATTCCGGTTGATTTCATTCCATTCCATTCCTTTCCATTGGGATTGATTCCATTCCATTCCATTCCATTCCATTCCTTTCCATTCCATTCCATTCGGCTTGACTCCATTCCAATCCATTCCATTCCATTCCATTCGTTTTGATTCTGTTCCATTCCATTCCATTCCATTCGTTTTGATTCCATTCCATTACATTCCATTCCATACGGGTTGATTCCATTCCATTCAATTCCATTCCACTCCATTCCATTCCATTCGATTCCATTCTCGTTGATTCCTTTCCAATTCATTCCATTCCATTCGGGTTATTTCAATTCCATTCCATTCAATTCCACTCGGGTTGATTACATTATATTCCAATCGGGTTGATTCCATTCCATTCCATTCCATTCCATTCGGGTTGATTCCATTCCATTCCAATCCATTCCAATCCATTCGGAATGATTCCATTCCATTCCATTCCTTTCCATTCCTCTCGGGTTGACTCCATTCCATTCCATTCCGTTCCATTACATTCCCTTCCATTCGGGTTTATTGCATTCCATTCCATTCAATTCCATTCCGTTCGTGTGACATCCATTCCATTCCATTCCATTCCGTTCCATTCCATTCCATTCGGGTTGATTCCATTCCATTCCTTTCCATTCCTTTCCATTTAATTCCATTCGTGTTTATTCCATTCCATTCCAATCCATTTGGGTTGATTCCATTCCATTCCATTCCATTTCATTCCATGCCATTCCATTCCATTCTATTCCATTCGGGTTGATTCCATTCCATTCCACTCCATTACATATGACTTGATTCCATTCCATTCCATTCCATTCCATTCGGCTTTATTCCATTCCATTCCATTCCATATCATTCGGGTTGATTCCATTCCATTCCATTCCTTTCCATTCGGGTTGACTCCATTCCAATCCATTCCATTCCAGTCATTTCCATTCCATTCGGATTGATTCCATTCCATTCCATTCCATTCCTTTCCATTCCATTCCATTCGGGTTGATTCCATTCCATTAAATTCCATTCGTTTTGATTCCATTCCATTCCATTCCATTCCATTCCATTCCATTCCATTCGGGTTGATTCCATTCCATTCCATTCCATTCCATTCCATTCCATTCCATTCCATTCCATTCCATTCCATACCATTCCATTCGGGTTGATTCCATTCCATTCCATTCTATTGCTTTCGGGTTCATTCCATTCCATTCCATTCCATTCCTTTCCATTACATATGACTTGATTCCATTCCATTCCATTCCATTCCATTCCATTCCCTTCCATTCCGGCTGATTACATTCCATTCCATTCCTTTCCATTGGTATTGATTCCATTCCATTCCATTCCATTCCATTCCTTTCCATTCCATTCAATTCGGCTTGACTCCATTCCAATCCATTCCATTCCATTCCATTCGTTTTGATTCTGTTCCATTCCATTCCATTCCATTCCATTCGTTTTGATTCCATTCCATTACATTCAATTCCATACGGGTTGATTCCATTCCATTCAATTCCATTCCACTCCATTCCATTCCATTCGATTCCATTCTCGTTGATTCCTTTCCAATTCATTCCATTCCATTCGGGTTATTTCAATTCCATTCCATTCAATTCCACTCGGGTTGATTACATTATATTCCAATCGGGTTGATTCCATTCCATTCCATTCCATTCCATTCGGGTTGATTCCATTCCATTCCAATCCATTCCAATCCATTCGGAATGATTCCATTCCATTCCATTCCTTTCCATTCCTCTCGGGTTGACTCCATTCCATTCCATTCCGTTCCATTACATTCCCTTCCATTCGGGTTTATTCCATTCCATTCCATTCAATTCCATTCCGTTCGTGTTACATCCATTCCATTCCATTCCATTCCGTTCCATTCCATTCCATTCGGGTTGATTCCATTCCATTCCTTTCCATTCCTTTCCATTAAATTCCATTCGTGTTTATTCCATTCCATTCCAATCCATTTGGGTTGATTCCATTCCATTCCATTCCATTTCATTCCATGCCATTCCATTCCATTCTATTCCATTCGGGTTGATTCCATTCCATTCCACTCCATTACATATGACTTGATTCCATTCCATTCCATTCCATTCCATTCGGCTTTCTTCCATTCCATTCCATTCCATTTCATTTGGGTTGATTCCATTCCATTCCATTCCTTTCCATTCGGGTTGACTCCATTCCAATCCATTCCATTCCAGTCATTTCCATTCCATTCGGATTGATTCCATTCCATTCCATTCCTTTCCTTTCCATTCCATTGCATTCGGGTTGATTCCATTCCATTCAATTCCATTCGTTTTGATTCCAATCCATTCCATTCCATTCCATTCCATTCCATTCGGGTTGATTCCATTCCATTCCATTCCATTCCATTCCATTCCATTCCATTCCATACCTTTCCATTCGGGTTGATTCCATTCCATTCCATTCTATTGCATTCGGGTTGATTCCATTCCATTCCATCCCATTCCTTTCCATTACATATGACTTGATTCCATTCCATTCCATTCCATTCCATTCCATTCCATTCCATTCGGGTTGATTCCACTCCATTCCATTCCATTCCATTCCATTTCATTCGGTTTTATTCCATTCCATTCCATTCCATTCCATTCCATTCCATTCCATTCCATTCCATTTCATTGGGGTTGATTCCATTCCATTCCATTCCATTCCATTCCATTCCATTCGGGTTGATTCCACTCCATTCCATTCCATTCCATTCCATTTCATTCGGTTTTATTCCATTCCATTCCATTCCATTCCATTCCATTCCATTCCATTCCATTCCATTCCATTTCATTGGGGTTGATTCCATTCCATTCCATTCCATTCCATTCCATTCCATTCCATTCCATTCCATTCCATACCATTCCATTCGGGTTGATTGCATTCCATTCCATTCTATTGCATTCGGGTTGATTCCATTCCATTCCATTCCATTCCTTTCCATTACATATGACTTGATTCCATTCCATTCCATTCCATTCCATTCCATTCCATTCCATTCCATTCGGGTTGATTCCATTCCATTCCATTCCATTCCATTCCATTTCATTCGGTTTTATTCCATTCCATTCCATTCCATTCCATTCCATTCCATTCCATTCCATTCCATTCCATTCCACTCCATTCCATTCCATTCGGTATGATTCCATTCCATTCCATTCCATTCGGCTTGATTCCATTCCATTCCATTCCATTCCATTCCATTCCATTCCATTCCATTCGTTTTGATTCCATTCCATTCCATTCCATTCCATTCGTTTTGATTCCATTCCATTCCATTCCATTCCATTCGGGTTGATTCCATTCCACTCCATTCCATTCCATTCGATTCCATTCTCGTTGATTCCTTTCCAATCCATTCCATTCCATTCGGGTTATTTCAATTCCATTCCTTTCAATTCCACTCGGGTTGATTACATTTTATTCCATTCGGGTTGATTCCATTCCATTCCATTCCATTCCATTCGGGTTGATTCCATTCCATTCCATTCCATTCCATTCCATTCCATTCCATTCCATTCCATTCCATTGGCAATGATTCCATTCCATTCCATTCCATTCCATTCCGTTACATATGACATGATTCCATTCCATTCCATTCCATTCCATTCCATTCCATTCCATTCCATTCCATTCCATTCCATTCCATTCCATTCCTTTCCATTCGGGTTGATTCCATTGCATTGAATTGCATTCCATTCCATTCAATTCGAGTTGATTCCATTGCATTCTTTCCATTTCATTCGGTTTTATTCCATTCCATTCCATTCAATTCCATTCCATTCCATTCCATTCCATTCCATTCCATTCCATTCGTTTGATTCCGTTCGATTCCGTTCCATTCCATTCGTTTTGATTCCATTACATTTCATTCCATTCAATTCGGGTTGATTCCATTCCATTCAATTCCATTCCACTCCATTCCATTCCATTCGATTCCATTCTCGTTGATTCCATTCCAATCCATTCCATTCCATTCGGGTTATTTCAATTCCATTCCATTCAATTCCACTCGGGTTGATTTCATTATATTCCATTCATGTTGATTCCATTCCATTCCATTCCATTCGGGTTGATTCCATTCCATTCCATTCCATTCCATTCCATTCCATTCCATTCCATTCGGAATGATTCCATTCCATTCCATTCCATTCCATTCCATTCCATTCCATTCCATTCCATTACATCTGACTTGATTCAATTCCATTCCATTCCATTCCTTTCCTTTCCATTCGGGATGATTTCATTGCATTCAATTGCATTCCATTCCATTCCTTTCCATTCCATTCCATTAGGCTTGACTCCATTCCATTCCATTCCATTCCATTCCATTCGTTTTGATTCTGTTCCATTCCATTCCATTCCATTCCATTCCATTCGTTTTGATTCCATTCCATTACATTCCATTCCATACGTGTTGATTCCATTCCATTCAATTCCATTCCACTCCATTCCATTCCATTCGAGTCCATTCTCGTTGATTCCTTTCCAATCCATTCCATTCCACTCGGGTTATTTCAATTCCATTCCATTCAATTCCACTCGGGTTGATTACATTATATTCCATTCGCGTTGATTCCAATCCATTCCATTCCATTCCATTCGGGTTGATTCCATTCCATTCCATTCCATTCCATTCCATTCGGAATGATTCCATTCCATTCCATTCCGTTCCATTCCTCTCGGGTTGACTCCATTCCATTCCATTCCGTTCCATTACATTCCATTCCATTTGGGTTGATTCCATTCCATTCCATTCCATTCCATTCCATTCCATTCCATTCCATTCGTGTTACATCCATTCCATTCCATTCCATTCCATTCAATTCCATTCCATTCGGGTTGATTCCATTCCACTCCTTTCCATTCCTTTCCATTAAATTCCATTCGTGTTTATTCCATTCCATTCCATTCCATTGGGGTTGATTCCATTCCATTCCATTCCATTTCATTCCATGCCATTCCATTCCATTCTATTCCATTCGGGTTGATTCCATTCCAATCCACTCCATTACATATGACTTGATTCCATTCCATTCCATTCCATTCCATTCGGCTTTATTCCATTCCATTCCATTCCATTTCATTCGGGTTGATTCCATTCCATTCCATTCCTTTAAATTCGGGTTGACTCCATTCCAATCCATTCCATTCCAGTCATTTCCATTCCATTCGGATTGATTCCATTCCATTCCATTCCATTCCTTTCCATTCCATTCCATTCGGGTTGATTCCATTCCATTCAATTCCATTCGTTTTGATTCCATTCCATTCCATTCCATTCCATTCCATTCCATTCGGGTTGATTCCCTTCCATTCCATTCCATTCCATTCCATTCCATTCCATTCCATTCCATTCCATTCCATTCCATACCATTCCATTCCATTCCATTCGGGATGATTCCATTCCATTCCATTCCATTATGCTTGATTCCATTCCGCTCCATTCCATTCCATTCCATTCCATTCCATTCCATTCTTTTTGACTCCATTCCATTCCATTCCATTCCATTCGGGTTGATTACATTCCATTCTATTCCTTTCCACTCCATTCCATTCCATTCGATTCCATTCTCGTTGATTCCATTCCATTCCATTGCATTCCTTTCGAGTTATTTCCATTCCATTCCATTCAATTCCACTCGAGTTGATTCTATTATATTACATTCGGGTTGATTCCATTCCATTCCATTCCATTCCATTGGGGTAGATTGATTCCATTCCATTCCATTCCATTCCATTCCATTCCATTCCATTCCATTCCATTCAGGTTACATCCATTCCATTCCATTCCATTCCATTCCATTCGGGTTGTTTCCATTCCATTCCATTCCTTTAGATTCGGGTTGACTCCATTCCATTCCATTCCATTCCATTCCATTCCTTTCCATTCCATTGGGATTGATTCCATTCCATTCCATTCCAGTACATTCCTTTCCATTCCATTCCATTCGGGTTGAATCCATTCCATTCCATTCCATACCATTTGGGTTGATACCATTCCATTCCATTCAATTCCATTTCATTCCATTCGGATTGATTCCATTCCATTCCATTCCATACCATGCCATTCCATTCGTGTTACACCCATTCCATTCCATTCAGGTTACATCCATTCCATTCCATTCCATTCCATTCCATTCCAGTTGATTCCATTCCATTCCATTCCTTTCCATTCGGGTTGACTCCATTCCATTCCATTCCATTCCTTTCCATTCCATTGGGATTGATTCCATTCCATTCCATTCCATTCCATTCCTTTCCATTCCATTCCATTCGGCTTGACTCCATTCCATTCCATTCCACTCCTTTCGTTTTGATTCTGTTCCATTCCATTCCATTCCATTCCATTCGTTTTGATTCCATTCCATTACATTCCATTCCATACGGGTTGATTCCATTCCATTCAATTCCATTCCACTCCATTCCATTCCATTCGATTCCATTCTCGTTGATTCCTTTCCAATCCATTCCATTGCATTCTGGTTATTTCAATTCCATTCCATTCAATTCCACTCGGGTTGATTACATTATATTCCATTCGGGTTGATTCCATTCCATTCCATTCCATTCCATTAGGGTTGATTCCATTCCATTCCATTCCATTCCATTCCATTCCATTCCATTCCATTCCATTCCATTCCATTCCATTCGGAATGATTCCATTCCATTCCATTCCGTTCCATTCCACTCGGGTTGACTCCATTCCATTCCATTCCGTTCCATTACATTCCATTCCATTCGGGTTGATTCCATTCCATTCCATTCCATTCCATTCCGTTCGGGTTACATCCATTCCATTCCATTCCATTCCATTCCATTCCATTCCATTCGGGTTGATTCCATTCCATTCCTTTCCATTCCTTTCCATTAAATTCCATTCGTGTTTATTCCATTCCATTCCATTCCTTTTTGGTTGATTCCATTCCATTCCATTCCATTTCATTCCATGCCATTCCATTCCGTTCAATTCCATTTGGGTTGATTCCATTCCATTCCACTCCATTACATATGACTTGATTCCATTCCATTCCATTCCATTCCATTCGGCTTTATTCCATTCCATTCCATTCCATTTCATTCGGGTTGGTTCCATTCCATTCCATTCCTTTCCATTCGGGTTGACTCCATTCCATTCCATTCCATTCCATTCCTTTCCATTCCATACCATTCGGGTTGGTTCCATTCTCTTCAATTCCATTCGTGTTGATTCCATTCCATTCCGTTCCATTCCATTCCATTCCATTCCATTCCATTCGGGTTGATTCCATTCCATTCCATTCCATTCCTTTCCATACCATTCCATTCGGGTTGATTCCATTCCATTCCATTCTATTGCATTCAGGTTGATTCCATTCCATTCCATTCCATTCCTTTCCATTACATATGACTTGATTCCATTCCATTCCATTCCATTCCATTCCATTCCATTCGGGTTGATTCCATTCCATTCCATTCCATTCCATTCCATTTCATTCGGTTTTATTCCATTCCATTCCATTCCATTCCATTCCATTTCATTCCATTCCATTCCATTCCATTCCATTCCATTCGGTATGATTCCATTCCATTCCATTCCATTCGTCTTGATTCCATTCCATTCCATTCCATTCCATTCCATTGATTCGTTTTGATTCCGTTCCATTCCATTCCATTCCATTCGTTTTGATTCCATTCCATTCCATTCGGGTTGATTCCATTCCACTCCATTCCATTCCATTCGATTCCATTCTCTTTGATTCCATTCCAATCCATTCCATTCCTTTAGAGTTATTTCAATTCCATTCCTTTCAATTCCACTCTGTTTGATTACATTTTATTCCATTCGGGTTGATTGCATTCCATTCCGGTTGATTGCATTCCATTCCATTCCACTCCTTTCGGGTTGATTCCATTCCATTCCATTCCATTCCATTCCTTTCGGGTTGATTCCATTCCATTCCATTCCATTCCATCCCATTCGGAATGATTGCATTCCATTCCATTCCGTTCCATTCCTCTCGGGTTGACTCCATTCCATTCCATTCCGTTCCATTCCATTCCATTCCATTCGGGTTGATTCCATTCCATTCCATTCCATTCCATTCCATTCCATTCCATTCGTGTTACATCCATTCCATTCCATTCCATTCCATTACATTACATTCGGGTTGATTCCATTCCATTCCTTTCCATTCCTTTCCATTAAATTCCATTCGTGTTTATTCCATTCCATTCCATTCCATTCCATTTGGGTTGATTCCATTCCATTCCATTCCATTTCATTCCATGCCATTCCATTCCATTCTATTCCATTCGGGTTGATTCCATTCCATTCCACTCCATTACATATGACTTGATTCCATTCTATTCCATTCCATTCCATTCGGCTTTATTCCATTGCATTCCATTCCATTTCATTCGTGTTGATTCCATTCCATTCCATTCCTTTCCATTCGGGTTGACTCCATTCCAATCCACTCCATTCCAGTCATTTCCATTCCATTCGGATTGATTCCATTCCATTCCATTCCATTCCTTTCCATTCCATTCCATTCGGGTTGATTCCATTTCATTCAATTCCATTCGTTTTGATTCCATTCCATTCCATTCCATTCCATTCCATTCCATTCCATTCCATTCCATTCCATTCCATTCGGGTTGATTCCATTCCATTCCATTCCATTCCATTCCATTCCATTCCATACCATTCCATTCGCGTTGATTCCATTCCATTCCATTCTATTGCATTCGGGTTGATTCCATTCCATTCCATTCCATTCCTTTCCATTACATATGACTTTATTCCATTCCATTCCATTCCATTCCATTCCATTCGATTCCATTCGGGTTGATTCCATTCCATTCCATTCCATTCCATTCCATTTCATTCGGTTTTATTCCATTCCATTCCATTCCACTCCATTCCATTCCATTCCATTCCATTTCATTCCTTTCCATTCCATTCGGTATGATTCCATTCCATTCCATTCCATTCGGCTTGATTCCATTCCATTCCATTCCATTCGTTTTGATTCTGTTCCATTCTATTCCATTCCATTCGTTTTGATTCCATTCCATTCCATTCCATTCCATTCGTGTTGATTCCATTCCACTCCATTCCATTCCATTCGATTCCATTCTCGTTGATTCCATTCCAATCCATTCCATTACATTCGTGTTATTTCAATTCCATTCCTTTCAATTCCACTGGGGTTGATTACGTTTTATTCCATTCGGGTTGATTGCATTCCATTCCATTCCATTCCATTCGGGTTGATTCCATTCCATTCCATTCCATTCCATTCCATTCCATTCCATTCCATTCCATTCCATTCGCAATGATTGCATTCCATTCCATTCCATTCAATTCCATTACATATGACTTGATTCCATTCCATTCCTTTCCATTCGGGTTGATTTCATTGCATTGAATTGCATTCCATTCCATTCAATTCGGGTTGATTCCATTCCATTCCATTCCATTTCATTCGGTTTTATTCCATTCCATTCCATTCAATTCCTTTCCATTCCATTCCATTTCATTCCATCCATTCCATTCTGTATCATTCCATTCCATTCCGTTCCATTAGGCTTGATTCCATTCCATTCCATTCCATTCCATTCCATTCCATTCGTTTTGATTCCGTTCGATTCCGTTCCATTCCATTCGTTTTGATTCCATTACATTCCATTCCATTCAATTCAGGTTGATTCCATTCCATTCAATTCCATTCCACTCCATTCCATTCCATTCGATTCCATTCTCGTTGATTCCATTCCAATCCATTCCATTCCATTCGGGTTATTTCAATTCCATTCCATTCAATTCCACTCGGGTTGATTACATTATATTCCATTCAGGTTGATTCCATTCCATTCCATTCCATTCCATTCGGGTTGATTCCATTCCATTCCATTCCATTCCATTCCATTCCATTCCATTCCATTCCATTCCATTCCATTCCATACCATTCCATTCCATTCCATTCGGGATGATTCCATTCCATTCCATTCCATTATGCTTGATTCCATTCCGCTCCATTCCATTCCATTCCATTCCATTCCATTCCATTCTTTTTGACTCCATTCCATTCCATTCCATTCCATTCGGGTTGATTACATTCCATTCTATTCCATTCCACTCCATTCCATTCCATTCGATTCCATTCTCGTTGATTCCATTCCATTCCATTGCATTCCTTTCGAGTTATTTCCATTCCATTCCATTCAATTCCACTCGAGTTGATTCTATTATATTACATTCGGGTTGATTCCATTCCATTCCATTCCATTCCATTGGGGTAGATTGATTCCATTCCATTCCATTCCATTCCATTCCATTCCATTCCATTCCATTCCATTCAGGTTACATCCATTCCATTCCATTCCATTCCATTCCATTCGGGTTGTTTCCATTCCATTCCATTCCTTTAGATTCGGGTTGACTCCATTCCATTCCATTCCATTCCTTTCCATTCCATTGGGATTGATTCCATTCCATTCCATTCCAGTACATTCCTTTCCATTCCATTCCATTCGGGTTGAATCCATTCCATTCCATTCCATACCATTTGGGTTGATACCATTCCATTCCATTCAATTCCATTTCATTCCATTCGGATTGATTCCTTTCCATTCCATTCCATACCATGCCATTCCATTCGTGTTACACCCATTCCATTCCATTCAGGTTACATCCATTCCATTCCATTCCATTCCAGTTGATTCCATTCCATTCCATTCCTTTCCATTCGGGATGACTCCATTCCATTCCATTCCATTCCTTTCCATTCCATTGGGATTGATTCCATTCCATTCCATTCCATTCCATTCCTTTCCATTCCATTCCATTCGACTTGACTCCATTCCATTCCATTCCACTCCATTCGTTTTGATTCTGTTCCATTCCATTCCATTCCATTCCATTCGTTTTGATTCCATTCCATTACATTCCATTCCATACGGGTTGATTCCATTCCATTCAATTCCATTCCACTCCATTCCATTCCATTCGATTCCATTCTCGTTGATTCCTTTCCAATCCATTCCATTGCATTCTGGTTATTTCAATTCCATTCCATTCAATTCCACTCGGGTTGATTACATTATATTCCATTCGGGTTGATTCCATTCCATTCCATTCCATTCCATTAGGGTTGATTCCATTCCATTCCATTCCATTCCATTCCATTCCATTCCATTCCATTCCATTCCATTCCATTCCATTCCATTCCATTCGGAATGATTCCATTCCATTCCATTCCGTTCCATTCCTCTCGGGTTGACTCCATTCCATTCCATTCCGTTCCATTACATTCCATTCCATTCGGGTTGATTCCATTCCATTCCATTCCATTCCATTCCGTTCGGGTTACATCCATTCCATTCCATTCCATTCCATTCCATTCCATTCCATTCCATTCCATTCCATTCCATTCGGGTTGATTCCATTCCATTCCTTTCCATTCCTTTCCATTAAATTCCATTCGTGTTTATTCCATTCCATTCCATTCCTTTTTGGTTGATTCCATTCCATTCCATTCCATTTCATTCCATGCCATTCCATTCCGTTCAATTCCATTTGGGTTGATTCCATTCCATTCCACTCCATTACATATGACTTGATTCCATTCCATTCCATTCCATTCCATTCGGCTTTATTCCATTCCATTCCATTCCATTTCATTCGGGTTGGTTCCATTCCATTCCATTCCTTTCCATTCGGGTTGACTCCATTCCATTCCATTCCATTCCATTCCTTTCCATTCCATACCATTCGGGTTGGTTCCATTCTCTTCAATTCCATTCGTGTTGATTCCATTCCATTCCGTTCCATTCCATTCCATTCCATTCCATTCCATTCGGGTTGATTCCATTCCATTCCATTCCATTCCTTTCCATACCATTCCATTCGGGTTGATTCCATTCCATTCCATTCTATTGCATTCAGGTTGATTCCATTCCATTCCATTCCATTCCTTTCCATTACATTTGACTTGATTCCATTCCATTCCATTCCATTCCATTCCATTCCATTCGGGTTGATTCCATTCCATTCCATTCCATTCCATTCCATTTCATTCGGTTTTATTCCATTCCATTCCATTCCATTCCATTCCATTTCATTCCATTCCATTTCATTCCATTCCATTCCATTCGGTATGATTCCATTCCATTCCATTCCATTCGTCTTGATTCCATTCCATTCCATTCCATTCCATTCCATTGATTCGTTTTGATTCCGTTCCATTCCATTCCATTCCATTCGTTTTGATTCCATTCCATTCCATTCGGGTTGATTCCATTCCACTCCATTCCATTCCATTCGATTCCATTCTCTTTGATTCCATTCCAATCCATTCCATTCCTTTAGAGTTATTTCAATTCCATTCCTTTCAATTCCACTCTGTTTGATTACATTTTATTCCATTCGGGTTGATTGCATTCCATTCCATTCCACTCCTTTCGGGTTGATTCCATTCCATTCCATTCCATTCCATTCCTTTCGGGTTGATTCCATTCCATTCCATTCCATTCCATCCCATTCGGAATGATTGCATTCCATTCCATTCCGTTCCATTCCTCTCGGGTTGACTCCATTCCATTCCATTCCGTTCCATTCCATTCCATTCCATTCGGGTTGATTCCATTCCATTCCATTCCATTCCATTCCATTCCATTCCATTCGTGTTACATCCATTCCGTTCCATTCCATTCCATTACATTACATTCGGGTTGATTCCATTCCATTCCTTTCCATTCCTTTCCATTAAATTCCATTCGTGTTTATTCCATTCCATTCCATTCCATTCCATTTGGGTTGATTCCATTCCATTCCATTCCATTTCATTCCATGCCATTCCATTCCATTCTATTCCATTCGGGTTGATTCCATTCCATTCCACTCCATTACATATGACTTGATTCCATTCTATTCCATTCCATTCCATTCGGCTTTATTCCATTGCATTCCATTCCATTTCATTCGTGTTGATTCCATTCCATTCCATTCCTTTCCATTCGGGTTGACTCCATTCCAATCCACTCCATTCCAGTCATTTCCATTCCATTCGGATTGATTCCATTCCATTCCATTCCATTCCTTTCCATTCCATTCCATTCGGGTTGATTCCATTCCATTCAATTCCATTCGTTTTGATTCCATTCCATTCCATTCCATTCCATTCCATTCCATTCCATTCCATTCCATTCCATTCCATTCGGGTTGATTCCATTCCATTCCATTCCATTCCATTCCATTCCTTTCCATACCATTCCATTCGGGTTGATTCCATTCCATTCCATTCTATTGCATTCGGGTTGATTCCATTCCATTCCATTCCATTCCTTTCCATTACATATGACTTGATTCCATTCCATTCCATTCCATTCCATTCCATTCGATTCCATTCGGGTTGATTCCATTCCATTCCATTCCATTCCATTCCATTTCATTCGGTTTTATTCCATTCCATTCCATTCCACTCCATTCCATTCCATTCCATTCCATTTCATTCCTTTCCATTCCATTCGGTATGATTCCATTCCATTCCATTCCATTCGGCTTGATTCCATTCCATTCCATTCCATTCGTTTTGATTCTGTTCCATTCTATTCCATTCCATTCGTTTTGATTCCATTCCATTCCATTCCATTCCATTCGTGTTGATTCCATTCCACTCCATTCCATTCCATTCGATTCCATTCTCGTTGATTCCATTCCAATCCATTCCATTACATTCGTGTTATTTCAATTCCATTCCTTTCAATTCCACTGGGGTTGATTACGTTTTATTCCATTCGGGTTGATTGCATTCCATTCCATTCCATTCCATTCGGGTTGATTCCATTCCATTCCATTCCATTCCATTCCATTCCATTCCATTCCATTCCATTCGCAATGATTCCATTCCATTCCATTCCATTCAATTCCATTACATATGACTTGATTCCATTCCATTCCTTTCCATTCGGGTTGATTTCATTGCATTGAATTGCATTCCATTCCATTCAATTCGGGTTGATTCCATTCCATTCCATTCCATTTCATTCGGTTTTATTCCATTCCATTCCATTCAATTCCATTCCATTCCATTCCATTTCATTCCATCCATTCCATTCTGTATGATTCCATTCCATTCCGTTCCATTAGGATTGATTCCATTCCATTCCATTCCATTCCATTCCATTCGTTTTGATTCCGTTCGATTCCGTTCCATTCCATTCGTTTTGATTCCATTACATTCCATTCCATTCAATTCGGGTTGATTCCATTCCATTCAATTCCATTCCACTCCATTCCATTCCATTCGATTCCATTCTCGTTGATTCCATTCCAATCCATTCCATTCCATTCGGGTTATTTCAATTCCATTCCATTCAATTCCACTCGGGTTGATTACATTATATTCCATTCAGGTTGATTCCATTCCATTCCATTCCATTCCATTCGGGTTGATTCCATTCCATTCCATTCCATTCCATTCCATTCCATTCCATTCCATTCCATTAAATTCGGAATGAATCCATTCCATTCCATTCCATTCCATTCCATTCCATTACATATGACTTGATTCCATTCCATTCCTTTCCATTCCTTTCCTTTCCATTCGGCATGATTTCATTGCATTCAATTGCATTCCATTCCATTCCTTTCCATTCCATTCCATTCGGCTTGACTCCATTCCATTCCATTCCATTCCATTCCATTCGTTTTGATTCTGTTCCATTCCATTCCATTCCATTCCATTCGTTTTGATTCCATCCCATTACATTCCATTCCATAAGGGTTGATTCCATTCCATTCAATTCCATTCCACTCCATTCCATTCCATTCGATTCCATTCTCGTTGATTCCTTTCCAATCCATTCCATTGCACTCGGGTTATTTCAATTCCATTCCATTCAATTCCACTCGGGTTGATTACATTATATTCCATTCGGGTTGATTCCATTCCATTCCATTCCATTCCATTCGGGTTGATTCCATTCCATTCCATTCCATTCCATTCCATTCGGAATGATTCCATTCCATTCCATTCCGTTCCATTCTTCTCGGGTTGACGCCATTCTATTCCATTCCGTTCCATTATATTCCATTCCATTCGGGTTGATTCCATTCCATTGCATTCCATTCCATTCCATTCGTGTTACATCCATTCCATTCCATTCCATTCCATTCCATTCCATTCCATTCGGGTTGATTCCACTCCATTCCATTCCATTCCATTCCATTTCATTCGGTTTTATTCCATTCCATTCCATTCCATTCCATTCCATTCCATTCCATTCCATTTCATTGCATACCATTCCATTCGGTATGATTCCATTCCATTCCATTCCATTCGGCTTGATTCCATTCCATACCATTCCATTCCATTCGTTTTGTTTCCGTTCCATTCCATTCCATTCCATTCGTTTTGATTCCATTCCATTCCATTCCATTCCATTCGGGTTGATTCCATTCCACTCCATTCCATTCCATTCGATTCCATTCTCGTTGATTCCATTCCAATCCATTCCATTCCATTCGGGTTATTTCAATTCCATTCCTTTCAATTCCACTCGGGTTGATTACATTTTATTCCATTCTGGTTGATTCCATTCCACTCCATTCCATTCCATTCGGGTTGATTCCATTCCATTCCATTCCATTCCATTCCATTCCATTCCATTCCAGTCCATTCGCAATGATTCCATTCCATTCCATTCCATTCGGGTTGATTCCATTCCATTCCATTCCATTCCTTTCCATTCCCTTCCATTCGTGTTGATTCCATTCCATTCAATTCCATTCGTTTGGATTCCATTCCATTCCATTCCATTCCATTACATTCCATTCCATTGGGGTTGATTCCATTCCATTCCATTCCATTCCATTCCATTCCATTCCATTCCATACCATTCCATTCGGGTTGATTCCATTCCATTCCATTCTATTGCATTCGGGTTGATTCCATTCCATTCCATTCCATTCCTTTCCATTACATATGACTTGATTCCATTGCATTCCATTCCATTCCATTCCATTCGGGTTGATTCCATTCCATTCCATTCCATTCCATTCCATTTCATTCGGTTTTATTCCATTCCATTCCATTCCATTCCATTCCATTCCACTCCATTCCATTCAATTCGGTATGATTCCATTCCATTCCATTCCATTCGGCTTGATTCCATTCCATTCCATTCCATTCCATTCCATTCCATTCCATTCGTTTTGATTCCATTCCATTCCATTCCATTCCATTCGTTTTGATTCCATTCCATTCCATTCCATTCCATTCGGGTTGATTCCATTCCACTCCATTCCATTCCATTCGATTCCATTCTCGTTGATTCCTTTCCAATCCATTCCATTCCATTCGGGTTATTTCAATTCCGTTCCTTTCAATTCCACTCGGGTTGATTACATTTTATTCCATTCGGGTTGACTCCATTCCATTCCATTCCATTCCATTCGGGTTGATTCCATTCCATTCCATTCCATTCCATTCCATTCCTTTCCATTCCATTCCATTCGCAATGATTCCATTCCATTCCATTCCATTCCATTCCATTACATATGACTTGATTCCATTCCATTCCATTCCATTCCATTCCATTCCATTCCATTCCATTCCATTCCTTTCCATTCGGGTTGATTCCATTGCATTGAATTGCATTCCATTCCATTCAATTCGAGTTGATTCCATTCCATTCTTTCCATTTCATTCGGTATTATTCCATTCCATTCCATTCAATTCCATTCCATTCCATTCCATTTGATTCCATTCCATTCCATTCGGTATGATTCCATTCCATTCCATTCCATTAGGCTTGATTCCATTCCATTGCATTCCATTCCATTCCATTCGTTTTGATTCCGTTCGATTCCGTTCCATTCCATTCCATTCGTTTTGATTCCATTACATTCCATTCCATTCAATTCGGGTTGATTCCATTCCATTCAATTCCATTCCACTCCATTCCATTCCATTCGATTCCATTCTCGTTGATTCCATTCCAATCCATTCCATTCCATTCGTGTTATTTCAATTCCATTCCATTCAATTCCACTCGGGTTGATTTCATTATATTCCATTCAGGTTGATTCCATTCCATTCCATTCCATTCGGGTTGATTCCATTCCATTCCATTCCATTCCTTTCCATTCCATTCCATTCCATTCCATTCGGAATGATTCCATTCCATTCCATTCCATTCCATTCCATTCCATTCCATTCCATTCCATTACATCTGACTTGATTCAATTCCATTCCATTCCATTCCTTTCCTTTCCATTCGGGATGATTTCATTGCATTCAATTGAATTCCATTCCATTCCTTTCCATTCCATTCCATTCCATTCGGCTTGACTCCATTCCATTCCATTCCATTCCATTCCATTCGTTTTGATTCTGTTCCATTCCATTCCATTCCATTCCATTCCATTCCATTCGTTTTGATTCCATTCCATTACATTCCATTCCATACGGGTTGATTCCATTCCATTCAATTCCATTCCACTCCATTCCATTCCATTCGATTCCATTCTCGTTGATTCCTTTCCAATCCATTCCATTCCACTCGGGTTATTTCAATTCCATTCCATTCAATTCCACTCGGGTTGATTACATTATATTCCATTCTGGTTGATTCCATTCCATTCCATTCCATTCCATTCGGGTTGATTCCATTCCATTCCATTCCATTCCATTCCATTCCATTCCATACGGAATGATTCCATTCCATTCCATTCCGTTCCATTCCTCTCGGGTTGACTCCATTCCATTCTATTCCGTTCCATTACATTCCATTCCATTCGGGTTGATTCCATTCCATTCCATTCCATTCTATTCCATTCCATTCCATTCCATTCCATTCGTGTTACATCCATTCCATTCCATTCCATTCCATTCCATTCCATTCCATTCGGGTTGATTCCATTCCACTCCTTTCCATTCCTTTCCATTAAATTCCTTTCGTGTTTATTCCATTCCATTCCATTCCATTTGGGTTGATTCCATTCCATTCCATTCCATTTCATTCCATGCCATTCCATTCCATTCTATTCCATTCGGGTTGATTCCATTCCATTCCACTCCATTACATATGACTTGATTCCATTCCATTCCATTCCATTCCATTCGGCTTTATTCCATTCCATTCCATTCCATTTCATTCGGGTTGATTCCATTCCATTCCATTCCTTTAAATTCGGGTTGACTCCATTCCAATCCATTCCATTCCAGTCATTTCCATTCCATTCGGATTGATTCCATTCCATTCCATTCCATTCCTTTCCATTCCATTCCATTCGGGTTGATTCCATTCCATTCAATTCCATTCGTTTTGATTCCATTCCATTCCATTCCATTCCATTCCATTCGGGTTGATTCCCTTCCATTCCATTCCATTCCATTCCATTCCATTCCATTCCATTCCATTCCATTCTTTTTGACTCCATTCCATTCCATTCGGGTTGATTACATTCCATTCTATTCCATTCCACTCCATTCCATTCCATTCGATTCCATTCTCGTTGATTCCATTCCATTCCATTGCATTCCTTTCGAGTTATTTCCATTCCATTCCATTGAATTCCACTCGAGTTGATTCTATTATGTTACATTCGGGTTGATTCCATTCCATTCCATTCCATTCCATTGGCGTAGATTGATTCCATTCCATTCCATTCCATTTCATTCCATTCCATTCCATTCAGGTTACATCCATTCCATTCCATTCCATTCCATTCCATTCGGGTGGTTTCCATTCCATTCCATTCCTTTAGATTCGGGTTGACTCCATTCCATTCCATTCCATTCCATTCCTTTCCATTCCATTGGGATTGATTCCATTCCATTCCATTCCATTCGGCTTGATTCCATTCCATTCCATTCCATTCCATTCCATTCCATTCGGGTTGATTCCATTCCACTCCTTTCCATTCCTTTCCATTAAATTCCATTCGTGTTTATTCCATTCCATTCCATTCCATTTGGGTTGATTCCATTCCATTCCATTCCAATTCATTCCATGCCATTCCATTCCATTCTATTCCATTCGGGTTGATTCCATTCCATTCCACTCCATTACATATGACTTGATTCCATTCCATTCCATTCCATTCCATTCGGCTTTATTCCATTCCATTCCATTCCATTTCTTTCGGGTTGATTCCATTCCATTCCATTCCTTTAAATTCGGGTTGACTCCATTCCAATCCATTCCATTCCAGTCATTTCCATTCCATTCGGATTGATTCCATTCCATTCCATTCCATTCCTTTCCATTCCATTCCATTCGGGTTGATTCCATTCCATTCAATTCCATTCGTTTTGATTCCATTCCATTCCATTCCATTCCATTCCATTCGGGTTGATTCCATTCCATTCCATTCCATTCCATTCCATTCCATTCCATTCCATTCCATACCATTCCATTCCATTCCATTCGGGATGATTCCATTCCATTCCATTCCATTATGCTTGATTCCATTCCTCTCCATTCCATTCCATTCCATTCCATTCCATTCTTTTGACTCCATTCCATTCCATTCCATTCCATTCGGGTTGATTACATTCCATTCTATTCCATTCCACTCCATTCCATTCCATTCGATTCCATTCTCTTTGATTCCATTCCATTCCATTGCATTCCTTTCGAGTTATTTCCATTCCATTCCATTCAATTCCACTCGAGTTGATTCTATTATGTTACATTCGGGTTGATTCCATTCCATTCCATTCCATTCCATTGGGGTAGTTTGATTCCATTCCATTCCATTCCATTTCATTCCATTCCATTCCATTCAGGTTACATCCATTCCATTCCATTCCATTCCATTCCATTCCATTCCATTCGGGTTGTTTCCATTCCATTCCATTCCTTTAGATTCGGGTTGACTCCATTCCATTCCATTCCATTCCATTCCTTTCCATTCCATTGGGATTGATTCCATTCCATTCCATTCCAGTCCATTCCTTTCCATTCCATTCCATTCGGGTTGAATCCATTCCATTCCATTCCATACCATTTGGGTTGATACCATTCCATTCCATTCAATTCCATTCTATTCCATTCGGATTGATTCCATTCCATTCCATTCCATACCATGCCATTCCATTCGTGTTACATCCATTCCATTCCATTCCATTCCATTCCATTCCATTCCATTCCATTCCATTCCATTCCATTCCATTCCGGTTGATTCCATTCCATTCCATTCCTTTCCATTCGGGTTGACTCCATTCCATTCCATTCCATTCCATTCCTTTCCATTCCACTCCATTCCATTCGGGTTGATTCCATTCCATTCCATTCCATTCCATTCGTGTTACATCCATTCCATTCCATTGCATTCCATTCCATTCCATTCCTTTCGGGTTGATTCCAAATCATTCCATTCCATTGCCTTCCATTCCATTCCACTCCATTCCCTTCTTGGTGATTCTATTCCATTCCATTCCATTCCATTCCATTACATATGACTTGATTCTATTCCATTCCATTCCATTCCATTCCATTCCATTCCATTCCATTTCATTCGTGTTGATTCCATTCCATTCAATTCCTTTCCATTCGGGTTGACTCCATTCCAATCCACTCCATTCCAGTCATTTCCATTCCATTCGGATTGATTCCATTCCATTCCATTCCATTCCTTTCCATTTCATTCCATTCGGGTTGATTCCATTCCATTCTATTCAATTCGTTTTGATTCCATTCCATTCCATTCCATTCCATTCCATTCCATTCCATTCCATTCGGGTTGATTCCATTCCATTCCATTCCATTCCATTCCATTCCATTCCATACCATTCCATTCGGGTTGATTCCATTCCATTCCATTCTATTGCATTCGGGTTGATTCTATTCCATTCCATTCCATTCCTTTCCATTACATATGACTTGATTCCATTCCATTCCATTCCATTCCATTCCATTCCATTCCATTCCATTCGGGTTGATTCCATTCCATTCCATTCCATTCCATTCCATTTCATTCGGTTTTATTCCATTCCATTCCATTCCACTCCATTCCATTCCATTCCATTCCATTTCATTCCTTTCCATTCCATTCGGTATGATTCCATTCCATTCCATTCCATTCGGCTTGATTCCATTCCATTCCATTCCATTCGTTTTGATTCTGTTCCATTCTATTCCATTCCATTCGTTTTGATTCCATTCCATTCCATTCCATTCCATTCGTGTTGATTCCATTCCACTCCATTCCATTCCATTCGATTCCATTCTCGTTGATTCCATTCCAATCCATTCCATTACATTCGTGTTATTTCAATTCCATTCCTTTCAATTCCACTCGGGTTGATTACATTTTATTCCATTCGGGTTGATTGCATTCCATTCCATTCCATTCCATTCGGGTTGATTCCATTCCATTCCATTCCATTCCATTCCATTCCATTCCATTCCATTCGCAATGATTCCATTCCATTCCATTCCATTCAATTCCATTACATATGACTTGATTCCATTCCATTCCTTTCCATTCGGGTTGATTTCATTGCATTGAATTGCATTCCATTCCATTCAATTCGGGTTGATTCCATTCCATTCCATTCCATTTCATTCGGTTTTATTCCATTCCATTCCATTCCATTCCATTCCATTCCATTCCATTTCATTCCATTCCATTCCATTCTGTATGATTCCATTCCATTCCATTCCATTAGGCTTGATTCCATTCCATTCCATTCCATTCCATTCCATTCCATTCGTTTTGATTCCGTTCGATTCCGTTCCATTCCATTCGTTTTGATTCCATTACATTCCATTCCATTCAATTCGGGTTGATTCCATTCCATTCAATTCCATTCCACTCCATTCCATTCCATTCGATTCCATTCTCGTTGATTCCATTCCAATCCATTCCATTCCATTCGGGTTATTTCAATTCCATTCCATTCAATTCCACTCGGGTTGATTACATTATATTCCATTCAGGTTGATTCCATTCCATTCCATTCCATTCCATTCGGGTTGATTCCATTCCATTCCATTCCATTCCATTCCATTCCATTCCATTCCATTAAATTCGGAATGATTCCATTCCATTCCATTCCATTCCATTCCATTCCATTACATATGACTTGATTCCATTCCATTCCTTTCCATTCCTTTCCTTTCCATTCGGGATGATTTCATTGCATTCAATTGCATTCCATTCCATTCCTATCCATTCCATTCCATTCGGCTTGACTCCATTCCATTCCATTCCATTCCATTCGTTTTGATTCTGTTCCATACCATTCCATTCCATTACATTCATTTTGATTCCATTCCATTACATTCCATTCCATAAGGGTTGATTCCATTCCATTCAATTCCATTCCACTCTATTCCATTCCATTCGATTCCATTCTCGTTGATTCCTTTCCAATCCATTCCATTGCACTCGGGTTATTTCAATTCCATTCCATTCAATTCCACTCGGGTTGATTACATTATATTCCATTCGGGTTGATTCCATTCCATTCCATTCCATTCCATTCGGGTTGATTCCATTCCATTCCATTCCATTCCATTCCATTCGGAATGATTCCATTCCATTCCATTCCGCTCCATTCTTCTCGGGTTGACGCCATTCTATTCCATTCCGTTCCATTACATTCCATTCCATTCGGGTTGATTCCATTCCATTCCATTCCATTCCATTCCATTCGTGTTACATCCATTCCGTTCCATTCCATTCCATTCCATTCCATTCGGGTTGATTCCACTCCATTCCATTCCATTCCATTCCATTTCATTCGGTTTTATTCCATTCCATTCCATTCCATTCCATTCCATTCCATTCCATTCCATTTCATTGCATACCATTCCATTCGGTATGATTCCATTCCATACCATTCCATTCCATTCGTTTTGTTTCCGTTCCATTCCATTCCATTCCATTCGTTTTGATTCCATTCCATTCCATTCCATTCCATTCGGGTTGATTCCATTCCACTCCATTCCATTCCATTCGATTCCATTCTCGTTGATTCCATTCCAATCCATTCCATTCCATTCGGGTTATTTCAATTCCATTCCTTTCAATTCCACTCGTGTTGATTACATTTTATTCCATTCTGGTTGATTCCATTCCACTCCATTCCATTCCATTCGGGTTGATTCCATTCCATTCCATTCCATTCCATTCCATTCCATTCCATTCCATTCGCAATGATTCCATTCCATTCCATTGCATTCGGGTTGATTCCATTCCATTCCATTCCATTCCTTTCCATTCCCTTCCATTCGTGTTGATTCCATTCCATTCAATTCCATTCGTTTTGATTCCATTCCATTCCATTCCTTTCCATTACATTCCATTCCATTGGGGTTGATTCCATTCCATTCCATTCCATTCCATTCCATTCCATACCATTCCATTCGGGTTGATTCCATTCCATTCCATTCTATTGCATTCGGGTTGATTCCATTCCATTCCATTCCATTCCTTTCCATTACATATGACTTGATTCCATTCCATTCCATTCCATTCCATTCCATTCGGGTTGATTCCATTCCATTCCATTCCATTCCATTCCATTTCATTCGGTTTTATTCCATTCCATTCCATTCCATTCCATTCCATTCCATTCCACTCCATTCCATTCCATTCGGTATGATTCCATTCCATTCCATTCCATTCGGCTTGATTCCATTCCATTCCATTCCATTCCATTCCATTCCATTCCATTCCATTCCATTCGTTTTGATTCCATTCCATTCCATTCCATTCCATTCGTTTTGATTCCATTCCATTCCATTCCATTCCATTCGGGTTGATTCCATTCCACTCCATTCCATTCCATTCGATTCCATTCTCGTTGATTCCTTTCCAATCCATTCCATTCCATTCGTGTTATTTCAATTCCATTCCTTTCAATTCCACTCGGGTTGATTACATTTTATTCCATTCGGGTTGATTCCATTCCATTCCATTCCATTCCATTCGGGTTGATTCCATTCCATTCCATTCAATTCCATTCCATTCCTTTCCATTCCATTCCATTCGCAATGATTCCATTCCATTCCATTCCATTCCATTCCATTCCATTACATATGACTTGATTCCATTCAATTCCATTCCATTCCATTCCATTCCATTCCATTCCTTTCCATTCGGGTTGATTCCATTGCATTGAATTGCATTCCATTCCATTCAATTCGAGTTGATTCCATTCCATTCTTTCCATTTCATTCGGTATTATTCCATTCCATTCCATTCAATTCCATTCCATTCCATTCCATTTGATTCCATTCCATTCCATTCGGTATGATTCCATTCCATTCCATTCCATTAGGCTTGATTCCATTCCATTCCATTCCATTCCATTCCATTCGTTTTGATTCCGTTCGATTCCGTTCCATTCCATTCGTTTTGATTCCATTACATTCCATTCCATTCCATTTGGGTTGATTCCATTCCATTCCATTCCATTTCATTCCATGCCATTCCATTCCATTCTATTCCATTCGGGTTGATTCCATTCCATTCCACTCCATTACATATGACTTGATTCCATTCCATTCCATTCCATTCCATTCGGCTTTATTCCATTCCATTCCATTCCATTTCTTTCGGGTTGATTCCATTCCATTCCATTCCTTTAAATTCGGGTTGACTCCATTCCAATCCATTCCATTCCAGTCATTTCCATTCCATTCGGATTGATTCCATTCCATTCCATTCCATTCCTTTCCATTCCATTCCATTCGGGTTGATTCCATTCCATTCAATTCCATTCGTTTTGATTCCATTCCATTCCATTCCCTTCCATTCCATTCGGGTTGATTCCCTTCCATTCCATTCCATTCCATTCCATTCCATTCCATTCCATTCCATTCCATTCCATTCCATACCATTCCATTCCATTCCATTCGGGATGATTCCATTCCATTCCATTCCATTATGCTTGATTCCATTCCTCTCCATTCCATTCCATTCCATTCCATTCCATTCCATTCTTTTGACTCCATTCCATTCCATTCCATTCCATTCGGGTTGATTACATTCCATTCTATTCCATTCCACTCCATTCCATTCCATTCGATTCCATTCTCTTTGATTCCATTCCATTCCATTGAATTCCTTTCGAGTTATTTCCATTCCATTCCATTCAATTCCACTCGAGTTGATTCTATTATGTTACATTCGGGTTGATTCCATTCCATTCCATTCCATTCCATTGGGGTAGATTGATTCCATTCCATTCCATTCCATTTCATTCCATTCCATTCCATTCAGGTTACATCCATTCCATTCCATTCCATTCCATTCCATTCCATTCCATTCGGGTTGTTTCCATTCCATTCCATTCCTTTAGATTCGGGTTGACTCCATTCCATTCCATTCCATTCCATTCCTTTCCATTCCATTGGGATTGATTCCATTCCATTCCATTCCAGTCCATTCCTTTCCATTCCATTCCATTCGGGTTGAATCCATTCCATTCCATTCCATACCATTTGGGTTGATACCATTCCATTCCATTCAATTCCATTCTATTCCATTCGGATTGATTCCATTCCATTGCATTCCATACCATGCCATTCCATTCGTGTTACATCCATTCCATTCCATTCCATTCCATTCCATTCCATTCCATTCCATTCCATTCCATTCCGGTTGATTCCATTCCATTCCATTCCTTTCCATTCGGGTTGACTCCATTCCATTCCATTCCATTCCATTCCTTTCCATTCCACTCCATTCCATTCGGGTTGATTCCATTCCATTCCATTCCATTCCATTCGTGTTACATCCATTCCATTCCATTGCATTCCATTCCATTCCATTCCTTTCGGGTTGATTCCAAATCATTCCATTCCATTGCCTTCCATTCCATTCCACTCCATTCCCTTCTTGGTGATTCTATTCCATTCCATTCCATTCCATTCCATTACATATGACTTGATTCTATTCCATTCCATTCCATTCCATTCCATTCCATTCCATTCCATTCCATTTCATTCGTGTTGATTCCATTCCATTCAATTCCTTTCCATTCGGGTTGACTCCATTCCAATCCACTCCATTCCAGTCATTTCCATTCCATTCGGATTGATTCCATTCCATTCCATTCCATTCCTTTCCATTCCATTCCATTCGGGTTGATTCCATTCCATTCAATTCAATTCGTTTTGATTCCATTCCATTCCATTCCATTCCATTCCATTCCATTCCATTCCATTCGGGTTGATTCCATTCCATTCCATTCCATTCCATTCCATTCCATTCCATACCATTCCATTCGGGTTGATTCCATTCCATTCCATTCTATTGCATTCGGGTTGATTCTATTCCATTCCATTCCATTCCTTTCCATTACATATGACTTGATTCCATTCCATTCCATTCCATTCCATTCCATTCCATTCGATTCCATTCGGGTTGATTCCATTCCATTCCATTCCATTCCATTCCATTTCATTCGGTTTTATTCCATTCCATTCCATTCCACTCCATTCCATTCCATTCCATTCCATTTCATTCCTTTCCATTCCATTCGGTATGATTCCATTCCATTCCATTCCATTCGGCTTGATTCCATTCCATTCCATTCCATTCGTTTTGATTCTGTTCCATTCTATTCCATTCCATTCGTTTTGATTCCATTCCATTCCATTCCATTCCATTCGTGTTGATTCCATTCCACTCCATTCCATTCCATTCGATTCCATTCTCGTTGATTCCATTCCAATCCATTCCATTACATTCGTGTTATTTCAATTCCATTCCTTTCAATTCCACTCGGGTTGATTACATTTTATTCCATTCGGGTTGATTGCATTCCATTCCATTCCATTCCATTCGGGTTGATTCCATTCCATTCCATTCCATTCCTTTCCATTCCATTCCATTCCATTCGCAATGATTCCATTCCATTCCATTCCATTCAATTCCATTACATATGACTTGATTCCATTCCATTCCTTTCCATTCGGGTTGATTTCATTGCATTGAATTGCATTCCATTCCATTCAATTCGGGTTGATTCCATTCCATTCCATTCCATTTCATTCGGTTTTATTCCATTCCATTCCATTCCATTCCATTCCATTCCATTCCATTCCATTTCATTCCATTCCATTCCATTCTGTATGATTCCATTCCATTCCATTCCATTAGGCTTGATTCCATTCCATTCCATTCCATTCCATTCCATTCCATTCGTTTTGATTCCGTTCGATTCCGTTCCATTCCATTCGTTTTGATTCCATTACATTCCATTCCATTCAATTCGGGTTGATTCCATTCCATTCAATTCCATTCCACTCCATTCCATTCCATTCGATTCCATTCTCGTTGATTCCATTCCAATCCATTCCATTCCATTCGGGTTATTTCAATTCCATTCCATTCAATTCCACTCGGGTTGATTACATTATATTCCATTCAGGTTGATTCCATTCCATTCCATTCCATTCCATTCGGGTTGATTCCATTCCATTCCATTCCATTCCATTCCATTCCATTCCATTCCATTAAATTCGGAATGATTCCATTCCATTCCATTCCATTCCATTCCATTCCATTACATATGACTTGATTCCATTCCATTCCTTTCCATTCCTTTCCTTTCCATTCGGGATGATTTCATTGCATTCAATTGCATTCCATTCCATTCCTATCCATTCCATTCCATTCGGCTTGACTCCATTCCATTCCATTCCATTCCATTCGTTTTGATTCTGTTCCATTCCATTCCATTCCATTACATTCGTTTTGATTCCATTCCATTACATTCCATTCCATAAGGGTTGATTCCATTCCATTCAATTCCATTCCACTCTATTCCATTCCATTCGATTCCATTCTCGTTGATTCCTTTCCAATCCATTCCATTGCACTCGGGTTATTTCAATTCCATTCCATTCAATTCCACTCGGGTTGATTACATTATATTCCATTAGGGTTGATTCCATTCCATTCCATTCCATTCCATTCGGGTTGATTCCATTCCATTCCATTCCATTCCATTCCATTCCATTCGGAATGATTCCATTCCATTCCATTCCGCTCCATTCTTCTCGGGTTGACGCCATTCTATTCCATTCCGTTCCATTACATTCCATTCCATTCGGGTTGATTCCATTCCATTCCATTCCATTCCATTCCATTCGTGTTACATCCATTCCATTCCATTCCATTCCATTCCATTCCATTCGGGTTGATTCCACTCCATTCCATTCCATTCCATTCCATTTCATTCGGTTTTATTCCATTCCATTCCATTCCATTCCATTCCATTCCATTCCATTCCATTCCATTCCATTCCATTCCATTTCATTGCATACCATTCCATTCGGTATGATTCCATTCCATACCATTCCATTCCATTCGTTTTGTTTCTGTTCCATTCCATTCCATTCCATTCGTTTTGATTCCATTCCATTCCATTCCATTCCATTCGGGTTGATTCCATTCCACTCCATTCCATTCCATTCCATTTCATTCCATTCCATTCCATTCTGTATGATTCCATTCCATTCCATTCCATTAGGCTTGATTCCATTCCATTCCATTCCATTCCATTCCATTCCATTCGTTTTGATTCCGTTCGATTCCGTTCCATTCCATTCGTTTTGATTCCATTACATTCCATTCCATTCAATTCGGGTTGATTCCATTCCATTCAATTCCATTCCACTCCATTCCATTCCATTCGATTCCATTCTCGTTGATTCCATTCCAATCCATTCCATTCCATTCGGGTTATTTCAATTCCATTCCATTCAATTCCACTCGGGTTGATTACATTATATTCCATTCAGGTTGATTCCATTCCATTCCATTCCATTCCATTCGGGTTGATTCCATTCCATTCCATTCCATTCCATTCCATTCCATTCCATTCCATTAAATTCGGAATGATTCCATTCCATTCCATTCCATTCCATTCCATTCCATTACATATGACTTGATTCCATTCCATTCCTTTCCATTCCTTTCCTTTCCATTCGGGATGATTTCATTGCATTCAATTGCATTCCATTCCATTCCTATCCATTCCATTCCATTCGGCTTGACTCCATTCCATTCCATTCCATTCCATTCGTTTTGATTCTGTTCCATTCCATTCCATTCCATTACATTCGTTTTGATTCCATTCCATTACATTCCATTCCATAAGGGTTGATTCCATTCCATTCAATTCCATTCCACTCTATTCCATTCCATTCGATTCCATTCTCGTTGATTCCTTTCCAATCCATTCCATTGCACTCGGGTTATTTCAATTCCATTCCATTCAATTCCACTCGGGTTGATTACATTATATTCCATTAGGGTTGATTCCATTCCATTCCATTCCATTCCATTCGGGTTGATTCCATTCCATTCCATTCCATTCCATTCCATTCCATTCGGAATGATTCCATTCCATTCCATTCCGCTCCATTCTTCTCGGGTTGACGCCATTCTATTCCATTCCGTTCCATTACATTCCATTCCATTCGGGTTGATTCCATTCCATTCCATTCCATTCCATTCCATTCGTGTTACATCCATTCCATTCCATTCCATTCCATTCCATTCCATTCGGGTTGATTCCACTCCATTCCATTCCATTCCATTCCATTTCATTCGGTTTTATTCCATTCCATTCCATTCCATTCCATTCCATTCCATTCCATTCCATTCCATTCCATTTCATTGCATACCATTCCATTCGGTATGATTCCATTCCATACCATTCCATTCCATTCGTTTTGTTTCCGTTCCATTCCATTCCATTCCATTCGTTTTGATTCCATTCCATTCCATTCCATTCCATTCGGGTTGATTCCATTCCACTCCATTCCATTCCATTCGATTCCATTCTCGTTGATTCCATTCCAATCCATTCCATTCCATTCGGGTTATTTCAATTCCATTCCTTTCAATTCCACTCGTGTTGATTACATTTTATTCCATTCTGGTTGATTCCATTCCACTCCATTCCATTCCATTCGGGTTGATTCCATTCCATTCCATTCCATTCCATTCCATTCCATTCCATTCCATTCCATTCGCAATGATTCCATTCCATTCCATTGCATTCGGGTTGATTCCATTCCATTCCATTCCATTCCTTTCCATTCCCTTCCATTCGTGTTGATTCCATTCCATTCAATTCCATTCGTTTTGATTCCATTCCATTCCATTCCTTTCCATTACATTCCATTCCATTGGGGTTGATTCCATTCCATTCCATTCCATTCCATTCCATTCCATACCATTCCATTCGGGTTGATTCCATTCCATTCCATTCTATTGCATTCGGGTTGATTCCATTCCATTCCATTCCATTCCTTTCCATTACATATGACTTGATTCCATTCCATTCCATTCCATTCCATTCCATTCGGGTTGATTCCATTCCATTCCATTCCATTCCATTCCATTTCATTCGGTTTTATTCCATTCCATTCCATTCCATTCCATTCCATTCCATTCCACTCCATTCCATTCCATTCGGTATGATTCCATTCCATTCCATTCCATTCGGCTTGATTCCATTCCATTCCATTCCATTCCATTCCATTCCATTCCATTCCATTCCATTCGTTTTGATTCCATTCCATTCCATTCCATTCCATTCGTTTTGATTCCATTCCATTCCATTCCATTCCATTCGGGTTGATTCCATTCCACTCCATTCCATTCCATTCGATTCCATTCTCGTTGATTCCTTTCCAATCCATTCCATTCCATTCGGGTTATTTCAATTCCATTCCTTTCAATTCCACTCGGGTTGATTACATTTTATTCCATTCGGGTTGATTCCATTCCATTCCATTCCATTCCATTCGGGTTGATTCCATTCCATTCCATTCAATTCCATTCCATTCCTTTCCATTCCATTCCATTCGCAATGATTCCATTCCATTCCATTCCATTCCATTCCATTCCATTCCATTACATATGACTTGATTCCATTCAATTCCATTCCATTCCATTCCATTCCATTCCATTCCTTTCCATTCGGGTTGATTCCATTGCATTGAATTGCATTCCATTCCATTCAATTCGAGTTGATTCCATTCCATTCTTTCCATTTCATTCGGTATTATTCCATTCCATTCCATTCAATTCCATTCCATTCCATTCCATTTGATTCCATTCCATTCCATTCGGTATGATTCCATTCCATTCCATTCCATTAGGCTTGATTCCATTCCATTCCATTCCATTCCATTCCATTCGTTTTGATTCCGTTCGATTCCGTTCCATTCCATTCGTTTTGATTCCATTACATTCCATTCCATTCAATTCGGGTTGATTCCATTCCATTCAATTCCATTCCACTCCATTCCATTCCATTCGATTCCATTCTCGTTGATTCCATTCCAATCCATTCCATTCCATTCGTGTTATTTCAATTCCATTCCATTCAATTCCACTCGGGTTGATTTCATTATATTCCATTCAGGTTGATTCCATTCCATTCCATTCCATTCGGGTTGATTCCATTCCATTCCATTCCATTCCTTTCCATTCCATTCCATTCCATTCCATTCGGAATGATTCCATTCCATTCCATTCCATTCCATTCCATTACATCTGACTTGATTCAATTCCATTCCATTCCATTCCTTTCCTTTCCATTCGGGATGATTTCATTGCATTCAATTGCATTCCATTCCATTCCTTTCCATTCCATTCCATTCCATTCGGCTTGACTCCATTCCATTCCATTCCATTCCATTCCATTCGTTTTGATTCTGTTCCATTCCATTCCATTCCATTCCATTCCATTCCATTCCATTCGTTTTGATTCTATTCCATTACATTCCATTCCATACGGGTTGATTCCATTCCATTCAATTCCATTCCACTCCATTCCATTCCATTCGATTCCATTCTCGTTGATTCCTTTCCAATCCATTCCATTCCACTCGGGTTATTTCAATTCCATTCCATTCAATTCCACTCGGGTTGATTACATTATATTCCATTCGGGTTGATTCCATTCCATTCCATTCCATTCCATTCGGGTTGATTCCATTCCATTCCATTCCATTCCATTCCATACGGAATGATTCCATTCCATTCCATTCCGTTCCATTCCTCTCGGGTTGACTCCATTCCATTCCATTCCATTCGGGTTGATTCCATTCCATTCCATTCCATTCCATTCCATTCCATTCCATTCCATTCGTGTTACATCCATTCCATTCCATTCCATTCCATTCCATTCCATTCCATTCCATTCGGGTTGATTCCATTCCACTCCTTTCCATTCCTTTCCATTAAATTCCATTCGTGTTTATTCCATTCCATTCCATTCCATTTGGGTTGATTCCATTCCATTCCATTCTATTTCATTCCATGCCATTCCATTCCATTCTATTCCATTCGGGTTGATTCCATTCCATTCCACTCCATTACATATGACTTGATTCCATTCCATTCCATTCCATTCGTTTTCATTCCATTCCATTCCATTCCATTCCATTCCATTCCATTCGGGTTGATTCCCTTCCATTCCATTCCATTCCATTCCATTCCATTCCATTCTATTCCATTCCATACCATTCCATTCCATTCCATTCGGGATGATTCCATTCCATTCCATTCCATTATGCTTGATTCCATTCCGCTCCATTCCATTCCATTCCGTTCCATTCCATTCTTTTTGACTCCATTCCATTCCATTCCATTCCATTCGGGTTGATTACATTCCATTCTATTCCATTCCACTCCATTCCATTCCATTCGATTCCATTCTCGTTGATTCCATTCCATTCCATTGCATTCCTTTCGAGTTATTTCCATTCCATTCCATTCAATTCCACTCGAGTTGATTCTATTATGTTACATTCGGGTTGATTCCATTCCATTCCATTCCATTCCATTGGGGAAGATTGATTCCATTCCATTCCATTCCATTCCATTCCATTCCATTCCATTCAGGTTACATCCATTCCATTCCATTCCATTCCATTCCATTCGGGTTGTTTCCATTCCATTCCATTCCTTTAGATTCGGGTTGACTCCATTCCATTCCATTCCATTCCATTCCTTTCCATTCCATTGGGATTGATTCCATTCCATTCCATTCCAATCCATTCCTTTCCATTCCATTACATTCGGGTTGAATCCATTCCATTCCATTCCATACCATTTGGGTTGATACCATTCCATTCCATTCAATTCCATTCTATTCCATTCGGATTGATTCCATTCCATTCCATTCCATACCATGCCATTCCATTCGTGTTACATCCATTCCATTCCATTCCATTCCATTCCATTCCATTCCATTCCCTTCCGGTTGATTCCATTCCATTCCATTCCTTTCCATTTGGGTTGACTCCATTCCATTCCATTCCATTCCATTCCTTTCCATTCCACTCCATTCCATTCGGGTTGATTCCATTCCATTCCATTCCATTCCATTCATGTTACTTCCATTCCATTCCATTGCATTCCATTCCATTCCATTCCTTTCGGGTTGATTCCAAATCATTCCATTCCATTGCCTTCCATTCCATTCCACTCCATTCCCTTCTGGGTGATTCTATTCCATTCCATTCCATTCCATTCCATTACATATGACTTGATTCCATTCCATTCCATTCCATTCCATTCCATTCCATTCCATTCGGGTTGATTTCATTGCATTGAATTTCATTCCATTCCATTCAATTCGGGTTGATTCCATTCCATTATTTCCATTTCTCTCGGTTTTATTCCATTCCATTCCATTCCATTCCATTCTCGTTGATTCCATTCCAATCCATTCCATTCCATTCGGGTTATTTCAATTCCATTCCATTCAATTCCACTCGGGTTGATTACATTATATTCCATTCTGGTTGATTCCATTCCATTCCATTTCATTCCATTCGGGTTGATTCCATTCCATTCCATTCCATTCCATTCCATTCCATTCCATTCGGAATGATTCCATTCCATTCCATTCCATTCCATTCCATTCCATTCCATTACATTACATATGACTTGATTCCATTCCATTCCATTCCATTCCTTTCCTTTCCATTCGGGATGATTTCATTGCATTCAATTGCATTCCATTCCATTCCTTTCCATTCCATTCCATTCGGCTTGACTCCATTCCATTCCATTCCATTCCATTCCATTCGTTTTGATTCTGTTCGATTCCATTCCATTCCATTCCATTCGTTTGGATTCCATTCCATTACATTCCATTCCATACGGGTTGATTCCATTCCATTCAATTCCATTCCACTCCATTCCATTCCATTCGATTCCATTCTCGTTGATTCCTTTCCAATTCATTCCATTCCACTCGGGTTATTTCAATTCCATTCCATTCAATTCCACTCGGGTTGATTACATTATATTCCATTCGGGTTGATTCCATTCCATTCCATTCCATTCCATTCGGGTTGATTCCATTCCATTCCATTCCATTCCATTCCATTGCATTCCATTCGGAATGATTCCATTCCATTCCATTCCGTTCCATTCCTCTCGGTTTGACTCCATTCCATTCCATTCCTTTCCATTACATTCCATTCCATTCGGGTTGATTCCATTCCATTCCATTCCATTCCATTCCATTCGTGTTCCATCCATTCCAATCCATTCCATTCCATGCCATTCCATTCGGGATGATTCCATTCCATTCCTTTCCAATCATTTCCATTAAATTCCATTCGTGTTTATTCCATTCCATTCCATTCCATTTGGGTTGATTCCATTCCATTCCATTCTATTTCATTCCATGCCATTCCATTCCATTCTATTCCATTCGGGTTGATTCCATTCCATTCCACTCCATTACATATGACTTGATTCCATTCCATTCCATTCGGATTTATTCCAATCCATTCCATTCGATATCATTCGGGTTGATTCCATTCCATTCCATTCCTTTCCATTCGGGTTGACTCCATTCCAATCCATTCCATTCCAGTCATTTCCATTCCATTCGGATTGATTCCATTCCATTCCATTCCATTCCTTTCCATTCCATTCCATTCGGGTTAATTCCATTCCATTCAATTCCATTCGTTTTGATTCCATTCCATTCCATTCCATTCCATTCCATTCCATTCGGGTTGATTCCCTTCCATTCCATTCCATTCCATTCCATTCCATTCCATTCCATTCCATTCCATACCATTCCATTCGGGTTGATTCCATTCCATTCCATTCTATTGCATTCGGGTTCATTCCATTCCATTCCATTCCATTCCTTTCCATTACATATGACTTGATTCCATTCCATTCCATTCCATTCCATTCCATTCCATTCCATTCCCTTCCATTCCGGTTGATTTCATTCCATTCCATTCCTTTCCATTGGGATTGATTCCATTCCATTCCATTCCATTCCATTCCTTTCCATTCCATTCCATTCGGCTTGACTCCATTCCATTCCATTCCATTCCATTCCATTCGTTTTGATTCTGTTCCATTCCATTCCATTCCATTCCATTCGTTTTGATTCCATTCCATTACATTCCATTCCATACGGGTTGATTCCATTCCATTCAATTCCATTCCACTCCATTCCATTCCATTCGATTCCATTCTCGTTGATTCCTTTCCAATTCATTCCATTCCATTCGGGTTATTTCAATTCCATTCCATTCAATTCCACTCGGGTTGATTACATTATATTCCAATCGGGTTGATTCCATTCCATTCCATTACATTCCATTCGGGTTGATTCCATTCCATTCCAATCCATTCCAATCCATTCGGAATGATTCCATTCCATTCCATTCCGTTCCATTCCTCTCGGGTTGACTCCATTCCATTACATTCCGTTCCATTACATTCCCTTACATTCGGGTTGATCCCATTCCATTCCATTCAATTCCATTCCGTTCGTGTTACATCCATTCCATTCCATTCCATTCCGTTCCATTCCATTCCATTCGGGTTGATTCCATTCCATTCCTTTCCATTCCTTTCCATTAAATTCCATTCGTGTTTATTCCATTCCATTCCAATCCATTTGGGTTGATTCCATTCCATTCCATTCCATTTCATTCCATGCCATTCCATTCCATTCTATTCCATTCGGGTTGATTCCATTCCATTCCACTTCATTACGTATGACTTGATTCCATTCCATTCCATTCCATTCCATTCGGCTTTATTCCATTCCATTCCACTCCATTTCATTCGGGTTGATTCCATTCCATTCCATTCCTTTCCATTCCGGTTGAGTCCATTCCAATCCATTCCATTCCAGTCATTTCCATTTCATTCGGATTGATTCCATTCCATTCCATTCCTTTCCTTTCCATTCCATTGCATTCGGGTTGATTCCATTCCATTCAATTCCATTCGTTTTGATTCCAATCCATTCCATTCCATTCCATTCGGGTTGATTCCATTCCATTCCATTCCATTCCATTCCATTCCATTCCATTCCATTCCATTCCATTCCATACCTTTCCATTCTGGTTGATTCCATTCCATTCCATTCTATTGCATTCGGGTTGATTCCATTCCATTCCATCCCATTCCTTTCCATTACATATGACTTGATTCCATTCCATTCCATTCCATTCCATTCCATTCGGGTTGATTCCACTCCATTCCATTCCATTCCATTCCATTTCATTCGGTTTTATTCCATTCCATTCCATTCCATTCCATTCCATTCCATTCCATTCCATTTCATTGCATACCATTCCATTCGGTATGATTCCATTCCATTCCATTCCATTCCATTCGGCTTGATTCCATTCCATACCATTCCATTCCATTCGTTTTGTTTCCGTTCCATTCCATTCCATTCCATTCGTTTTGATTCCATTCCATTCCATTCCATTCCATTCGGGTTGATTCCATTCCACTCCATTCCATTCCATTCGATTCCATTCTCGTTGATTCCATTCCAATCCATTCCATTCCATTCGGTTTATTTCAATTCCATTCCTTTCAATTCCACTCGGGTTGATTACATTTTATTCCATTCTGGTTGATTCCATTCCATTCCATTCCATTCCATTCCATTCCATTCCATTCCATTCGCAATGATTCCATTCCATTCCATTCCATTCGGGTTGATTCCATTCCATTCCATTCCATTCCTTTCCATTCCCTTCCATTCGTGTTGATTCCATTCCATTCAATTCCATTCGTTTTGATTCCATTCCATTACATTCCATTACATTCCATTCCATTGGGGTTGATTCCATTCCATTCCATTCCATTCCATTCCATTCCATTCCATTCCCTTCCATTCCATACCATTCCATTCGGGTTGATTCCATTCCATTCCATTCCATTCGGGATGATTCCACTCCATTCCTTTCCAATCATTTCCATTAAATTCCATTCGTGTTTATTCCATTGCATTCCATTCCATTTGGGTTGATTCCATTCCATTCCATTCCATTTCATTCCATGCCATTCCATTCCATTCTATTCCATTCGGGTTGATTCCATTCCATTCCACTCCATTACATATGACTTGATTCCTTTCCATTCCATTCCATTCCATTCGGCTTTATTCCAATCCATTCCATTCCATATCATTCGGGTTGATTCCATTCCATTCCATTCCTTTCCATTCGGGTTGACTCCATTCCAATCCATTCCATTCCAGTCATTTCCATTCCATTCGGATTGATTCCATTCCATTCCATTCCATTCCTTTCCATTCCATTCCATTCGGGTTGATTCCATTCCATTCAATTCCATTCGTTTTGATTCCATTCCATTCCATTCCATTCCATTCCATTCCATTCGGGTTGATTCCCTTCCATTCCATTCCATTCCATTCCATTCCATTCCATTCCATTCCATTCCATACCATTCCATTCGGGTTGATTCCATTCCATTCCATTCTATTGCATTCGGGTTCATTCCATTCCATTCCATTCCATTCCTTTCCATTACACATGACTTGATTCCATTCCATTCCATTCCATTCCATTCCATTCCCTTCCATTCCGGTTGATTTCATTCCATTCCATTCCTTTCCATTGGGATTGATTCCATTCCATTCCATTCCATTCCATTCCATTCCTTTCCATTCCATTCCATTCGGCTTGACTCCATTCCATTCCATTCCATTCGTTTTGATTCTGTTCCATTCCATTCCATTCCATTCCATTCGTTTTGATTCCATTCCATTACATTCCATTCCATACGGGTTGATTCCATTCCATTCAATTCCATTCCACTCCATTCCATTCCATTCGATTCCATTCTCGTTGATTCCTTTCCAATTCATTCCATTCCATGCGGGTTATTTCAATTCCATTCCATTCAATTCCACTCGGGTTGATTACATTATATTCCAATCGTGTTGATTCCATTCCATTCCATTCCATTCCATTCGGGTTGATTCCATTCCATTCCAATCCATTCCAATCCATTCGGAATGATTCCATTCCATTCCATTCCGTTCCATTCCTCTCGGGTTGACTCCATTCCATTCCATTCCGTTCCATTACATTCCCTTCCATTCGGGTTGATCCCATTCCATTCCATTCAATTCCATTCCGTTCGTGTTACATCCATTCCATTCCATTCCATTCCGTTCCATTCCATTCCATTCGGGTTGATTCCATTCCATTCCTTTCCATTCCTTTCCATTAAATTCCATTCGTGTTTATTCCATTCCATTCCAATCCATTTGTGTTGATTCCATTCCATTCCATTCCATTTCATTCCATGCCATTCCATTCCATTCTATTCCATTCGGGTTGATTCCATTCCATTCCACTCCATTGCATATGATTTGATTCCATTCCATTCAATTCCATTCGTTTTGATTCCAATCCATTCCTTTCCATTCCATTCCATTCCATTCGGGTTGATTCCATTCCATTCCATTCCATTCCATTCCATTCCATTCCATTCCATACCTTTCCATTCTGGTTGATTCCATTCCATTCCATTCTATTGCATTCGGGTTGATTCCATTCCATTCCATCCCATTCCTTTCCATTACATATGACTTGATTCCATTCCATTCCATTCCATTCCATTCCATTCGGGTTGATTCCACTCCATTCCATTCCATTCCATTCCATTTCATTCGGTTTTATTCCATTCCATTCCATTCCATTCCATTCCATTCCATTCCATTTCATTGCATACCATTCCATTCGGTATGATTCCATTCCATTCCATTCCATTCCATTCGGCTTGATTCCATTCCATACCATTCCATTCCATTCGTTTTGTTTCCGTTCCATTCCATTCCATTCCATTCGTTTTGATTCCATTCCATTCCATTCCATTCCATTCGGGTTGATTCCATTCCACTCCATTCCATTCCATTCGATTCCATTCTCGTTGATTCCATTCCAATCCATTCCATTCCATTCGGTTTATTTCAATTCCATTCCTTTCAATTCCACTCGGGTTGATTACATTTTATTCCATTCGGGTTGATTCCATTCCATTCCATTCCATTCCATTCGGGTTGGTTCCATTCCATTCCATTCCATTCCATTCCATTCCATTCCATTCCATTCCATTCCATTCGCAATGATTCCATTCCATTCCATTCCATTCCATTCCATTACATATGACTTGATTCCATTCCATTCCATTCCATTCCATTCCATTCCATTCCATTCCGTTCCTTTCCATTCGGGTTGATTCCATTGCATTGAATTGCATTCCATTCCATTCAATTCAAGTTGATTCCATTCCATTCTTTCCATTTCATTCGGTTTTATTCCATTCCATTCCATTCAATTCCATTCCATTCCATTCCATTTGATTCCATTCCATTCCATTCGGTATGATTCCATTCCATTCCATTCCATTAGGCTTGATTCCATTCCATTCCATTCCATTCCATTCCATTCCATTCGTTTTGATTCCGTTCGATTCCATTCCATTCCATTCGTTCTGATTCCATCACATTCCATTCCATTCAATTCGGGTTGATTCCATTCCATTCAATTCCATTCCACTCCATTCCATTCCATTCGGTTCCATTCTCGTTGATTCCATTCCAATCCATTCCATTCCATTCGGGTTATTTCAATTCCATTCCATTCAATTCCACTCGGTTTGATTTCATTATATTCCATTCAGGTTGATTCCATTCCATTCCATTCCATTCGGGTTGATTCCATTCTATTCCATTCCATTCCATTCCATTCCATTCCATTCGGAATGATTCCATTCCATTCCATTCCATTCCATTCCATTCCATTACATTCCATTCCATTGGGGTTGATTCCATTCCATTCCATTCCATTCCATTCCATTCCATTCCATTCCATACCATTCCATTCGGGTTGATTCCATTCCATTCAATTCTATTGCATTCGGGTTGATTCCATTCCATTCCATTCCATTCCTTTCCATTACATATGACTTGATTCCATTCCATTCCATTCCATTCCATTCCATTCGGGTTGATTCCATTCCATTCCATTCCATTCCATTCCATTTCATTCGGTTTTATTCCATTCCATTCCATTCCATTCCATTCCATTCCATTCCACTCCATTCCATTCCATTCGGTATGATTCCATTCCATTCCATTCCATTCGGCTTGATTCCATTCCATTCCATTCCATTCCATTCCATTCCATTCGTTTTGATTCCATTCCATTCCATTCCATTCCATTCGTTTTGATTCCATTCCATTCCATTCCATTCCATTCGGGTTGATTCCATTCCACTCCATTCCATTCCATTCGATTCCATTCTCGTTGATTCCTTTCCAATCCATTCCATTCCATTCGGGTTATTTCAATTCCATTCCTTTCAAGTCCACTCGGGTTGATTACATTTTATTCCATTCGGGTTGATTCCATTCCATTCCATTCCATTCCATTCGGGTTGATTCCATTCCATTCCATTCCATTCCATTCCATTCCATTCCATTCCATTCGCAATGATTCCATTCCATTCCATTCCATTCCATTCCATTACATATGACTTGATTCCATTCCATTCCATTCCATTCCATTCCATTCCATTCCATTCCATTCCATTCCATTCCATTCCATTCGGGTTGATTCCATTGCATTGAATTGCATTCCATTCCATTCAATTCGAGTTGATTCCATTCCATTCTTTCCATTTCATTCGGTTTTATTCCATTCCATTCCATTCAATTCCATTCCATTCCATTCCATTTGATTCCATTCCATTCCATTCGGTATGATTCCATTCCATTCCATTCCATTAGGCTTGATTCCATTCCATTCCATTCCATTCGTTTTGATTCCGTTCGATTCCGTTCCATTCCATTCGTTTTGATTCCATTACATTCCATTCCATTCAATTCGGGTTGATTCCATTCCTTTCAATTCCATTCCACTCCATTCCATTCCATTCGATTCCATTCTCGTTGATTCCATTCCAATCCATTCCATTCCATTCGGGTTATTTCAATTCCATTCCAATCAATTCCACTCGGGTTGATTTCATTATATTCCATTCAGGTTGATTCCATTCCATTCCATTCCATTCGGGTTGATTCCATTCCATTCCATTCCATTCCATTCCATTCCATTGCATTCCATTCCATTCCATTCCATTCCATTCGGAATGATTCCATTCCATTCCATTCCATTACATCTGACTTGATTCAATTCCATTCCATTCCATTCCTTTCCTTTCCATTCGGGATGATTTCATTGCATTCAATTGCATTCCATTCCATTACTTTCCATTCCATTCCATTCGTTTTGACTCCATTCCATTCAATTCCATTCCATTCCATTCCATTCCATTCGTTTTGATTCTGTTCCATTCCATTCCATTCCATTCCATTCCATTCGGAATGATTCCATTCCATTCCATTCCATTCCATTCCATTACATCTGACTTGATTCAATTCCATTCCATTCCATTCCTTTCCTTTCCATTCGGGATGATTTCATTGCATTCAATTGCATTCCATTCCATTCCTTTCCATTCCATTCCATTCGTTTTGACTCCATTCCATTCCATTCCATTCCATTCCATTCCATTCCATTCGTTTTGATTCTGTTCCATTCCATTCCATTCCATTCGTTTTGATTCCATTCCATTACATTCCATTCCATACGGGTTGATTCCATTCCATTCAATTCCATTCCACTCCATTCCATTCCATTCGATTCCATTCTCGTTGATTCCTTTCCAATCCATTCCATTCCATTCGGGTTATTTCAATTCCATTCCATTCAATTCCACTCGGTTTGATTTCATTATATTCCATTCAGGTTGATTCCATTCCATTCCATTCCATTCGGGTTGATTCCATTCCATTCCATTCCATTCCATTCCATTCCATTCCATTCCATTCGGAATGATTCCATTCCATTCCATTCCATTCCATTCCATTCCATTCCATTCCATTCCATTACATTCCATTCCATTGGGGTTGATTCCATTCCATTCCATTCCATTCCATTCCATTCCATTCCATTCCATTCCATTCCATTCCATACCATTCCATTCGGGTTGATTCCATTCCATTCCATTCTATTGCATTCGGGTTGATTCCATTCCATTCCATTCCATTCCTTTCCATTACATATGACTTGATTCCATTCCATTCCATTCCATTCCATTCCATTCGGGTTGATTCCATTCCATTCCATTCCATTCCATTCCATTTCATTCGGTTTTATTCCATTCCATTCCATTCCATTCCATTCCACTCCATTCCATTCCATTCGGTATGATTCCATTCCATTCCATTCCATTCGGCTTGATTCCATTCCATTCCATTCCATTCCATTCCATTCCATTCCATTCGTTTTGATTCCATTCCATTCCATTCCATTCCATTCGTTTTGATTCCATTCCATTCCATTCCATTCCATTCGGGTTGATTCCATTCCACTCCATTCCATTCCATTCGATTCCATTCTCGTTGATTCCTTTCCCATCCATTCCATTCCATTCGGGTTATTTCAATTCCATTCCTTTCAATTCCACTCGGGTTGATTACATTTTATTCCATTCGGGTTGATTCCATTCCATTCCATTCCATTCCATTCGGGTTGATTCCATTCCATTCCATTCCATTCCATTCCATTCCATTCGCAATGATTCCATTCCATTCCATTCCATTCCATTCCATTCCATTACATATGACTTGATTCCATTCCATTCCATTCCATTCCATTCCATTCCATTCCATTCCATTCCATTCCATTCCATTCCATTCGGGTTGATTCCATTGCATTGAATTGCATTCCATTCCATTCAATTCGAGTTGATTCCATTCCATTCTTTCCATTTCATTCGGTTTTATTCCATTCCATTCCATTCAATTCCATTCCATTCCATTCCATTTGATTCCATTCCATTCCATTCGGTATGATTCCATTCCATTCCATTCCATTAGGCTTGATTCCATTCCATTCCATTCCATTCGTTTTGATTCCGTTCGGTTCCGTTCCATTCCATTCGTTTTGATTCCATTACATTCCATTCCATTCAATTCGGGTTGATTCCATTCCATTCAATTCCATTCCACTCCATTCCATTCTTTCGATTCCATTCTCGTTGATTCCATTCCAATCCATTCCATTCCATTCGGGTTATTTCAATTCCATTCCAATCAATTCCACTCGGGTTGATTTCATTATATTCCATTCAGGTTGATTCCATTCCATTCCATTCCATTCGGGTTGATTCCATTCCATTCCATTCCATTCCATTCCATTCCATTCCATTCGGAATGATTCCATTCCATTCCATTCCATTCCATTCCATTCCATTCCATTCCATTACATTCCATTCCATTGGGGTTGATTCCATTCCATTCCATTCCATTCCATTCCATTCCATTCCATTCCATACCATTCCATTCGGGTTGATTCCATTCCATTCCATTCTATTGCATTCGGGTTGATTCAATTCCATTCCATTCCATTCCTTTCCATTACATATGACTTGATTCCTTTCCATTCCATTCCATTCCATTCCATTCGGGTTGATTCCATTCCATTCCATTCCATTCCATTCCATTCCATTCGCAATGATTCCATTCCATTCCATTCCATTCCATTCCATTCCATTACATATGACTTGATTCCATTCCATTCCATTCCATTCCATTCCATTCCATTCCATTCCATTCCATTCCATTCGGGTTGATTCCATTGCATTGAATTGCATTCCATTCCATTCAATTCGAGTTGATTCCATTCCATTCTTTCCATTTCATTCGGTTTTATTCCATTCCATTCCATTCAATTCCATTCCATTCCATTCCATTTGATTCCATTCCATTCCATTCGGTATGATTCCATTCCATTCCATTCCATTAGGCTTGATTCCATTCCATTCCATTCCATTCGTTTTGATTCCGTTCGATTCCGTTCCATTCCATTCGTTTTGATTCCATTACATTCCATTCCATTCAATTCGGGTTGATTCCATTCCATTCAATTCCATTCCACTCCATTCCATTCCATTCGATTCCATTCTCGTTGATTCCATTCCAATCCATTCCATTCCATTCGGGTTATTTCAATTCCATTCCAGTGAATTCCACTCGGGTTGATTTCATTATATTCCATTCAGGTTGATTCCATTCCATTCCATTCCATTCGGGTTGATTCCATTCCATTTCATTCCATTCCATTCCATTCCATTCCATTCCATTCCATTCGGAATGATTCCATTCCATTCCATTCCATTCCATTCCATTCCATTACATCTGACTTGATTCAATTCCATTCCATTCCATTCCTTTCCTTTCCATTCGGGATGATTTCATTGCATTCAATTGCATTCCATTCCATTCCTTTCCATTCCATTCCATTCGTTTTGACTCCATTCCATTCCATTCCATTCCATTCCATTCCATTCCATTCGTTTTGATTCTGTTCCATTCCATTCCATTCCATTCCATTCCATTCGTTTTGATTCCATTCCATTACATTCCATTCCATACGGGTTGATTCCATTCCATTCAATTCCATTCCACTCCATTCCATTCCATTCGATTCCATTCTCGTTGATTCCTTTCCAATCCATTCCATTCCACTCGGCTTATTTCAATTCCATTCCATTCAATTCCACTCGGGTTGATTACATTATATTCCATTCGGCTTGATTCCATTCCATTCCGTTCCATTCCATTCGGGTTGATTCCATTCCATTCCATTCCATACGGAATGGTTCCATTCCATTCCATTCCGTTCCATTCCTCTCGGGTTGACTCCATTCCATTCCATTCCGTTCCATTCCATTCCATTCCATTCTGGTTGATTCCATTCCATTCCATTCCATTCCATTCCTTTCCATTCCATTCCATTCGTGTTACATCCATTCCATTCCATTCCATTCCATTCCATTCCATTCCATTCCATTCGGGTTGATTCCATTCCACTCCTTTCCATTCCTTTCCATTAAATTCCATTCGTGTTTATTCCATTCCATTCCATTCCATTTGGGTTGATTCCATTCCATTCCATTCTATTTCATTCCATGCCATTCCATTCCATTCTATTCCATTCGGGTTGATTCCATTCCATTCCACTCCATTACATATGACTTGATTCCATTCCATTCCATTCCATTCCATTCGGCTTTATTCCATTCTATTCCATTCCATTTCATTCGGGTTGATTCCATTCCATTCCATTCCTTTAAATTCGGGTTGAATCCATTCCAATCCATTCCATTCCAGTCATTTCCATTCCATTCGGATTGATTCCATTCCATTCCATTCCATTCCTTTCCATTCCATTCCATTCGGGTTGATTCCATTCCATTCAATTCCATTCGTTTTCATTCCATTCCATTCCATTCCATTCCATTCCATTCCATTCGGGTTGATTCCCTTCCATTCCATTCCATTCCATTCCATTCCATTCCATTCTATTCCATTCCATACCATTCCATTCCATTCCATTCGGGATGATTCCATTCCATTCCATTCCATTATGCTTGATTCCATTCCGCTCCATTCCATTCCATTCCATTCCATTCCATTCTTTTTGACTCCATTCCATTCCATTCCATTCCATTCGGGTTGATTACATTCCATTCTATTCCATTCCACTCCATTCCATTCCATTCGATTCCATTCTCGTTGATTCCATTCCATTCCATTGCATTCCTTTCGAGTTATTTCCATTCCATTCCATTCAATTCCACTCGAGTTGATTCTATTATGTTACATTCGGGTTGATTCCATTCCATTCCATTCCATTCCATTGGGGAAGATTGATTCCATTCCATTCCATTCCATTCCATTCCATTCCATTCCATTCAGGTTACATCCATTCCATTCCATTCCATTCCATTCCATTCGGGTTGTTTCCATTCCATTCCATTCCTTTAGATTCGGGTTGACTCCATTCCATTCCATTCCATTCCATTCCTTTCCATTCCATTGGGATTGATTCCATTCCATTCCATTCCAATCCATTCCTTTCCATTCCATTACATTCGGGTTGAATCCATTCCATTCCATTCCATACCATTTGGGTTGATACCATTCCATTCCATTCAATTCCATTCTATTCCATTCGGATTGATTCCATTCCATTCCATTCCATACCATGCCATTCCATTCGTGTTACATCCATTCCATTCCATTCCATTCCATTCCATTCCATTCCATTCCATTCCATTCCGGTTGATTCCATTCCATTCCATTCCTTTCCATTCGGGTTGACTCCATTCCATTCCATTCCATTCCATTCCTTTCCATTCCACTCCATTCCATTCGGGTTGATTCCATTCCATTCCATTCCATTCCATTCGTGTTACATCCATTCCATTCCATTGCATTCCATTGCATTCCATTCCTTTCGGGTTGATTCCAAATCATTCCATTCCATTGCCTTCCATTCCATTCCACTCCATTCCCTTCTGGGTGATTCTATTCCATTCCATTCCATTCCATTCCATTACATATGACTTGATTCCATTCCATTCCATTCCATTCCATTCCATTCCATTCCATTCGGGTTGATTTCATTGCATTGAATTTCATTCCATTCCATTCAATTCGGGTTGATTCCATTCCATTATTTCCATTTCACTCGGTTTTATTCCATTCCATTCCATTCCATTCCATTCTCGTTGATTCCATTCCAATCCATTCCATTCCATTCGGGTTATTTCAATTCCATTCCATTCAATTCCACTCGGGTTGATTACATTATATTCCATTCTGGTTGATTCCATTCCATTCCATTTCATTCCATTCGGGTTGATTCCATTCCATTCCATTCCATTCCATTCCATTCCATTCCATTCCATTCCATTCCATTCGGAATGATTCCATTCCATTCCATTCCATTCCATTCCATTCCATTCCATTCCATTACATTACATATGACTTGATTCCATTCCATTCCATTCCATTCCTTTCCTTTCCATTCGGGATGATTTCATTGCATTCAATTGCATTCCATTCCATTCCTTTCCATTCCATTCCATTCGGCTTGACTCCATTCCATTCCATTCCATTCCATTCCATTCGTTTTGATTCTGTTCGATTCCATTCCATTCCATTCCATTCGTTTTGATTCCATTCCATTACATTCCATTCCATACGGGTTGATTCCATTCCATTCAATTCCATTCCACTCCATTCCATTCCATTCGATTCCATTCTCGTTGATTCCTTTCCAATTCATTCCATTCCACTCGGGTTATTTCAATTCCATTCCATTCAATTCCACTCGGGTTGATTACATTATATTCCATTCGGGTTGATTCCATTCCATTCCATTCCATTCCATTCGGGTTGATTCCATTCCATTCCATTCCATTCCATTCCATTGCATTCCATTCGGAATGATTCCATTCCATTCCATTCCGTTCCATTCCTCTCGGTTTGACTCCATTCCATTCCATTCCTTTCCATTACATTCCATTCCATTCGGGTTGATTCCATTCCATTCCATTCCATTCCATTCCATTCCATTCGTGTTCCATCCATTCCAATCCATTCCATTCCATTCCATTCCATTCGGGATGATTCCATTCCATTCCTTTCCAATCATTTCCATTAAATTCCTTTCGTGTTTATTCCATTCCATTCCATTCCATTAGGGTTGATTCCATTCCATTCCATTCTATTTCATTCCATGCCATTCCATTCCATTCTATTCCATTCGGGTTGATTCCATTCCATTCCACTCCATTACATATGACTTGATTCCATTCCATTCCATTCGGATTTATTCCAAACCATTCCATTCGATATCATTCGGGTTGATTCCATTCCATTCCATTCCTTTCCATTCGGGTTGACTCCATTCCAATCCATTCCATTCCAGTCATTTCCATTCCATTCGGATTGATTTCATTCCATTCCATTCCATTCCTTTCCATTCCATTCCATTCGGGTTAATTCCATTCCATTCAATTCCATTCGTTTTGATTCCATTCCATTCCATTCCATTCCATTCCATTCCATTCGGGTTGATTCCCTTCCATTCCATTCCATTCCATTCCATTCCATTCCATTCCATTCCATTCCATTCCATACCATTCCATTCGGGTTGATTCCATTCCATTCCATTCTATTGCATTCGGGTTCATTCCATTCCATTCCATTCCATTCCTTTCCATTACATATGACTTGATTCCATTCCATTCCATTCCATTCCATTCCATTCCATTCCATTCCATTCCCTTCCATTCCGGTTGATTTCATTCCATTCCATTCCTTTCCATTGGGATTGATTCCATTCCATTCCATTCCATTCCATTCCTTTCCATTCCATTCCATTCGGCTTGACTCCATTCCATTCCATTCCATTCCATTCCATTCGTTTTGATTCTGTTCCATTCCATTCCATTCCATTCCATTCGTTTTGATTCCATTCCATTACATTCCATTCCATACGGGTTGATTCCATTCCATTCAATTCCATTCCACTCCATTCCATTCCATTCGATTCCATTCTCGTTGATTCCTTTCCAATTCATTCCATTCCATTCGGGTTATTTCAATTCCATTCCATTCAATTCCACTCGGGTTGATTACATTATATTCCAATCGGGTTGATTCCATTCCATTCCATTACATTCCATTCGGGTTGATTCCATTCCATTCCAATGCATTCCAATCCATTCGGAATGATTCCATTCCATTCCATTCCGTTCCATTCCTCTCGGGTTGACTCCATTCCATTACATTCCGTTCCATTACATTCCCTTCCATTCGGGTTGATCCCATTCCATTCCATTCAATTCCATTCCGTTCGTGTTACATCCATTCCATTCCATTCCATTCCGTTCCATTCCATTCCATTCGGGTTGATTCCATTCCATTCCTTTCCATTCCTTTCCATTAAATTCCATTCGTGTTTATTCCATTCCATTCCAATCCATTTGGGTTGATTCCATTCCATTCCATTCCATTTCATTCCATGCCATTCCATTCCATTCTATTCCATTCGGGTTGATTCCATTCCATTCCACTCCATTACGTATGACTTGATTCCATTCCATTCCATTCCATTCCATTCGGCTTTATTCCATTCCATTCCACTCCATTTCATTCGGGTTGATTCCATTCCATTCCATTCCTTTCCATTCCGGTTGAGTCCATTCCAATCCATTCCATTCCAGTCATTTCCATTTCATTCGGATTGATTCCATTTCATTCCATTCCTTTCATTTCCATTCCATTGCATTCGGGTTGATTCCATTCCATTCAATTCCATTCGTTTTGATTCCAATCCATTCCATTCCATTCCATTCGGGTTGATTCCATTCCATTCCATTCCATTCCATTCCATTCCATTCCATTCCATTCCATTCCACTCCATACCTTTCCATTCTGGTTGATTCCATTCCATTCCATTCTATTGCATTCGGGTTGATTCCATTCCATTCCATCCCATTCCTTTCCATTACATATGACTTGATTCCATTCCATTCCATTCCATTCCATTCCATTCGGGTTGATTCCACTCCATTCCATTCCATTCCATTCCATTTCATTCGGTTTTATTCCATTCCATTCCATTCCATTCCATTCCATTCCATTCCATTTCATTGCATACCATTCCATTCGGTATGATTCCATTCCATTCCATTCCATTCCATTCGGCTTGATTCCATTCCATACCATTCCATTCCATTCGTTTTGTTTCCGTTCCATTCCATTCCATTCCATTCGTTTTGATTCCATTCCATTCCATTCCATTCCATTCGGGTTGATTCCATTCCACTCCATTCCATTCCATTCGATTCCATTCTCGTTGATTCCATTCCAATCCATTCCATTCCATTCGGTTTATTTCAATTCCATTCCTTTCAATTCCACTCGGGTTGATTACATTTTATTCCATTCGGGTTGATTCCATTCCATTCCATTCCATTCCATTCGGGTTGATTCCATTCCATTCCATTCCATTCCATTCCATTCCATTCCATTCCATTCGCAATGATTCCATTCCATTCCATTCCATTCCATTCCATTACATATGACTTGATTCCATTCCATTCCATTCCATTCCATTCCATTCCATTCCGTTCCTTTCCATTCGGGTTGATTCCATTGCATTGAATTGCATTCCATTCCATTCAATTCAAGTTGATTCCATTCCATTCTTTCCATTTCATTCGGTTTTATTCCATTCCATTCCATTCAATTCCATTCCATTCCATTCCATTTGATTCCATTCCATTCCATTCGGTATGATTCCATTCCATTCCATTCCATTAGGCTTGATTCCATTCCATTCCATTCCATTCCATTCCATTCCATTCGTTTTGATTCCGTTCGATTCCATTCCATTCCATTCGTTCTGATTCCATCACATTCCATTCCATTCAATTCGGGTTGATTCCATTCCATTCAATTCCATTCCACTCCATTCCATTCCATTCGGTTCCATTCTCGTTGATTCCATTCCAATCCATTCCATTCCATTCGGGTTATTTCAATTCCATTCCATTCAATTCCACTCGGTTTGATTTCATTATATTCCATTCAGGTTGATTCCATTCCATTCCATTCCATTCGGGTTGATTCCATTCCATTCCATTCCATTCCATTCCATTCCATTCCATTCGGAATGATTCCATTCCATTCCATTCCATTCCATTCCATTCCATTCCATTACATTCCATTCCATTGGGGTTGATTCCATTCCATTCCATTCCATTCCATTCCATTCCATTCCATACCATTCCATTCGGGTTGATTCCATTCCATTCAATTCTATTGCATTCGGGTTGATTCCATTCCATTCCATTCCATTCCTTTCCATTACATATGACTTGATTCCATTCCATTCCATTCCATTCCATTCCATTCGGGTTGATTCCATTCCATTCCATTCCATTCCATTCCATTTCATTCGGTTTTATTCCATTCCATTCCATTCCATTCCATTCCATTCCATTCCATTCGGGTTGATTCCATTGCATTGAATTGCATTCCATTCCATTCAATTCGAGTTGATTCCATTCCATTCTTTCCATTTCATTCGGTTTTATTCCATTCCATTCCATTCAATTCCATTCCATTCCATTCCATTTGATTCCATTCCATTCCATTCGGTATGATTCCATTCCATTCCATTCCATTAGGCTTGATTCCATTCCATTCCATTCCATTCGTTTTGATTCCGTTCGATTCCGTTCCATTCCATTCGTTTTGATTCCATTACATTCCATTCCATTCAATTCGGGTTGATTACATTCCATTCAATTCCATTCCACTCCATTCCATTCTTTCGATTCCATTCTCGTTGATTCCATTCCAATCCATTCCATTCCATTCGGGTTATTTCAATTCAATTCCAATCAATTCCACTCGGGTTGATTTCATTATATTCCATTCAGGTTGATTCCATTCCATTCCATTCCATTCGGGATGATTCCATTCCATTCCATTCCATTCCATTCCATTCCATTCCATTCCATTCCATTCGGAATGATTCCATTCCATTCCATTCCATTCCATTCCATTCCATTCCATTCCATTCCATTACATTCCATTCCATTGGGGTTGATTCCATTCCATTCCATTCCATTCCATTCCATTCCATACCATTCCATTCGGGTTGATTCCATTCCATTCCATTCTATTGCATTCGGGTTGATTCAATTCCATTCCATTCCATTCCTTTCCATTACATATGACTTGATTCCATTCCATTCCATTCCATTCCATTCCATTCGGGTTGATTCCATTCCATTCCATTCCATTCCATTCCATTCCATTTCATTCGGTTTTATTCCATTCCATTCCATTCCATTCCATTCCATTCCATTCCACTCCATTCCATTCCATTCGGTATGATTCCATTCCATTCCATTCCATTCGGCTTGATTCCATTCCATTCCATTCCATTCCATTCCATTCCATTCGTTTTGATTCCATTCCATTCCATTCCATTCCATTCGTTTTGATTCCATTCCATTCCATTCCATTCCATTCGGGTTGATTCCATTCCACTCCATTCCATTCCATTCGATTCCATTCTCGTTGATTCCTTTCCCATCCATTCCATTCCATTCGGGTTATTTCAATTCCATTCCTTTCAATTCCACTCGGGTTGATTACATTTTATTCCATTCGGGTTGATTCCATTCCATTCCATTCCATTACATTCGGGTTGATTCCATTCAATTCCATTCCATTCCATTCCATTCCATTCGCAATGATTCCATTCCATTCCATTCCATTCCATTCCATTCCATTACATATGACTTGATTCCATTCCATTCCATTCCATTCCATTCCATTCCATTCCATTCCATTCCATTCCATTCCATTCGGGTTGATTCCATTGCATTGAATTGCATTCCATTCCATTCAATTCGAGTTGATTCCATTCCATTCTTTCCATTTCATTCGGTTTTATTCCATTCCATTCCATTCCATTCCATTCCATTCCATTCCATTTGATTCCATTCCATTCCATTCGGTATGATTCCATTCCATTCCATTCCATTAGGCTTGATTCCATTCCATTCCATTCCATTCGTTTTGATTCCGTTCGATTCCGTTCCATTCCATTCGTTTTGATTCCATTACATTCCATGCCATTCAATTCGGGTTGATTCCATTCCATTCAATTCCATTCCACTCCATTCCATTCCATTCGATTCCATTCTCGTTGATTCCATTCCAATCCATTCCATTCCATTCGTGTTATTTCAATTCCATTCCAGTCAATTCCACTCGGGTTGATTTCATTATATTCCATTCAGGTTGATTCCATTCCATTCCATTCCATTCGGGTTGATTCCATTCCATTCCATTCCATTCCATTCCATTCCATTCCATTCCATTCCATTCCATTCCATTCGGAATGATTCCATTCCATTCCATTCCATTCCATTCCATTACATCTGACTTGATTCAATTCAATTCCATTCCATTCCTTTCTTTCCATTCGGGATGATTTCATTGCATTCAATTGCATTCCATTCCATTCCATTCCATTCCATTCGTTTTGATTCCATTCCATTCCATTCCATTCCATTCGTTTTGATTCCATTCCATTCCATTCCATTCCATTCGGATTGATTCCATTCCACTCCATTCCATTCCATTCGATTCCATTCTCGTTGATTCCTTTGCAATCCATTCCATTCCATTCGGGTTATTTGAATTCCATTCCTTTCAATTCCACTCGGGTTGATTACATTTTATTCCATTCGGGTTGATTCCATTCCATTCCATTCCATTCCATTCGGGTTGATTCCATTCCATTCCATTCCATTCCATTCGATTCCATTCGCAATGATTCCATTCCATTCCATTCCATTCCATTCCATTCCATTACATATGACTTGATTCCATTCCATTCCATTCCATTCCATTCCATTCCATTCCATTCCATTCCATTCCATTCCATTCCATTCGGGTTGATTCCATTGCATTGAATTGCATTCCATTCCATTCAATTCGAGTTGATTCCATTCCATTCTTTCCATTTCATTCGGTTTTATTCCATTCCATTCCATTCAATTCCATTCCATTCCATTCCATTTGATTCCATTCCATTCCATTCGGTATGATTCCATTCCATTCCATTCCATTAGGCTTGATTCCATTCCATTCCATTCCATTCGTTTTGATTCCGTTCGATTCCGTTCCATTCCATTCGTTTTGATTCCATTACATTCCATTCCATTCAATTCGGGTTGATTACATTCCATTCAATTCCATTCCACTCCATTCCATTCTTTCGATTCCATTCTCGTTGATTCCATTCCAATCCATTCCATTCCATTCGGGTTATTTCAATTCAATTCCAATCAATTCCACTCGGGTTGATTTCATTATATTCCATTCAGGTTGATTCCATTCCATTCCATTCCATTCGGGATGATTCCATTCCATTCCATTCCATTCCATTCCATTCCATTCCATTCCATTCCATTCGGAATGATTCCATTCCATTCCATTCCATTCCATTCCATTCCATTCCATTCCATTCCATTACATTCCATTCCATTGGGGTTGATTCCATTCCATTCCATTCCATTCCATTCCATTCCATACCATTCCATTCGGGTTGATTCCATTCCATTCCATTCTATTGCATTCGGGTTGATTCAATTCCATTCCATTCCATTCCTTTCCATTACATATGACTTGATTCCATTCCATTCCATTCCATTCCATTCCATTCGGGTTGATTCCATTCCATTCCATTCCATTCCATTCCATTCCATTTCATTCGGTTTTATTCCATTCCATTCCATTCCATTCCATTCCATTCCATTCCACTCCATTCCATTCCATTCGGTATGATTCCATTCCATTCCATTCCATTCGGCTTGATTCCATTCCATTCCATTCCATTCCATTCCATTCCATTCGTTTTGATTCCATTCCATTCCATTCCATTCCATTCGTTTTGATTCCATTCCATTCCATTCCATTCCATTCGGGTTGATTCCATTCCACTCCATTCCATTCCATTCGATTCCATTCTCGTTGATTCCTTTCCCATCCATTCCATTCCATTCGGGTTATTTCAATTCCATTCCTTTCAATTCCACTCGGGTTGATTACATTTTATTCCATTCGGGTTGATTCCATTCCATTCCATTCCATTACATTCGGGTTGATTCCATTCAATTCCATTCCATTCCATTCCATTCCATTCGCAATGATTCCATTCCATTCCATTCCATTCCATTCCATTCCATTACATATGACTTGATTCCATTCCATTCCATTCCATTCCATTCCATTCCATTCCATTCCATTCCATTCCATTCCATTCGGGTTGATTCCATTGCATTGAATTGCATTCCATTCCATTCAATTCGAGTTGATTCCATTCCATTCTTTCCATTTCATTCGGTTTTATTCCATTCCATTCCATTCCATTCCATTCCATTCCATTCCATTTGATTCCATTCCATTCCATTCGGTATGATTCCATTCCATTCCATTCCATTAGGCTTGATTCCATTCCATTCCATTCCATTCGTTTTGATTCCGTTCGATTCCGTTCCATTCCATTCGTTTTGATTCCATTACATTCCATGCCATTCAATTCGGGTTGATTCCATTCCATTCAATTCCATTCCACTCCATTCCATTCCATTCGATTCCATTCTCGTTGATTCCATTCCAATCCATTCCATTCCATTCGTGTTATTTCAATTCCATTCCAGTCAATTCCACTCGGGTTGATTTCATTATATTCCATTCAGGTTGATTCCATTCCATTCCATTCCATTCGGGTTGATTCCATTCCATTCCATTCCATTCCATTCCATTCCATTCCATTCCATTCCATTCCATTCCATTCGGAATGATTCCATTCCATTCCATTCCATTCCATTCCATTACATCTGACTTGATTCAATTCAATTCCATTCCATTCCTTTCCTTTCCATTCGGGATGATTTCATTGCATTCAATTGCATTCCATTCCATTCCTTTCCATTCCATTCCATTCGTTTTGACTCCATTCCATTCCATTCCATTCCATTCCATTCCATTCCATTCCATTCGTTTTGATTCTGTTCCATTCCATTCCATTCCATTCCATTCCATTCGTTTTGATTCCATTCCATTACATTCCATTCCATACGGGTTGATTCCATTCCATTCAATTCCATTCCACTCCATTCCATTCCATTCGATTCCATTCTCGTTGATTCCTTTCCAATCCATTCCATTCCACTCGGGTTATTTCAATTCCATTCCATTCAATTCCACTCGGGTTGATTACATTATATTCCATTCGGGTTGATTCCATTCCATTCTGTTCCATTCCATTCGGGTTGATTCCATTCCATTCCATTCCATACGGAATGGTTCCATTCCATTCCATTCCGTTCCATTCCTCTCGGGTTGACTCCATTCCATTCCATTCCGTTCCATTACATTCCATTCCATTCGTGTTGATTCCATTCCATTCCATTCCATTCCATTCCATTCGTGTTACATCCATTCCATTCCATTCCATTCCATTCCATTCGGGTTGATTCCATTCCACTCCTTTCCATTCCTTTCCATTAAATTCCATTCGTGTTTATTCCATTCCATTCCATTCCATTTGGGTTGATTCCATTCCATTCCATTCCATTTCATTCCATGCCATTCCATTCCATTCTATTCCATTCGGGTTCATTCCATTCCATTCCACTCCATTACATATGACTTGATTCCATTCCATTCCATTCCATTCCATTCGGCTTTATTCCATTCCATTCCATTCCATTCCATTCGGGTTGATTCCATTCCATTCCATTCCATTCCATTCCATTCCATTCCATTCGCAATGATTCCATTCCATTCCATTCCATTCCATTCCATTCCATTCCATTACATATGACTTGATTCCATTCCATTCCATTCCATTCCATTCCATTCCATTCCATTCCATTCCATTCCATTCCATTCGGGTTGATTCCATTGCATTGAATTGCATTCCATTCCATTCAATTCGTGTTGATTCCATTCCATTCTTTCCATTTCATTCGGTTTTATTCCATTCCATTCCATTCAATTCCATTCCATTCCATTCCATTTGATTCCATTCCATTCCATTCGGTATGATTCCATTCCATTCCATTCCATTAGGCTTGATTCCATTCCATTCCATTCCATTCGTTTTGATTCCGTTCGATTCCGTTCCATTCCATTCGTTTTGATTCCATTACATTCCATTCCATTCAATTCGGGTTGATTCCATTCCATTCAATTCCATTCCACTCCATTCCATTCCATTCGATTCCATTCTCGTTGATTCCATTCCAATCCATTCCATTCCATTCGGGTTATTTCAATTCCATTCCAATCAATTCCACTCGGGTTGATTTCATTATATTCCATTCAGGTTGATTCCATTCCATTCCATTCCATTCGGGTTGATTCCATTCCATTCCATTCCATTCCATTCCATTCCATTCCATTCGGAATGATTCCATTCCATTCCATTCCATTCCATTCCATTCCATTCCATTCCATTACATTCCATTCCATTGGGGTTGATTCCATTCCATTCCATTCCATTCCATTCCATTCCATTCCATTCCATTCCATTCCATTCCATACCATTCCATTCGGGTTGATTCCATTCCATTCCATTCTATTGCATTCGGGTTGATTCCATTCCATTCCATTCCATTCCTTTCCATTACATATGACTTGATTCCATTCCATTCCATTCCATTCCATTCCATTCGGGTTGATTCCATTCCATTCCATTCCATTCCATTCCATTTCATTCGGTTTTATTCCATTCCATTCCATTCCATTCCATTCCATTCCATTCCATTCCATTCCACTCCATTCCATTCCATTCGGTATGATTCCATTCCATTCCATTCCATTCGGCTTGATTCCATTCCATTCCATTCCATTCCATTCCATTCCATTCCATTCCATTCGTTTTGATTCCATTCCATTCCATTCCATTCCATTCGTTTTGATTCCATTCCATTCCATTCCATTCCATTCGGGTTGATTCCATTCCACTCCATTCCATTCCATTCGATTCCATTCTCGTTGATTCCTTTCCCATCCATTCCATTCCATTCGGGTTATTTCAATTCCATTCCTTTCAATTCCACTCGGGTTGATTACATTTTATTCCATTCGGGTTGATTCCATTCCATTCCATTCCATTCCATTCGGGTTGATTCCATTCCATTCCATTCCATTCCATTCCATTCCATTCCATTCCATTCCATTCCATTCGCAATGATTCCATTCCATTCCATTCCATTCCATTCCATTACATATGACTTGATTCCATTCCATTCCATTCCATTCCATTCCATTCCATTCCATTCCATTCCATTCCATTCGGGTTGATTCCATTGCATTGAATTGCATTCCATTCCATTCAATTCGAGTTGATTCCATTCCATTCTTTCCATTTCATTCGGTTTTATTCCATTCCATTCCATTCAATTCCATTCCATTCCATTCCATTTGATTCCATTCCATTCCATTCGGTATGATTCCATTCCATTCCATTCCATTAGGCTTGATTCCATTCCATTCCATTCCATTCGTTTTGATTCCGTTCGATTCCGTTCCATTCCATTCGTTTTGATTCCATTACATTCCATTCCATTCAATTCGGGTTGATTCCATTCCATTCAATTCCATTCCACTCCATTCCATTCCATTCGATTCCATTCTCGTTGATTCCATTCCAATCCATTCCATTCCATTCGGGTTATTTCAATTCCATTCCAATCAATTCCACTCGGGTTGATTTCATTATATTCCATTCAGGTTGATTCCATTCCATTCCATTCCATTCGGGTTGATTCCATTCCATTCCATTCCATTCCATTCCATTCCATTCCATTCCATTCCATTCGGAATGATTCCATTCCATTCCATTCCATTCCATTCCATTCCATTACATCTGACTTGATTCAATTCCATTCCATTCCATTCCTTTCCTTTCCATTCGGGATGATTTCATTGCATTCAATTGCATTCCATTCCATTCCTTTCCATTCCATTCCATTCGTTTTGACTCCATTCCATTCCATTCCATTCCATTCCATTCGTTTTGATTCTGTTCCATTCCATTCCATTCCATTCCATTCCATTCGGAATGATTCCATTCCATTCCATTCCATTCCATTCCATTACATCTGACTTGATTCAATTCCATTCCATTCCATTCCTTTCCTTTCCATTCGGGATGATTTCATTGCATTCAATTGCATTCCATTCCATTCCTTTCCATTCCATTCCATTCGTTTTGACTCCATTCCATTCCATTCCATTCCATTCCATTCCATTCCATTCGTTTTGATTCTGTTCCATTCCATTCCATTCTATTCCATTCCATTCGTTTTGATTCCATTCCATTACATTCCATTCCATACGGGTTGATTCCATTCCATTCAATTCCATTCCACTCCATTCCATTCCATTCGATTCCATTCTCGTTGATTCCTTCCCAATCCATTCCATTCCATTCGGGTTATTTCAATTCCATTCCATTCAATTCCACTCGGTTTGATTTCATTATATTCCATTCAGGTTGATTCCATTCCATTCCATTCCATTCGGGTTGATTCCATTCCATTCCATTCCATTCCATTCCATTCCTTTCCATTCCATTCGGAATGATTCCATTCCATTCCATTCCATTCCATTCCATTCCATTCCATTCCATTCCATTCCATTGGGGTTGATTCCATTCCATTCCATTCCATTCCATTCCATTCCATTCCATTCCATTCCATACCATTCCATTCGGGTTGATTCCATTCCATTCCATTCTATTGCATTCGGGTTGATTCCATTCCATTCCATTCCATTCCTTTCCATTACATATGACTTGATTCCATTCCATTCCATTCCATTCCATTCCATTCGGGTTGATTCCATTCCATTCCATTCCATTCCATTCCATTTCATTCGGTTTTATTCCATTCCATTCCATTCCATTCCATTCCATTCCATTCCACTCCATTCCATTCCATTCGGTATGATTCCATTCCATTCCATTCCATTCGGCTTGATTCCATTCCATTCCATTCCATTCCATTCCATTCCATTCCATTCGTTTTGATTCCATTCCATTCCATTCCATTCCATTCGTTTTGATTCCATTCCATTCCATTCCATTCCATTCGGGTTGATTCCATTCCACTCCATTCCATTCCATTCGATTCCATTCTCGTTGATTCCTTTCCAATCCATTCCATTCCATTCGGGTTATTTCAATTCCATTCCTTTCAATTCCACTCGGGTTGATTACATTTTATTCCATTCGGGTTGATTCCATTCCATTCCATTCCATTCCATTCGGGTTGATTCCATTCCATTCCATTCCATTCCATTCCATTCCATTCGCAATGATTCCATTCCATTCCATTCCATTCCATTCCATTCCATTACATATGACTTGATTCCATTCCATTCCATTCCATTCCATTCCATTCCATTCCATTCCATTCCATTCCATTCCATTCGGGTTGATTCCATTGCATTGAATTGCATTCCATTCCATTCAATTCGAGTTGATTCCATTCCATTCTTTCCATTTCATTCGGTTTTATTCCATTCCATTCCATTCAATTCCATTCCATTCCATTCCATTTGATTCCATTCCATTCCATTCGGTATGATTCCATTCCATTCCATTCCATTAGGCTTGATTCCATTCCATTCCATTCCATTCGTTTTGATTCCGTTCGATTCCGTTCCATTCCATTCGTTTTGATTCCATTACATTCCATTCCATTCAATTCGGGTTGATTCCATTCCATTCAATTCCATTCCACTCCATTCCATTCCATTCGATTCCATTCTCGTTGATTCCATTCCAATCCATTCCATTCCATTCGGGTTATTTCAATTCCATTCCAATCAATTCCACTCGGGTTGATTTCATTATATTCCATTCAGGTTGATTCCATTCCATTCCATTCCATTCGGGTTGATTCCATTCCATTCCATTCCATTCCATTCCATTCCATTCCATTCCATTCGGAATGATTCCATTCCATTCCATTCCATTCCATTCCATTCCATTCCATTCCATTCCATTACATTCCATTCCATTGGGGTTGATTCCATTCCATTCCATTCCATTCCATTCCATTCCATTCCATTCCATTCCATTCCATTCCATACCATTCCATTCGGGTTGATTCCATTCCATTCCATTCTATTGCATTCGGGTTGATTCCATTCCATTCCATTCCATTCCTTTCCATTACATATGACTTGATTCCATTCCATTCCATTCCATTCCATTCCATTCGGGTTGATTCCATTCCATTCCATTCCATTCCATTCCATTTCATTCGGTTTTATTCCATTCCATTCCATTCCATTCCATTCCATTCCATTCCACTCCATTCCATTCCATTCGGTATGATTCCATTCCATTCCATTCCATTCGGCTTGATTCCATTCCATTCCATTCCATTCCATTCCATTCCATTCCATTCGTTTTGATTCCATTCCATTCCATTCCATTCCATTCGTTTTGATTCCATTCCATTCCATTCGGGTTGATTCCCTTCCACTCCATTCCATTCCATTCGATTCCATTCTCGTTGATTCCTTTCCCATCCATTCCATTCCATTCGGGTTATTTCAATTCCATTCCTTTCAATTCCACTCGGGTTGATTACATTTTATTCCATTCGGGTTGATTCCATTCCATTCCATTCCATTCCATTCGGGTTGATTCCATTCCATTCCATTCCATTCCATTCCATTCCATTCCATTCCATTCGCAATGATTCCATTCCATTCCATTCCATTCCATTCCATTACATATGACTTGATTCCATTCCATTCCATTCCATTCCATTCCATTCCATTCCATTCCATTCCATTCCATTCCATTCCATTCGGGTTGATTCCATTGCATTGAATTGCATTCCATTCCATTCAATTCGAGTTGATTCCATTCCATTCTTTCCATTTCATTCGGTTTTATTCCATTCCATTCCATTCAATTCCATTCCATTCCATTCCATTTGATTCCATTCCATTCCATTCGGTATGATTCCATTCCATTCCATTCCATTAGGCTTGATTCCATTCCATTCCATTCCATTCGTTTTGATTCCGTTCGATTCCGTTCCATTCCATTCGTTTTGATTCCATTACATTCCATTCCATTCAATTCGGGTTGATTCCATTCCATTCAATTCCATTCCACTCCATTCCATTCCATTCGATTCCATTCTCGTTGATTCCATTCCAATCCATTCCATTCCATTCGGGTTATTTCAATTCCATTCCAATCAATTCCACTCGGGTTGATTTCATTATATTCCATTCAGGTTGATTCCATTCCATTCCATTCCATTCGGGTTGATTCCATTCCATTCCATTCCATTCCATTCCATTCCATTCCATTCCATTCCATTCGGAATGATTCCATTCCATTCCATTCCATTCCATTCCATTACATCTGACTTGATTCAATTCCATTCCATTCCATTCCTTTCCTTTCCATTCGGGATGATTTCATTGCATTCAATTGCATTCCATTCCATTCCTTTCCATTCCATTCCATTCGTTTTGACTCCATTCCATTCCATTCCATTCCATTCCATTCGTTTTGATTCTGTTCCATTCCATTCCATTCCATTCCATTCCATTCGGAATGATTCCATTCCATTCCATTCCATTCCATTCCATTCCATTCCATTCCATTCCATTACATCTGACTTGATTCAATTCCATTCCATTCCATTCCTTTCCTTTCCATTCGGGATGATTTCATTGCATTCAATTGCATTCCATTCCATTCCTTTCCATTCCATTCCATTCGTTTTGACTCCATTCCATTCCATTCCATTCCATTCCATTCCATTCCATTCCATTCGTTTTGATTCTGTTCCATTCCATTCCATTCCATTCCATTCCATTCGTTTTGATTCCATTCCATTACATTCCATTCCATACGGGTTGATTCCATTCCATTCAATTCCATTCCACTCCATTCCATTCCATTCGATTCCATTCTCGTTGATTCCTTCCCAATCCATTCCATTCCATTCGGGTTATTTCAATTCCATTCCATTCAATTCCACTCGGTTTGATTTCATTATATTCCATTCAGGTTGATTCCATTCCATTCCATTCCATTCGGGTTGATTCCATTCCATTCCATTCCATTCCATTCCATTCCTTTCCATTCCATTCGGAATGATTCCATTCCATTCCATTCCATTCCATTCCATTCCATTCCATTCCATTCCATTGGGGTTGATTCCATTCCATTCCATTCCATTCCATTCCATTCCATTCCATTCCATACCATTCCATTCGGGTTGATTCCATTCCATTCCATTCTATTGCATTCGGGTTGATTCCATTCCATTCCATTCCATTCCTTTCCATTACATATGACTTGATTCCATTCCATTCCATTCCATTCCATTCCATTCGGGTTGATTCCATTCCATTCCATTCCATTCCATTCCATTTCATTCGGTTTTATTCCATTCCATTCCATTCCATTCCATTCCATTCCATTCCATTCCATTCCGCTCCATTCCATTCCATTCGGTATGATTCCATTCCATTCCATTCCATTCGGCTTGATTCCATTCCATTCCATTCCATTCCATTCCATTCCATTCGTTTTGATTCCATTCCATTCCATTCCATTCCATTCGTTTTGATTCCATTCCATTCCATTCCATTCCATTCGGGTTGATTCCATTCCACTCCATTCCATTCCATTCGATTCCATTCTCGTTGATTCCTTTCCAATCCATTCCATTCCATTCGGGTTATTTCAATTCCATTCCTTTCAATTCCACTCGGGTTGATTACATTTTATTCCATTCGGGTTGATTCCATTCCATTCCATTCCATTCCATTCGGGTTGATTCCATTCCATTCCATTCCATTCCATTCCATTCCATTCGCAATGATTCCATTCCATTCCATTCCATTCCATTCCATTCCATTACATATGACTTGATTCCATTCCATTCCATTCCATTCCATTCCATTCCATTCCATTCCAATCCATTCCATTCGGGTTGATTCCATTGCATTGAATTGCATTCCATTCCATTCAATTCGAGTTGATTCCATTCCATTCTTTCCATTTCATTCGGTTTTATTCCATTCCATTCCATTCAATTCCATTCCATTCCATTCCATTTGATTCCATTCCATTCCATTCGGTATGATTCCATTCCATTCCATTCCATTAGGCTTGATTCCATTCCATTCCATTCCATTCGTTTTGATTCCGTTCGATTCCGTTCCATTCCATTCGTTTTGATTCCATTACATTCCATTCCATTCAATTCGGGTTGATTCCATTCCATTCAATTCCATTCCACTCCATTCCATTCCATTCGATTCCATTCTCGTTGATTCCATTCCAATCTATTCCATTCCATTCGGGTTATTTCAATTCCATTCCAATCAATTCCACTCGGGTTGATTTCATTATATTCCATTCAGGTTGATTCCATTCCATTCCATTCCATTCGGGTTGATTCCATTCCATTCCATTCCATTCCATTCCATTCCATTCCATTCCATTCCATTCGGAATGATTCCATTCCATTCCATTCCATTCCATTCCATTCCATTCCATTCCATTACATTCCATTCCATTGGGGTTGATTCCATTCCATTCCATTCCATTCCATTCCATTCCATTCCATTCCATACCATTCCATTCGGGTTGATTCCATTCCATTCCATTCTATTGCATTCGGGTTGATTCAATTCCATTCCATTCCATTCCTTTCCATTACATATGACTTGATTCCATTCCATTCCATTCCATTCCATTCCATTCGGGTTGATTCCATTCCATTCCATTCCATTCCATTCCATTTCATTCGGTTTTATTCCATTCCATTCCATTCCATTCCATTCCATTCCATTCCACTCCATTCCATTCCATTCGGTATGATTCCATTCCATTCCATTCCATTCAGGTTGATTCCATTCCATTCCATTCCATTCCATTCCATTCCATTCGTTTTGATTCCATTCCATTCCATTCCATTCCATTCGTTTTGATTCCATTCCATTCCATTCCATTCCATTCGGGTTGATTCCATTCCACTCCATTCCATTCCATTCGATTCCATTCTCGTTGATTCCTTTCCAATCCATTCCATTCCATTCGGGTTATTTCAATTCCATTCCTTTCAATTCCACTCGGGTTGATTACATTTTATTCCATTCGGGTTGATTCCATTCCATTCCATTCCATTCCATTCGGGTTGATTCCATTCCATTCCATTCCATTCCATTCCATTCCATTCGCAATGATTCCATTCCATTCCATTCCATTCCATTCCATTCCATTACATATGACTTGATTCCATTCCATTCCATTCCATTCCATTCCATTCCATTCCATTCCATTCCATTCCATTCCATTCCATTCCATTCCATTCGGGTTGATTCCATTGCATTGAATTGCATTCCATTCCATTCAATTCGAGTTGATTCCATTCCATTCTTTCCATTTCATTCGGTTTTATTCCATTCCATTCCATTCAATTCCATTCCATTCCATTCCATTTGATTCCATTCCATTCCATTCGGTATGATTCCATTCCATTCCATTCCATTAGGCTTGATTCCATTCCATTCCATTCCATTCGTTTTGATTCCGTTCGATTCCGTTCCATTCCATTCGTTTTGATTCCATTACATTCCATTCCATTCAATTCGGGTTGATTCCATTCCATTCAATTCCATTCCACTCCATTCCATTCCATTCGATTCCATTCTCGTTGATTCCATTCCAATCCATTCCATTCCATTCGGGTTATTTCAATTCCATTCCAATCAATTCCACTCAGGTTGATTTCATTATATTCCATTCAGGTTGATTCCATTCCATTCCATTCCATTCGGGTTGATTCCATTCCATTCCATTCCATTCCATTCCATTCCATTCCATTCCATTCCATTCCATTCCATTCCATTCGGAATGATTCCATTCCATTCCATTCCATTCCATTCCATTACATCTGACTTGATTCAATTCCATTCCATTCCATTCCTTTCCTTTCCATTCGGGATGATTTCATTGCATTCAATTGCATTCCATTCCATTCCTTTCCATTCCATTCCATTCGTTTTGACTCCATTCCATTCCATTCCATTCCATTCCATTCCATTCGTTTTGATTCTGTTCCATTCCATTCCATTCCATTCCATTCCATTCGTTTGGATTCCATTCAATTACATTCCATTCCATACGGGTTGATTCCATTCCATTCAATTCCATTCCACTCCATTCCATTCCATTCGATTCCATTCTCGTTGATTCCTTTCCAATCCATTCCATTCCACTCGGGTTATTTCAATTCCATTCCATTCAATTCCACTCGGGTTGATTACATTATATTCCATTCGGGTTGATTCCATTCCATTCCGTTCCATTCCATTCGGGTTGATTCCATTCCATTCCATTCCATACGGAATGGTTCCATTCCATTCCATTCCGTTCCATTCCTCTCGGGTTGACTCCATTCCATTCCATTCCGTTCCATTACATTCCATTCCATTCGTGTTGATTCCATTCCATTCCATTCCATTCCATTCCATTCGTGTTACATCCATTCCATTCCATTCCATTCCATTCCATTCGGGTTGATTCCATTCCACTCCTTTCCATTCCTTTCCATTAAATTCCATTCGTGTTTATTCCATTCCATTCCATTCCATTTGGGTTGATTCCATTCCATTCCATTCCATTTCATTCCATGCCATTCCATTCCATTCTATTCCATTCGGGTTCATTCCATTCCATTCCACTCCATTACATATGACTTGATTCCATTCCATTCCATTCCATTCCATTCGGCTTTATTCCATTCCATTCCATTCCATTCCATTCGGGTTGATTCCATTCCATTCCATTCCATTCCATTCCATTCCATTCCATTCGCAATGATTCCATTCCATTCCATTCCATTCCATTACATATGACTTGATTCCATTCCATTCCATTCCATTCCATTCCATTCCATTCCATTCCATTCCATTCCATTCCATTCGGGTTGATTCCATTGCATTGAATTGCATTCCATTCCATTCAATTCGAGTTGATTCCATTCCATTCTTTCCATTTCATTCGGTTTTATTCCATTTCATTCCATTCAATTCCATTCCATTCCATTCCATTTGATTCCATTCCATTCCATTCGGTATGATTCCATTCCATTCCATTCCATTAGGCTTGATTCCATTCCATTCCATTCCATTCGTTTTGATTCCGTTCGATTCCGTTCCATTCCATTCGTTTTGATTCCATTACATTCCATTCCATTCAATTCGGGTTGATTCCATTCCATTCAATTCCATTCCACTCCATTCCATTCCATTCGATTCCATTCTCGTTGAATCCATTCCAATCCATTCCATTCCATTCGGGTTATTTCAATTCCATTCCAATCAATTCCACTCGGGTTGATTTCATTATATTCCATTCAGGTTGATTCCATTCCATTCCATTCCATTCGGGTTGATTCCATTCCATTCCATTCCATTCCATTCCATTCCATTCCATTCCATTCCATTCGGAATGATTCCATTCCATTCCATTCCATTCCATTCCATTCCATTACATCTGACTTGATTCAATTCCATTCCATTCCATTCCTTTCCTTTCCATTCGGGATGATTTCATTGCATTCAATTGCATTCCATTCCATTCCTTTCCATTCCATTCCATTCGTTTTGACTCCATTCCATTCCATTCCATTCCATTCCATTCCATTCCATTCGTTTTGATTCTGTTCCATTCCATTCCATTCCATTCCATTCCATTACATTCGTTTTGATTCCATTCCATTACATTCCATTCCATACGGGTTGATTCCATTCCATTCAATTCCATTCCACTCCATTCCATTCCATTCGATTCCATTCTCGTTGATTCCTTTCCAATCCATTCCATTCCACTCGGGTTATTTCAATTCCATTCCATTCAATTCCACTCGGGTTGATTACATTATATTCCATTCGGGTTGATTCCATTCCATTCCGTTCCATTCCATTCGGGTTGATTCCATTCCATTCCATTCCATACGGAATGGTTCCATTCCATTCCATTCCGTTCCATTCCTCTCGGGTTGACTCCATTCCATTCCATTCCGTTCCATTACATTCCATTCCATTCGTGTTGATTCCATTCCATTCCGTTCCATTCCATTCCATTCGTGTTACATCCATTCCATTCCATTCCATTCCATTCCATTCGGGTTGATTCCATTCCACTCCTTTCCATTCCTTTCCATTAAATTCCATTCGTGTTTATTCCATTCCATTCCATTCCATTTGGGTTGATTCCATTCCATTCCATTCCATTTCATTCCATGCCATTCCATTCCATTCTATTCCATTCGGGTTCATTCCATTCCATTCCACTCCATTACATATGACTTGATTCCATTCCATTCCATTCCATTCCATTCGGCTTTATTCCATTCCATTCCATTCCATTTCTTTCGGGTTGATTCCATTCCATTCCATTCCTTTAAATTCGTGTTGACTCCATTCCAATCCATTCCATTCCAGTCATTTCCATTCCATTCGGATTGATTCAATTCCATTCCATTCCATTCCTTTCCATTCCATTCCATTCGGGTTGATTCCATTCCGTTCAATTCCATTCGTTTTGATTCAATTGCATTCCATTCCATTCCATTCCATTCGGGTTGATTCCCTTCCATTCCATTCCATTCCATTCCATTCCATTCCATTCCATTCCATTCCATTCCATTCCATACCATTCCATTCCAATCCATTCGGGATGATTCCATTCCATTCCATTCTATTATGCTTGATTCCATTCCGCTCCATTCCATTCCATTCCATTCCATTCCATTCTTTTTGACTCCATTCCATTCCATTCCATTCCATTCGGGTTGATTACATTCCATTCTATTCCATTCCACTCCATTCCATTCCATTCGATTCCATTCTGGTTGATTCCATTCCATTCCATTGCATTCCTTTCGAGTTATTTCCATTCCATTCCATTCAATTCCACTCGAGTTGATTCTATTATATTACATTCGGGTTGATTCCATTCCATTCCATTCCATTCAATTGGGGTAGATTGATTCCATTCCATTCCATTCCATTCCATTCCATTCCATTCCATTCAGGTTACATCCATTCCATTCCATTCCATTCCATTCCATTCCATTCGGGTTGTTTCCACTCCATTCCATTCCTTTAGATTCGGGTTGACTCCATTCCATTCCATTCCATTCCATTCCTTTCCATTCCATTGGGATTGATTCCATTCCATTCCATTCCAGTCCATTCCTTTCCATTCCATTCCATTCGGGTTGAATCCATTCCATTCCATTCCATACCATTTGTGTTGATACCATTCCATTCCATTCAATTCCATTCCATTCCATTCGGATTGATTCCATTCCATTCCATTCCATACCATGCCATTCCATTCGTGTTACATCCATTCCATTCCATTCCATTCCATTCCATTCCATTCCATTCCATTCCATTCCGGTTGATTCCATTCCATTCCATTCCTTTCCATTCGGGTTGACTCCATTCCATTCCATTCCATTCCTTTCCATTCCATTGGGATTGATTCCATTCCATTCCATTCCATTCCATTCCTTTCCATTCCATTCCATTCGGCTTGACTCCATTCCATTCCATTCCACTCCATTCGTTTTGATTCTGTTCCATTCCATTCCATTCCATTCCATTCGTTTTGATTCCATTCCAATACATTCCATTCCATACGGGTTGATTCCATTCCATTCAGTTCCATTCCACTCCATTCCATTCCATTCGATTCCATTCTCGTTCATTCCTTTCCAATCCATTCCATTGCATTCGGGTTATTTCAATTCCATTCCATTCAATTCCACTCGGGTTGATTACATTATATTCCATTCGGGTTGATTCCATTCCATTCCATTCCATTCCATTCGGGTTGATTCCATTCCATTCCATTCCATTCCATTCGGAATGATTCCATTCCATTCCATTCCTTTCCATTCCTCTCGGTTTGACTCCATTCCATTCCATTCCGTTCCATTACATTCCATTCCATTCGGGTTGATTCCATTCCATTCCATTCCATTCCATTCCGTTCGTGTTACATCCACTCCATTCCATTCCATTCCATTCCATTCCATTCCATTCCATTCCATTCGGGTTGATTCCATTCCATTCCTTTCCATTCCTTTCCATTAAATTCCATTCGTGTTTATTCCATTCCATTCCATTCCATTTTGGTTGATTCCATTCCATTCCATTCCATTTCATTCCATGCCATTCCATTCCATTCTATTCCATTCGGGTTGATTCCATTCCATTCCACTCCATTACATATGACTTGATTCCATTCCATTCCATTCCATTCCATTCGGCTTTATTCCATTCCATTCCATTCCATTTCATTCGGGTTAGTTCCATTCCATTCCATTCCTTTCCATTCGGGTTGACTCCATTCCATTCCATTCCATTCCATTCCTCTCCATTCCATTCCATTCGGGTTGGTTCCATTCTATTCAATTCCATTCGTTTTGATTCCATTCCATTCCCTTCCATTCCATTCCATTCCATTCCATTCCATTCGGGTTGATTTCATTCCATTCCATTCCATTCCATTCCATACCATTCCATTCGGGTTGATTCCATTCCATTCCATTCTATTGCATTCGGGTTGGTTCCATTCCATTCCATTCCATTCCTTTCCATTACATATGACTTGATTCCATTCCATTCCATTCCATTCCACTCCGTTCCATTCGGGTTGATTCCATTCCATTCCATTCCATTCCATTCCATTTCATTCGGTTTTATTCCATTCCATTCCATTCCATTCCATTCCATTCCATTCCATTCCATTCCATTTCATTCCATTCCATTCCATTCGGTATGATTCCATTCCATTCCATTCCATTCGGCTTGATTCCATTCCATTCCATTCCATTCCATTCCATTGATTCGTTTTGATTCCGTTCCATTCCATTCCATTCCATTCGTTTTGATTCCATTCCATTCCATTCGGGTTGATTCCATTCCACTCCATTCCATTCCATTCGATTCCATTCTCTTTGATTCCATTCCAATCCATTCCATTCCTTTCGAGTTATTTCAATTCCATTCCTTTCAATTCCACTCGGTTTGATTACATTTTATTCCATTCGGGTTGATTGCATTCCATTCCATTCCATTCCTTTCGGGTTGATTCCATTCCATTCCATTCCATTCCATTCCATTCCATTCCATTCCATTCCTTTCGGGTTGATTCCATTCCATTCCATTCCATTCCATCCCATTCGGAATGATTGCATTCCATTCCATTCCGTTCCATTCCTCTCGGGTTGACTCCATTCCATTCCATTCCGTTCCATTCCATTCCATTCCATTCGGGTTGATTCCATTCCATTCCATTCCATTCCATTCCATTCGTGTTACATCCATTCCATTCCATTCCATTACATTACATTACATTCGGGTTGATTCCATTCCATTCCTTTCCATTCCTTTCCATTAAATTCCATTCGTGTTTATTCCATTCCATTCCATTCCATTTGGGTTGATTCCATTCCATTCCATTCCATTTCATTCCATGACATTCCATTCCATTCTATTCCATTAGGGTTCATTCCATTCCATTCCACTCCATTACATATGACTTGATTCCATTCTATTCCATTCCATTCCATTCGGCTTTATTCCATTCCATTCCATTCCATTTCATTCGTGTTGATTCCATTCCATTCCATTCCTTTCCATTCGGGTTGACTCCATTCCAATCCACTCCATTCCAGTCATTTCCATTCCATTCGGATTTATTCCATTCCATTCCATTCCATTCCTTTCCATTCCATTCCATTCGGGTTGATTCCATTCCATTCAATTCCATTCGTTTTGATTCCATTCCATTCCATTCCATTCCATTCCATTCCATTCCATTCCATTCCATTCCATTCCATTCGGGTTGATTCCATTCCATTCCATTCCATTCCATTCCATTCCATTCCATTCCATTCGGGTTGATTCCATTCCATTCCATTCTATTGCATTCGGGTTGATTCCATTCCATTCCATTCCATTCCTTTCCATTACATATGACTTGATTCCATTCCATTCCATTCCATTCCATTCGATTCCATTCGGGTTGATTCCATTCCATTCCATTCCATTCCATTCCATTTCATTCGGTTTTATTCCATTCCATTCCATTCCACTCCATTCCATTCCATTCCATTCCATTTCATTCCTTTCCATTCCATTCGGTATGATTCCATTCCATTCCATTCCATTCGGCTTGATTCCATTCCATTCCATTCCATTCGTTTTGATTCCGTTCCATTCTATTCCATTCCATTCGTTTTGATTCCATTCCATTCCATTCTTGTTGATTCCATTCCACTCCATTCCATTCCATTCGATTCCATTCTCGTTGATTCCATTCCAATCCATTCCATTCCATTCGTGTTATTTCAATTCCATTCCTTTCAATTCCACTCGGGTTGATTACATTTTATTCCATTCGGGTTGATTGCATTCCATTCCATTCCATTCCATTCGGGTTGATTCCATTCCATTCCATTCCATTCCATTCCATTCCATTCCATTCCATTCCATTCCATTCCATTCCATTCGGGTTGATTCCATTCCATTCCATTCCATTCCATTCCATTCCATTCCATACCATTCCATTCGTGTTGATTCCATTCCATTCCATTCTATTGCATTCGGGTTGATTCCATTCCATTCCATTCCATTCCTTTCCATTACATATGACTTGATTCCATTCCATTCCATTCCATTCCATTCCATTCCATTCGTGTTGATTCCATTCCATTCCATTCCATTCCATTCCATTCCATTTCATTCGGTTTTATTCCATTCCATTCCATTCCACTCCATTCCATTCCATTCCATTCCATTTCATTCCTTTCCATTCCATTCGGTATGATTCCATTCCATTCCATTCCATTCGGCTTGATTCCATTCCATTCCATTCCATTCGTTTTGATTCCGTTCCATTCTATTCCATTCCATTCGTTTTGATTCCATTCCATTCCATTCTTGTTGATTCAATTCCACTCCATTCCATTCCATTCGATTCCATTCTCGTTGATTCCATTCCAATCCATTCCATTCCATTCCATTTGGGTTGATTCCCTTCCATTCCATTCCATTCCATTCCATTCCATTCCATTCCATACCATTCCATTCTTGTTGATTCCATTCTATTCCATTCTATTGCATTCGGGTTGATTCCATTCCATTCCATTCCATTCCTTTCCATTACATATGACTTGATTCCATTCCATTCAATTCCATTCCATTCCATTCCATTCCATTCGGGTTGATTCCATTCCATTCCATTCCATTCCATTCGGGTTATTTCATTTCCATTCCTTTCAATTCCACTCGGGTTGATTACATTATATTCCATTCAGGTTGATTCCATTCCATTCCATTCCTTTCCATTCGGGTTGATTTCATTGCATTGAATTGCATTCCATTCCATTCAATTCGGGTTGATTCCATTCCATTCCATTCCATTTCATTCGGTTTTATTCCATTCCATTCCATTCCATTCCATTCCATTCCATTCCATTCGGTATGATTCCATTCCATTCCCTTCCATTAGGCTTGATTCCATTCCATTCTATTCCATTCCATTCCATTCTTTTTGATTCCGCTCCATTCCATTCCATTCCATTCCATTCGTTTTGATTCCATTCCATTCCATTCCATTCTATTCGGGTTGATTCCATTCCATTCAATTCCATTCCACTCCATTCCATTCCATTCGATTCCATTCTCGTTGATTCCATTCCAATCCATTCCATTCCATTCGGGTTATATCAATTCCATTCCATTCAATTCCACTCGGGTCGATTACATTATATTCCATTCAGGTTGATTCCATTCCATTCCATTCCATTCCATTCGGGTTGATTCCATTCCATTCCATTCCATTCCATTCCATTCCATTCCACTCGGAATGATTCCATTCCATTCCATTCCATTCCATTCCATTCCATTCCATTACATATGACTTGATTCCATTCCATTCCATTCCATTCCTTACCATTCCATTCGGGATGATTTCATTGCATTCAATTGCATTCCATTCCATTCAATTCGGGTTGATTCCATTCAATTCCATTCCATTCGGTTTTATTCCATTCCCTTCCATTCCTTTCCATTCCATTTCATTCCATTCCATTCCCTTCGGGATGATTCCATTTCATTCCATTCCATTCCATTCCATTCAGCTTGATTCATTTCCATTCCGTTCCATTCCACTCCATTCCATTCCTTCTAATTCCATTCCATTCCATTCCATTCCAATCCATTCCATTCGTTTTGATTCCATTCCATTCCATTCCATTCCATTCGTGTTGATTCCATTCCATTCCATTTCATTCAATTCCATTCCATTCCATTCCGCTTGATTCCATTCCCTTCCATTACTTTTCATTCCATTCCATTCGTTTTGATTGCATTCCATTCCATTCCATTCCATTCGGGTTGATTCCATTCAATTCAATTTCATTCCACTCCATTCCATTCCATTCGATTCCATTCTCGTTGATTCCACCCCATTCCATTCCATTCCCTTCGAGTTATTTCCATTCCATTCGATTCAATTACACTCGGGTTGATTCCATTATATACTATTCGGGTTGATTCCATTCCATTCCATTCCATTCCATTCGGGTTGATTCCATTCCATTCCATTCCATTCCATTCGGATTGATTCCATTCCACTCCATTCCATTCCATTCCCTACCGGTTATTTCCATGCCATTCGATTCAATTACACTCGGGTTGATTCCGTTATATACTATTCGGGTTGATTCCATTCCATTCCATTCCATTCCATTCGGGTTGATTCCATTCCATTCCATTCCATTCCATTCCATTCGGATTGATTCCATTCCATTCCATTCCATTCCATTCCATTTGTTTCCATTCCTTTGCGGTTGCCTCCATTCCATTCCATTCCATTCCATTCCATTCCACTCCATTCCATTCGGGTTGATTCCATTCCATTCCATTCCATTCCATTCGTGTTACATCCATTCCATTCCATTCCATTCCATTCCATTCGGGTTGATTCCAAATCATTCCACTCCATTGCGTTCCATTCCATTCCACTCCATTCCGTTCTGGGTGATTCTATTCCATTCCATTCCATTCCATTCCATTCCATTTCATTCCATTCGGGTTGATTCCTTTCCATTCCATTCCATTCCATTCCATCCATTCCATTCCATTCCATTCCATTCCATTCGGGTTGATTCCATTCCATTCCATTCCATTCCATTCCATTCGGAATGATTCCATTCCATTCCATTCCGTTCCATTCCTCTCGGGTTGACTCCATTCCATTCCATTCCGTTCCATTACATTCCATTCCATTCGGGTTGATTCCATTCCATTCCATTCCATTCCGTTCGTGTTACATCCATTCCATTCCATTCCATTCCATTCCATTCCATTCCATTCCATTCGTGTTGATTCCATTCCATTCCTTTCCATTCCTTTCCATTAAATTCCATTCGTGTTTATTCCATTCCATTCCATTCCATTTGGGTTGATTCCATTCCATTCCATTCCATTTCATTCCATACCATTCCATTCCATTCTATTCCATTCGGGTTGATTCCATTCCATTCCACTCCATTACATATGACTTGATTCCATTCCATTGCATTCCAATCCATTCGGCTTTATTCCATTCCATTCCATTCCATTTCATTCAGCTTGATTCCATTCCATTCCATTCCTTTCCATGCGTGTTGACTCCATTCCAATCCATTCCATTCCAGTCATTTCCATTCCATTCGGATTGATTCCATTCCATTCCATTCCATTACTTTCCATTCCATTCCATTCGGGTTGATTCCATTCCATTCAATTCCATTCGTTTTGATTCCATTCCATTCCATTCCATTCCATTCCATTCCATTCCATTCCATTCCATTCCATTCGGGTTGATTCCATTCCATTCCATTCCATTCCATTCCATTCCTTTCCATTCCATTCCATACCATTTCATTCGGGTTGATTCCATTCCATTCCATTCTATTGCATTCGGGTTGATTCCATTCCATTCCATTCCATTCCTTTCCATTACATATGACTTGATTCCATTCCATTCCATTCGGCTTGATTCCATTCCATTCCATTCCATTCCATTCCATTCCATTCCATTCCATTTCATTCGGTTTTATTCCATTCCATTCCATTCCATTCCATTCCATTCCATTCCATTCCATTTCATTGCATTCCATTCCATTCGGTATGATTCCATTCCATTCCATTCCATTCGGCTTGATTCCATTCCATTCCATTCCATTCTATTCCATTCGTTTTGATTCCGTTCCATTCCATTCCATTCCATTCGTTTTGATTCCATTCCATTCCATTCGGGTTGATTCCATTCCACTCCATTCCATTCCATTCGATTCCATTCTCGTTGATTCCATTCCAATCCATTCCATTCCATTCGGGTTATTTCAATTCCATTCCTTTCAATTCCACTCGGGTTGACTACATTTTATTCCATTCGTGTTGATTGCATTCCATTCTATTCCATTCCATTCCATTGGGGTTGATTCCATTCCATTCCATTCCATTCCATTCCATTCAGTTCCATTGCATTCCGTTCGGATGGATTCCATTCCATTCCATTCCATTCCATTCCATTCCATTCCATTCCATTCAGGTAACATCCATTCCATTCCATTCCATTCCATTCCATTCCATTCGGGTTGATTCCATTCCATTCCATTCCTTTCCATTCGGGTTGACTCCATTCCATTCCATTCCATTCCATTCCATTCCTTTCCATTCCATTGGGATTGATTCCATTCCATTCCATTCCATTCCATTCCATTCCATTCGGGTTGAATCCATTCCGTTCCATTCCATACCATTTGGGTTGATACCATTCCATTCCATTCCATTCCATTCCATTCCATTCCATTCGGATTGATTCCATTCCATTCCATTCCATTCCATACCATGCCATTCCATTCGTGTTACATCCATTCCATTCCATTCCATTCCATTCCATTCCGGTTGATTCCATTCCATTACATTCCTTTTCATTCGGGTTGACTCCATTCCATTCCATTCCATTCCTTTCCATTCCATTGAGATTGATTCCATTCCATTCCATTCCATTCCATTCCTTTCCATTCCATTCCATTCGGCTTGACTCCATTCCATTACATTCCATTCGTTTTGATTCTGTTCCATTCCATTCCATTCCATTCTTTCGTTTTTATTCCATTCCATTACATTCCATTCCATACGGGTTGATTCCATTCCATTCAATTCCATTCCACTCCATTCCATTCTATTCGATTCCATTCTCGTTGATTCCTTTCCAATCCATTCCATTTCTTTCGGGTTATTTCAATTCCATTCCATTCAATTCCATTCGGGTTGATTACATTATATTCCATTCGGGTTGATTCCATTCCATTCCATTCCATTCCATTCGGGTTGATTCCATTTCATTCCATTCCATTCCATTCCATTTGGAATGATTCCATTCCATTCCATTCCGTTCCATTCCTCTCGGGTTGACTCCATTCCATTCCATTCCGTTCCATTACATTCCATTCCATTCGGGTTGATTCGATTCCATTCCATTCCATTCCATTCCGTTCGTGTTACATCCATTCCATTCCATTCCATTCCATTCCATTCCATTCCATTCCATTCCATTCCATTCCATTCGGGTTGATTCCATTCCATTCCTTTCCATTCCTTTCCATTAAATTCCATTCGTGTTTATTCCATCCCATTCCATTCCATTTGGGTTGATTCCATTCCATTCCATTCCATTTCATTCCATGCCATTCCATTCCATTCTATTCCATTCCGGTTGATTCCATTCCATTCCACTCCATTACATATGACTTGATTCCATTCCATTCCATTCCATTCCATTCGGCTTTATTCCATTCCATTCCATTCCATTTCATTTGGGTTGATTCCATTCCATTCCATTCCTTTCCATTCGGCTTGACTCCATTCCAATCCATTCCATTCCAGTCATTTCCATTCCATTCGGATTGATTCCATTCCATTCCATTCCATTCCTTTCCATTCCATTCCATTCGGGTTGATTCCATTCCATTCAATTCCATTCTTTTTGATTCCATTCCATTCCATTCCATTCCATTCCATTCCATTCCATTCCATTCGGGTTGATTCCATTCCATTCCATTCCATTCCATTCTATACCATTCCATTCGGGTTGACTCCATTCCACTCCATTCTATTTCATTCGGGTTGATTCCATTCCATTCCATTCCATTCCTTTCCATTACATATGACTTGATTCCATTCCATTCCATTCCATTCCATTCCATTCCATTCCATTCCATTCCATTCCATTCCATTCCATTCCATTCGGGTTGATTCCATTCCATTCCATTCCTTTCCATTCCATTTCATTCGGTTTTATTCCATTCCATTCCATTCCATTCCATTCCATTCCATTCCATTCCATTCCATTCCATTCGGCTTGATTCCATTCCATTCCATTCCATTCCATTCGTTTTGATTCCGTTCCATTCCATTCCATTCCATTCGTTTTGCTTCCATTCCATTCCATTCCATTCCATTCGGGTTGATTCCATTCCACTCCATTCCATTCCATTCGATTCCATTCTCGTTGATTCCATTCCAATCCATTCCATTCCATTCGGGTTATTTCAATTACATTCCTTCCAATTCCACTCGGGTTGATTACATTTTATTCCATTCAGGTTGATTGCATTCCATTCCATTCCATTCCATTCGGGTTGATTCCATTCCATTCCATTCCATTCCATTCGCAATGATTCCATTCCATTCCATTCCATTACATTACATTACATATGACTTGATTCCATTCCATTCCATTCCATTCCATTCCATTCCATTCCATTCCATTCCATTCGGGTTGATTTCATTTCATTCAATTGCATTCCATTCCATTCAATTCGTGTTGATTCCATTCCATTCCATTCCATTCGGTTTTATTCCATTCCCTTCCATTCCTTTCCATTCCATTTCCTTCCATTCCATTCCATTCGGGATGATTCCATTCCACTCCATTCCATTCCATTCGATTCCATTCTCGTTGATTCCATTCCAATCCATTCCATTCCATTCGGGTTATTTCAATTCCATTCCTTTCAATTCCACTCGGGTTGACTACATTTTATTCCATTCGTGTTGATTGCATTCCATTCTATTCCATTCCATTCCATTGGGGTTGATTCCATTCCATTCCATTCCATTCCATTCCATTCAGTTCCATTCCATTCCGTTCGGATGGATTCCATTCCATTCCATTCCATTCCATTCCATTCCATTCCATTCCATTCCATTCAGGTAACATCCATTCCATTCCATTCCATTCCATTCCATTCCATTCGGGTTGATTCCATTCCATTCCATTCCTTTCCATTCGGGTTGACTCCATTCCATTCCATTCCATTCCATTCCATTCCTTTCCATTCCATTGGGATTGATTCCATTCCATTCCATTCCATTCCATTCCATTCCATTCGGGTTGAATCCATTCCGTTCCATTCCATACCATTTGGGTTGATACCATTCCATTCCATTCCATTCCATTCCATTCCATTCCATTCGGATTGATTCCATTCCATTCCATTCCATTCCATACCATGCCATTCCATTCGTGTTACATCCATTCCATTCCATTCCATTCCATTCCATTCCGGTTGATTCCATTCCATTACATTCCTTTTCATTCGGGTTGACTCCATTCCATTCCATTCCATTCCTTTCCATTCCATTGAGATTGATTCCATTCCATTCCATTCCATTCCATTCCTTTCCATTCCATTCCATTCGGCTTGACTCCATTCCATTACATTCCATTCGTTTTGATTCTGTTCCATTCCATTCCATTCCATTCTTTCGTTTTTATTCCATTCCATTACATTCCATTCCATACGGGTTGATTCCATTCCATTCAATTCCATTCCACTCCATTCCATTCTATTCGATTCCATTCTCGTTGATTCCTTTCCAATCCATTCCATTTCTTTCGGGTTATTTCAATTCCATTCCATTCAATTCCATTCGGGTTGATTACATTATATTCCATTCGGGTTGATTCCATTCCATTCCATTCCATTCCATTCGGGTTGATTCCATTTCATTCCATTCCATTCCATTCCATTTGGAATGATTCCATTCCATTCCATTCCGTTCCATTCCTCTCGGGTTGACTCCATTCCATTCCATTCCGTTCCATTACATTCCATTCCATTCGGGTTGATTCGATTCCATTCCATTCCATTCCATTCCGTTCGTGTTACATCCATTCCATTCCATTCCATTCCATTCCATTCCATTCCATTCCATTCCATTCGGGTTGATTCCATTCCATTCCTTTCCATTCCTTTCCATTAAATTCCATTCGTGTTTATTCCATCCCATTCCATTCCATTTGGGTTGATTCCATTCCATTCCATTCCATTTCATTCCATGCCATTCCATTCCATTCTATTCCATTCCGGTTGATTCCATTCCATTCCACTCCATTACATATGACTTGATTCCATTCCATTCCATTCCATTCCATTCGGCTTTATTCCATTCCATTCCATTCCATTTCATTTGGGTTGATTCCATTCCATTCCATTCCTTTCCATTCGGCTTGACTCCATTCCAATCCATTCCATTCCAGTCATTTCCATTCCATTCGGATTGATTCCATTCCATTCCATTCCATTCCTTTCCATTCCATTCCATTCGGGTTGATTCCATTCCATTCAATTCCATTCTTTTTGATTCCATTCCATTCCATTCCATTCCATTCCATTCCATTCCATTCCATTCGGGTTGATTCCATTCCATTCCATTCCATTCCATTCTATACCATTCCATTCGGGTTGACTCCATTCCACTCCATTCTATTTCATTCGGGTTGATTCCATTCCATTCCATTCCATTCCTTTCCATTACATATGACTTGATTCCATTCCATTCCATTCCATTCCATTCCATTCCATTCCATTCCATTCCATTCCATTCCATTCCATTCCATTCGGGTTGATTCCATTCCATTCCATTCCTTTCCATTCCATTTCATTCGGTTTTATTCCATTCCATTCCATTCCATTCCATTCCATTCCATTCCATTCCATTCCATTCGGCTTGATTCCATTCCATTCCATTCCATTCCATTCGTTTTGATTCCGTTCCATTCCATTCCATTCCATTCGTTTTGCTTCCATTCCATTCCATTCCATTCCATTCGGGTTGATTCCATTCCACTCCATTCCATTCCATTCGATTCCATTCTCGTTGATTCCATTCCAATCCATTCCATTCCATTCGGGTTATTTCAATTACATTCCTTCCAATTCCACTCGGGTTGATTACATTTTATTCCATTCAGGTTGATTGCATTCCATTCCATTCCATTCCATTCGGGTTGATTCCATTCCATTCCATTCCATTCCATTCGCAATGATTCCATTCCATTCCATTCCATTACATTACATTACATATGACTTGATTCCATTCCATTCCATTCCATTCCATTCCATTCCATTCCATTCCATTCCATTCCATTCCATTCGGGTTGATTTCATTTCATTCAATTGCATTCCATTCCATTCAATTCGTGTTGATTCCATTCCATTCCATTCCATTCGGTTTTATTCCATTCCCTTCCATTCCTTTCCATTCCATTTCCTTCCATTCCATTCCATTCGGGATGATTCCATTCCATTCCATTCCATTCAGCTTGATTCCTTTCCAATCCATTCCATTCCACTCCATTCCATTCGTTTTGATTCCATTCCATTCCATTCCATTCCATTCAATTCCATTCCATTCGTTTTGATTCCATTCCATTCCATTCCATTCCATTACATTCCATGCCATTCCATTCCATTGTGGTTGATTCCATTCCATTCCATACTATTCCTTTCGGGGTGATAATATTCCATTCTATTCCATTTCATTCTCTTCCATTCCATTCCATTCGGCTTGATTGCATTCCATTCCATTCCATTCCATTCCATTCCATTCCATTCCATTCCATTCTATTCCATTCCATTGCATTCCATTCGGATTGATTCCATTCCATTCAATTGCATTCCACTCCATTCCATTCGGGTTGACTCCATTCCATTCCATTCCATTCCATTCCATTCCATTCGGTTTCATTCCATTCCATTCCATTCCATTCCATTTCATTCCATTCCATTCTATTCGGGATGATTCCATTCCATTCCATTCCATTATGCTTGATTCCATTCCGTTCCATTCCATTCCATTCCATTCCATTCCATTCCATTCCATTCCATTCTTTTTGACTCCATTCCATTCCATTCCATTCCATTCGGGTTGATTCCATTCCATTCTATTCCATTCCACTCCATTCCATTCCATTCGATTCCATTCTCGTTGATTCCATTCCATTCCATTGCATTCCTTTCGAGTTATTTCCATTCCATTCCATTCAATTCCACTTGGGTTGATTCTATTATATTACATTCGGGTTGATTCCATTCCATTCCATTCCATTCCATTGGGGTTGATTCCATTCCATTCCATTCCATTCCATTCCATTCAGTTCCATTCCATTCCATTCGGATTGATTCCATTCCATTCCATTCCATTCCATTCCATTCCATTCCATTCCATTCAGGTTACATCCATTCCATTCCATTCCATTCCATTCCATTCTGGTTGATTCCATTCCATTCCATTCCTTTCCATTCGGGTTGACTCCATTCCATTCCATTCCATTCCATTCCTTACCATTCCATTGGGATTGATTCCATTCCATTCCAATCCATTCCATTCCTTTCCATTCCATTCCATTCGGGTTGAATCCATTCCATTCCATTCCATACCATTTGGGTTGATACCATTCCATTCCATTCCATTCCATTCGGATTGATTCCATTCCATTCCATTCCATTCCATACCATGCCATTCCATTCGTGTTACATCCATTCCATTCCATTCCATTCCATTCCATTCCATTCCATTCCATTCCATTCCGGTTGATTCCATTCCATTCCATTCCTTTCCATTCGGGTTGACTCCATTCCATTCCATTCCATTCCTTTCCATTCCATTGGGATTGATTCCATTCCATTCCATTCCTTTCCATTCCATTCCATTCCTTTTAATTCTGTTCCATTCCATTCCATTCCATTCCATTCGTTTTGATTCCATTCCATTACATTCCATTCCATACGGGTTGATTCCATTCCATTCAATTCCATTCCACTCCATTCCATTCCATTCGATTCCATTCTCGTTGATTCCTTTCCAATCCATTCCATTCCATTCGGGTTATTTCAATTCCATTCCATTCAATTCCACTCGGGTTGATTACATTATATTCCATTCGGGTTGATTCCATTCCATTCCATTCCATTCCATTCGGGTTGATTCCATTCCATTCCATTCCATTCCATTCGGAATGATTCCATTCCATTCCATTCCGTTCCATTCCTCTCGGGTTGACTCCATTCCATTCCATTCCGTTCCATTACATTCCATTCCATTCGGGTTGATTCCATTCCATTCCATTCCATTCCATTCCGTTCGTGTTACATCCATTCCATTCCATTCCATTCCATTCCATTCCATTCCATTCCATTCCATTCCATTCCATTCCATTCGTGTTGATTCCATTCCATTCCTTTCCATTCCTTTCCATTAAATTCCATTCGTGTTTATTCCATTCCATTCCATTCCATTTGGGTTGATTCCATTCCATTCCATTCCATTCCATTTCATTCCATGCCATTCCATTCCATTCTATTGCATTCGGGTTGATTCCATTCCATTCCACTCCATTACATATGACTTGATTCCATTCCATTCCATTCCATTCCATTCGGCTTTATTCCATTCCATTCCATTCCATTTCATTCAGCTTGATTCCATTCCATTCCATTCCTTTCCATTCGTGTTGACTCCATTCCAATCCATTCCATTCCAGTCATTTCCATTCCATTCGGATTGATTCCATTCCATTCCATTCCATTCCTTTCCATTCCATTCCATTCCATTCGGGTTGATTCCATTCCATTCAATTCCATTCGTTTTGATTCCATTCCATTCCATTCCATTCCATTCGGGTAGATTCCATTCCATTCCATTCCATTCCATTCCATTCCATTCCATTCCATTCCATTCCATTCCATACCATTCCATTCGGTTTGATTCCATTCCATTCCATTCTATTGCATTCGGGTTGATTCCATTCCATTCCATTCCATTCCTTTCCATTACATATGACTTGATTCCATTCCATTCCATTCCATTCCATTCCATTCCATTCCATTCGGCTTGATTCCATTCCATTCCATTCCATTCCATTCCATTCCATTTCATTCGGTTTTATTCCATTCCATTCCATTCCATTCCATTCCATTCCATTCCATACCATGCCATTCCATTCGTGTTACATCCATTCCATTCCATTCCATTCCGGTTGATTCCATTCCATTACATTCCTTTCCATTCGGGTTGACTCCATTCCATTCCATTCCATTCCTTTCCATTCCATTGAGATTGATTCCATTCCATTCCATTCCATTCCATTCCTTTCCATTCCATTCCATTCGGCTTGACTCCATTCCATTCCATTCCATTCGTTTTGATTCTGTTCCATTCCATTCCATTCCATTCTTTCGTTTTGATTCCTTTCCATTACATTCCATTCCATACGGGTTGATTCCATTCCATTCCATTCCACTCCATTCGGGTTGATTCCATTCCACTCCATTCCATTCTATTCGATTCCATTCTCGTTGATTCCTTTCCAATCCATTCCATTTCTTTCGGGTTATTTCAATTCCATTCCATTCAATTCCATTCGGGTTGATTACATTATATTCCATTCGGGTTGATTCCATTCCATTCCATTCCATTCCATTCGGGTTGATTCCATTTCATTCCATTCCATTCCATTCCATTTGGAATGATTCCATTCCATTCCATTCCGTTCCATTCCTCTCGGGTTGACTCCATTCCATTCCATTCCGTTCCATTACATTCCATTCCATTCGGGTTGATTCGATTCCATTCCATTCCATTCCATTCAGTTCGTGTTACATCCATTGCATTCCATTCCATTCCATTCCATTCCATTCCATTCGGGTTGATTCCATTCCATTCCTTTCCATTCCTTTCCATTAAATTACATTCGTGTTTATTCCATTCCATTCCATTCCATTTGGGTTGATTCCATTCCATTCCATTCCATTTCATTCCATGCCATTCCATTCCATTCTATTCCATTCCGGTTGATTCCATTCCATTCCACTCCATTACATATGACTTGATTCCATTCCATTCCATTCCATTCCATTCGGCTTTATTCCATTCCATTCCATTCCATTTCATTTGGGTTGATTCCATTCCATTCCATTCCTTTCCATTCTGCTTGACTCCATTCCAATCCATTCCATTGCAGTCATTTCCATTCCATTCGGATTGATTCCATTCCATTCAATTCCATTCGTTTTGATTCCATTCCATTCCATTCCATTCCATTCCATTCCATTCCATTCCATTCCATTCCATTCCGGTTGATTCCATTCCATTCCATTCCATTCCATTCTATACCATTCCATTCGGGTTGACTCCATTCCACTCCATTCTATTTCATTCGGGTTGATTCCATTCCATTCCATTCCATTCCTTTCCATTACATATGACTTGATTCCATTCCATTCCATTCCATTCCATTCCATTCCATTCCATTCCATTCGGGTTGATTCCATTCCATTCCATTCCTTTCCATTCCATTTCATTCGGTTTTATCCCATTCCATTCCATTCCATTCCATTCCATTCCATTCCATTCCATTCGGCTTGATTCCATTCCATTCCATTCCATTCCATTCGTTTTGATTCCGTTCCATTCCATTCCATTCCATTCGTTTTGCTTCCATTCCATTCCATTCCATTCCATTCGGGTTGATTCCATTCCACTCCATTCCATTCCATTCGATTCCATTCTCGTTGATTCCATTCCAATCCATTCCATTCCATTCGGGTTATTTCAATTACATTCCTTTCAATTCCACTCGGGTTGATTACATTTTATTCCATTCAGGTTGATTGCATTCCATTCCATTCCATTCCATTCGGGTTGATTCCATTCCATTCCATTCCATTCCATTCGCAATGATTCCATTCCATTCCATTCCATTCCATTCCATTACATATGACTTGATTCCATTCCATTCCATTCCATTCCATTCCATTCCATTCCATTCGGGTTGATTTCATTGCATTCAATTGCATTCCATTCCATTCAATTCGGGTTGATTCCATTCCATTCCATTCCATTCGGTTTTATTCCATTCCCTTCCATTCCTTTCCATTCCATTCTTTCCATTCCATTCCATTCGGGATGATTCCATACCATTCCATTCCATTCAGCTAGATTCCTTTCCATTCCATTCCATTCCACTCCATTCCATTCGTTTTGATTCCATTCCATTCCATTCCATTCCATTCCATTCCATTCCATTCCATTCCATTCGTTTTGATTCCATTCCATTCCATTCCATTCCATTACATTCCATGCCATTCCATTCCATTCGGGTTGATTCCATTCCATTCCATACTATTCCTTTCGGGGTGATACTATTCCATTCTATTCCATTTCATTCTCTTCCATTCCATTCCATTCGGCTTGATTGCATTCCATTCCATTCCATTCCATTGCATTCTATTCCACTCCATTGCATTCCATTCGGATTGATTCCATTCCATTCAATTGCATTCCACTCCATTCCATTCGGGTTGATTCCATTCCATTCCATTCCATTCCATTCCATTCGGTTTCATTCCATTCCATTCCATTCCATTCCATTTCATTCCATTCCATTCCATTCGGGATGATTCCATTCCATTCCATTCCATTATGCTTGATTCCATTCCGTTCCATTCCATTCCATTCCATTCCATTCCATTCCATTCCATTCTTTTTGACTCCATTCCATTCCATTCCATTCCATTCGGGTTGATTCCATTCCATTCTATTCCATTCCACTCCATTCCATTCCATTCGATTCCATTCTCGTTGATTCCATTCCATTCCATTGCATTCCTTTCGAGTTATTTCCATTCCATTCCATTCAATTCCACTCGGGTTGATTCTATTATATTACATTCGGGTTGATTCCATTCCATTCCATTCCATTCCATTGGGGTTGATTCCATTCCATTCCATTCCATTCCATTCCATTCAGTTCCATTCCATTCCATTCGGATTGATTCCATTCCATTCCATTCCATTCCATTCCATTCAGGTTACATCCATTCCATTCCATTCCATTCCATTCCATTCTGGTTGATTCCATTCCATTCCATTCCTTTCCATTCGGGTTGACTCCACTCCATTCCATTCCATTCCATTCCTTACCATTCCATTGGGATTGATTCCATTCCATTCCAATCAATTCCATTCCTTTCCATTCCATTCCATTCGGGTTGAATCCATTCCATTCCATTCCATACCATTTGGGTTGATACCATTCCATTCCATTCCATTCCATTCGGATTGATTCCATTCCATTCCATTCCATTCCATACCATGCAATTCCATTCGTGTTACATCCATTCCATTCCATTCCATTCCATTCCATTCCATTCCATTCCATTCCATTCCGGTTGATTCCATTCCATTCCATTCTTTTCCATTCGGGTTGACTCCATTCCATTCCATTCCATTCCTTTCCATTCCATTGGGATTGATTCCATTCCATTCCATTCCATTCCATTCCTTTCCATTCCATTCCATTCGGCTTGACTCCATTCCATTCCATTCCATTCCATTCCATTCCATTCGTTTTAATTCTGTTCCATTCCATTCCATTCCATTCCATTCGCAATGATTCCATTCCATTCCATTCCATTCCGTTCCATTACATTCCATTCCATTCGGGTTGATTCCATTCCATTCCATTCCATTCCATTCCGTTCGTGTTACATCCATTCCATTCCATTCCATTCCATTCCATTCCATTCCGGTTGATTCCATTCCATTACATTCCTTTCCATTCGGGTTGACTCCATTCCATTCCATTCCATTCCTTTCCATTCCATTGAGATTGATTCCATTCCATTCCATTCCATTCCATTCCTTTCCATTCCATTCCATTCGGCTTGACTCCATTCCATTCCATTCCATTCGTTTTGATTCTGTTCCATTCCATTCCATTCCATTCTTTCGTTTTGATTCCATTCCATTACATTCCATTCCATACGGGTTGATTCCATTCCATTCAATTCCATTCCACTCCATTCCATTCTATTCGATTCCTTTCTCGTTGATTCCTTTCCAATCCATTCCATTTCTTTCGGTTTATTTCAATTCCATTCCATTCAATGCCATTCGGGTTGATTACATTATATTCCATTCGGGTTGATTCCATTCCATTCCATTCCATTCCATTCGGGTTGATTCCATTTCATTCCATTCCATTCCATTCCATTTGGAATGATTCCATTCCATTCCATTCCGTTCCATTCCTCTCGGGTTGACTCCATTCCATTCCATTCCGTTCCATTACATTCCATTCCATTCGGGTTGATTCGATTCCATTCCATTCCATTCCATTCAGTTCGTGTTACATCCATTCCATTCCATTCCATTCCATTCCATTCCATTCCATTCCATTCGGGTTGATTCCATTCCATTCCTTTCCATTCCTTTCCATTAAATTCCATTCGTGTGTATTCCATTCCATTCCATTCCATTTGGGTTGATTCCATTCCATTCCATTCCATTTCATTCCATGCCACTCCATTCCATTCTATTCCATTCCGGTTGATTCCATTCCATTCCACTCCATTACATATGACTTGATTCCATTCCATTCCATTCCATTCCATTCGGCTTTATTCCATTCCATTCCATTCCATTTCATTTGGGTTGATTCCATTCCATTCCATTCCTTTCCATTCGGCTTGACTCCATTCCAATCCATTCCATTCCAGTCATTTCCATTCCATTCGGATTGATTCCATTCCATTTCATTCCATTCCTTTCCATTCCATTCCATTCGGGTTGATTCCATTCCATTCAATTCCATTCGTTTTGATTCCATTCCATTCCATTCCATTCCATTCCATTCCATTCGGGTTGATTCCATTCCATTCCATTCCATTCCATTCCATTCTATACCATTCCATTCGGGTTGACTCCATTCCACTCCATTCTATTTCATTCGGGTTGATTCCATTCCATTCCATTCCATTCCTTTCCATTACATATGACTTGATTCCATTCCATTCCATCCCATTCCATTCCATTCCATTCCATTCGGGTTGATTCCATTCCATTCCATTCCTTTCCATTCCATTTCATTCGGTTTTATTCCATTCCATTCCATTCCATTCCATTCCATTCCATTCCATTCCATTCCATTCGGCTTGATTCCATTCCATTCCATTCCATTCCATTCGTTTTGATTCCGTTCCATTCCATTCCATTCCATTCGTTTTGCTTCCATTCCATTCCATTCCATTCCATTCGGGTTGATTCCATTCCACTCCATTCCATTCCATTCGATTCCATTCTCGTTGATTCCATTCCAATCCATTCCATTCCATTCGGGTTATTTCAATTACATTCCTTTCAATTCCACTCGGGTTGATTACATTTTATTCCATTCAGGTTGATTGCATTCCATTCCATTCCATTCCATTCGGCTTGATTCCATTCCATTCCATTCCATTCCATTCGCAATGATTCCATTCCATTCCATTCCATTCCATTCCATTACATATGACTTGATTCCATTCCATTCCATTCCATTCCATTCCATTCGGGTTGATTTCATTGCATTCAATTGCATTCCATTCCATTCAATTCGGGTTGATTCCATTCCATTCCATTCCATTCGGTTTTATTCCATTCCCTTCCATTCCTTTCAATTCCATTTCTTTCCATTCCATTCCATTCGGGATGATTCCATTCCATTCCATTCCATTCAGCTTGATTCCTTTCCATTCCATTCCATTCCACTCCATTCCATTCGTTTTGATTCCATTCCATTCCATTCCATTCCATTCCATTCCATTCGTTTTGATTCCATTCCATTCCATTCCATTCCATTACATTCCATGCCATTCCATTCCATTCGGGTTGATTCCATTCCATTCCATACTATTCCTTTCGGGGTGATACTATTCCATTCTATTCCATTTCATTCTCTTCCATTCCATTCCATTCGGCTTGATTGCATTCCATTCCATTCCCTTCCATTCCATTCCATTCCACTCTATTCCATTCCATTGCATTCCATTCGGATTGATTCCATTCCATTCAATTGCATTCCAGTCCATTCCATTCGGGTTGATTCCATTCCATTCCATTCCATTCCATTCAATTCGGTTTCATTCCATTCCATTCCATTCCATTCCATTCCATTTCATTCCATTCCATTCCATTCGGGATGATTCCATTCCATTCCATTCCATTATGCTTGATTCCATTCCGTTCCATTCCATTCCATTCCATTCCATTCCATTCCATTCCATTCCATTCTTTTTGACTCCATTCCATTCCATTCCATTCCATTCGGGTTGACTCCATTCCATTCTATTCCATTCCACTCCATTCCATTCCATTCGATTCCATTCTCGTTGATTCCATTCCATTCCATTGCATTCCTTTCGAGTTATTTCCATTCCATTCCATTCAATTCCACTCAGGTTGATTCTATTATATTACATTCGGGTTGATTCCATTCCATTCCATTCCATTCCATTGGGGTTGATTCCATTCCATTCCATTCCATTCCTTTCCATTCCATTCAGTTCCATTCCATTCCATTCGGATTGACTCCATTCCATTCCATTCCATTCCATTCCATTCCATTCAGGTTACATCCATTCCATTCCATTCCATTCCATTCCATTCTGGTTGATTCCATTCCATTCCATTCCTTTCCATTCGGGTTGACTCCATTCCATTCCATTCCATTCCATTCCTTACCATTCCATTGGGATTGATTCCATTCCATTCCAATCCATTCCATTCCTTTCCATTCCATTCCATTCGGGTTGAATCCATTCCATTCCATTCCATACCATTTGGGTTGATACCATTCCATTCCATTCCATTCCATTCGGATTAATTCCATTCCATTCCATTCCATTCCATACCATGCCATTCCATTCGTGTTACATCCATTCCATTCCATTCCATTCCATTCCATTCCATTCCATTCCATTCCATTCCATTCCATTCCGGTTGATTCCACTCCATTCCATTCCTTTCCATTCGGGTTGACTCCATTCCATTCCATTCCATTCCTTTCCATTCCATTGGGATTGATTCCATTCCATTCCATTCCATTCCATTCCTTTCCATTCCATTCCATTCGGCTTGACTCCATTCCATTCCATTCCATTCCATTCCATTCGTTTTAATTCTGTTCCATTCCATTCCATTCCATTCCATTCGTTTTGATTCCATTCCATTACATTCCATTCCATACGGGTTGATTCCATTCCATTCAATTCCATTCCACTCCATTCCATTCCATTCGATTCCATTCTCGTTGATTCCTTTCCAATCCATTCCATTCCATTCGGGTTATTTCAATTCCATTCCATTCAATTCCACTCGGGTTGATTACATTATATTCCATTCGGGTTGATTCCATTCCATTCCATTCCATTCCATTCGGGTTGATTCCATTCCATTCCATTCCATTCCATTCCATTCGGAATGATTCCATTCCATTCCATTCCGTTCCATTCCTCTCGGGTTGACTCCATTCCATTCCATTCCGTTCCATTACATTCCATTCCATTCGGGTTGATTCCATTCCATTCCATTCCATTCCATTCCGTTCGTGTTACATCCATTCCATTCCATTCCATTCCATTCCATTCCATTCCGTTCCATTCCATTCCATTCCATTCGTGTTGATTCCATTCCATTCCTTTCCATTAAATTCCATTCGTGTTTATTCCATTCCATTCCATTCCATTTGGGTTGATTCCATTCCATTCCATTCCATTTCATTCCATGCCATTCCATTCCATTCTATTGCATTCGGGTTGATTCCATTCCATTCCACTCCATTACATATGACTTGTTTCCATTCCATTCCATTCCATTCCATTCGGCTTTATTCCATTCCATTCCATTCCATTTCATTCAGCTTGATTCCATTCCATTCCATTCCTTTCCATTCGTGTTGACTCCATTCCAATCCATTCCATTCCAGTCATTTCCATTCCATTCGGATTGATTCCATTCCATTCCATTCCATTCCTTTCCATTCCATTCCATTCGGGTTGATTCCATTCCATTCAATTCCATTCGTTTTGATTCCATTCCATTCCATTCCATTCCATTCCATTCCATTCCATTCGGGTAGATTCCATTCCATTCCATTCCATTCCATTCCATTCCATTCCATTCCATTCCATTCCATACCATTCCATTCGGGTTGATTCCATTCCATTCCATTCTATTGCATTCGGGTTGATTCCATTTTATTCCATTCCATTCCTTTCCATTACATATGACTTGATTCCATTCCATTCCATTCCATTCCATTCCATTCCATTCCATTCGGCTTGATTCCATTCCATTCCATTCCATTCCATTCCATTCCATTCCATTTCATTCGGTTTTATTCCATTCCATTCCATTCCATTCCATTCCATTCCATTTCATTCCATTCCATTCCATTCGGTATGGTTCCATTCCATTCCATTCCATTCGGCTTGATTCCATTCCATTCCATTCTATTCCATTCGTTTTGATTCCGTTCCATTCCATTCCATTCCATTCGTTTTGATTCCATTCCATTCCATTCGGGTTGATTCCATTCCACTCCATTCCATTTCATTCGATTCCATTCTCGTTGATTCCATTCCAATCCATTCCATTCCATTCGGGTTATTTCAATTCCATTCCTTTCAATTCCACTCGGGTTGATTACATTTTATTCCATTCGGGTTGATTGCATTCCATTCTATTCCATTCCATTCCATTGGGGTTGATTCCATTCCATTCCATTCCATTCCATTCCATTCAGTTCCATTCCATTCCATTCGGATTGATTCCATTCCATTCCATTCCATTGCATTCCATTCCATTCCATTCCATTCCATTCCATTCAGTTAACATCCATTCCATTCCATTCCATTCCATTCCATTCTGGATGATTCCATTCCACTCCATTCCTTTCCATTCGGGTTGACTCCATTCCATTCCATTCCATTCCATTCCATTTCATTCCTTTCCATTCCATTGGGATTGATTCCATTCCATTGCATTCCATTCCATTCCTTTCCATTCCATTCCATTCGGGTTGAATCCATTCCATTCCATTCCATACCATTTGGGTTGATACCATTCCATTCCATTCCATTCCATTCCATTCCATTCCATTCCATTCCATTCGGATTGATTCCATTCCATTCCATTCCATTCCATACCATGCCATTCCATTCGTGTTACATCCATTCCATTCCATTCCATTCCATTCCATTCCATTCCGGTTGATTCCATTCCATTACATTCCTTTCCATTCGGGTTGACTCCATTCCATTCCATTCCATTCCTTTCCATTCCACTGTGATTGATTCCATTCCATTCCATTCCATTCCATTCCTCTCCATTCCATTCCATTCGGCTTGACTCCATTCCATTCCATTCCATTCCATTCCATTCCATTCGTTTTGATTCTGTTCCATTCCATTCCATTCCATTCCATTCGTTTTGATTCCATTCCATTACATTCCATTCCACTCCATTCCATTCTATTCGATTCCATTCTCGTTGATTCCTTTCCAATCCAATCCATTTCTTTCGGGTTATTTCAATTCCATTCCATTCAATTCCATTCGGGTTGATTACATTATATTCCATTCGGGTTGATTCCATTCCATTCCATTCCATTCCATTCGGGTTTGTTCCATTCAATTCCATTCCATTCCATTCCATTCGGAATGATTCCATTCCATTCCATTCCGTTCTATTCCTCTCGGGTTGACTCCATTCCATTCCATTCCGTTCCATTACATTCCATTCCATTCGAGTTGATTCCATTCCATTCCATTCCATTCCATTCCGTTCGTGTTACATCCATTCCATTCCATTCCATTCCATTCCATTCCATTCGGGTTGATTCCATTCCATTCCTTTCCATTCCTTTCCATTAAATTCCATTCGTGTTTATTCCATTCCATTCCATTACATTTGGGTTGATTCCATTCCATTCCATTCCATTTCATTCCATGCCATTCCATTCCATTCTATTCCATTCGGGTTGATTCCATTCCATTCCACTCCATTACATATGACTTGATTCCATTCCATTCCATTCCATTCCATTCCATTCGGCTTTATTCCATTCCTTTCCATTCCATTTCATTTGGGTTGATTCCATTCCATTCCATTCCTTTCCATTCGGCTTGACTCCATTCCAATCCATTCCATTCCAGTCATTTCCATTCCATTCGGATTGATTCCATTCCATTCCATTCCTTTCCATTCCATTCCATTTGGGTTGATTCCATTCCATTCAATTCCATTCGTTTTGATTCCATTCCATTCCATTCCATTCCATTCCATTCCATTCGGGTTGATTCCATTCCATTCCATTCTATACCATTCCATTAGGGTTGACTCCATTCCACTCCATTCTATTGCATTCGGGTTGATTCCATTCCATTCCATTCCATTCCTTTCCATTACATATGACTTGATTCCATTCCATTCCATTCCATTCCATTCCATTCCATTCCATTCCATTCGGGTTGATTCCAATCCATTCCATTCCTTTCCATTCCATTTCATTCGGTTTTATTCCATTCCATTCCATTCCATTCCATTCCATTCCATTCCATTCCATTCGGCTTGATTCCATTCCATTCCATTCCATTCCATTCCATTCCATTCCATTCGTTTTGATTCCGTTCCATTCCATTCCATTCCATTCGTTTTGCTTCCATTCCATTCCATTCCATTCCATTCGGGTTGATTCCATTCCACTCCATTCCATTCCATTCGATTCCATTCTCGTTGATTCCATTCCAATCCCTTCCATTCCATTCGGGTTATTTCAATTCCATTCCTTTCAATTCCACTCGGGTTGATTACATTTTATTCCATTCGGGTTGATTGCCTTCCATTCCATTCCATTCCATTCGGGTTGATTCTATTCCATTCCATTCCATTCCATTCCATTCCATTCCATTCCATTCGCAATGATTCCATTCCATTCCATTCCATTCCATTCCATTACATATGACTTGTTTCCATTCCATTCCATTCCATTCCATTCCATTCCTTTCCATTCGGGTTGATTTCATTGCATTCAATTGCATTCCATTCCATTCAATTCGGGTTGATTCCATTCCATTCCATTCCATTCGGATTTATTCCATTCCCTTCCATTCCTTTCCATTCCATTTCTTTCCATTCCATTCCATTCGGGATGATTCCATTCCATTCCATTCCATTCAGCTTGATTCCTTTCCATTCCATTCCATTCCAATCCATTCCATTCGTTTTGATTCCATTCCATTCCATTCCATTCCATTCCATTCCATTCCATTCCATTCCATTCGTTTAGATTCCATTCCATTCCATTCCATTCCATTCGTGTTGATTCAATTCCATTCCATTCCCTTCCATTCGGCTTGATTCCATTCCCTTCCATTCCTTTTCATTCCATTCCATTCGTTTTGATTGCATTCCAATCCATTCCATTCCATTCGGGTTGATTCCATTCAATTAAATTCTATTCCTCTCCATTCCATTCCATTCGATTCCATTCTCGTTGATTCCACTCCATTCCATTCAATTCCATTCGGGTTATTTCCATTCCATTCGATTCAATTACACTCGGGTTGATTCCATTATATTCTATTCAGGTTAATTCCATTCCATTCCATTCCATTCCATTCGGGTTGATTCCATTCCATTCCATTCCATTCCATTCTGATTGATTCCATTCCATTCAATTCCATTCCATTATATTCCATTCCAATCGGGTTGATTCCATTCCATTCCAATCCATTCCATTCGATTTGATTCCATTGCATTCCATTCAATTCCATTCCTTTCCATTCGTGTTGATTCCATTCCATTCCATTCCATCCCATTCCATTCCATTTGGGGTGATTCCATTCCATTCCATTCCATTCCATTCCATTCCATTCCATGCCATTACATTCCATTCGGGTTGTTTCCATTCCATTCCATACTAGTCCTTTCGGGGTGATACTATTCCATTCTATTCCATTTCATTCTATTCCACGCCATTCCATTCCGGTTGATTCCATTTCATTCCATTCCATTCCATTCCATTCGGTTTCATTCCATTCCATTCCATTCCATTCGATTTCATTCCATTCCATTCTTTTTGACTACATTCCATTTCACTCCATTCCATTCGGGTTGATTCCATTCCATTCAATTCAATTCCACTCCATTCCATTCCATTCGATTCCTTTCTCGTTGATTCCATTCCATTCCATTCCATTCGGGTTGATTCTATTCCATTCAATTCCATTCCTTTTGATTCCATTCCATTCCATTCCATTCCATTCCATTCTATTCCATTCCATTCCATTCGGGTTGATTCCATTCCATTCCATTCCATTCCATTCCATTCCATTCCATTCCCTTCCATTCCATTCCATACCATTCCATTCGGGTTGATTCCATTCCATTCCATTCTATTGCATTCGGGTTGATTCCATTCCATTCCATTCCATTCCTTTCCATTACATATGACTTGATTCCATTCCATTCCATTCCATTCCATTCCATTCCATTCGGCTTGATTCCATTCCATTCCATTCCATTCCATTCCATTTCATTCGGTTTTATTCCATTCCATTCCATTCCATTCCATTCCATTCCATTCCATTCCATTCCATTCCATTCCATTCCATTCCATTTCATTCCATTCCATTCCATTCCATTCCATTCCATTTCATTCCATTCCATTCCATTCGGTATGATTCCATTCCATTCCATTCCATTCGGCTTGATTCCATTCCATTCCATTCCATTCCATTCTATTCCATTCGTTTTGATTCCGTTCCATTCCATTCCATTCCATTCGTTTTGATTCCATTCCATTCCATTCCATTCCATTCAGGTTGATTCCATTCCACTCCATTCCATTCCATTCGATTCCATTCTCGTTGATTCCATTCCAATCCATTCCATTCCATTCGGGTTATTTCAATTCCATTCCTTTCAATTCCACTCGGGTTGATTACATTTTATTCCATTCGGGTTGATTGCATTCCATTCTATTCCATTCCATTCCATTGGGGTTGATTCCATTCCATTCCATTCCTTTCCTTTCCATTCCATTCCATTCCATTCCATTCGTGTTACATCCATTCCATTCCATTCCGGTTGATTCCATTCCATTCCATTCCTTTCCATTCGGGTTGACACCATTCCATTCCATTCCATTCCATTCCTTTCCATTCCATTGGTATTGATTCCATTCCATTCCATTCCATTCAATTCCTTTCCATTCCATTCTATTCGGGTTGATTCCATTCCATTCCATTTGGGTAGATTCCATTCCATTCCATTCCATTCCATTTCATTCCATGCCATTCCATTCCATTCTATTGCATTCGGCTTGATTCCATTCCATTCCATTCCATTCCAGTACATATGACTTGATTCCATTCCATTCCAGTCCATTCCATTCCTTTCCATTTGGGCTGATTCCATTCAATTCAATTGCATTCCATTCCATTCCATTCGGGTTGATTCCATTCCATTCCATTCCATTCCATTCCATTCGGTTTTATTCCATTCCATTCCATTCCATTCCTTTCCATTCCATTCCATTCCATTCGAGATGATTCCATTCCATTCCATTCCATTCGGCTTGACTCCATTGCATTCGATTCCATTCCATTCCATTCCATTCCATTCGTTTTGATACCGTTCCATTCCATTCCATTCCATTCCATTCGTTTTCATTCCATTCCATTCCATTCCATTCCATACGGATTGATTCCATTCCATTCAATTCCATTCCACTCCATTCCACTCCAATCGATTCCATTCTCGTGGATTCCTTTCCAATCCATTCCATAACATTCGGGTTATTTCAATTCCATTCCATTCAATTCCACTCGGGTTGATTACATTATATTCCATTCGGGTTGATTCCATTCCATTCCATTCCATTCCTTTCGGGTTGAGTCCATTCCACTCCATTCCATTCCATTCCATTCCATTCCATTCCATTCCATTCGGAATTATTCCATTCCATTCCATTCCATTCCATTCCATTCCATTGCATTCCATTCCGTTCCATTACATATGACTTGATTCCATTCCATTCCATTCCATTCCATTCCATTCCATTCCATTCCATTCGGCTTGATTCCATTCCATTCCATTCCATTCCATTCCATTTCATTCGGTTTTATTCCATTCCATTCCATTCCATTCCATTCCATTCCATTCCATTCCATTCCATTCCATTTCATTCCATTCCATTCCATTCCATTCCATTTCATTCCATTCCATTCCATTCGGTATGATTCCATTCCATTCCATTCCATTCGGCTTGATTCCATTCCATTCCATTCCATTCCATTCTATTCCATTCGTTTTGATTCCGTTCCATTCCATTCCATTCCATTCGTTTTGATTCCATTCCATTCCATTCCATTCCATTCGGGTTGATTCCATTCCACTCCATTCCATTCCATTCGATTCCATTCTCGTTGGTTCCATTCCAATCCATTCCATTCCATTCGGGTTATTTCAATTCCATTCCTTTCAATTCCACTCGGGTTGATTACATTTTATTCCATTCGGGTTGATTGCATTCCATTCTATTCCATTCCATTGCATTGGGGTTGATTCCATTCCATTCCATTCCTTTCCTTTCCATTCCATTCCATTCCATTCCATTCGTGTTACATCCATTCCATTCCATTCCGGTTGATTCCATTCCATTCCATTCCTTTCCATTCGGGTTGACACCATTCCATTCCATTCCATTCCATTCCTTTCCATTCCATTGGTATTGATTCCATTCCATTCCATTCCATTCCATTCCTTTCCATTCCATTCCATTCGGGTTGATTCCATTCCATTCCATTTGGGTAGATTCCATTCCATTCCATTCCATTCCATTTCATTCCATGCCATTCCATTCCATTCTATTGCATTCGGCTTGATTCCATTCCATTCCATTCCATTCCAGTACATATGACTTGATTCCATTCCATTCCAGTCCATTCCATTCCTTTCCATTTGGGCTGATTCCATTCAATTCAATTGCATTCCATTCCATTCCATTCGGGTTGATTCCATTCCATTCCATTCCATTCCATTCCATTCGGTTTTATTCCATTCCATTCCATTCCATTCCATTCCATTCCATTCCATTCCATTCCATTCGAGATGATTCCATTCCATTCCATTCCATTCGGCTTGACTCCATTGCATTCGATTCCATTCCATTCCATTCCATTCCATTCGTTTTGATACCGTTCCATTCCATTCCATTCCATTCCATTCGTTTTCATTCCATTCCATTCCATTCCATTCCATACGGATTGATTCCATTCCATTCAATTCCATTCCACTCCATTCCACTCCAATCGATTCCATTCTCGTGGATTCCTTTCCAATCCATTCCATTCCATTCGGGTTATTTCAATTCCACTCCATTCAATTCCACTCGGGTTGATTACATTATATTCCATTCTGGTTGATTCCATTCCATTCCATTCCATTCCTTTCGGGTTGAGTCCATTCCACTCCATTCCATTCCATTCCATTCCATTCCATTCCATTCCATTCCATTCGGAATGATTCCATTCCATTCCTTTCCATTCCATTCCATTCCATTCCATTGCATTCCATTCCGTTCCATTACATTCCATTCCATTCGGGTTGATTCCATTCCATTCCATTCCATTCCATTCCATTCGGTTTCATTCCATTCCATTCCATTCCATTCGATTTCATTCCATTCCATTCTTTTTGACTCCATTCCATTTCACTCCATTCCATTCGGGTTGATTCCATTCCATTCAATTCAATTCCACTCCATTCCATTCCATTCGATTCCTTTCTCGTTGATTCCATTCCATTCCATTCCATTCGGGTTGATTCCATTCCATTCAATTCCATTCGTTTTGATTCCATTCCATTCCATTCCATTCCATTCCATTCTATTCCATTCCATTCCATTCGGGTTGATTCCATTCCATTCCATTCCATTCCATTCCATTCCATTCCATTCCATACCATTCCATTCGGGTTGATTCCATTCCATTCCATTCTATTGCATTCGGGTTGATTCCATTCCATTCCATTCCATTCCTTTCCATTACATATGACTTGATTCCATTCCATTCCATTCCATTCCATTCCATTCCCTTCGGCTTCATTCCATTCCATTCCATTCCATTCCATTCCATTCCATTTCATTCGGTTTTATTCCATTCCATTCCATTCCATTCCATTCCATTCCATTCCATTCCATTCCATTCCATTTCATTCCATTCCATTCCATTCCATTCCATTCCATTTCATTCCATTCCATTCCATTCGGTATGATTCCATTCCATTCCATTCCATTCGGCTTGATTCCATTCCATTCCATTCCATTCCATTCTATTCCATTCGTTTTGATTCCGTTCCATTCCATTCCATTCCATTCGTTTTGATTCCATTCCATTCCATTCCATTCCATTCGGGTTGATTCCATTCCACTCCATTCCATTCCATTCGATTCCATTCTCGTTGATTCCATTCCAATCCATTCCATTCCATTCGGGTTATTTCAATTCCATTCCTTTCAATTCCACTCGGGTTGATTACATTTTATTCCATTCGGGTTGATTGCATTCCATTCTATTCCATTCCATTCCATTGGGGTTGATTCCATTCCATTCCATTCCTTTCCATTCCATTCCATTCCATTCCATTCCATTCGTGTTACATCCATTCCATTCCATTCCGGTTGATTCCATTCCATTCCATTCCTTTCCATTCGGGTTGACACCATTCCATTCCATTCCATTCCATTCCTTTCCATTCCATTGGTATTGATTCCATTCCATTCCATTCCATTCCATTCCTTTCCATTCCATTCCATTCGGGTTGATTCCATTCCATTCCATTTGGGTAGATTCCATTCGATTCCATTCCATTCCATTTCATTCCATGCCATTCCATTCCATTCTATTGCATTCGGCTTGATTCCATTCCATTCCATTCCATTCCAGTACATATGACTTGATTCCATTCCATTCCAGTCCATTCCATTCCTTTCCATTTGGGCTGATTCCATTCAATTCAATTGCATTCCATTCCATTCCATTCGGGTTGATTCCATTCCATTCCATTCCATTCCATTCCATTCGGTTTTATTCCATTCCATTCCATTCCATTCCATTCCATTCCATTCCATTCCATTCGAGATGATTCCATTCCATTCCATTCCATTCGGCTTGACTCCATTGCATTCGATTCCATTCCATTCCATTCCATTCCATTCGTTTTGATACCGTTCCATTCCATTCCATTCCATTCCATTCGTTTTCATTCCATTCCATTCCATTCCATTCCATACGGATTGATTCCATTCCATTCAATTCCATTCCACTCCATTCCACTCCAATCGATTCCATTCTCGTGGATTCCTTTCCAATCCATTCCATTCCATTCGGGTTATTTCAATTCCATTCCATTCAATTCCACTCGGGTTGATTACATTATATTCCATTCGGGTTGATTCCATTCCATTCCATTCCATTCCTTTCGGGTTGAGTCCATTCCATTCCATTCCATTCCATTCCATTCCATTCCATTCCATTCCATTCGGAATGATTCCATTCCATTCCATTCCATTCCATTCCATTCCATTGCATTCCATTCCGTTCCATTACATTCCATTCCATTCGGGTTGATTCCATTCCATTCCATTCCATTCCATTCCGTTCGTGTTACGTCAATTCCATTCCATTCCATTCTATTCTATTCAATTTGGGTTGATTCCATTCCATTCCATTCTTTTCCATTCGGGTTGATTCCATTCCATTCCATTCCATTCCATTCCATTCCATTCCATTCCATTCCATTCGTGTTGATTCCATTTCAGTCCATTACATTCCATTCCACTCCATTCCATTCCATTCGGGTTGATTCCATTCCATTCCATTCCATTCCATTCCATTGCATTCCATTCCATTCCATTCCATTCCATTCGTGTTGCTTCCATTGCATTCCATTCCATTCCATTCCATTCCATTCCATTCCATTCCATTCCATTCCATTCCATTCCATTTGTGTTGATTCCATTCCATTCCATTCCATTCCATTTCATTCAATGACATTCCATGCCATTCTATTGCATTCGGGTTGATTCCATTCCATTCCATTCCATTCCATTCCATTTCATATGACTTGATTCAATTCCATTCCATTCCATTCCATTCCATTCCTTTCCATTCGGGTTGATTTCATTGCATTCAATTGCATTACATTCCATTCAATTCGGGTTGATTCCATTCCATTCCATTCCATTCCATTCGGTTTTATTCCATTCCCTTCCATTCCATTCCATTCCATTTCATTCCATTCGATTCCATTCGTGTTGATTCCATTCCATTCCATTCCATTCCATTCCATTCCATTCCATTCGTGTTACATCCATTCCATTCCATTCCATTCCATTTGGGTTGATTCCATTCCATTCCATTCCATTCCATTCCTTTCCATTCCGTTAGATTCAGGTTGATTCCATTCCATTCCTTTCCATTCGTGTTGATTCCATTCCACTCCTTTGCATTCCATTCCATTTCATTCAATTCGGGTTGATTCCAAATCATTCTATTCCATTCCATTCCGTTCCATTCCATTCCACTCCATTCCTTTCGGGGTGATTCTATTCCATTCCATTCCATTCCATTCCATTCGGGTTGATTCCATTCCATTCCATTTCATTCCATTCCATTCCATTCTTTCTGGTCGATTCTATTCCATTCCATTCCATTCCATTGCTTTCCATTCTTTTCTTGTTGATTTCATACCATTCCTTTCCATTCAATTCCATTCCACTTTATTCCATTCCATTCGATTCCATTCTCATTGATTCCACTCCATTCCACTCCGTTCAATTCGGGTTATTTCCACTCCATTCCATTCAATTCAACTAGGATTGATTCCATTATATTCCATTCGGGTTGATTCCATTCCATTCCATTCCATTCCGTTCGGGTTGATTCCATTCCATTCCATTCCATTCCATTCCATTCCATTCCATTCCATTCCATTGCATGCCATTCCATTCCATTCGTATTGATTCCATTCCATTGCATTCCATTCCGTTCCATTCCTTTCGGTTTGACTCCATTCCATTGCATAACGTTCCATTCCATGCCATTCCATTCGGGTTGATTCCAATCCATTCCATTCCATTCCATTCCATTCCATTCCATTCCATTCGTGTTACATCCATTCCATTCCATTCCATTCCATTCGGGTTGATTCCATTCCATTCCATTCCTTTCCATTCCGGTTGATAGAATTCCATTCCATTCCATTCCATTCCATTCCATTCCATTCCATTCCATTCCTTTCCATTCCATTCCATTCCATTCTGATTGATTCCATTCCATTCCATTCCATTCCATTCCATTCCATTCCTTTCCATTCCATTAGATTCGGGTTGATTCCATTCCATTCCATTCCATTCGTGTTGATTCCATTCCACTCCATTCCATTCCATTCCATTCCATTCCATTCCATTCGGGTTGAATCCAAATCATTCTATTCCATTCCATTCCGTTCCATTCCATTCCACTCCATTCCTTTCGGGTTGATTCCACTCCATTCCATTCCATTCCATTCCTTGCCATTCGTGTTGATTCCATTCCATTCCATTCCATTCCATTACCTTCCATTCCATTTGGGTTGATTCCATTCCAAACCATTCCATTCCATTCCATGCCGTTCCATTCCATTCGAGTTCATTCCTGTCCATTCCATTCCATTTCATTCCATTCCATTCCATTCCTTTCGGGGTGATTCTATTCCATTCTATTCCATTTCATTCTATTCCATTCCATTCCATTCGGATTGATTCCATTCCATTCCATTCCATTCCATTCCATTCCGTTCCATTCCTTTCGCGTTGACTCCATTCCATTCCATTCCATTCCATTCCATTCCATTCCATTCGCGTTGATTCCATTCCATTCCATTCCATTCCATTCCATTCCATTCCATTCCATTTGTGTTACATCCATTCCATTCCATTCCATTCCATTCCATTCCATTCCATTCCATTCGGGTGATTCCATTCTATTCCATTCCTTTCCATTCGGGTTGCCTCCATTCCATTCCATTCCATTCCTTTCCATTCCATTCGGATTGATTCCATTCCATTCCATTCCATTACATTCCAATCCTTTCCATTCCATTCCATTCGGGTTGATTCCATTCCATTCCATTCCATTCCATTCCATTCCATTCCATTCCATGCCGTTCCATTCCATTCGGGTTGATTCCATTCCACTCCATTCCACTCCATTACATTCGTGTTGATTCCATTCCATTCCATTCCATTCCATTCGGGTTGATTCCATTCCAGTCCATTGCATTCCATTCCATTCCATTCCATTCGTGTTGATTCCATTCCATTTAATTCTTTCCATTCCAATCCATTCCATTCCATTCCATTCGTGTTGCTTCCAATCCATTCCATTCCATTCCATTCCATTCCATTCCATTCCATTCCATTCCATTCCATTTGGGTTGATTCCATTCCATTCCATTCCATTCCATTTCATTCCATGACATTCCCTGCCATTCTATTGCATTCGGGTTGATTCCATTCCATTCCATTCCATTCCATTCCATTACATATGGCTTGATTCCATTCCATTCCATTCCATTCCTTTCCATTCGGGTTGTTCTCATTGCATTCTATTGCATTCCATTCCATTCAATTCGGGTTGATTCCATTCCATTCCATTCCATTCCATACGGTTTTATTCCATTCCCTTCCATTCCATTCCATTCAGCTTGATTCCATTCCATTCCGTTCCATTCCACTCCATTCCATTCGTTTTGATTCCATTCCATTCCATTCCATTCCATTCCATTCGTTTTGATTCCATTCCACTCCATTCCTTTCCATTCGTGTTGATTCCATTCCATTCCATTGCATTCCATTCCTTTCCATTCGGCTTGATTCCATTCCATTCCATTCCTTTTCATTCCATTCCTTTCGTTTTGATTCCATTCCATTACATTCCATTCCATTTGGGTTGATTCCATTCCACTGCATTCCATTCCATTCGGATTGATTCCGTTCCATTCCATTCCATTCCATTCCATTCGGTTCCATTCCTTTGCGGTTGACTCCATTCCATTCCATTCCATTCCATTCCATTCCATTCCATTCCATTCCATTCCATTCCATTCCATTCGGGTTGATTCCATTCCATTCCATTCCATTCCATTCCATTCGTGTTACATCCATTCCATTCCATTCCATTCCATTGCATTCCTTTCGGGGTGATTCTGTTCCATTCCATTCCATTCCATTCCATTCCATTCCATTCCATTCCATTCCATTCCATTCCATTCCAATCGGGTTGATTCCATTCCATTCCAATCCATTCCATTCGATTTGATTCCATTCCATCCCATTGTATTCCATTCCTTTCCATTCGTGTTGATTCCATTCCATTCCATTCCATCCCATCCCATCCCATTCCATTTGGGTTGATTTCTTTCCATTCCATTCCATTCCATTCCGTTCCATTCGATGCCATTCCATTCCATTCGTGTTGATTCCATTGCATTCCATACTATGCCTTTCGTGGTGGTACTACACCATTCTATTCCATTTCATTCTATTCCGTTCCATTCCATTCGGCTTGATTCCATTCCAATCCATTCCATTCCATTCCATGCCGTTCCATTCCATTCGGGTTCATTCCATTCCATTCCATTCCATTCCATTCCATTGCATTCCAATCCATTCCATGCCATTCCTTTCGGGGTGATTCTATTCCATTGTATTCCATTTCATTCTATTCCATTCCATTCCATACGGATGGATTCCATTCCTTTCCAGTCCATTCCATTCCATTCCATTCCGTTCCATTCTTTTCGGGTTGACTCGATTCCATTCCATTCCATTCCATTCCGTTCCATTCCATTCCATTCGGGTTGATTCCATTCCATTCCATTCCATTCCATTCCATTCCATTCGTGTTACATCCATTCCATTCCATTCCATTCCATTCCATTCGGGTGATTCAATTCCATTCCATTCCTTTCCATTCGGGTTGAATCCATTCCATTCCATTCCATTACTTTCCAATCCATTCGGATTGATTCCATTCCATTCCATTCCATTCCATTCCATTCCATTACTTTCCAATCCATTCGGTTTGATTCCATTCCAGTCCATTCCATTCCATTCCATTCTATTCCATTCCATTCGGGTTGATTCCATTCCATTCCATTCCATTCCATTCCATTCCATTCCATTCCATTCGTGTTGCTTCCATTCCACTCAATTCCATTCCATTCCATTCCATTCCATTTGGGTTGATTCCATTCCATTCCTTTCCATTCCATTTCATTCCATGACATTCCACGCCATTCTATTGCATTCGAGTTGATTCCATTCCATTCCATTCCATTACATATGACTTGATTCCATTCCTTTCCATTCCATTCCATTCCATTCCATTCCATTCCATTCTTTTTGACTCCATTCCATTCCATTCCATTCCATTCGGGTTGATTCCACTCCATTCAATTCCATTCCACTCCATTCCATTCCTTTTGATTCCATTCTCGTTGATGCCATTCCATTCCATTCCATTCCTTTAGAGTTATTTCCATTCAATTCCATTCAATTCCACTAGGGTTGATTCTAATATATTACATTCGGGTTGAATCTACTCCATTCCATTCCATTCCATTGGCGTTGATTCCATTCAATTCCGTTCCATTCCATTCCATTCCATTCCATTCCATTTGGATTGATTCCATTCCATTGCATTCCATTCAATTCCATTGAGGTTACTTCCATTCCATTCCATTCCATTATTCCATTCCGGTTGATTCCATTCCATTCCATTCCATTCCATTGCTTTCCATTCCATTGGGATTGATTCCATTCCTTTCCATTCCATTCCATTCCTTTCCATTCCATTCCATTCGGGTTGAATCCATTCAATTCCATTCCATTCCATTTGTGTTGATACCATTCCATTCCATTCCATTCCATTCCATTCCATTCCATTCCATTCCATTTCATTCCATTCGGGTTGATTCCATTCCATTACATTCCATTCCATTCCATTCGTGTTACATCCATTCCATTCCATTCCATTCCATTCCATTCCATTCCATTCGGGTTGATTCCAAATCATTCCATTCCATTGCGTTCCATTCCATTCCACTCCATTCCTTTCGGGGTGATTCTGTTCCAATCCATTCCATTCCATTCCATTCCATTCGGGTTGATTCCTATCCATTCCATTCCATTCCATTCCATTCCATTCCATTCCATTCCATTCCATTCCATTCAATTCTAATCGGGTTGATTCCATTCCATTCCAATCCATTCCATTCGATTTGATTCCACTCCATCCCATTGTATTCCATTCTTTCCATTCGTGTTGATTCCATTCCATTCCATTCCATCCCATCCCATCCCATTCCATTTGGGTTGATTTCTTTCCATTCCATTCCATTCCATTCCGTTCCAATCGATGCCATTCCATTCCATTCGGGTTGATTCCATTCCATTCCATACTAGGCCTTTCGTGGTGGTACTACCCCATTCTATTCCATTTCATTCTATTCCGTTCCATTCCATTCGGCTTGATTCCATTCCAATCCATTCCATTCCATTCCATGCCGTTCCATTCCATTCGGGTTCATTCCATTCCATTCCATTCCATTCCATTGCATTCCAATCCATTCCATGCCATTCCTTTCGGGGTGATTCTATTCCATTGTATTCCATTTCATTCTATTCCATTCCATTCCATTCGGATGGATTCCATTCCTTTCCAGTCCATTCCATTCCATTCCATTCCGTTCCATTCCTTTCGGGTTGACTCGATTCCATTCCATTCCATTCCATTCCGTTCCATTCCATTCCATTCGGGTTGATTCCATTCCATTCCATTCCATTCCATTCCATTCCATTCCATTCCATTCCATTCCATTCCATTCCATTCGTGTTACATCCATTCCATTCCATTCCATTCCATTCCATTCCATTCGGGTGATTCAATTCCATTCCATTCCTTTCCATTCGGGTTGACTCCTTTCCATTCCATTCCATTACTTTCCAATCCATTCGGATTGATTCCATTCCATTCCATTCCATTCCATTCCATTCCATTCCATTACTTTCCAATCCATTCGGTTTGATTCCATTCCATTCCATTCCATTCCATTCCATTCTAATCCATTCCATTCGTGTTGATTCCATTCCATTCCATTCCATTCCATTCCATTCCATTCGTGTTGCTTCCATTCCACTCAATTCCATTCCATTCCATTCCATTCCATTCCATTCCATTCCATTCCATTTGGGTTGATTCCATTCCTTTCCTTTCCATTCCATTTCATTCCATGACATTCCACGCCATTCTATTGCATTCGGGTTGATTCCATTCCATTCCATTCCATTACATATGACTTGATTCCATTCCATTCCATTCCATTCCATTCCATTCCATTCCATTCCATTCTTTTTGACTCCATTCCATTCCATTCCATTCCATTCGGGTTGATTCCACTCCATTCAATTCCATTCCACACCATTCCATTCCTTTTGATTCCATTCTCGTTGATGCCATTCCATTCCATTCCATTCCTTTTGAGTTATTTCCATTCCATTCCATCCAATTCCACTCGGGTTGATTCTAATATATTACATTCGGGTTGAATCTATTCCATTCCATTCCATTCCATTGGGGTTTATTCCATTCCATTCCGTTCCATTCCATTCCATTCCATTCCATTCCATTTGGATTGATTACATTCCATTCCATTCTATTCCATTCCATTCCATTCCATTCAATTCAATTCCATTGAGGTTACTTCCATTCCATTCCATTCCATTATTCCATTCCGGTTGATTCCATTCCATTCCATTCCTTTCCATTCGGGTTGAGTCCATTCCATTCCATTCCATTCCATTCCTTTCCATTCCATTGGGATTGATTCCATTCCTTTCCATTCCATTCCATTCCTTTCCATTCCATTCCATTCGGGTTGAATCCATTCAATTCCATTCCATTCCATTTGGGTTGATACCATTCCATTCCATTCCATTCCATTCCATTCGGATTGATTCCATTCCATTCCATTCCATTCCATTCCATTCCATTCCATTCCATTCCATTCCATTCGTGTTACATCCATTCCATTCCATTCCATTCCATTCCATTCCATTCCGGTTGATTCCATTCCATTCCATTCCTTTCCATTCGGGTTGACTCCATTCCATTCCATTCCATTCCATTCCTTTCCATTCCATTGGGATTGATTCCATTCCATTCCATTCCATTCCATTCCATTCCATTCCATTCCTTTCCATTCCATTCCATTCGGCTTGACTCCATTCCATTCCATTCCATTCCATTCCATTCGTTTTGATTCTGTTCCATTCCATTCCATTCCATTCCATTCGTTTTGATTCCATTCCATTACATTCCATTCCATACGGGTTCATTCCATTCCATTCAATTCCATTCCACTCCATTCCATTCCATTCGATTACATTCTCGTTGATTCCTTTCCAATCCATTCCATTCCATTCGGGTTATCTCAATTCCATTCCATTCAATTCCACTCGGGTTGATTACATCATATTCCATTCGGGTTGATTCCATTCCATTCCATTCCATTCCATTCGGGTTGATTCCATTCCATTCCATTCCATTCCATTCCATTCCTTTCCATTCCATTCGGAATGATTCCATTCCATTCCATTCCGTTCCATTCCACTCGGGTTGACTCCATTCGATTCCATTCCGTTCCATTACATTCCATTCCATTCGGGTTGATTCCAATCCATTACATTCCATTCCATTCGGGTTGATTCCAATCCATTCCATTCCATTCCATTCCGTTCGTGTTACATCCATTCCATTCCATTCCATTCCATTCCATTCCATTTGGATTGATTCCATTCCATTCCATTCCTTTCCATTCGGGTTGATTCCATTCCATTCCATTCCATTCCATTCCATTCCATTCCTTTCCATTCCATTCCATTCCATTCGGATTGATTCCATTCCATTCCATTCGGATTGATTCCATTCCATTCCATTCCATTCCATTCCATTCCATTCCTTTCCATCCATTTCATTCGGGTTGATTCAATTCCATTCCATTCCACTCGTGTTGATTACATTCCACTCCATTCCATTGAATTCCATTTCGTTCCATTCCATTCCCGTTGATTCCATTCCATTCCATTCCATTCCATTCGGGTTGATTCCATTCCATTCCATTCCATTCCATTCCACTCCATTCGGGTTGATTCCATTCCATTCCTTTCCATTCCTTTCCATTAAATTCCATTCGTGTTGATTCCATTCCATTCCATTCCATTTGGGTTGATTCCATTCCATTCCATTCCATTTCATTCCATGCCATTCCATTCCATTCTATTCCATTCGGGGTGATTCCATTCCATTGCACTCCATTACATATGACTTGATTCCATTCCATTCCATTCCATTCCATTCGTCTTTATTCCATTCCATTACATTCCATGCCATTCGGGTTGATTCCATTCCATTCCATTCCTTTCCATTCGGGTTGACACCATTCCAATCCATTCCATTCCATTCATTTCCATTCCATTCGGATTGATTCCATTCCATTCCATTCCATTCCTTTCCATTCCATTCCATTCGGGTTGATTCCATTCCATTCCATTCCATTGGTTTTGATTCCATTCCATTCCATTCCATTCCATTCCATTCCATTGCATTCCATTCGGGTTGATTCCATTCCATTCCATTCCATTCCATTCCATTCGGGTTGATTCCATTCCATTCCATTCTATTGCATTCGGATTGATTCCATTCCATTCCATTCCATTCCTTTCCATTACATATGACTTGATTCCATTCCATTCCATTCCATTCCATTCCTTTCCATTCAGGTTGATTCCATTCCAATCAATTGCATTCCATTCCATTCCATTCGGGTTGATTCCATTCCATTCCATTCCATTCCATTCCATTCCATTTCATTCCATTCCATTCCATTCGGTATGATTCCATTCCATTCCATTCCATTAGGCTTGATTCCGTTCCATTCCATTCCATTCCTTTCCATTCCATTGGGATTGATTCCATTCCTTTCCATTCCATTCCATTCCTTTCCATTCCATTCCATTCGGGTTGAATCCATTCAATTCCATTCCATTCCATTTGGGTTGATACCATTCCATTCCATTCCATTCCATTCCATTCCATTCCATTCGGATTTATTCCATTCCATTCCATTCCATTCCATTCCATTCCATTCCATTCCATTCGTGTTACATCCATTCCATTCCATTCCATTCCATTCCATTCCGGTTGATTCCATTCCATTCCATTCCTTTCCATTCGGGTTGATTCCATTCCACTCCATTCCACTCCATTACATTCGTGTTGATTCCATTCCATTCCATTCCATTCCATTCGGGTTGATTCCATTCCAGTCCATTGCATTCCATTCCATTCCATTCCATTCGTGTTGATTCCATTCCATTTAATTCTTTCCATTCCAATCCATTCCATTCCATTCCATTCGTGTTGCTTCCAATCCATTCCATTCCATTCCATTCCATTCCATTCCATTCCATTCCATTTGGGTTGATTCCATTCCATTCCATTCCATTCCATTTCATTCCATGACATTCCCTGCCATTCTATTGCATTCGGGTTGATTCCATTCCATTCCATTCCATTCCATTCCATTCCATTCCATTACATATGGCTTGATTCCATTCCATTCCATTCCATTCCTTTCCATTCGGGTTGTTCTCATTGCATTCTATTGCATTCCATTCCATTCAATTCGGGTTGATTCCATTCCATTCCATTCCATTCCATACGGTTTTATTCCATTCCCTTCCATTCCATTCCATTCAGCTTGATTCCATTCCATTCCGTTCCATTCCACTCCATTCCATTCGTTTTGATTCCATTCCATTCCATTCCATTCCATTCCATTCGTTTTGATTCCATTCCACTCCATTCCTTTCCATTCGTGTTGATTCCATTCCATTCCATTGCATTCCATTCCTTTCCATTCGGCTTGATTCCATTCCATTCCATTCCTTTTCATTCCATTCCTTTCGTTTTGATTCCATTCCATTACATTCCATTCCATTCGGGTTGATTCCATTCCACTGCATTCCATTCCATTCGGATTGATTCCGTTCCATTCCATTCCATTCCATTCCATTCGGTTCCATTCCTTTGCGGTTGACTCCATTCCATTCCATTCCATTCCATTCCATTCCATTCCATTCCATTCCATTCCATTCCATTCGGGTTGATTCCATTCCATTCCATTCCATTCCATTCCATTCGTGTTACATCCATTCCATTCCATTCCATTCCATTGCATTCCTTTCGGGGTGATTCTGTTCCATTCCATTCCATTCCATTCCATTCAATTCGGGTTGATTCCTATCCATTCCATTCCATTCCATTCCATTCCATTCCATTCCATTCCATTCCATTCCATTCCATTCCATTCCATTCCAATCGGGTTGATTCCATTCCATTCCAATCCATTCCATTCGATTTGATTCCATTCCATCCCATTGTATTCCATTCCTTTCCATTCGTGTTGATTCCATTCCATTCCATTCCATCCCATCCCATCCCATTCCATTTGGGTTGATTTCTTTCCATTCCATTCCATTCCATTCCGTTCCATTCGATGCCATTCCATTCCATTCGTGTTGATTCCATTGCATTCCATACTATGCCTTTCGTGGTGGTACTACCCCATTCTATTCCATTTCATTCTATTCCGTTCCATTCCATTCGGCTTGATTCCATTCCAATCCATTCCATTCCATTCCATGCCGTTCCATTCCATTCGGGTTCATTCCATTCCATTCCATTCCATTCCATTCCATTGCATTCCAATCCATTCCATGCCATTCCTTTCGGGGTGATTCTATTCCATTGTATTCCATTTCATTCTATTCCATTCCATTCCATACGGATGGATTCCATTCCTTTCCAGTCCATTCCATTCCATTCCATTCCGTTCCATTCTTTTCGGGTTGACTCGATTCCATTCCATTCCATTCCATTCCGTTCCATTCCATTCCATTCGGGTTGATTCCATTCCATTCCATTCCATTCCATTCCATTCGTGTTACATCCATTCCATTCCATTCCATTCCATTCCATTCGGGTGATTCAATTCCATTCCATTCCTTTCCATTCGGGTTGAATCCATTCCATTCCATTCCATTACTTTCCAATCCATTCGGATTGATTCCATTCCATTCCATTCCATTCCATTCCATTCCATTACTTTCCAATCCATTCGGTTTGATTCCATTCCAGTCCATTCCATTCCATTCCATTCTATTCCATTCCATTCGGGTTGATTCCATTCCATTCCATTCCATTCCATTCCATTCCATTCCATTCCATTCCATTCCATTCGTGTTGCTTCCATTCCACTCAATTCCATTCCATTCCATTCCATTCCATTTGGGTTGATTCCATTCCATTCCTTTCCATTCCATTTCATTCCATGACATTCCACGCCATTCTATTGCATTCGAGTTGATTCCATTCCATTCCATTCCATTACATATGACTTGATTCCATTCCATTCCATTCCATTCCATTCCATTCCATTCCATTCCATTCCATTCTTTTTGACTCCATTCCATTCCATTCCATTCCATTCGGGTTGATTCCACTCCATTCAATTCCATTCCACTCCATTCCATTCCTTTTGATTCCATTCTCGTTGATGCCATTCCATTCCATTCCATTCCTTTAGAGTTATTTCCATTCAATTCCATTCAATTCCACTAGGGTTGATTCTAATATATTACATTCGGGTTGAATCTACTCCATTCCATTCCATTCCATTGGCGTTGATTCCATTCAATTCCGTTCCATTCCATTCCATTCCATTCCATTCCATTTGGATTGATTCCATTCCATTGCATTCCATTCAATTCCATTGAGGTTACTTCCATTCCATTCCATTCCATTATTCCATTCCGGTTGATTCCATTCCATTCCATTCCTTTCCATTCGGGTTCACTCCATTCCATTCCATTCCATTCCATTCCTTTCCATTCCATTGGGATTGATTCCATTCCTTTCCATTCCATTCCATTCCTTTCCATTCCCTTCCATTCGGGTTGAATCCATTCAATTCCATTCCATTCCATTTGTGTTGATACCATTCCATTCCATTCCATTCCATTCCATTCCATTCCATTCCATTCCATTTCATTCCATTCGGGTTGATTCCATTCCATTACATTCCATTCCATTCCATTCGTGTTACATCCATTCCATTCCATTCCATTCCATTCCATTCCATTCCATTCGGGTTGATTCCAAATCATTCCATTCCATTGCGTTCCATTCCATTCCACTCCATTCCCTTCGGGGTGATTCTGTTCCAATCCATTCCATTCCATTCCATTCCATTCGGGTTGATTCCTATCCATTCCATTCCATTCCATTCCATTCCATTCCATTCCATTCCATTCCATTCCATTCCATTCAATTCTAATCGGGTTGATTCCATTCCATTCCAATCCATTCCATTCGATTTGATTCCACTCCATCCCATTGTATTCCATTCTTTCCATTCGTGTTGATTCCATTCCATTCCATTCCATCCCATCCCATCCCATTCCATTTGGGTTGATTTCTTTCCATTCCATTCCATTCCATTCCGTTCCAATCGATGCCATTCCATTCCATTCGGGTTGATTCCATTCCATTCCATACTAGGCCTTTCGTGGTGGTACTAACCCATTCTATTCCATTTCATTCTATTCCGTTCCATTCCATTCGGCTTGATTCCATTCCAATCCATTCCATTCCATTCCATGCCGTTCCATTCCATTCGGGTTCATTCCATTCCATTCCATTCCATTCCATTGCATTCCAATCCATTCCATGCCATTCCTTTCGGGGTGATTCTATTCCATTGTATTCCATTTCATTCTATTCCATTCCATTCCATTCGGATGGATTCCATTCCTTTCCAGTCCATTCCATTCCATTCCATTCCGTTCCATTCCTTTCGGGTTGACTCGATTCCATTCCATTCCATTCCATTCCGTTCCATTCCATTCCATTCGGGTTGATTCCATTCCATTCCATTCCATTCCATTCCATTCCATTCCATTCCATTCCATTCCATTCGTGTTACATCCATTCCAATCCATTCCATTCCATTCCATTCCATTCGGGTGATTCAATTCCATTCCATTCCTTTCCATTCGGGTTGACTCCTTTCCATTCCATTCCATTACTTTCCAATCCATTCGGATTGATTCCATTCCATTCCATTCCATTCCATTCCATTCCATTACTTTCCAATCCATTCGGTTTGATTCCATTCCATTCCATTCCATTCCATTCCATTCTAATCCATTCCATTCGTGTTGATTCCATTCCATTCCATTCCATTCCATTCCATTCCATTCCATTCGTGTTGCTTCCATTCCACTCAATTCCATTCCATTCCATTCCATTCCATTCCATTCCATTCCATTCCATTCCATTCCATTTGGGTTGATTCCATTCCTTTCCTTTCCATTCCATTTCATTCCATGACATTCCACGCCATTCTATTGCATTCGGGTTGATTCCATTCCATTCCATTCCATTACATATGACTTGATTCCATTCCATTCCATTCCATTCCATTCCATTCCATTCCAATCTTTTTGACTCCATTCCATTCCATTCCATTCCATTCGGGTTGATTCCACTCCATTCAATTCCATTCCACACCATTCCATTCCTTTTGATTCCATTCTCGTTGATGCCATTCCATTCCATTCCATTCCTTTTGAGTTATTTCCATTCCATTCCATCCAATTCCACTCGGGTTGATTCTAATATATTACATTCGGGTTGAATCTATTCCATTCCATTCCATTCCATTGGGGTTTATTCCATTCCATTCCGTTCCATTCCATTCCATTCCATTCCATTCCATTTGGATTGATTCCATTCCATTCCATTCTATTCCATTCCATTCCATTCCATTCAATTCAATTCCATTGATGTTACTTCCATTCCATTCCATTCCATTATTCCATTCCGGTTGATTCCATTCCATTCCATTCCTTTCCATTCGGGTTGACTCCATTCCATTCCATTCCATTCCATTCCTTTCCATTCCATTGGGATTGATTCCATTCCTTTCCATTCCATTCCATTCCTTTCCATTCCATTCCATTCGGGTTGAATCCATTCAATTCCATTCCATTCCATTTGGGTTGATACCATTCCATTCCATTCCATTCCATTCCATTCGGATTGATTCCATTGCATTCCATTCCATTCCATTCCATTCCATTCCATTCCATTCCATTCGTGTTACATCCATTCCATTCCATTCCATTCCATTCCATTCCATTCCGGTTGATTCCATTCCATTCCATTCCTTTCCATTCGGGTTGACTCCATTCCATTCCATTCCATTCCATTCCTTTCCATTCCATTGGGATTGATTCCATTCCATTCCATTCCATTCCATTCCATTCCATTCCATTCCATTCCTTTCCATTCCATTCCATTCGGCTTGACTCCATTCCATTCCATTCCATTCCATTCCATTCGTTTTGATTCTGTTCCATTCCATTCCATTCCATTCCATCCGTTTTGATTCCATTCCATTACATTCCATTCCATACGGGTTCATTCCATTCCATTCAATTCCATTCCACTCCATTCCATTCCATTCGATTACATTCTCGTTGATTCCTTTCCAATCCATTCCATTCCATTCGGGTTATCTCAATTCCATTCCATTCAATTCCACTCGGGTTGATTACATCATATTCCATTCGGGTTGATTCCATTCCATTCCATTCCATTCCATTCGGGTTGATTCCATTCCATTCCATTCCATTCCATTCCATTCCATTCCTTTCCATTCCATTCGGAATGATTCCATTCCATTCCATTCCGTTCCATTCCACTCGGGTTGACTCCATTCGATTCCATTCCGTTCCATTACATTCCATTCCATTCGGGTTGATTCCAATCCATTCCATTCCATTCCATTCCGTTCGTGTTACATCCATTCCATTCCATTCCATTCCATTCCATTCCATTTGGATTGATTCCATTCCATTCCATTCCTTTCCATTCGGGTTGATTCCATTCCATTCCATTCCATTCCATTCCTTTCCATTCCATTCCATTCCATTCGGATTGATTCCATTCCATTCCATTCCATTCCATTCCATTCCATTCCTTTCCATCCATTTCATTCGGGTTGATTCAATTCCATTCCATTCCACTCGTGTTGATTACATTCCACTCCATTCCATTGAATTCCATTTCGTTCCATTCCATTCCCGTTGATTCCATTCCATTCCATTCCATTCCATTCGGGTTGATTCCATTCCATTCCATTCCATTCCATTCCACTCCATTCGGGTTGATTCCATTCCATTCCTTTCCATTCCTTTCCATTAAATTCCATTCGTGTTGATTCCATTCCATTCCATTCCATTTGGGTTGATTCCATTCCATTCCATTCCATTTCATTCCATGCCATTCCATTCCATTCTATTCCATTCGGGGTGATTCCATTCCATTGCACTCCATTACATATGACTTGATTCCATTCCATTCCATTCCATTCCATTCGTCTTTATTCCATTCCATTACATTCCATGCCATTCGGGTTGATTCCATTCCATTCCATTCCTTTCCATTCGGGTTGACACCATTCCAATCCATTCCATTCCATTCATTTCCATTCCATTCGGATTGATTCCATTCCATTCCATTCCATTCCTTTCCATTCCATTCCATTCGGGTTGATTCCATTCCATTCCATTCCATTGGTTTTGATTCCATTCCATTCCATTCCATTCCATTCCATTCCATTGCATTCCATTCGGGTTGATTCCATTCCATTCCATTCCATTCCATTCCATTCGGGTTGATTCCATTCCATTCCATTCTATTGCATTCGGATTGATTCCATTCCATTCCATTCCATTCCTTTCCATTACATATGACTTGATTCCATTCCATTCCATTCCATTCCATTCCTTTCCATTCAGGTTGATTCCATTCCAATCAATTGCATTCCATTCCATTCCATTCGGGTTGATTCCATTCCATTCCATTCCATTCCATTCCATTCCATTTCATTCCATTCCATTCCATTCGGTATGATTCCATTCCATTCCATTCCATTAGGCTTGATTCCGTTCCATTCCATTCCATTCCTTTCCATTCCATTGGGATTGATTCCATTCCTTTCCATTCCATTCCATTCCTTTCCATTCCATTCCATTCGGGTTGAATCCATTCAATTCCATTCCATTCCATTTGGGTTGATACCATTCCATTCCATTCCATTCCATTCCATTCCATTCGGATTTATTCCATTCCATTCCATTCCATTCCATTCCATTCCATTCCATTCCATTCGTGTTACATCCATTCCATTCCATTCCATTCCATTCCATTCCGGTTGATTCCATTCCATTCCATTCCTTTCCATTCGGGTTGACTCCATTCCATTCCATTCCATTCCATTCCTTTCCATTCCATTGGGATTGATTCCATTCCATTCCATTCCATTCCATTCCATTCCATTCCATTCCATTCCTTTCCAATCCATTCCATTCGGCTTGACTCCATTCCATTCCATTCCATTCCATTCCATTCGTTTTGATTCTGTTCCATTCCATTCCATTCCATTCCATTCCATTCGTTTTGATTCCATTCCATTACATTCCATTCCATACGGGTTCATTCCATTCCATTCAATTCCATTCCACTCCATTCCATTCCATTCGATTACATTCTCGTTGATTCCTTTCCAATCCATTCCATTCCATTCGGGTTATCTCAATTCCATTCCATTCAATTCCACTCGGGTTGATTACATCATATTCCATTCGCGTTGATTCCATTCCATTCCTTTCCATTCCATTCGGGTTGATTCCATTCCATTCCATTCCATTCCATTCCATTCCTTTCCATTCCATTCGGAATGATTCCATTCCGTTCCATTCCGTTCCATTCCACTCGGGTTGACTCCATTCGATTCCATTCCGTTCCATTACATTCCATTCCATTCGGGTTGATTCCAATCCATTCCATTCCATTCCATTCCGTTCGTGTTACATCCATTCCATTCCATTCCATTCCATTCCATTCCATTTGGGTTGATTCCATTCCATTCCATTCCTTTCCATTCGGGTTGATTCCATTCCATTCCATTCCATTCCATTCCATTCCTTTCCATTCCATTCCATTCCATTCGGATTGATTCCATTCCATTCCATTCCATTCCACTCCATTCCTTTCCATCCATTTCATTCGGGTTGATTCAATTCCATTCCATTCCATTCGTGTTGATTACATTCCACTCCATTCCATTGAATTCCATTTCATTCCATTCCATTCCCGTTGATTCCATTCCATTCCATTCCATTCCATTCGGGTTGATTCCATTCCATTCCATTCCATTCCATTCCACTCCATTCGGGTTGATTCCACTCCATTCCTTTCCATTCCTTTCAATTAAATTCCATTCGTGTTGATTCCATTCCATTTCATTCCATTTGGGTTGATTCCATTCCATTCCATTCCATTTCATTCCATGCCATTCCATTCCATTCTATTCCATTCGGGTTGATTCCTTTCCATTGCACTCCATTACATATGACTTGATTCCATTCCATTCCATTCCATTCCATTCGGCTTTATTCCATTCCATTACATTCCATTCCATTCGGGTTGATTCCATTCCATTCCATTCCTTTCCATTCGGGTTGACACCATTCCAATCCATTCCATTCCATTCATTTCCATTCCATTCGGATTGATTCCATTCCATTCCATTCCATTCCTTTCCATTCCATTCCATTCGGGTTGATTCCATTCCTTTCCATTCCATTGGTTTTGATTCCATTCCATTCCATTCCATTCCATTCCATTCCATGCCATTCCATTCCATTGCATTCCATTCGGGTTGATTCCATTCCATTCCATTCCATTCCATTCCATTCCATTCCATTCGGGTTGATTCCATTCCATTCCATTCTATTGCATTCGGATTGATTCCATTCCATTCCATTCCATTCCTTTCCATTACATATAACTTGATTCCATTCCATTCCATTCCATTCCATTCCTTTCCATTCAGGTTGATTCCATTCCAATCAATTGCATTCCATTCCATTCCATTCGGGTTGATTCCATTCCATTCCATTCCATTCCATTCCATTCCATTTCATTCGGTTTTATTCCATTCCATTCCATTCCATTCCATTCCATTCCATTCCATTCCATTTCATTCCATTCCATTCCATTCGGTATGATTCCATTCCATTCCATTCCATTAGGCTTGATTCCATTCCATTCCATTCCATTCCATTCCATTCGATTTGTTTCCGTTCCATTCCATTCCATTCCATTCGTTTTGATTCCATTATATTCCATTCCATTCCATTCCATTCGTGTTGATTCCATTCCATTTAATTCTTTCCATTCCAATCCATTCCATTCCATTCCATTCGTGTTGCTTCCAATCCATTCCATTCCATTCCATTCCATTCCATTCCATTCCATTCCATTCCATTTGGGTTGATTCCATTCCATTCCATTCCATTCCATTTCATTCCATGACATTCCCTGCCATTCTATTGCATTCGGGTTGATTCCATTCCATTCCATTCCATTCCATTCCATTACATATGGCTTGATTCCATTCCATTCCATTCCATTCCTTTCCATTCGGGTTGTTCTCATTGCATTCTATTGCATTCCATTCCATTCAATTCGGGTTGATTCCATTCCATTCCATTCCATTCCATACGGTTTTATTCCATTCCCTTCCATTCCATTCCATTCAGCTTGATTCCATTCCATTCCGTTCCATTCCACTCCATTCCATTCGTTTTGATTCCATTCCATTCCATTCCATTCCATTCCATTCGTTTTGATTCCATTCCACTCCATTCCTTTCCATTCGTGTTGATTCCATTCCATTCCATTGCATTCCATTCCTTTCCATTCGGCTTGATTCCATTCCATTCCATTCCTTTTCATTCCATTCCTTTCGTTTTGATTCCATTCCATTACATTCCATTCCATTCGGGTTGATTCCATTCCACTGCATTCCATTCCATTCGGATTGATTCCGTTCCATTCCATTCCATTCCATTCCATTCGGTTCCATTCCTTTGCGGTTGACTCCATTCCATTCCATTCCATTCCATTCCATTCCATTCCATTCCATTCCATTCCATTCGAGTTGATTCCATTCCATTCCATTCCATTCCATTCCATTCGTGTTACATCCATTCCATTCCATTCCATTCCATTGCATTCCTTTCGGGGTGATTCTGTTCCATTCCATTCCATTCCATTCCATTCAATTCGGGTTGATTCCTGTCCATTCCATTCCATTCCATTCCATTCCATTCCATTCCATTCCATTCCATTCCAATCGGGTTGATTCCATTCCATTCCAATCCATTCCATTCGATTTGATTCCATTCCATCCCATTGTATTCCATTCCTTTCCATTCGTGTTGATTCCATTCCATTCCATTCCATCCCATCCCATCCCATTCCATTTGGGTTGATTTCTTTCCATTCCATTCCATTCCATTCCGTTCCATTCGATGCCATTCCATTCCATTCGTGTTGATTCCATTGCATTCCATACTATGCCTTTCGTGGTGGTACTACCCCATTCTATTCCATTTCATTCTATTCCGTTCCATTCCATTCGGCTTGATTCCATTCCAATCCATTCCATTCCATTCCATGCCGTTCCATTCCATTCGGGTTCATTCCATTCCATTCCATTCCATTCCATTGCATTCCAATCCATTCCATGCCATTCCTTTCGGGGTGATTCTATTCCATTGTATTCCATTTCATTCTATTCCATTCCATTCCATACGGATGGATTCCATTCCTTTCCTGTCCATTCCATTCCATTCCATTCCGTTCCATTCTTTTCGGGTTGACTCGATTCCATTCCATTCCATTCCATTCCGTTCCATTCCATTCCATTCGGGTTGATTCCATTCCATTCCATTCCATTCCATTCCATTCGTGTTACATCCATTCCATTCCATTCCATTCCATTCCATTCCATTCGGGTGATTCAATTCCATTCCATTCCTTTCCATTCGGGTTGAATCCATTCCATTCCATTCCATTACTTTCCAATCCATTCGGATTGATTCCATTCCATTCCATTCCATTCCATTCCATTCCATTCCATTCCATTACTTTCCAATCCATTCGGTTTGATTCCATTCCAGTCCATTCCATTCCATTCCATCCTATTCCATTCCATTAGGGTTGATTCCATTCCATTCCATTCCATTCCATTCCATTCCATTCCATTCCATTCGTGTTGCTTCCATTCCACTCAATTCCATTCCATTCCATTCCATTCCATTTGGGTTGATTCCATTCCATTCCTTTCCATTCCATTTCATTCCATGACATTCCACGCCATTCTATTGCATTCGGGTTGATTCCATTCCATTCCATTCCATTACATATGACTTGATTCCATTCCATTCCATTCCATTCCATTCCATTCCATTCCATTCCATTCTTTTTGACTCCATTCCATTCCATTCCATTCCATTCGGGTTGATTCCACTCCATTCAATTCCATTCCACTCCATTCCATTCCTTTTGATTCCATTCTCGTTGATGCCATTCCATTCCATTCCATTCCTTTGGAGTTATTTCCATTCAATTCCATTCAATTCCACTAGGGTTGATTCTAATATATTACATTCGGGTTGAATCTACTCCATTCCATTCCATTCCATTGGGGTTGATTCCATTCAATTCCGTTCCATTCCATTCCATTCCATTCCATTTGGATTGATTCCATTCCATTCCATTCCATTCAATTCCATTGAGGTTACTTCCATTCCATTCCATTCCATTATTCCATTCCGGTTGATTCCATTCCATTCCATTCCTTTCCATTCGGGTTCACTCCATTCCATTCCATTCCATTCCATTCCTTTCCATTCCATTGGGATTGATTCCATTCCTTTCCATTCCATTCCATTCCTTTCCATTCCATTCCATTCGGGTTGAATCCATTCAATTCCGTTCCATTCCATTTGTGTTGATACCATTCCATTCCATTCCATTCCATTCCATTCCATTCCATTCCATTCCATTCGGGTTGATTCCATTCCATTACATTCCATTCCATTCCATTCGTGTTACATCCATTCCATTCCATTCCATTCCATTCCATTCCATTCCATTCGGGTTGATTCCAAATCATTCCATTCCATTGCGTTCCATTCCATTCCACTCCATTCCTTTCGGGGTGATTCTGTTCCATTCCATTCCATTCCATTCCATTCCATTCGGGTTGATTCCTATCCATTCCATTCCATTCCATTCCATTCCATTCCATTCCATTCCATTCCATTCCATTCAATTCTAATCGGGTTGATTCCATTCCATTCCAATCCATTCCATTCGATTTGATTCCATTCCATCCCATTGTATTCCATTCTTTCCATTCGTGTTGATTCCATTCCATTCCATTCCATCCCATCCCATCCCATTCCATTTGGGTTGATTTCTTTCCATTCCATTCCATTCCATTCCGTTCCAATCGATGCCATTCCATTCCATTCGGGTTGATTCCATTCCATTCCATACTAGGCCTTTCGTGGTGGTACTACCCCATTCTATTCCATTTCATTCTATTCCGTTCCATTCCATTCGGCTTGATTCCATTCCAATCCATTCCATTCCATTCCATGCCGTTCCATTCCATTCGGGTTCATTCCATTCCATTCCATTCCATTCCATTGCATTCCAATCCATTCCATGCCATTCCTTTCGGGGTGATTCTATTCCATTGTATTCCATTTCATTCTATTCCATTCCATTCCATTCGGATGGATTCCATTCCTTTCCAGTCCATTCCATTCCATTCCTTTCCGTTCCATTCCTTTCGGGTTGACTCGATTCCATTCCATTCCATTCCATTCCGTTCCATTCCATTCCATTCGGGTTGATTCCATTCCATTCCATTCCATTCCATTCCATTCCATTCCATTCCATTCCATTCGTGTTACATCCATTCCATTCCATTCCATTCCATTCCATTCCATTCGGGTGATTCAAATCCATTCCATTCCTTTCCATTCGGGTTGACTCCTTTCCATTCCATTCCATTACTTTCCAATCCATTCGGATTGATTCCATTCCATTCCATTCCATTCCATTCCATTCCATTATTTTCCAATCCATTCGGTTTGATTCCATTCCATTCCATTCCATTCCATTCCATTCTAATCCATTCCATTCGTGTTGATTCCATTCCATTCCATTCCATTCCATTCCATTCCATTCGTGTTGCTTCCATTCCACTCAATTCCATTCCATTCCATTCCATTCCATTCCATTCCATTCCATTCCATTCCATTTGGTTTGATTCCGTTCCTTTCCTTTCCATTCCATTTCATTCCATGACATTCCACGCCATTCTATTGCATTCGGGTTGATTCCATTCCATTCCATTACATTACATATGACTTGATTCCATTCCATTCCATTCCATTCCATTCCATTCCATTCCATTCCATTCTTTTTGACTCCATTCCATTCCATTCCATTCCATTCGGGTTGATTCCACTCCATTCAATTCCATTCCACACCATTCCATTCCTTTTGATTCCATTCTCGTTGATGCCATTCCATTCCATTCCATTCCTTTTGAGTTATTTCCATTCCATTCCATCCAATTCCACTCGGGTTGATTCTAATATATTACATTCGGGTTGAATCTATTCCATTCCATTCCATTCCATTGGGGTTTATTCCATTCCATTCCGTTCCATTCCATTCCATTCCATTCCATTCCATTCCATTTGGATTGATTCCATTCCATTCCATTCTATTCCATTCCATTCCATTCCATTCAATTCAATTCCATTGAGGTTACTTCCATTCCATTCCATTCCATTATTCCATTCCGGTTGATTCCATTCCATTCCATTCCTTTCCATTCGGGTTGACTCCATTCCATTCCATTCCATTCCATTCCTTTCCATTCCATTGGGATTGATTCCATTCCTTTCCATTCCATTCCATTCCTTTCCATTCCATTCCATTCGGGTTGAATCCATTCAATTCCATTCCATTCCATTTGGGTTGATACCATTCCATTCCATTCCATTCCATTCGGATTGATTCCATTCCATTCCATTCCATTCCATTCCATTCCATTCAATTCCATTCCATTCGTGTTACATCCATTCCATTCCAATCCATTCCATTCCATTCCATTCCGGTTGATTCCATTCCATTCCATTCCTTTCCATTCGGGTTGACTCCATTCCATTCCATTCCATTCCATTCCTTTCCATTCCATTGGGATTGATTCCATTCCATTCCATTCCATTCCATTCCATTCCATTCCTTTCCATTCCATTCCATTCGGCTTGACTCCATTCCATTCCATTCCATTCCATTCCATTCGTTTTGATTCTGTTCCATTCCATTCCGTTCCATTCCATTCGTTTTGATTCCATTCCATTACATTCCATTCCATACGGGTTCATTCCATTCCATTCAATTCCATTCCACTCCATTCCATTCCATTCGATTACATTCTCGTTGATTCCTTTCCAATCCATTCCATTCCATTCGGGTTGTCTCAATTCCATTCCATTCAATTCCACTCGGGTTGATTACATCATATTCCATTCGGGTTGATTCCATTCCATTCCATTCCATTCCATTCGGGTTGATTCCATTCCATTCCATTCCATTCCATTCCATTCCTTTCCATTCCATTCGGAATGATTCCATTCCATTCCATTCCGTTCCATTCCACTCGGGTTGACTCCATTCGATTCCATTCCGTTCCATTACATTCCATTCCATTCGGGTTGATTCCAATCCATTCCATTCCATTCCATTCCGTTCGTGTTACATCCATTCCATTCCATTCCATTCCATTCCATTCCATTTGGGTTGATTCCATTCCATTCCATTCCTTTCCATTCGGGTTGATTCCATTCCATTCCATTCCATTCCATTCCATTCCATTCCATTCCTTTCCATTCCATTCCATTCCATTCCATTCGGATTGATTCCATTCCATTCCATTCCATTCCATTCCATTCCTTTCCATCCATTTCATTCGGGTTGATTCAATTCCATTCCATTCCACTCGTGTTGATTACATTCCACTCCATTCCATTGAATTCCATTTCGTTCCATTCCATTCCCGTTGATTGCATTCCATTCCATTCCATTCCATTCGGGTTGATTCCATTCCATTCCATTCCATTCCATTCCACTCCATTCGGGTTGATTCCATTCCATTCCTTTCCATTCCTTTCCATTAAATTCCATTCGTGTTGATTCCATTCCATTCCATTCCATTTGGGTTGATTCCATTCCATTCCATTCCATTTCATTCCATGCCATTCCATTCCATTCTATTCCATTCGGGGTGATTCCATTCCATTGCACTCCATTACATATGACTTGATTCCATTCCATTCCATTCCATTCCATTCGTCTTTATTCCATTCCATTACATTCCATGCCATTCGGGTTGATTCCATTCCATTCCATTCCTTTCCATTCGGGTTGACACCATTCCAATCCATTCCATTCCATTCATTTCCATTCCATTCGGATTGATTCCATTCCATTCCATTCCATTCCTTTCCATTCCATTCCATTCGGGTTGATTCCATTCCATTCCATTCCATTGGTTTTGATTCCATTCCATTCCATTCCATTCCATTCCATTCCATTGCATTCCATTCGGGTTGATTCCATTCCATTCCATTCCATTCCATTCCATTCGGGTTGATTCCATTCCATTCCATTCTATTGCATTCGGATTGATTCCATTCCATTCCATTCCATTCCTTTCCATTACATATGACTTGATTCCATTCCATTCCATTCCTTTCCATTCGGGTTGACACCATTCCAATCCATTCCATTCCATTCATTTCCATTCCATTCGGATTGATTCCATTCCATTCCATTCCATTCCTTTCCATTCCATTCCATTCGGGTTGATTCCATTCCATTCCATTCCATTGGTTTTGATTCCATTCCATTCCATTCCATTCCATTCCATTCCATTCCATTCCATTGCATTGCATTCGGGTTGATTCCATTCCATTCCATTCCATTCCATTCCATTCCATTCCATTCGGGTTGATTCCATTCCATTCCATTCTATTGCATTCGGATTGATTCCATTCCGTTCCATTCCATTCCTTTCCATTACATAGAACTTGATTCCATTCCATTCCATTCCATTCCATTCCTTTCCATTCAGGTTGATTCCATTCCAATCAATTGCATTCCATTCCATTCCATTCGGGTTGATTCCATTCCATTCCATTCCATTCCATTCCATTCCATTCCATTCCATTCCATTTCATTCGGTTTTATTCCATTCCATTCCATTCCATTCCATTCCATTCCATTCCATTCCATTTCATTCCATTCCATTCCATTCGGTATGATTCCATTCCATTCCATTCCATTAGGCTTGATTCCATTCCATTCCATTCCATTCCATTCCATTCGATTTGTTTCCGTTCCATTCCATTCCATTCCATTCGTTTTGATTCCATTCCATTCCATTCCATTCCATTCCATTCGGGTTGATTCCATTCCATTCAATTCCATTCCACTCCATTCCTTTCCATTCGATTCCATTCTCGTTGATTCCATTCCAATCCATTCCATTCCATTTGGGTTATTTCAATTCCATTCCATTCAATTCCACTCGGGTTGATTACATTATATTCCATTCAGGTTGATTCCATTCCATTCCATTCCATTCCATTCGGGTTTATTCCATTCCATTCCATTCCATTCCATTCCACTCCATTCGGGTTGATTCCATTCCATTCCTTTCCATTCCTTTCCATTAAATTCCATTCGTGTTGATTCCATTCCATTCCATTCCATTTGGGTTGATTCCATTCCATTCCATTCCATTTCATTCCATGCCATTCCATTCCATTCTATTCCATTCGGGGTGATTCCATTCCATTGCACTCCATTACATATGACTTGATTCCATTCCATTCCATTCCATTCCTTTCGGCTTTATTCCATTCCATTACATTCCATTCCATTCGGGTTGATTCCATTCCATTCCATTCCTTTCCATTCGGGTTGACACCATTCCAATCCATTCCATTCCATTCATTTCCATTCCATTCGGATTGATTCCATTCCATTCCATTCCATTCCTTTCCATTCCATTCCATTCAGGTTGATTCCATTCCATTCCATTCCATTGGTTTTGATTCCATTCCATTCCATTCCATTCCATTCCATTCCATTCCATTCCATTGCATTCCATTCGGGTTGATTCCATTCCATTCCATTCCATTCCATTCCATTCGGGTTGATTCCATTCCATTCCATTCTATTGCATTCGGATTGATTCCATTCCATTCCATTCCATTCCATTCCTTTCCATTACATATGACTTGATTCCATTCCATTCCATTCCATTCCATTCCTTTCCATTCAGGTTGATTCCATTCCAATCAATTGCATTCCATTCCATTCCATTCGGGTTGATTCCATTCCATTCCATTCCATTACATATGACTTGATTCCATTCCATTCCATTCCATTCCATTCCATTCCATTCCAATCTTTTTGACTCCATTCCATTCCATTCCATTCCATTCGGGTTGATTCCACTCCATTCAATTCCATTCCACACCATTCCATTCCTTTTGATTCCATTCTCGTTGATGCCATTCCATTCCATTCCATTCCTTTTGAGTTATTTCCATTCCATTCCATCCAATTCCACTCGGGTTGATTCTAATATATTACATTCGGGTTGAATCTATTCCATTCCATTCCATTCCATTGGGGTTTATTCCATTCCATTCCGTTCCATTCCATTCCATTCCATTCCATTCCATTTGGATTGATTCCATTCCATTCCATTCTATTCCATTCCATTCCATTCCATTCAATTCAATTCCATTGATGTTACTTCCATTCCATTCCATTCCATTATTCCATTCCGGTTGATTCCATTCCATTCCATTCCTTTCCATTCGGGTTGACTCCATTCCATTCCATTCCATTCCATTCCTTTCCATTCCATTGGGATTGATTCCATTCCTTTCCATTCCATTCCATTCCTTTCCATTCCATTCCATTCGGGTTGAATCCATTCAATTCCATTCCATTCCATTTGGGTTGATACCATTCCATTCCATTCCATTCCATTCCATTCGGATTGATTCCATTGCATTCCATTCCATTCCATTCCATTCCATTCCATTCCATTCCATTCGTGTTACATCCATTCCATTCCATTCCATTCCATTCCATTCCATTCCGGTTGATTCCATTCCATTCCATTCCTTTCCATTCGGGTTGACTCCATTCCATTCCATTCCATTCCATTCCTTTCCATTCCATTGGGATTGATTCCATTCCATTCCATTCCATTCCATTCCATTCCATTCCATTCCATTCCTTTCCATTCCATTCCATTCGGCTTGACTCCATTCCATTCCATTCCATTCCATTCCATTCGTTTTGATTCTGTTCCATTCCATTCCATTCCATTCCATCCGTTTTGATTCCATTCCATTACATTCCATTCCATACGGGTTCATTCCATTCCATTCAATTCCATTCCACTCCATTCCATTCCATTCGATTACATTCTCGTTGATTCCTTTCCAATCCATTCCATTCCATTCGGGTTATCTCAATTCCATTCCATTCAATTCCACTCGGGTTGATTACATCATATTCCATTCGGGTTGATTCCATTCCATTCCATTCCATTCCATTCGGGTTGATTCCATTCCATTCCATTCCATTCCATTCCATTCCATTCCTTTCCATTCCATTCGGAATGATTCCATTCCATTCCATTCCGTTCCATTCCACTCGGGTTGACTCCATTCGATTCCATTCCGTTCCATTACATTCCATTCCATTCGGGTTGATTCCAATCCATTCCATTCCATTCCATTCCGTTCGTGTTACATCCATTCCATTCCATTCCATTCCATTCCATTCCATTTGGATTGATTCCATTCCATTCCATTCCTTTCCATTCGGGTTGATTCCATTCCATTCCATTCCATTCCATTCCTTTCCATTCCATTCCATTCCATTCGGATTGATTCCATTCCATTCCATTCCATTCCATTCCATTCCATTCCTTTCCATCCATTTCATTCGGGTTGATTCAATTCCATTCCATTCCACTCGTGTTGATTACATTCCACTCCATTCCATTGAATTCCATTTCGTTCCATTCCATTCCCGTTGATTCCATTCCATTCCATTCCATTCCATTCGGGTTGATTCCATTCCATTCCATTCCATTCCATTCCACTCCATTCGGGTTGATTCCATTCCATTCCTTTCCATTCCTTTCCATTAAATTCCATTCGTGTTGATTCCATTCCATTCCATTCCATTTGGGTTGATTCCATTCCATTCCATTCCATTTCATTCCATGCCATTCCATTCCATTCTATTCCATTCGGGGTGATTCCATTCCATTGCACTCCATTACATATGACTTGATTCCATTCCATTCCATTCCATTCCATTCGTCTTTATTCCATTCCATTACATTCCATGCCATTCGGGTTGATTCCATTCCATTCCATTCCTTTCCATTCGGGTTGACACCATTCCAATCCATTCCATTCCATTCATTTCCATTCCATTCGGATTGATTCCATTCCATTCCATTCCATTCCTTTCCATTCCATTCCATTCGGGTTGATTCCATTCCATTCCATTCCATTGGTTTTGATTCCATTCCATTCCATTCCATTCCATTCCATTCCATTGCATTCCATTCGGGTTGATTCCATTCCATTCCATTCCATTCCATTCCATTCGGGTTGATTCCATTCCATTCCATTCTATTGCATTCGGATTGATTCCATTCCATTCCATTCCATTCCTTTCCATTACATATGACTTGATTCCATTCCATTCCATTCCATTCCATTCCTTTCCATTCAGGTTGATTCCATTCCAATCAATTGCATTCCATTCCATTCCATTCGGGTTGATTCCATTCCATTCCATTCCATTCCATTCCATTCCATTTCATTCCATTCCATTCCATTCGGTATGATTCCATTCCATTCCATTCCATTAGGCTTGATTCCGTTCCATTCCATTCCATTCCTTTCCATTCCATTGGGATTGATTCCATTCCTTTCCATTCCATTCCATTCCTTTCCATTCCATTCCATTCGGGTTGAATCCATTCAATTCCATTCCATTCCATTTGGGTTGATACCATTCCATTCCATTCCATTCCATTCCATTCCATTCGGATTTATTCCATTCCATTCCATTCCATTCCATTCCATTCCATTCCATTCGTGTTACATCCATTCCATTCCATTCCATTCCATTCCGGTTGATTCCATTCCATTCCATTCCTTTCCATTCGGGTTGACTCCATTCCATTCCATTCCATTCCATTCCTTTCCATTCCATTGGGATTGATTCCATTCCATTCCATTCCATTCCATTCCATTCCATTCCATTCCATTCCTTTCCAATCCATTCCATTCGGCTTGACTCCATTCCATTCCATTCCATTCCATTCCATTCGTTTTGATTCTGTTCCATTCCATTCCATTCCATTCCATTCCATTCGTTTTGATTCCATTCCATTACATTCCATTCCATACGGGTTCATTCCATTCCATTCAATTCCATTCCACTCCATTCCATTCCATTCGATTACATTCTCGTTGATTCCTTTCCAATCCATTCCATTCCATTCGGGTTATCTCAATTCCATTCCATTCAATTCCACTCGGGTTGATTACATCATATTCCATTCGCGTTGATTCCATTCCATTCCTTTCCATTCCATTCGGGTTGATTCCATTCCATTCCATTCCATTCCATTCCATTCCTTTCCATTCCATTCGGAATGATTCCATTCCGTTCCATTCCGTTCCATTCCACTCGGGTTGACTCCATTCGATTCCATTCCGTTCCATTACATTCCATTCCATTCGGGTTGATTCCAATCCATTCCATTCCATTCCATTCCGTTCGTGTTACATCCATTCCATTCCATTCCATTCCATTCCATTCCATTTGGGTTGATTCCATTCCATTCCATTCCTTTCCATTCGGGTTGATTCCATTCCATTCCATTCCATTCCATTCCATTCCTTTCCATTCCATTCCATTCCATTCGGATTGATTCCATTCCATTCCATTCCATTCCACTCCATTCCTTTCCATCCATTTCATTCGGGTTGATTCAATTCCATTCCATTCCATTCGTGTTGATTACATTCCACTCCATTCCATTGAATTCCATTTCATTCCATTCCATTCCCGTTGATTCCATTCCATTCCATTCCATTCCATTCGGGTTGATTCCATTCCATTCCATTCCATTCCATTCCACTCCATTCGGGTTGATTCCACTCCATTCCTTTCCATTCCTTTCAATTAAATTCCATTCGTGTTGATTCCATTCCATTTCATTCCATTTGGGTTGATTCCATTCCATTCCATTCCATTTCATTCCATGCCATTCCATTCCATTCTATTCCATTCGGGTTGATTCCTTTCCATTGCACTCCATTACATATGACTTGATTCCATTCCATTCCATTCCATTCCATTCGGCTTTATTCCATTCCATTACATTCCATTCCATTCGGGTTGATTCCATTCCATTCCATTCCTTTCCATTCGGGTTGACACCATTCCAATCCATTCCATTCCATTCATTTCCATTCCATTCGGATTGATTCCATTCCATTCCATTCCATTCCTTTCCATTCCATTCCATTCGGGTTGATTCCATTCCTTTCCATTCCATTGGTTTTGATTCCATTCCATTCCATTCCATTCCATTCCATTCCATGCCATTCCATTCCATTGCATTCCATTCGGGTTGATTCCATTCCATTCCATTCCATTCCATTCCATTCCATTCCATTCGGGTTGATTCCATTCCATTCCATTCTATTGCATTCGGATTGATTCCATTCCATTCCATTCCATTCCTTTCCATTACATATAACTTGATTCCATTCCATTCCATTCCATTCCATTCCTTTCCATTCAGGTTGATTCCATTCCAATCAATTGCATTCCATTCCATTCCATTCGGGTTGATTCCATTCCATTCCATTCCATTCCATTCCATTCCATTTCATTCGGTTTTATTCCATTCCATTCCATTCCATTCCATTCCATTCCATTCCATTCCATTTCATTCCATTCCATTCCATTCGGTATGATTCCATTCCATTCCATTCCATTAGGCTTGATTCCATTCCATTCCATTCCATTCCATTCCATTCGATTTGTTTCCGTTCCATTCCATTCCATTCCATTCGTTTTGATTCCATTATATTCCATTCCATTCCATTCCATTCGTGTTGATTCCATTCCATTTAATTCTTTCCATTCCAATCCATTCCATTCCATTCCATTCGTGTTGCTTCCAATCCATTCCATTCCATTCCATTCCATTCCATTCCATTCCATTCCATTCCATTTGGGTTGATTCCATTCCATTCCATTCCATTCCATTTCATTCCATGACATTCCCTGCCATTCTATTGCATTCGGGTTGATTCCATTCCATTCCATTCCATTCCATTCCATTACATATGGCTTGATTCCATTCCATTCCATTCCATTCCTTTCCATTCGGGTTGTTCTCATTGCATTCTATTGCATTCCATTCCATTCAATTCGGGTTGATTCCATTCCATTCCATTCCATTCCATACGGTTTTATTCCATTCCCTTCCATTCCATTCCATTCAGCTTGATTCCATTCCATTCCGTTCCATTCCACTCCATTCCATTCGTTTTGATTCCATTCCATTCCATTCCATTCGTTTTGATTCCATTCCACTCCATTCCTTTCCATTCGTGTTGATTCCATTCCATTCCATTGCATTCCATTCCTTTCCATTCGGCTTGATTCCATTCCATTCCATTCCTTTTCATTCCATTCCTTTCGTTTTGATTCCATTCCATTACATTCCATTCCATTCGGGTTGATTCCATTCCACTGCATTCCATTCCATTCGGATTGATTCCGTTCCATTCCATTCCATTCCATTCCATTCGGTTCCATTCCTTTGCGGTTGACTCCATTCCATTCCATTCCATTCCATTCCATTCCATTCCATTCCATTCCATTCCATTCCATTCGAGTTGATTCCATTCCATTCCATTCCATTCCATTCCATTCGTGTTACATCCATTCCATTCCATTCCATTCCATTGCATTCCTTTCGGGGTGATTCTGTTCCATTCCATTCCATTCCATTCCATTCAATTCGGGTTGATTCCTGTCCATTCCATTCCATTCCATTCCATTCCATTCCATTCCATTCCATTCCAATCGGGTTGATTCCATTCCATTCCAATCCATTCCATTCGATTTGATTCCATTCCATCCCATTGTATTCCATTCCTTTCCATTCGTGTTGATTCCATTCCATTCCATTCCATCCCATCCCATCCCATTCCATTTGGGTTGATTTCTTTCCATTCCATTCCATTCCATTCCGTTCCATTCGATGCCATTCCATTCCATTCGTGTTGATTCCATTGCATTCCATACTATGCCTTTCGTGGTGGTACTACCCCATTCTATTCCATTTCATTCTATTCCGTTCCATTCCATTCGGCTTGATTCCATTCCAATCCATTCCATTCCATTCCATGCCGTTCCATTCCATTCGGGTTCATTCCATTCCATTCCATTCCATTCCATTGCATTCCAATCCATTCCATGCCATTCCTTTCGGGGTGATTCTATTCCATTGTATTCCATTTCATTCTATTCCATTCCATTCCATACGGATGGATTCCATTCCTTTCCTGTCCATTCCATTCCATTCCATTCCGTTCCATTCTTTTCGGGTTGACTCGATTCCATTCCATTCCATTCCATTCCGTTCCATTCCATTCCATTCGGGTTGATTCCATTCCATTCCATTCCATTCCATTCCATTCGTGTTACATCCATTCCATTCCATTCCATTCCATTCCATTCCATTCGGGTGATTCAATTCCATTCCATTCCTTTCCATTCGGGTTGAATCCATTCCATTCCATTCCATTACTTTCCAATCCATTCGGATTGATTCCATTCCATTCCATTCCATTCCATTCCATTCCATTCCATTCCATTACTTTCCAATCCATTCGGTTTGATTCCATTCCAGTCCATTCCATTCCATTCCATCCTATTCCATTCCATTAGGGTTGATTCCATTCCATTCCATTCCATTCCATTCCATTCCATTCCATTCCATTCGTGTTGCTTCCATTCCACTCAATTCCATTCCATTCCATTCCATTCCATTTGGGTTGATTCCATTCCATTCCTTTCCATTCCATTTCATTCCATGACATTCCACGCCATTCTATTGCATTCGGGTTGATTCCATTCCATTCCATTCCATTACATATGACTTGATTCCATTCCATTCCATTCCATTCCATTCCATTCCATTCCATTCCATTCTTTTTGACTCCATTCCATTCCATTCCATTCCATTCGGGTTGATTCCACTCCATTCAATTCCATTCCACTCCATTCCATTCCTTTTGATTCCATTCTCGTTGATGCCATTCCATTCCATTCCATTCCTTTGGAGTTATTTCCATTCAATTCCATTCAATTCCACTAGGGTTGATTCTAATATATTACATTCGGGTTGAATCTACTCCATTCCATTCCATTCCATTGGGGTTGATTCCATTCAATTCCGTTCCATTCCATTCCATTCCATTCCATTTGGATTGATTCCATTCCATTCCATTCCATTCAATTCCATTGAGGTTACTTCCATTCCATTCCATTCCATTATTCCATTCCGGTTGATTCCATTCCATTCCATTCCTTTCCATTCGGGTTCACTCCATTCCATTCCATTCCATTCCATTCCTTTCCATTCCATTGGGATTGATTCCATTCCTTTCCATTCCATTCCATTCCTTTCCATTCCATTCCATTCGGGTTGAATCCATTCAATTCCGTTCCATTCCATTTGTGTTGATACCATTCCATTCCATTCCATTCCATTCCATTCCATTCCATTCCATTCCATTCGGGTTGATTCCATTCCATTACATTCCATTCCATTCCATTCGTGTTACATCCATTCCATTCCATTCCATTCCATTCCATTCCATTCCATTCGGGTTGATTCCAAATCATTCCATTCCATTGCGTTCCATTCCATTCCACTCCATTCCTTTCGGGGTGATTCTGTTCCATTCCATTCCATTCCATTCCATTCCATTCGGGTTGATTCCTATCCATTCCATTCCATTCCATTCCATTCCATTCCATTCCATTCCATTCCATTCAATTCTAATCGGGTTGATTCCATTCCATTCCAATCCATTCCATTCGATTTGATTCCATTCCATCCCATTGTATTCCATTCTTTCCATTCGTGTTGATTCCATTCCATTCCATTCCATCCCATCCCATCCCATTCCATTTGGGTTGATTTCTTTCCATTCCATTCCATTCCATTCCGTTCCAATCGATGCCATTCCATTCCATTCGGGTTGATTCCATTCCATTCCATACTAGGCCTTTCGTGGTGGTACTACCCCATTCTATTCCATTTCATTCTATTCCGTTCCATTCCATTCGGCTTGATTCCATTCCAATCCATTCCATTCCATTCCATGCCGTTCCATTCCATTCGGGTTCATTCCATTCCATTCCATTCCATTCCATTGCATTCCAATCCATTCCATGCCATTCCTTTCGGGGTGATTCTATTCCATTGTATTCCATTTCATTCTATTCCATTCCATTCCATTCGGATGGATTCCATTCCTTTCCAGTCCATTCCATTCCATTCCTTTCCGTTCCATTCCTTTCGGGTTGACTCGATTCCATTCCATTCCATTCCATTCCGTTCCATTCCATTCCATTCGGGTTGATTCCATTCCATTCCATTCCATTCCATTCCATTCCATTCCATTCCATTCCATTCGTGTTACATCCATTCCATTCCATTCCATTCCATTCCATTCCATTCGGGTGATTCAAATCCATTCCATTCCTTTCCATTCGGGTTGACTCCTTTCCATTCCATTCCATTACTTTCCAATCCATTCGGATTGATTCCATTCCATTCCATTCCATTCCATTCCATTCCATTATTTTCCAATCCATTCGGTTTGATTCCATTCCATTCCATTCCATTCCATTCCATTCTAATCCATTCCATTCGTGTTGATTCCATTCCATTCCATTCCATTCCATTCCATTCCATTCGTGTTGCTTCCATTCCACTCAATTCCATTCCATTCCATTCCATTCCATTCCATTCCATTCCATTCCATTTGGTTTGATTCCATTCCTTTCCTTTCCATTCCATTTCATTCCATGACATTCCACGCCATTCTATTGCATTCGGGTTGATTCCATTCCATTCCATTACATTACATATGACTTGATTCCATTCCATTCCATTCCATTCCATTCCATTCCATTCCATTCCATTCCATTCTTTTTGACTCCATTCCATTCCATTCCATTCCATTCGGGTTGATTCCACTCCATTCAATTCCATTCCACACCATTCCATTCCTTTTGATTCCATTCTCGTTGATGCCATTCCATTCCATTCCATTCCTTTTGAGTTATTTCCATTCCATTCCATCCAATTCCACTCGGGTTGATTCTAATATATTACATTCGGGTTGAATCTATTCCATTCCATTCCATTCCATTGGGGTTTATTCCATTCCATTCCGTTCCATTCCATTCCATTCCATTCCATTCCATTCCATTTGGATTGATTCCATTCCATTCCATTCTATTCCATTCCATTCCATTCCATTCAATTCAATTCCATTGAGGTTACTTCCATTCCATTCCATTCCATTATTCCATTCCGGTTGATTCCATTCCATTCCATTCCTTTCCATTCGGGTTGACTCCATTCCATTCCATTCCATTCCATTCCTTTCCATTCCATTGGGATTGATTCCATTCCTTTCCATTCCATTCCATTCCTTTCCATTCCATTCCATTCGGGTTGAATCCATTCAATTCCATTCCATTCCATTTGGGTTGATACCATTCCATTCCATTCCATTCCATTCGGATTGATTCCATTCCATTCCATTCCATTCCATTCCATTCCATTCAATTCCATTCCATTCGTGTTACATCCATTCCATTCCAATCCATTCCATTCCATTCCATTCCGGTTGATTCCATTCCATTCCATTCCTTTCCATTCGGGTTGACTCCATTCCATTCCATTCCATTCCATTCCTTTCCATTCCATTGGGATTGATTCCATTCCATTCCATTCCATTCCATTCCATTCCATTCCATTCCATTCCTTTCCATTCCATTCCATTCGGCTTGACTCCATTCCATTCCATTCCATTCCATTCCATTCGTTTTGATTCTGTTCCATTCCATTCCGTTCCATTCCATTCGTTTTGATTCCATTCCATTACATTCCATTCCATACGGGTTCATTCCATTCCATTCAATTCCATTCCACTCCATTCCATTCCATTCGATTACATTCTCGTTGATTCCTTTCCAATCCATTCCATTCCATTCGGGTTATCTCAATTCCATTCCATTCAATTCCACTCGGGTTGATTACATCATATTCCATTCGGGTTGATTCCATTCCATTCCATTCCATTCCATTCGGGTTGATTCCATTCCATTCCATTCCATTCCATTCCATTCCTTTCCATTCCATTCGGAATGATTCCATTCCATTCCATTCCGTTCCATTCCACTCGGGTTGACTCCATTCGATTCCATTCCGTTCCATTACATTCCATTCCATTCGGGTTGATTCCAATCCATTCCATTCCATTCCATTCCGTTCGTGTTACATCCATTCCATTCCATTCCATTCCATTCCATTCCATTTGGGTTGATTCCATTCCATTCCATTCCTTTCCATTCGGGTTGATTCCATTCCATTCCATTCCATTCCATTCCATTCCATTCCATTCCTTTCCATTCCATTCCATTCCATTCCATTCGGATTGATTCCATTCCATTCCATTCCATTCCATTCCATTCCATTCCTTTCCATCCATTTCATTCGGGTTGATTCAATTCCATTCCATTCCACTCGTGTTGATTACATTCCACTCCATTCCATTGAATTCCATTTCGTTCCATTCCATTCCCGTTGATTGCATTCCATTCCATTCCATTCCATTCGGGTTGATTCCATTCCATTCCATTCCATTCCATTCCACTCCATTCGGGTTGATTCCATTCCATTCCTTTCCATTCCTTTCCATTAAATTCCATTCGTGTTGATTCCATTCCATTCCATTCCATTTGGGTTGATTCCATTCCATTCCATTCCATTTCATTCCATGCCATTCCATTCCATTCTATTCCATTCGGGGTGATTCCATTCCATTGCACTCCATTACATATGACTTGATTCCATTCCATTCCATTCCATTCCATTCGTCTTTATTCCATTCCATTACATTCCATGCCATTCGGGTTGATTCCATTCCATTCCATTCCTTTCCATTCGGGTTGACACCATTCCAATCCATTCCATTCCATTCATTTCCATTCCATTCGGATTGATTCCATTCCATTCCATTCCATTCCTTTCCATTCCATTCCATTCGGGTTGATTCCATTCCATTCCATTCCATTGGTTTTGATTCCATTCCATTCCATTCCATTCCATTCCATTCCATTGCATTCCATTCGGGTTGATTCCATTCCATTCCATTCCATTCCATTCCATTCGGGTTGATTCCATTCCATTCCATTCTATTGCATTCGGATTGATTCCATTCCATTCCATTCCATTCCTTTCCATTACATATGACTTGATTCCATTCCATTCCATTCCTTTCCATTCGGGTTGACACCATTCCAATCCATTCCATTCCATTCATTTCCATTCCATTCGGATTGATTCCATTCCATTCCATTCCATTCCTTTCCATTCCATTCCATTCGGGTTGATTCCATTCCATTCCATTCCATTGGTTTTGATTCCATTCCATTCCATTCCATTCCATTCCATTCCATTCCATTCCATTGCATTGCATTCGGGTTGATTCCATTCCATTCCATTCCATTCCATTCCATTCCATTCCATTCGGGTTGATTCCATTCCATTCCATTCTATTGCATTCGGATTGATTCCATTCCATTCCATTCCATTCCTTTCCATTACATAGAACTTGATTCCATTCCATTCCATTCCATTCCATTCCTTTCCATTCAGGTTGATTCCATTCCAATCAATTGCATTCCATTCCATTCCATTCGGGTTGATTCCATTCCATTCCATTCCATTCCATTCCATTCCATTCCATTCCATTTCATTCGGTTTTATTCCATTCCATTCCATTCCATTCCATTCCATTCCATTCCATTTCATTCCATTCCATTCCATTCGGTATGATTCCATTCCATTCCATTCCATTAGGCTTGATTCCATTCCATTCCATTCCATTCCATTCCATTCGATTTGTTTCCGTTCCATTCCATTCCATTCCATTCGTTTTGATTCCATTCCATTCCATTCCATTCCATTCCATTCGGGTTGATTCCATTCCATTCAATTCCATTCCACTCTATTCCTTTCCATTCGATTCCATTCTCGTTGATTCCATTCCAATCCATTCCATTCCATTTGGGTTATTTCAATTCCATTCCATTCAATTCCACTCGGGTTGATTACATTATATTCCATTCAGGTTGATTCCATTCCATTCCATTCCATTCCATTCGGGTTTATTCCATTCCATTCCATTCCATTCCATTCCACTCCATTCGGGTTGATTCCATTCCATTCCTTTCCATTCCTTTCCATTAAATTCCATTCGTGTTGATTCCATTCCATTCCATTCCATTTGGGTTGATTCCATTCCATTCCATTCCATTTCATTCCATGCCATTCCATTCCATTCTATTCCATTCGGGGTGATTCCATTCCATTGCACTCCATTACATATGACTTGATTCCATTCCATTCCATTCCATTCCTTTCGGCTTTATTCCATTCCATTACATTCCATTCCATTCGGGTTGATTCCATTCCATTCCATTCCTTTCCATTCGGGTTGACACCATTCCAATCCATTCCATTCCATTCATTTCCATTCCATTCGGATTGATTCCATTCCATTCCATTCCATTCCTTTCCATTCCATTCCATTCAGGTTGATTCCATTCCATTCCATTCCATTGGTTTTGATTCCATTCCATTCCATTCCATTCCATTCCATTCCATTCCATTGCATTCCATTCGGGTTGATTCCATTCCATTCCATTCCATTCCATTCCATTCGGGTTGATTCCATTCCATTCCATTCTATTGCATTCGGATTGATTCCATTCCATTCCATTCCATTCCATTCCTTTCCATTACATATGACTTGATTCCATTCCATTCCATTCCATTCCATTCCTTTCCATTCAGGTTGATTCCATTCCAATCAATTGCATTCCATTCCATTCCATTCGGGTTGATTCCATTCCATTCCATTCCATTCCATTCCATTCCATTCCATTCCATTTCATTCCATTCCATTTCATTCTGTATGATTCCATTCCATTCCATTCCATTAGGCTTGATTCCATTCCATTCCATTCCATTCCTTTCCATTCCATTGGGATTGATTCCATTCCTTTCCATTCCATTCCATTCCTTTCCATTCCATTCCATTCGGGTTGAATCCATTCAATTCCATTCCATTCCATTTGGGTTGATACCATTCCATTCCATTCCATTCCATTCCATTCCATTCCATTCCATTCGGATTTATTCCATTCCATTCCATTCCATTCCATTCCATTCCATTCCATTCCATTCCATTCCATTCGTGTTACATCCATTCCATTCCATTCCATTCCATTCCATTCCGGTTGATTCCATTCCATTCCATTCCTTTCCATTCGGGTTGACTCCATTCCATTCCATTCCATTCCATTCCTTTCCATTCCATTGGGATTGATTCCATTCCATTCCATTCCATTCCATTCCATTCCATTCCTTTCCAATCCATTCCATTCGGCTTGACTCCATTCCATTCCATTCCATTCCATTCCATTCGTTTTGATTCTGTTCCATTCCATTCCATTCCATTCCATTCGTTTTGATTCCATTCCATTACATTCCATTCCATACGGGTTCATTCCATTCCATTCAATTCCATTCCACTCCATTCCATTCCATTCGATTACATTCTCGTTGATTCCTTTCCAATCCATTCCATTCCATTCGGGTTTTCTCAATTCCATTCCATTCAATTCCACTCGGGTTGATTACATCATATTCCATTCGGGTTGATTCCATTCCATTCCATTCCATTCCATTCCATTCGGGTTGATTCCATTCCATTCCATTCCATTCCATTCCATTCCTTTCCATTCCATTCGGAATGATTCCATTCCGTTCCATTCCGTTCCATTCCACTCGGGTTGACTCCATTCGATTCCATTCCGTTCCATTACATTCCATTCCATTCGGGTTGATTCCAATCCATTCCATTCCATTCCATTCCGTTCGTGTTACATCCATTCCATTCCATTCCATTCCATTCCATTCCATTCCATTTGGGTTGATTCCATTCCATTCCATTCCTTTCCATTCGGGTTGATTCCATTCCATTCCATTCCATTCCATTCCATTCCTTTCCATTCCATTCCATTCCATTCGGATTGATTCCATTCCATTCCATTCCATTCCACTCCATTCCTTTCCATCCATTTCATTCGGGTTGATTCAATTCCATTCCATTCCATTCGTGTTGATTACATTCCACTCCATTCCATTGAATTCCATTTCATTCCATTCCATTCCCGTTGATTCCATTCCATTCCATTCCATTCCATTCGGGTTGATTCCATTCCATTCCATTCCATTCCATTCCACTCCATTCGGGTTGATTCCATTCCATTCCTTTCCATTCCTTTCCATTAAATTCCATTCGTGTTGATTCCATTCCATTCCATTCCATTTGGGTTGATTCCATTCCATTCCATTCCATTTCATTCCATGCCATTCCATTCCATTCTATTCCATTCGGGTTGATTCCATTCCATTGCACTCCATTACATATGACTTGATTCCATTCCATTCCATTCCATTCCATTCGGCTTTATTCCATTCCATTACATTCCATTCCATTCGGGTTGATTCCATTCCATTCCATTCCTTTCCATTCGGGTTGACACCATTCCAATCCATTCCATTCCATTCATTTCCATTCCATTCGGATTGATTCCATTCCATTCCATTCCATTCCTTTCCATTCCATTCCATTCGGGTTGATTCCATTCCATTCCATTCCATTGGTTTTGATTCCATTCCATTCCATTCCATTCCATTCCATTCCATTCCATTCCATTCCATTGCATTCCATTCGGGTTGATTCCTTTCCATTCCATTCCATTCCATTCCATTCCATTCCATTCGGGTTGATTCCATTCCATTCCATTCTATTGCATTCGGATTGATTCCATTCCATTCAATTCCATTCCTTTCCATTACATATAACTTGATTCCATTCCATTCCATTCCATTCCATTCCTTTCCATTCAGGTTGATTCCATTCCAATCAATTGCATTCCATTCCATTCCATTCGGGTTGATTCCATTCCATTCCATTCCATTCCATTCCATTCCATTCCATTCCATTCCATTCCATTCCATTCCATTCCATTCCATTGCATTCCATTCGGGTTGATTCCTTTCCATTCCATTCCATTCCATTCCATTCCATTCCATTCGGGTTGATTCCATTCCATTCCATTCTATTGCATTCGGATTGATTCCATTCCATTCAATTCCATTCCTTTCCATTACATATAACTTGATTCCATTCCATTCCATTCCATTCCATTCCTTTCCATTCAGGTTGATTCCATTCCAATCAATTGCATTCCATTCCATTCCATTCGGGTTGATTCCATTCCATTCCATTCCATTCCATTCCATTCCATTCCATTCCATTCCATTCCATTCCATTCCATTCGGATTTATTCCATTCCATTCCATTCCATTCCATTCCATTCCATTCCATTCCATTCCATTCCATTCGTGTTACATCCATTCCATTCCATTCCATTCCATTCCATTCCGGTTGATTCCATTCCATTCCATTCCTTTCCATTCGGGTTGACTCCATTCCATTCCATTCCATTCCATTCCTTTCCATTCCATTGGGATTGATTCCATTCCATTCCATTCCATTCCATTCCATTCCATTCCTTTCCAATCCATTCCATTCGGCTTGACTCCATTCCATTCCATTCCATTCCATTCCATTCGTTTTGATTCTGTTCCATTCCATTCCATTCCATTCCATTCGTTTTGATTCCATTCCATTACATTCCATTCCATACGGGTTCATTCCATTCCATTCAATTCCATTCCACTCCATTCCATTCCATTCGATTACATTCTCGTTGATTCCTTTCCAATCCATTCCATTCCATTCGGGTTTTCTCAATTCCATTCCATTCAATTCCACTCGGGTTGATTACATCATATTCCATTCGGGTTGATTCCATTCCATTCCATTCCATTCCATTCCATTCGGGTTGATTCCATTCCATTCCATTCCATTCCATTCCATTCCTTTCCATTCCATTCGGAATGATTCCATTCCGTTCCATTCCGTTCCATTCCACTCGGGTTGACTCCATTCGATTCCATTCCGTTCCATTACATTCCATTCCATTCGGGTTGATTCCAATCCATTCCATTCCATTCCATTCCGTTCGTGTTACATCCATTCCATTCCATTCCATTCCATTCCATTCCATTCCATTCCATTTGGGTTGATTCCATTCCATTCCATTCCTTTCCATTCGGGTTGATTCCATTCCATTCCATTCCATTCCATTCCATTCCTTTCCATTCCATTCCATTCCATTCGGATTGATTCCATTCCATTCCATTCCATTCCACTCCATTCCTTTCCATCCATTTCATTCGGGTTGATTCAATTCCATTCCATTCCATTCGTGTTGATTACATTCCACTCCATTCCATTGAATTCCATTTCATTCCATTCCATTCCCGTTGATTCCATTCCATTCCATTCCATTCCATTCGGGTTGATTCCATTCCATTCCATTCCATTCCATTCCACTCCATTCGGGTTGATTCCATTCCATTCCTTTCCATTCCTTTCCATTAAATTCCATTCGTGTTGATTCCATTCCATTCCATTCCATTTGGGTTGATTCCATTCCATTCCATTCCATTTCATTCCATGCCATTCCATTCCATTCTATTCCATTCGGGTTGATTCCATTCCATTGCACTCCATTACATATGACTTGATTCCATTCCATTCCATTCCATTCCATTCGGCTTTATTCCATTCCATTACATTCCATTCCATTCGGGTTGATTCCATTCCATTCCATTCCTTTCCATTCGGGTTGACACCATTCCAATCCATTCCATTCCATTCATTTCCATTCCATTCGGATTGATTCCATTCCATTCCATTCCATTCCTTTCCATTCCATTCCATTCGGGTTGATTCCATTCCATTCCATTCCATTGGTTTTGATTCCATTCCATTCCATTCCATTCCATTCCATTCCATTCCATTCCATTCCATTGCATTCCATTCGGGTTGATTCCTTTCCATTCCATTCCATTCCATTCCATTCCATTCCATTCGGGTTGATTCCATTCCATTCCATTCTATTGCATTCGGATTGATTCCATTCCATTCAATTCCATTCCTTTCCATTACATATAACTTGATTCCATTCCATTCCATTCCATTCCATTCCTTTCCATTCAGGTTGATTCCATTCCAATCAATTGCATTCCATTCCATTCCATTCGGGTTGATTCCATTCCATTCCATTCCATTCCATTCCATTCCATTCCATTCCATTCCATTTCATTCGGTTTTATTCCATTCCATTCCATTCCATTCCATTCCATTCCATTCCATTCCATTCCATTTCATTCCATTCCATTCCATTCGGTATGATTCCATTCCATTCCATTCCATTAGGCTTGATTCCATTCCATTCCATTCCATTCCATTCCATTCCATTCCATTCCATTCGTTTTGATTCTGTTCCATTCCATTCCATTCCATTCCATTCGTTTTGATTCCATTCCATTACATTCCATTCCATACGGGTTCATTCCATTCCATTCAATTCCATTCCACTCCATTCCATTCCATTCGATTACATTCTCGTTGATTCCTTTCAATCCATTCCATTCCATTCGGGTTATCTCAATTCCATTCCATTGAATTCCACTCGGGTTGATTACATCATATTCCATTCGGGTTGATTCCATTCCATTCCATTCCATTCCATTCGGGTTGATTCCATTCCATTCCATTCCATTCCATTCCATTCCATTCCATTCGGAATGATTCCATTCCATTCCATTCCGTTCCATTCCACTCGGGTTGACTCCATTCGATTCCATTCCGTTCCATTACATTCCATTCCATTCGGGTTGATTCCACTCCATTCCATTCCATTCCATTGCGTTCGTGTTACATCCATTCCATTCCATTCCATTCCATTCCATTCCATTTGGGTTGATTCCATTCCATTCCATTCCTTTCCATTCGGGTTGATTCCATTCCATTCCATTCCATTCCATTCCATTCCATTCCTTTCCATTCCATTCCATTCCATTCGGATTGATTCCATTCCATTCCATTCCATTCCATTCCATTCCATTCCTTTCCATCCATTTCATTCGGGTTGATTCAATTCCATTCCATTCCATTCGTGTTGATTACATTCCACTCCATTCCATTGAATTCCATTTCACTCCATTCCATTCCCGTTGATTCCATTCCATTCCATTCCATTCCATTCCATTCGGGTTGATTCCATTCCATTCCATTCCATTCCATTCCACTCCATTCGGGTTGATTCCATTCCATTCCTTTCCATTCCTTTCCATTAAATTCCATTCGTGTTGATTCCATTCCATTCCATTCCATTTGCGTTGATTCCATTCCATTCCATTCCATTTCATTCCATGCCATTCCATTCCATTCTATTCCATTCGGGGTGATTCCATTCCATTGCACTCCATTACATATGACTTGATTCCATTCCATTCCATTCCATTCCATTCGGCTTTATTCCATTCCATTACATTCCATTCCATTCGGGTTGATTCCATTCCATTCCATTCCTTTCCATTCGGGTTGACACCATTCCAATCCATTCCATTCCATTCATTTCCATTCCATTCGGATTGATTCCATTCCATTCCATTCCATTCCTTTCCATTCCATTCCATTCGGGTTGATTCCATTCCATTCCATTCCATTGGTTTTGATTCCATTCCATTCCATTCCATTCCATTCCATTCCATTGCATTCCATTCGGGTTGATTCCATTCCATTCCATTCCATTCCATTCCATTCCATTCGGGTTGATTCCATTCCATTCCATTCTATTGCATTCGGATTGATTCCATTCCATTCCATTCCATTCCTTTCCATTACATATGACTTGATTCCATTCCATTCCATTCCATTCCATTCCTTTCCATTCAGGTTGATTCCATTCCAATCAATTGCATTCCATTCCATTCCATTCGGGTTGATTCCATTCCATTCCATTCCATTCCATTCCATTCCATTCCATTCCATTTCATTCCATTCCATTCCATTCGGTATGATTCCATTCCATTCCATTCCATTAGGCTTGATTCCATTCCATTCCATTCCATTCCTTTCCATTCCATTGGGATTGATTCCATTCCTTTCCATTCCATTCCATTCCTTTCCATTCCATTCCATTCGGGTTGAATCCATTCAATTCCATTCCATTCCATTTGGGTTGATACCATTCCTTTCCATTCCATTCCATTCCATTCCATTCCATTCCATTCGGATTTATTCCATTCCATTCCATTCCATTCGTGTTACATCCATTCCATTCCATTCCATTCCATTCCATTCCATTCGTGTTACATCCATTCCATTCCATTCCATTCCATTCCATTCCATTCGTGTTACATCCATTCCATTCCATTCCATTCCATTCCATTCCGGTTGATTCCATTCCATTCCATTCCTTTCCATTCGGGTTGACTCCATTCCATTCCATTCCATTCCATTCCTTTCCATTCCATTGGGATTGATTCCATTCCATTCCATTCCATTCCATTCCATTCCTTTCCAATCCATTCCATTCGGCTTGACTCCATTCCATTCCATTCCATTCCATTCCATTCGTTTTGATTCTGTTCCATTCCATTCCATTCCATTCCATTCGTTTTGATTCCATTCCATTACATTCCATTCCATACGGGTTCATTCCATTCCATTCAATTCCATTCCACTCCATTCAATTCCATTCCACTCCATTCCATTCCATTCGATTACATTCTCGTTGATTCCTTTCCAATCCATTGCATTCCATTCGGGTTATCTCAATTCCATTCCATTCAATTCCACTCGGGTTGATTACATCATATTCCATTCGGGTTGATTCCATTCCATTCCATTCCATTCCATTCGGGTTGATTCCATTCCATTCCATTCCATTCCATTCCATTCCTTTCCATTCCATTCGGAATGATTCCATTCCGTTCCATTCCGTTCCATTCCACTCGGGTTGACTCCATTCGATTCCATTCCGTTCCATTACATTCCATTCCATTCGGGTTGATTCCAATCCATTCCATTCCATTCCATTCCGTTCGTGTTACATCCATTCCATTCCATTCCATTCCATTCCATTCCATTCCATTTGGGTTGATTCCATTCCATTCCATTCCTTTCCATTCGGGTTGATTCCATTCCATTCCATTCCATTCCATTCCATTCCATTCCATTCCATTCCTTTCCATTCCATTCCATTCCTTTCCATCCATTTCATTCGGGTTGATTCAATTCCATTCCATTCCATTCGTGTTGATTACATTCCACTCCATTCCATTGAATTCCATTTCATTCCATTCCATTCCCGTTGATTCCATTCCATTCCATTCCATTCCATTCGGGTTGATTCCACTCCATTCAATTCCATTCCACACCATTCCATTCCTTTTGATTCCATTCTCGTTGATGCCATTCCATTCCATTCCATTCCTTTTGAGTTATTTCCATTCCATTCCATCCAATTCCACTCGGGTTGATTCTAATATATTACATTCGGGTTGAATCTATTCCATTCCATTCCATTCCATTGGGGTTTATTCCATTCCATTCCGTTCCATTCCATTCCATTCCATTCCATTCCATTTGGATTGATTCCATTCCATTCCATTCTATTCCATTCCATTCCATTCCATTCAATTCAATTCCATTGAGGTTACTTCCATTCAATTCCATTCCATTATTCCATTCCGGTTGATTCCATTCCATTCCATTCCTTTCCATTCGGGTTGACTCCATTCCATTCCATTCCATTCCATTCCTTTCCATTCCATTGGGATTGATTCCATTCCTTTCCATTCCATTCCATTCCTTTCCATTCCATTCCATTCGGGTTGAATCCATTCAATTCCATTCCATTCCATTTGGGTTGATACCATTCCATTCCATTCCATTCCATTCCATTCGGATTGATTCCATTCCATTCCATTCCATTCCATTCCATTCCATTCCATTCCATTCCATTCCATTCCATTCGTGTTACATCCATTCCATTCCATTCCATTCCATTCCATTCCATTCCGGTTGATTCCATTCCATTCCATTCCTTTCCATTCGGGTTGACTCCATTCCATTCCATTCCATTCCATTCCTTTCCATTCCATTGGGATTGATTCCATTCCATTCCATTCCATTCCATTCCATTCCATTCCATTCCATTCCATTCCTTTCCATTCCATTCCATTCTGCTTGACTCCATTCCATTCCATTCCATTCCATTCCATTCGTTTTGATTCTGTTCCATTCCATTCCATTCCATTCCATTCGTTTTGATTCCATTCCATTACATTCCATTCCATACGGGTTCATTCCATTCCATTCAATTCCATTCCACTCCATTCCATTCCATTCGATTACATTCTCGTTGATTCCTTTCCAATCCATTCCATCCCATTCGGGTTATCTCAATTCCATTCCATTCAATTCCACTCGGGTTGATTACATCATATTCCATTCGGGTTGATTCCATTCCATTCCATTCCATTCCATTCGGGTTGATTCCATTCCATTCCATTCCATTCCATTCCATTCCTTTCCATTCCATTCGGAATGATTCCATTCCATTCCATTCCGTTCCATTCCACTCGGGTTGACTCCATTCGATTCCATTCCGTTCCATTACATTCCATTCCATTCGGGTTGATTCCAATCCATTCCATTCCATTCCATTCCGTTCGTGTTACATCCATTCCATTCCATTCCATTCCATTCCATTCCATTTGGGTTGATTCCATTCCATTCCATTCCTTTCCATTCGGGTTGATTCCATTCCATTCCATTCCATTCCATTCCATTCCATTCCTTTCCATTCCATTCCATTCCATTCGGATTGATTCCATTCCATTCCATTCCATTCCATTCCATTCCATTCCTTTCCATCCATTTCATTCGGGGTGATTCAATTCCATTCCATTCCACTCGTGTTGATTACATTCCACTCCATTCCATTGAATTCCATTTCGTTCCATTCCATTCCCGTTGATTCCATTCCATTCCATTCCATTCCATTCGGGTTGATTCCATTCCATTCCATTCCATTCCATTCCACTCCATTCGGGTTGATTCCATTCCATTCATTTCCATTCCTTTCCATTAAATTCCATTCGTGTTGATTCCATTCCATTCCATTCCATTTGGGTTGATTCCATTCCATTCCATTCCATATCATTCCATGCCATTCCATTCCATTCTATTCCATTCGGGGTGATTCCATTCCATTGCACTCCATTACATATGACTTGATTCCATTCCATTCCATTCCATTCCATTCGTCTTTATTCCATTCCATTACATTCCATGCCATTCGGGTTGATTCCATTCCATTCCATTCCTTTCCATTCGGGTTGACACCATTCCAATCCATTCCATTCCATTCATTTCCATTCCATTCGGATTGATTCCATTCCATTCCATTCCATTCCTTTCCATTCCATTCCATTCGGGTTGATTCCATTCCATTCCATTCCATTGGTTTTGATTCCATTCCATTCCATTCCATTCCATTCCATTCCATTCCATTGCATTCCATTCGGGTTGATTCCATTCCATTCCATTCCATTCCATTCCATTCGGGTTGATTCCATTCCATTCCATTCTATTGCATTCGGATTGATTCCATTCCATTCCATTCCATTCCTTTCCATTACATATGACTTGATTCCATTCCATTCCATTCCATTCCATTCCTTTCCATTCAGGTTGATTCCATTCCAATCAATTGCATTCCATTCCATTCCATTCGGGTTGATTCCATTCCATTCCATTCCATTCCATTCCATTCCATTTCATTCCATTCCATTCCATTCGGTATGATTCCATTCCATTCCATTCCATTAGGCTTGATTCCGTTCCATTCCATTCCATTCCTTTCCATTCCATTGGGATTGATTCCATTCCTTTCCATTCCATTCCATTCCTTTCCATTCCATTCCATTCGGGTTGAATCCATTCAATTCCATTCCATTCCATTTGGGTTGATACCATTCCATTCCATTCCATTCCATTCCATTCCATTCCATTCGGATTTATTCCATTCCATTCCATTCCATTCCATTCCATTCCATTCCATTCCATTCGTGTTACATCCATTCCATTCCATTCCATTCCATTCCATTCCGGTTGATTCCATTCCATTCCATTCCATTCCATTCCGGTTGATTCCATTCCATTCCATTCCTTTCCATTCGGGTTGACTCCATTCCATTCCATTCCATTCCATTCCTTTCCATTCCATTGGGATTGATTCCATTCCATTCCATTCCATTCCATTCCATTCCATTCCATTCCATTCCTTTCCAATCCATTCCATTCGGCTTGACTCCATTCCATTCCATTCCATTCTATTCAATTCGTTTTGATTCTGTTCCATTCCATTCCATTCCATTCCATTGGTTTTGATTCCATTCCATTCCATTCCATTCCATTCCATGCCATTCCATTCCATTGCATTCCATTCGGGTTGATTCCATTCCATTCCATTCTATTGCATTCGGATTGATTCCATTCCATTCCATTCCATTCCTTTCCATTACATATAACTTGATTCCATTCCATTCCATTCCATTCCATTCCTTTCCATTCAGGTTGATTCCATTCCAATCAATTGCATTCCATTCCATTCCATTCGGGTTGATTCCATTCCATTCCATTCCATTCCATTCCATTCCATTCCATTCCATTCCATTTCATTCGGTTTTATTCCATTCCATTCCATTCCATTCCATTCCATTCCATTCCATTCCATTTCATTCCAATCCATTCGATTCGGTATGATTCCATTCCATTCCATTCCATTAGGCTTGATTCCATTCCATTCCATTCCATTCCATTCCATTCCATTCGATTTGTTTCCGTTCCATTCCATTCCATTCCATTCGTTTTGATTCCATTATATTCCATTCCATTCCATTCAATTCGTGTTGATTCCATTCCATTTAATTCTTTCCATTCCAATCCATTCCATTCCATTCCATTCGTGTTGCTTCCAATCCATTCCATTCCATTCCATTCCATTCCATTCCATTCCATTCCATTTGGGTTGATTCCATTCCATTCCATTCCATTCCATTTCATTCCATGACATTCCCTGCCATTCTATTGCATTCGGGTTGATTCCATTCCATTCCATTCCATTCCATTCCATTACATATGGCTTGATTCCATTCCATTCCATTCCATTCCTTTCCATTCGGGTTGTTCTCATTGCATTCTATTGCATTCCATTCCATTCAATTCGGGTTGATTCCATTCCATTCCATTCCATTCCATACGGTTTTATTCCATTCCCTTCCATTCCATTCCATTCAGCTTGATTCCATTCCATTCCGTTCCATTCCACTCCATTCCATTCGTTTTGATTCCATTCCATTCCATTCCATTCCATTCCATTCGTTTTGATTCCATTCCACTCCATTCCTTTCCATTCGTGTTGATTCCATTCCATTCCATTGCATTCCATTCCTTTCCATTCGGCTTGATTCCATTCCATTCCATTCCTTTTCATTCCATTCCTTTCGTTTTGATTCCATTCCATTACATTCCATTCCATTCGGGTTGATTCCATTCCACTGCATTCCATTCCATTCGGATTGATTCCGTTCCATTCCATTCCATTCCATTCCATTCGGTTCCATTCCTTTGCGGTTGACTCCATTCCATTCCATTCCATTCCATTCCATTCCATTCCATTCCATTCCAATCCATTCCATTCGGGTTGATTCCATTCCATTCCATTCCATTCCATTCCATTCGTGTTACATCCATTCCATTCCATTCCATTCCATTGCATTCCTTTCGGGGTGATTCTGTTCCATTCCATTCCATTCCATTCCATTCAATTCGGGTTGATTCCTGTCCATTCCATTCCATTCCATTCCATTCCATTCCATTCCATTCCATTCCATTCCAATCGGGTTGATTCCATTCCATTCCAATCCATTCCATTCGATTTGATTCCATTCCATCCCATTGTATTCCATTCCTTTCCATTCGTGTTGATTCCATTCCATTCCATTCCATCTCATCCCATCGCATTCCATTTGGGTTGATTTCTTTCCATTCCATTCCATTCCATTCCGTTCCATTCGATGCCATTCCATTCCATTCGTGTTGATTCCATTGCATTCCATACTATGCCTTTCGTGGTGGTACTACCCCATTCTATTCCATTTCATTCTATTCCGTTCCATTCCATTCGGCTTGATTCCATTCCAATCCATTCCATTCCATTCCATGCCGTTCCATTCCATTCGGGTTCATTCCATTCCATTCCATTCCATTCCATTGCATTCCAATCCATTCCATGCCATTCCTTTCGGGGTGATTCTATTCCATTGTATTCCATTTCATTCTATTCCATTCCATTCCATACGGATGGATTCCATTCCTTTCCAGTCCATTCCATTCCATTCCATTCCGTTCCATTCTTTTCGGGTTGACTCGATTCCATTCCATTCCATTCCATTCCGTTCCATTCCATTCCATTCGGGTTGATTCCATTCCATTCCATTCCATTCCATTCCATTCGTGTTACATCCATTCCACTCCATTCCATTCCATTCCATTCCATTCGGGTGATTCAATTCCATTCCATTCCTTTCCATTCGGGTTGAATCCATTCCATTCCATTCCATTACTTTCCAATCCATTCGGATTGATTCCATTCCATTCCATTCCATTCCATTCCATTCCATTCCATTCCATTCCATTACTTTCCAATCCATTCGGTTTGATTCCATTCCAGTCCATTCCATTCCATTCCATCCTATTCCATTCCATTCGGGTTGATTCCATTCCATTCCATTCCATTCCATTCCATTCCATTCCATTCCATTCGTGTTGCTTCCATTCCACTCAATTCCATTCCATTCCATTCCATTCCATTTGGGTTGATTCCATTCCATTCCTTTCCATTCCATTTCATTCCATGACATTCCACGCCATTCTATTGCATTCGGGTTGATTCCATTCCATTCCATTCCATTACATATGACTTGATTCCATTCCATTCCATTCCATTCCATTCCATTCCATTCCATTCCATTCCATTCTTTTTGACTCCATTCCATTCCATTCCATTCCATTCGGGTTGATTCCACTCCATTCAATTCCATTCCACTCCATTCCATTCCTTTTGATTCCATTCTCGTTGATGCCATTCCATTCCATTCCATTCCTTTGGAGTTATTTCCATTCAATTCCATTCAATTCCACTAGGGTTGATTCTAATATATTACATTCGGGTTGAATCTACTCCATTCCATTCCATTCCATTGGGGTTGATTCCATTCAATTCCGTTCCATTCCATTCCATTCCATTCCATTCCATTTGGATTGATTCCATTCCATTCCATTCCATTCAATTCCATTGAGGTTACTTCCATTCCATTCCATTCCATTATTCCATTCCGGTTGATTCCATTCCATTCCATTCCTTTCCATTCGGGTTCACTCCATTCCATTCCATTCCATTCCATTCCTTTCCATTCCATTGGGATTGATTCCATTCCTTTCCATTCCATTCCATTCCTTTCCATTCCATTCCATTCGGGTTGAATCCATTCAATTCCATTCCATTCCATTTGTGTTGATACCATTCCATTCCATTCCATTCCATTCCATTCCATTCCATTCCATTCGGGTTGATTCCATTCCATTACATTCCATTCCATTCCATTCGTGTTACATCCATTCCATTCCATTCCATTCCATTCCATTCCATTCCATTCGGGTTGATTCCAAATCATTCCATTCCATTGCGTTCCATTCCATTCCACTCCATTCCTTTCGGGGTGATTCTGTTCCATTCCATTCCATTCCATTCCATTCAATTCGGGTTGATTCCTATCCATTCCATTCCATTCCATTCCATTCCATTCCATTCCATTCCATTCCATTCAATTCTAATCGGGTTGATTCCATTCCATTCCAATCCATTCCATTCGATTTGATTCCATTCCATCCCATTGTATTCCATTCTTTCCATTCGTGTTGATTCCATTCCATTCCATTCCATCCCATCCCATCCCATTCCATTTGGGTTGATTTCTTTCCATTCCATTCCATTCCATTCCGTTCCAATCGATGCCATTCCATTCCATTCGGGTTGATTCCATTCCATTCCATACTAGGCCTTTCGTGGTGGTACTACCCCATTCTATTCCATTTCATTCTATTCCGTTCCATTCCATTCGGCTTGATTCCATTCCAATCCATTCCATTCCATTCCATGCCGTTCCATTCCATTCGGGTTCATTCCATTCCATTCCATTCCATTCCATTGCATTCCAATCCATTCCATGCCATTCCTTTCGGGGTGATTCTATTCCATTGTATTCCATTTCATTCTATTCCATTCCATTCCATTCGGATGGATTCCATTCCTTTCCAGTCCATTCCATTCCATTCCTTTCCGTTCCATTCCTTTCGGGTTGACTCGATTCCATTCCATTCCATTCCATTCCGTTCCATTCCATTCCATTCGGGTTGATTCCATTCCATTCCATTCCATTCCATTCCATTCCATTCCATTCCATTCCATTCGTGTTACATCCATTCCATTCCATTCCATTCCATTCCATTCCATTCGGGTGATTCAAATCCATTCCATTCCTTTCCATTCGGGTTGACTCCTTTCCATTCCATTCCATTACTTTCCAATCCATTCGGATTGATTCCATTCCATTCCATTCCATTCCATTCCATTACTTTCCAATCCATTCGGTTTGACTCCATTCCATTCCATTCCATTCCATTCCATTCTAATCCATTCCATTCGTGTTGATTCCATTCCATTCCATTCCATTCCATTCCATTCCATTCCATTCGTGTTGCTTCCATTCCACTCAATTCCATTCCATTCCATTCCATTCCATTCCATTCCATTCCATTTGGGTTGATTCCATTCCTTTCCTTTCCATTCCATTTCATTCCATGACATTCCACGCAATTCTATTGCATTCGGGTTGATTCCATTCCATTCCATTACATTACATATGACTTGATTCCATTCCATTCCATTCCATTCCATTCCATTCCATTCCATTCTTTTTGACTCCATTCCATTCCATTCCATTCCATTCGGGTTGATTCCACTCCATTCAATTCCATTCCACACCATTCCATTCCTTTTGATTCCATTCTCGTTGATGCCATTCCATTCCATTCCATTCCTTTTGAGTTATTTCCATTCCAATCCATCCAATTCCACTCGGGTTGATTCTAATATATTACATTCGGGTTGAATCTATTCCATTCCATTCCATTCCATTGGGGTTTATTCCATTCCATTCCGTTCCATTCCATTCCATTCCATTCCATTCCATTTGGATTGATTCCATTCCATTCCATTCTATTCCATTCCATTCCATTCCATTCAATTCAATTCCATTGAGGTTACTTCCATTCCATTCCATTCCATTATTCCATTCCGGTTGATTCCATTCCATTCCATTCCTTTCCATTCGGGTTGACTCCATTCCATTCCATTCCATTCCATTCCTTTCCATTCCATTGGGATTGATTCCATTCCTTTCCATTCCATTCCATTCCTTTCCATTCCATTCCATTCGGGTTGAATCCATTCAATTCCATTCCATTCCATTTGGGTTGATACCATTCCATTCCATTCCATTCCATTCCATTCGGATTGATTCCATTCCATTCCATTCCATTCCATTCCATTCCATTCCATTCCATTCCATTCGTGTTACATCCATTCCATTCCAATCCATTCCATTCCATTCCATTCCGGTTGATTCCATTCCATTCCATTCCTTTCCATTCGGGTTGACTCCATTCCATTCCATTCCATTCCATTCCTTTCCATTCCATTGGGATTGATTCCATTCCATTCCATTCCATTCCATTCCATTCCATTCCATTCCATTCCTTTCCATTCCATTCCATTCGGCTTGACTCCATTCCATTCCATTCCATTCCATTCCATTCGTTTTGATTCTGTTCCATTCCATTCCGTTCCATTCCATTCGTTTTGATTCCATTCCATTACATTCCATTCCATACGGGTTCATTCCATTCCATTCAATTCCATTCCACTCCATTCCATTCCATTCGATTACATTCTCGTTGATTCCTTTCCAATCCATTCCATTCCATTCGGGTTATCTCAATTCCATTCCATTCAATTCCACTCGGGTTGATTACATCATATTCCATTCGGGTTGATTCCATTCCATTCCATTCCATTCCATTCGGGTTCATTCCATTCCATTCCATTCCATTCCATTCCATTCCTTTCCATTCCATTCGGAATGATTCCATTCCATTCCATTCCGTTCCATTCCACTCGGGTTGACTCCATTCGATTCCATTCCGTTCCATTACATTCCATTCCATTCGGGTTGATTCCAATCCATTCCATTCCATTCCATTCCGTTCGTGTTACATCCATTCCATTCCATTCCATTCCATTCCATTCCATTTGGGTTGATTCCATTCCATTCCATTCCTTTCCATTCGGGTTGATTCCATTCCATTCCATTCCATTCCATTCCATTCCTTTCCATTCCATTCCATTCCATTCGGATTGATTCCATTCCATTCCATTCCATTCCATTCCATTCCATTCCTTTCCATCCATTTCATTCGGGTTGATTCAATTCCATTCCATTCCACTCGTGTTGATTACATTCCACTCCATTCCATTGAATTCCATTTCGTTCCATTCCATTCCCATTGATTGCATTCCATTCCATTCCATTCCATTCGGGTTGATTCCATTCCATTCCATTCCATTCCATTCCACTCCATTCGGGTTGATTCCATTCCATTCCTTTCCATTCCTTTCCATTAAATTCCATTCGTGTTGATTCCATTCCATTCCATTCCATTTGGGTTGATTCCATTCCATTCCATTCCATTTCATTCCATGCCATTCCATTCCATTCTATTCCATTCGGGGTGATTCCATTCCATTGCACTCCATTACATATGACTTGATTCCATTCCATTCCATTCCATTCCATTCGTCTTTATTCCATTCCATTACATTCCATGCCATTCGGGTTGATTCCATTCCATTCCATTCCTTTCCATTCGGGTTGACACCATTCCAATCCATTCCATTCCATTCATTTCCATTCCATTCGGATTGATTCCATTCCAATCCATTCCATTCCTTTCCATTCCATTCCATTCGGGTTGATTCCATTCCATTCCATTCCATTGGTTTTGATTCCATTCCATTCCATTCCATTCCATTCCATTCCATTGCATTCCATTCGGGTTGATTCCATTCCATTCCATTCCATTCCATTCCATTCGGGTTGATTCCATTCCATTCCATTCTATTGCATTCGGATTGATTCCATTCCATTCCATTCCATTCCTTTCCATTACATATGACTTGATTCCATTCCATTCCATTCCTTTCCATTCGGGTTGACACCATTCCAATCCATTCCATTCCATTCATTTCCATTCCATTCGGATTGATTCCATTCCATTCCATTCCATTCCTTTCCATTCCATTCCATTCGGGTTGATTCCATTCCATTCCATTCCATTGGTTTTGATTCCATTCCATTCCATTCCATTCCATTCCATTCCATTCCATTCCATTGCATTGCATTCGGGTTGATTCCATTCCATTCCATTCCATTCCATTCCATTCCATTCCATTCGGGTTGATTCCATTCCATTCCATTCTATTGCATTCGGATTGATTCCATTCCATTCCATTCCATTCCTTTCCATTACATATAACTTGATTCCATTCCATTCCATTCCATTCCATTCCTTTCCATTCAGGTTGATTCCATTCCAATCAATTGCATTCCATTCCATTCCATTCGGGTTGATTCCATTCCATTCCATTCCATTCCATTCCATTCCATTCCATTCCATTTCATTCGGTTTTATTCCATTCCATTCCATTCCATTCCATTCCATTCCATTCCATTTCATTCCATTCCATTCCATTCGGTATGATTCCATTCCATTCCATTCCATTAGGCTTGATTCCATTCCATTCCATTCCATTCCATTCCATTCGATTTGTTTCCGTTCCATTCCATTCCATTCCATTCGTTTTGATTCCATTACATTCCATTCCATTCCATTCCATTCGGGTTGATTCCATTCCATTCAATTCCATTCCACTCCATTCCTTTCCATTCGATTCCATTCTCGTTGATTCCATTCCAATCCATTCCATTCCATTTGGGTTATTTCAATTCCATTCCATTCAATTCCACTCGGGTTGATTACATTATATTCCATTCAGGTTGATTCCATTCCATTCCATTCCATTCCATTCGGGTTTATTCCATTCCATTCCATTCCATTCCATTCCACTCCATTCGGGTTGATTCCATTCCATTCCTTTCCATTCCTTTCCATTAAATTCCATTCGTGTTGATTCCATTCCATTCCATTCCATTTGGGTTGATTCCATTCCATTCCATTCCATTTCATTCCATGCCATTCCATTCCATTCTATTCCATTCGGGGTGATTCCATTCCATTGCACTCCATTACATATGACTTGATTCCATTCCATTCCATTCCATTCCTTTCGGCTTTATTCCATTCCATTCCATTCCATTCCATTCCATTCCATTCCATTCCATTCCATTGCATTCCATTCGGGTTGATTCCATTCCATTCCATTCCATTCCATTCCATTCGGGTTGATTCCATTCCATTCCATTCTATTGCATTCGGATTGATTCCATTCCATTCCATTCCATTCCATTCCTTTCCATTACATATGACTTGATTCCATTCCATTCCATTCCATTCCATTCCTTTCCATTCAGGTTGATTCCATTCCAATCAATTGCATTCCATTCCATTCCATTCGGGTTGATTCCATTCCATTCCATTCCATTCCATTCCATTCCATTCCATTCCATTTCATTCCATTCCATTCCATTCTGTATGATTCCATTCCATTCCATTCCATTAGGCTTGATTCCATTCCATTCCATTCCATTCCTTTCCATTCCATTGGGATTGATTCCATTCCTTTCCATTCCATTCCATTCCTTTCCATTCCATTCCATTCGGGTTGAATCCATTCAATTCCATTCCATTCCATTTGGGTTGATACCATTCCATTCCATTCCATTCCATTCCATTCCATTCCATTCCATTCCATTCCATTCCATTCCATTCGTGTTACATCCATTCCATTCCATTCCATTCCATTCCATTCCGGTTGATTCCATTCCATTCCATTCCTTTCCATTCGGGTTGACTCCATTCCATTCCATTCCATTCCATTCCTTTCCATTCCATTGGGATTGATTCCATTCCATTCCATTCCATTCCATTCCATTCCATTCCTTTCCAATCCATTCCATTCGGCTTGACTCCATTCCATTCCATTCCATTCCATTCCATTCGTTTTGATTCTGTTCCATTCCATTCCATTCCATTCCATTCGTTTTGATTCCATTCCATTACATTCCATTCCATACGGGTTCATTCCATTCCATTCAATTCCATTCCACTCCATTCCATTCCATTCGATTACATTCTCGTTGATTCCTTTCCAATCCATTCCATTCCATTCGGGTTTTCTCAATTCCATTCCATTCAATTCCACTCGGGTTGATTACATCATATTCCATTCGGGTTGATTCCATTCCATTCCATTCCATTCCACTCCATTCGGGTTGATTCCATTCCATTCCATTCCATTCCATTCCATTCCTTTCCATTCCATTCGGAATGATTCCATTCCGTTCCATTCCGTTCCATTCCACTCGGGTTGACTCCATTCGATTCCATTCCGTTCCATTACATTCCATTCCATTCGGGTTGATTCCAATCCATTCCATTCCATTCCATTCCGTTCGTGTTACATCCATTCCATTCCATTCCATTCCATTCCATTCCATTCCATTCCATTTGGGTTGATTCCATTCCATTCCATTCCTTTCCATTCGGGTTGATTCCATTCCATTCCATTCCATTCCATTCCATTCCTTTCCATTCCATTCCATTCCATTCGGATTGATTCCATTCCATTCCATTCCATTCCACTCCATTCCTTTCCATCCATTTCATTCGGGTTGATTCAATTCCATTCCATTCCATTCGTGTTGATTACATTCCACTCCATTCCATTGAATTCCATTTCATTCCATTCCATTCCCGTTGATTCCATTCCATTCCATTCCATTCCATTCGGGTTGATTCCATTCCATTCCATTCCATTCCATTCCACTCCATTCGGGTTGATTCCACTCCATTCCTTTCCATTCCTTTCAATTAAATTCCATTCGTGTTGATTCCATTCCATTTCATTCCATTTGGGTTGATTCCATTCCATTCCATTCCATTTCATTCCATGCCATTCCATTCCATTCTATTCCATTCGGGTTGATTCCTTTCCATTACACTCCATTACATATGACTTGATTCCATTCCATTCCATTCCATTCCATTCGGCTTTATTCCATTCCATTACATTCCATTCCATTCCGGTTGATTCCATTCCATTCCATTCCTTTCCATTCGGGTTGACACCATTCCAATCCATTCCATTCCATTCATTTCCATTCCATTCGGATTGATTCCATTCCATTCCATTCCATTCCTTTCCATTCCATTCCATTCGGGTTGATTCCATTCCATTCCATTCCATTGGTTTTGATTCCATTCCATTCCATTCCATTCCATTCCATGCCATTCCATTCCATTGCATTCCATTCGGGTTGATTCCATTCCATTCCATTCCATTCCATTCCATTCCATTCCATTCCATTCGGGTTGATTCCATTCCATTCCATTCTATTGCATTCGGATTGATTCCATTCCATTCCATTCCATTCCTTTCCATTACATATAACTTGATTCCATTCCATTCCATTCCATTCCATTCCTTTCCATTCAGGTTGATTCCATTCCAATCAATTGCATTCCATTCCATTCCATTCGGGTTGATTCCATTCCATTCCATTTCATTCCATTCCATTCCATTCCATTCCATTTCATTCGGTTTTATTCCATTCCATTCCATTCCATTCCATTCCATTCCATTCCATTCCATTTCATTCCATTCCATTCCATTCGGTATGATTCCATTCCATTCCATTCCATTAGGCTTGATTCCATTCCATTCCATTCCATTCCATTCCATTCGATTTGTTTCCGTTCCATTCCATTCCATTCCATTCGTTTTGATTCCATTATATTCCATTCCATTCCATTCCATTCGTGTTGATTCCATTCCATTTAATTCTTTCCATTCCAATCCATTCCATTCCATTCCATTCGTGTTGCTTCCAATCCATTCCATTCCATTCCATTCCATTCCATTCCATTCCATTCCATTTGGGTTGATTCCATTCCATTCCATTCCATTCCATTTCATTCCATGACATTCCCTGCCATTCTATTGCATTCGGGTTGATTCCATTCCATTCCATTCCATTCCATTCCATTACATATGGCTTGATTCCATTCCATTCCATTCCATTCCTTTCCATTCGGGTTGTTCTCATTGCATTCTATTGCATTCCATTCCATTCAATTCGGGTTGATTCCATTCCATTCCATTCCATTCCATACGGTTTTATTCCATTCCCTTCCATTCCATTCCATTCAGCTTGATTCCATTCCATTCCGTTCCATTCCACTCCATTCCATTCGTTTTGATTCCATTCCATTCCATTCCATTCCATTCCATTCCATTCGTTTTGATTCCATTCCACTCCATTCCTTTCCATTCGTGTTGATTCCATTCCATTCCATTGCATTCCATTCCTTTCCATTCGGCTTGATTCCATTCCATTCCATTCCTTTTCATTCCATTCCTTTCGTTTTGATTCCATTCCATTCCATTCCATTCCATTCGGGTTGATTCCATTCCACTGCATTCCATTCCATTCGGATTGATTCCGTTCCATTCCATTCCATTCCATTCCATTCGGTTCCATTCCTTTGCGGTTGACTCCATTCCATTCCATTCCATTCCATTCCATTCCATTCCATTCCATTCCATTCGAGTTGATTCCATTCCATTCCATTCCATTCCATTCCATTCGTGTTACATCCATTCCATTCCATTCCATTCCATTGCATTCCTTTCGGGGTGATTCTGTTCCATTCCATTCCATTCCATTCCATTCAATTCGGGTTGATTCCTGTCCATTCCATTCCATTCCATTCCATTCCATTCCATTCCATTCCATTCCATTCCAATCGGGTTGATTCCATTCCATTCCAATCCATTCCATTCGATTTGATTCCATTCCATCCCATTGTATTCCATTCCTTTCCATTCGTGTTGATTCCATTCCATTCCATTCCATCCCATCCCATCCCATTCCATTTGGGTTGATTTCTTTCCATTCCATTCCATTCCATTCCGTTCCATTCGATGCCATTCCATTCCATTCGTGTTGATTCCATTGCATTCCATACTATGCCTTTCGTGGTGGTACTACCCCATTCTATTCCATTTCATTCTATTCCGTTCCATTCCATTCGGCTTGATTCCATTCCAATCCATTCCATTCCATTCCATGCCGTTCCATTCCATTCGGGTTCATTCCATTCCATTCCATTCCATTCCATTGCATTCCAATCCATTCCATGCCATTCCTTTCGGGGTGATTCTATTCCATTGTATTCCATTTCATTCTATTCCATTCCATTCCATACGGATGGATTCCATTCCTTTCCAGTCCATTCCATTCCATTCCATTCCGTTCCATTCTTTTCGGGTTGACTCGATTCCATTCCATTCCATTCCATTCCGTTCCATTCCATTCCATTCGGGTTGATTCCATTCCATTCCATTCCATTCCATTCCATTCGTGTTACATCCATTCCATTCCATTCCATTCCATTCCATTCCATTCGGGTGATTCAATTCCATTCCATTCCTTTCCATTCGGGTTGAATCCATTCCATTCCATTCCATTACTTTCCAATCCATTCGGATTGATTCCATTCCATTCCATTCCATTCCATTCCATTCCATTCCATTCCATTACTTTCCAATCCATTCGGTTTGATTCCATTCCAGTCCATTCCATTCCATTCCATCCTATTCCATTCCATTCGGGTTGATTCCATTCCATTCCATTCCATTCCATTCCATTCCATTCCATTCCATTCCATTCGTGTTGCTTCCATTCCACTCAATTCCATTCCATTCCATTCCATTCCATTTGGGTTGATTCCATTCCATTCCTTTCCATTCCATTTCATTCCATGACATTCCACGCCATTCTATTGCATTCGGGTTGATTCCATTCCATTCCATTCCATTACATATGACTTGATTCCATTCCATTCCATTCCATTCCATTCCATTCCATTCCATTCCATTCCATTCTTTTTGACTCCATTCCATTCCATTCCATTCCATTCGGGTTGATTCCACTCCATTCAATTCCATTCCACTCCATTCCATTCCTTTTGATTCCATTCTCGTTGATGCCATTCCATTCCATTCCATTCCTTTGGAGTTATTTCCATTCAATTCCATTCAATTCCACTAGGGTTGATTCTAATATATTACATTCGGGTTGAATCTACTCCATTCCATTCCATTCCATTGGGGTTGATTCCATTCAATTCCGTTCCATTCCATTCCATTCCATTCCATTCCATTTGGATTGATTCCATTCCATTCCATTCCATTCAATTCCATTGAGGTTACTTCCATTCCATTCCATTCCATTATTCCATTCCGGTTGATTCCATTCCATTCCATTCCTTTCCATTCGGGTTCACTCCATTCCATTCCATTCCATTCCATTCCTTTCCATTCCATTGGGATTGATTCCATTCCTTTCCATTCCATTCCATTCCTTTCCATTCCATTCCATTCGGGTTGAATCCATTCAATTCCGTTCCATTCCATTTGTGTTGATACCATTCCATTCCATTCCATTCCATTCGGGTTGATTCCATTCCATTACATTCCATTCCATTCCATTCGTGTTACATCCATTCCATTCCATTCCATTCCATTCCATTCCATTCCATTCCATTCCATTCGGGTTGATTCCAAATCATTCCATTCCATTGCGTTCCATTCCATTCCACTCCATTCCTTTCGGGGTGATTCTGTTCCATTCCATTCCATTCCATTCCATTCCATTCGGGTTGATTCCTATCCATTCCATTCCATTCCATTCCATTCCATTCCATTCCATTCCATTCCATTCCATTCAATTCTAATCGGGTTGATTCCATTCCATTCCAATCCATTCCATTCGATTTGATTCCATTCCATCCCATTGTATTCCATTCTTTCCATTCGTGTTGATTCCATTCCATTCCATTCCATCCCATCCCATCCCATTCCATTTGGGTTGATTTCTTTCCATTCCATTCCATTCCATTCCGTTCCAATCGATGCCATTCCATTCCATTCGGGTTGATTCCATTCCATTCCATACTAGGCCTTTCGTGGTGGTACTACCCCATTCTATTCCATTTCATTCTATTCCGTTCCATTCCATTCGGCTTGATTCCATTCCAATCCATTCCATTCCATTCCATGCCGTTCCATTCCATTCGGGTTCATTCCATTCCATTCCATTCCATTCCATTGCATTCCAATCCATTCCATGCCATTCCTTTCGGGGTGATTCTATTCCATTGTATTCCATTTCATTCTATTCCATTCCATTCCATTCGGATGGATTCCATTCCTTTCCAGTCCATTCCATTCCATTCCTTTCCGTTCCATTCCTTTCGGGTTGACTCGATTCCATTCCATTCCATTCCATTCCGTTCCATTCCATTCCATTCGGGTTGATTCCATTCCATTCCATTCCATTCCATTCCATTCCATTCCATTCGTGTTACATCCATTCCATTCCATTCCATTCCATTCCATTCCATTCGGGTGATTCAAATCCATTCCATTCCTTTCCATTCGGGTTGACTCCTTTCCATTCCATTCCATTACTTTCCAATCCATTCGGATTGATTCCATTCCATTCCATTCCATTCCATTCCATTCCATTACTTTCCAATCCATTCGGTTTGATTCCATTCCATTCCATTCCATTCCATTCCATTCTAATCCATTCCATTCGTGTTGATTCCATTCCATTCCATTCCATTCCATTCCATTCCATTCGTGTTGCTTCCATTCCACTCAATTCCATTCCATTCCATTCTATTCCATTCCATTCCATTCCATTTGGTTTGATTCCATTCCTTTCCTTTCCATTCCATTTCATTCCATGACATTCCACGCCATTCTATTGCATTCGGGTTGATTCCATTCCATTCCATTACATTACATATGACTTGATTCCATTCCATTCCATTCCATTCCATTCCATTCCATTCCATTCCATTCTTTTTGACTCCATTCCATTCCATTCCATTCCATTCGGGTTGATTCCACTCCATTCAATTCCATTCCACACCATTCCATTCCTTTTGATTCCATTCTCGTTGATGCCATTCCATTCCATTCCATTCCTTTTGAGTTATTTCCATTCCATTCCATCCAATTCCACTCGGGTTGATTCTAATATATTACATTCGGGTTGAATCTATTCCATTCCATTCCATTCCATTGGGGTTTATTCCATTCCATTCCGTTCCATTCCATTCCATTCCATTCCATTCCATTTGGATTGATTCCATTCCATTCCATTCTATTCCATTCCATTCCATTCCATTCAATTCAATTCCATTGAGGTTACTTCCATTCCATTCCATTCCATTATTCCATTCCGGTTGATTCCATTCCATTCCATTCCTTTCCATTCGGGTTGACTCCATTCCATTCCATTCCATTCCATTCCTTTCCATTCCATTGGGATTGATTCCATTCCTTTCCATTCCATTCCATTCCTTTCCATTCCATTCCATTCGGGTTGAATCCATTCAATTCCATTCCATTCCATTTGGGTTGATACCATTCCATTCCATTCCATTCCATTCCATTCGGATTGATTCCATTCCATTCCATTCCATTCCATTCCATTCCATTCCATTCAATTCCATTCCATTCGTGTTACATCCATTCCATTCCAATCCATTCCATTCCATTCCATTCCGGTTGATTCCATTCCATTCCATTCCTTTCCATTCGGGTTGACTCCATTCCATTCCATTCCATTCCATTCCTTTCCATTCCATTGGGATTGATTCCATTCCATTCCATTCCATTCCATTCCATTCCATTCCATTCCATTCCTTTCCATTCCATTCCATTCGGCTTGACTCCATTCCATTCCATTCCATTCCATTCCATTCGTTTTGATTCTGTTCCATTCCATTCCGTTCCATTCCATTCGTTTTGATTCCATTCCATTACATTCCATTCCATACGGGTTCATTCCATTCCATTCAATTCCATTCCACTCCATTCCATTCCATTCGATTACATTCTCGTTGATTCCTTTCCAATCCATTCCATTCCATTCGGGTTATCTCAATTCCATTCCATTCAATTCCACTCGGGTTGATTACATCATATTCCATTCGGGTTGATTCCATTCCATTCCATTCCATTCCATTCGGGTTGATTCCATTCCATTCCATTCCATTCCATTCCATTCCTTTCCATTCCATTCGGAATGATTCCATTCCATTCCATTCCGTTCCATTCCACTCGGGTTGACTCCATTCGATTCCATTCCGTTCCATTACATTCCATTCCATTCGGGTTGATTCCAATCCATTCCATTCCATTCCATTCCGTTCGTGTTACATCCATTCCATTCCATTCCATTCCATTCCATTCCATTTGGGTTGATTCCATTCCATTCCATTCCTTTCCATTCGGGTTGATTCCATTCCATTCCATTCCATTCCATTCCATTCCATTCCATTCCTTTCCATTCCATTCCATTCCATTCGGATTGATTCCATTCCATTCCATTCCATTCCATTCCATTCCTTTCCATCCATTTCATTCGGGTTGATTCAATTCCATTCCATTCCACTCGTGTTGATTACATTCCACTCCATTCCATTGAATTCCATTTCGTTCCATTCCATTCCCGTTGATTGCATTCCATTCCATTCCATTCCATTCGGGTTGATTCCATTCCATTCCATTCCATTCCATTCCACTCCATTCGGGTTGATTCCATTCCATTCCTTTCCATTCCTTTCCATTAAATTCCATTCGTGTTGATTCCATTCCATTCCATTCCATTTGGGTTGATTCCATTCCATTCCATTCCATTTCATTCCATGCCATTCCATTCCATTCTATTCCATTCGGGGTGATTCCATTCCATTGCACTCCATTACATATGACTTGATTCCATTCCATTCCATTCCATTCCATTCGTCTTTATTCCATTCCATTACATTCCATGCCATTCGGGTTGATTCCATTCCATTCCATTCCTTTCCATTCGGGTTGACACCATTCCAATCCATTACATTCCATTCATTTCCATTCCATTCGGATTGATTCCATTCCATTCCATTCCATTCCTTTCCATTCCATTCCATTCGGGTTGATTCCATTCCATTCCATTCCATTGGTTTTGATTCCATTCCATTCCATTCCATTCCATTCCATTCCATTGCATTCCATTCGGGTTGATTCCATTCCATTCCATTCCATTCCATTCCATTCGGGTTGATTCCATTCCATTCCATTCTATTGCATTCGGATTGATTCCATTCCATTCCATTCCATTCCTTTCCATTACATATGACTTGATTCCATTCCATTCCATTCCTTTCCATTCGGGTTGACACCATTCCAATCCATTCCATTCCATTCATTTCCATTCCATTCGGATTGATTCCATTCCATTCCATTCCATTCCTTTCCATTCCATTCCATTCGGGTTGATTCCATTCCATTCCATTCCATTGGTTTTGATTCCATTCCATTCCATTCCATTCCATTCCATTCCATTCCATTCCATTCCATTGCATTGCATTCGGGTTGATTCCATTCCATTCCATTCCATTCCATTCCATTCCATTCCATTCGGGTTGATTCCATTCCATTCCATTCTATTGCATTCGGATTGATTCCATTCCATTCCATTCCATTCCTTTCCATTACATATAACTTGATTCCATTCCATTCCATTCCATTCCATTCCTTTCCATTCAGGTTGGTTCCATTCCAATCAATTGCATTCCATTCCATTCCATTCGGGTTGATTCCATTCCATTCCATTCCATTCCATTCCATTCCATTCCATTCCATTTCATTCGGTTTTATTCCATTCCATTCCATTCCATTCCATTCCATTCCATTCCATTTCATTCCATTCCATTCCATTCGGTATGATTCCATTCCATTCCATTCCATTAGGCTTGATTCCATTCCATTCCATTCCATTCCATTCCATTCGATTTGTTTCCGTTCCATTCCATTCCATTCCATTCGTTTTGATTCCATTCCATTCCATTCCATTCCATTCCATTCGGGTTGATTCCATTCCATTCAATTCCATTCCACTCCATTCCTTTCCATTCGATTCCATTCTCGTTGATTCCATTCCAATCCATTCCATTCCATTTGGGTTATTTCAATTCCATTCCATTCAATTCCACTCGGGTTGATTACATTATATTCCATTCAGGTTGATTCCATTCCATTCCATTCCATTCCATTCGGGTTTATTCCATTCCATTCCATTCCATTCCATTCCACTCCATTCGGGTTGATTCCATTCCATTCCTTTCCATTCCTTTCCATTAAATTCCATTCGTGTTGATTCCATTCCATTCCATTCCATTTGGGTTGATTCCATTCCATTCCATTCCATTACATTCCATGCCATTCCATTCCATTCTATTCCATTCGGGGTGATTCCATTCCATTGCACTCCATTACATATGACTTGATTCCACTCCATTCCATTCCATTCCTTTCGGCTTTATTCCATTCCATTACATTCCATTCCATTCGGGTTGATTCCATTCCATTCCATTCCTTTCCATTCGGGTTGACACCATTCCAATCCATTCCATTCCATTCATTTCCATTCCATTCGGATTGATTCCATTCCATTCCATTCCATTCCTTTCCATTCCATTCCATTCAGGTTGATTCCATTCCATTCCATTCCATTGGTTTTGATTCCATTCCATTCCATTCCATTCCATTCCATTCCATTCCATTCCATTGCATTCCATTCGGGTTGATTCCATTCCATTCCATTCCATTCCATTCCATTCGGGTTGATTCCATTCCATTCCATTCTATTGCATTCGGATTGATTCCATTCCATTCCATTCCATTCCATTCCTTTCCATTACATATGACTTGATTCCATTCCATTCCATTCCATTCCATTCCTTTCCATTCAGGTTGATTCCATTCCAATCAATTGCATTCCATTCCATTCCATTCGGGTTGATTCCATTCCATTCCATTCCATTCCATTCCATTCCATTCCATTCCATTTCATTCCATTCCATTCCATTCTGTATGATTCCATTCCATTCCATTCCATTAGGCTTGATTCCATTCCATTCCATTCCATTCCTTTCCATTCCATTGGGATTGATTCCATTCCTTTCCATTCCATTCCATTCCTTTCCATTCCATTCCATTCGGGTTGAATCCATTCAATTCCATTCCATTCCATTTGGGTTGATACCATTCCATTCCATTCCATTCCATTCCATTCCATTCCATTCCATTCCATTCGGATTTATTCCATTCCACTCCATTCCATTCCATTCCATTCCATTCCATTCCATTCCATTCGTGTTACATCCATTCCATTCCATTCCATTCCATTCCATTCCGGTTGATTCCATTCCATTCCATTCCTTTCCATTCGGGTTGACTCCATTCCATTCCATTCCATTCCATTCCTTTCCATTCCATTGGGATTGATTCCATTCCATTCCATTCCATTCCATTCCATTCCATTCCTTTCCAATCCATTCCATTCGGCTTGACTCCATTCCATTCCATTCCATTCCATTCCATTCGTTTTGATTCTGTTCCATTCCATTCCATTCCATTCCATTCGTTTTGATTCCATTCCATTACATTCCATTCCATACGGGTTCATTCCATTCCATTCAATTCCATTCCACTCCATTCCATTCCATTCGATTACATTCTCGTTGATTCCTTTCCAATCCATTCCATTCCATTCGGGTTTTCTCAATTCCATTCCATTCAATTCCACTCGGGTTGATTACATCATATTCCATTCGGGTTGATTCCATTCCATTCCATTCCATTCCATTCCATTCGGGTTGATTCCATTCCATTCCATTCCATTCCATTCCATTCCTTTCCATTCCATTCGGAATGATTCCATTCCGTTCCATTCCGTTCCATTCCACTCGGGTTGACTCCATTCGATTCCATTCCGTTCCATTACATTCCATTCCATTCGGGTTGATTCCAATCCATTCCATTCCATTCCATTCCGTTCGTGTTACATCCATTCCATTCCATTCCATTCCATTCCATTCCATTCCATTCCATTTGGGTTGATTCCATTCCATTCCATTCCTTTCCATTCGGGTTGATTCCATTCCATTCCATTCCATTCCATTCCATTCCTTTCCATTCCATTCCATTCCATTCGGATTGATTCCATTCCATTCCATTCCATTCCACTCCATTCCTTTCCATCCATTTCATTCGGGTTGATTCAATTCCATTCCATTCCATTCGTGTTGATTACATTCCACTCCATTCCATTGAATTCCATTTCATTCCATTCCATTCCCGTTGATTCCATTCCATTCCATTCCATTCCATTCGGGTTGATTCCATTCCATTCCATTCCATTCCATTCCATTCCACTCCATTCGGGTTGATTCCATTCCATTCCTTTCCATTCCTTTCCATTAAATTCCATTCGTGTTGATTCCATTCCATTCCATTCCATTTGGGTTGATTCCATTCCATTCCATTCCATTTCATTCCATGCCATTCCATTCCATTCTATTCCATTCGGGTTGATTCCATTCCATTGCACTCCATTACATATGACTTGATTCCATTCCATTCCATTCCATTCCATTCGGCTTTATTCCATTCCATTACATTCCATTCCATTCGGGTTGATTCCATTCCATTCCATTCCTTTCCATTCGGGTTGACACCATTCCAATCCATTCCATTCCATTCATTTCCATTCCATTCGGATTGATTCCATTCCATTCCATTCCATTCCTTTCCATTCCATTCCATTCGGGTTGATTCCATTCCATTCCATTCCATTGGTTTTGATTCCATTCCATTCCATTCCATTCCATTCCATTCCATTCCATTCCATTGCATTCCATTCGGGTTGATTCCTTTCCATTCCATTCCATTCCATTCCATTCCATTCGGGTTGATTCCATTCCATTCCATTCTATTGCATTCGGATTGATTCCATTCCATTCAATTCCATTCCTTTCCATTACATATAACTTGTTTCCATTCCATTCCATTCCATTCCATTCCTTTCCATTCAGGTTGATTCCATTCCAATCAATTGCATTCCATTCCATTCCATTCGGGTTGATTCCATTCCATTCCATTCCATTCCATTCCATTCCATTCCATTTCATTCGGTTTTATTCCATTCCATTCCATTCCATTCCATTCCATTCCATTCCATTCCATTCCATTCCATTCCATTTCATTCCATTCCATTCCATTCGGTATGATTCCATTCCATTCCATTCCATTAGGCTTGATTCCATTCCATTCCATTCCATTCCATTCCATTCCATTCCATTCGTTTTGATTCTGTTCCATTCCATTCCATTCCATTCCATTCGTTTTGATTCCATTCCATTACATTCCATTCCATACGGGTTCATTCCATTCCATTCAATTCCATTCCACTCCATTCCATTCCATTCGATTACATTCTCGTTGATTCCTTTCAATCCATTCCATTCCATTCGGGTTATCTCAATTCCATTCCATTGAATTCCACTCGGGTTGATTACATCATATTCCATTCGGGTTGATTCCATTCCATTCCATTCCATTCCATTCGGGTTGATTCCATTCCATTCCATTCCATTCCATTCCATTCCATTCCATTCGGAATGATTCCATTCCATTCCATTCCGTTCCATTCCACTCGGGTTGACTCCATTCGATTCCATTCCGTTCCATTACATTCCATTCCATTCGGGTTGATTCCAATCCATTCCATTCCATTCCATTGCGTTCGTGTTACATCCATTCCATTCCATTCCATTCCATTCCATTCCATTTGGGTTGATTCCATTCCATTCCATTCCTTTCCATTCGGGTTGATTCCATTCCATTCCATTCCATTCCATTCCATTCCATTCCTTTCCATTCCATTCCATTCCATTCGGATTGATTCCATTCCATTCCATTCCATTCCATTCCATTCCATTCCATTCCTTTCCATCCATTTCATTCGGGTTGATTCAATTCCATTCCATTCCATTCGTGTTGATTACATTCCACTCCATTCCATTGAATTCCATTTCACTCCATTCCATTCCCGTTGATTCCATTCCATTCCATTCCATTCCATTCCATTCGGGTTGATTCCATTCCATTCCATTCCATTCCATTCCACTCCATTCGGGTTGATTCCATTCCATTCCTTTCCATTCCTTTCCATTAAATTCCATTCGTGTTGATTCCATTCCATTCCATTCCATTTGCGTTGATTCCATTCCATTCCATTCCATTTCATTCCATGCCATTCCATTCCATTCTATTCCATTCGGGGTGATTCCATTCCATTGCACTCCATTACATATGACTTGATTCCATTCCATTCCATTCCATTCCATTCGGCTTTATTCCATTCCATTACATTCCATTCCATTCGGGTTGATTCCATTCCATTCCATTCCTTTCCATTCGGGTTGACACCATTCCAATCCATTCCATTCCATTCATTTCCATTCCATTCGGATTGATTCCATTCCATTCCATTCCATTCCTTTCCATTCCATTCCATTCGGGTTGATTCCATTCCATTCCATTCCATTGGTTTTGATTCCATTCCATTCCATTCCATTCCATTCCATTCCATTGCATTCCATTCGGGTTGATTCCATTCCATTCCATTCCATTCCATTCCATTCCATTCGGGTTGATTCCATTCCATTCCATTCTATTGCATTCGGATTGATTCCATTCCATTCCATTCCATTCCTTTCCATTACATATGACTTGATTCCATTCCATTCCATTCCATTCCATTCCTTTCCATTCAGGTTGATTCCATTCCAATCAATTGCATTCCATTCCATTCCATTCGGGTTGATTCCATTCCATTCCATTCCATTCCATTCCATTCCATTCCATTCCATTTCATTCCATTCCATTCCATTCGGTATGATTCCATTCCATTCCATTCCATTAGGCTTGATTCCATTCCATTCCATTCCATTCCTTTCCATTCCATTGGGATTGATTCCATTCCTTTCCATTCCATTCCATTCCTTTCCATTCCATTCCATTCGGGTTGAATCCATTCAATTCCATTCCATTCCATTTGGGTTGATACCATTCCTTTCCATTCCATTCCATTCCATTCCATTCCATTCCATTCGGATTTATTCCATTCCATTCCATTCCATTCGTGTTACATCCATTCCATTCCATTCCATTCCATTCCATTCCATTCGTGTTACATCCATTCCATTCCATTCCATTCCATTCCATTCCATTCGTGTTACATCCATTCCATTCCATTCCATTCCATTCCATTCCGGTTGATTCCATTCCATTCCATTCCTTTCCATTCGGGTTGACTCCATTCCATTCCATTCCATTCCATTCCTTTCCATTCCATTGGGATTGATTCCATTCCATTCCATTCCATTCCATTCCATTCCTTTCCAATCCATTCCATTCGGCTTGACTCCATTCCATTCCATTCCATTCCATTCCATTCGTTTTGTTTCTGTTCCATTCCATTCCATTCCATTCCATTCGTTTTGATTCCATTCCATTACATTCCATTCCATACGGGTTCATTCCATTCCATTCAATTCCATTCCACTCCATTCAATTCCATTCCACTCCATTCCATTCCATTCGATTACATTCTCGTTGATTCCTTTCCAATCCATTGCATTCCATTCGGGTTATCTCAATTCCATTCCATTCAATTCCACTCGGGTTGATTACATCATATTCCATTCGGGTTGATTCCATTCCATTCCATTCCATTCCATTCGGGTTGATTCCATTCCATTCCATTCCATTCCATTCCATTCCTTTCCATTCCATTCGGAATGATTCCATTCCGTTCCATTCCGTTCCATTCCACTCGGGTTGACTCCATTCGATTCCATTCCGTTCCATTACATTCCATTCCATTCGGGTTGATTCCAATCCATTCCATTCCATTCCATTCCGTTCGTGTTACATCCATTCCATTCCATTCCATTCCATTCCATTCCATTCCATTTGGGTTGATTCCATTCCATTCCACTCCTTTCCATTCGGGTTGATTCCATTCCATTCCATTCCATTCCATTCCATTCCATTCCATTCCTTTCCATTCCATTCCATTCCTTTCCATCCATTTCATTCGGGTTGATTCAATTCCATTCCATTCCATTCGTGTTGATTACATTCCACTCCATTCCATTGAATTCCATTTCATTCCATTCCATTCCCGTTGATTCCATTCCATTCCATTCCATTCCATTCGGGTTGATTCCACTCCATTCAATTCCATTCCACACCATTCCATTCCTTTTGATTCCATTCTCGTTGATGCCATTCCATTCCATTCCATTCCTTTTGAGTTATTTCCATTCCATTCCATCCAATTCCACTCGGGTTGATTCTAATATATTACATTCGGGTTGAATCTATTCCATTCCATTCCATTCCATTGGGGTTTATTCCATTCCATTCCGTTCCATTCCATTCCATTCCATTCCATTCCATTTGGATTGATTCCATTCCATTCCATTCTATTCCATTCCATTCCATTCCATTCAATTCAATTCCATTGAGGTTACTTCCATTCAATTCCATTCCATTATTCCATTCCGGTTGATTCCATTCCATTCCATTCCTTTCCATTCGGGTTGACTCCATTCCATTCCATTCCATTCCATTCCTTTCCATTCCATTGGGATTGATTCCATTCCATTCCATTCCATTCCATTCCATTCCATTCCATTCCATTCCTTTCCATTTGGGTTGATACCATTCCATTCCATTCCATTCCATTCCATTCGGATTGATTCCATTCCATTCCATTCCATTCCATTCCATTCCATTCCATTCCATTCCATTCCATTCGTGTTACATCCATTCCATTCCATTCCATTCCATTCCATTCCATTCCGGTTGATTCCATTCCATTCCATTCCTTTCCATTCGGGTTGACTCCATTCCATTCCATTCCATTCCATTCCTTTCCATTCCATTGGGATTGATTCCATTCCATTCCATTCCATTCCATTCCATTCCATTCCATTCCATTCCTTTCCATTCCATTCCATTCGGCTTGACTCCATTCCATTCCATTCCATTCCATTCCATTCGTTTTGATTCTGTTCCATTCCATTCCATTCCATTCCATTCGTTTTGATTCCATTCCATTACATTCCATTCCATACGGGTTCATTCCATTCCATTCAATTCCATTCCACTCCATTCCATTCCATTCGATTACATTCTCGTTGATTCCTTTCCAATCCATTCCATTCCATTCGGGTTATCTCAATTCCATTCCATTCAATTCCACTCGGGTTGATTACATCATATTCCATTCGGGTTGATTCCATTCCATTCCATTCCATTCCATTCGGGTTGATTCCATTCCATTCCATTCCATTCGATTCCATTCCTTTCCATTCCATTCGGAATGATTCCATTCCATTCCATTCCGTTCCATTCCACTCGGGTTGACTCCATTCGATTCCATTCCGTTCCATTACATTCCATTCCATTCGGGTTGATTCCAATCCATTCCATTCCATTCCATTCCGTTCGTGTTACATCCATTCCATTCCATTCCATTCCATTCCATTCCATTTGGGTTGATTCCATTCCATTCCATTCCTTTCCATTCGGGTTGATTCCATTCCATTCCATTCCATTCCATTCCATTCCATTCCTTTCCATTCCATTCCATTCCATTCGGATTGATTCCATTCCATTCCATTCCATTCCATTCCATTCCATTCCTTTCCATCCATTTCATTCGGGTTGATTCAATTCCATTCCATTCCACTCGTGTTGATTACATTCCACTCCATTCCATTGAATTCCATTTCGTTCCATTCCATTCCCGTTGATTCCATTCCATTCCATTCCATTCCATTCGGGTTGATTCCATTCCATTCCATTCCATTCCATTCCACTCCATTCGGGTTGATTCCATTCCATTCCTTTCCATTCCTTTCCATTAAATTCCATTCGTGTTGATTCCATTCCATTCCATTCCATTTGGGTTGATTCCATTCCATTCCATTCCATTTCATTCCATGCCATTCCATTCCATTCTATTCCATTCGGGGTGATTCCATTCCATTGCACTCCATTACATATGACTTGATTCCATTCCATTCCATTCCATTCCATTCGTCTTTATTCCATTCCATTACATTCCATGCCATTCGGGTTGATTCCATTCCATTCCATTCCTTTCCATTCGGGTTGACACCATTCCAATCCATTCCATTCCATTCATTTCCATTCCATTCGGATTGATTCCATTCCATTCCATTCCATTCCTTTCCATTCCATTCCATTCGGGTTGATTCCATTCCATTCCATTCCATTGGTTTTGATTCCATTCCATTCCATTCCATTCCATTCCATTCCATTGCATTCCATTCGGGTTGATTCCATTCCATTCCATTCCATTCCATTCCATTCGGGTTGATTCCATTCCATTCCATTCTATTGCATTCGGATTGATTCCATTCCATTCCATTCCATTCCTTTCCATTACATATGACTTGATTCCATTCCATTCCATTCCATTCCATTCCTTTCCATTCAGGTTGATTCCATTCCAATCAATTGCATTCCATTCCATTCCATTCGGGTTGATTCCATTCCATTCCATTCCATTCCATTCCATTCCATTTCATTCCATTCCATTCCATTCGGTATGATTCCATTCCATTCCATTCCATTAGGCTTGATTCCGTTCCATTCCATTCCATTCCTTTCCATTCCATTGGGATTGATTCCATTCCTTTCCATTCCATTCCATTCCTTTCCATTCCATTCCATTCGGGTTGAATCCATTCAATTCCATTCCATTCCATTTGGGTTGATACCATTCCATTCCATTCCATTCCATTCCATTCCATTCCATTCGGATTTATTCCATTCCATTCCATTCCATTCCATTCCATTCCATTCCATTCCATTCCATTCGTGTTACATCCATTCCATTCCATTCCATTCCATTCCATTCCGGTTGATTCCATTCCATTCCATTCCTTTCCATTCGGGTTGACTCCATTCCATTCCATTCCATTCCATTCCTTTCCATTCCATTGGGATTGATTCCATTCCATTCCATTCCATTCCATTCCATTCCATTCCATTCCATTCCATTCCTTTCCAATCCATTCCATTCGGCTTGACTCCATTCCATTCCATTCCATTCTATTCAATTCGCTTTGATTCTGTTCCATTCCATTCCATTCCATTCCATTGGTTTTGATTCCATTCCATTCCATTCCATTCCATTCCATGCCATTCCATTCCATTGCATTCCATTCGGGTTGATTCCATTCCATTCCATTCCATTCCATTCCATTCCATTCCATTCGGGTTGATTCCATTCCATTCCATTCTATTGCATTCGGATTGATTCCATTCCATTCCATTCCATTCCATTCCATGCCATTCCATTCCATTGCATTCCATTCAGGTTGATTCCATTCCATTCCATTCCATTCCATTCCATTCCTTTCCATTCAGGTTGATTCCATTCCAATCAATTGCATTCCATTCCATTCCATTCGGGTTGATTCCATTCCATTCCATTCCATTCCATTCCATTCCATTCCATTCCATTCCATTTCATTCGGTTTTATTCCATTCCATTCCATTCCATTCCATTCCATTCCATTCCATTCCATTCCATTTCATTCCATTCCATTCCATTCGGTATGATTCCATTCCATTCCATTCCATTAGGCTTGATTCCATTCCATTCCATTCCATTCCATTCCATTCGATTTGTTTCCGTTCCATTCCATTCCATTCCATTCGTTTTGATTCCATTATATTCCATTCCATTCCATTCCATTCGTGTTGATTCCATTCCATTTAATTCTTTCCATTCCAATCCATTCCATTCCATTCCATTCGTGTTGCTTCCAATCCATTCCATTCCATTCCATTCCATTCCATTCCATTCCATTCCATTTGGGTTGATTCCATTCCATTCCATTCCATTCCATTTCATTCCATGACATTCCCTGCCATTCTATTGCATTCGGGTTGATTCCATTCCATTCCATTCCATTCCATTCCATTACATATGGCTTGATTCCATTCCATTCCATTCCATTCCTTTCCATTCGGGTTGTTCTCATTGCATTCTATTGCATTCCATTCCATTCAATTCGGGTTGATTCCATTCCATTCCATTCCATTCCATACGGTTTTATTCCATTCCCTTCCATTCCATTCCATTCAGCTTGATTCCATTCCATTCCGTTCCATTCCACTCCATTCCATTCGTTTTGATTCCATTCCATTCCATTCCATTCCATTCCATTCGTTTTGATTCCATTCCACTCCATTCCTTTCCATTCGTGTTGATTCCATTCCATTCCATTGCATTCCATTCCTTTCCATTCGGCTTGATTCCATTCCATTCCATTCCTTTTCATTCCATTCCTTTCGTTTTGATTCCATTCCATTACATTCCATTCCATTCGGGTTGATTCCATTCCACTGCATTCCATTCCATTCGGATTGATTCCGTTCCATTCCATTCCATTCCATTCCATTCGGTTCCATTCTTTTGCGGTTGACTCCATTCCATTCCATTCCATTCCATTCCATTCCATTCCATTCCATTCCATTCCATTCCATTCGGGTTGATTCCATTCCATTCCATTCCATTCCATTCCATTCGTGTTACATCCATTCCATTCCATTCCATTCCATTGCATTCCTTTCGGGGTGATTCTGTTCCATTCCATTCCATTCCATTCCATTCAATTCGGGTTGATTCCTGTCCATTCCATTCCATTCCATTCCATTCCATTCCATTCCATTCCATTCCATTCCAATCGGGTTGATTCCATTCCATTCCAATCCATTCCATTCGATTTGATTCCATTCCATCCCATTGTATTCCATTCCTTTCCATTCGTGTTGATTCCATTCCATTCCATTCCATCCCATCCCATCCCATTCCATTTGGGTTGATTTCTTTCCATTCCATTCCATTCCATTCCGTTCCATTCGATGCCATTCCATTCCATTCGTGTTGATTCCATTGCATTCCATACAGTGCCTTTCGTGGTGGTACTACCCCATTCTATTCCATTTCATTCTATTCCGTTCCATTCCATTCGGCTTGATTCCATTCCAATCCATTCCATTCCATTCCATGCCGTTCCATTCCATTCGGGTTCATTCCATTCCATTCCATTCCATTCCATTGCATTCCAATCCATTCCATGCCATTCCTTTCGGGGTGATTCTATTCCATTGTATTCCATTTCATTCTATTCCATTCCATTCCATACGGATGGATTCCATTCCTTTCCAGTCCATTCCATTCCATTCCATTCCGTTCCATTCTTTTCGGGTTGACTCGATTCCATTCCATTCCATTCCATTCCGTTCCATTCCATTCCATTCGGGTTGATTCCATTCCATTCCATTCCATTCCATTCCATTCGTGTTACATCCATTCCATTCCATTCCATTCCATTCCATTCCATTCCATTCGGGTGATTCAATTCCATTCCATTCCTTTCCATTCGGGTTGAATCCATTCCATTCCATTCCATTACTTTCCAATCCATTCGGATTGATTCCATTCCATTCCATTCCATTCCATTCCATTCCATTCCATTCCATTCCATTACTTTCCAATCCATTCGGTTTGATTCCATTCCAGTCCATTCCATTCCATTCCATCCTATTCCATTCCATTCGGGTTGATTCCATTCCATTCCATTCCATTCCATTCCATTCCATTCCATTCCATTCGTGTTGCTTCCATTCCACTCAATTCCATTCCATTCCATTCCATTCCATTTGGGTTGATTCCATTCCATTCCTTTCCATTCCATTTCATTCCATGACATTCCACGCCATTCTATTGCATTCGGGTTGATTCCATTCCATTCCATTCCATTACATATGACTTGATTCCATTCCATTCCATTCCATTCCATTCCATTCCATTTCATTCCATTCCATTCCATTCTTTTTGACTCCATTCCATTCCATTCCATTCCATTCGGGTTGATTCCACTCCATTCAATTCCATTCCACTCCATTCCATTCCTTTTGATTCCATTCTCGTTGATGCCATTCCATTCCATTCCATTCCTTTGGAGTTATTTCCATTCAATTCCATTCAATTCCACTAGGGTTGATTCTAATATATTACATTCGGGTTGAATCTACTCCATTCCATTCCATTCCATTGGGGTTGATTCCATTCAATTCCGTTCCATTCCATTCCATTCCATTCCATTCCATTTGGATTGATTCCATCCCATTCCATTCCATTCAATTCCATTGAGGTTACTTCCATTCCATTCCATTCCATTATTCCATTCCGGTTGATTCCATTCCATTCCATTCCTTTCCATTCGGGTTCACTCCATTCCATTCCATTCCATTCCATTCCTTTCCATTCCATTGGGATTGATTCCATTCCTTTCCATTCCATTCCATTCCTTTCCATTCCATTCCATTCGGGTTGAATCCATTCAATTCCATTCCATTCCATTTGTGTTGATACCATTCCATTCCATTCCATTCCATTCCATTCCATTCCATTCCATTCCATTCCATTCCATTCGGGTTGATTCCATTCCATTACATTCCATTCCATTCCATTCGTGTTACATCCATTCCATTCCATTCCATTCCATTCCATTCCATTCCATTCGGGTTGATTCCAAATCATTCCATTCCATTGCGTTCCATTCCATTCCACTCCATTCCTTTCGGGGTGATTCTGTTCCATTCCATTCCATTCCATTCCATTCCATTCGGGTTGATTCCTATCCATTCCATTCCATTCCATTCCATTCCATTCCATTCCATTCCATTCAATTCTAATCGGGTTGATTCCATTCCATTCCAATCCATTCCATTCGATTTGATTCCATTCCATCCCATTGTATTCCATTCTTTCCATTCGTGTTGATTCCATTCCATTCCATTCCATCCCATCCCATCCCATTCCATTTGGGTTGATTTCTTTCCATTCCATTCCATTCCATTCCGTTCCAATCGATGCCATTCCATTCCATTCGGGTTGATTCCATTCCATTCCATACTAGGCCTTTCGTGGTGGTACTACCCCATTCTATTCCATTTCATTCTATTCCGTTCCATTCCATTCGGCTTGATTCCATTCCAATCCATTCCATTCCATTCCATGCCGTTCCATTCCATTCGGGTTCATTCCATTCCATTCCATTCCATTCCATTGCATTCCAATCCATTCCATGCCATTCCTTTCGGGGTGATTCTATTCCATTGTATTCCATTTCATTCTATTCCATTCCATTCCATTCGGATGGATTCCATTCCTTTCCAGTCCATTCCATTCCATTCCTTTCCGTTCCATTCCTTTCGGGTTGACTCGATTCCATTCCATTCCATTCCATTCCGTTCCATTCCATTCCATTCGGGTTGATTCCATTCCATTCCATTCCATTCCATTCCATTCCATTCCATTCCATTCCATTCGTGTTACATACATTCCATTCCATTCCATTCCATTCCATTCCATTCGGGTGATTCAAATCCATTCCATTCCTTTCCATTCGGGTTGACTCCTTTCCATTCCATTCCATTACTTTCCAATCCATTCGGATTGATTCCATTCCATTCCATTCCATTCCATTCCATTACTTTCCAATCCATTCGGTTTGACTCCATTCCATTCCATTCCATTCCATTCCATTCTAATCCATTCCATTCGTGTTGATTCCATTCCATTCCATTCCATTCCATTCCATTCCATTCGTGTTGCTTCCATTCCACTCAATTCCATTCCATTCCATTCCATTCCATTCCATTCCATTCCATTTGGGTTGATTCCATTCCTTTCCTTTCCATTCCATTTCATTCCATGACATTCCACGCAATTCTATTGCATTCGGGTTGATTCCATTCCATTCCATTACATTACATATGACTTGATTCCATTCCATTCCATTCCATTCCATTCCATTCCATTCTTTTTGACTCCATTCCATTCCATTCCATTCCATTCGGGTTGATTCCACTCCATTCAATTCCATTCCACACCATTCCATTCCTTTTGATTCCATTCTCGTTGATGCCATTCCATTCCATTCCATTCCTTTTGAGTTATTTCCATTCCATTCCATCCAATTCCACTCGGGTTGATTCTAATATATTACATTCGGGTTGAATCTATTCCATTCCATTCCATTCCATTGGGGTTTATTCCATTCCATTCCGTTCCATTCCATTCCATTCCATTCCATTCCATTTGGATTGATTCCATTCCATTCCATTCTATTCCATTCCATTCCATTCCATTCAATTCAATTCCATTGAGGTTACTTCCATTCCATTCCATTCCTTTATTCCATTCCGGTTGATTCCATTCCATTCCATTCCTTTCCATTCGGGTTGACTCCATTCCATTCCATTCCATTCCATTCCTTTCCATTCCATTGGGATTGATTCCATTCCTTTCCATTCCATTCCATTCCTTTCCATTCCATTCCATTCGGGTTGAATCCATTCAATTCCATTCCATTCCATTTGGGTTGATACCATTCCATTCCATTCCATTCCATTCCATTCGGATTGATTCCATTCCATTCCATTCCATTCCATTCCATTCCATTCCATTCCATTCCATTCGTGTTACATCCATTCCATTCCAATCCATTCCATTCCATTCCATTCCGGTTGATTCCATTCCATTCCATTCCTTTCCATTCGGGTTGACTCCATTCCATTCCATTCCATTCCATTCCTTTCCATTCCATTGGGATTGATTCCATTCCATTCCATTCCATTCCATTCCATTCCATTCCATTCCATTCCTTTCCATTCCATTCCATTCGGCTTGACTCCATTCCATTCCATTCCATTCCATTCCATTCGTTTTGATTCTGTTCCATTCCATTCCGTTCCATTCCATTCGTTTTGATTCCATTCCATTACATTCCATTCCATACGGGTTCATTCCATTCCATTCAATTCCATTCCACTCCATTCCATTCCATTCGATTACATTCTCGTTGATTCCTTTCCAATCCATTCCATTCCATTCGGGTTATCTCAATTCCATTCCATTCAATTCCACTCGGGTTGATTACATCATATTCCATTCGGGTTGATTCCATTCCATTCCATTCCATTCCATTCGGGTTGATTCCATTCCATTCCATTCCATTCCATTCCATTCCTTTCCATTCCATTCGGAATGATTCCATTCCATTCCATTCCGTTCCATTCCACTCGGGTTGACTCCATTCGATTCCATTCCGTTCCATTACATTCCATTCCATTCGGGTTGATTCCAATCCATTCCATTCCATTCCATTCCGTTCGTGTTACATCCATTCCATTCCATTCCATTCCATTCCATTCCATTTGGGTTGATTCCATTCCATTCCATTCCTTTCCATTCGGGTTGATTCCATTCCATTCCATTCCATTCCATTCCATTCCATTCCATTCCTTTCCATTCCATTCCATTCCATTCGGATTGATTCCATTCCATTCCATTCCATTCCATTCCATTCCATTCCTTTCCATCCATTTCATTCGGGTTGATTCAATTCCATTCCATTCCACTCGTGTTGATTACATTCCACTCCATTCCATTGAATTCCATTTCGTTCCATTCCATTTCCGTTGATTGCATTCCATTCCATTCCATTCCATTCGGGTTGATTCCATTCCATTCCATTCCATTCCATTCCACTCCATTCGGGTTGATTCCATTCCATTCCTTTCCATTCCTTTCCATTAAATTCCATTCGTGTTGATTCCATTCCATTCCATTCCATTTGGGTTGATTCCATTCCATTCCATTCCATTTCATTCCATGCCATTCCATTCCATTCTATTCCATTCGGGGTGATTCCATTCCATTGCACTCCATTACATATGACTTGATTCCATTCCATTCCATTCCATTCCATTCGTCTTTATTCCATTCCATTACATTCCATGCCATTCGGGTTGATTCCATTCCATTCCATTCCTTTCCATTCGGGTTGACACCATTCCAATCCATTCCATTCCATTCATTTCCATTCCATTCGGATTGATTCCATTCCATTCCATTCCATTCCTTTCCATTCCATTCCATTCGGGTTGATTCCATTCCATTCCATTCCATTGGTTTTGATTCCATTCCATTCCATTCCATTCCATTCCATTCCATTGCATTCCATTCGGGTTGATTCCATTCCATTCCATTCCATTCCATTCCATTCGGGTTGATTCCATTCCATTCCATTCTATTGCATTCGGATTGATTCCATTCCATTCCATTCCATTCCTTTCCATTACATATGACTTGATTCCATTCCATTCCATTCCTTTCCATTCGGGTTGACACCATTCCAATCCATTCCATTCCATTCATTTCCATTCCATTCGGATTGATTCCATTCCATTCCATTCCATTCCTTTCCATTCCATTCCATTCGGGTTGATTCCATTCCATTCCATTCCATTGGTTTTGATTCCATTCCATTCCATTCCATTCCATTCCATTCCATTCCATTCCATTGCATTGCATTCGGGTTGATTCCATTCCATTCCATTCCATTCCATTCCATTCCATTCCATTCGGGTTGATTCCATTCCATTCCATTCTATTGCATTCGGATTGATTCCATTCCATTCCATTCCATTCCTTTCCATTACATATAACTTGATTCCATTCCATTCCATTCCATTCCATTCCTTTCCATTCAGGTTGATTCCATTCCAATCAATTGCATTCCATTCCATTCCATTCGGGTTGATTCCATTCCATTCCATTCCATTCCATTCCATTCCATTCCATTCCATTTCATTCGGTTTTATTCCATTCCATTCCATTCCATTCCATTCCATTCCATTCCATTTCATTCCATTCCATTCCATTCGGTATGATTCCATTCCATTCCATTCCATTAGGCTTGATTCCATTCCATTCCATTCCATTCCATTCCATTCGATTTGTTTCCGTTCCATTCCATTCCATTCCATTCGTTTTGATTCCATTACATTCCATTCCATTCCATTCCATTCGGGTTGATTCCATTCCATTCAATTCCATTCCACTCCATTCCTTTCCATTCGATTCCATTCTCGTTGATTCCATTCCAATCCATTCCATTCCATTTGGGTTATTTCAATTCCATTCCATTCAATTCCACTCGGGTTGATTACATTATATTCCATTCAGGTTGATTCCATTCCATTCCATTCCATTCCATTCGGGTTTATTCCATTCCATTCCATTCCATTCCATTCCACTCCATTCGGGTTGATTCCATTCCATTCCTTTCCATTCCTTTCCATTAAATTCCATTCGTGTTGATTCCATTCCATTCCATTCCATTTGGGTTGATTCCATTCCATTCCATTCCATTTCATTCCATGCCATTCCATTCCATTCTATTCCATTCGGGGTGATTCCATTCCTTTGCACTCCATTACATATGACTTGATTCCATTCCATTCCATTCCATTCCTTTCGGCTTTATTCCATTCCATTCCATTCCATTCCATTCCATTCCATTCCATTCCATTGCATTCCATTCGGGTTGATTCCATTCCATTCCATTCCATTCCATTCCATTCGGGTTGATTCCATTCCATTCCATTCTATTGCATTCGGATTGATTCCATTCCATTCCATTCCATTCCATTCCTTTCCATTACATATGACTTGATTCCATTCCATTCCATTCCATTCCATTCCTTTCCATTCAGGTTGATTCCATTCCAATCAATTGCATTCCATTCCATTCCATTCGGGTTGATTCCATTCCATTCCATTCCATTCCATTCCATTCCATTCCATTCCATTTCATTCCATTCCATTCCATTCTGTATGATTCCATTCCATTCCATTCCATTAGGCTTGATTCCATTCCATTCCATTCCATTCCTTTCCATTCCATTGGGATTGATTCCATTCCTTTCCATTCCATTCCATTCCTTTCCATTCCATTCCATTCGGGTTGAATCCATTCAATTCCATTCCATTCCATTTGGGTTGATACCATTCCATTCCATTCCATTCCATTCCATTCCATTCCATTCCATTCCATTCGGATTTATTCCATTCCATTCCATTCCATTCCATTCCATTCCATTCCATTCCATTCGTGTTACATCCATTCCATTCCATTCCATTCCATTCCATTCCGGTTGATTCCATTCCATTCCATTCCTTTCCATTCGGGTTGACTCCATTCCATTCCATTCCATTCCATTCCTTTCCATTCCATTGGGATTGATTCCATTCCATTCCATTCCATTCCATTCCATTCCATTCCTTTCCAATCCATTCCATTCGGCTTGACTCCATTCCATTCCATTCCATTCCATTCCATTCGTTTTGATTCTGTTCCATTCCATTCCATTCCATTCCATTCGTTTTGATTCCATTCCATTACATTCCATTCCATACGGGTTCATTCCATTCCATTCAATTCCATTCCACTCCATTCCATTCCATTCGATTACATTCTCGTTGATTCCTTTCCAATCCATTCCATTCCATTCGGGTTTTCTCAATTCCATTCCATTCAATTCCACTCGGGTTGATTACATCATATTCCATTCGGGTTGATTCCATTCCATTCCATTCCATTCCATTCCATTCGGGTTGATTCCATTCCATTCCATTCCATTCCATTCCATTCCTTTCCATTCCATTCGGAATGATTCCATTCCGTTCCATTCCGTTCCATTCCACTCGGGTTGACTCCATTCGATTCCATTCCGTTCCATTACATTCCATTCCATTCGGGTTGATTCCAATCCATTCCATTCCATTCCATTCCGTTCGTGTTACATCCATTCCATTCCATTCCATTCCATTCCATTCCATTCCATTCCATTTGGGTTGATTCCATTCCATTCCATTCCTTTCCATTCGGGTTGATTCCATTCCATTCCATTCCATTCCATTCCATTCCATTCCTTTCCATTCCATTCCAATCCATTCGGATGGATTCCATTCCATTCCATTCCATTCCACTCCATTCCTTTCCATCCATTTCATTCGGGTTGATTCAATTCCATTCCATTCCATTCGTGTTGATTACATTCCACTCCATTCCATTGAATTCCATTTCATTCCATTCCATTCCCGTTGATTCCATTCCATTCCATTCCATTCCATTCGGGTTGATTCCATTCCATTCCATTCCATTCCATTCCACTCCATTCGGGTTGATTCCATTCCATTCCTTTCCATTCCTTTCCATTAAATTCCATTCGTGTTGATTCCATTCCATTCCATTCCATTTGGGTTGATTCCATTCCATTCCATTCCATTTCATTCCAGGCCATTCCATTCCATTCTATTCCATTCGGGTTGATTCCATTCCATTGCACTCCATTACATATGACTTGATTCCATTCCATTCCATTCCATTCCATTCGGCTTTATTCCATTCCATTACATTCCATTCCATTCGGGTTGATTCCATTCCATTCCATTCCTTTCCATTCGGGTTGACACCATTCCAATCCATTCCATTCCATTCATTTCCATTCCATTCGGATTGATTCCATTCCATTCCATTCCATTCCTTTCCATTCCATTCCATTCGGGTTGATTCCATTCCATTCCATTCCATTGGTTTTGATTCCATTCCATTCCATTCCATTCCATTCCATTCCATTCCATTCCATTCCATTGCATTCCATTCGGGTTGATTCCTTTCCATTCCATTCCATTCCATTCCATTCCATTCCATTCCATTCCATTCGGGTTGATTCCATTCCATTCCATTCTATTGCATTCGGATTGATTCCATTCCATTCAATTCCATTCCTTTCCATTACATATAACTTGATTCCATTCCATTCCATTCCATTCCATTCCTTTCCATTCAGGTTGATTCCATTCCAATCAATTGCATTCCATTCCATTCCATTCGGGTTGATTCCATTCCATTCCATTCCATTCCATTCCATTCCATTCCATTTCATTCGGTTTTATTCCATTCCATTCCATTCCATTCCATTCCATTCCATTCCATTTCATTCCATTCCATTCCATTCCATTCGTTTTGATTCTGTTCCATTCCATTCCATTCCATTCCATTCGTTTTGATTCCATTCCATTACATTCCATTCCATACGGGTTCATTCCATTCCATTCAATTCCATTCCACTCCATTCCATTCCATTCGATTACATTCTCGTTGATTCCTTTCAATCCATTCCATTCCATTCGGGTTATCTCAATTCCATTCCATTGAATTCCACTCGGGTTGAATACATCATATTCCATTCGGGTTGATTCCATTCCATTCCATTCCATTCCATTCGGGTTGATTCCATTCCATTCCATTCCATTCCATTCCATTCCATTCCATTCCATTCGGAATGATTCCATTCCATTCCATTCCGTTCCATTCCACTCGGGTTGACTCCATTCGATTCCATTCCGTTCCATTACATTCCATTCCATTCGGGTTGATTCCAATCCATTCCATTCCATTCCATTGCGTTCGTGTTACATCCATTCCATTCCATTCCATTCCATTCCATTCCATTTGGGTTGATTCCATTCCATTCCATTCCTTTCCATTCGGGTTGATTCCATTCCATTCCATTCCATTCCATTCCATTCCTTTCCATTCCATTCCATTCCATTCGGATTGATTCCATTCCATTCCATTCCATTCCATTCCATTCCATTCCTTTCCATCCATTTCATTCGGGTTGATTCAATTCCATTCCATTCCATTCGTGTTGATTACATTCCACTCCATTCCATTGAATTCCATTTCACTCCATTCCATTCCCGTTGATTCCATTCCATTCCATTCCATTCCATTCCATTCGGGTTGATTCCATTCCATTCCATTCAATTCCATTCCACTCCATTCGGGTTGATTCCATTCCATTCCTTTCCATTCCTTTCCATTAAATTCCATTCGTGTTGATTCCATTCCATTCCATTCCATTTGCGTTGATTCCATTCCATTCCATTCCATTTCATTCCATGCCATTCCATTCCATTCTATTCCATTCGGGGTGATTCCATTCCATTGCACTCCATTACATATGACTTGATTCCATTCCATTCCATTCCATTCCATTCGGCTTTATTCCATTCCATTACATTCCATTCCATTCGGGTTGATTCCATTCCATTCCATTCCTTTCCATTCGGGTTGACACCATTCCAATCCATTCCATTCCATTCATTTCCATTCCATTCGGATTGATTCCATTCCATTCCATTCCATTCCTTTCCATTCCATTCCATTCGGGTTGATTCCATTCCATTCCATTCCATTGGTTTTGATTCCATTCCATTCCATTCCATTCCATTCCATTCCATTGCATTCCATTCGGGTTGATTCCATTCCATTCCATTCCATTCCATTCCATTCCATTCGGGTTGATTCCATTCCATTCCATTCTATTGCATTCGGATTGATTCCATTCCATTCCATTCCATTCCTTTCCATTACATATGACTTGATTCCATTCCATTCCATTCCATTCCATTCCTTTCCATTCAGGTTGATTCCATTCCAATCAATTGCATTCCATTCCATTCCATTCGGGTTGATTCCATTCCATTCCATTCCATTCCATTCCATTCCATTCCATTCCATTTCATTCCATTCCATTCCATTCGGTATGATTCCATTCCATTCCATTCCATTAGGCTTGATTCCATTCCATTCCATTCCATTCCTTTCCATTCCATTGGGATTGATTCCATTCCTTTCCATTCCATTCCATTCCTTTCCATTCCATTCCATTCGGGTTGAATCCATTCAATTCCATTCCATTCCATTTGGGTTGATACCATTCCTTTCCATTCCATTCCATTCCATTCCATTCCATTCCATTCGGATTTATTCCATTCCATTCCATTCCATTCGTGTTACATCCATTCCATTCCATTCCATTCCATTCCATTCCATTCGTGTTACATCCATTCCATTCCATTCCATTCCATTCCATTCCATTCGTGTTACATCCATTCCATTCCATTCCATTCCATTCCATTCCGGTTGATTCCATTCCATTCCATTCCTTTCCATTCGGGTTGACTCCATTCCATTCCATTCCATTCCATTCCTTTCCATTCCATTGGGATTGATTCCATTCCATTCCATTCCATTCCATTCCATTCCATTCCTTTCCAATCCATTCCATTCGGCTTGACTCCATTCCATTCCATTCCATTCCATTCCATTCGTTTTGATTCTGTTCCATTCCATTCCATTCCATTCCATTCGTTTTGATTCCATTCCATTACATTCCATTCCATACGGGTTCATTCCATTCCATTCAATTCCATTCCACTCCATTCAATTCCATTCCACTCCATTCCATTCCATTCGATTACATTCTCGTTGATTCCTTTCCAATCCATTGCATTCCATTCGGGTTATCTCAATTCCATTCCATTCAATTCCACTCGGGTTGATTACATCATATTCCATTCGGGTTGATTCCATTCCATTCCATTCCATTCCATTCGGGTTGATTCCATTCCATTCCATTCCATTCCATTCCATTCCTTTCCATTCCATTCGGAATGATTCCATTCCGTTCCATTCCGTTCCATTCCACTCGGGTTGACTCCATTCGATTCCATTCCGTTCCATTACATTCCATTCCATTCGGGTTGATTCCAATCCATTCCATTCCATTCCATTCCGTTCGTGTTACATCCATTCCATTCCATTCCATTCCATTCCACTCCATTCCATTTGGGTTGATTCCATTCCATTCCATTCCTTTCCATTCGGGTTGATTCCATTCCATTCCATTCCATTCCATTCCATTCCATTCCATTCCTTTCCATTCCATTCCATTCCTTTCCATCCATTTCATTCGGGTTGATTCAATTCCATTCCATTCCATTCGTGTTGATTACATTCCACTCCATTCCATTGAATTCCATTTCATTCCATTCCATTCCCGTTGATTCCATTCCATTCCATTCCATTCCATTCGGGTTGATTCCACTCCATTCAATTCCATTCCACACCATTCCATTCCTTTTGATTCCATTCTCGTTGATGCCATTCCATTCCATTCCATTCCTTTTGAGTTATTTCCATTCCATTCCATCCAATTCCACTCGGGTTGATTCTAATATATTACATTCGGGTTGAATCTATTCCATTCCATTCCATTCCATTGGGGTTTATTCCATTCCATTCCGTTCCATTCCATTCCATTCCATTCCATTCCATTTGGATTGATTCCTTTCCATTCCATTCTATTCCATTCCATTCCATTCCATTCAATTCAATTCCATTGAGGTTACTTCCATTCAATTCCATTCCATTATTCCATTCCGGTTGATTCCATTCCATTCCATTCCTTTCCATTCGGGTTGACTCCATTCCATTCCATTCCATTCCATTCCTTTCCATTCCATTGGGATTGATTCCATTCCTTTCCATTCCATTCCATTCCTTTCCATTCCATTCCATTCGGGTTGAATCCATTCAATTCCATTCCATTCCATTTGGGTTGATACCATTCCATTCCATTCCATTCCATTCCATTCGGATTGATTCCATTCCATTCCATTCCATTCCATTCCATTCCATTCCATTCCATTCCATTCCATTCGTGTTACATCCATTCCATTCCATTCCATTCCATTCCATTCCATTCCGGTTGATTCCATTCCATTCCATTCCTTTCCATTCGGGTTGACTCCATTCCATTCCATTCCATTCCATTCCTTTCCATTCCATTGGGATTGATTCCATTCCATTCCATTCCATTCCATTCCATTCCATTCCATTCCATTCCTTTCCATTCCATTCCATTCGGCTTGACTCCATTCCATTCCATTCCATTCCATTCCATTCGTTTTGATTCTGTTCCATTCCATTCCATTCCATTCCATTCGTTTTGATTCCATTCCATTACATTCCATTCCATACGGGTTCATTCCATTCCATTCAATTCCATTCCACTCCATTCCATTCCATTCGATTACATTCTCGTTGATTCCTTTCCAATCCATTCCATTCCATTCGGGTTATCTCAATTCCATTCCATTCAATTCCACTCGGGTTGATTACATCATATTCCATTCGGGTTGATTCCATTCCATTCCATTCCATTCCATTCGGGTTGATTCCATTCCATTCCATTCCATTCCATTCCATTCCTTTCCATTCCATTCGGAATGATTCCATTCCATTCCATTCCGTTCCATTCCACTCGGGTTGACTCCATTCGATTCCATTCCGTTCCATTACATTCCATTCCATTCGGGTTGATTCCAATCCATTCCATTCCATTCCATTCCGTTCGTGTTACATCCATTCCATTCCATTCCATTCCATTCCATTCCATTTGGGTTGATTCCATTCCATTCCATTCCTTTCCATTCGGGTTGATTCCATTCCATTCCATTCCATTCCATTCCATTCCATTCCTTTCCATTCCATTCCATTCCATTCGGATTGATTCCATTCCATTCCATTCCATTCCATTCCATTCCATTCCTTTCCATCCATTTCATTCGGGTTGATTCAATTCCATTCCATTCCACTCGTGTTGATTACATTCCACTCCATTCCATTGAATTCCATTTCGTTCCATTCCATTCCCGTTGATTCCATTCCATTCCATTCCACTTCATTCGGGTTGATTCCATTCCATTCCATTCCATTCCATTCCACTCCATTCGGGTTGATTCCATTCCATTCCTTTCCATTCCTTTCCATTAAATTCCATTCGTGTTGATTCCATTCCATTCCATTCCATTTGGGTTGATTCCATTCCATTCCATTCCATTTCATTCCATGCCATTCCATTCCATTCTATTCCATTCGGGGTGATTCCATTCCATTGCACTCCATTACATATGACTTGATTCCATTCCATTCCATTCCATTCCATTCGTCTTTATTCCATTCCATTACATTCCATGCCATTCGGGTTGATTCCATTCCATTCCATTCCTTTCCATTCGGGTTGACACCATTCCAATCCATTCCATTCCATTCATTTCCATTCCATTCGGATTGATTCCATTCCATTCCATTCCATTCCTTTCCATTCCATTCCATTCGGGTTGATTCCATTCCATTCCATTCCATTGGTTTTGATTCCATTCCATTCCATTCCATTCCATTCCATTCCATTGCATTCCATTCGGGTTGATTCCATTCCATTCCATTCCATTCCATTCCATTCGGGTTGATTCCATTCCATTCCATTCTATTGCATTCGGATTGATTCCATTCCATTCCATTCCATTCCTTTCCATTACATATGACTTGATTCCATTCCATTCCATTCCATTCCATTCCTTTCCATTCAGGTTGATTCCATTCCAATCAATTGCATTCCATTCCATTCCATTCGGGTTGATTCCATTCCATTCCATTCCATTCCATTCCATTCCATTTCATTCCATTCCATTCCATTCGGTATGATTCCATTCCATTCCATTCCATTAGGCTTGATTCCGTTCCATTCCATTCCATTCCTTTCCATTCCATTGGGATTGATTCCATTCCTTTCCATTCCATTCCATTCCTTTCCATTCCATTCCATTCGGGTTGAATCCATTCAATTCCATTCCATTCCATTTGGGTTGATACCATTCCATTCCATTCCATTCCATTCCATTCCATTCGGATTTATTCCATTCCATTCCATTCCATTCCATTCGGGTTGATTCCATTCCATTCCATTCCTTTCCATTCGGGTTGACACCATTCCAATCCTTTCCATTCCATTCATTTCCATTCCATTCGGATTGATTCCATTCCATTCCATTCCATTCCTTTCCATTCCATTCCATTCGGGTTGATTCCATTCCATTCCATTCCATTGGTTTTGATTCCATTCCATTCCATTCCATTCCATTCCATTCCATTCCATTCCATTGCATTCCATTCGGGTTGATTCCTTTCCATTCCATTCCATTCCATTCCATTCCATTCGGGTTGATTCCATTCCATTCCATTCTATTGCATTCGGATTGATTCCATTCCATTCAATTCCATTCCTTTCCATTACATATAACTTGATTCCATTCCATTCCATTCCATTCCATTCCTTTCCATTCAGGTTGATTCCATTCCAATCAATTGCATTCCATTCCATTCCATTCGGGTTGATTCCATTCCATTCCATTCCATTCCATTCCATTCCATTCCATTTCATTCGGTTTTATTCCATTCCATTCCATTCCATTCCATTCCATTCCATTCCATTCCATTCCATTTCATTCCATTCCATTCCATTCGGTATGATTCCATTCCATTCCATTCCATTAGGCTTGATTCCATTCCATTCCATTCCATTCCATTCCATTCCATTCCATTCGTTTTGATTCTGTTCCATTCCATTCCATTCCATTCCATTCGTTTTGATTCCATTCCATTACATTCCATTCCATACGGGTTCATTCCATTCCATTCAATTCCATTCCACTCCATTCCATTCCATTCGATTACATTCTCGTTGATTCCTTTCAATCCATTCCATTCCATTCGGGTTATCTCAATTCCATTCCATTGAATTCCACTCGGGTTGATTACATCATATTCCATTCGGGTTGATTCCATTCCATTCCATTCCATTCCATTCGGGTTGATTCCATTCCATTCCATTCCATTCCATTCCATTTCATTCCATTCGGAATGATTCCATTCCATTCCATTCCGTTCCATTCCACTCGGGTTGACTCCATTCGATTCCATTCCGTTCCATTACATTCCATTCCATTCGGGTTGATTCCAATCCATTCCATTCCATTCCATTGCGTTCGTGTTACATCCATTCCATTCCATTCCATTCCATTCCATTCCATTTGGGTTGATTCCATTCCATTCCATTCCTTTCCATTCGGGTTGATTCCATTCCATTCCATTCCATTCCATTCCATTCCATTCCTTTCCATTCCATTCCATTCCATTCGGATTGATTCCATTCCATTCCATTCCATTCCATTCCATTCCATTCCTTTCCATCCATTTCATTCGGGTTGATTCAATTCCATTCCATTCCATTCGTGTTGATTACATTCCACTCCATTCCATTGAATTCCATTTCACTCCATTCCATTCCCGTTGATTCCATTCCATTCCATTCCATTCCATTCCATTCGGGTTGATTCCATTCCATTCCATTCCATTCCATTCCACTCCATTCGGGTTGATTCCATTCCATTCCTTTCCATTCCTTTCCATTAAATTCCATTCGTGTTGATTCCATTCCATTCCATTCCATTTGCGTTGATTCCATTCCATTCCATTCCATTTCATTCCATGCCATTCCATTCCATTCTATTCCATTCGGGGTGATTCCATTCCATTGCACTCCATTACATATGACTTGATTCCATTCCATTCCATTCCATTCCATTCGGCTTTATTCCATTCCATTACATTCCATTCCATTCGGGTTGATTCCATTCCATTCCATTCCTTTCCATTCGGGTTGACACCATTCCAATCCATTCCATTCCATTCATTTCCATTCCATTCGGATTGATTCCATTCCATTCCATTCCATTCCTTTCCATTCCATTCCATTCGGGTTGATTCCATTCCATTCCATTCCATTGGTTTTGATTCCATTCCATTCCATTCCATTCCATTCCATTCCATTGCATTCCATTCGGGTTGATTCCATTCCATTCCATTCCATTCCATTCCATTCCATTCGGGTTGATTCCATTCCATTCCATTCTATTGCATTCGGATTGATTCCATTCCATTCCATTCCATTCCTTTCCATTACATATGACTTGATTCCATTCCATTCCATTCCATTCCATTCCTTTCCATTCAGGTTGATTCCATTCCAATCAATTGCATTCCATTCCATTCCATTCGGGTTGATTCCATTCCATTCCATTCCATTCCATTCCATTTCATTCCATTCCATTCCATTCGGTATGATTCCATTCCATTCCATTCCATTAGGCTTGATTCCATTCCATTCCATTCCATTCCTTTCCATTCCATTGGGATTGATTCCATTCCTTTCCATTCCATTCCATTCCTTTCCATTCCATTCCATTCGGGTTGAATCCATTCAATTCCATTCCATTCCATTTGGGTTGATACCATTCCTTTCCATTCCATTCCATTCCATTCCATTCCATTCCATTCCATTCGGATTTATTCCATTCCATTCCATTCCATTCGTGTTACATCCATTCCATTCCATTCCATTCCATTCCATTCCATTCGTGTTACATCCATTCCATTCCATTCCATTCCATTCCATTCCATTCGTGTTACATCCATTCCATTCCATTCCATTCCATTCCATTCCGGTTGATTCCATTCCATTCCATTCCTTTCCATTCGGGTTGACTCCATTCCATTCCATTCCATTCCATTCCTTTCCATTCCATTGGGATTGATTCCATTCCATTCCATTCCATTCCATTCCATTCCTTTCCAATCCATTCCATTCGGCTTGACTCCATTCCATTCCATTCCATTCCATTCCATTCGTTTTGATTCTGTTCCATTCCATTCCATTCCATTCCATTCGTTTTGATTCCATTCCATTACATTCCATTCCATACGGGTTCATTCCATTCCATTCAATTCCATTCCACTCCATTCAATTCCATTCCACTCCATTCCATTCCATTCGATTACATTCTCGTTGATTCCTTTCCAATCCATTGCATTCCATTCGGGTTATCTCAATTCCATTCCATTCAATTCCACTCGGGTTGATTACATCATATTCCATTCGGGTTGATTCCATTCCATTCCATTCCATTCCATTCGGGTTGATTCCATTCCATTCCATTCCATTCCATTCCATTCCTTTCCATTCCATTCGGAATGATTCCATTCCGTTCCATTCCGTTCCATTCCACTCGGGTTGACTCCATTCGATTCCATTCCGTTCCATTACATTCCATTCCATTCGGGTTGATTCCAATCCATTCCATTCCATTCCATTCCGTTCGTGTTACATCCATTCCATTCCATTCCATTCCATTCCATTCCATTCCATTTGGGTTGATTCCATTCCATTCCATTCCTTTCCATTCGGGTTGATTCCATTCCATTCCATTCCATTCCATTCCATTCCATTCCATTCCTTTCCATTCCATTCCATTCCTTTCCATCCATTTCATTCGGGTTGATTCAATTCCATTCCATTCCATTCGTGTTGATTACATTCCACTCCATTCCATTGAATTCCATTTCATTCCATTCCATTCCCGTTGATTCCATTCCATTCCATTCCATTCCATTCGGGTTGATTCCACTCCATTCAATTCCATTCCACACCATTCCATTCCTTTTGATTCCATTCTCGTTGATGCCATTCCATTCCATTCCATTCCTTTTGAGTTATTTCCATTCCATTCCATCCAATTCCACTCGGGTTGATTCTAATATATTACATTCGGGTTGAATCTATTCCATTCCATTCCATTCCATTGGGGTTTATTCCATTCCATTCCGTTCCATTCCATTCCATTCCATTCCATTCCATTTGGATTGATTCCATTCCATTCCATTCTATTCCATTCCATTCCATTCCATTCAATTCAATTCCATTGAGGTTACTTCCATTCAATTCCATTCCATTATTCCATTCCGGTTGATTCCATTCCATTCCATTCCTTTCCATTCGGGTTGACTGCATTCCATTCCATTCCATTCCATTCCTTTCCATTCCATTGGGATTGATTCCATTCCTTTCCATTCCATTCCATTCCTTTCCATTCCATTCCATTCGGGTTGAATCCATTCAATTCCATTCCATTCCATTTGGGTTGATACCATTCCATTCCATTCCATTCCATTCCATTCGGATTGATTCCATTCCATTCCATTCCATTCCATTCCATTCCATTCCATTCCATTCCATTCCATTCGTGTTACATCCATTCCATTCCATTCCATTCCATTCCATTCCATTCCGGTTGATTCCATTCCATTCCATTCCTTTCCATTCGGGTTGACTCCATTCCATTCCATTCCATTCCATTCCTTTCCATTCCATTGGGATTGATTCCATTCCATTCCATTCCATTCCATTCCATTCCATTCCATTCCATTCCATTCCTTTCCATTCCATTCCATTCGGCTTGACTCCATTCCATTCCATTCCATTCCATTCCATTCGTTTTGATTCTGTTCCATTCCATTCCATTCCATTCCATTCGTTTTGATTCCATTCCATTACATTCCATTCCATACGGGTTCATTCCATTCCATTCAATTCCATTCCACTCCATTCCATTCCATTCGATTACATTCTCGTTGATTCCTTTCCAATCCATTCCATTCCATTCGGGTTATCTCAATTCCATTCCATTCAATTCCACTCGGGTTGATTACATCATATTCCATTCGGGTTGATTCCATTCCATTCCATTCCATTCCATTCGGGTTGATTCCATTCCATTCCATTCCATTCCATTCCATTCCATTCCTTTCCATTCCATTCGGAATGATTCCATTCCATTCCATTCCGTTCCATTCCACTCGGGTTGACTCCATTCGATTCCATTCCGTTCCATTACATTCCATTCCATTCGGGTTGATTCCAATCCATTCCATTCCATTCCATTCCGTTCGTGTTACATCCATTCCATTCCATTCCATTCCATTCCATTCCATTTGGGTTGATTCCATTCCATTCCATTCCTTTCCATTCGGGTTGATTCCATTCCATTCCATTCCATTCCATTCCATTCCATTCCTTTCCATTCCATTCCATTCCATTCGGATTGATTCCATTCCATTCCATTCCATTCCATTCCATTCCATTCCTTTCCATCCATTTCATTCGGGTTGATTCAATTCCATTCCATTCCACTCGTGTTGATTACATTCCACTCCATTCCATTGAATTCCATTTCGTTCCATTCCATTCCCGTTGATTCCATTCCATTCCATTCCATTCCATTCGGGTTGATTCCATTCCATTCCATTCCATTCCATTCCACTCCATTCGGGTTGATTCCATTCCATTCCTTTCCATTCCTTTCCATTAAATTCCATTCGTGTTGATTCCATTCCATTCCATTCCATTTGGGTTGATTCCATTCCATTCCATTCCATTTCATTCCATGCCATTCCATTCCATTCTATTCCATTCGGGGTGATTCCATTCCATTGCACTCCATTACATATGACTTGATTCCATTCCATTCCATTCCATTCCATTCGTCTTTATTCCATTCCATTACATTCCATGCCATTCGGGTTGATTCCATTCCATTCCATTCCTTTCCATTCGGGTTGACACCATTCCAATCCATTCCATTCCATTCATTTCCATTCCATTCGGATTGATTCCATTCCATTCCATTCCATTCCTTTCCATTCCATTCCATTCGGGTTGATTCCATTCCATTCCATTCCATTGGTTTTGATTCCATTCCATTCCATTCCATTCCATTCCATTCCATTGCATTCCATTCGGGTTGATTCCATTCCATTCCATTCCATTCCATTCCATTCGGGTTGATTCCATTCCATTCCATTCTATTGCATTCGGATTGATTCCATTCCATTCCATTCCATTCCTTTCCATTACATATGACTTGATTCCATTCCATTCCATTCCATTCCATTCCTTTCCATTCAGGTTGATTCCATTCCAATCAATTGCATTCCATTCCATTCCATTCGGGTTGATTCCATTCCATTCCATTCCATTCCATTCCATTCCATTTCATTCCATTCCATTCCATTCGGTATGATTCCATTCCATTCCATTCCATTAGGCTTGATTCCGTTCCATTCCATTCCATTCCTTTCCATTCCATTGGGATTGATTCCATTCCTTTCCATTCCATTCCATTCCTTTCCATTCCATTCCATTCGGGTTGAATCCATTCAATTCCATTCCATTCCATTTGGGTTGATACCATTCCATTCCATTCCATTCCATTCCATTCCATTCGGATTTATTCCATTCCATTCCATTCCATTCCATTCCATTCCATTCCATTCCATTCGTGTTACATCCATTCCATTCCATTCCATTCCATTCCATTCCGGTTGATTCCATTCCATTCCATTCCTTTCCATTCGGGTTGACTCCATTCCATTCCATTCCATTCCATTCCTTTCCATTCCATTGGGATTGATTCCATTCCATTCCATTCCATTCCATTCCATTCCATTCCATTCCATTCCTTTCCAATCCATTCCATTCGGCTTGACTCCATTCCATTCCATTCCATTCTATTCAATTCGTTTTGATTCTGTTCCATTCCATTCCATTCCATTCCATTGGTTTTGATTCCATTCCATTCCATTCCATTCCATTCCATGCCATTCCATTCCATTGCATTCCATTCGGGTTGATTCCATTCCATTCCATTCCATTCCATTCCATTCCATTCCATTCCATTCCATTCGGGTTGATTCCATTCCATTCCATTCTATTGCATTCGGATTGATTCCATTCCATTCCATTCCATTCCATTCCATGCCATTCCATTCCATTGCATTCCATTCGGGTTGATTCCATTCCATTCCATTCCATTCCATTCCATTCCTTTCCATTCAGGTTGATTCCATTCCAATCAATTGCATTCCATTCCATTCCATTCGGGTTGATTCCATTCCATTCCATTCCATTCCATTCCATTCCATTCCATTCCATTCCATTTCATTCGGTTTTATTCCATTCCATTCCATTTCATTCCATTCCATTCCATTCGGTATGATTCCATTCCATTCCATTCCATTAGGCTTGATTCCATTCCATTCCATTCCATTCCATTCCATTCGATTTGTTTCCGTTCCATTCCATTCCATTCCATTCGTTTTGATTCCATTATATTCCATTCCATTCCATTCCATTCGTGTTGATTCCATTCCATTTAATTCTTTCCATTCCAATCCATTCCATTCCATTCCATTCGTGTTGCTTCCAATCCATTCCATTCCATTCCATTCCATTCCATTCCATTCCATTCCATTTGGGTTGATTCCATTCCATTCCATTCCATTCCATTTCATTCCATGACATTCCCTGCCATTCTATTGCATTCGGGTTGATTCCATTCCATTCCATTCCATTCCATTCCATTACATATGGCTTGATTCCATTCCATTCCATTCCATTCCTTTCCATTCGGGTTGTTCTCATTGCATTCTATTGCATTCCATTCCATTCAATTCGGGTTGATTCCATTCCATTCCATTCCATTCCATACGGTTTTATTCCATTCCCTTCCATTCCATTCCATTCAGCTTGATTCCATTCCATTCCGTTCCATTCCACTCCATTCCATTCGTTTTGATTCCATTCCATTCCATTCCATTCCATTCCATTCGTTTTGATTCCATTCCACTCCATTCCTTTCCATTCGTGTTGATTCCATTCCATTCCATTGCATTCCATTCCTTTCCATTCGGCTTGATTCCATTCCATTCCATTCCTTTTCATTCCATTCCTTTCGTTTTGATTCCATTCCATTACATTCCATTCCATTCGGGTTGATTCCATTCCACTGCATTCCATTCCATTCGGATTGATTCCGTTCCATTCCATTCCATTCCATTCCATTCGGTTCCATTCCTTTGCGGTTGACTCCATTCCATTCCATTCCATTCCATTCCATTCCATTCCATTCCATTCCATTCCATTCGGGTTGATTCCATTCCATTCCATTCCATTCCATTCCATTCGTGTTACATCCATTCCATTCCATTCCATTCCATTGCATTCCTTTCGGGGTGATTCTGTTCCATTCCATTCCATTCCATTCCATTCAATTCGGGTTGATTCCTGTCCATTCCATTCCATTCCATTCCATTCCATTCCATTCCATTCCATTCCATTCCAATCGGGTTGATTCCATTCCATTCCAATCCATTCCATTCGATTTGATTCCATTCCATCCCATTGTATTCCATTCCTTTCCATTCGTGTTGATTCCATTCCATTCCATTCCATCCCATCCCATCCCATTCCATTTGGGTTGATTTCTTTCCATTCCATTCCATTCCATTCCGTTCCATTCGATGCCATTCCATTCCATTCGTGTTGATTCCATTGCATTCCATACAATGCCTTTCGTGGTGGTACTACCCCATTCTATTCCATTTCATTCTATTCCGTTCCATTCCATTCGGCTTGATTCCATTCCAATCCATTCCATTCCATTCCATGCCGTTCCATTCCATTCGGGTTCATTCCATTCCATTCCATTCCATTCCATTGCATTCCAATCCATTCCATGCCATTCCTTTCGGGGTGATTCTATTCCATTGTATTCCATTTCATTCTATTCCATTCCATTCCATACGGATGGATTCCATTCCTTTCCAGTCCATTCCATTCCATTCCATTCCGTTCCATTCTTTTCGGGTTGACTCGATTCCATTCCATTCCATTCCATTCCGTTCCATTCCATTCCATTCGGGTTGATTCCATTCCATTCCATTCCATTCCATTCCATTCGTGTTACATCCATTCCATTCCATTCCATTCCATTCCATTCCATTCCATTCGGGTGATTCAATTCCATTCCATTCCTTTCCATTCGGGTTGAATCCATTCCATTCCATTCCATTACTTTCCAATCCATTCGGATTGATTCCATTCCATTCCATTCCATTCCATTCCATTCCATTCCATTCCATTCCATTCCATTCCATTACTTTCCAATCCATTCGGTTTGATTCCATTCCAGTCCATACCATTCCATTCCATCCTATTCCATTCCATTCGGGTTGATTCCATTCCATTCCATTCCATTCCATTCCATTCCATTCCATTCCATTCCATTCGTGTTGCTTCCATTCCACTCAATTCCATTCCATTCCATTCCATTCCTTTTGGGTTGATTCCATTCCATTCCTTTCCATTCCATTTCATTCCATGACATTCCACGCCATTCTATTGCATTCGGGTTGATTCCATTCCATTCCATTCCATTACATATGACTTGATTCCATTCCATTCCATTCCATTCCATTCCATTCCATTTCATTCCATTCCATTCCATTCTTTTTGACTCCATTCCATTCCATTCCATTCCATTCGGGTTGATTCCACTCCATTCAATTCCATTCCACTCCATTCCATTCCTTTTGATTCCATTCTCGTTGATGCCATTCCATTCCATTCCATTCCTTTGGAGTTATTTCCATTCAATTCCATTCAATTCCACTAGGGTTGATTCTAATATATTACATTCGGGTTGAATCTACTCCATTCCATTCCATTCCATTGGGGTTGATTCCATTCAATTCCGTTCCATTCCATTCCATTCCATTCCATTCCATTTGGATTGATTCCATTCCATTCCATTCCATTCAATTCCATTGAGGTTACTTCCATTCCATTCCATTCCATTATTCCATTCCGGTTGATTCCATTCCATTCCATTCCTTTCCATTCGGGTTCACTCCATTCCATTCCATTCCATTCCATTCCTTTCCATTCCATTGGGATTGATTCCATTCCTTTCCATTCCATTCCATTCCTTTCCATTCCATTCCATTCGGGTTGAATCCATTCAATTCCATTCCATTCCATTTGTGTTGATACCATTCCATTCCATTCCATTCCATTCCATTCCATTCCATTCCATTCGGGTTGATTCCATTCCATTACATTCCATTCCATTCCATTCGTGTTACATCCATTCCATTCCATTCCATTCCATTCCATTCCATTCCATTCGGGTTGATTCCAAATCATTCCATTCCATTGCGTTCCATTCCATTCCACTCCATTCCTTTCGGGGTGATTCTGTTCCATTCCATTCCATTCCATTCCATTCCATTCGGGTTGATTCCTATCCATTCCATTCCATTCCATTCCATTCCATTCCATTCCATTCAATTCTAATCGGGTTGATTCCATTCCATTCCAATCCATTCCATTCGATTTGATTCCATTCCATCCCATTGTATTCCATTCTTTCCATTCGTGTTGATTCCATTCCATTCCATTCCATCCCATCCCATCCCATTCCATTTGGGTTGATTTCTTTCCATTCCATTCCATTCCATTCCGTTCCAATCGATGCCATTCCATTCCATTCGGGTTGATTCCATTCCATTCCATACTAGGCCTTTCGTGGTGGTACTACCCCATTCTATTCCATTTCATTCTATTCCGTTCCATTCCATTCGGCTTGATTCCATTCCAATCCATTCCATTCCATTCCATGCCGTTCCATTCCATTCGGGTTCATTCCATTCCATTCCATTCCATTCCATTGCATTCCAATCCATTCCATGCCATTCCTTTCGGGGTGATTCTATTCCATTGTATTCCATTTCATTCTATTCCATTCCATTCCATTCGGATGGATTCCATTCCTTTCCAGTCCATTCCATTCCATTCCTTTCCGTTCCATTCCTTTCGGGTTGACTCGATTCCATTCCATTCCATTCCATTCCGTTCCATTCCATTCCATTCGGGTTGATTCCATTCCATTCCATTCCATTCCATTCCATTCCATTCCATTCCATTCCATTCGTGTTACATCCATTCCATTCCATTCCATTCCATTCCATTCCATTCGGGTGATTCAAATCCATTCCATTCCTTTCCATTCGGGTTGACTCCTTTCCATTCCATTCCATTACTTTCCAATCCATTCGGATTGATTCCATTCCATTCCATTCCATTCCATTCCATTACTTTCCAATCCATTCGGTTTGACTCCATTCCATTCCATTCCATTCCATTCTAATCCATTCCATTCGTGTTGATTCCATTCCATTCCATTCCATTCCATTCCATTCCATTCGTGTTGCTTCCATTCCACTCAATTCCATTCCATTCCATTCCATTCCATTCCATTCCATTCCATTTGGGTTGATTCCATTCCTTTCCTTTCCATTCCATTTCATTCCATGACATTCCACGCAATTCTATTGCATTCGGGTTGATTCCATTCCATTCCATTACATTACATATGACTTGATTCCATTCCATTCCATTCCATTCCATTCCATTCCATTCTTTTTGACTCCATTCCATTCCATTCCATTCCATTCGGGTTGATTCCACTCCATTCAATTCCATTCCACACCATTCCATTCCTTTTGATTCCATTCTCGTTGATGCCATTCCATTCCATTCCATTCCTTTTGAGTTATTTCCATTCCATTCCATCCAATTCCACTCGGGTTGATTCTAATATATTACATTCGGGTTGAATCTATTCCATTCCATTCCATTCCATTGGGGTTTATTCCATTCCATTCCGTTCCATTCCATTCCATTCCATTCCATTCCATTTGGATTGATTCCATTCCATTCCATTCTATTCCATTCCATTCCATTCCATTCAATTCAATTCCATTGAGGTTACTTCCATTCCATTCCATTCCATTATTCCATTCCGGTTGATTCCATTCCATTCCATTCCTTTCCATTCGGGTTGACTCCATTCCATTCCATTCCATTCCATTCCTTTCCATTCCATTGGGATTGATTCCATTCCTTTCCATTCCATTCCATTCCTTTCCATTCCATTCCATTCGGGTTGAATCCATTCAATTCCATTCCATTCCATTTGGGTTGATACCATTCCATTCCATTCCATTCCATTCCATTCGGATTGATTCCATTCCATTCCATTCCATTCCATTCCATTCCATTCCATTCCATTCCATTCGTGTTACATCCATTCCATTCCAATCCATTCCATTCCATTCCATTCCGGTTGATTCCATTCCATTCCATTCCTTTCCATTCGGGTTGACTCCATTCCATTCCATTCCATTCCATTCCTTTCCATTCCATTGGGATTGATTCCATTCCATTCCATTCCATTCCATTCCATTCCATTCCATTCCATTCCTTTCCATTCCATTCCATTCGGCTTGACTCCATTCCATTCCATTCCATTCCATTCCATTCGTTTTGATTCTGTTCCATTCCATTCCGTTCCATTCCATTCGTTTTGATTCCATTCCATTACATTCCATTCCATACGGGTTCATTCCATTCCATTCAATTCCATTCCACTCCATTCCATTCCATTCGATTACATTCTCGTTGATTCCTTTCCAATCCATTCCATTCCATTCGGGTTATCTCAATTCCATTCCATTCAATTCCACTCGGGTTGATTACATCATATTCCATTCGGGTTGATTCCATTCCATTCCATTCCATTCCATTCGGGTTGATTCCATTCCATTCCATTCCATTCCATTCCATTCCTTTCCATTCCATTCGGAATGATTCCATTCCATTCCATTCCGTTCCATTCCACTCGGGTTGACTCCATTCGATTCCATTCCGTTCCATTACATTCCATTCCATTCGGGTTGATTCCAATCCATTCCATTCCATTCCATTCCGTTCGTGTTACATCCATTCCATTCCATTCCATTCCATTCCATTCCATTTGGGTTGATTCCATTCCATTCCATTCCTTTCCATTCGGGTTGATTCCATTCCATTCCATTCCATTCCATTCCATTCCATTCCATTCCTTTCCATTCCATTCCATTCCATTCGGATTGATTCCATTCCATTCCATTCCATTCCATTCCATTCCATTCCTTTCCATCCATTTCATTCGGGTTGATTCAATTCCATTCCATTCCACTCGTGTTGATTACATTCCACTCCATTCCATTGAATTCCATTTCGTTCCATTCCATTTCCGTTGATTGCATTCCATTCCATTCCATTCCATTCGGGTTGATTCCATTCCATTCCATTCCATTCCATTCCATTCCACTCCATTCGGGTTGATTCCATTCCATTCCTTTCCATTCCTTTCCATTAAATTCCATTCGTGTTGATTCCATTCCATTCCATTCCATTTGGGTTGATTCCATTCCATTCCATTCCATTTCATTCCATGCCATTCCATTCCATTCTATTCCATTCGGGGTGATTCCATTCCATTGCACTCCATTACATATGACTTGATTCCATTCCATTCCATTCCATTCCATTCGTCTTTATTCCATTCCATTACATTCCATGCCATTCGGGTTGATTCCATTCCATTCCATTCCTTTCCATTCGGGTTGACACCATTCCAATCCATTCCATTCCATTCATTTCCATTCCATTCGGATTGATTCCATTCCATTCCATTCCATTCCTTTCCATTCCATTCCATTCGGGTTGATTCCATTCCATTCCATTCCAATGGTTTTGATTCCATTCCATTCCATTCCATTCCATTCCATTCCATTGCATTCCATTCGGGTTGATTCCATTCCATTCCATTCCATTCCATTCCATTCGGGATGATTCCATTCCATTCCATTCTATTGCATTCGGATTGATTCCATTCCATTCCATTCCATTCCTTTCCATTACATATGACTTGATTCCATTCCATTCCATTCCTTTCCATTCGGGTTGACACCATTCCAATCCATTCCATTCCATTCCATTCCATTCCATTTCATTCGGTTTTATTCCATTCCATTCCATTCCATTCCATTCCATTCCATTCCATTTCATTCCATTCCATTCCATTCGGTATGATTCCATTCCATTCCATTCCATTAGGCTTGATTCCATTCCATTCCATTCCATTCCATTCCATTCGATTTGTTTCCGTTCCATTCCATTCCATTCAATTCGTTTTGATTCCATTACATTCCATTCCATTCCATTCCATTCGGGTTGATTCCATTCCATTCAATTCCATTCCACTCCATTCCTTTCCATTCGATTCCATTCTCGTTGATTCCATTCCAATCCATTCCATTCCATTTGGGTTATTTCAATTCCATTCCATTCAATTCCACTCGGGTTGATTACATTATATTCCATTCAGGTTGATTCCATTCCATTCCATTCCATTCCATTCGGGTTTATTCCATTCCATTCCATTCCATTCCATTCCACTCCATTCGGGTTGATTCCATTCCATTCCTTTCCATTCCTTTCCATTAAATTCCATTCGTGTTGATTCCATTCCATTCCATTCCATTTGGGTTGATTCCATTCCATTCCATTCCATTTCATTCCATGCCATTCCATTCCATTCTATTCCATTCGGGGTGATTCCATTCCATTGCACTCCATTACATATGACTTGATTCCACTCCATTCCATTCCATTCCTTTCGGCTTTATTCCATTCCATTACATTCCATTCCATTCGGGTTGATTCCATTCCATTCCATTCCTTTCCATTCGGGTTGACACCATTCCAATCCATTCCATTCCATTCATTTCCATTCCATTCGGATTGATTCCATTCCATTCCATTCCATTCCTTTCCATTCCATTCCATTCAGGTTGATTCCATTCCATTCCATTCCATTGGTTTTGATTCCATTCCATTCCATTCCATTCCATTCCATTCCATTCCATTCCATTGCATTCCATTCGGGTTGATTCCATTCCATTCCATTCCATTCCATTCCATTCGGGTTGATTCCATTCCATTCCATTCTATTGCATTCGGATTGATTCCATTCCATTCCATTCCATTCCATTCCTTTCCATTACATATGACTTGATTCCATTCCATTCCATTCCATTCCATTCCTTTCCATTCAGGTTGATTCCATTCCAATCAATTGCATTCCATTCCATTCCATTCGGGTTGATTCCATTCCATTCCATTCCATTCCATTCCATTCCATTTCATTCCATTCCATTCCATTCTGTATGATTCCATTCCATTCCATTCCATTAGGCTTGATTCCATTCCATTCCATTCCATTCCTTTCCATTCCATTGGGATTGATTCCATTCCTTTCCATTCCATTCCATTCCTTTCCATTCCATTCCATTCGGGTTGAATCCATTCAATTCCATTCCATTCCATTTGGGTTGATACCATTCCATTCCATTCCATTCCATTCCATTCCATTCCATTCCATTCCATTCCATTCGGATTTATTCCATTCCATTCCATTCCATTCCATTCCATTCCATTCCATTCCATTCCATTCCATTCGTGTTACATCCATTCCATTCCATTCCATTCCATTCCATTCCGGTTGATTCCATTCCATTCCATTCCTTTCCATTCGGGTTGACTCCATTCCATTCCATTCCATTCCATTCCTTTCCATTCCATTGGGATTGATTCCATTCCATTCCATTCCATTCCATTACATTCCATTCCTTTCCAATCCATTCCATTCGGCTTGACTCCATTCCATTCCATTCCATTCCATTCCATTCGTTTTGATTCTGTTCCATTCCATTCCATTCCATTCCATTCGTTTTGATTCCATTCCATTACATTCCATTCCATACGGGTTCATTCCATTCCATTCAATTCCATTCCACTCCATTCCATTCCATTCGATTACATTCTCGTTGATTCCTTTCCAATCCATTCCATTCCATTCGGGTTATCTCAATTCCATTCCATTCAATTCCACTCGGGTTGATTACATCATATTCCATTCGGGTTGATTCCATTCCATTCCATTCCATTCCATTCGGGTTGATTCCATTCCATTCCATTCCATTCCATTCCATTCCTTTCCATTCCATTCGGAATGATTCCATTCCATTCCATTCCGTTCCATTCCACTCGGGTTGACTCCATTCGATTCCATTCCGTTCCATTACATTCCATTCCATTCGGGTTGATTCCAATCCATTCCATTCCATTCCATTCCGTTCGTGTTACATCCATTCCATTCCATTCCATTCCATTCCATTCCATTTGGGTTGATTCCATTCCATTCCATTCCTTTCCATTCGGGTTGATTCCATTCCATTCCATTCCATTCCATTCCATTCCATTCCTTTCCATCCATTTCATTCGGGTTGATTCAATTCCATTCCATTCCACTCGTGTTGATTACATTCCACTCCATTCCATTGAATTCCATTTCGTTCCATTCCATTCCCGTTGATTCCATTCCATTCCATTCCATTCCATTCGGGTTGATTCCATTCCATTCCATTCCATTCCATTCCACTCCATTCGGGTTGATTCCATTCCATTCCTTTCCATTCCTTTCCATTAAATTCCATTCGTGTTGATTCCATTCCATTCCATTCCATTTGGGTTGATTCCATTCCATTCCATTCCATTTCATTCCATGCCATTCCATTCCATTCTATTCCATTCGGGGTGATTCCATTCCATTGCACTCCATTACATATGACTTGATTCCATTCCATTCCATTCCATTCCATTCGTCTTTATTCCATTCCATTACATTCCATGCCATTCGGGTTGATTCCATTCCATTCCATTCCTTTCCATTCGGGTTGACACCATTCCAATCCATTCCATTCCATTCATTTCCATTCCATTCGGATTGATTCCATTCCATTCCATTCCATTCCTTTCCATTCCATTCCATTCGGGTTGATTCCATTCCATTCCATTCCATTGGTTTTGATTCCATTCCATTCCATTCCATTCCATTCCATTCCATTGCATTCCATTCGGGTTGATTCCATTCCATTCCATTCCATTCCATTCCATTCGGGTTGATTCCATTCCATTCCATTCTATTGCATTCGGATTGATTCCATTCCATTCCATTCCATTCCTTTCCATTACATATGACTTGATTCCATTCCATTCCATTCCATTCCATTCCTTTCCATTCAGGTTGATTCCATTCCAATCAATTGCATTCCATTCCATTCCATTCGGGTTGATTCCATTCCATTCCATTCCATTCCATTCCATTCCATTTCATTCCATTCCATTCCATTCGGTATGATTCCATTCCATTCCATTCCATTAGGCTTGATTCCGTTCCATTCCATTCCATTCCTTTCCATTCCATTGGGATTGATTCCATTCCTTTCCATTCCATTCCATTCCTTTCCATTCCATTCCATTCGGGTTGAATCCATTCAATTCCATTCCATTCCATTTGGGTTGATACCATTCCATTCCATTCCATTCCATTCCATTCCATTCGGATTTATTCCATTCCATTCCATTCCATTCCATTCCATTCCATTCCATTCCATTCCATTCGTGTTACATCCATTCCATTCCATTCCATTCCATTCCATTCCGGTTGATTCCATTCCATTCCATTCCTTTCCATTCGGGTTGACTCCATTCCATTCCATTCCATTCCATTCCTTTCCATTCCATTGGGATTGATTCCATTCCATTCCATTGCATTCCATTCCATTCCATTCCATTCCATTCCTTTCCAATCCATTCCATTCGGCTTGACTCCATTCCATTCCATTCCATTCTATTCAATTCGTTTTGATTCTGTTCCATTCCATTCCATTCCATTCCATTGGTTTTGATTCCATTCCATTCCATTCCATTCCATTCCATGCCATTCCATTCCATTGCATTCCATTCGGGTTGATTCCATTCCATTCCATTCCATTCCATTCCATTCCATTCCATTCGGGTTGATTCCATTCCATTCCATTCTATTGCATTCGGATTGATTCCATTCCATTCCATTCCATTCCATTCCATGCCATTCCATTCCATTGCATTCCATTCGGGTTGATTCCATTCCATTCCATTCCATTCCATTCCATTCCTTTCCATTCAGGTTGATTCCATTCCAATCAATTGCATTCCATTCCATTCCATTCGGGTTGATTCCATTCCATTCCATTCCATTCCATTCCATTCCATTCCATTCCATTCCATTTCATTCGGTTTTATTCCATTCCATTCCATTCCATTCCATTCCATTCCATTCCATTCCATTCCATTTCATTCCATTCCATTCCATTCGGTATGATTCCATTCCATTCCATTCCATTCCATTCCATTCGATTTGTTTCCGTTCCATTCCATTCCATTCCATTCGTTTTGATTCCATTATATTCCATTCCATTCCATTCCATTCGTGTTGATTCCATTCCATTTAATTCTTTCCATTCCAATCCATTCCATTCCATTCCATTCGTGTTGCTTCCAATCCATTCCATTCCATTCCATTCCATTCCATTCCATTCCATTCCATTCCATTTGGGTTGATTCCATTCCATTCCATTCCATTCCATTTCATTCCATGACATTCCCTGCCATTCTATTGCATTCGGGTTGATTCCATTCCATTCCATTCCATTCCATTCCATTACATATGGCTTGATTCCATTCCATTCCATTCCATTCCTTTCCATTCGGGTTGTTCTCATTGCATTCTATTGCATTCCATTCCATTCAATTCGGGTTGATTCCATTCCATTCCATTCCATTCCATACGGTTTTATTCCATTCCCTTCCATTCCATTCCATTCAGCTTGATTCCATTCCATTCCGTTCCATTCCACTCCATTCCATTCGTTTTGATTCCATTCCATTCCATTCCATTCCATTCCATTCGTTTTGATTCCATTCCACTCCATTCCTTTCCATTCGTGTTGATTCCATTCCATTCCATTGCATTCCATTCCTTTCCATTCGGCTTGATTCCATTCCATTCCATTCCTTTTCATTCCATTCCTTTCGTTTTGATTCCATTCCATTACATTCCATTCCATTCGGGTTGATTCCATTCCACTGCATTCCATTCCATTCGGATTGATTCCGTTCCATTCCATTCCATTCCATTCCATTCGGTTCCATTCCTTTGCGGTTGACTCCATTCCATTCCATTCCATTCCATTCCATTCCATTCCATTCCATTCCATTCCATTCGGGTTGATTCCATTCCATTCCATTCCATTCCATTCCATTCGTGTTACATCCATTCCATTCCATTCCATTCCATTGCATTCCTTTCGGGGTGATTCTGTTCCATTCCATTCCATTCCATTCCATTCAATTCGGGTTGATTCCTGTCCATTCCATTCCATTCCATTCCATTCCATTCCATTCCATTCCATTCCATTCCAATCGGGTTGATTCCATTCCATTCCAATCCATTCCATTCGATTTGATTCCATTCCATCCCATTGTATTCCATTCCTTTCCATTCGTGTTGATTCCATTCCATTCCATTCCATCCCATCCCATCCCATTCCATTTGGGTTGATTTCTTTCCATTCCATTCCATTCCATTCCGTTCCATTCGATGCCATTCCATTCCATTCGTGTTGATTCCATTGCATTCCATACAATGCCTTTCGTGGTGGTACTACCCCATTCTATTCCATTTCATTCTATTCCGTTCCATTCCATTCGGCTTGATTCCATTCCAATCCATTCCATTCCATTCCATGCCGTTCCATTCCATTCGGGTTCATTCCATTCCATTCCATTCCATTCCATTGCATTCCAATCCATTCCATGCCATTCCTTTCGGGGTGATTCTATTCCATTGTATTCCATTTCATTCTATTCCATTCCATTCCATACGGATGGATTCCATTCCTTTCCAGTCCATTCCATTCCATTCCATTCCGTTCCATTCTTTTCGGGTTGACTCGATTCCATTCCATTCCATTCCATTCCGTTCCATTCCATTCCATTCGGGTTGATTCCATTCCATTCCATTCCATTCCATTCCATTCGTGTTACATCCATTCCATTCCATTCCATTCCATTCCATTCCATTCGGGTGATTCAATTCCATTCCATTCCTTTCCATTCGGGTTGAATCCATTCCATTCCATTCCATTACTTTCCAATCCATTCGGATTGATTCCATTCCATTCCATTCCATTCCATTCCATTCCATTCCATTCCATTCCATTCCATTACTTTCCAATCCATTCGGTTTGATTCCATTCCAGTCCATTCCATTCCATTCCATCCTATTCCATTCCATTCGGGTTGATTCCATTCCATTCCATTCCATTCCATTCCATTCCATTCCATTCCATTCCATTCGTGTTGCTTCCATTCCACTCAATTCCATTCCATTCCATTCCATTCCATTTGGGTTGATTCCATTCCATTCCTTTCCATTCCATTTCATTCCATGACATTCCACGCCATTCTATTGCATTCGGGTTGATTCCATTCCATTCCATTCCATTACATATGACTTGATTCCATTCCATTCCATTCCATTCCATTCCATTCCATTTCATTCCATTCCATTCCATTCTTTTTGACTCCATTCCATTCCATTCCATTCCATTCGGGTTGATTCCACTCCATTCAATTCCATTCCACTCCATTCCATTCCTTTTGATTCCATTCTCGTTGATGCCATTCCATTCCATTCCATTCCTTTGGAGTTATTTCCATTCAATTCCATTCAATTCCACTAGGGTTGATTCTAATATATTACATTCGGGTTGAATCTACTCCATTCCATTCCATTCCATTGGGGTTGATTCCATTCAATTCCGTTCCATTCCATTCCATTCCATTCCATTCCATTTGGATTGATTCCATTCCATTCCATTCCATTCAATTCCATTGAGGTTACTTCCATTCCATTCCATTCCATTATTCCATTCCGGTTGATTCCATTCCATTCCATTCCTTTCCATTCGGGTTGACTCCATTCCATTCCATTCCATTCCATTCCTTTCCATTCCATTGGGATTGATTCCATTCCTTTCCATTCCATTCCATTCCTTTCCATTCCATTCCATTCGGGTTGAATCCATTCAATTCCATTCCATTCCATTTGGGTTGATACCATTCCATTCCATTCCATTCCATTCCATTCGGATTGATTCCATTCCATTCCATTCCATTCCATTCCATTCCATTCCATTCCATTCCATTCCATTCGTGTTACATCCATTCCATTCCAATCCATTCCATTCCATTCCATTCCGGTTGATTCCATTCCATTCCATTCCTTTCCATTCGGGTTGACTCCATTCCATTCCATTCCATTCCATTCCTTTCCATTCCATTGGGATTGATTCCATTCCATTCCATTCCATTCCATTCCATTCCATTCCATTCCATTCCTTTCCATTCCATTCCATTCGGCTTGACTCCATTCCATTCCATTCCATTCCATTCCATTCGTTTTGATTCTGTTCCATTCCATTCCGTTCCATTCCATTCGTTTTGATTCCATTCCATTACATTCCATTCCATACGGGTTCATTCCATTCCATTCAATTCCATTCCACTCCATTCCATTCCATTCGATTACATTCTCGTTGATTCCTTTCCAATCCATTCCATTCCATTCGGGTTATCTCAATTCCATTCCATTCAATTCCACTCGGGTTGATTACATCATATTCCATTCGGGTTGATTCCATTCCATTCCATTCCATTCCATTCGGGTTGATTCCATTCCATTCCATTCCATTCCTTTCCATTCCATTCGGAATGATTCCATTCCATTCCATTCCGTTCCATTCCACTCGGGTTGACTCCATTCGATTCCATTCCGTTCCATTACATTCCATTCCATTCGGGTTGATTCCAATCCATTCCATTCCATTCCATTCCGTTCGTGTTACATCCATTCCATTCCATTCCATTCCATTCCATTCCATTTGGGTTGATTCCATTCCATTCCATTCCTTTCCATTCGGGTTGATTCCATTCCATTCCATTCCATTCCATTCCATTCCATTCCATTCCTTTCCATTCCATTCCATTCCATTCGGATTGATTCCATTCCATTCCATTCCATTCCATTCCATTCCATTCCTTTCCATCCATTTCATTCGGGTTGATTCAATTCCATTCCATTCCACTCGTGTTGATTACATTCCACTCCATTCCATTGAATTCCATTTCGTTCCATTCCATTCCCGTTGATTGCATTCCATTCCATTCCATTCCATTCGGGTTGATTCCATTCCATTCCATTCCATTCCATTCCACTCCATTCGGGTTGATTCCATTCCATTCCTTTCCATTCCTTTCCATTAAATTCCATTCGTGTTGATTCCATTCCATTCCATTCCATTTGGGTTGATTCCATTCCATTCCATTCCATTTCATTCCATGCCATTCCATTCCATTCTATTCCATTCGGGGTGATTCCATTCCATTGCACTCCATTACATATGACTTGATTCCATTCCATTCCATTCCATTCCATTCGTCTTTATTCCATTCCATTACATTCCATGCCATTCGGGTTGATTCCATTCCATTCCATTCCTTTCCATTCGGGTTGACACCATTCCAATCCATTCCATTCCATTCATTTCCATTCCATTCGGATTGATTCCATTCCATTCCATTCCATTCCTTTCCATTCCATTCCATTCGGGTTGATTCCATTCCATTCCATTCCATTGGTTTTGATTCCATTCCATTCCATTCCATTCCATTCCATTCCATTGCATTCCATTCGGGTTGATTCCATTCCATTCCATTCCATTCCATTCCATTCGGGTTGATTCCATTCCATTCCATTCTATTGCATTCGGATTGATTCCATTCCATTCCATTCCATTCCTTTCCATTACATATGACTTGATTCCATTCCATTCCATTCCTTTCCATTCGGGTTGACACCATTCCAATCCATTCCATTCCATTCATTTCCATTCCATTCGGATTGATTCCATTCCATTCCATTCCATTCCTTTCCATTCCATTCCATTCGGGTTGATTCCATTCCATTCCATTCCATTGGTTTTGATTCCATTCCATTCCATTCCATTCCATTCCATTCCATTCCATTCCATTGCATTGCATTCGGGTTGATTCCATTCCATTCCATTCCATTCCATTCCATTCCATTCCATTCGGGTTGATTCCATTCCATTCCATTCTATTGCATTCGGATTGATTCCATTCCATTCCATTCCATTCCTTTCCATTACATATAACTTGATTCCATTCCATTCCATTCCATTCCATTCCTTTCCATTCAGGTTGATTCCATTCCAATCAATTGCATTCCATTCCATTCCATTCGGGTTGATTCCATTCCATTCCATTCCATTCCATTCCATTCCATTCCATTCCATTTCATTCGGTTTTATTCCATTCCATTCCATTCCATTCCATTCCATTCCATTCCATTTCATTCCATTCCATTCCATTCGGTATGATTCCATTCCATTCCATTCCATTAGGCTTGATTCCATTCCATTCCATTCCATTCCATTCCATTCGATTTGTTTCCGTTCCATTCCATTCCATTCCATTCGTTTTGATTCCATTACATTCCATTCCATTCCATTCCATTCGGGTTGATTCCATTCCATTCAATTCCATTCCACTCCATTCCTTTCCATTCGATTCCATTCTCGTTGATTCCATTCCAATCCATTCCATTCCATTTGGGTTATTTCAATTCCATTCCATTCAATTCCACTCGGGTTGATTACATTATATTCCATTCAGGTTGATTCCATTCCATTCCATTCCATTCCATTCGGGTTTATTCCATTCCATTCCATTCCATTCCATTCCACTCCATTCGGGTTGATTCCATTCCATTCCTTTCCATTCCTTTCCATTAAATTCCATTCGTGTTGATTCCATTCCATTCCATTCCATTTGGGTTGATTCCATTCCATTCCATTCCATTTCATTCCATGCCATTCCATTCCATTCTATTCCATTCGGGGTGATTCCATTCCATTGCACTCCATTACATATGACTTGATTCCATTCCATTCCATTCCATTCCTTTCGGCTTTATTCCATTCCATTCCATTCCATTCCATTCCATTCCATTCCATTCCATTGCATTCCATTCGGGTTGATTCCATTCCATTCCATTCCATTCCATTCCATTCGGGTTGATTCCATTCCATTCCATTCTATTGCATTCGGATTGATTCCATTCCATTCCATTCCATTCCATTCCTTTCCATTACATATGACTTGATTCCATTCCATTCCATTCCATTCCATTCCTTTCCATTCAGGTTGATTCCATTCCAATCAATTGCATTCCATTCCATTCCATTCGGGTTGATTCCATTCCATTCCATTCCATTAGGCTTGATTCCATTCCATTCCATTCCATTCCTTTCCATTCCATTGGGATTGATTCCATTCCTTTCCATTCCATTCCATTCCTTTCCATTCCATTCCATTCGGGTTGAATCCATTCAATTCCATTCCATTCCATTTGGGTTGATACCATTCCATTCCATTCCATTCCATTCCATTCCATTCCATTCCATTCCATTACTTTCCAATCCATTCGGTTTGATTCCATTCCAGTCCATTCCATTCCATTCCATCCTATTCCATTCCATTCGGGTTGATTCCATTCCATTCCATTCCATTCCATTCCATTCCATTCCATTCCATTCGTGTTGCTTCCATTCCACTCAATTCCATTCCATTCCATTCCATTCCATTTGGGTTGATTCCATTCCATTCCTTTCCATTCCATTTCATTCCATGACATTCCACGCCATTCTATTGCATTCGGGTTGATTCCATTCCATTCCATTCCATTACATATGACTTGATTCCATTCCATTCCATTCCATTCCATTCCATTCCATTTCATTCCATTCCATTCCATTCTTTTTGACTCCATTCCATTCCATTCCATTCCATTCGGGTTGATTCCACTCCATTCAATTCCATTCCACTCCATTCCATTCCTTTTGATTCCATTCTCGTTGATGCCATTCCATTCCATTCCATTCCTTTGGAGTTATTTCCATTCAATTCCATTCAATTCCACTAGGGTTGATTCTAATATATTACATTCGGGTTGAATCTACTCCATTCCATTCCATTCCATTGGGGTTGATTCCATTCAATTCCGTTCCATTCCATTCCATTCCATTCCATTCCATTTGGATTGATTCCATTCCATTCCATTCCATTCAATTCCATTGAGGTTACTTCCATTCCATTCCATTCCATTATTCCATTCCGGTTGATTCCATTCCATTCCATTCCTTTCCATTCGGGTTCACTCCATTCCATTCCATTCCATTCCATTCCTTTCCATTCCATTGGGATTGATTCCATTCCTTTCCATTCCATTCCATTCCTTTCCATTCCATTCCATTCGGGTTGAATCCATTCAATTCCATTCCATTCCATTTGTGTTGATACCATTCCATTCCATTCCATTCCATTCCATTCCATTCCATTCCATTCCATTCCATTCCATTCGGGTTGATTCCATTCCATTACATTCCATTCCATTCCATTCGTGTTACATCCATTCCATTCCATTCCATTCCATTCCATTCCATTCCATTCGGGTTGATTCCAAATCATTCCATTCCATTGCGTTCCATTCCATTCCACTCCATTCCTTTCGGGGTGATTCTGTTCCATTCCATTCCATTCCATTCCATTCAATTCGGGTTGATTCCTATCCATTCCATTCCATTCCATTCCATTCCATTCCATTCCATTCAATTCTAATCGGGTTGATTCCATTCCATTCCAATCCATTCCATTCGATTTGATTCCATTCCATCCCATTGTATTCCATTCTTTCCATTCGTGTTGATTCCATTCCATTCCATTCCATCCCATCCCATCCCATTCCATTTGGGTTGATTTCTTTCCATTCCATTCCATTCCATTCCGTTCCAATCGATGCCATTCCATTCCATTCGGGTTGATTCCATTCCATTCCATACTAGGCCTTTCGTGGTGGTACTACCCCATTCTATTCCATTTCATTCTATTCCGTTCCATTCCATTCGGCTTGATTCCATTCCAATCCATTCCATTCCATTCCATGCCGTTCCATTCCATTCGGGTTCATTCCATTCCATTCCATTCCATTCCATTGCATTCCAATCCATTCCATGCCATTCTTTCGGGGTGATTCTATTCCATTGTATTCCATTTCATTCTATTCCATTCCATTCCATTCGGATGGATTCCATTCCTTTCCAGTCCATTCCATTCCATTCCTTTCCGTTCCATTCCTTTCGGGTTGACTCGATTCCATTCCATTCCATTCCATTCCGTTCCATTCCATTCCATTCGGGTTGATTCCATTCCATTCCATTCCATTCCATTCCATTCCATTCCATTCCATTCCATTCGTGTTACATCCATTCCATTCCATTCCATTCCATTCCATTCCATTCGGGTGATTCAAATCCATTCCATTCCTTTCCATTCGGGTTGACTCCTTTCCATTCCATTCCATTACTTTCCAATCCATTCGGATTGATTCCATTCCATTCCATTCCATTCCATTCCATTCCATTACTTTCCAATCCATTCGGTTTGACTCCATTCCATTCCATTCCATTCCATTCCATTCCATTCTAATCCATTCCATTCGTGTTGATTCCATTCCATTCCATTCCATTCCATTCCATTCCATTCGTGTTGCTTCCATTCCACTCAATTCCATTCCATTCCATTCCATTCCATTCCATTCCATTCCATTTGGGTTGATTCCATTCCTTTCCTTTCCATTCCATTTCATTCCATGACATTCCACGCAATTCTATTGCATTCGGGTTGATTCCAATCCATTCCATTACATTACATATGACTTGATTCCATTCCATTCCATTCCATTCCATTCCATTCCATTCTTTTTGACTCCATTCCATTCCATTCCATTCCATTCGGGTTGATTCCACTCCATTCAATTCCATTCCACACCATTCCATTCCTTTTGATTCCATTCTCGTTGATGCCATTCCATTCCATTCCATTCCTTTTGAGTTATTTCCATTCCATTCCATCCAATTCCACTCGGGTTGATTCTAATATATTACATTCGGGTTGAATCTATTCCATTCCATTCCATTACATTGGGGTTTATTCCATTCCATTCCGTTCCATTCCATTCCATTCCATTCCATTCCATTTGGATTGATTCCATTCCATTCCATTCTATTCCATTCCATTCCATTCCATTCAATTCAATTCCATTGAGGTTACTTCCATTCCATTCCATTCCATTATTCCATTCCGGTTGATTCCATTCCATTCCATTCCTTTCCATTCGGGTTGACTCCATTCCATTCCATTCCATTCCATTCCTTTCCATTCCATTGGGATTGATTCCATTCCTTTCCATTCCATTCCATTCCTTTCCATTCCATTGCATTCGGGTTGAATCCATTCAATTCCATTCCATTCCATTTGGGTTGATACCATTCCATTCCATTCCATTCCATTCCATTCGGATTGATTCCATTCCATTCCATTCCATTCCATTCCATTCCATTCCATTCCATTCCATTCGTGTTACATCCATTCCATTCCAATCCATTCCATTCCATTCCATTCCGGTTGATTCCATTCCATTCCATTCCTTTCCATTCGGGTTGACTCCATTCCATTCCATTCCATTCCATTCCTTTCCATTCCATTGGGATTGATTCCATTCCATTCCATTCCATTCCATTCCATTCCATTCCATTCCATTCCTTTCCATTCCATTCCATTCGGCTTGACTCCATTCCATTCCATTCCATTCCATTCCATTCGTTTTGATTCTGTTCCATTCCATTCCGTTCCATTCCATTCGTTTTGATTCCATTCCATTACATTCCATTCCATACGGGTTCATTCCATTCCATTCAATTCCATTCCACTCCATTCCATTCCATTCGATTACATTCTCGTTGATTCCTTTCCAATCCATTCCATTCCATTCGGGTTATCTCAATTCCATTCCATTCAATTCCACTCGGGTTGATTACATCATATTCCATTCGGGTTGATTCCATTCCATTCCATTCCATTCCATTCGGGTTGATTCCATTCCATTCCATTCCATTCCTTTCCATTCCATTCGGAATGATTCCATTCCATTCCATTCCGTTCCATTCCACTCGGGTTGACTCCATTCGATTCCATTCCGTTCCATTACATTCCATTCCATTCGGGTTGATTCCAATCCATTCCATTCCATTCCATTCCGTTCGTGTTACATCCATTCCATTCCATTCCATTCCATTCCATTCCATTTGGGTTGATTCCATTCCATTCCATTCCATTCCTTTCCATTCGGGTTGATTCCATTCCATTCCATTCCATTCCATTCCATTCCATTCCATTCCATTCCTTTCCATTCCATTCCATTCCATTCGGATTGATTCCATTCCATTCCATTCCATTCCATTCCATTCCATTCCTTTCCATCCATTTCATTCGGGTTGATTCAATTCCATTCCATTCCACTCGTGTTGATTACATTCCACTCCATTCCATTGAATTCCATTTCGTTCCATTCCATTTCCGTTGATTGCATTCCATTCCATTCCATTCCATTCGGGTTGATTCCATTCCATTCCATTCCATTCCATTCCACTCCATTCGGGTTGATTCCATTCCATTCCTTTCCATTCCTTTCCATTAAATTCCATTCGTGTTGATTCCATTCCATTCCATTCCATTTGGGTTGATTCCATTCCATTCCATTCCATTTCATTCCATGCCATTCCATTCCATTCTATTCCATTCGGGGTGATTCCATTCCATTGCACTCCATTACATATGACTTGATTCCATTCCATTCCATTCCATTCCATTCGTCTTTATTCCATTCCATTACATTCCATGCCATTCGGGTTGATTCCATTCCATTCCATTCCTTTCCATTCGGGTTGACACCATTCCAATCCATTCCATTCCATTCATTTCCATTCCATTCGGATTGATTCCATTCCATTCCATTCCATTCCTTTCCATTCCATTCCATTCGGGTTGATTCCATTCCATTCCATTCCATTGGTTTTGATTCCATTCCATTCCATTCCATTCCATTCCATTCCATTGCATTCCATTCGGGTTGATTCCATTCCATTCCATTCCATTCCATTCCATTCGGGTTGATTCCATTCCATTCCATTCTATTGCATTCGGATTGATTCCATTCCATTCCATTCCATTCCTTTCCATTACATATGACTTGATTCCATTCCATTCCATTCCTTTCCATTCGGGTTGACACCATTCCAATCCATTCCATTCCATTCATTTCCATTCCATTCGGATTGATTCCATTCCATTCCATTCCATTCCTTTCCATTCCATTCCATTCGGGTTGATTCCATTCCATTCCATTCCATTGGTTTTGATTCCATTCCATTCCATTCCATTCCATTCCATTCCATTCCATTCCATTCCATTGCATTGCATTCGGGTTGATTCCATTCCATTCCATTCCATTCCATTCCATTCCATTCCATTCGGGTTGATTCCATTCCATTCCATTCTATTGCATTCGGATTGATTCCATTCCATTCCATTCCATTCCTTTCCATTACATATAACTTGATTCCATTCCATTCCATTCCATTCCATTCCTTTCCATTCAGGTTGATTCCATTCCAATCAATTGCATTCCATTCCATTCCATTCGGGTTGATTCCATTCCATTCCATTCCATTCCATTCCATTCCATTCCATTCCATTCCATTCGGTTTTATTCCATTCCATTCCATTCCATTCCATTCCATTCCATTCCATTTCATTCCATTCCATTCCATTCGGTATGATTCCATTCCATTCCATTCCATTAGGCTTGATTCCATTCCATTCCATTCCATTCCATTCCATTCGATTTGTTTCCGTTCCATTCCATTCCATTCCATTCGTTTTGATTCCATTCCATTCCATTCCATTCCATTCCATTCGGGTTGATTCCATTCCATTCAATTCCATTCCACTCCATTCCTTTCCATTCGATTCCATTCTCGTTGATTCCATTCCAATCCATTCCATTCCATTTGGGTTATTTCAATTCCATTCCATTCAATTCCACTCGGGTTGATTACATTATATTCCATTCAGGTTGATTCCATTCCATTCCATTCCATTCCATTTGGGTTGATTCCATTCCATTCCATTCCATTTCATTCCATGCCATTCCATTCCATTCTATTCCATTCGGGGTGATTCCATTCCATTGCACTCCATTACATATGACTTGATTCCATTCCATTCCATTCCATTCCTTTCGGCTTTATTCCATTCCATTCCATTCCATTCCATTCCATTCCATTCCATTCCATTGCATTCCATTCGGGTTGATTCCATTCCATTCCATTCCATTCCATTCCATTCGGGTTGATTCCATTCCATTCCATTCTATTGCATTCGGATTGATTCCATTCCATTCCATTCCATTCCATTCCTTTCCATTACATATGACTTGATTCCATTCCATTCCATTCCATTCCATTCCTTTCCATTCAGGTTGATTCCATTCCAATCAATTGCATTCCATTCCATTCCATTCGGGTTGATTCCATTCCATTCCATTCCATTCCATTCCATTCCATTCCATTCCATTCCATTTCATTCCATTCCATTCCATTCTGTATGATTCCATTCCATTCCATTCCATTAGGCTTGATTCCATTCCATTCCATTCCATTCCTTTCCATTCCATTGGGATTGATTCCATTCCTTTCCATTCCATTCCATTCCTTTCCATTCCATTCCATTCGGGTTGAATCCATTCAATTCCATTCCATTCCATTTGGGTTGATACCATTCCATTCCATTCCATTCCATTCCATTCCATTCCATTCCATTCCATTCGGATTTATTCCATTCCATTCCATTCCATTCCATTCCATTCCATTCCATTCCATTCCATTCGTGTTACATCCATTCCATTCCATTCCATTCCATTCCATTCCGGTTGATTCCATTCCATTCCATTCCTTTCCATTCGGGTTGACTCCATTCCATTCCATTCCATTCCATTCCTTTCCATTCCATTGGGATTGATTCCATTCCATTCCATTCCATTCCATTCCATTCCATTCCTTTCCAATCCATTCCATTCGGCTTGACTCCATTCCATTCCATTCCATTCCATTCCATTCGTTTTGATTCTGTTCCATTCCATTCCATTCCATTCCATTCGTTTTGATTCCATTCCATTACATTCCATTCCATACGGGTTCATTCCATTCCATTCAATTCCATTCCACTCCATTCCATTCCATTCGATTACATTCTCGTTGATTCCTTTCCAATCCATTCCATTCCATTCGGGTTTTCTCAATTCCATTCCATTCAATTCCACTCGGGTTGATTACATCATATTCCATTCGGGTTGATTCCATTCCATTCCATTCCATTCCATTCCATTCGGGTTGATTCCATTCCATTCCATTCCATTCCATTCCATTCCTTTCCATTCCATTCGGAATGATTCCATTCCGTTCCATTCCGTTCCATTCCACTCGGGTTGACTCCATTCGATTCCATTCCGTTCCATTACATTCCATTCCATTCGGGTTGATTCCAATCCATTCCATTATATTCCATTCCGTTCGTGTTACATCCATTCCATTCCATTCCATTCCATTCCATTCCATTTGGGTTGATTCCATTCCATTCCATTCCTTTCCATTCGGGTTGATTCCATTCCATTCCATTCCATTCCATTCCATTCCTTTCCATTCCATTCCATTCCATTCGGATTGATTCCATTCCATTCCATTCCATTCCACTCCATTCCTTTCCATCCATTTCATTCGGGTTGATTCAATTCCATTCCATTCCATTCGTGTTGATTACATTCCACTCCATTCCATTGAATTCCATTTCATTCCATTCCATTCCCGTTGATTCCATTCCATTCCATTCCATTCCATTCGGGTTGATTCCATTCCATTCCATTCCATTCCATTCCACTCCATTCGGGTTGATTCCATTCCATTCCTTTCCATTCCTTTCCATTAAATTCCATTCGTGTTGATTCCATTCCATTCCATTCCATTTGGGTTGATTCCATTCCATTCCATTCCATTTCATTCCAGGCCATTCCATTCCATTCTATTCCATTCGGGTTGATTCCATTCCATTGCACTCCATTACATATGACTTGATTCCATTCCATTCCATTCCATTCCATTCGGCTTTATTCCATTCCATTACATTCCATTCCATTCGGGTTGATTCCATTCCATTCCATTCCTTTCCATTCGGGTTGACACCATTCCAATCCATTCCATTCCATTCATTTCCATTCCATTCGGATTGATTCCATTCCATTCCATTCCATTCCTTTCCATTCCATTCCATTCGGGTTGATTCCATTCCATTCCATTCCATTGGTTTTGATTCCATTCCATTCCATTCCATTCCATTCCATTCCATTCCATTCCATTCCATTGCATTCCATTCGGGTTGATTCCTTTCCATTCCATTCCATTCCATTCCATTCCATTCCATTCCATTCGGGTTGATTCCATTCCATTCCATTCTATTGCATTCGGATTGATTCCATTCCATTCAATTCCATTCCTTTCCATTACATATAACTTGATTCCATTCCATTCCATTCCATTCCATTCCTTTCCATTCAGGTTGATTCCATTCCAATCAATTGCATTCCATTCCATTCCATTCGGGTTGATTCCATTCCATTCCATTCCATTCCATTCCATTCCATTCCATTTCATTCGGTTTTATTCCATTCCATTCCATTCCATTCCATTCCATTCCATTCCATTTCATTCCATTCCATTCCATTCCATTCGTTTTGATTCTGTTCCATTCCATTCCATTCCATTCCATTCGTTTTGATTCCATTCCATTACATTCCATTCCATACGGGTTCATTCCATTCCATTCAATTCCATTCCACTCCATTCCATTCCATTCGATTACATTCTCGTTGATTCCTTTCAATCCATTCCATTCCATTCGGGTTATCTCAATTCCATTCCATTGAATTCCACTCGGGTTGATTACATCATATTCCATTCGGGTTGATTCCATTCCATTCCATTCCATTCCATTCCATTCGGGTTGATTCCATTCCATTCCATTCCATTCCATTCCATTCCATTCCATTCGGAATGATTCCATTCCATTCCATTCCGTTCCATTCCACTCGGGTTGACTCCATTCGATTCCATTCCGTTCCATTACATTCCATTCCATTCGGGTTGATTCCAATCCATTCCATTCCATTCCATTGCGTTCGTGTTACATCCATTCCATTCCATTCCATTCCATTCCATTCCATTTGGGTTGATTCCATTCCATTCCATTCCTTTCCATTCGGGTTGATTCCATTCCATTCCATTCCATTCCATTCCATTCCTTTCCATTCCATTCCATTCCATTCGGATTGATTCCATTCCATTCCATTCCATTCCATTCCATTCCATTCCTTTCCATCCATTTCATTCGGGTTGATTCAATTCCATTCCATTCCATTCGTGTTGATTACATTCCACTCCATTCCATTGAATTCCATTTCACTCCATTCCATTCCCGTTGATTCCATTCCATTCCATTCCATTCCATTCCATTCGGGTTGATTCCATTCCATTCCATTCCATTCCATTCCACTCCATTCGGGTTGATTCCATTCCATTCCTTTCCATTCCTTTCCATTAAATTCCATTCGTGTTGATTCCATTCCATTCCATTCCATTTGCGTTGATTCCATTCCATTCCATTCCATTTCATTCCATGCCATTCCATTCCATTCTATTCCATTCGGGGTGATTCCATTCCATTGCACTCCATTACATATGACTTGATTCCATTCCATTCCATTCCATTCCATTCGGCTTTATTCCATTCCATTACATTCCATTCCATTCGGGTTGATTCCATTCCATTCCATTCCTTTCCATTCGGGTTGACACCATTCCAATCCATTCCATTCCATTCATTTCCATTCCATTCGGATTGATTCCATTCCATTCCATTCCATTCCTTTCCATTCCATTCCATTCGGGTTGATTCCATTCCATTCCATTCCATTGGTTTTGATTCCATTCCATTCCATTCCATTCCATTCCATTCCATTGCATTCCATTCGGGTTGATTCCATTCCATTCCATTCCATTCCATTCCATTCCATTCGGGTTGATTCCATTCCATTCCATTCTATTGCATTCGGATTGATTCCATTCCATTCCATTCCATTCCTTTCCATTACATATGACTTGATTCCATTCCATTCCATTCCATTCCATTCCTTTCCATTCAGGTTGATTCCATTCCAATCAATTGCATTCCATTCCATTCCATTCGGGTTGATTCCATTCCATTCCATTCCATTCCATTCCATTCCATTTCATTCCATTCCATTCCATTCGGTATGATTCCATTCCATTCCATTCCATTAGGCTTGATTCCATTCCATTCCATTCCATTCCTTTCCATTCCATTGGGATTGATTCCATTCCTTTCCATTCCATTCCATTCCTTTCCATTCCATTCCATTCGGGTTGAATCCATTCAATTCCATTCCATTCCATTTGGGTTGATACCATTCCTTTCCATTCCATTCCATTCCATTCCATTCCATTCCATTCGGATTTATTCCATTCCATTCCATTCCATTCGTGTTACATCCATTCCATTCCATTCCATTCCATTCCATTCCATTCGTGTTACATCCATTCCATTCCATTCCATTCCATTCCATTCCATTCGTGTTACATCCATTCCATTCCATTCCATTCCATTCCATTCCGGTTGATTCCATTCCATTCCATTCCTTTCCATTCGGGTTGACTCCATTCCATTCCATTCCATTCCATTCCTTTCCATTCCATTGGGATTGATTCCATTCCATTCCATTCCATTCCATTCCATTCCATTCCATTCCTTTCCAATCCATTCCATTCGGCTTGACTCCATTCCATTCCATTCCATTCCATTCCATTCGTTTTGATTCTGTTCCATTCCATTCCATTCCATTCCATTCGTTTTGATTCCATTCCATTACATTCCATTCCATACGGGTTCATTCCATTCCATTCAATTCCATTCCACTCCATTCAATTCCATTCCACTCCATTCCATTCCATTCGATTACATTCTCGTTGATTCCTTTCCAATCCATTGCATTCCATTCGGGTTATCTCAATTCCATTCCATTCAATTCCACTCGGGTTGATTACATCATATTCCATTCGGGTTGATTCCATTCCATTCCATTCCATTCCATTCGGGTTGATTCCATTCCATTCCATTCCATTCCATTCCATTCCATTCCTTTCCATTCCATTCGGAATGATTCCATTCCGTTCCATTCCGTTCCATTCCACTCGGGTTGACTCCATTCGATTCCATTCCGTTCCATTACATTCCATTCCATTCGGGTTGATTCCAATCCATTCCATTCCATTCCATTCCGTTCGTGTTACATCCATTCCATTCCATTCCATTCCATTCCATTCCATTCCATTTGGGTTGATTCCATTCCATTCCATTCCTTTCCATTCGGGTTGATTCCATTCCATTCCATTCCATTCCATTCCATTCCATTCCATTCCTTTCCATTCCATTCCATTCCTTTCCATCCATTTCATTCGGGTTGATTCAATTCCATTCCATTCCATTCGTGTTGATTACATTCCACTCCATTCCATTGAATTCCATTTCATTCCATTCCATTCCCGTTGATTCCATTCCATTCCATTCCATTCCATTCGGGTTGATTCCACTCCATTCAATTCCATTCCACACCATTCCATTCCTTTTGATTCCATTCTCGTTGATGCCATTCCATTCCATTCCATTCCTTTTGAGTTATTTCCATTCCATTCCATCCAATTCCACTCGGGTTGATTCTAATATATTACATTCGGGTTGAATCTATTCCATTCCATTCCATTCCATTGGGGTTTATTCCATTCCATTCCGTTCCATTCCATTCCATTCCATTCCATTCCATTTGGATTGATTCCATTCCATTCCATTCTATTCCATTCCATTCCATTCCATTCAATTCAATTCCATTGAGGTTACTTCCATTCAATTCCATTCCATTATTCCATTCCGGTTGATTCCATTCCATTCCATTCCTTTCCATTCGGGTTGACTCCATTCCATTCCATTCCATTCCATTCCTTTCCATTCCATTGGGATTGATTCCATTCCTTTCCATTCCATTCCATTCCTTTCCATTCCATTCCATTCGGGTTGAATCCATTCAATTCCATTCCATTCCATTTGGGTTGATACCATTCCATTCCATTCCATTCCATTCCATTCCATTCGGATTGATTCCATTCCATTCCATTCCATTCCATTCCATTCCATTCCATTCCATTCCATTCCATTCGTGTTACATCCATTCCATTCCATTCCATTCCATTCCATTCCATTCCGGTTGATTCCATTCCATTCCATTCCTTTCCATTCGGGTTGACTCCATTCCATTCCATTCCATTCCATTCCTTTCCATTCCATTGGGATTGATTCCATTCCATTCCATTCCATTCCATTCCATTCCATTCCATTCCATTCCTTTCCATTCCATTCCATTCGGCTTGACTCCATTCCATTCCATTCCATTCCATTCCATTCGTTTTGATTCTGTTCCATTCCATTCCATTCCATTCCATTCGTTTTGATTCCATTCCATTACATTCCATTCCATACGGGTTCATTCCATTCCATTCAATTCCATTCCACTCCATTCCATTCCATTCGATTACATTCTCGTTGATTCCTTTCCAATCCATTCCATTCCATTCGGGTTATCTCAATTCCATTCCATTCAATTCCACTCGGGTTGATTACATCATATTCCATTCGGGTTGATTCCATTCCATTCCATTCCATTCCATTCGGGTTGATTCCATTCCATTCCATTCCATTCCATTCCATTCCTTTCCATTCCATTCGGAATGATTCCATTCCATTCCATTCCGTTCCATTCCACTCGGGTTGACTCCATTCGATTCCATTCCGTTCCATTACATTCCATTCCATTCGGGTTGATTCCAATCCATTCCATTCCATTCCATTCCGTTCGTGTTACATCCATTCCATTCCATTCCATTCCATTCCATTCCATTTGGGTTGATTCCATTCCATTCCATTCCTTTCCATTCGGGTTGATTCCATTCCATTCCATTCCATTCCATTCCATTCCATTCCTTTCCATTCCATTCCATTCCATTCGGATTGATTCCATTCCATTCCATTCCATTCCATTCCATTCCATTCCTTTCCATCCATTTCATTCGGGTTGATTCAATTCCATTCCATTCCACTCGTGTTGATTACATTCCACTCCATTCCATTGAATTCCATTTCGTTCCATTCCATTCCCGTTGATTCCATTCCATTCCATTCCACTCCATTCGGGTTGATTCCATTCCATTCCATTCCATTCCATTCCACTCCATTCGGGTTGATTCCATTCCATTCCTTTCCATTCCTTTCCATTAAATTCCATTCGTGTTGATTCCATTCCATTCCATTCCATTTGGGTTGATTCCATTCCATTCCATTCCATTTCATTCCATGCCATTCCATTCCATTCTATTCCATTCGGGGTGATTCCATTCCATTGCACTCCATTACATATGACTTGATTCCATTCCATTCCATTCCATTCCATTCGTCTTTATTCCATTCCATTACATTCCATGCCATTCGGGTTGATTCCATTCCATTCCATTCCTTTCCATTCGGGTTGACACCATTCCAATCCATTCCATTCCATTCATTTCCATTCCATTCGGATTGATTCCATTCCATTCCATTCCATTCCTTTCCATTCCATTCCATTCGGGTTGATTCCATTCCATTCCATTCCATTGGTTTTGATTCCATTCCATTCCATTCCATTCCATTCCATTCCATTGCATTCCATTCGGGTTGATTCCATTCCATTCCATTCCATTCCATTCCATTCGGGTTGATTCCATTCCATTCCATTCTATTGCATTCGGATTGATTCCATTCCATTCCATTCCATTCCTTTCCATTACATATGACTTGATTCCATTCCATTCCATTCCATTCCATTCCTTTCCATTCAGGTTGATTCCATTCCAATCAATTGCATTCCATTCCATTCCATTCGGGTTGATTCCATTCCATTCCATTCCATTCCATTCCATTCCATTTCATTCCATTCCATTCCATTCGGTATGATTCCATTCCATTCCATTCCATTAGGCTTGATTCCGTTCCATTCCATTCCATTCCTTTCCATTCCATTGGGATTGATTCCATTCCTTTCCATTCCATTCCATTCCTTTCCATTCCATTCCATTCGGGTTGAATCCATTCAATTCCATTCCATTCCATTTGGGTTGATACCATTCCATTCCATTCCATTCCATTCCATTCCATTCGGATTTATTCCATTCCATTCCATTCCATTCCATTCCATTCCATTCCATTCCATTCCATTCCATTCGTGTTACATCCATTCCATTCCATTCCATTCCATTCCATTCCGGTTGATTCCATTCCATTCCATTCCTTTCCATTCGGGTTGACTCCATTCCATTCCATTCCATTCCATTCCTTTCCATTCCATTGGGATTGATTCCATTCCATTCCATTCCATTCCATTCCATTCCATTCCATTCCATTCCTTTCCAATCCATTCCATTCGGCTTGACTCCATTCCATTCCATTCCATTCTATTCAATTCGTTTTGATTCTGTTCCATTCCATTCCATTCCATTCCATTGGATTTGATTCCATTCCATTCCATTCCATTCCATTCCATGCCATTCCATTCCATTGCATTCCATTCGGGTTGATTCCATTCCATTCCATTCCATTCCATTCCATTCCATTCCATTCGGGTTGATTCCATTCCATTCCATTCTATTGCATTCGGATTGATTCCATTCCATTCCATTCCATTCCTTTCCATTACATATAACTTGATTCCATTCCATTCCATTCCATTCCATTCCTTTCCATTCAGGTTGATTCCATTCCAATCAATTGCATTCCATTCCATTCCATTCGGGTTGATTCCATTCCATTCCATTCCATTCCATTCCATTCCATTCCATTCCATTCCATTTCATTCGGTTTTATTCCATTCCATTCCATTCCATTCCATTCCATTCCATTCCATTCCATTTCATTCCATTCCATTCCATTCGGTATGATTCCATTCCATTCCATTCCATTAGGCTTGATTCCATTCCATTCCATTCCATTCCATTCCATTCGATTTCTTTCCGTTCCATTCCATTCCATTCCATTCGTTTTGATTCCATTATATTCCATTCCATTCCATTCCATTCGTGTTGATTCCATTCCATTTAATTCTTTCCATTCCAATCCATTCCATTCCATTCCATTCGTGTTGCTTCCAGTCCATTCCATTCCATTCCATTCCATTCCATTCCATTCCATTCCATTTGGGTTGATTCCATTCCATTCCATTCCATTCCATTTCATTCCATGACATTCCCTGCCATTCTATTGCATTCGGGTTGATTCCATTCCATTCCATTCCATTCCATTCCATTACATATGGCTTGATTCCATTCCATTCCATTCCATTCCTTTCCATTCGGGTTGTTCTCATTGCATTCTATTGCATTCCATTCCATTCAATTCGGGTTGATTCCATTCCATTCCATTCCATTCCATACGGTTTTATTCCATTCCCTTCCATTCCATTCCATTCATCTTGATTCCATTCCATTCCGTTCCATTCCACTCCATTCCATTCGTTTTGATTCCATTCCATTCCATTCCATTCCATTCCATTCCATTCGTTTTGATTCCATTCCACTCCATTCCTTTCCATTCGTGTTGATTCCATTCCATTCCATTGCATTCCATTCCTTTCCATTCGGCTTGATTCCATTCCATTCCATTCCTTTTCATTCCATTCCTTTCGTTTTGATTCCATTCCATTACATTCCATTCCATTCGGGTTGATTCCATTCCACTGCATTCCATTCCATTCGGATTGATTCCGTTCCATTCCATTCCATTCCATTCCATTCGGTTCCATTCCTTTGCGGTTGACTCCATTCCATTCCATTCCATTCCATTCCATTCCATTCCATTCCATTCCATTCCATTCCATTCCATTCGGGTTGATTCCATTCCATTCCATTCCATTCCATTCCATTCGTGTTACATCCATTCCATTCCATTCCATTCCATTGCATTCCTTTCGGGGTGATTCTGTTCCATTCCATTCCATTCCATTCCATTCAATTCGGGTTGATTCCTGTCCATTCCATTCCATTCCATTCCATTCCATTCCATTCCATTCCATTCCATTCCATTCCAATCGGGTTGATTCCATTCCATTCCAATCCATTCCATTCGATTTGATTCCATTCCATCCCATTGTATTCCATTCCTTTCCATTCGTGTTGATTCCATTCCATTCCATTCCATCCCATCCCATCCCATTCCATTTGGGTTGATTTCTTTCCATTCCATTCCATTCCATTCCGTTCCATTCGATGCCATTCCATTCCATTCGTGTTGATTCCATTGCATTCCATACTATGCCTTTCGTGGTGGTACTACCCCATTCTATTCCATTTCATTCTATTCCGTTCCATTCCATTCGGCTTGATTCCATTCCAATCCATTCCATTCCATTCCATGCCGTTCCATTCCATTCGGGTTCATTCCATTCCATTCCATTCCATTCCATTGCATTCCAATCCATTCCATGCCATTCCTTTCGGGGTGATTCTATTCCATTGTATTCCATTTCATTCTATTCCATTCCATTCCATACGGATGGATTCCATTCCTTTCCAGTCCATTCCATTCCATTCCATTCCGTTCCATTCTTTTCGGGTTGACTCGATTCCATTCCATTCCATTCCATTCCGTTCCATTCCATTCCATTCGGGTTGATTCCATTCCATTCCATTCCATTCCATTCCATTCGTGTTACATCCATTCCATTCCATTCCATTCCATTCCATTCCATTCGGGTGATTCAATTCCATTCCATTCCTTTCCATTCGGGTTGAATCCATTCCATTCCATTCCATTACTTTCCAATCCATTCGGATTGATTCCATTCCATTCCATTCCATTCCATTCCATTCCATTCCATTCCATTCCATTCCATTACTTTCCAATCCATTCGGTTTGATTCCATTCCAGTCCATTCCATTCCATTCCATCCTATTCCATTCCATTCGGGTTGATTCCATTCCATTCCATTCCATTCCATTCCATTCCATTCCATTCCATTCGTGTTGCTTCCATTCCACTCAATTCCATTCCATTCCATTCCATTCCATTTGGGTTGATTCCATTCCATTCCTTTCCATTCCATTTCATTCCATGACATTCCACGCCATTCTATTGCATTCGGGTTGATTCCATTCCATTCCATTCCATTACATATGACTTGATTCCATTCCATTCCATTCCATTCCATTCCATTCCATTCCATTCTTTTTGACTCCATTCCATTCCATTCCATTCCATTCGGGTTGATTCCACTCCATTCAATTCCATTCCACTCCATTCCATTCCTTTTGATTCCATTCTCGTTGATGCCATTCCATTCCATTCCATTCCTTTGGAGTTATTTCCATTCAATTCCATTCAATTCCACTAGGGTTGATTCTAATATATTACATTCGGGTTGAATCTACTCCATTCCATTCCATTCCATTGGGGTTGATTCCATTCAATTCCGTTCCATTCCATTCCATTCCATTCCATTCCATTTGGATTGATTCCATTCCATTCCATTCCATTCAATTCCATTGAGGTTACTTCCATTCCATTCCATTCCATTATTCCATTCCGGTTGATTCCATTCCATTCCATTCCTTTCCATTCGGGTTCACTCCATTCCATTCCATTCCATTCCATTCCTTTCCATTCCATTGGGATTGATTCCATTCCTTTCCATTCCATTCCATTCCTTTCCATTCCATTCCATTCGGGTTGAATCCATTCAATTCCGTTCCATTCCATTTGTGTTGATACCATACCATTCCATTCCATTCCATTCCATTCCATTCCATTCCATTCCATTCCATTCGGGTTGATTCCATTCCATTACATTCCATTCCATTCCATTCGTGTTACATCCATTCCATTCCATTCCATTCCATTCCATTCGGGTTGATTCCATTCCATTCCATTCTATTGCATTCGGATTGATTCCATTCCATTCCATTCCATTCCTTTCCATTACATATGACTTGATTCCATTCCATTCCATTCCATTCCATTCCTTTCCATTCAGGTTGATTCCATTCCAATCAATTGCATTCCATTCCATTCCATTCGGGTTGATTCCATTCCATTCCATTCCATTCCATTCCATTCCATTTCATTCCATTCCATTCCATTCGGTATGATTCCATTCCATTCCATTCCATTAGGCTTGATTCCGTTCCATTCCATTCCATTCCTTTCCATTCCATTGGGATTGATTCCATTCCTTTCCATTCCATTCCATTCCTTTCCATTCCATTCCATTCGGGTTGAATCCATTCAATTCCATTCCATTCCATTTGGGTTGATACCATTCCATTCCATTCCATTCCATTCCATTCCATTCGGATTTATTCCATTCCATTCCATTCCATTCCATTCCATTCCATTCCATTCCATTCCATTCCATTCGTGTTACATCCATTCCATTCCATTCCATTCCATTCCATTCCGGTTGATTCCATTCCATTCCATTCCTTTCCATTCGGGTTGACTCCATTCCATTCCATTCCATTCCATTCCTTTCCATTCCATTGGGATTGATTCCATTCCATTCCATTCCATTCCATTCCATTCCATTCCATTCCATTCCTTTCCAATCCATTCCATTCGGCTTGACTCCATTCCATTCCATTCCATTCTATTCAATTCGTTTTGATTCTGTTCCATTCCATTCCATTCCATTCCATTGGTTTTGATTCCATTCCATTCCATTCCATTCCATTCCATGCCATTCCATTCCATTGCATTCCATTCGGGTTGATTCCATTCCATTCCATTCCATTCCATTCCATTCCATTCCATTCGGGTTGATTCCATTCCATTCCATTCTATTGCATTCGGATTGATTCCATTCCATTCCATTCCATTCCTTTCCATTACATATAACTTGATTCCATTCCATTCCATTCCATTCCATTCCTTTCCATTCAGGTTGATTCCATTCCAATCAATTGCATTCCATTCCATTCCATTCGGGTTGATTCCATTCCATTCCATTCCATTCCATTCCATTCCATTCCATTCCATTCCATTTCATTCGGTTTTATTCCATTCCATTCCATTCCATTCCATTCCATTCCATTCCATTCCATTTCATTCCATTCCATTCCATTCGGTATGATTCCATTCCATTCCATTCCATTAGGCTTGATTCCATTCCATTCCATTCCATTCCATTCCATTCGATTTCTTTCCGTTCCATTCCATTCCATTCCATTCGTTTTGATTCCATTATATTCCATTCCATTCCATTCCATTCGTGTTGATTCCATTCCATTTAATTCTTTCCATTCCAATCCATTCCATTCCATTCCATTCGTGTTGCTTCCAGTCCATTCCATTCCATTCCATTCCATTCCATTCCATTCCATTCCATTTGGGTTGATTCCATTCCATTCCATTCCATTCCATTTCATTCCATGACATTCCCTGCCATTCTATTGCATTCGGGTTGATTCCATTCCATTCCATTCCATTCCATTCCATTACATATGGCTTGATTCCATTCCATTCCATTCCATTCCTTTCCATTCGGGTTGTTCTCATTGCATTCTATTGCATTCCATTCCATTCAATTCGGGTTGATTCCATTCCATTCCATTCCATTCCATACGGTTTTATTCCATTCCCTTCCATTCCATTCCATTCATCTTGATTCCATTCCATTCCGTTCCATTCCACTCCATTCCATTCGTTTTGATTCCATTCCATTCCATTCCATTCCATTCCATTCCATTCGTTTTGATTCCATTCCACTCCATTCCTTTCCATTCGTGTTGATTCCATTCCATTCCATTGCATTCCATTCCTTTCCATTCGGCTTGATTCCATTCCATTCCATTCCTTTTCATTCCATTCCTTTCGTTTTGATTCCATTCCATTACATTCCATTCCATTCGGGTTGATTCCATTCCACTGCATTCCATTCCATTCGGATTGATTCCGTTCCATTCCATTCCATTCCATTCCATTCGGTTCCATTCCTTTGCGGTTGACTCCATTCCATTCCATTCCATTCCATTCCATTCCATTCCATTCCATTCCATTCCATTCCATTCCATTCGGGTTGATTCCATTCCATTCCATTCCATTCCATTCCATTCGTGTTACATCCATTCCATTCCATTCCATTCCATTGCATTCCTTTCGGGGTGATTCTGTTCCATTCCATTCCATTCCATTCCATTCAATTCGGGTTGATTCCTGTCCATTCCATTCCATTCCATTCCATTCCATTCCATTCCATTCCATTCCATTCCATTCCAATCGGGTTGATTCCATTCCATTCCAATCCATTCCATTCGATTTGATTCCATTCCATCCCATTGTATTCCATTCCTTTCCATTCGTGTTGATTCCATTCCATTCCATTCCATCCCATCCCATCCCATTCCATTTGGGTTGATTTCTTTCCATTCCATTCCATTCCATTCCGTTCCATTCGATGCCATTCCATTCCATTCGTGTTGATTCCATTGCATTCCATACTATGCCTTTCGTGGTGGTACTACCCCATTCTATTCCATTTCATTCTATTCCGTTCCATTCCATTCGGCTTGATTCCATTCCAATCCATTCCATTCCATTCCATGCCGTTCCATTCCATTCGGGTTCATTCCATTCCATTCCATTCCATTCCATTGCATTCCAATCCATTCCATGCCATTCCTTTCGGGGTGATTCTATTCCATTGTATTCCATTTCATTCTATTCCATTCCATTCCATACGGATGGATTCCATTCCTTTCCAGTCCATTCCATTCCATTCCATTCCGTTCCATTCTTTTCGGGTTGACTCGATTCCATTCCATTCCATTCCATTCCGTTCCATTCCATTCCATTCGGGTTGATTCCATTCCATTCCATTCCATTCCATTCCATTCGTGTTACATCCATTCCATTCCATTCCATTCCATTCCATTCCATTCGGGTGATTCAATTCCATTCCATTCCTTTCCATTCGGGTTGAATCCATTCCATTCCATTCCATTACTTTCCAATCCATTCGGATTGATTCCATTCCATTCCATTCCATTCCATTCCATTCCATTCCATTCCATTCCATTCCATTACTTTCCAATCCATTCGGTTTGATTCCATTCCAGTCCATTCCATTCCATTCCATCCTATTCCATTCCATTCGGGTTGATTCCATTCCATTCCATTCCATTCCATTCCATTCCATTACATTCCATTCGTGTTGCTTCCATTCCACTCAATTCCATTCCATTCCATTCCATTCCATTTGGGTTGATTCCATTCCATTCCTTTCCATTCCATTTCATTCCATGACATTCCACGCCATTCTATTGCATTCGGGTTGATTCCATTCCATTCCATTCCATTACATATGACTTGATTCCATTCCATTCCATTCCATTCCATTCCATTCCATTCCATTCTTTTTGACTCCATTCCATTCCATTCCATTCCATTCGGGTTGATTCCACTCCATTCAATTCCATTCCACTCCATTCCATTCCTTTTGATTCCATTCTCGTTGATGCCATTCCATTCCATTCCATTCCTTTGGAGTTATTTCCATTCAATTCCATTCAATTCCACTAGGGTTGATTCTAATATATTACATTCGGGTTGAATCTACTCCATTCCATTCCATTCCATTGGGGTTGATTCCATTCAATTCCGTTCCATTCCATTCCATTCCATTCCATTCCATTTGGATTGATTCCATTCCATTCCATTCCATTCAATTCCATTGAGGTTACTTCCATTCCATTCCATTCCATTATTCCATTCCGGTTGATTCCATTCCATTCCATTCCTTTCCATTCGGGTTCACTCCATTCCATTCCATTCCATTCCATTCCTTTCCATTCCATTGGGATTGATTCCATTCCTTTCCATTCCATTCCATTCCTTTCCATTCCATTCCATTCGGGTTGAATCCATTCAATTCCGTTCCATTCCATTTGTGTTGATACCATACCATTCCATTCCATTCCATTCCATTCCATTCCATTCCATTCCATTCCATTCGGGTTGATTCCATTCCATTACATTCCATTCCATTCCATTCGTGTTACATCCATTCCATTCCATTCCATTCCATTCCATTCCATTCCATTCGGGTTGATTCCAAATCATTCCATTCCATTGCGTTCCATTCCATTCCACTCCATTCCTTTCGGGGTGATTCTGTTCCATTCCATTCCATTCCATTCCATTCAATTCGGGTTGATTCCTATCCATTCCATTCCATTCCATTCCATTCCATTCCATTCCATTCCATTCCATTCAATTCTAATCGGGTTGATTCCATTCCATTCCAATCCATTCCATTCGATTTGATTCCATTCCATCCCATTGTATTCCATTATTTCCATTCGTGTTGATTCCATTCCATTCCATTCCATCCCATCCCATCCCATTCCATTTGGGTTGATTTCTTTCCATTCCATTCCATTCCATTCCGTTCCAATCGATGCCATTCCATTCCATTCGGGTTGATTCCATTCCATTCCATACTAGGCCTTTCGTGGTGGTACTACCCCATTCTATTCCATTTCATTCTATTCCGTTCCATTCCATTCGGCTTGATTCCATTCCAATCCATTCCATTCCATTCCATGCCGTTCCATTCCATTCGGGTTCATTCCATTCCATTCCATTCCATTCCATTGCATTCCAATCCATTCCATGCCATTCCTTTCGGGGTGATTCTATTCCATTGTATTCCATTTCATTCTATTCCATTCCATTCCATTCGGATGGATTCCATTCCTTTCCAGTCCATTCCATTCCATTCCTTTCCGTTCCATTCCTTTCGGGTTGACTCGATTCCATTTCATTCCATTCCATTCCGTTCCATTCCATTCCATTCGGGTTGATTCCATTCCATTCCATTCCATTCCATTCCATTCCATTCCATTCCATTCCATTCCATTCCATTCGTGTTACATCCATTCCATTCCATTCCATTCCATTCCATTCCATTCGGGTGATTCAAATCCATTCCATTCCTTTCCATTCGGGTTGACTCCTTTCCATTCCATTCCATTACTTTCCAATCCATTCGGATTGATTCCATTCCATTCCATTCCATTCCATTCCATTACTTTCCAATCCATTCGGTTTGACTCCATTCCATTCCATTCCATTCCATTCCATTCTAATCCATTCCATTCGTGTTGATTCCATTCCATTCCATTCCATTCCATTCCATTCCATTCGTGTTGCTTCCATTCCACTCAATTCCATTCCATTCCATTCCATTCCATTCCATTGCATTCCATTTGGGTTGATTCCATTCCTTTCCTTTCCATTCCATTTCATTCCATGACATTCCACGCAATTCTATTGCATTCGGGTTGATTCCATTCCATTCCATTACATTACATATGACTTGATTCCATTCCATTCCATTCCATTCCATTCCATTCCATTCCATTCCATTCTTTTTGACTCCATTCCATTCCATTCCATTCCATTCGGGTTGATTCCACTCCATTCAATTCCATTCCACACCATTCCATTCCTTTTGATTCCATTCTCGTTGATGCCATTCCATTCCATTCCATTCCTTTTGAGTTATTTCCATTCCATTCCATCCAATTCCACTCGGGTTGATTCTAATATATTACATTCGGGTTGAATCTATTCCATTCCATTCCATTCCATTGGGGTTTATTCCATTCCATTCCGTTCCATTCCATTCCATTCCATTCCATTCCATTTGGATTGATTCCACTCCATTCCATTCTATTCCATTCCATTCCATTCCATTCCATTCAATTCCATTGAGGTTACTTCCATTCCATTCCATTCCATTATTCCATTCCGGTTGATTCCATTCCATTCCATTCCTTTCCATTCGGGTTGACTCCATTCCATTCCATTCCATTCCATTCCTTTCCATTCCATTGGGATTGATTCCATTCCTTTCCATTCCATTCCATTCCTTTCCATTCCATTCCATTCGGGTTGAATCCATTCAATTCCATTCCATTCCATTTGGGTTGATACCATTCCATTCCATTCCATTCCATTCCATTCGGATTGATTCCATTCCATTCCATTCCATTCCATTCCATTCCATTCCATTCCATTCCATTCGTGTTACATCCATTCCATTCCAATCCATTCCATTCCATTCCATTCCGGTTGATTCCATTCCATTCCATTCCTTTCCATTCGGGTTGACTCCATTCCATTCCATTCCATTCCATTCCTTTCCATTCCATTGGGATTGATTCCATTCCATTCCATTCCATTCCATTCCATTCCATTCCATTCCATTCCATTCCTTTCCATTCCATTCCATTCGGCTTGACTCCATTCCATTCCATTCCATTCCATTCCATTCGTTTTGATTCTGTTCCATTCCATTCCGTTCCATTCCATTCGTTTTGATTCCATTCCATTACATTCCATTCCATACGGGTTCATTCCATTCCATTCAATTCCATTCCACTCCATTCCATTCCATTCGATTACATTCTCGTTGATTCCTTTCCAATCCATTCCATTCCATTCGGGTTATCTCAATTCCATTCCATTCAATTCCACTCGGGTTGATTACATCATATTCCATTCGGGTTGATTCCATTCCATTCCATTCCATTCCATTCGGGTTGATTCCATTCCATTCCATTCCATTCCATTCCATTCCTTTCCATTCCATTCGGAATGATTCCATTCCATTCCATTCCGTTCCATTCCACTCGGGTTGACTCCATTCGATTCCATTCCGTTCCATTACATTCCATTCCATTCGGGTTGATTCCAATCCATTCCATTCCATTCCATTCCGTTCGTGTTACATCCATTCCATTCCATTCCATTCCATTCCATTCCATTTGGGTTGATTCCATTCCATTCCATTCCTTTCCATTCGGGTTGATTCCATTCCATTCCATTCCATTCCATTCCATTCCATTCCATTCCATTCCATTCCTTTCCATTCCATTCCATTCCATTCGGATTGATTCCATTCCATTCCATTCCATTCCATTCCATTCCATTCCTTTCCATCCATTTCATTCGGGTTGATTCAATTCCATTCCATTCCACTCGTGTTGATTACATTCCACTCCATTCCATTGAATTCCATTTCGTTCCATTCCATTCCCGTTGATTGCATTCCATTCCATTCCATTCCATTCGGGTTGATTCCATTCCATTCCATTCCATTCCATTCCACTCCATTCGGGTTGATTCCATTCCATTCCTTTCCATTCCTTTCCATTAAATTCCATTCGTGTTGATTCCATTCCATTCCATTCCATTTGGGTTGATTCCATTCCATTCCATTCCATTTCATTCCATGCCATTCCATTCCATTCTATTCCATTCGGGTTGATTCCATTCCATTGCACTCCATTACATATGACTTGATTCCATTCCATTCCATTCCATTCCATTCGTCTTTATTCCATTCCATTACATTCCATGCCATTCGGGTTGATTCCATTCCATTCCATTCCTTTCCATTCGGGTTGACACCATTCCAATCCATTCCATTCCATTCATTTCCATTCCATTCGGATTGATTCCATTCCATTCCATTCCATTCCTTTCCATTCCATTCCATTCGGGTTGATTCCATTCCATTCCATTCCATTGGTTTTGATTCCATTCCATTCCATTCCATTCCATTCCATTCCATTGCATTCCATTCGGGTTGATTCCATTCCATTCCATTCCATTCCATTCCATTCGGGTTGATTCCATTCCATTCCATTCTATTGCATTCGGATTGATTCCATTCCATTCCATTCCATTCCTTTCCATTACATATGACTTGATTCCATTCCATTCCATTCCTTTCCATTCGGGTTGACACCATTCCAATCCATTCCATTCCATTCATTTCCATTCCATTCGGATTGATTCCATTCCATTCCATTCCATTCCTTTCCATTCCATTCCATTCGGGTTGATTCCATTCCATTCCATTCCATTGGTTTTGATTCCATTCCATTCCATTCCATTCCATTCCATTCCATTCCATTCCATTGCATTGCATTCGGGTTGATTCCATTCCATTCCATTCCATTCCATTCCATTCCATTCCATTCGGGTTGATTCCATTCCATTCCATTCTATTGCATTCGGATTGATTCCATTCCATTCCATTCCATTCCTTTCCATTACATATAACTTGATTCCATTCCATTCCATTCCATTCCATTCCTTTCCATTCAGGTTGATTCCATTCCAATCAATTGCATTCCATTCCATTCCATTCCATTCGGGTTGATTCCATTCCATTCCATTCCATTCCATTCCATTCCATTCCATTCCATTTCATTCGGTTTTATTCCATTCCATTCCATTCCATTCCATTCCATTCCATTCCATTTCATTCCATTCCATTCCATTCCATTCGGTATGATTCCATTCCATTCCATTCCATTAGGCTTGATTCCATTCCATTCCATTCCATTCCATTCCATTCGATTTGTTTCCGTTCCATTCCATTCCATTCCATTCGTTTTGATTCCATTACATTCCATTCCATTCCATTCCATTCGGGTTGATTCCATTCCATTCAATTCCATTCCACTCCATTCCTTTCCATTCGATTCCATTCTCGTTGATTCCATTCCAATCCATTCCATTCCATTTGGGTTATTTCAATTCCATTCCATTCAATTCCACTCGGGTTGATTACATTATATTCCATTCAGGTTGATTCCATTCCATTCCATTCCATTCCATTCGGGTTTATTCCATTCCATTCCATTCCATTCCATTCCACTCCATTCGGGTTGATTCCATTCCATTCCTTTCCATTCCTTTCCATTAAATTCCATTCGTGTTGATTCCATTCCATTCCATTCCATTTGGGTTGATTCCATTCCATTCCATTCCATTTCATTCCATGCCATTCCATTCCATTCTATTCCATTCGGGGTGATTCCATTCCATTGCACTCCATTACATATGACTTGATTCCATTCCATTCCATTCCATTCCTTTCGGCTTTATTCCATTCCATTCCATTCCATTCCATTCCATTCCATTCCATTGCATTCCATTCGGGTTGATTCCATTCCATTCCATTCCATTCCATTCCATTCGGGTTGATTCCATTCCATTCCATTCTATTGCATTCGGATTGATTCCATTCCATTCCATTCCATTCCATTCCTTTCCATTACATATGACTTGATTCCATTCCATTCCATTCCATTCCATTCCTTTCCATTCAGGTTGATTCCATTCCAATCAATTGCATTCCATTCCATTCCATTCGGGTTGATTCCATTCCATTCCATTCCATTCCATTCCATTCCATTCCATTCCATTTCATTCCATTCCATTCCATTCTGTATGATTCCATTCCATTCCATTCCATTAGGCTTGATTCCATTCCATTCCATTCCATTCCTTTCCATTCCATTGGGATTGATTCCATTCCTTTCCATTCCATTCCATTCCTTTCCATTCCATTCCATTCGGGTTGAATCCATTCAATTCCATTCCATTCCATTTGGGTTGATACCATTCCATTCCATTCCATTCCATTCCATTCCATTCCATTCCATTCCATTCGGATTTATTCCATTCCATTCCATTCCATTCCATTCCATTCCATTCCATTCCATTCCATTCCATTCGTGTTACATCCATTCCATTCCATTCCATTCCATTCCATTCCGGTTGATTCCATTCCATTCCATTCCTTTCCATTCGGGTTGACTCCATTCCATTCCATTCCATTCCATTCCTTTCCATTCCATTGGGATTGATTCCATTCCATTCCATTCCATTCCATTCCATTCCATTCCTTTCCAATCCATTCCATTCGGCTTGACTCCATTCCATTCCATTCCATTCCATTCCATTCGTTTTGATTCTGTTCCATTCCATTCCATTCCATTCCATTCGTTTTGATTCCATTCCATTACATTCCATTCCATACGGGTTCATTCCATTCCATTCAATTCCATTCCACTCCATTCCATTCCATTCGATTACATTCTCGTTGATTCCTTTCCAATCCATTCCATTCCATTCGGGTTTTCTCAATTCCATTCCATTCAATTCCACTCGGGTTGATTACATCATATTCCATTCGGGTTGATTCCATTCCATTCCATTCCATTCCATTCCATTCGGGTTGATTCCATTCCATTCCATTCCATTCCATTCCATTCCTTTCCATTCCATTCGGAATGATTCCATTCCGTTCCATTCCGTTCCATTCCACTCGGGTTGACTCCATTCGATTCCATTCCGTTCCATTACATTCCATTCCATTCGGGTTGATTCCAATCCATTCCATTCCATTCCATTCCGTTCGTGTTACATCCATTCCATTCCATTCCATTCCATTCCATTCCATTCCATTCCATTTGGGTTGATTCCATTCCATTCCATTCCTTTCCATTCGGGTTGATTCCATTCCATTCCATTCCATTCCATTCCATTCCTTTCCATTCCATTCCATTCCATTCGGATTGATTCCATTCCATTCCATTCCATTCCACTCCATTCCTTTCCATCCATTTCATTCGGGTTGATTCAATTCCATTCCATTCCATTCGTGTTGATTACATTCCACTCCATTCCATTGAATTCCATTTCATTCCATTCCATTCCCGTTGATTCCATTCCATTCCATTCCATTCCATTCGGGTTGATTCCATTCCATTCCATTCCATTCCATTCCATTCCACTCCATTCGGGTTGATTCCATTCCATTCCTTTCCATTCCTTTCCATTAAATTCCATTCGTGTTGATTCCATTCCATTCCATTCCATTTGGGTTGATTCCATTCCATTCCATTCCATTTCATTCCATGCCATTCCATTCCATTCTATTCCATTCGGGTTGATTCCATTCCATTGCACTCCATTACATATGACTTGATTCCATTCCATTCCATTCCATTCCATTCGGCTTTATTCCATTCCATTACATTCCATTCCATTCGGGTTGATTCCATTCCATTCCATTCCTTTCCATTCGGGTTGACACCATTCCAATCCATTCCATTCCATTCATTTCCATTCCATTCGGATTGATTCCATTCCATTCCATTCCATTCCTTTCCATTCCATTCCATTCCGGTTGATTCCATTCCATTCCATTCCATTGGTTTTGATTCCATTCCATTCCATTCCATTCCATTCCATTCCATTCCATTCCATTCCATTGCATTCCATTCGGGTTGATTCCTTTCCATTCCATTCCATTCCATTCCATTCCATTCCATTCCATTCGGGTTGATTCCATTCCATTCCATTCTATTGCATTCGGATTGATTCCATTCCATTCAATTCCATTCCTTTCCATTACATATAACTTGATTCCATTCCATTCCATTCCATTCCATTCCTTTCCATTCAGGTTGATTCCATTCCAATCAATTGCATTCCATTCCATTCCATTCGGGTTGATTCCATTCCATTCCATTCCATTCCATTCCATTCCATTCCATTTCATTCGGTTTTATTCCATTCCATTCCATTCCATTCCATTCCATTCCATTTCATTCCATTCCATTCCATTCCATTCGTTTTGATTCTGTTCCATTCCATTCCATTCCATTCCATTCGTTTTGATTCCATTCCATTACATTCCATTCCATACGGGTTCATTCCATTCCATTCAATTCCATTCCACTCCATTCCATTCCATTCGATTACATTCTCGTTGATTCCTTTCAATCCATTCCATTCCATTCGGGTTATCTCAATTCCATTCCATTGAATTCCACTCGGGTTGATTACATCATATTCCATTCGGGTTGATTCCATTCCATTCCATTCCATTCCATTCGGGTTGATTCCATTCCATTCCATTCCATTCCATTCCATTCCATTCCATTCGGAATGATTCCATTCCATTCCATTCCGTTCCATTCCACTCGGGTTGACTCCATTCGATTCCATTCCGTTCCATTACATTCCATTCCATTCGGGTTGATTCCAATCCATTCCATTCCATTCCATTGCGTTCGTGTTACATCCATTCCATTCCATTCCATTCCATTCCATTCCATTTGGGTTGATTCCATTCCATTCCATTCCTTTCCATTCGGGTTGATTCCATTCCATTCCATTCCATTCCATTCCATTCCATTCCTTTCCATTCCATTCCATTCCATTCGGATTGATTCCATTCCATTCCATTCCATTCCATTCCATTCCATTCCATTCCTTTCCATCCATTTCATTCGGGTTGATTCAATTCCATTCCATTCCATTCGTGTTGATTACATTCCACTCCATTCCATTGAATTCCATTTCACTCCATTCCATTCCCGTTGATTCCATTCCATTCCATTCCATTCCATTCCATTCGGGTTGATTCCATTCCATTCCATTCCATTCCATTCCACTCCATTCGGGTTGATTCCATTCCATTCCTTTCCATTCCTTTCCATTAAATTCCATTCGTGTTGATTCCATTCCATTCCATTCCATTTGCGTTGATTCCATTCCATTCCATTCCATTTCATTCCATGCCATTCCATTCCATTCTATTCCATTCGGGGTGATTCCATTCCATTGCACTCCATTACATATGACTTGATTCCATTCCATTCCATTCCATTCCATTCGGCTTTATTCCATTCCATTACATTCCATTCCATTCGGGTTGATTCCATTCCATTCCATTCCTTTCCATTCGGGTTGACACCATTCCAATCCATTCCATTCCATTCATTTCCATTCCATTCGGATTGATTCCATTCCATTCCATTCCATTCCTTTCCATTCCATTCCATTCGGGTTGATTCCATTCCATTCCATTCCATTGGTTTTGATTCCATTCCATTCCATTCCATTCCATTCCATTCCATTGCATTCCATTCGGGTTGATTCCATTCCATTCCATTCCATTCCATTCCATTCCATTCGGGTTGATTCCATTCCATTCCATTCTATTGCATTCGGATTGATTCCATTCCATTCCATTCCATTCCTTTCCATTACATATGACTTGATTCCATTCCATTCCATTCCATTCCATTCCTTTCCATTCAGGTTGATTCCATTCCAATCAATTGCATTCCATTCCATTCCATTCGGGTTGATTCCATTCCATTCCATTCCATTCCATTCCATTCCATTCCATTCCATTCCATTTCATTCCATTCCATTCCATTCGGTATGATTCCATTCCATTCCATTCCATTAGGCTTGATTCCATTCCATTCCATTCCATTCCTTTCCATTCCATTGGGATTGATTCCATTCCTTTCCATTCCATTCCATTCCTTTCCATTCCATTCCATTCGGGTTGAATCCATTCAATTCCATTCCATTCCATTTGGGTTGATACCATTCCTTTCCATTCCATTCCATTCCATTCCATTCCATTCCATTCGGATTTATTCCATTCCATTCCATTCCATTCGTGTTACATCCATTCCATTCCATTCCATTCCATTCCATTCCATTCGTGTTACATCCATTCCATTCCATTCCATTCCATTCCATTCCGGTTGATTCCATTCCATTCCATTCCTTTCCATTCGGGTTGACTCCATTCCATTCCATTCCGGTTGATTCCATTCCATTCCATTCCTTTCCATTCGGGTTGACTCCATTCCATTCCATTCCATTCCATTCCTTTCCATTCCATTGGGATTGATTCCATTCCATTCCATTCCATTCCATTCCATTCCATTCCATTCCATTCCTTTCCATTCCATTCCATTCGGCTTGACTCCATTCCATTCCATTCCATTCCATTCCATTCGTTTTGATTCTGTTCCATTCCATTCCGTTCCATTCCATTCGTTTTGATTCCATTCCATTACATTCCATTCCATACGGGTTCATTCCATTCCATTCAATTCCATTCCACTCCATTCCATTCCATTCGATTACATTCTCGTTGATTCCTTTCCAATCCATTCCATTCCATTCGGGTTATCTCAATTCCATTCCATTCAATTCCACTCGGGTTGATTACATCATATTCCATTCGGGTTGATTCCATTCCATTCCATTCCATTCCATTCGGGTTGATTCCATTCCATTCCATTCCATTCCATTCCATTCCTTTCCATTCCATTCGGAATGATTCCATTCCATTCCATTCCGTTCCATTCCACTCGGGTTGACTCCATTCGATTCCATTCCGTTCCATTACATTCCATTCCATTCGGGTTGATTCCAATCCATTCCATTCCATTCCATTCCGTTCGTGTTACATCCATTCCATTCCATTCCATTCCATTCCATTCCATTTGGGTTGATTCCATTCCATTCCATTCCTTTCCATTCGGGTTGATTCCATTCCATTCCATTCCATTCCATTCCATTCCATTCCATTCCATTCCTTTCCATTCCATTCCATTCCATTCGGATTGATTCCATTCCATTCCATTCCATTCCATTCCATTCCATTCCTTTCCATCCATTTCATTCGGGTTGATTCAATTCCATTCCATTCCACTCGTGTTGATTACATTCCACTCCATTCCATTGAATTCCATTTCGTTCCATTCCATTCCCGTTGATTGCATTCCATTCCATTCCATTCCATTCGGGTTGATTCCATTCCATTCCATTCCATTCCATTCCACTCCATTCGGGTTGATTCCATTCCATTCCTTTCCATTCCTTTCCATTAAATTCCATTCGTGTTGATTCCATTCCATTCCATTCCATTTGGGTTGATTCCATTCCATTCCATTCCATTTCATTCCATGCCATTCCATTCCATTCTATTCCATTCGGGTTGATTCCATTCCATTGCACTCCATTACATATGACTTGATTCCATTCCATTCCATTCCATTCCATTCGTCTTTATTCCATTCCATTACATTCCATGCCATTCGGGTTGATTCCATTCCATTCCATTCCTTTCCATTCGGGTTGACACCATTCCAATCCATTCCATTCCATTCATTTCCATTCCATTCGGATTGATTCCATTCCATTCCATTCCATTCCTTTCCATTCCATTCCATTCGGGTTGATTCCATTCCATTCCATTCCATTGGTTTTGATTCCATTCCATTCCATTCCATTCCATTCCATTCCATTGCATTCCATTCGGGTTGATTCCATTCCATTCCATTCCATTCCATTCCATTCGGGTTGATTCCATTCCATTCCATTCTATTGCATTCGGATTGATTCCATTCCATTCCATTCCATTCCTTTCCATTACATATGACTTGATTCCATTCCATTCCATTCCTTTCCATTCGGGTTGACACCATTCCAATCCATTCCATTCCATTCATTTCCATTCCATTCGGATTGATTCCATTCCATTCCATTCCATTCCTTTCCATTCCATTCCATTCGGGTTGATTCCATTCCATTCCATTCCATTGGTTTTGATTCCATTCCATTCCATTCCATTCCATTCCATTCCATTCCATTCCATTGCATTGCATTCGGGTTGATTCCATTCCATTCCATTCCATTCCATTCCATTCCATTCCATTCGGGTTGATTCCATTCCATTCCATTCTATTGCATTCGGATTGATTCCATTCCATTCCATTCCATTCCTTTCCATTACATATAACTTGATTCCATTCCATTCCATTCCATTCCATTCCTTTCCATTCAGGTTGATTCCATTCCAATCAATTGCATTCCATTCCATTCCATTCCATTCGGGTTGATTCCATTCCATTCCATTCCATTCCATTCCATTCCATTCCATTCCATTTCATTCGGTTTTATTCCATTCCATTCCATTCCATTCCATTCCATTCCATTCCATTTCATTCCATTCCATTCCATTCCATTCGGTATGATTCCATTCCATTCCATTCCATTAGGCTTGATTCCATTCCATTCCATTCCATTCCATTCCATTCGATTTGTTTCCGTTCCATTCCATTCCATTCCATTCGTTTTGATTCCATTACATTCCATTCCATTCCATTCCATTCGGGTTGATTCCATTCCATTCAATTCCATTCCACTCCATTCCTTTCCATTCGATTCCATTCTCGTTGATTCCATTCCAATCCATTCCATTCCATTTGGGTTATTTCAATTCCATTCCATTCAATTCCACTCGGGTTGATTACATTATATTCCATTCAGGTTGATTCCATTCCATTCCATTCCATTCCATTCGGGTTTATTCCATTCCATTCCATTCCATTCCATTCCACTCCATTCGGGTTGATTCCATTCCATTCCTTTCCATTCCTTTCCATTAAATTCCATTCGTGTTGATTCCATTCCATTCCATTCCATTTGGGTTGATTCCATTCCATTCCATTCCATTTCATTCCATGCCATTCCATTCCATTCTATTCCATTCGGGGTGATTCCATTCCATTGCACTCCATTACATATGACTTGATTCCATTCCATTCCATTCCATTCCTTTCGGCTTTATTCCATTCCATTCCATTCCATTCCATTCCATTCCATTCCATTCCATTGCATTCCATTCGGGTTGATTCCATTCCATTCCATTCCATTCCATTCCATTCGGGTTGATTCCATTCCATTCCATTCTATTGCATTCGGATTGATTCCATTCCATTCCATTCCATTCCATTCCTTTCCATTACATATGACTTGATTCCATTCCATTCCATTCCATTCCATTCCTTTCCATTCAGGTTGATTCCATTCCAATCAATTGCATTCCATTCCATTCCATTCGGGTTGATTCCATTCCATTCCATTCCATTCCATTCCATTCCATTCCATTCCATTTCATTCCATTCCATTCCATTCTGTATGATTCCATTCCATTCCATTCCATTAGGCTTGATTCCATTCCATTCCATTCCATTCCTTTCCATTCCATTGGGATTGATTCCATTCCTTTCCATTCCATTCCATTCCTTTCCATTCCATTCCATTCGGGTTGAATCCATTCAATTCCATTCCATTCCATTTGGGTTGATACCATTCCATTCCATTCCATTCCATTCCATTCCATTCCATTCCATTCCATTCGGATTTATTCCATTCCATTCCATTCCATTCCATTCCATTCCATTCCATTCCATTCCATTCGTGTTACATCCATTCCATTCCATTCCATTCCATTCCATTCCGGTTGATTCCATTCCATTCCATTCCTTTCCATTCGGGTTGACTCCATTCCATTCCATTCCATTCCATTCCTTTCCATTCCATTGGGATTGATTCCATTCCATTCCATTCCATTCCATTCCATTCCATTCCTTTCCAATCCATTCCATTCGGCTTGACTCCATTCCATTCCATTCCATTCCATTCCATTCGTTTTGATTCTGTTCCATTCCATTCCATTCCATTCCATTCGTTTTGATTCCATTCCATTACATTCCATTCCATACGGGTTCATTCCATTCCATTCAATTCCATTCCACTCCATTCCATTCCATTCGATTACATTCTCGTTGATTCCTTTCCAATCCATTCCATTCCATTCGGGTTTTCTCAATTCCATTCCATTCAATTCCACTCGGGTTGATTACATCATATTCCATTCGGGTTGATTCCATTCCATTCCATTCCATTCCATTCCTTTCCATTACATATGACTTGATTCCATTCCATTCCATTCCATTCCATTCCTTTCCATTCAGGTTGATTCCATTCCAATCAATTGCATTCCATTCCATTCCATTCGGGTTGATTCCATTCCATTCCATTCCATTCCATTCCATTCCTTTCCATTCCATTCGGAATGATTCCATTCCGTTCCATTCCGTTCCATTCCACTCGGGTTGACTCCATTCGATTCCATTCCGTTCCATTACATTCCATTCCATTCGGGTTGATTCCAATCCATTCCATTCCATTCCATTCCGTTCGTGTTACATCCATTCCATTCCATTCCATTCCATTCCATTCCATTCCATTCCATTTGGGTTGATTCCATTCCATTCCATTCCTTTCCATTCGGGTTGATTCCATTCCATTCCATTCCATTCCATTCCATTCCTTTCCATTCCATTCCATTCCATTCGGATTGATTCCATTCCATTCCATTCCATTCCACTCCATTCCTTTCCATCCATTTCATTCGGGTTGATTCAATTCCATTCCATTCCATTCGTGTTGATTACATTCCACTCCATTCCATTGAATTCCATTTCATTCCATTCCATTCCCGTTGATTCCATTCCATTCCATTCCATTCCATTCGGGTTGATTCCATTCCATTCCATTCCATTCCATTCCACTCCATTCGGGTTGATTCCATTCCATTCCTTTCCATTCCTTTCCATTAAATTCCATTCGTGTTGATTCCATTCCATTCCATTCCATTTGGGTTGATTCCATTCCATTCCATTCCATTTCATTCCATGCCATTCCATTCCATTCTATTCCATTCGGGTTGATTCCATTCCATTGCACTCCATTACATATGACTTGATTCCATTCCATTCCATTCCATTCCATTCGGCTTTATTCCATTCCATTACATTCCATTCCATTCGGGTTGATTCCATTCCATTCCATTCCTTTCCATTCGGGTTGACACCATTCCAATCCATTCCATTCCATTCATTTCCATTCCATTCGGATTGATTCCATTCCATTCCATTCCATTCCTTTCCATTCCATTCCATTCGGGTTGATTCCATTCCATTCCATTCCATTGGCTTTGATTCCATTCCATTCCATTCCATTCCATTCCATTCCATTCCATTCCATTCCATTGCATTCCATTCGGGTTGATTCCTTTCCATTCCATTCCATTCCATTCCATTCCATTCCATTCCATTCGGGTTGATTCCATTCCATTCCATTCTATTGCATTCGGATTGATTCCATTCCATTCAATTCCATTCCTTTCCATTACATATAACTTGATTCCATTCCATTCCATTCCATTCCATTCCTTTCCATTCAGGTTGATTCCATTCCAATCAATTGCATTCCATTCCATTCCATTCGGGTTGATTCCATTCCATTCCATTCCATTCCATTCCATTCCATTCCATTTCATTCGGTTTTATTCCATTCCATTCCATTCCATTCCATTCCATTCCATTTCATTCCATTCCATTCCATTCCATTCGTTTTGATTCTGTTCCATTCCATTCCATTCCATTCCATTCGTTTTGATTCCATTCCATTACATTCCATTCCATACGGGTTCATTCCATTCCATTCAATTCCATTCCACTCCATTCCATTCCATTCGATTACATTCTCGTTGATTCCTTTCAATCCATTCCATTCCATTCGGGTTATCTCAATTCCATTCCATTGAATTCCACTCGGGTTGATTACATCATATTCCATTCGGGTTGATTCCATTCCATTCCATTCCATTCCATTCGGGTTGATTCCATTCCATTCCATTCCATTCCATTCCATTCCATTCCATTCGGAATGATTCCATTCCATTCCATTCCGTTCCATTCCACTCGGGTTGACTCCATTCGATTCCATTCCGTTCCATTACATTCCATTCCATTCGGGTTGATTCCAATCCATTCCATTCCATTCCATTGCGTTCGTGTTACATCCATTCCATTCCATTCCATTCCATTCCATTCCATTTGGGTTGATTCCATTCCATTCCATTCCTTTCCATTCGGGTTGATTCCATTCCATTCCATTCCATTCCATTCCATTCCATTCCATTCCTTTCCATTCCATTCCATTCCATTCGGATTGATTCCATTCCATTCCATTCCATTCCATTCCATTCCATTCCATTCCTTTCCATCCATTTCATTCGGGTTGATTCAATTCCATTCCATTCCATTCGTGTTGATTACATTCCACTCCATTCCATTGAATTCCATTTCACTCCATTCCATTCCCGTTGATTCCATTCCATTCCATTCCATTCCATTCCATTCGGGTTGATTCCATTCCATTCCATTCCATTCCATTCCACTCCATTCGGGTTGATTCCATTCCATTCCTTTCCATTCCTTTCCATTAAATTCCATTCGTGTTGATTCCATTCCATTCCATTCCATTTGCGTTGATTCCATTCCATTCCATTCCATTTCATTCCATGCCATTCCATTCCATTCTATTCCATTCGGGGTGATTCCATTCCATTGCACTCCATTACATATGACTTGATTCCATTCCATTCCATTCCATTCCATTCGGCTTTATTCCATTCCATTACATTCCATTCCATTCGGGTTGATTCCATTCCATTCCATTCCTTTCCATTCGGGTTGACACCATTCCAATCCATTCCATTCCATTCATTTCCATTCCATTCGGATTGATTCCATTCCATTCCATTCCATTCCTTTCCATTCCATTCCATTCGGGTTGATTCCATTCCATTCCATTCCATTGGTTTTGATTCCATTCCATTCCATTCCATTCCATTCCATTCCATTGCATTCCATTCGGGTTGATTCCATTCCATTCCATTCCATTCCATTCCATTCCATTCGGGTTGATTCCATTCCATTCCATTCTATTGCATTCGGATTGATTCCATTCCATTCCATTCCATTCCTTTCCATTACATATGACTTGATTCCATTCCATTCCATTCCATTCCATTCCTTTCCATTCAGGTTGATTCCATTCCAATCAATTGCATTCCATTCCATTCCATTCGGGTTGATTCCATTCCATTCCATTCCATTCAATTCCATTCCATTCCATTCCATTCCATTTCATTCCATTCCATTCCATTCGGTATGATTCCATTCCATTCCATTCCATTAGGCTTGATTCCATTCCATTCCATTCCATTCCTTTCCATTCCATTGGGATTGATTCCATTCCTTTCCATTCCATTCCATTCCTTTCCATTCCATTCCATTCGGGTTGAATCCATTCAATTCCATTCCATTCCATTTGGGTTGATACCATTCCTTTCCATTCCATTCCATTCCATTCCATTCCATTCCATTCGGATTTATTCCATTCCATTCCATTCCATTCGTGTTACATCCATTCCATTCCATTCCATTCCATTCCATTCCATTCGTGTTACATCCATTCCATTCCATTCCATTCCATTCCATTCCGGTTGATTCCATTCCATTCCATTCCTTTCCATTCGGGTTGACTCCATTCCATTCCATTCCATTCCATTCCTTTCCATTCCACTGGGATTGATTCCATTCCATTCCATTCCATTCCATTCCATTCCTTTCCAATCCATTCCATTCGGCTTGACTCCATTCCATTCCATTCCATTCCATTCCATTCGTTTTGATTCTGTTCCATTCCATTCCATTCCATTCCATTAGTTTTGATTCCATTCCATTACATTCCATTCCATACGGGTTCATTCCATTCCATTCAATTCCATTCCACTCCATTCAATTCCATTCCACTCCATTCCATTCCATTCGATTACATTCTCGTTGATTCCTTTCCAATCCATTGCATTCCATTCGGGTTATCTCAATTCCATTCCATTCAATTCCACTCGGGTTGATTACATCATATTCCATTCGGGTTGATTCCATTCCATTCCATTCCATTCCATTCGGGTTGATTCCATTCCATTCCATTCCATTCCATTCCATTCCTTTCCATTCCATTCGGAATGATTCCATTCCGTTCCATTCCGTTCCATTCCACTCGGGTTGACTCCATTCGATTCCATTCCGTTCCATTACATTCCATTCCATTCGGGTTGATTCCAATCCATTCCATTCCATTCCATTCCGTTCGTGTTACATCCATTCCATTCCATTCCATTCCATTCCATTCCATTCCATTTGGGTTGATTCCATTCCATTCCATTCCTTTCCATTAGGGTTGATTCCATTCCATTCCATTCCATTCCATTCCATTCCATTCCATTCCATTCCTTTCCATTCCATTCCATTCCTTTCCATCCATTTCATTCGGGTTGATTCAATTCCATTCCATTCCATTCGTGTTGATTACATTCCACTCCATTCCATTGAATTCCATTTCATTCCATTCCATTCCCGTTGATTCCATTCCATTCCATTCCATTCCATTCGGGTTGATTCCACTCCATTCAATTCCATTCCACACCATTCCATTCCTTTTGATTCCATTCTCGTTGATGCCATTCCATTCCATTCCATTCCTTTTGAGTTATTTCCATTCCATTCCATCCAATTCCACTCGGGTTGATTCTAATATATTACATTCGGGTTGAATCTATTCCATTCCATTCCATTCCATTGGGGTTTATTCCATTCCATTCCGTTCCATTCCATTCCATTCCATTCCATTCCATTTGGATTGATTCCATTCCATTCCATTCTATTCCATTCCATTCCATTCCATTCAATTCAATTCCATTGAGGTTACTTCCATTCCATTCCATTCCATTATTCCATTCCGGTTGATTCCATTCCATTCCATTCCTTTCCATTCGGGTTGACTCCATTCCATTCCATTCCATTCCATTCCTTTCCATTCCATTGGGATTGATTCCATTCCTTTCCATTCCATTCCATTCCTTTCCATTCCATTCCATTCGGGTTGAATCCATTCAATTCCATTCCATTCCATTTGGGTTGATACCATTCCATTCCATTCCATTCCATTCCATTCGGATTGATTCCATTCCATTCCATTCCATTCCATTCCATTCCATTCCATTCCATTCCATTCCATTCGTGTTACATCCATTCCATTCCATTCCATTCCATTCCATTCCGGTTGATTCCATTCCATTCCATTCCTTTCCATTCGGGTTGACTCCATTCCATTCCATTCCATTCCATTCCTTTCCATTCCATTGGGATTGATTCCATTCCATTCCATTCCATTCCATTCCATTCCATTCCATTCCTTTCCATTCCATTCCATTCGGCTTGACTCCATTCCATTCCATTCCATTCCATTCCATTCGTTTTGATTCTGTTCCATTCCATTCCATTCCATTCCATTCGTTTTGATTCCATTCCATTACATTCCATTCCATACGGGTTCATTCCATTCCATTCAATTCCATTCCACTCCATTCCATTCCATTCGATTACATTCTCGTTGATTCCTTTCCAATCCATTCCATTCCATTCGGGTTATCTCAATTCCATTCCATTCAATTCCACTCGGGTTGATTACATCATATTCCATTCGGGTTGATTCCATTCCATTCCATTCCATTCCATTCGGGTTGATTCCATTCCATTCCATTCCATTCCATTCCATTCCTTTCCATTCCATTCGGAATGATTCCATTCCATTCCATTCCGTTCCATTCCACTCGGGTTGACTCCATTCGATTCCATTCCGTTCCATTACATTCCATTCCATTCGGGTTGATTCCAATCCATTCCATTCCATTCCATTCCGTTCGTGTTATATCCATTCCATTCCATTCCATTCCATTCCATTCCATTTGGGTTGATTCCATTCCATTCCATTCCTTTCCATTCGGGTTGATTCCATTCCATTCCATTCCATTCCATTCCATTCCATTCCTTTCCATTCCATTCCATTCCATTCGGATTGATTCCATTCCATTCCATTCCATTCCATTCCATTCCATTCCTTTCCATCCATTTCATTCGGGTTGATTCAATTCCATTCCATTCCACTCGTGTTGATTACATTCCACTCCATTCCATTGAATTCCATTTCGTTCCATTCCATTCCCGTTGATTCCATTCCATTCCATTCCATTCCATTCGGGTTGATTCCATTCCATTCCATTCCATTCCATTCCACTCCATTCGGGTTGATTCCATTCCATTCCTTTCCATTCCTTTCCATTAAATTCCATTCGTGTTGATTCCATTCCATTCCATTCCATTTGGTTTGATTCCATTCCATTCCATTCCATTTCATTCCATGCCATTCCATTCCATTCTATTCCATTCGGGGTGATTCCATTCCATTGCACTCCATTACATATGACTTGATTCCATTCCATTCCATTCCATTCCATTCGTCTTTATTCCATTCCATTACATTCCATGCCATTCGGGTTGATTCCATTCCATTCCATTCCTTTCCATTCGGGTTGACACCATTCCAATCCATTCCATTCCATTCATTTCCATTCCATTCGGATTGATTCCATTCCATTCCATTCCATTCCTTTCCATTCCATTCCATTCGGGTTGATTCCATTCCATTCCATTCCATTGGTTTTGATTCCATTCCATTCCATTCCATTCCATTCCATTCCATTGCATTCCATTCGGGTTGATTCCATTCCATTCCATTCCATTCCATTCCATTCCATTCGGGTTGATTCCATTCCATTCCATTCTATTGCATTCGGATTGATTCCATTCCATTCCATTCCATTCCTTTCCATTACATATGACTTGATTCCATTCCATTCCATTCCATTCCATTCCTTTCCATTCAGGTTGATTCCATTCCAATCAATTGCATTCCATTCCATTCCATTCGGGTTGATTCCATTCCATTCCATTCCATTCCATTCCATTTCATTCCATTCCATTCCATTCGGTATGATTCCATTCCATTCCATTCCATTAGGCTTGATTCCGTTCCATTCCATTCCATTCCTTTCCATTCCATTGGGATTGATTCCATTCCTTTCCATTCCATTCCATTCCTTTCCATTCCATTCCATTCGGGTTGAATCCATTCAATTCCATTCCATTCCATTTGGGTTGATACCATTCCATTCCATTCCATTCCATTCCATTCCATTCGGATTTATTCCATTCCATTCCATTCCATTCCATTCCATTCCATTCCATTCCATTCCATTCCATTCGTGTTACATCCATTCCATTCCATTCCATTCCATTCCATTCCGGTTGATTCCATTCCATTCCATTCCTTTCCATTCGGGTTGACTCCATTCCATTCCATTCCATTCCATTCCTTTCCATTCCATTGGGATTGATTCCATTCCATTCCATTCCATTCCATTCCATTCCATTCCATTCCATTCCTTTCCAATCCATTCCATTCGGCTTGACTCCATTCCATTCCATTCCATTCCATTCCATTCGTTTTGATTCTGTTCCATTCCATTCCATTCCATTCCATTCGTTTTGATTCCATTCCATTACATTCCATTCCATACGGGTTCATTCCATTCCATTCAATTCCATTCCGCTCCATTCCATTCCATTCGATTACATTCTCGTTGATTCCTTTCCAATCCATTCCATTCCATTCGGGTTATCTCAATTCCATTCCATTCAATTCCACTCGGGTTGATTACATCATATTCCATTCGCGTTGATTCCATTCCATTCCTTTCCATTCCATTCGGGTTGATTCCATTCCATTCCATTCCATTCCATTCCATTCCTTTCCATTCCATTCGGAATGATTCCATTCCGTTCCATTCCGTTCCATTCCACTCGGGTTGACTCCATTCGATTCCATTCCGTTCCATTACATTCCATTCCATTCGGGTTGATTCCAATCCATTCCATTCCATTCCATTCCGTTCGTGTTACATCCATTCCATTCCATTCCATTCCATTCCATTCCATTCCATTTGGGTTGATTCCATTCCATTCCATTCCTTTCCATTCGGGTTGATTCCATTCCATTCCATTCCATTCCATTCCATTCCTTTCCATTCCATTCCATTCCATTCGGATTGATTCCATTCCATTCCACTCCATTCCTTTCCATCCATTTCATTCGGGTTGATTCAATTCCATTCCATTCCATTCGTGTTGATTACATTCCACTCCATTCCATTGAATTCCATTTCATTCCATTCCATTCCCGTTGATTCCATTCCATTCCATTCCATTCCATTCGGGTTGATTCCATTCCATTCCATGCCATTCCATTCCACTCCATTCGGGTTGATTCCACTCCATTCCTTTCCATTCCTTTCAATTAAATTCCATTCGTGTTGATTCCATTCCATTCCATTCCATTTGGGTTGATTCCATTCCATTCCATTCCATTTCATTCCATGCCATTCCATTCCATTCCATTCCATTCTATTCCAATCGGGTTGATTCCTTTCCATTGCACTCCATTACATATGACTTGATTCCATTCCATTCCATTCCATTCCATTCGGGTTGATTCCATTCCATTCCATTCCATTGGTTTTGATTCCATTCCATTCCATTCCATTCCATTCCATTCCATTCCATTCCATTCCATTCCATTCCATTGCATTCCATTCGGGTTGATTCCATTCCATTCCATTCCATTCCATTCCATTCCATTCCATTCCATTCGGGTTGATTCCATTCCATTCCATTCTATTGCATTCGGATTGATTCCATTCCATTCCATTCCATTCCTTTCCATTACATATAACTTGATTCCATTCCATTCCATTCCATTCCATTCCTTTCCATTCAGGTTGATTCCATTCCAATCAATTGCATTCCATTCCATTCCATTCGGGTTGATTCCATTCCATTCCATTCCATTCCATTCCATTCCATTCCATTCCATTTCATTCGGTTTTATTCCATTCCATTCCATTCCATTCCATTCCATTCCATTCCATTCCATTCGGTATGATTCCATTCCATTCCATTCCATTAGGCTTGATTCCATTCCATTCCATTCCATTCCATTCCATTCGATTTGTTTCCGTTCCATTCCATTCCATTCCATTCGTTTTGATTCCATTCCATTCCATTCCATTCCATTCCATTCGGGTTGATTCCATTCCATTCAATTCCATTCCACTCCATTCCTTTCCATTCGATTCCATTCTCGTTGATTCCATTCCAATCCATTCCATTCCATTTGGGTTATTTCAATTCCATTCCATTCAATTCCACTCGGGTTGATTACATTATATTCCATTCAGGTTGATTCCATTCCATTCCATTCCATTCCATTCCATTCGGGTTTATTCCATTCCATTCCATTCCATTCCATGCCATTCCATTCCATTCTATTCCATTCGGGGTGATTCCATTCCATTGCACTCCATTACATATGACTTGATTCCATTCCATTCCATTCCATTCCATTCGGCTTTATTCCATTCCATTACATTCCATTCCATTCGGGTTGATTCCATTCCATTCCATTCCTTTCCATTCGGGTTGACACCATTCCAATCCATTCCATTCCATTCATTTCCATTCCATTCGGATTGATTCCATTCCATTCCATTCCATTCCTTTCCATTCCATTCCATTCAGGTTGATTCCATTCCATTCCATTCCATTGGTTTTGATTCCATTCCATTCCATTCCATTCCATTCCATTCCATTCCATTGCATTCCATTCGGGTTGATTCCATTCCATTCCATTCCATTCCATTCCATTCGGGTTGATTCCATTCCATTCCATTCTATTGCATTCGGATTGATTCCATTCCATTCCATTCCATTCCATTCCATTCCTTTCCATTACATATGACTTGATTCCATTCCATTTCATTCCATTCCATTCCTTTCCATTCAGGTTGATTCCATTCCAATCAATTGCATTCCATTCCATTCCATTCGGGTTGATTCCATTCCATTCCATTCCATTCCATTCCATCCATTCCATTCCATTCCATTTCATTCCATTCCATTCCATTCGGTATGATTCCATTCCATTCCATTCCATTAGGCTTGATTCCATTCCATTCCATTCCATTCCTTTCCATTCCATTGGGATTGATTCCATTCCTTTCCATTCCATTCCATTCCTTTCCATTCCATTCCATTCGGGTTGAATCCATTCAATTCCATTCCATTCCATTTGGGTTGATACCATTCCATTCCATTCCATTCCATTCCATTCCATTCCATTCGGATTTATTCCATTCCATTCCATTCCATTCCATTCCATTCCATTCCATTCCATTCCATTCGTGTTACATCCATTCCATTCCATTCCATTCCATTCCATTCCGGTTGATTCCATTCCATTCTATTCCTTTCCATTCGGGTTGACTCCATTCCATTCCATTCCATTCCATTCCTTTCCATTCCATTGGGATTGATTCCATTCCATTCCATTCCATTCCATTCCATTCCATTCCATTCCTTTCCAATCCATTCCATTCGGCTTGACTCCATTCCATTCCATTCCATTCCATTCCATTCGTTTTGATTCTGTTCCATTCCATTCCATTCCATTCCATTCGTTTTGATTCCATTCCATTACATTCCATTCCATACGGGTTCATTCCATTCCATTCAATTCCATTCCACTCCATTCCATTCCATTCGATTACATTCTCGTTGATTCCTTTCCAATCCATTCCATTCCATTCGGGTTTTCTCAATTCCATTCCATTCAATTCCACTCGGGTTGATTACATCATATTCCATTCGGGTTGATTCCATTCCATTCCATTCCATTCCATTCCATTCGGGTTGATTCCATTCCATTCCATTCCATTCCATTCCATTCCTTTCCATTCCATTCGGAATGATTCCATTCCGTTCCATTCCGTTCCATTCCACTCGGGTTGACTCCATTCGATTCCATTCCGTTCCATTACATTCCATTCCATTCGGGTTGATTCCAATCCATTCCATTCCATTCCATTCCGTTCGTGTTACATCCATTCCATTCCATTCCATTCCATTCCATTCCATTCCATTTGGGTTGATTCCATTCCATTCCATTCCTTTCCATTCGGGTTGATTCCATTCCATTCCATTCCATTCCATTCCATTCCTTTCCATTCCATTCAATTCCATTCGGATTGATTCCATTCCATTCCATTCCATTCCACTCCATTCCTTTCCATCCATTTCATTCGGGTTGATTCAATTCCATTCCATTCCATTCGTGTTGATTACATTCCACTCCATTCCATTGAATTCCATTTCATTCCATTCCATTCCCGTTGATTCCATTCCATTCCATTCCATTCCATTCGAGTTGATTCCATTCCATTCCATTCCATTCCATTCCACTCCATTCGGGTTGATTCCATTCCATTCCTTTCCATTCGTTTCCATTAAATTCCATTCGTGTTGATTCCATTCCATTCCATTCCATTTGGGTTGATTCCATTCCATTCCATTCCATTTCATTCCATGCCATTCCATTCCATTCTATTCCATTCGGGTTGATTCCATTCCATTGCACTCCATTACATATGACTTGATTCCATTCCATTCCATTCCATTCCATTCGGCTTTATTCCATTCCATTACATTCCATTCCATTCGGGTTGATTCCATTCCATTCCATTCCTTTCCATTCGGGTTGACACCATTCCAATCCATTCCATTCCATTCATTTCCATTCCATTCGGATTGATTCCATTCCATTCCATTCCATTCCTTTCCATTCCATTCCATTCGGGTTGATTCCATTCCATTCCATTCCATTGGTTTTGATTCCATTCCTTTCCATTCCATTCCATTCCATTCCATTCCATTCCATTCCATTGCATTCCATTCGGGTTGATTCCATTCCATTCCATTCCATTCCATTCCATTCCATTCCATTCCATTCGGGTTGATTCCATTCCATTCCATTCTATTGCATTCGGATTGATTCCATTCCATTCAATTCCATTCCTTTCCATTACATATAACTTGATTCCATTCCATTCCATTCCATTCCATTCCTTTCCATTCAGGTTGATTCCATTCCAATCAATTGCATTCCATTCCATTCCATTCGGGTTGATTCCATTCCATTCCATTCCATTCCATTCCATTCCATTCCATTTCATTCGGTTTTATTCCATTCCATTCCATTCCATTCCATTCCATTCCATTCCATTCCATTCCATTTCATTCCATTCCATTCCATTCGGTATGATTCCATTCCATTCCATTCCATTAGGCTTGATTCCATTCCATTCCATTCCATTCCATTCCATTCCATTCCATTCCATTCGTTTTGATTCTGTTCCATTCCATTCCATTCCATTCCATTCGTTTTGATTCCATTCCATTACATTCCATTCCATACGGGTTCATTCCATTCCATTCAATTCCATTCCACTCCATTCCATTCCATTCGATTACATTCTCGTTGATTCCTTTCAATCCATTCCATTCCATTCGGGTTATCTCAATTCCATTCCATTGAATTCCACTCGGGTTGATTACATCATATTCCATTCGGGTTGATTCCATTCCATTCCATTCCATTCCATTCGGGTTGATTCCATTCCATTCCATTCCATTCCATTCCATTCCATTCCATTCCATTCCATTCGGAATGATTCCATTCCATTCCATTCCGTTCCATTCCACTCGGGTTGACTCCATTCGATTCCATTCCGTTCCATTACATTCCATTCCATTCGGGTTGATTCCAATCCATTCCATTCCATTCCATTGCGTTCGTGTTACATCCATTCCATTCCATTCCATTCCATTCCATTCCATTTGGGTTGATTCCATTCCATTCCATTCCTTTCCATTCGGGTTGATTCCACTCCATTCCATTCCATTCCATTCCATTCCATTCCATTCCTTTCCATTCCATTCCATTCCATTCGGATTGATTCCATTCCATTCCATTCCATTCCATTCCATTCCATTCCTTTCCATCCATTTCATTCGGGTTGATTCAATTCCATTCCATTCCATTCGTGTTGATTACATTCCACTCCATTCCATTGAATTCCATTTCACTCCATTCCATTCCCGTTGATTCCATTCCATTCCATTCCATTCCATTCCATTCGGGTTGATTCCATTCCATTCCATTCCATTCCATTCCACTCCATTCGGGTTGATTCCATTCCATTCCTTTCCATTCCTTTCCATTAAATTCCGTTCGTGTTGATTCCATTCCATTCCATTCCATTTGCGTTGATTTCATTCCATTCGATTCCATTTCATTCCATGCCATTCCATTCCATTCTATTCCATTCGGGGTGATTCCATTCCATTGCACTCCATTACATATGACTTGATTCCATTCCATTCCATTCCATTCCATTCGGCTTTATTCCATTCCATTACATTCCATTCCATTCGGGTTGAGTCCATTCCATTCCATTCCTTTCCATTCGGGTTGACACCATTCCAATCCATTCCATTCTATTCATTTCCATTCCATTCGGATTGATTCCATTCCATTCCATTCCATTCCTTTCCATTCCATTCCATTCGGATTGATTCCATTCCATTCCATTCCATTCCTTTCCATTCCATTCCATTCGGGTTGATTCCATTCCATTCCATTCCATTGGTTTTGATTCCATTCCATTCCATTCCATTCCATTCCATTCCATTGCATTCCATTCCGGTTGATTCCATTCCATTCCATTCCATTCCATTCCATTCCATTCGGGTTGATTCCATTCCATTCCATTCTATTGCATTCGGATTGATTCCATTCCATTCCATTCCATTCCTTTCCATTACATATGACTTGATTCCATTCCATTCCATTCCATTCCATTCCATTCCTTTCCATTCAGGTTGATTCCATTCCAATCAATTGCATTCCATTCCATTCCATTCGGGTTGATTCCATTCCATTCCATTCCATTCCATTCCATTCCATTCCATTCCATTCCATTCCATTTCATTCCATTCCATTCCATTCGGTATGATTCCATTCCATTCCATTCCATTAGGCTTGATTCCATTCCATTCCATTCCATTCCTTTCCATTCCATTGGGATTGTTTCCATTCCTTTCCATTCCATTCCATTCCTTTCCATTCCATTCCATTCGGGTTGAATCCATTCAATTCCATTCCATTCCATTTGGGTTGATACCATTCCTTTCCATTCCATTCCATTCCATTCCATTCCATTCCATTCGGATTTATTCCATTCCATTCCATTCCATTCGTGTTACATCCATTCCATTCCATTCCATTCCATTCCATTCCATTCGTGTTACATCCATTCCATTCCATTCCATTCCATTCCATTCCGGTTGATTCCATTCCATTCCATTCCTTTCCATTCGGGTTGACTCCATTCCATTCCATTCCATTCCATTCCTTTCCATTCCATTGGGATTGATTCCATTCCATTCCATTCATTCCATTCCATTCCTTTCCAATCCATTCCATTCGGCTTGACTCCATTCCATTCCATTCCATTCCATTCCATTCGTTTTGATTCTGTTCCATTCCATTCCATTCCATTCCATTCGTTTTGATTCCATTCCATTACATTCCATTCCATACGGGTTCATTCCATTCCATTCAATTCCATTCCACTCCATTCAATTCCATTCCACTCCATTCCATTCCATTCGATTACATTCTCGTTGATTCCTTTCCAATCCATTCCATTCCATTCGGGTTATCTCAATTCCATTCCATTCAATTCCACTCGGGTTGATTACATCATATTCCATTCGGGTTGATTCCATTCCATTCCATTCCATTCCATTCGGGTTGATTCCATTCCATTCCATTCCATTCCATTCCATTCCTTTCCATTCCATTCGGAATGATTCCATTCCGTTCCATTCCGTTCCATTCCACTCGGGTTGACTCCATTCGATTCCATTCCGTTCCATTACATTCCATTCCATTCGGGTTGATTCCAATCCATTCCATTCCATTCCATTCCGTTCGTGTTACATCCATTCCATTCCATTCCATTCCATTCCATTCCATTCCATTTGGGTTGATTCCATTCCATTCCATTCCTTTCCATTAGGGTTGATTCCATTCCATTCCATTCCATTCCATTCCATTCCATTCCATTCCATTCCTTTCCATTCCATTCCATTCCATTCGGATTGATTCCATTCCATTCCATTCCATTCCACTCCATTCCTTTCCATCCATTTCATTCGGGTTGATTCAATTCCATTCCATTCCATTCGTGTTGATTACATTCCACTCCATTCCATTGAATTCCATTTCATTCCATTCCATTCCCGTTGATTCCATTCCATTCCATTCCATTCCATTCGGGTTGATTCCATTCCATTCCATTCCATTCCATTCCACTCCATTCGGGTTGATTCCATTCCATTCCTTTCCATTCCTTTCCATTAAATTCCATTCGTGTTGATTCCATTCCATTCCATTCCATTTGGGTTGATTCCATTCCATTCCATTCCATTTCATTCCATGCCATTCCATTCCATTCTATTCCATTCGGGTTGATTCCATTCCATTGCACTCCATTACATATGACTTGATTCCATTCCATTCCATTCCATTCCATTCGGCTTTATTCCATTCCATTACATTCCATTCCATTCGGGTTGATTCCATTCAATTCCATTCCTTTCCATTCGGGTTGACACCATTCCAATCCATTCCATTCCATTCATTTCCATTCCATTCGGATTGATTCCATTCCATTCCATTCCATTCCTTTCCATTCCATTCCATTCGGGTTGATTCCATTCCATTCCATTCCACTGGTTTTGATTCCATTCCATTCCATTCCATTCCATTCCATTCCATTCCATTGCATTCCATTCGGGTTGATTCCATTCCATTCCATTCCATTCCATTCCATTCCATTCCATTCCATTCGAGTTGATTCCATTCCATTCCATTCTATTGCATTCGGATTGATTCCATTCCATTCCATTCCATTCCTTTCCATTACATATAACTTGATTCCATTCCATTCCATTCCATGCCTTTCCTTTCCATTCAGGTTGATTCCATTCCAATCAATTGCATTCCATTCCATTCCATTCGGGTTGATTCCATTCCATTCCATTCCATTCCATTCCATTCCATTCCATTCCATTCCATTCCATTTCATTCGGTTTTATTCCATTCCATTCCATTCCATTCCATTCCATTCCATTCCATTCGGTATGATTCCATTCCATTCCATTCCATTAGGCTTGATTCCATTCCATTCCATTCCATTCCATTCCATTCGATTTGTTTCCGTTCCATTCCATTCCATTCCATTCGTTTTGATTCCATTCCATTCCATTCCATTCCATTCGGGTTGATTCCATTCCATTCAATTCCATTCCACTCCATTCCTTTCCATTCGATTCCATTCTCGTTGATTCCATTCCAATCCATTCCATTCCATTTGGGTTATTTCAATTCCATTCCATTCAATTCCACTCGGGTTGATTACATTATATTCCATTCAGGTTGATTCCATTCCATTCCATTCCATTCCATTCGGGTTTATTCCATTCCATTCCATTCCATTCCATTCCATTCCATTCCATTCCATTCCATTCCATTCGGAATGATTCCATTCCATTCCATTCCATTCCATTCCATTCCATTTCATAAAGCTTGATTCCATTCCATTCCATTCCATTCCTTTCCTTTCCATTCGGGATGATTTCATTGCATTCAATTGCATTCCATTCCATTCCATTCGGGATGATTCCATTCCATTCCATTCCATTCAGCTTGATTCCTTTCCATTCCGTTCCATTCCACTCCATTCCATTCGTTCTGTTTCCATTCCATTCCTTTCCATTCCAATCCATTCCATTCGTTTTGATTCCATTGCATTCCATTCCATTCCATTCCATTCGTGTTGATTCCATTCCATTCCATTTCATTCCATTCCATTCCATTCCATTCGGCTTGATTCCATTCCCTTCTATTACTTTTCATTCCATTCCATTCGTTTTGATTCCATTCCATTCCATTCCATTCCATTCGGGTTGATTCCATTCAATTCAATTCCATTCCACTCCATTCCATTCCATTCGATTCCATTCTCGTTGATTCCACTCCATTCCATTCCATTCCATTCGGGTTATTTCCATTCCATTCGATTAAATTACACTCGGGTTGGTTCCATTATATTCTATTCGGGTTGATTCCATACCATTCCATTCCATTCCATTCTGGTTGATTCCATTCCATTCCATTCCATTCCATTCGGATTGATTCCATTCCATTCCATTCCATTCCATTCCATTCGTTTCCATTCCTTTGCGGTTGACTCCATTCCATTCCATTCCATTCCATTCCATTCCATTCCATTCCATTCCACTCCATTCCATTCGGGTTGATTCCATTCCATTCCATTCCATTCCATTCGTGTTACATCCATTCCATTCCATTCCATTCCATTCCATTCCATTCGGGTTGATTCCAAATCAATCCATTCCATTGCGTTCCATTCCATTCCACTCCATTCCGTTCTGGGTGATTCTATTCCATTCCATTCCATTCCATTCCATTCCATTTCATTCCATTCGTGTTGATTCCTTTCCATTCCATTCCATTCCATTCCATTCAATTCCATTCCAATCGGGTTGATTCCATTTCATTCCAATCCATTCCATTCGATTTGATTCCATTCGATTCCATTCTATTCCATTCCTTTCCATTCGTGTTGATTCCATTCCATTCCATTACATCCCATTCCATTCCATTTGGGTTGATTCCATTGCATTCCATTCCATTCCATTCCATTCCATTACAATCCATGCCATTCCATTCCATTCGGGTTGATTCCATTCCATTCCATACTATTCCTTTCGGGGTGATACTATTCCTTTCTATTCCATTTCATTCTATTCCATTCCATTCCATTCGGCTTGATTCCATTCCATTCCATTCCATTCCATTCAATTCCATTGCATTTCATTCGGATTGATTCCATTCCATTCAATTGCATTCCACTCCATTCCATTCGGTTTGATTCCATTTCATTCCCTTCCATTCCATTCCATTCGGTTTCATTCCATTCCATTCCAATCCATTCCATTCCATTCCATTTCATTCCATTCCATTCCATTCGGGATGATTCCATTCCATTCCATACCATTATGCTTGATTCCATTCCGTTCCATTCCATTCCATTCCATTCCATTCCATTCCATTCCATTCTTTTTGACTCCATTCCATTCCATTCCATTCCCTTCGGGTTGATTCCATTCCATTCTATTCCATTCCACTCCATTCCATTCCATTCGATTCCATTCTCGTTGATTCCATTCCATTCCATTGCATTCCTTTCGAGTTATTTCCATTCCATTCCATTCAATTCCACTCGGGTTGATTCTATTATATTACATTCGGGTTGATTCCATTCGATTCCATTCCATTCCATTCCATTGGGGTTGATTCCATTCCATTCCATTCCATTACATTCCATTCAGTTCCATTCCATTCCATTCGGATTGATTCCATTCCATTCCATTCCATTCCATTCCATTCCATTCCATTCCATTAAATTCCATTCAGTTCCATTCCATTCCATTCGGATTGATTCCATTCCATTCCATTCCATTCCATTCCATTCCATTCCATTCCATTCAGGTTACATCCATTCCATTCCATTCCATTCCATTCCATTCGGGTTGATTCCATTCCATTACATTCCTTTCCATTCGGGTTGACTCCATTCCATTCCATTCCATTCCATTCCTTTCCATTCCATTGGGATTGATTCCATTCCATTCCATTCCATTCCATTCCGTTCCTTTCCATTCCATTCCATTCGGGTTGAATCCATTCCATTCCATTCCATACCATTTGGGTTGATACCATTCCATTCCATTCCATTCCATTCGGATTGATTCCATTCCATTCCATTCCATTCCATACCATGCCATTCCATTCGTGTTACATCCATTCCATTCCATTCCATTCCATTCCATTCCATTCCATTCCATTCCATTCCATTCCGGTTGATTCCATTCCATTCCATTCCTTTCCATTCGGGTTGACTCCATTCCATTCCATTCCATTCCTTTCCATTCCATTGGGATTGATTCCATTCCATTCCATTCCATTCCATTCCATTCCATTCCTTTCCATTCCATTCCATTCGGCTTGACTCCATTCCATTCCATTCCATTCCATTCCTTTCCATTCGTTTTAATTCTGTTCCATTCCATTCCATTCCATTCCATTCGTTTTGATTCCATTCCGTTACATTCCATTCCATACGGGTTGATTCCATTCCAATCAATTCCATTCCACTCCATTCCATTCCATTCGATTCCATTCTCGTTGATTCCTTTCCAATCCATTACATTCCATTCGGGTTATTTCAATTCCATTCCATTCACTTCCACTCGGGTTGATTACATTATATTCCATTCGGGTTGATTGCATTCCACTCCATTCCTTTCCAATCCATTCAGAATGATTCCATTCCATTCCATTCCGATCCATTCCTCTCGGGTTGACTCCATTCCATTCCATTCCGGTCCATTACATTCCATTCCATTCGGGTTGATTCCATTCCATTCCATTCCATTCCATTCTGTTCGTGTTACATCCATTCCATTCCATTCCATTCCATTCCATTCCATTCCATTGGGTTGATTCCATTCCATTCCTTTCCATTCCTTTCCATTAAATTCCATTCGTGTTTATTCCATTCCGTTCCATTCCATTTGGGTTGATTCCATTCCATTCCACTCCACTACATATGACTTGACTCCATTCCATTCCATTCCATTCCTTTCGGCTTTATTCCATTCCATTCCATTCCATTTCATTCGGGTTGATTCCATTCCATTCCATTCCTTTCCATTCGGGTTGACTCCATTCCAATCCATTCCATTCCAGTCATTTCCATTCCATTCGGATTGATTCCATTCCATTCCATTCCTTTCCTTTCCATTCCATTCGGGTTGATTCCATTCCATTCAATTCCATTCGTTTTGATTCCAATCCATTGCATTTCATTCCATTCCATTCCATTCGGGTTGATTCCATTCCATTCCATTCCATTCCATTCCATTTCATTCGGTTTTATTCCATTCCATTCCATTCCATTCCATTCCATTCCATTCCATTCCATTCCATTCCATTCCATTTCATTGCTTTCCATTCCATTCGGTATGATTCCATTCCATTCCATTCCATTCGTTTTGATTCCATTACATTCCATTCCATTCCATTCGGGTTGATTCCATTCCACTCCATTCCATTCCATTCGATTCCATTCTCGTTGATTACATTCCAATCCATTCCATTCCATTCGGGTTATTTCAATTCCATTCCTTTCAATTCCACTCGGGTTGATTACATTTTATTCCATTCGGATTGATTCCATTCCATTCCATTCCATTCCATTCGGGTTGATTCCATTCCATTCCATTCCATTCCATTCCATTCCATTCGCAATGATTCCATTCCATTCCATTCCATTCGGGTTGATTCCATTCCATTCCATTCCATTCCTTTCCATTCCCTTCCATTTGGGTTTATTCCATTCCATTCAATTCCATTCGTTTTGATTCCATTCCATTCCATTCCATTACATTACATTACATTACATTGGGGTTGATTCCATTCCATTCCATTCCATTCCATTCCATTCCATTCCATTCCATTCCATTCCATACCATTCCATTCGGGTTGATTCCATTCCATTCCATTCTATTGCATTCGGGTTGACTCCATTCCATTCCATTCCATTCCTTTCCATTAAATATGACTTGATTCCACTCCATTCCATTCCATTCCATTCCATTCCATTCCATTCCATTCCATTCCATTCCATTCGGGTTGATTCCATTCCATTCCATTCCATTCCATTCCATTTCATTCGGTTTTATTCCATTCCATTCCATTCCATTCCATTCCATTCCATTCCATTCCATTCCATTCCATTTCATTCCATTCGGTATGATTCTATTCCATTCCATTCCATTCGGCTTGATTCCATTCCATTCCATTCCATTCCATTCCATTCGTTTTGATTCCATTCCATTCCATTCCATTCCATTCGTTTTGATTCCATTCCATTCCATTCCATTCCATTCGGGTTGATTCCATTCCACTCCATTCCATTCCATTCGATTCCATTCTCGTTGATTTCTTTCCAATCCATTCCATTCCATTCGGGTTATTTCAATTCCATTCCTTTCAATTCCACTCGGGTTGATTACATTTTATTCCATTCGGGTTGATTCCATTCCATTCCATTCCATTCCATTCGGGTTGATTCCATTCCATTCCATTCCATTCCATTCCATTCCATTCCATTCCATTCCATTCCATTCCACTCGCAATGATTCCATTCCATTCCATTCCATTCCATTCCATTCCATTCCATTCCATTACATATGACTAGATTCCATTCCATTCCATTCCATTCCATTCCATTCCATTCCATTCCATTCCATTCCTTTCCATTCGGGTTGATTTCATGGCATTGAATTGCATTCCATTCCATTCAATTCGAGTTGATTCCATTCCATTCTTTCATTTCATTCGGTTTTATTCCATTCCATTCCATTCAATTCCATTCCATTCCACTCCATTTCATTCCATTCCATTCCATTCGGTATGATTCCATTCCATTCCATTCCATTAGGCTTGATTCCATTCCATTCCATTCCATTCAATTCCATTCCATTCCATTCCTTTTGGTTCCGTTCGATTCCGTTCCATTCCATTCGTTTTGATTCCATTCCATTCCATTCCATTCAATTCGGGTTGATTCCATTCCATTCAATTCCATTCCACTCCATTCCATTCCATTCGATTCCATTCTCGTTGATTCCATTCCAATCCATTCCATTCCATTCGGGTTATTTCAATTCCATTCCATTCAATTCCACTCGGGTTGATTTCATTATATTCCATTCAGGTTGATTCCATTCCATTCCATTCCATTCCATTCGGGTTGATTCCATTCCATTCCATTCCATTCCATTCCATTCCATTCCATTCCATTCCATTCGGAATGATTCCATTCCATTCCATTCCATTCCATTCCATTCCATTCCATTCCATTACATATGACTTTATTCCATTCCATTCCATTCCATTCCTTTCCTTTCCATTCGGGATGATTTCATTGCTTTCAATTGCATTCCATTCCATTCCTTTCCATTCCATTCCATTCAGCTTGACTCCATTCCATTCCATTCCATTCCATTCCATTCCATTCCATTCCATTCCATTCCTTTCCATTCCATTTCATTCTGGTTGATTCAATTCCATTCCTCTCCATTCGTGTTGATTACATTCCACTCCATCCCATTCAATTCCATTTCATACCAATCCATTCCGGTTGATTCCATTCCATTCCATTCCATTCCATTCCATTCCATTCGGGTTGATTCCGTTCCTGTCCATTCCATTCCATTCCACTCCATGCGGGTTGATTCCATTCCATTCCATTCCATAACCTTCCATTAAATTCCATTCGTGTTGATTCCATTCCATTCCATTCCATTCCATTCCATTCCATTCCATTTTGGTTGATTCCATTCCATTCCATTCCATTTCATTCCATGCCATTCCATTCCAATCCATTCCATTCCATTCCAATCGGGTTGAATCCATTCCATTCAATTCCATTCCATTACCTTCCGTTCCATTTGGGTTGATTCCATTCCAATCCATTCCATTCCATTACATGCCGTTCCATTCCATTCGGGTTCATTCCATTCCATTCCATTCCATTCCATTCCATTCCATTCCATTCCATTCCATTCCTTTCGGGGTGATTCTATTCCATTCTATTCCATTACATTCTATTCCATTCCATTCCATTCCGATTGATTCCTTTCCATTCCATTCCATTCCATTCCATTCCATTCCATTCCATTCCATTCCATTCCATTCCATGTCATTCCATTCCATTCCATGCCATTCCATTCCATTTGGATTGATTCCATTACATTCCATTCCATTCCGTTCCATTCCTTTCGGTTTGACTCCATTCCATTTCATTCCGTTCCATTCCATTGCATTCCATTCGGGTTGATTCCAATCCATTCCATTCCATTCCATTCCATTCCATTCCATTCGTGTTACATCCATTCCATTCCATACCATTCCGTTCCATTCGGGTTGATTCCATTCCATTCCATTCCTTTCCATTCGGGTTGATTGCATTCCATTCCATTCCATTCAATTCCATTCTTTTCCATTCCATTCCATTCCATTCGGATTGTTTCCATTCCATTCCATTCCATTCCATTCCATTCCATTCCATTCCATTCCAATCGGGTTGATTCCATTCCATTCCATTCTATTCCATTCCATTCCATGCCATTCGTGTTGATTCCATTCCATTCCATTCCATTCCATTACCTTCCATTCCATTTGGGTTGATTCCATTCCAATCCATTCCATTCCATTCCATGCCGTTCCATTCCATTCGGGTTCATTCCATTCCATTCCAATCCATTACATTCCATTCCTTTCTGGGCGATTCTATTCCATTCTATTCCATTTCATTCTATTCCATTCCATTCCACTCGGATTGATTCCATTCCATTCCATTCCATTCCATTCCATTCCATTCCATTCCATTCCGTTCCATTCCTTTCGGGTTGACTCCATTCCATTCCATTCCATTCCGTTGCATTCCATTCCATTCCATTCGTGTTACATCCATTCCATTCCATTCCATTCCATTCCATTCCATTCCATTCCATTCATTCCTTTCCATTCCATTCCATTCCATTCGGATTGATTCCATTCCATTCCATTCCATTCCATTCCAATCCTTTCCATTCCATTTCATTCGGGTTGATTCAATTCCATTCCTCTCCATTCGTGTTGATTACATTCCACTCCATTCCATTCAATTCCATTTCATACCAATCCATTCCGGTTGATTCCATTCCATTCCATTCCATTCCATTAGGGTTGATTCCATTCCAGTCCATTCCATTCCATTCCACTCCATTCGGGTTGATTCCATTCCATTCCATTCCATTCCTTTCCATTAAATTCCATTCGTGTTGATTCCATTCCATTCCATTCCATTCCATTCCATTTTGGTTGATTCCATTCCATTCCATTCCATTTCATTCCATGCCATTCCATTGCATTCCATTCCATTCCATTCCATTCCATTCCAATCGGGTTGATTCCATTCCATTCCATTCCATTCCATGCCATTCGTGTTGATTACATTCCATTCAATTCCATTCCATTACCTTCCGTTCCATTTGGGTTGATTCCATTCCAATCCATTCCATTCCATTCCATGCCGTTCCATTCCATTCGGGTTCATTCCATTCCATTCCATTCATTCCTTTCCATTCCATTCCATTCCACTCGGATTGACTCCATTCCATTCCATTCCATTCCATTCCATTCATTCCTTTCCATTCCATTCCATTCCATTTGGATTGATTCCATTCCATTCCATTCCATTCCATTCCATTCCATTCCATTCCATTTCATTCGGGTTGATTCAATTCCATTCCTCTCCATTCGTGTTGATTACATTCCACTCCATCCCATTCTATTCCATTTCATACCAATCCATTCCGGTTGATTCCATTCCATTCCATTCCATTCCATTCCATTCGGGTTGATTCCATTCCAGTCCATTCCATTCCATTCCACTCCATTCCGTTTGATTCCATTCCATTCCATTAAATAACTTTCCATTAAATTCCATTCGTGTTGATTCCATTCCATTCCATTCCATTTTGGTTGATTCCATTCCATTCCATTCCATTTCATTCCATGCCATTCCATTCCATTCCATTCCATTCCATTCCAATCGGGTTGATTCCATTCCATTCCATTCCATTCCATTCCATGCCATTCCATTCGCAATGATTCCATTCCATTCCATTCCATTCCATTCCACTACATATGACATGATTCCATTCCATTCCATTCCATTCCATTCCATTCCATTCCTTTCCATTCTGGTTGATTTCATTGCATTGAATTGCATTCCATTCCATTCAATTCGAGTTGATTCCATTCCATTCTTTCCATTTCATTCGGTTTTATTCCATTCCATTCCATTCCATTCCATTCCATTCCATTCCATTTCATTCCATTCCATTCCATTCCATTCCATTCGGTATGATTCCATTCCATTCCATTCCATTAGGCTTGATTCCATTCCATTCCATTCCATTCCATTCCATTCCTTTCCATTCCATTCCATTCGGCTTGACTCCATTCCATTCCATTCCATTCCATTCCATTCGTTTTGATTCTGTTCCATTCCATTCCATTCCATTCCATTCGTTTTGATTCCATTCCATTACATTCCATTCCATACGGGTTGATTACATACCATTCAATTCCATTCCACTCCATTCCATTCCATTCGATTCCATTCTCGTTGATTCCTTTCCAATCCATTCCATTCCACTCGGGTTATTTCAATTCCATTCCATTCAATTCCACTCGCGTTGATTACATTATATTCCATTCGGGTTGATTCCATTCCATTCCATTCCATTCCATTCGGGTTGATTCCATTCCATTCCATTCCATTCCATTCCATTCGGAATGATTCCATTCCATTCCATTCCGTTCCATTCCTCTCGGGTTGACTCCATTCCATTCCATTCCGTTCCATTACATTCCATTCCATTTGGGTTGATTCCATTCCATTCCATTCCATTCCATTCCATTCGGGTTGATTCCATTCCACTCCATTCCATTCCATTCGATTCCATTCTCGTTGATTCCTTTCCAATCCATTCCATTCCATTCGGGTTATTTCAATTCCATTCCTTTCAATTCCACTCGGGTTGATTACATTTTATTCCATTCTGGTTGATTCCATTCCATTCCATTCCATTCCATTCGGGTTGATTCCATTCCATTCCATTCCATTCCATTCCATTCCATTCCATTCCATTCGCAATGATTCCATTCCATTCCATTCCATTCCATTCCACTACATATGACATGATTCCATTCCATTCCATTCCATTCCATTCCATTCCATTCCTTTCCATTCGGGTTGATTTCATTGCATTGAATTGCATTCCATTCCATTCAATTCGAGTTGATTCCATTCCATTCTTTCCATTTCATTCGGTTTTATTCCATTCCATTCCATTCCATTCCATTCCATTCCATTCCATTTCATTCCATTCCATTCCATTCGGTATGATTCCATTCCATTCCATTCCATTAGGCTTGATTCCATTCCATTCCTTTCCATTCCATTCCATTCCTTTCCATTCCATTCCATTCGGCTTGACTCCATTCCATTCCATTCCATTCCATTCCATTCGTTTTGATTCTGTTCCATTCCATTCCATTCCATTCCATTCGTTTTGATTCCATTCCATTACATTCCATTCCATACGGGTTGATTACATTCCATTCAATTCCATTTCACTCCATTCCATTCCATTCGATTCCATTCTCTTTGATTCCTTTCCAATCCATTCCATTCCACTCGGGTTATTTCAATTCCATTCCATTCAATTCCACTCGGGTTGATTACATTATATTCCATTCGGGTTGATTCCATTCCATTCCATTGCATTCCATTCGGGTTGATTCCATTCCATTCCATTCCATTCCATTCCATACGGAATGATTCCATTCCATTCCATTCCGTTCCATTCCTCTCGGGTTGACTCCATTCCATTCCATTCCGTTCCATTACATTCCATTCCATTCGGGTTGATTCCATTCCATTCCATTCCATACCATTCCATTCCATTCGTGTTACATCAATTCCATTCCATTCCATTCGGGTTGATTCCATTCCACTCCTTTCCATTCCTTTCCATTAAATTCCATTCGTGTTTATTCCATTCCATTCCATTCCATTTGGGTTGATTCCATTCTATTCCATTCCATTTCATTCCATGCCATTCCATTCGGGTTGATTCCATTCCATTCAATTCCATTCGTTTTGATTCCATTCCATTCGGGTTGATTCCATTCCATTCAATTCCATTCGTTTTGATTCCATTCCATTCCATTCCATTCCATTCCATTCGGGTTGATTCCCTTGCATTCCATTCCATTCCATTCCATTCCATTCCATTCCATACCATTCCATTCCATTCCATTCGGGATGATTCCATTCCATTCCATTCCATTATGCTTGATTCCATTCCGTTCCATTCCATTCCATTCCATTCCATTCCATTCCATTCCATTCCATTCCATTCCATTCTTTTTGACTCCATTCCATTCCATTCCATTCCATTCGGGTTGATTACATTCCATTCTATTCCATTCCACTCCATTCCATTCCATTCAATTCCATTCTCGTTGATTCCATTCCATTCCATTGCATTCCTTTCGAGTTATTTCCATTCCATTCCATTCAATTCCACTCTAGTTGATTCTATTATATTACATTCGGGTTGATTCCATTCCATTCCATTCCATTACATTGGGGTAGATTGATTCCATTCCATTCCATTCCATTCCATTCAGTTCCATTCCATTCCATTCGGATTGATTCCATTCCATTCCATTCCATTCCATTCCATTCCATTCAGGTTACATCCATTCCATTCCATTCCATTCCATTCCATTCGGGTTGTTTCCATTCCATTCCATTCCTTTAGATTCGGGTTGACTCCATTCCATTCCATTCCATTCCATTCCTTTCCATTCCATTGGGATTGATTCCATTCCATTCCATTCCAGTCCATTCCTTTCCATTCCATTCCATTCGGGTTGAATCCATTCCATTCCATTCCATACCATTTGGGTTGATACCATTCCATTCCATTCCATTCCATTCCATTCCATTCGGATTGATTCCATTCCATTCCATTCCATACCATGCCATTCCATTCGTGTTACATCCATTCCATTCCATTCCATTCCATTCCATTCCATTCCATTCCATTCCATTCCATTCCGGTTGATTCCATTCCATTCCATTCCTTTCCATTCGGGTTGACTCCATTCCATTCCATTCCATTCCATTCCTTTCCATTCCATTCCATTCGGCTTGACTCCATTCCATTCCATTCCATTCCATTCGTTTTGATTCTGTTCCATTCCATTCCATTCCATTCCATTCGTTTTGATTTCATTCCATTACATTCCATTCCATACGGGTTGATTCCATTCCATTCAATTCCATTCCACTAGATTCCATTCCATTCGAATCCATTCTCGTTGATTCCTTTCCAATCCATTCCATTCAATTCGGGTTATTTCAATTCCATTCCATTCAATTCCACCCGGGTTGATTACATTATATTCCATTCGGGTTGATTCCATTCCATTCCATTCAATTCCATTCGGGTTGATTCCATTCCATTCCATTCCATTCCATTCCATTCCCTTCCATTCCATTCCATTCCATTCCATTCGGAATGATTCCATTCCATTCCATTCCGTTCCATTCCTCTCGGGTTGACTCCATTCCATTCCATTCCGTTCCATTACATTCCATTCCATTCGGGTTGATTCCATTCCATTCCATTCCATTCCATTCCGTTCGTGTTACATCCATTCCATTCCATTCCATTCCATTGCTTTCCATTCCATTCGGGTTGATTCCATTCCATTCCTTTCCATTCTTTCCATTAAATTCCATTCGTGTTTATTCCATTCCATTCCATTCCATTTTGGTTGATTCCATTCCATTCCATTCCATTTCATTCCATGCCATTCCATTCCATTCTATTCCATTCGGGTTGATTCCATTCCATTACATTCCATTCCTTTCCATTCCATTCCATTCGGGTTGATTCCATTCCATTCAATTCCATTCGTTTTGATACCATTCCATTCCATTCCATTCCATTCCATTCCATTCCATTCCATACCATTCCATTCGGGTTGATTCCATTCAATGCCATTCAATTCCATTCGTTTTGATACCATTCCATTCCATTCCATTCCATTCCATTCCATTCCATTCCATTCCATACCATTCCATTCGGGTTGATTCCATTCCATGCCATTCCATTCCATTCGGGTTGATTCCATTCCACTCAATTCCATTCCATTCCATTCCATTCCATTCCATTCCATTCCATTCCATTCCATTCCTTTAGGGGTGATTCTATTTCATTCTATTCCATTTCATTCTATTCCATAACATAACATTCGGATTGATTCCATTCCATTCCATTCCATTCTCTTCCATTCCGTTCCATTCCTTTCGGGTTGACTCCATTCCATTCCATTCCATTCCATTCCATTCCATTCCATTCCATTCCATTCCATTCCATTCGGGTTGATTCCATTCCATTCTATTCCATTCCATTCGTCTTACATCCATTCCATTCCATTCCATTCCTTTCGGGTGATTCCATTCCATTCCATTCCTTTGAATTCGGATTGACTCCATTTCATTCCATTCCATTCCTTTCCATTGCATTCGGATTGATTCCATTCCATTCCATTCCTTTCCATTCCATTCCATTCGGGTTGATTCCATTCCATTCCATTCCATTCCATTCGGGTTGATTCCATTCCAGTCCATTGCATTCCATTCCATTCCATTCCATTCGTGTTGATTCCATTCCATTCAATTCTTTCCATTCCATTCCATTCCATTCCATTCCATTCGTGTTGCTTCCAATCCATTCAATTCCATTCCATTCCATTCCATTCCATTCCATTCCATTCCATTTGGGTTGATTCCATTCCATTCCATTCCATTCCATTTCATTCCATGACATTCCCTGCCATTCTATTGCATTCGGGTTGATACAATTCCATTCCATTCCATTCCATTCCATTACATATGACTTGATTCCATTCCATTCCATTCCATTCCTTTCCATTCGGGTTGATTTCATTGCATTCTATTGCATTCCATTCCATTCAATTCGGGTTGATTCCATTCCATTCCATTCCATTCCATACGGTTTTATTCCATTCCCTTCCATTCCATTCCATTCAGCTTGATTCCATTCCATTCCACTCCATTCCATTCGTTTTGATTATATTCCATTCCATTCCATTCCATTCCTTACCATTCCATTCGTTTTGACTCCATTCCACTCCATTCCATTCCATTCGTGTTGATTCCATTCCATTCCATTCCATTCCATTCCATTCCATTCCATTCCATTCGGAATGATTCCATTCCATTCCATTCCATTCCATTCCATTCAATTACATATGACTTTATTCCATTCCATTATATTCCATTCCTTTCCTTTCCATTCGGGATGATTTCATTGCATTCAATTGCATTCCATTCCATTCCTTTCCATTCCATTCCATTCGGCTTGACTGCATTCCATTCCATTCCATTCCATTCCATTCCATTCCATTCCTTTCCATTCCATTTCATTCGGGTTGATTCAATTCCATTCCTCTCCATTCGTGTTGATTACATTCCACTCCATCCCATTCAATTCCATTTCATACCAATCCATTCCGGTTGATTCCATTCCATTCCATTCCATTCCATTCCATTCGGGTTGATTCCGTTCCTGTCCATTCCATTCCATTCCACTCCATTCGGGTTGATTCCATTCCATTCCATTCCATAACTTTCCATTAAATTCCATTCGTGTTGATTCCATTCCATTCCATTCCATTCCATTCCATTTTGGTTGATTCCATTCCATTCCATTCCATTTCATTCCATGCCATTCCATACCATTCCATTCCATTCCATTCCAATCGGGTTGATTCCATTCCATTCCATTCCATTCCATTCCATGCCATTCGTGTTGATTCCATTCCATTCCATTCCATTCCATTCCATTCCATTCCATTCCATTGCATGCCATTCCATTCCATTCGTATTGATTCCATTGCATTCCATTCCATTCCGTTCCATTCCTTTCGGTTTGACTCCATTCCATTGCATAACGTTCCATTCCATGCCATTCCATTCGGGTTGAATCCAATCCATTCCATTCCATTCCATTCCATTCCATTCCATTCGTGTTACATCCATTCCATTCCATTCCATTCCATTCGGGTTGATTCCATTCCATTCCATTCCTTTCCATTCCGGTTGATAGAATTCCATTCCATTCCATTCCATTGCATTCCATTCCATTCCTTTCCATTCCATTCCATTCCATTATGATTGATTCCATTCCATTCCATTCCTTTCTATTCCATTAGATTCGGGTTGATTCCATTCCATTCCATTCCATTCGTGTTGATTCCATTCCACTCCATTCCTTTCCATTCCATTCCATTCCATTCCATTCCATTCGGGTTGAATCCAAATCATTCTATTCCATTCCATTCCGTTCCATTCCATTCCACTCCATTCCTTTCGGGGTGATTCTATTCCATTCCATTCCATTCCATTCCATTCCAATCGGGTGGATTCCACTCCATTCCATTCCATTCCATTCCATTCCTTGCCATTCGTGTTGATTCCATTCCATTCCATTCCATTCCATTACCTTCCATTCCATTTGGGTTGATTCCATTCCAAACCATTCCATTCCATTCCATGCCGTTCCATTCCATTCGGGTTCATTCCATTCCATTCAATTCCATTTCATTCCATTCCATTCCATTCCTTTCGGGTTGATTCTATTCCATTGTATTCCATTTCATTTTATTCCATTCCATTCCATTCGGATTGATTCCATTCCATTCCATTCCATTCCATTCCATTCCATTCGGGTTGATTCCATTCCAGTCCATTCCATCCCATTCCACTCCATTCGGGTTGATTCCATTCCATTCCATTCCATAACTTTCCATTAAATTCCATTCGTGTTGATTCCATTCCATTCCATTCCATTTTGGTTGATTCCATTCCATTCCATTCCATTTCATTCCATGCCATTCCATTCCATTCCATTCCATTCCATTCCAATCGGGTTGATTCCATTCCATTCCATTCCATTCCATTCCATGCCATTCGTTTTGATTCCATTCCATTCAATTCCATTCCATTACCTTCCGTTCCATTTGGGTTGATTCCATTCCAATTCATTCCATTCCATTCCATGCCGTTCCATTCCATTCGGGTTCATTCCATTCCATTCCATTCCATTCCATTCCATTCCATTCCATTCCTTTCGGGGTGATTCTATTCCATTCTATTCCATTTCATTCTATTCCATTCCATTCCATTCGGATTGATTCCTTTCCATTCCATTCCATTCCATTCCATTCCATTCCATTCCATTCCATTCCATTGCATGCCATTCCATTCCATTCGTATTGATTCCATTCCATTCCATTCCATTCCGTTCCATTCCTTTCGGTTTGACTCCATTCCATTGCATAACGTTCCATTCCATGCCATTCCATTCGGGTTGATTCCAATCCATTCCATTCCATTCCATTCCATTCCATTCCATTCCATTCGTGTTACATCCATTCCATTCCATACCATTCCGTTCCATTCGGGTTGATTCCATTCCATTCCATTCCTTTCCATTCGGGTTGATTGCATTCCATTCCATTCCATTCAATTCCATTCTTTTCCATTCCATTCCATTCCATTCGGATTGTTTCCATTCCATTCCACTCCATTCCATTCCATTCCATTCCATTCCATTCCAATCGGGTTGATTCCATTCCATTCCATTCCATTCCATTCCATTCGGTTTGATTCCATTCCAGTCCATTCCATCCCATTCCACTCCATTCGGGTTGATTCCATTCCATTCCATTCCATAACATTCCATTAAATTCCATTCGTGTTGATTCCATTCCATTCCATTCCATTTTGGTTGATTCCATTCCATTCCATTCCATTTCATTCCATGCCATTCCATTCCATTCCATTCCATTCCATTCCATTCCAATCGGGTTGATTCCATTCCATTCCATTCCATTCCATTCCATGCCATTCGTGTTGATTGCATTCCATTCAATTCCATTCCATTACCTTCCGTTCCATTTGGGTTGATTCCATTCCAATTCATTCCATTCCATTCCATGCCGTTCCATTCCATTCGGGTTCATTCCATTCCATTCCATTCCATTCCATTCCATTCCTTTCGGGGTGATTCTATTCCATTCTATTCCATTTCATTCTATTCCATTCCATTCCATTCGGATTGATTCCTTTCCATTCCATTCCATTCCATTCCATTCCATTCCATTCCATTCCATTCCATTGCATGCCATTCCATTCCATTCGTATTGATTCCATTCCATTCCATTCCATTCCGTTCCATTCCTTTCGGTTTGACTCCATTCCATTGCATAACGTTCCATTCCATGCCATTCCATTCGGGTTGATTCCAATCCATTCCATTCCATTCCATTCCATTCCATTCCATTCGTGTTACATCCATTCCATTCCATTCCATTCCATTCGGGTTGATTCCATTCCATTCCATTCCTTTCCATTCCGGTTGATAGAATTCCATTCCATTCCATTCCATTCCATTCCATTCCATTCCATTCCATTCCATTCCTTTCCATTCCATTCCATTCCATTCTGATTGATTCCATTCCATTCCATTCCATTCCATTCCTTTCCATTCCATTAGATTCGGGTTGATTCCATTCCATTCCATTCCATTCGTGTTGATTCCATTCCACTCAATTCCATTCCATTCCATTCCATTCCATTCCATTCCATTCCAATCGGGTTGAATCCAAATCATTCTATTCCATTCCATTCCGTTCCATTCCATTCCACTCCATTCCTTTCGGGGTGATTCTATTCCATTCCATTCCATTCCATTCCATTCCAATCGGGTTGATTCCACTCCATTCCATTCCATTCCATTCCATTCCTTGCCATTCGTGGTCATTCCATTCCATTCCATTCCATTCCATTACCTTCCATTCCATTTGGGTAGATTCCATTCCAAACCATTCCATTCCATTCCATGCCGTTCCATTCCATTCGGGTTCATTCCATTCCATTCCATTCCATTTCATTCCATTCCATTCCATTCCTTTCGGGGTGATTCTATTCCATTCTATTCAATTTCATTCTATTCCATTCCATTCCATTCGGATTGATTCCATTCCATTCTATTCCATTCCATTCCATTCCGTTCCATTACTTTCGCGTTGACTCCATTCCATTCCATTCCATTCCATTCCATTCCATTCCATTCGGGTTGATTCCGTTCCATTCCATTCCATTCGTGTTGATTCCATTCCACTCCATTCGGGTTGATTCCATTCCATTCCATTCCATAACTTTCCATTAAATTCCATTCGTGTTGATTCCATTCCATTCCATTCCATTCCATTCCATTTTGGTTGATTCCATTCCATTCCATTCCATTTCATTCCATGCCATTCCATTCCATTCCATTCCATTCCATTCCAATCGGGTTGATTCCATTCCATTCCATTCCATTCCATTCCATGCCATTCGTGTTGATTCCATTCCATTCAATTCCATTCCATTACCTTCCGTTCCATTTGGGTTGATTCCATTCCAATCCATTCCATTCCATTCCATGCCGTTCCATTCCATTCGGGTTCATTCCATTCCATTCCATTCCATTCCTTTCGGGGTGATTCTATTCCATTCTATTCCATTTCATTCTATTCCATTCCATTCCATTCGGATTGATTCCTTTCCATTCCATTCCATTCCATTCCATGTCATTCCATTCCATTCCATGCCATTCCATTCCATTTGGATTGATTCCATTACATTACATTCCATTCCGTTCCATTCCTTTCGGTTTGACTCCATTCCATTTCATTCCGTTCCATTCCATTCCATTCCATTCGGGTTGATTCCAATCCATTCCATTCCATTCCATTCCATTCCATTCGTGTTACATCCATTCCATTCCATACCATTCCGTTCCATTCGGGTTGATTCCATTCCATTCCATTCCTTTACATTCGGGTTGATTGCATTCCATTCCATTCCATTCAATTCCATTCTTTTCCATTCCATTCCATTCCATTCGGATTGTTTCCATTCCATTCCACTCCATTCCATTCCATTCCATTCCAATCGGGTTGATTCCATTCCATTCCATTCCATTCCATTCCATTCGGGTTGATTCCATTCCAGTCCATTCCATCCCATTCCACTCCATTCGGGTTGATTCCATTCCATTCCATTCCATAACTTTCCATTAAATTCCATTCGTGTTGATTCCATTCCATTCCATTCCATTTTGGTTGATTCCATTCCATTCCATTCCATTTCATTCCATGCCATTCCATTCCATTCCATTCCATTCCATTCCAATCGGGTTGATTCCATTCCATTCCATTCCATTCCATTCCATTCCATGCCATTCGTGTTGATTCCATTCCATTCAATTCCATTCCATTACCTTCCGTTCCATTTGGGTTGATTCCATTCCAATTCATTCCATTCCATTCCATGCCGTTCCATTCCATTCGGGTTCATTCCATTCCATTCCATTCCATTCCATTCCATTCCATTCCATTCCATTCCTTTCGGGGTGATTCTATTCCATTCTATTCCATTTCATTCTATTCCATTCCATTCCATTCGGATTGATTCCTTTCCATTCCATTCCATTCCATTCCATTCCATTCCATTCCATTCCATTGCATGCCATTCCATTCCATTCGTATTGATTCCATTCCATTCCATTCCATTCCGTTCCATTCCTTTCGGTTTGACTCCATTCCATTGCATAACGTTCCATTCCATGCCATTCCATTCGGGTTGATTCCAATCCATTCCATTCCATTCCATTCCATTCCATTCCATTCCATTCCATTCCATTCGTGTTACATCCATTCCATTCCATACCATTCCGTTCCATTCGGGTTGATTCCATTCCATTCCATTCCTTTCCATTCGGGTTGATTGCATTCCATTCCATTCCATTCAATTCCATTCTTTTCCATTCCATTCCATTCCATTCGGATTGTTTCCATTCCATTCCACTCCATTCCATTCCATTCCATTCCATTCCATTCCAATCGGGTTGATTCCATTCCATTCCATTAGATTCCATTCCATTCGGTTTGATTCCATTCCAGTCCATTCCATCCCATTCCACTCCATTCGGGTTGATTCCATTCCATTCCATTCCATAACTTTCCATTAAATTCCATTCGTGTTGATTCCATTCCATTCCATTCCATTTTGGTTGATTCCATTCCATTCCATTCCATTTCATTCCATGCCATTCCATTCCATTCCATTCCATTCCATTCCATTCCAATCGGGTTGATTCCATTCCATTCCATTCCATTCCATTCCATGCCATTCGTGTTGATTGCATTCCATTCAATTCCATTCCATTACCTTCCGTTCCATTTGGGTTGATTCCATTCCAATTCATTCCATTCCATTCCATGCCGTTCCATTCCATTCGGGTTCATTCCATTCCATTCCATTCCATTCCATTCCATTCCATTCCATTCCATTCCTTTCGGGGTGATTCTATTCCATTCTATTCCATTTCATTCTATTCCATTCCATTCCATTCGGATTGATTCCTTTCCATTCCATTCCATTCCATTCCATTCCATTCCATTCCATTCCATTCCATTCCATTGCATGCCATTCCATTCCATTCGTATTGATTCCATTCCATTCCATTCCATTCCGTTCCATTCCTTTCGGTTTGACTCCATTCCATTGCATAACGTTCCATTCCATGCCATTCCATTCGGGTTGATTCCAATCCATTCCATTCCATTCCATTCCATTCCATTCCATTCGTCTTACATCCATTCCATTCCATTCCATTCCATTCGGGTTGATTCCATTCCATTCCATTCCTTTCCATTCCGGTTGATAGAATTCCATTCCATTCCATTCCATTCCATTCCATTCCATTCCATTCCATTCCATTCCATTCCTTTCCATTCCATTCCATTCCATTCTGATTGATTCCATTCCATTCCATTCCAATCCATTCCTTTCCATTCCATTAGATTCGGGTTGATTCCATTCCATTCCATTCCATCCGTGTTGATTCCATTCCACTCAATTCCATTCCATTCCATTCCATTCCATTCCATTCCATTCCAATCGGGTTGAATCCAAATCATTCTATTCCATTCCATTCCGTTCCATTCCATTCCACTCCATTCCTTTCGGGGTGATTCTATTCCATTCCATTCCATTCCATTCCATTCCAATCGGGTTGATTCCACTCCATTCCATTCCATTCCATTCCATTCCTTGCCATTCGTGTTCATTCCATTCCATTCCATTCCATTCCATTCCATTACCTTCCATTCCATTTGGGTAGATTCCATTCCAAACCATTCCATTCCATTCCATGCCGTTCCATTCCATTCGGGTTCATTCCATTCCATTCCATTCCATTTCATTCCATTCCATTCCATTCCTTTCGGGGTGATTCTATTCCATTCTATTCAATTTCATTCTATTCCATTCCATTCCATTCGGATTGATTCCATTCCATTCTATTCCATTCCATTCCATTCAGTTCCATTACTTTCGCGTTGACTCCATTCCATTCCATTCCATTCCATTCCATTCCATTCCATTCCATTCCATTCGGGTTGATTCCATTCCATTCCATTCCATTCCATTCCATTCCATTTGTGTTACATCCATTCCATTCCATTCCATTCCATTCCATTCCATTCCATTCGGGTGATTCCATTCTATTCCATTCCTTTCCATTCGGGTTGACTCCATTCCATTCCATTCCATTCCTTTCCATTCCATTCGGATTGATTACATTCCATTCCATTCCATTCCATTCCATTCCATTCCAATCCTTTCCATTCCATTCCATTCGGGTTGATTCCATTCCATTCCATTCCATTCCATTCCATTCCATTCCATTCCATGCCATTCCATTCCATTCGGGTTGATTCCATTCCACTCCATTCCATTCCATTACATTCGTTTTGATTCCATTCCATTCCATTCCATTCCATTCGGGTTGATTCCATTCCAGTCCATTGCATTCCATTCCATTCCATTCCATTCGTGTTGATTCCATTCCATTCAATTCTTTCCATTCCATTCCATTCCATTCCATTCCATTCCATTCGTGTTGCTTCCAATCCATTCAATTCCATTCAATTCCATTCCATTCCATTTGGGTTGATTCCATTCCATTCCATTCCATTCCATTTCATTCCATGACATTCCCTGCCATTCTATTGCATTCGGGTTGATTCCATTCCATTCCATTCCATTCCATTCCATTCCATTACATATGACTTGATTCCATTCCATTCCATTCCATTCCTTTCCATTCGGGTTGATTTCATTGCATTCTATTGCATTCCATTCCATTCAATTCGGGTTGATTCCATTCCATTCCATTCCATTCCATACGGTTTTATTCCATTCCCTTCCATTCCATTCCATTCAGCTTGATTCCATTCCATTCCATTCCTTTCCACTCCATTCCATTCGTTTTGATTCCATTCCATTCCATTCCATTCCATTCCATTCCATTCCATTCGTTTTGACTCCATTCCACTCCATTCCATTCCATTCGTGTTGATTCCATTCCATTCCATTCCATTCCATTCCATTCCATTCCATTCCATTACATATGACTTTATTCCATTCCATTCCATTCCATTCCTTTCCTTTCCATTCGGGATGATTTCATTGCATTCAATTGCATTCCATTCCATTCCATTCCATTCCATTTCATTCGGGTTGATTCAATTCCATTCCTCTCCACTCGTGTTGATTACATTCCACTCCATCCCATTCAATTCCATTTCATACCAATCCATTCCGGTTGATTCCATTCCATTCCATTCCATTCCATTCCATTCGGGTTGATTCCGTTCCTGTCCATAACATTCCATTCCACTCCATTCGGTTTGATTCCATTCCATTCCATTTCATAACTTTCCATTAAATTCCATTCGTGTTGATTCCATTCCATTCCATTCCATTTCATTCCATTTTGGTTGATTCCATTCCATTCCATTCCATTTCATTCCATGCCATTCCATTCCATTCCATTCCATTCCATTCCAATCGGGTTGATTCCATTCCATTCCATTCCATTCCATTCCATGCCATTCGTGTTGATTCCATTCCGTTCAATTCCATTCCATTACCTTCCGTTCCATTTGGGTTGATTCCATTCCAATCCATTCCATTCCATTCCATGCCGTTCCATTCCATTCGGGTTCATTCCATTCCATTCCATTCCATTCCATTCCATTCCTTTAGGGGTGATTCTATTCCATTCTATTCCATTTCATTCTATTCCATTCCATTCCATTCGGATTGATTCCTTTCCATTCCATTCCATTCCATTCCATTCCATTCCATTCCATTCCATTCCATGTCATTCCATTCCATTCCATGCCATTCCATTCCATTTGGATTGATTCCATTACATTCCATTCCATTCCGTTCCATTCCTTTCGGTTTGACTCCATTCCATTTCATTCCGTTCCATTCCATTCCATTCCATTCGGGTTTATTCCAATCCATTCCATTCCATTCCATTCCATTCCATTCGTGTTACATCCATTCCATTCCATACCATTCCGTTCCATTCGGGTTGATTCCATTCCATTCCATTCCTTTCCATTCGGGTTGATTGCATTCCATTCCATTCCATTCAATTCCATTCTTTTCCATTCCATTCCATTCCATTCGGATTGTTTCCATTCCATTCCACTCCATTCCATTCCATTCCATTCCATTCCATTCCATTCCAATCGGGTTGATTCCATTCCATTCCATTCTATTCCATTCCATTCCATGCCATTCGTGTTGATTCCATTCCATTCCATTCCATTCCATTCCATTCCATTACCTTCCATTCCATTTGGGTTGATTCCATTCCAATCCATTCCATTCCATTCCATGCCGTTCCATTCCATTCGGGTTCATTCCATTCCATTCCAATCCATTACATTCCATTCCTTTCGGGGCGATTCTATTCCATTCTATTCCATTTCATTCTATTCCATTCCATTCCATTCGGATTGATTCCATTCCATTCCATTCCTTTCCATTCCATTCCATTCCATTCCGTTCTATTCCTCTCGGGTTGACTCCATTCCATTCCATTCCATTCCGTTGCATTCCATTCCATTCCATTCGTGTTACATCCATTCCATTCCATTCCATTCCATTCCATTCCATTCCATTCCATTCATTCCTTTCCATTCCATTCCATTCCATTCGGATTGATTCCATTCCATTCCATTCCATTCCATTCCATTCCATTCCATTCCATTCCATTCCTTTCCATTCCATTTAATTCGGGTTGATTCAATTCCATTCCTCTCCATTCGTGTTGATTACATTCCACTCCATTCCATTCAATTCCATTTCACACCAATAAATTCCGGTTGATTCCATTCCATTCCATTCCATTCCATTCCATTCGGGTTGATTCCATTCCAGTCCATTCCATTCCATTCCACTCCATTCGGGTTGATTCCATTCCATTCCATTCCATTCCATTCCATTTTCGTTGATTCCATTCCATTCAATTCCATTTCATTCCATGCCATTCCATTCCATTCCATTCCATTCCATTCCATTCCAATCGGGTTGATTCCATTCCATTCCATTCCATTCCATTCCATCCCATTCGTGTTGATTACATTCGATTCAATTCCATTCCATTACCTTCCATTCCATTTGGGTTGATTCCATTCCAATCCATTCCATTCCATTCCATGCCGTTCCATTCCATTCGGGTTCATTCCATTCCATTCCATTCCATTCCATTCATTCCTTTCCATTCCATTCCATTCCACTCGGATTGACTCCATTCCATTCCATTCCATTCCATTCCATTCATTCCTTTCCATTCCATTCCATTCCATTCGGATTGATTCCATTCCATTCCATTCCATTCCATTCCATTCCATTCCATTCCATTCCATTCCTTTCCATTCCATTTCATTCGGGTTGATTCAATTCCATTCCTCTCCATTCGTGTTGATTACATTCCACTCCATCCCATTCAATTCCATTTCATACCAATCCATTCCGGTTGATTCCATTCCATTCCATTCCATTCCATTCCATTCGGGTTGATTCCATTCCAGTCCATTCCATTCCATTCCACTCCATTCGGGTTGATTCCATTCCATTCCATTCCATAACTTTCCATTAAATTCCATTCGTGTTGATTCCATTCCATTCCATTCCATTTTGGTTGATTCCATTCCATTCCATTCCATTTCATTCCATGCCATTCCATTCCATTCCATTCCATTCTATTCCAATCGGGTTGATTCCATTCCATTCCATTCCATTCCATTCCATTCCATGCCATTCGTGTTGATTCCATTCCATTCAATTCCATTCCATTACCTTCCGTTCCATTTGGGTTGATTCCATTCCAATCCATTCCATTCCATTCCATGCCGTTCCATTCCATTCGGGTTCATTCCATTCCATTCCATTCCATTCCATTCCATTCCATTCCATTCCTTTCGGGGTGATTCTACTCCATTCTATTCCATTTCATTCTATTCCATTCCATTCCATTCGGATTGATTCCTTTCCATTCCGTTCCATTCCATTCCATTCAATTCCATTCCGTGTCATTCCATTCCATTCCATGCCATTCCATTCCATTTGGATTGATTCCATTACATTCCATTCCATTCCGTTCCATTCCTTTCGGTTTGACTCCATTCCATTTCATTCCGTTCCATTCCATTCCATTCCATTCGGGTTGATTCCAATCCATTCCATTCCAATCCATTCCATTCCATTCGTGTTACATCCATTCCATTCCATACCATTCCGTTCCATTCGGGTTGATTCCATTCCATTCCATTCCTTTCCATTCGGGTTGATTGCATTCCCTTCCATTCCATTCAATTCCATTCTTTTCCATTCCATTCCATTCCATTCGGATTGATTCCATTCCATTCCATTCCTTTCCATTCCATTCCATTCGGGTTGATTCCATTCCATTCCATTCCATTCCATTCGGGTTGATTCCATTCCAGTCCATTGCATTCCATTCCATTCCATTCCATTCGTGTTGATTCCATTCCATTCAATTCTTTCCATTCCATTCCATTCCATTCCATTCCATTCGTGTTGCTTCCAATCCATTCAATTCCATTCCATTCCATTCCATTCCATTCCATTCCATTCCATTTGGGTTGATTCCATTCCATTCCATTCCATTCCATTTCATTCCATGACATTCCCTGCCATTCTATTGCATTCGGGTTGATACAATTCCATTCCATTCCATTCCATTCCATTACATATGACTTGATTCCATTCCATTCCATTCCATTCCTTTCCATTCGGGTTGATTTCATTGCATTCTATTGCATTCCATTCCATTCAATTCGGGTTGATTCCATTCCATTCCATTCCATTCCATACGGTTTTATTCCATTCCCTTCCATTCCATTCCATTCAGCTTGATTCCATTCCATTCCACTCCATTCCATTCGTTTTGATTATATTCCATTCCATTCCATTCCATTCCTTACCATTCCATTCGTTTTGACTCCATTCCACTCCATTCCATTCCATTCGTGTTGATTCCATTCCATTCCATTCCATTCCATTCCATTCCATTCCATTCCATTCGGAATGATTCCATTCCATTCCATTCCATTCCATTCCATTCAATTACATATGACTTTATTCCATTCCATTATATTCCATTCCTTTCCTTTCCATTCGGGATGATTTCATTGCATTCAATTGCATTCCATTCCATTCCTTTCCATTCCATTCCATTCGGCTTGACTGCATTCCATTCCATTCCATTCCATTCCATTCCATTCCATTCCTTTCCATTCCATTTCATTCGGGTTGATTCAATTCCATTCCTCTCCATTCGTGTTGATTACATTCCACTCCATCCCATTCAATTCCATTTCATACCAATCCATTCCGGTTGATTCCATTCCATTCCATTCCATTCCATTCCATTCGGGTTGATTCCGTTCCTGTCCATTCCATTCCATTCCACTCCATTCGGGTTGATTCCATTCCATTCCATTCCATAACTTTCCATTAAATTCCATTCGTGTTGATTCCATTCCATTCCATTCCATTCCATTCCATTTTGGTTGATTCCATTCCATTCCATTCCATTTCATTCCATGCCATTCCATACCATTCCATTCCATTCCATTCCAATCGGGTTGATTCCATTCCATTCCATTCCATTCCATTCCATGCCATTCGTGTTGATTCCATTCCATTCCATTCCATTCCATTCCATTCCATTCCATTCCATTGCATGCCATTCCATTCCATTCGTATTGATTCCATTGCATTCCATTCCATTCCGTTCCATTCCTTTCGGTTTGACTCCATTCCATTGCATAACGTTCCATTCCATGCCATTCCATTCGGGTTGAATCCAATCCATTCCATTCCATTCCATTCCATTCCATTCCATTCGTGTTACATCCATTCCATTCCATTCCATTCCATTCGGGTTGATTCCATTCCATTCCATTCCTTTCCATTCCGGTTGATAGAATTCCATTCCATTCCATTCCATTGCATTCCATTCCATTCCTTTCCATTCCATTCCATTCCATTATGATTGATTCCATTCCATTCCATTCCTTTCTATTCCATTAGATTCGGGTTGATTCCATTCCATTCCATTCCATTCGTGTTGATTCCATTCCACTCCATTCCTTTCCATTCCATTCCATTCCATTCCATTCCATTCGGGTTGAATCCAAATCATTCTATTCCATTCCATTCCGTTCCATTCCATTCCACTCCATTCCTTTCGGGGTGATTCTATTCCATTCCATTCCATTCCATTCCATTCCAATCGGGTGGATTCCACTCCATTCCATTCCATTCCATTCCATTCCTTGCCATTCGTGTTGATTCCATTCCATTCCATTCCATTCCATTACCTTCCATTCCATTTGGGTTGATTCCATTCCAAACCATTCCATTCCATTCCATGCCGTTCCATTCCATTCGGGTTCATTCCATTCCATTCAATTCCATTTCATTCCATTCCATTCCATTCCTTTCGGGTTGATTCTATTCCATTGTATTCCATTTCATTTTATTCCATTCCATTCCATTCGGATTGATTCCATTCCATTCCATTCCATTCCATTCCATTCCATTCGGGTTGATTCCATTCCAGTCCATTCCATCCCATTCCACTCCATTCGGGTTGATTCCATTCCATTCCATTCCATAACTTTCCATTAAATTCCATTCGTGTTGATTCCATTCCATTCCATTCCATTTTGGTTGATTCCATTCCATTCCATTCCATTTCATTCCATGCCATTCCATTCCATTCCATTCCATTCCATTCCAATCGGGTTGATTCCATTCCATTCCATTCCATTCCATTCCATGCCATTCGTTTTGATTCCATTCCATTCAATTCCATTCCATTACCTTCCGTTCCATTTGGGTTGATTCCATTCCAATTCATTCCATTCCATTCCATGCCGTTCCATTCCATTCGGGTTCATTCCATTCCATTCCATTCCATTCCATTCCATTCCATTCCATTCCTTTCGGGGTGATTCTATTCCATTCTATTCCATTTCATTCTATTCCATTCCATTCCATTCGGATTGATTCCTTTCCATTCCATTCCATTCCATTCCATTCCATTCCATTCCATTCCATTCCATTCCATTGCATGCCATTCCATTCCATTCGTATTGATTCCATTCCATTCCATTCCATTCCGTTCCATTCCTTTCGGTTTGACTCCATTCCATTGCATAACGTTCCATTCCATGCCATTCCATTCGGGTTGATTCCAATCCATTCCATTCCATTCCATTCCATTCCATTCCATTCCATTCGTGTTACATCCATTCCATTCCATACCATTCCGTTCCATTCGGGTTGATTCCATTCCATTCCATTCCTTTCCATTCGGGTTGATTGCATTCCATTCCATTCCATTCAATTCCATTCTTTTCCATTCCATTCCATTCCATTCGGATTGTTTCCATTCCATTCCACTCCATTCCATTCCATTCCATTCCATTCCATTCCAATCGGGTTGATTCCATTCCATTCCATTCCATTCCATTCCATTCGGTTTGATTCCATTCCAGTCCATTCCATCCCATTCCACTCCATTCGGGTTGATTCCATTCCATTCCATTCCATAACATTCCATTAAATTCCATTCGTGTTGATTCCATTCCATTCCATTCCATTTTGGTTGATTCCATTCCATTCCATTCCATTTCATTCCATGCCATTCCATTCCATTCCATTCCATTCCATTCCATTCCAATCGGGTTGATTCCATTCCATTCCATTCCATTCCATTCCATGCCATTCGTGTTGATTGCATTCCATTCAATTCCATTCCATTACCTTCCGTTCCATTTGGGTTGATTCCATTCCAATTCATTCCATTCCATTCCATGCCGTTCCATTCCATTCGGGTTCATTCCATTCCATTCCATTCCATTCCATTCCATTCCTTTCGGGGTGATTCTATTCCATTCTATTCCATTTCATTCTATTCCATTCCATTCCATTCGGATTGATTCCTTTCCATTCCATTCCATTCCATTCCATTCCATTCCATTCCATTCCATTCCATTGCATGCCATTCCATTCCATTCGTATTGATTCCATTCCATTCCATTCCATTCCGTTCCATTCCTTTCGGTTTGACTCCATTCCATTGCATAACGTTCCATTCCATGCCATTCCATTCGGGTTGATTCCAATCCATTCCATTCCATTCCATTCCATTCCATTCCATTCGTGTTACATCCATTCCATTCCATTCCATTCCATTCGGGTTGATTCCATTCCATTCCATTCCTTTCCATTCCGGTTGATAGAATTCCATTCCATTCCATTCCATTCCATTCCATTCCATTCCATTCCATTCCATTCCATTCCTTTCCATTCCATTCCATTCCATTCTGATTGATTCCATTCCATTCCATTCCATTCCATTCCTTTCCATTCCATTAGATTCGGGTTGATTCCATTCCATTCCATTCCATTCGTGTTGATTCCATTCCACTCAATTCCATTCCATTCCATTCCATTCCATTCCATTCCATTCCAATCGGGTTGAATCCAAATCATTCTATTCCATTCCATTCCGTTCCATTCCATTCCACTCCATTCCTTTCGGGGTGATTCTATTCCATTCCATTCCATTCCATTCCATTCCAATCGGGTTGATTCCACTCCATTCCATTCCATTCCATTCCATTCCTTGCCATTCGTGGTCATTCCATTCCATTCCATTCCATTCCATTACCTTCCATTCCATTTGGGTAGATTCCATTCCAAACCATTCCATTCCATTCCATGCCGTTCCATTCCATTCGGGTTCATTCCATTCCATTCCATTCCATTTCATTCCATTCCATTCCATTCCTTTCGGGGTGATTCTATTCCATTCTATTCAATTTCATTCTATTCCATTCCATTCCATTCGGATTGATTCCATTCCATTCTATTCCATTCCATTCCATTCCGTTCCATTACTTTCGCGTTGACTCCATTCCATTCCATTCCATTCCATTCCATTCCATTCCATTCGGGTTGATTCCGTTCCATTCCATTCCATTCGTGTTGATTCCATTCCACTCCATTCGGGTTGATTCCATTCCATTCCATTCCATAACTTTCCATTAAATTCCATTCGTGTTGATTCCATTCCATTCCATTCCATTCCATTCCATTTTGGTTGATTCCATTCCATTCCATTCCATTTCATTCCATGCCATTCCATTCCATTCCATTCCATTCCATTCCAATCGGGTTGATTCCATTCCATTCCATTCCATTCCATTCCATGCCATTCGTGTTGATTCCATTCCATTCAATTCCATTCCATTACCTTCCGTTCCATTTGGGTTGATTCCATTCCAATCCATTCCATTCCATTCCATGCCGTTCCATTCCATTCGGGTTCATTCCATTCCATTCCATTCCATTCCTTTCGGGGTGATTCTATTCCATTCTATTCCATTTCATTCTATTCCATTCCATTCCATTCGGATTGATTCCTTTCCATTCCATTCCATTCCATTCCATGTCATTCCATTCCATTCCATGCCATTCCATTCCATTTGGATTGATTCCATTACATTACATTCCATTCCGTTCCATTCCTTTCGGTTTGACTCCATTCCATTTCATTCCGTTCCATTCCATTCCATTCCATTCGGGTTGATTCCAATCCATTCCATTCCATTCCATTCCATTCCATTCGTGTTACATCCATTCCATTCCATACCATTCCGTTCCATTCGGGTTGATTCCATTCCATTCCATTCCTTTACATTCGGGTTGATTGCATTCCATTCCATTCCATTCAATTCCATTCTTTTCCATTCCATTCCATTCCATTCGGATTGTTTCCATTCCATTCCACTCCATTCCATTCCATTCCATTCCAATCGGGTTGATTCCATTCCATTCCATTCCATTCCATTCCATTCGGGTTGATTCCATTCCAGTCCATTCCATCCCATTCCACTCCATTCGGGTTGATTCCATTCCATTCCATTCCATAACTTTCCATTAAATTCCATTCGTGTTGATTCCATTCCATTCCATTCCATTTTGGTTGATTCCATTCCATTCCATTCCATTTCATTCCATGCCATTCCATTCCATTCCATTCCATTCCATTCCAATCGGGTTGATTCCATTCCATTCCATTCCATTCCATTCCATTCCATGCCATTCGTGTTGATTCCATTCCATTCAATTCCATTCCATTACCTTCCGTTCCATTTGGGTTGATTCCATTCCAATTCATTCCATTCCATTCCATGCCGTTCCATTCCATTCGGGTTCATTCCATTCCATTCCATTCCATTCCATTCCATTCCATTCCATTCCATTCCTTTCGGGGTGATTCTATTCCATTCTATTCCATTTCATTCTATTCCATTCCATTCCATTCGGATTGATTCCTTTCCATTCCATTCCATTCCATTCCATTCCATTCCATTCCATTCCATTGCATGCCATTCCATTCCATTCGTATTGATTCCATTCCATTCCATTCCATTCCGTTCCATTCCTTTCGGTTTGACTCCATTCCATTGCATAACGTTCCATTCCATGCCATTCCATTCGGGTTGATTCCAATCCATTCCATTCCATTCCATTCCATTCCATTCCATTCCATTCCATTCCATTCGTGTTACATCCATTCCATTCCATACCATTCCGTTCCATTCGGGTTGATTCCATTCCATTCCATTCCTTTCCATTCGGGTTGATTGCATTCCATTCCATTCCATTCAATTCCATTCTTTTCCATTCCATTCCATTCCATTCGGATTGTTTCCATTCCATTCCACTCCATTCCATTCCATTCCATTCCATTCCATTCCAATCGGGTTGATTCCATTCCATTCCATTAGATTCCATTCCATTCGGTTTGATTCCATTCCAGTCCATTCCATCCCATTCCACTCCATTCGGGTTGATTCCATTCCATTCCATTCCATAACTTTCCATTAAATTCCATTCGTGTTGATTCCATTCCATTCCATTCCATTTTGGTTGATTCCATTCCATTCCATTCCATTTCATTCCATGCCATTCCATTCCATTCCATTCCATTCCATTCCATTCCAATCGGGTTGATTCCATTCCATTCCATTCCATTCCATTCCATGCCATTCGTGTTGATTGCATTCCATTCAATTCCATTCCATTACCTTCCGTTCCATTTGGGTTGATTCCATTCCAATTCATTCCATTCCATTCCATGCCGTTCCATTCCATTCGGGTTCATTCCATTCCATTCCATTCCATTCCATTCCATTCCATTCCATTCCATTCCTTTCGGGGTGATTCTATTCCATTCTATTCCATTTCATTCTATTCCATTCCATTCCATTCGGATTGATTCCTTTCCATTCCATTCCATTCCATTCCATTCCATTCCATTCCATTCCATTCCATTCCATTGCATGCCATTCCATTCCATTCGTATTGATTCCATTCCATTCCATTCCATTCCGTTCCATTCCTTTCGGTTTGACTCCATTCCATTGCATAACGTTCCATTCCATGCCATTCCATTCGGGTTGATTCCAATCCATTCCATTCCATTCCATTCCATTCCATTCCATTCGTCTTACATCCATTCCATTCCATTCCATTCCATTCGGGTTGATTCCATTCCATTCCATTCCTTTCCATTCCGGTTGATAGAATTCCATTCCATTCCATTCCATTCCATTCCATTCCATTCCATTCCATTCCATTCCATTCCTTTCCATTCCATTCCATTCCATTCTGATTGATTCCATTCCATTCCATTCCAATCCATTCCTTTCCATTCCATTAGATTCGGGTTGATTCCATTCCATTCCATTCCATCCGTGTTGATTCCATTCCACTCAATTCCATTCCATTCCATTCCATTCCATTCCATTCCATTCCAATCGGGTTGAATCCAAATCATTCTATTCCATTCCATTCCGTTCCATTCCATTCCACTCCATTCCTTTCGGGGTGATTCTATTCCATTCCATTCCATTCCATTCCATTCCAATCGGGTTGATTCCACTCCATTCCATTCCATTCCATTCCATTCCTTGCCATTCGTGTTCATTCCATTCCATTCCATTCCATTCCATTCCATTACCTTCCATTCCATTTGGGTAGATTCCATTCCAAACCATTCCATTCCATTCCATGCCGTTCCATTCCATTCGGGTTCATTCCATTCCATTCCATTCCATTTCATTCCATTCCATTCCATTCCTTTCGGGGTGATTCTATTCCATTCTATTCAATTTCATTCTATTCCATTCCATTCCATTCGGATTGATTCCATTCCATTCTATTCCATTCCATTCCATTCAGTTCCATTACTTTCGCGTTGACTCCATTCCATTCCATTCCATTCCATTCCATTCCATTCCATTCCATTCCATTCGGGTTGATTCCATTCCATTCCATTCCATTCCATTCCATTCCATTTGTGTTACATCCATTCCATTCCATTCCATTCCATTCCATTCCATTCCATTCGGGTGATTCCATTCTATTCCATTCCTTTCCATTCGGGTTGACTCCATTCCATTCCATTCCATTCCTTTCCATTCCATTCGGATTGATTACATTCCATTCCATTCCATTCCATTCCATTCCATTCCAATCCTTTCCATTCCATTCCATTCGGGTTGATTCCATTCCATTCCATTCCATTCCATTCCATTCCATTCCATTCCATGCCATTCCATTCCATTCGGGTTGATTCCATTCCACTCCATTCCATTCCATTACATTCGTTTTGATTCCATTCCATTCCATTCCATTCCATTCGGGTTGATTCCATTCCAGTCCATTGCATTCCATTCCATTCCATTCCATTCGTGTTGATTCCATTCCATTCAATTCTTTCCATTCCATTCCATTCCATTCCATTCCATTCCATTCGTGTTGCTTCCAATCCATTCAATTCCATTCAATTCCATTCCATTCCATTTGGGTTGATTCCATTCCATTCCATTCCATTCCATTTCATTCCATGACATTCCCTGCCATTCTATTGCATTCGGGTTGATTCCATTCCATTCCATTCCATTCCATTCCATTCCATTACATATGACTTGATTCCATTCCATTCCATTCCATTCCTTTCCATTCGGGTTGATTTCATTGCATTCTATTGCATTCCATTCCATTCAATTCGGGTTGATTCCATTCCATTCCATTCCATTCCATACGGTTTTATTCCATTCCCTTCCATTCCATTCCATTCAGCTTGATTCCATTCCATTCCATTCCTTTCCACTCCATTCCATTCGTTTTGATTCCATTCCATTCCATTCCATTCCATTCCATTCCATTCCATTCGTTTTGACTCCATTCCACTCCATTCCATTCCATTCGTGTTGATTCCATTCCATTCCATTCCATTCCATTCCATTCCATTCCATTCCATTACATATGACTTTATTCCATTCCATTCCATTCCATTCCTTTCCTTTCCATTCGGGATGATTTCATTGCATTCAATTGCATTCCATTCCATTCCATTCCATTCCATTTCATTCGGGTTGATTCAATTCCATTCCTCTCCACTCGTGTTGATTACATTCCACTCCATCCCATTCAATTCCATTTCATACCAATCCATTCCGGTTGATTCCATTCCATTCCATTCCATTCCATTCCATTCGGGTTGATTCCGTTCCTGTCCATAACATTCCATTCCACTCCATTCGGTTTGATTCCATTCCATTCCATTTCATAACTTTCCATTAAATTCCATTCGTGTTGATTCCATTCCATTCCATTCCATTTCATTCCATTTTGGTTGATTCCATTCCATTCCATTCCATTTCATTCCATGCCATTCCATTCCATTCCATTCCATTCCATTCCAATCGGGTTGATTCCATTCCATTCCATTCCATTCCATTCCATGCCATTCGTGTTGATTCCATTCCGTTCAATTCCATTCCATTACCTTCCGTTCCATTTGGGTTGATTCCATTCCAATCCATTCCATTCCATTCCATGCCGTTCCATTCCATTCGGGTTCATTCCATTCCATTCCATTCCATTCCATTCCATTCCTTTAGGGGTGATTCTATTCCATTCTATTCCATTTCATTCTATTCCATTCCATTCCATTCGGATTGATTCCTTTCCATTCCATTCCATTCCATTCCATTCCATTCCATTCCATTCCATTCCATGTCATTCCATTCCATTCCATGCCATTCCATTCCATTTGGATTGATTCCATTACATTCCATTCCATTCCGTTCCATTCCTTTCGGTTTGACTCCATTCCATTTCATTCCGTTCCATTCCATTCCATTCCATTCGGGTTTATTCCAATCCATTCCATTCCATTCCATTCCATTCCATTCGTGTTACATCCATTCCATTCCATACCATTCCGTTCCATTCGGGTTGATTCCATTCCATTCCATTCCTTTCCATTCGGGTTGATTGCATTCCATTCCATTCCATTCAATTCCATTCTTTTCCATTCCATTCCATTCCATTCGGATTGTTTCCATTCCATTCCACTCCATTCCATTCCATTCCATTCCATTCCATTCCATTCCAATCGGGTTGATTCCATTCCATTCCATTCTATTCCATTCCATTCCATGCCATTCGTGTTGATTCCATTCCATTCCATTCCATTCCATTCCATTCCATTACCTTCCATTCCATTTGGGTTGATTCCATTCCAATCCATTCCATTCCATTCCATGCCGTTCCATTCCATTCGGGTTCATTCCATTCCATTCCAATCCATTACATTCCATTCCTTTCGGGGCGATTCTATTCCATTCTATTCCATTTCATTCTATTCCATTCCATTCCATTCGGATTGATTCCATTCCATTCCATTCCTTTCCATTCCATTCCATTCCATTCCGTTCTATTCCTCTCGGGTTGACTCCATTCCATTCCATTCCATTCCGTTGCATTCCATTCCATTCCATTCGTGTTACATCCATTCCATTCCATTCCATTCCATTCCATTCCATTCCATTCCATTCATTCCTTTCCATTCCATTCCATTCCATTCGGATTGATTCCATTCCATTCCATTCCATTCCATTCCATTCCATTCCATTCCATTCCATTCCTTTCCATTCCATTTAATTCGGGTTGATTCAATTCCATTCCTCTCCATTCGTGTTGATTACATTCCACTCCATTCCATTCAATTCCATTTCACACCAATAAATTCCGGTTGATTCCATTCCATTCCATTCCATTCCATTCCATTCGGGTTGATTCCATTCCAGTCCATTCCATTCCATTCCACTCCATTCGGGTTGATTCCATTCCATTCCATTCCATTCCATTCCATTTTCGTTGATTCCATTCCATTCAATTCCATTTCATTCCATGCCATTCCATTCCATTCCATTCCATTCCATTCCATTCCAATCGGGTTGATTCCATTCCATTCCATTCCATTCCATTCCATCCCATTCGTGTTGATTACATTCGATTCAATTCCATTCCATTACCTTCCATTCCATTTGGGTTGATTCCATTCCAATCCATTCCATTCCATTCCATGCCGTTCCATTCCATTCGGGTTCATTCCATTCCATTCCATTCCATTCCATTCATTCCTTTCCATTCCATTCCATTCCACTCGGATTGACTCCATTCCATTCCATTCCATTCCATTCCATTCATTCCTTTCCATTCCATTCCATTCCATTCGGATTGATTCCATTCCATTCCATTCCATTCCATTCCATTCCATTCCATTCCATTCCATTCCTTTCCATTCCATTTCATTCGGGTTGATTCAATTCCATTCCTCTCCATTCGTGTTGATTACATTCCACTCCATCCCATTCAATTCCATTTCATACCAATCCATTCCGGTTGATTCCATTCCATTCCATTCCATTCCATTCCATTCGGGTTGATTCCATTCCAGTCCATTCCATTCCATTCCACTCCATTCGGGTTGATTCCATTCCATTCCATTCCATAACTTTCCATTAAATTCCATTCGTGTTGATTCCATTCCATTCCATTCCATTTTGGTTGATTCCATTCCATTCCATTCCATTTCATTCCATGCCATTCCATTCCATTCCATTCCATTCTATTCCAATCGGGTTGATTCCATTCCATTCCATTCCATTCCATTCCATTCCATGCCATTCGTGTTGATTCCATTCCATTCAATTCCATTCCATTACCTTCCGTTCCATTTGGGTTGATTCCATTCCAATCCATTCCATTCCATTCCATGCCGTTCCATTCCATTCGGGTTCATTCCATTCCATTCCATTCCATTCCATTCCATTCCATTCCATTCCTTTCGGGGTGATTCTACTCCATTCTATTCCATTTCATTCTATTCCATTCCATTCCATTCGGATTGATTCCTTTCCATTCCGTTCCATTCCATTCCATTCAATTCCATTCCGTGTCATTCCATTCCATTCCATGCCATTCCATTCCATTTGGATTGATTCCATTACATTCCATTCCATTCCGTTCCATTCCTTTCGGTTTGACTCCATTCCATTTCATTCCGTTCCATTCCATTCCATTCCATTCGGGTTGATTCCAATCCATTCCATTCCAATCCATTCCATTCCATTCGTGTTACATCCATTCCATTCCATACCATTCCGTTCCATTCGGGTTGATTCCATTCCATTCCATTCCTTTCCATTCGGGTTGATTGCATTCCCTTCCATTCCATTCAATTCCATTCTTTTCCATTCCATTCCATTCCATTCGGATTGTTTCCATTCCATTCCATTCCATTCCATTCCATTCCTTTCCATTCCATTAGATTCGGTTTGATTCCGTTCCATTCCATTCCATTCGTGTTGATTCCATTCCACTCCATTCTATTCCATTCCATTCCATTCCATTCGGGTTGATTCCAAATCATTCCATTCCATTCCATTCCGTTCCATTCCATTCCACTCCATTCCTTTCGGGGTGATCCTATTCCATTCCATTCCATTCCATTCCATTCCATTCCATTCCAATCGGGTTGATTCCATTCCATTCCATTCTATTCCATTCCATTCCATGCCATTCGTGTTGATTCCATTCCATTCCATTCCATTCCATTACCTTCCATTCCATTTGGGTTGATTCCTTTCCAATCCATTCCATTCCATTCCATGCCGTTCCATTCCATTCGGGTTCATTCCATTCCATTCCAGTCCATTACATTCCATTCCTTTCGGGGCGATTCTATTCCATTCTATTCCATTTCATTCTATTCCATTCCATTCCATTCGGATTGATTCCATTCCATTCCATTCCATTCCATTCCGTTCCATTCCTTTCGGGTTGACTCCATTCCATTCCATTCCATTCCGTTCCATGCCATTCCATTCCATTCGGGATGATTCCATTCCATTCCATTCCATTCCATTCCATTCGTGTTACATCCATTCCATTCCATTCCATTCCATTCCATTCCATTCCATTCCATTTCTTTCCATTCCATTCCATTCCATTCGGATTGATTCCATTCCATTCCATTCCTTTCCATTCCATTTCATTCGGGTTGATTCAATTCCATTCCTCTCCATTCGTGTTGATTACATTCCACTCCATTCCATTCAATTCCATTTCATACCAATCCATTCCGGTTGATTCCATTCCATTCCATTCCATTCCATTCCATTCCATTCGGGTTGATTCCATTCCAGTCCATTCCATTCCATTCCACTCCATTCGGGTTGATTCCATTCCATTCCATTCCATTCCTTTCCATTAAATTCCATTCGTGTTGATTCCATTCCATTCCATTCCATTCCATTCCATTCCATTCCATTTTGGTTGATTCCATTCCATTCCATTCCATTTCATTCCATGCCATTCCATTCCATTCCATTCCATTCCATTCCAATCGGGTTGATTCCATTCCATTCCATTCCATTCCATTCCATACCATTCGTGTTGATTCCATTCCATTCAATTCCATTCCATTACCTTCCGTTCCATTTGGTTTGATTCCATTCCAATCCATTCCATTCCATTCCATGCCGTTCCATTCCATTCGGGTTCATTCCATTCCATTCCATTCCATTCCATTCCATTCCTTTCTGGGTGATTCTATTCCATTCTATTCCATTTCATTCTATTCCATTCCATTCCATTCGGATTGATTCCGTGCCATTCCATTCCATTCCGTTCGGGTTGATTCCATTCCATTCCATTCCATTCCATTCCATTCCATTCCATTCGGATTGATTCCTTTCCATTCCATTCCATTCCATTCCATTCCTTTCGGTTTGACTCCATTCAATTGCATAACGTTCCATTCCATTGAATTCCATTCGTGTTGTTTCCAATCCATTCCATTCCATTCCATTCCATTCCATTCGTGTTACATCCATTCCATTCTATTGCATTCCATTCGGGTTGATTCCATACCATTCCATTCCTTTCCATTCCGGTTGATTGAATTCCATTCCATTCCATTCCATTCCATTCCATTCCATTCCATTCCATACCATTCCATTCCATTTCATTCCATGACATTCAATGCCATTCTATTGCATTCGGGTTGATTCCATTCCATTCCATTCCATTCCATTCCATTCCATTTCATATGACTTGATTCCATTCCATTCCATTCCATTCCATTCGGTTTTATTCCATTCCCTTCCATTCCATTCCATTCCATTTCATTCCACTCGATTCCATTGGTGTTGATTGCATTCCATTCCATTCCTTTCCATTCGGGTTGATTCCATTCCATTCCACTCCATTCCATTCCATTCCATTATTTTCTTGTTGATTTCATTCCATTCCTTTCCATTCCATTCCATTCCATTCCGTTCCATTCCACTCCATTCGGGTTGATTCCATTCCATTCAATTCCATTCCACTTTATTCCATTCCATTCGAATCCATTCTCGTTGATTCCACTCCATTCCATTCCGTTACATTCGGGTTATTTCCATTCCATTCCATTCAATTCAACCAGGGTTGTTTCCATTATATTCCATTCGAGTTGATTCCATTCCATTCCATTCCATTCCATTCCCTTCGGGTTGATTCCAGTCCATTCCATTCTATTCCGTACCATTCCTTTCGGTTTGACTCCATTCCATTGCATTCTGTTCCATTCCTTTCCATTCCATTCGGGTTGATTCCAATCCATTCCATTCCATTCCATTCCATTCCATTCGTGTTACATCCATTCCATTCCATTCCATTCCATTCCATTCGGGTTGATTCCATTCCATTCCATTCCTTTCCATTCGGGTTGATTGCATTCCAATCCATTCCATTCCATTCCATTCCATTCCATTCCATTCCATTCCATTCCATTCCATCCCATTCCATTCGGATTGATTCCATTCCATTCCATTCCATTCCATTCCTTTCCATTACATTAGATTCGGGTTGATTCCCTTCCATTCCATTCCATTCGTGTTGATTCCATTCCACTCCATTCCATTCCATTCCATTCGGGTTGATTCCAAATCATTCTATTCCATTCCATTCCGTTCCATTCCATTCCACTCCATTCCTTTCGGGGTGATCCTATTCCATTCCATTCCATTCCATTCCATTCCAATCGGGTTGTTTCCATTCCATTCCATTCCATTCCATTCCAATCCATGCCATTCGTGTTGATTCCATTCCATTCCATTCCATTCCATTACCTTCCATTCCATTTGTTTTGATTCCCTTCCAATCCATTCCATTCCATTCCATGCCGTTCCATTCCATTCTGGTCCATTCCATTCCATTCAATTCCATTCCATTCCATTCCATTCCATTCCTTTCGGGGTGATTCTATTCCATTCTATTCCATTTCATTCTATTCCATTCCATTCCATTCCTTTCCATTCGGGTTGACTCCATTCCAATCCACTCCATTCCAGTCATTTCCATTCCATTCGGATTGATTCCATTCCATTCCATTCCATTCCTTTCGATTCCATTCCATTCGGGTTGATTCCATTCCATTCAATTCCATTCGTTTTGATTCCATTCCATTCCATTCCATTCCATTCCATTCCATTCCATTCCATTCCATTCGGGTTGATTCCATTCCATTCCATTCCATTCCATTCCATTCCATTCCATTCCATACCATTCCATTCGGGTTGGTTCCATTCCATTCCATTCTATTGCATTCGGGTTGATTCCATTCCATTCCATTCCATTCCTTTCCATTACATATGACTTGATTCCATTCCATTCCATTCCATTCCATTCCATTCCATTCCATTCCATTCCATTCCATTCCATTCGGGTTGATTCCATTCCATTCCATTCCATTCCATTCTATTTCATTCGGTTTTATTCCATTCCATTCCATTCCATTCCATTCCATTCCATTCCATTCCATTCCATTCCATTTCATTCCATTCCATTCCATTCGGTATGATTCCATTCCATTCCATTCCATTCGGCTTGATTCCATTCCATTCCATTCCATTCGTTTTGATTCCGTTCCATTCTATTCCATTCCATTCGTTTTGATTCCATTCCATTCCATTCCATTCCATTCGTGTTGATTCCATTCCACTCCATTCCATTCCATTCGATTCCATTCTCGTTGATTCCATTCCAATCCATTCCATTCCATTCGTGTTATTTCAATTCCTTTGCTTTCAATTCCACTCGGGTTGATTACATTTTATTCCATTCGTGTTGATTGCATTCCATTCCATTCCATTCCATTCGGGTTGATTTCATTCCATTCCTTTCCTTTCCATTCGGGATGATTTCATTGCATTCAATTGCATTCCATTCCATTCAATTCGGGTTGATTCCATTCCATTCCATTCCATTCCATTCGGTTTTATTCCATTCCCTTCCATTCCTTTCCATTCCATTTCATTCCATTCCATTCCTTTCGGGATGATTCCATTCCATTCCATTCCATTCCATTCAGCTTGATTCCTTTCCATTCCGTTCCATTCCACTCCATTCCATTCGTTCTAATTCCATTCCATTCCATTCCATTCCAATCCATTCCATTCGTTTTGATTCCATTCCATTCCATTCCATTCCATTCCTGTTGATTCCATTCCATTCCATTTCATTCCATTCCATTCCATTCCATTCGGCTTGATTCCATTCCCTTCCATTACTTTTCATTCCATTCCATTCGTTTTGATTCCATTCCATTCCATTCCATTCCATTCGGGTTGATTCCATTCAATTCAATTCCATTCCACTCCATTCCATTCCATTCGATTCCATTCTCGTTGATTCCACTCCATTCCATTCCATTCCATTCGGGTTATTTCCATTCCATTCGATTCAATTACTCTCGGGTTGATTCCATTATATTGTATTCGGGTTGATTCCATTCCATTCCATTCCATTCCATTCGGGTTGACTCCATTCCAATCCATTCCATTCCAGTCATTTCCATTCCATTCGGATTGATTCCACTCCATTCCATTCCATTCCTTTCCATTCCATTCCATTCGGGTTGATTCCATTCCATTCAATTCCATTCGTTTTGATTCCATTCCATTCCATTCCATTCCATTCCATTCCATTCGGGTTGATTCCCTTCCATTCCATTCCATTCCATTCCATTCCATTCCCTTCCATTCCGATTGATTTCATTCCATTCCATTCCTTTCCATTGGGATTGATTCCATTCCATTCCATTCCATTCCATTCCATTCCTTTCCATTCCATTCCATTCGGCTTGACTCCATTCCATTCCATTCCATTCCATTCCATTCGTTTTGATTCTGTTCCATTCCATTCCATTCCATTCTATTCGTTTTGATTCCATTTCATTACATTCCATTCCATACGGGTTGATTCTATTCCATTCAATTCCATTCCACTCCATTCCATTCCATTCGATTCCATTCTCGTTGATTCCTTTCCAATCCATTCCATTCCATTCGGGTTATTTCAATTCCATTCCATTCAATTCCACTCGGGTTGATTACATTATATTCCAATCGGGTTGATTCCATTCCATTCCATTCCATTCCATTCCATTCCATTCCATTCCATTCGGGTTGATTCCATTCCATTCCATTCCATTCCAATCCATTCGGAATGATTCCATTCCAGTCCATTCCGTTCCATTCCTCTCGGGTTGACTCCATTCCATTCCATTCCGTTCCATTACATTCCATTCCATTCGGGTTGATTCCATTCCATTCCATTCCATTCCGTTCGTGTTACATCCATTCCATTCCATTCCATTCCATTCCATTCCATTCCATTTCATTCGGGTTGATTCCATTCCATTCCTTTCCATTCCTTTCCATTAAATTCCATTCGTGTTTATTCCATTCCATTCCAATCCATTTGGGTTGATTCCATTCCATTCCATTCCATTTCATTCCATGCCATTCCATTCCATTCTATTCCATTCGGGTTGATTCCATTCCATTCCACTCCATTACATATGACTTGATTCCATTCCATTCCATTCCATTCCATTCGGCTTTATTCCATTCCATTCCTTTCCATTTCATTCGGGTTGATTCCATTCCATTCCATTCCTTTCCATTCGGGTTGACTCCATTCCAATCCATTCCATTCCAGTCATTTCTATTCCATTCGGATTGATTCCATTCCATTCCATTCCTTTCCTTTCCATTCCATTCCATTCGGGTTGATTCCATTCCCTTCAATTCCATTCGTTTTGATTCCAATCCAATCCATTCCATTCCATTCCATTCCATTCGGGTTGATTCCATTCCATTCCATTCCATTCCATTCCATTCCATTCCATACCTTTCCATTCGGGTTGATTCCATTCCATTCCATTCTATTGCATTCGGGTTGATTCCATTCCATTCCATTCCATTCCTTTCCATTACATATGACTTGATTCCATTCCATTCCATTCCATTCCATTCCATTCCATTCGGGTTGATTCCACTCCATTCCATTCCATTCCATTTCATTCGGTTTTATTCCATTCCATTCGATTCCATTCCATTCCATTCCATTCCATTCCATTCCATTCCATTCCATTTCATTGCATACCACTCCATTCGGTATGATTCCATTCCATTCCATTCCATTCGGCTTGATTCCATTCCATACCATTCCATTCCATTCGTTTTGTTTCCGTTCCATTCCATTCCATTCCATTCGTTTTGATTCCATTCCATTCCATTCCATTCCATTCGGGTTGATTCCATTCCACTCCATTCCATTCCATTCGATTCCATTCTCGTTGATTCCATTCCAATCCATTCCATTCCATTCGGGTTATTTCAATTCCATTCCTTTCAATTCCACTCGGGTTGATTACATTTTATTCCATTCGGGTTGATTCCATTGCATTCCATTCCATTCCATTCGGGTTGATTCCATTCCATTCCATTCCATTCCATTCCATTCCACTCCATTCCATTCGCAATGATTCCATTCCATTCCATTCCTTTCGGGTTGATTCCATTCCATTCCATTCCATTCCTTTCCATTCCCTTCCATTCCGGTTGATTCCATTCCATTCAATTCCATTCGTTTTGATTCCATTCCATTCCATTCCATTCCATTACATTCCATTCCATTGGGGTTGATTCCATTCCATTCCATTCCATTCCATTCCATTCCATTCCATTCCATTCCATTCCATTCCATTCTATTTCATTCGGGTTGATTCCATTCCATTCCATTCCATTCCTTTCCATTACATATGACTTGATTCCATTCCATTCCATTCCATTCCATTCCATTCCATTCCATTCCATTCCATTCCATTCCATTCGGGTTGATTCCATTCCATTCCATTCCATTCCATTCCATTTCATTCGGTTTTATTCCATTCCATTCCATTCCATTCCATTCCATTCCATTCGGTATGATTCCATTCCATTCCATTCCATTCGGCTTGATTCCATTCCATTCCATTCCATTCCATTCCATTCCATTCCATTCCATTCGTTTTGATTCCATTCCATTCCATTCCATTCCATTCGTTTTGATTCCATTCCATTCCATTCCATTCCATTCGGGTTGATTCCATTCCACTCCATTCCATTCCATTCGATTCCATTCTCGTTGATTCCTTTCCAATCCATTCCATTCCATTCGGGTTATTTCAATTCCATTCCTTTCAATTCCACTCTGGTTGATTACATTTTATTCCATTCGGGTTGATTCCATTCCATTCCATTCCATTCCATTCGGGTTGATTCCATTCCATTCCATTCCATTCCATTCCATTCCATTCCATTCCATTCGCAATGATTCCATTCCATTCCATTCCATTACATATGATTGATTCCATTCCATTCCATTCCATTCCATTCCATTCCATTCCATTCCATTCCTTTCCATTCGGGTTAATTTCATTGCATTGAATTGCATTCCATTCCATTCAATTCGAGTTGATTCCATTCCATTCTTTCCATTTCATTCGGTTTTATTCCATTCCATTCCATTCAATTCCATTCCATTCCATTCCATTTGATTCCATTCCATTCCATTCGGTATGATTCCATTCGATTCCATTCCATTAGGCTTGATTCCATTCCATTCCATTCCATTCCATTCCATTCGTTTTGATTCCGTTCGATTCCGTTCCATTCCATTCGTTTTGATTCCATTCCATTCCATTCCATTCAATTCGGGTTGATTACATTCCATTCCATTCCATTCGCGTTGATTCCATTCCATTCCATTCCATTCCATTCCATTCCATTCCATTCCATTCCATTCGGAATGATTCCATTCCATTCCATTCCATTCCATTCCTTTCCATTCCATTACATCTGACTTGATTCCATTCCATTCCATTCCATTCCTTTCCTTTCCTTTCGGGATGATTTCATTGCATTCAATTGCATTCCATTCCATTCCTTTCCATTCCATTCCATTCGGCTTGACTCCATTCCATTCCATTCCATTCCATTCCATTCGTTTTGATTCTGTTCCATTCCATTCCATTCCATTCCATTCGTTTTAATTCCATTCCATTACATTCCATTCCATACGGGTTGATTCCATTCCATTCAATTCCATTCCACTCCATTCCATTCCATTCGATTCCATTCTCGTTGATTCCTGTCCAATCCATTCCATTCCATTCGGGTTATTTCAATTCCATTCCATTCAATTCCACTCGGGTTGATTACATTATATTCCAATCGGGTTGATTCCATTCCATTCCATTCCATTCCATTCGGGTTGATTCCATTCCATTCCATTCCATTCCAATCCATTCGGAATGATTCCATTCCATTCCATTCCGTTCCATTCCTCTCGGGTTGACTCCATTCCATTCCATTCCGTTCCATTACATTCCATTCCATTCGTGTTGATTCCATTCCATTCCATTCAATTCCATTCCGTTCGTGTTACATCCATTCCATTCCATTCCATTCCATTCCATTCCATTCCATTCGGGTTGATTCCATTCCATTCCTTTCCATTCCTTTCCATTAAATTCCATTCGTGTTTATTCCATTCCATTCCAATCCATTTGGGTTGATTCCATTCCATTCCATTCCATTTCATTCCATGCCATTCCATTCCATTCTATTCCATTCGGGTTGATTCCATTCCATTCCACTCCATTACATATGACTTGATTCCATTCCATTCCATTCCATTCCATTCGGCTTTATTCCTTTCCATTCCATTCCATTTCATTCGGGTTGATTCCATTCCATTCCATTCCTTTCCATTCGGGTTGACTCCATTCCAATCCATTCCATTCCAGTCATTTCCATTCCATTCGGATTGATTCCATTCCATTCCATTCCTTTCCTTTCCATTCCATTCGGGTTGATTCCATTTAATTCAATTCCATTCGTTTTGATTCCAATCCATTGCATTCCATTCCATTCCATTCCATTCGGGTTGATTCCATTCCATTCCCTTCCATTCCATTCCATTTCATTCGGTTTTATTCCATTCCATTCCATTCCATTCCATTCCATTCCATTCCATTCCATTTCATTGCATTCCATTCCATTCGGTATGATTCCATTCCATTCCATTCCATTCGGCTTGATTCCATTCCATACCATTCCATTCCAATCGTTTTGTTTCCGTTCCATTCCATTCCATTCCATTCGGGTTGATTCCATTCCATTCCATTCCATTCCATTCCATTTCATTCGGTTTTATTCCATTCCATTCCATTCCATTCCATTCCATTCCATTCCATTCCATTCCATTCCATTCCATTCCATTTAATTGCATTCCATTCCATTCGGTATGATTCCATTCCATTCCATTCCATTCGGCTTGATTCCATTCCATTCCATTCCATTTCATTCCATGCCATTCCATTCCATTCTATTCCATTCGGGTTGATTCCATTCCATTCCACTCCATTACATATGACTTGATTCCATTCCATTCCATTCCATTCCATTCGGCTTTATTCCATTCCATTCCATTCCATTTCATTCGGGTTGATTCCATTCCATTCCATTCCTTTCCATTCGGGTTGACTCCATTCCAATCCATTCCATTCCAGTCATTTCCATTCCATTCGGATTGATTCCATTCCATTCCATTCCTTCCCTTTCCATTCCATTCGGGTTGATTCCATTCCATTCAATTCCATTCGTTTTGATTCCAATCCATTGCATTCCATTCCATTCCATTCCATTCGGGTTGATTCCATTCCATTCCATTCCATTCCATTCCATTTCATTCGGTTTTATTCCATTCCATTCCATTCCATTCCATTCCATTCCATTCCATTCCATTCCATTCCATTTCATTGCATTCCATTCCATTCGGTATGATTCCATTCCATTCCATTCCATTCGGCTTGATTCCATTCCATACCATTCCATTCCATTCGTTTTGTTTCCGTTCCATTCCATTCCATTCCATTCGTTTTGATTCCATTCCATTCCATTCCATTCCATTCGGGTTGATTCCATTCCACTCCATTCCATTCCATTCGATTCCATTCTCGTTGATTCCATTCCAATCAATTCCATTCCATTCAGGTTATTTCAATTCCATTCCTTTCAATTCCACTCGGGTTGATTACATTTTATTCCATTCGGATTGATTCCATTCCATTCCATTCTATTCCATTCGTGTTGATTCCATTCCATTCCATTCCATTCCATTCCATTCGCAATGATTCCATTCCATTCCATTCCATTCGGGTTGATTCCATTCCATTCCATTCCATTCCTTTCCATTCCCTTCCATTCGGGTTGATTCCATTCCATTCAATTCCATTCGTTTTGATTCCATTCCATTCCGTTCCATTCCATTCCATTCCATTCCATTGGGGTTGATTCCATTCCATTCCATTCCATTCCATTCCATTCCATTCCATTCCATTCCATACCATTCCATTTGGGTTGATTCCATTCAATTCCATTCTATTGCATTCGGGTTGATTCCATTCCATTCCATTCCATTTCTTTCCATTACATATGACTTGATTCCACGCCATTCCATTCCATTCCATTCCATTCCATTCCATTCCATTCCATTCCATTCCATTCCATTCCATTCCATTCTATTTCATTCGGGTTGATTCCATTCCATTCCATTCCATTCCTTTCCATTACATATGACTTGATTCCATTCCATTCCATTCCATTCCATTCCATTCCATTCCATTCCATTCCATTCGGGTTGATTCCATTCCATTCCATTCCATTCCATTCCATTTCATTCGGTTTTATTCCATTCCATTCCATTCCATTCCATTCCATTCCATTCCATTCCATTCGGTATGATTCCATTCCATTCCATTCCATTCGGCTTGATTCCATTCCATTCCATTCCATTCCATTCCATTCCATTCGTTTTGATTCCATTCCATTCCATTCCATTCCATTCGTTGTGATTCCATTCCATTCCATTCCATTCCATTCGGGTTGATTCCATTCCACTCCATTCCATTCCATTCGATTCCATTCTCGTTGATTCCTTTCCAATCCATTCCATTCCATTCGGGTTATTTCAATTCCATTCCTTTCAATTCCACTCGGGTTGATTACATTTTATTCCATTCGGGTTGATTCCATTCCATTCCATTCCATTCCATTCGGGTTGATTCCATTCCATTCCATTCCATTCCATTCCATTCCATTCCATTCCATTCCATTCCATTCCATTCCATTCGCAATGATTCCATTCCATTCCATTCCATTACATATGACTTGATTCCATTCCATTCCATTCCATTCCATTCCATTCCATTCCATTCCATTCCATTCCTTTCCATTCGGGTTAATTTCATTGCATTGAATTGCATTCCATTCCATTCAATTCGAGTTGATTCCATTCCATTCTTTCCATTTCATTCGGTTTTATTCCATTCCATTCCATTCAATTCCATTCCATTCCATTCCATTTGATTCCATTCCATTCCATTCGGTATGATTCCATTCGATTCCATTCCATTAGGCTTGATTCCATTCCATTCCATTCCATTCCATTCGTTTTGATTCCGTTCGATTCTGTTCCATTCCATTCGTTTTGATTCCATTACATTCCATTCCATTCAGTTCGGGTTGATTACATTCCATTCCATTCCATTCGGGTTGATTCCATTCCATTCCATTCCATTCCATTCCATTCCATTCCATTCGGAATGATTCCATTCCATTCCATTCCATTCCATTCTTTCCATTCCATTACATCTGACTTGATTCCATTCCATTCCATTCCATTCCTTTCCTTTCCATTCGGGATGATTTCATTGCATTCAATTGCATTCCATTCCATTCCTTTCCATTCCATTCCATTCGGCTTGACTCCATTCCATTCCATTCCATTCCATTCCATTCGTTTTGATTCTGTTCCATTCCATTCCATTCCATTCCATTCGTTTTGATTCCATTCCATTACATTCCATTCCATACGGGTTGATTCCATTCCATTCAATTCCATTCCACTCCATTCCATTCCATTCGATTCCATTCTCGTTGATTCCTTTCCAATCCATTCCATTCCATTCGGGTTATTTCAATTCCATTCCATTCAATTCCACTCGGGTTGATTACATTATATTCCAATCGGGTTGATTCCATTCCATTCCATTCCATTCCATTCGGGTTGATTCCATTCCATTCCATTCCATTCCAATCCATTCGGAATGATTCCATTCCATTCCATTCCGTTCCATTCCTCTCGGGTTGACTCCATTCCATTCCATTCCGTTCCATTACATTCCATTCCATTCGGGTTGATTCCATTCCATTCCATTCAATTCCATTCCGTTCGTGTTACATCCATTCCATTCCATTCCATTCCATTCCATTCCATTCCATTCCATTCGGGTTGATTCCATTCCATTCCTTTCCATTCCTTTCCATTAAATTCCATTCGTGTTTATTCCATTCCATTCCAATCCATTTGGGTTGATTCCATTCCATTCCATTCCATTTCATTCCATGCCATTCCATTCCATTCTATTCCATTCGGGTTGATTCCATTCCATTCCACTCCATTACATATGACTTGATTCCATTCCATTCCATTCCATTCCATTCGGCTTTATTCCATTCCATTCCATTCCATTTCATTCGGGTTGATTCCATTCCATTCCATTCCTTTCCATTCGGGTTGACTCCATTCCAATCCATTCCATTCCAGTCATTTCCATTCCATTCGGATTGATTCCATTCCATTCCATTCCTTTCCTTTCCATTCCATTCGGGTTGATTCCATTCCATTCAATTCCATTCGTTTTGATTCCAATCCATTGCATTCCATTCCATTCCATTCCATTCGGGTTGATTCCATTCCATTCCCTTCCATTCCATTCCATTTCATTCGGTTTTATTCCATTCCATTCCATTCCATTCCATTCCATTCCATTCCATTCCATTTCATTGCATTCCATTCCATTCGGTATGATTCCATTCCATTCCATTCCATTCGGCTTGATTCCATTCCATACCATTCCATTCCAATCGTTTTGTTTCCATTCCATTCCATTCCATTCCATTCGGGTTGATTCCATTCCATTCCATTCCATTCCATTCCATTTCATTCGGTTTTATTCCATTCCATTCCATTCCATTCCATTCCATTCCATTCCATTTAATTGCATTCCATTCCATTCGGTATGATTCCATTCCATTCCATTCCATTCGGCTTGATTCCATTCCATTCCATTCCATTTCATTCCATGCCATTCCATTCCATTCTATTCCATTCGGGTTGATTCCATTCCATTCCACTCCATTACATATGACTTGATTCCATTCCATTCCATTCCATTCCATTCGGCTTTATTCCATTCCATTCCATTCCATTTCATTCGGGTTGATTCCATTCCATTCCATTCCTTTCCATTCGGGTTGACTCCATTCCAATCCATTCCATTCCAGTCATTTCCATTCCATTCGGATTGATTCCATTCCATTCCATTCCTTCCCTTTCCATTCCATTCGGGTTGATTCCATTCCATTCAATTCCATTCGTTTTGATTCCAATCCATTGCATTCCAATCCATTCCATTCCATTCGGGTTGATTCCATTCCATTCCATTCCATTCCATTCCATTCCATTTCATTCGGTTTTATTCCATTCCATTCCATTCCATTCCATTCCATTCCATTCCATTCCATTTCATTGCATTCCATTCCATTCGGTATGATTCCATTCCATTCCATTCCATTCGGCTTGATTCCATTCCATACCATTCCATTCCATTCGTTTTGTTTCCGTTGCATTCCATTCCATTCCATTCGTTTTGATTCCATTCCATTCCATTCCATTCCATTCGGGTTGATTCCATTCCACTCCATTCCATTCCATTCGATTCCATTCTCGTTGATTCCATTCCAATCCATTCCATTCCATTCAGGTTATTTCAATTCCATTCCTTTCAATTCCACTCGGGTTGATTACATTTTATTCCATTCGGATTGATTCCATTCCATTCCATTCTATTCCATTCGTGTTGATTCCATTCCATTCCATTCCATTCCATTCCATTCCATTCGCAATGATTCCATTCCATTCCATTCCATTCGGGTTGATTCCATTCCATTCCATTCCATTCCTTTCCATTCCCTTCCATTGGGGTTGATTCCATTCCATTCAATTCCATTCGTTTTGATTCCATTCCATTCCATTCCATTCCATTCCATTCCATTCCATTCCATTGGCGTTGATTCCATTCCATTCCATTCCATTCCATTCCATTCCATTCCATTCCATTCCATTCCATTCCATACCATTCCATTCGGGTTGATTCCATTCCATTCCATTCTATTGCATTCGGGTTGATTCCATTCCATTCCATTCCATTCCTTTCCATTACATATGACTTGATTCCACGCCATTCCATTCCATTCCATTCCATTCCATTCCATTCCATTCGGGTTGATTCCATTCCATTCCATTCCATTCCATTCCATTTCATTCGGTTTTATTCCATTCCATTCCATTCCATTCCATTCCATTCCATTCCATTCCATTTCATTCCATTCGGTATGATTCTATTCCATTCCATTCCATTCGGCTTGATTCCATTCCATTCCATTCCATTCCATTCCATTCCATTCCATTCCATTTCATTCCATTCGGTATGATTCTATTCCATTCCATTCCATTCGGCTTGATTCCATTCCATTCCATTCCATTCCATTCCATTCCATTCCATTCCATTCGTTTTGATTCCATTCCATTCCATTCCATTCCATTCGTTTTGATTCCACTCCATTCCATTCCATTCCATTCCATTCGGGTTGATTCCATTCCACTCCATTCCATTCCATTCGATTTCATTCTCGTTGATTCCTTTCCAATCCATTCCATTCCATTCGGGTTATTTCAATTCCATTCCTTTCAATTCCACTCGGGTTGATTACATTTTATTCCATTCGGGTGGATTCCATTCCATTCCATTCCATTCCATTCGGGTTGATTCCACTCCATTCCATTCCATTCCATTCCATTCCATTCGCAATGATTCCATTCCATTCCATTCCATTCCATTCCTTTCCATTACATATGACTTGATTCCATTCCATTCCATTCCATTCCATTCCTTTCCATTCGGGTTGATTTCATTGCATTGAATTGCATTCCATTCCATTCAATTCGAGTTGATTCCATTCCATTCTTTCCATTTCATTCGGTTTTATTCCATTCCATTCCATTCAATTCCATTCCATTCCATTCCATTTCATTCCATTCCATTCCATTCGGGATGATTCCATTCCGTTCCATTCCATTAGGCTTGATTCCATTCCATTCCATTCCATTCCATTCCATTCCATTCCTTTTGGTTCCGTTCGATTCCGTTCCATTCCATTCGTTTTGATTCCATTCCATTCCATTCCATTCCATTCAATTCGGGTTGATTCCATTCCATTCAATTCCATTCCACTCCATTCCATTCCATTCGATTCCATTCTCGTTGATTCCATTCCAATCCATTCCATTCCATTCGGGTTATTTCAATTCCATTCCATTCAATTCCACTCGGGTTGATTTCATTATATTCCATTCAGGTTGATTCCATTCCATTCCATTCCATTCCATTCGGGTTGATTCCATTCCATTCCATTCCATTCCATTCCATTCCATTCGCAATGATTCCATTCCATTCCATTCCATTCGGGTTGATTCCATTCCATTCCATTCCATTCCTTTCCATTCCCTTCCATTGGGGTTGATTCCATTCCATTCAATTCCATTCGTTTTGATTCCATTCCATTGCATTCCATTACATTCCATTCCATTCCATTGGCGTTGATTCCATTCCATTCCATTCCATTCCATTCCATTCCATTCCATTCCATTCCATTCCATTCCATTCCATACCATTCCATTCGGGTTGATTCCATTCCATTCCATTCTATTGCATTCGGGTTGATTCCATTCCATTCCATTCCATTCCTTTCCATTACATATGACTTGATTCCTCGCCATTCCATTCCATTCCATTCCATTCCATTCCATTCCATTCGGGTTGATTCCATTCCATTCCATTCCATTCCATTCCATTTCATTCGGTTTTATTCCATTCCATTCCATTCCATTCCATTCCATTCCATTCCATTCCATTTCATTCCATTCGGTATGATTCTATTCCATTCCATTCCATTCGGCTTGATTCCATTCCATTCCATTCCATTCCATTCCATTCCATTCCATTCGTTTTGATTCCATTCCATTCCATTCCATTCCATTCGTTTTGATTCCACTCCATTCCATTCCATTCCATTCCATTCGGGTTGATTCCATTCCACTCCATTCCATTCCATTCGATTTCATTCTCGTTGATTCCTTTCCAATCCATTCCATTCCATTCGGGTTATTTCAATTCCATTCCTTTCAATTCCACTCGGGTTGATTACATTTTATTCCATTCGGGTGGATTCCATTCCATTCCATTCCATTCCATTCGGGTTGATTCCACTCCATTCCATTCCATTCCATTCCATTCCATTCCATTCCATTCGCAATGATTCCATTCCATTCCATTCCATTCCATTCCTTTCCATTACATATGACTTGATTCCATTCCATTCCATTCCATTCCATTCCTTTCCATTCGGGTTGATTTCATTGCATTGAATTGCATTCCATTCCATTCAATTCGAGTTGATTCCATTCCATTCTTTCCATTTCATTCGGTTTTATTCCATTCCATTCCATTCAATTCCATTCCATTCCATTCCATTTCATTCCATTCCATTCCATTCGGGATGATTCCATTCCATTCCATTCCATTAGGCTTGATTCCATTACATTCCATTCCATTCCATTCCATTCCATTCCTTTTGGTTCCGTTCGATTCCGTTCCATTCCATTCGTTTTGATTCCATTCCATTCCATTCCATTCAATTCGGGTTGATTCCATTCCATTCAATTCCATTCCACTCCATTCCATTCCATTAGATTCCATTCTCGTTGATTCCATTCCAATCCATTCCATTCCATTCGGGTTATTTCAATTCCATTCCATTCAATTCCACTCGGGTTGATTTCATTATATTCCATTCAGGTTGATTCCATTCCATTCCATTCCATTCCATTCGGGTTGATTCCATTCCATTCCATTCCATTCCATTCCATTCCATTCCATTCGGAATGATTCCATTCCATTCCATTCCATTCCATTCCATTCCATTCCGTTACATATGACTTTATTCCATTCCATTCCATTCCTTTCCTTTCCATTCGGGATGATTTCATTGCATTCAATTGCATTCCATTCCATTCCTTTCCATTCCATTCCATTCGGCTTGACTCCATTCCATTCCATTCAATTCCATTCCATTCGTTTTGATTCTGTTCCATTCCATTCCATTCCATTCCATTCCATTCCATTCGTTTTGATTCCATTCCATTACATTCCATTCCATACGGGTTGATTCCATTCCATTCAATACCATTCCACTCCATTCCATTCCATTCGATTCCATTCTCGTTGATTCCTTTCCAATCCATTCCATTCCACTCGGGTTATTTCAATTCCATTCCATTCAATTCCACTCGGGTTGATTACATTATATTCCATTCGGGTTGATTCCATTCCATTCCATTCCATTCCATTCGGGTTGATTCCATTCCATTCCATTCCATTCGGAATGATTCCATTCCATTCCATTCCGTTCCATTCCTCTCGAGTTGACTCCATTCCATTCCATTCCGTTCCATTACATTCCATTCCATTCGGGTTGATTCCATTCCATTCAATTCCATTCCACTCCATTCCATTCCATTCGATTCCATTCTCGTTGATTCCATTCCAATCCATTCCATTCCATTCGGGTTATTTCAATTCCATTCCATTCAATTCCACTCGGGTTGATTACATTATATTCCATTCAGGTTGATTCCATTCCATTCCATTCCATTCCATTCGGGTTGATTCCATTCCATTCCATTCCATTCCATTCCATTCCATTCCATTCCATTCGGAATGATTCCATTCCATTCCATTCCATTCCATTACATATGACTTGATTCCATTCCATTCCATTCCATTCCTTTCCTTTCCATTCGGGATGATTTCATTGCATTCAATTGCATTTCATTACATTCCATTGCATACCATTCCATTCGGTATGATTCCATTCCATTCCATTCCATTCGGCTTGATTCCATTCCATACAATTCCATTCCATTCGTTTTGTTTCCGTTCCATTCCATTCCATTCCATTCGTTTTGATTCCATTCCATTCCATTCCATTCCATTCGGGTTGATTCCATTCCACTCCATTCCATTCCATTCGATTCCATTCTCGTTGATTCCATTCCAATCCATTCCATTCCATTCGGGTTATTTCAATTCCATTCCTTTCAATTCCACTCGGGTTGATTACATTTTATTCCATTCGGGTTGATTCCATTCCATTCCATTCCATTCCATTCGGGGTGATTCCATTCCATTCCATTCCATTCCATTCCATTCCTTTACATTCCATTCGCAATGATTCCATTCCATTCCATTCCATTCGGGTTGATTCCATTCCATTCCATTCCATTCCTTTCCATTCCCTTCCATTGGGGTTGATTCCATTCCATTCAATTCCATTCGTTTTGATTCCATTCCATTCCATTCCATTCCATTCCATTCCATTCCATTCCATTGGCGTTGATTCCATTCCATTCCATTCCATTCCATTCCATTCCATTCCATTCCATTCCATTCCATTCCATACCATTCCATTCGGGTTGATTCCATTCCATTCCATTCTATTGCATTCGGGTTGATTCCATTCCATTCCATTCCATTCCTTTCCATTACATATGACTTGATTCCACGCCATTCCATTCCATTCCATTCCATTCCATTCCATTCCATTCGGGTTGATTCCATTCCATTCCATTCCATTCCATTCCATTTCATTCGGTTTTATTCCATTCCATTCCATTCCATTCCATTCCATTCCATTCCATTCCATTTCATTCCATTCGGTATGATTCTATTCCATTCCATTCCATTCGGCTTGATTCCATTCCATTCCATTCCATTCCATTCCATTCCATTCCATTCCATTTCATTCCATTCGGTATGATTCTATTCCATTCCATTCCATTCGGCTTGATTCCATTCCATTCCATTCCATTCCATTCCATTCCATTCCATTCCATTCGTTTTGATTCCATTCCATTCCATTCCATTCCATTCGTTTTGATTCCACTCCATTCCATTCCATTCCATTCCATTCGGGTTGATTCCATTCCACTCCATTCCATTCCATTCGATTTCATTCTCGTTGATTCCTTTCCAATCCATTCCATTCCATTCGGGTTATTTCAATTCCATTCCTTTCAATTCCACTCGGGTTGATTACATTTTATTCCGTTCGGGTGGATTCCATTCCATTCCATTCCATTCCATTCGGGTTGATTCCACTCCATTCCATTCCATTCCATTCCATTCCATTCCATTCCATTCCATTCCATTCGCAATGATTCCATTCCATTCCATTCCATTCCATTCCTTTCCATTACATATGACTTGATTCCATTCCATTCCATTCCATTCCATTCCTTTCCATTCGGGTTGATTTCATTGCATTGAATTGCATTCCATTCCATTCAATTCGAGTTGATTCCATTCCATTCTTTCCATTTCATTCGGTTTTATTCCATTCCATTCCATTCAATTCCATTCCATTCCATTCCATTTCATTCCATTCCATTCCATTCGGGATGATTCCATTCCGTTCCATTCCATTAGGCTTGATTCCATTCCATTCCATTCCATTCCATTCCATTCCATTCCTTTTGGTTCCGTTCGATTCCGTTCCATTCCATTCGTTTTGATTCCATTCCATTCCATTCCATTCAATTCGGTTTGATTCCATTCCATTCAATTCCATTCCACTCCATTCCATTCCATTCGATTCCATTCTCGTTGATTCCATTCCAATCCATTCCATTCCATTCGGGTTATTTCAATTCCATTCCATTCAATTCCACTCGGGTTGATTTCATTATATTCCATTCAGGTTGATTCCATTCCATTCCATTCCATTCCATTCGGGTTGATTCCATTCCATTCCATTCCATTCCATTCCATTCCATTCGCAATGATTCCATTCCATTCCATTCCATTCGGGTTGATACCATTCCATTCCATTCCATTCCTTTCCATTCCCTTCCATTGGGGTTGATTCCATTCCATTCAATTCCATTAGTTTTGATTCCATTCCATTCCATTCCATTACATTCCATTCCATTCCATTGGCGTTGATTCCATTCCATTCCATTCCATTCCATTCCATTCCATTCCATTCCATACCATTCCATTCGGGTTGATTCCATTCCATTCCATTCTATTGCATTCGGGTTGATTCCATTCCATTCCATTCCATTCCTTTCCATTACATATGACTTGATTCCTCGCCATTCCATTCCATTCCATTCCATTCCATTCCATTCCATTCCATTCGGGTTGATTCCATTCCATTCCATTCCATTCCATTCCATTTCATTCGGTTTTATTCCATTCCATTCCATTCCATTCCATTCCATTCCATTCCATTCCATTTCATTCCATTCGGTATGATTCTATTCCATTCCATTCCATTCGGCTTGATTCCATTCCATTCCATTCCATTCCATTCCATTCCATTCCATTCGTTTTGATTCCATTCCATTCCATTCCATTCCATTCGTTTTGATTCCACTCCATTCCATTCCATTCCATTCCATTCGGGTTGATTCCATTCCACTCCATTCCATTCCATTCGATTTCATTCTCGTTGATTCCTTTCCAATCCATTCCATTCCATTCGGGTTATTTCAATTCCATTCCTTTCAATTCCACTCGGGTTGATTACATTTTATTCCATTCGGGTGGATTCCATTCCATTCCATTCCATTCCATTCGGGTTGATTCCACTCCATTCCATTCCATTCCATTCCATTCCATTCCATTCCATTCCATTCGCAATGATTCCATTCCATTCCATTCCATTCCATTCCTTTCCATTACATATGACTTGATTCCATTCCATTCCATTCCATTCCATTCCTTTCCATTCGGGTTGATTTCATTGCATTGAATTGCATTCCATTCCATTCAATTCGAGTTGATTCCATTCCATTCTTTCCATTTCATTCGGTTTTATTCCATTCCATTCCATTCAATTCCATTCCATTCCATTCCATTTCATTCCATTCCATTCCATTCGGGATGATTCCATTCCATTCCATTCCATTAGGCTTGATTCCATTACATTCCATTCCATTCCATTCCATTCCATTCCTTTTGGTTCCGTTCGATTCCGTTCCATTCCATTCGTTTTGATTCCATTCCATTCCATTCCATTCAATTCGGGTTGATTCCATTCCATTCAATTCCATTCCACTCCATTCCATTCCATTAGATTCCATTCTCGTTGATTCCATTCCAATCCATTCCATTCCATTCGGGTTATTTCAATTCCATTCCATTCAATTCCACTCGGGTTGATTTCATTATATTCCATTCAGGTTGATTCCATTCCATTCCATTCCATTCCATTCGGGTTGATTCCATTCCATTCCATTCCATTCCATTCCATTCCATTCCATTCCATTCGGAATGATTCCATTCCATTCCATTCCATTCCATTCCATTCCATTCCGTTACATATGACTTTATTCCATTCCATTCCATTCCTTTCCTTTCCATTCGGGATGATTTCATTGCATTCAATTGCATTCCATTCCATTCCTTTCCATTCCATTCCATTCGGCTTGACTCCATTCCATTCCATTCAATTCCATTCCATTCGTTTTGATTCTGTTCCATTCCATTCCATTCCATTCCATTCCATTCCATTCGTTTTGATTCCATTCCATTAAATTCCATTCCATACGGGTTGATTCCATTCCATTCAATACCATTCCACTCCATTCCATTCCATTCGATTCCATTCTCGTTGATTCCTTTCCAATCCATTCCATTCCACTCGGGTTATTTCAATTCCATTCCATTCAATTCCACTCGGGTTGATTACATTATATTCCATTCGGGTTGATTCCATTCCATTCCATTCCATTCCATTCGGGTTGATTCCATTCCATTCCATTCCATTCGGAATGATTCCATTCCATTCCATTCCGTTCCATTCCTCTCGAGTTGACTCCATTCCATTCCATTCCGTTCCATTACATTCCATTCCATTCGGGTTGATTCCATTCCATTCAATTCCATTCCACTCCATTCCATTCCATTCGATTCCATTCTCGTTGATTCCATTCCAATCCATTCCATTCCATTCGGGTTATTTCAATTCCATTCCATTCAATTCCACTCGGGTTGATTACATTATATTCCATTCAGGTTGATTCCATTCCATTCCATTCCATTCCATTCGGGTTGATTCCATTCCATTCCATTCCATTCCATTCCATTCCATTCCATTCCATTCGGAATGATTCCATTCCATTCCATTCCATTCCATTACATATGACTTGATTCCATTCCATTCCATTCCATTCCTTTCCTTTCCATTCGGGATGATTTCATTGCATTCAATTGCATTTCATTACATTCCATTGCATACCATTCCATTCGGTATGATTCCATTCCATTCCATTCCATTCGGCTTGATTCCATTCCATACAATTCCATTCCATTCGTTTTGTTTCCGTTCCATTCCATTCCATTCCATTCGTTTTGATTCCATTCCATTCCATTCCATTCCATTCGGGTTGATTCCATTCCACTCCATTCCATTCCATTCGATTCCATTCTCGTTGATTCCATTCCAATCCATTCCATTCCATTCGGGTTATTTCAATTCCATTCCTTTCAATTCCACTCGGGTTGATTACATTTTATTCCATTCGGGTTGATTCCATTCCATTCCATTCCATTCCTTTCCATTCCCTCCCATTCGGGTTGATTCCATTCCATTCAATTCCATTCGTTTTGATTCCATTCCATTCCATTCCATTCCATTCCATTGCATTCCATTCCATTCAGGTTACATCCATTCCATTCCATTCCATTCCATTCCATTCGGGTTGATTCCATTCCATAACATTCCTTTCCATTCGGGTTGACTCCATTCCATTCCATTCCATTCCATTCCTTTCCATTCCATTGGGATTGATTCCATTCCATTCCATTCCATTCCATTCCGTTCCTTTCCATTCCATTCCATTCGGGTTGAATCCATTCCATTCCATTCCATACCATTTGGGTTGATAACATTCCATTCCATTCCATTCGGATTGATTCCATTCCATTCCATTCCATTCCATACCATGCCATTCCATTCGTGTTACATCCATTCCATTCCATTCCATTCCATTCCATTCCATTCCATTCCATTCCATTCCATTGCGGTTGATTCCATTCCATTCCATTCCTTTCCATTGGGATTGATTCCATTCCATTCCATTCCATTCCATTCCTTTCCATTCCATTCCATTCGGCTTGACTCCATTCCATTCCATTCCATTCCATTCCATTCCATTCCATTCCATTCCTTTCCATTGCATTCCATTCGGCTTGACTCCATTCCATTCCATTCCATTCCATTCCATTCCATTCCATTCCATTCCATTCCATTCCATTCCATTCCATTCGTTTTGATTCTGTTCCATTCCTTTCCATTCCATTCCATTCGGGTTGAATCCATTCCATTCCATTCCATACCATTTGGGTTGATACAATTCCATTCCATTCCATTCGGATTGATTCCATTCCATTCCATTCCATTCCATACCATGCCATTCCATTCGTGTTACCTCCATTCCATTCCATTCCATTCCATTCCATTCCATTCCATTCCATTCCATTCCATTCCGGTTGATTCCATTCCATTCCATTCCTTTCCATTCGGGTTGACTCCATTCCATTCCATTCCATTCCTTTCCATTCCATTGGGATTGATACCATTCCATTCCATTCCATTCCATTCCTTTCCATTCCATTCCATTCGGCTTGACTCCATTCCATTCCATTCCATTCCATTCCATTCCATTCCATTCCATTCGTTTTAATTCTGTTCCATTCCATTCCATTCCATTCCATTCCATTCGTTTTGATTCCATTCCATTACATTCCATTCCATACGGCTTGATTCCATTCCATTCAATTCCATTCCACTCCATTCCATTCCATTCGATTCCATTCTCGTTGATTCCTTTCCAATCCATTCCATTACATTCGGGTTATTTCAATTCCATTCCATTCACTTCCACTCGGGTTGATTACATTATATTCCATTCGGGTTGATTCCATTCCATTCCATTCCATTCCATTCGGGTTGATTGCCTTCCACTCCATTCCTTTCCAATCCATTCGGAATGATTCCATTCCATTCCATTCCGATCCATTCCTCTCGGGTTGACTCCATTCCATTCCATTCCGTTCCATTACATTCCATTCCATTCTTGTTGATTCCATTCCATTCCATTCCATTCCATTCCGTTCGTGTTACATCCATTCCATTCCATTCCATTCCATTCCATTCCATTCCATTCGGGTTGATTCCATTCCATTCCTTTCCATTCCTTTCCATTAAATTCCATTCGTGTTTATTCCATTCCATTCCATTCCATTTGGGTTGATTCCATTCCATTCCATTCCATTTCATTCCATGCCATTCCATTCCATTCTATTCCATTCGGGTTGATTCCATTCCATTCCACTCCATTACATATGACTTGATTCCATTCCATTCCATTCCATTCCATTCGGCTTTATTCCATTCCATTCCATTCCATTTCATTCGGGTTGATTCCATTCCATTCCATTCCTTTCCATTCGGGTTGACTCCATTCCAATCCATTCCATTCCAGTCATTTCCATTCCATTCGGATTGATTCCATTCCATTCCATTCCTTTCCTTTCCATTCCATTCGGTTTGATTCCATTCCATTCAATTCCGTTCGTTTTGATTCCAATCCATTGCATTCCATTCCATTCCATTCCATTCGGGTTGATTCCATTCCATTCCATTCCATTCCATTCCATTCCATTCCATTTCATTCGGTTTTATTCCATTCCATTCCATTCCATTCCATTTCATTCCATTCCATTCCATTCCATTCCATTCCATTTCATTGCATTCCATTCCATTCGGTATGATTCCATTCCATTCCATTCCATTCGGCTTGATTCCATTCCATACCATTCCATTCCATTCGTTTTGTTTCCGTTCCATTCCATTCCATTCCATTCGTTTTGATTCCATTCCATTCCATTCCATTCCATTCGCAATGATTCCATTCCCTTCCATTCCATTCGGGTTGATTCCATTCCATTCCATTCCATTCCTTTCCATTCCCTTCCATTCGGGTTGATTCCATTCCATTCAATACCATTCGTTTTGATTCCATTCCATTCCATTCAATTACATTACATTACATTCCATTGGGGTTGATTCCATTCCATTCCATTCCATTCCATTCCATTCCATTCCATTCCATTCCATTCCATTCCATACCATTCAATTCGGGTTGATTCCATTCCATTCCATTCTATTGCATTCGGGTTGATTCCATTCCATTCCATTCCTTTCCATTACATATGACTTGATTCCACTCCATTCCATTCCATTCCATTCCATTCCATTCCATTCCATTCGGGTTGATTCCATTCCATTCCATTCCATTTCATTCGGTTTTATTCCATTCCATTCCATTCCATTCCATTCCATTCCATTCCATTCCATTCCATTCCATTCCATTCCATTCCATTTCATTCCATTCGGTATGATTCTATTCCATTCCATTCCATTCCATTCGTTTTGATTCCATTCCATTCCATTCCATTCCATTCCATTCGTTTTGATTCCATTCCATTCCATTCCATTCCATTCGTTTTGATTCCATTCCATTCCATTCCATTCCATTCGGGTTGATTCCATTCCACTCCATTCCATTCCATTCGATTCCATTCTCGTTGATTCCTTTCCAATCCATTCCATTCCATTCGGGTTATTTCAATTCCATTCCTTTCAATTCCACTCGGGTTGATTACATTTTATTCCATTCGGGTTGATTCCATTCCATTCCATTCCATTCCATTCCATTCCATTCGGGTTGATTCCATTCCATTCCATTCCATTCCATTCCATTCCATTCCATTCCATTCCATTCGCAATGATTCCATTCCATTCCATTCCATTCCATTCCATTCCATTCCATTCCATTCCATTATATATGACTTGATTCCATTCCATTCCATTCCATTCCATTCCATTCCTTTCCATTCGGGTTGATTTCATTGCATTGAATTGCATTCCATTCCATTCAATTCGAGTTGATTCCATTCCATTCTTTCCATTTCATTCGGTTTTATTCCATTCCATTCCATTCAATTCCATTCCATTCCATTCCATTTCATTCCATTCCATTCCATTCGGTATGATTCCATTCCATTCCATTCCATTAGGCTTGATTCCATTCCATTCCATTCCATTCCATTCCATTCCATTCCTTTTGGTTCCGTTCGATTCCGTTCCATTCCATTCGTTTTGATTCTATTCCATTCCATTCCATGCAATTCGGGTTGATTCCATTCCATTCCATTCCATTCCACTCGGAATGATTCCATTCCATTCCATTCCATTCCATTCCATTCCATTCCATTACATATGACTTGATTCCATTCCATTCCTTTCCTTTCCATTCGGGATGATTTCATTGCATTCAATTGCATTCCATTCCATTCAATTCGGGTTGATTCCATTCCATTCCATTCCATTCCATTCGGTTTTATTCCATTCCCTTCCATTCCTTTCCATTCCATTTCATTCCATTCCATTCCTTTCGGGATGATTCCATTCCATTCCATTCCATTCCAATCAGCTTGATTCCTTTCCATTCCGTTCCATTCCACTCCATTCCATTCGTTCTAATTCCATTCCATTCCATTCCATTCCAATCCATTCCATTCGTTTTGATTCCATTCCATTCCATTCCATTCCATTCGTGTTGATTCCATTCCATTCCATTTCATACCATTCCATTCCATTCCATTCGGCTTGATTCCATTCCCTTCCATTACTTTTCATTCCATTCCATTCGTTTTGATTCCATTCCATTCCATTCCATTCCATTCGGGTTGATTCCATTCAATTCAATTCCATTCCACTCCATTCCATTCCATTCGATTCCATTCTCGTTGATTCCACTCCATTCCATTCCATTCCATTCGGGTTATTTCCATTCCATTCGATTCAATTACACTCGGGTTGATTCCATTATATTCTATTCGGGTTGATTCCATTCCATTCCATTCCATTCCGTTCGGGTTGATTCCATTCCATTCCATTCCATTCCATTCCGATTGATTCCATTCCATTCCATTCCATTCCATTCCATTTGTTTCCATTCCTTTGCGGTTGACTGCTTTCCATTCCATTCCATTCCATTCTATTCCACTACATTCCATTCGGGTTGATTCCATTCCATTCCACTCCATTCCATTCGTGTTACATCCATTCCATTCCATTCCATTCCATTCCATTCCTTTCGGGTTGATTCCAAATCATTCCATTCCATTGCGTTCCATTCCATTCCACTCCATTCCCTTCTGGGTGATTCTATTCCATTCCATTCCATTCCATTCCATTCCATTATATATGACTTGATTCCATTCCATTCCCTTCCATTCCATTCCATTCCATTCCATTCGGGTTGATTTCATTGCATTGAATTGCATTCCATTCCATTTAATTCGGGTTGATTCCATTCCATTATTTCCATTTCACTCGCTTTTATTCCATTCCATTCCATTCGATTCCATTCTCGTTGATTCCATTCCAATCCATTCCATTCCATTCGGGTTATTTCAATTCCATTCCATTCAATTCTACTCGAGTTGATTACATTATATTCCATTCAGGTTGATTCCATTCCATTCCATTCCATTCCATTCGGGTTGATTCCATTCCATTCCATTCCACTCCATGCCATTCCATTCCATTCCATTCGGAATGATTCCATTCCATTCCATTCCATTCCATTCCATTCCATTCCATTCCATTCCATTCCATTACATATGACTTGATTCCATTCCATTCCATTCCATTCCCTTCCTTTCCATTCGGGATGATTTCATTGCATTCAATTGCATTCCATTCCATTCCTTTCCATTCCATTCCATTCGGCTTGACTCCATTCCATTCCATTCCATTCCATTCCATTCGTTTTGATTCTGTTCGATTCCATTCCATTCCATTCCATTCGTTTTGATTCCATTCCATTACATTCCATTCCATACGGGTTGATTCCATTCCATACCATTCCATTCCACTCCATTCCATTCCATTCGATTCCATTCTCGTTGATTCCTTTCCAATCCATTCCATTCCACTCGGGTTATTTCAATTCCATTCCATTCAATTCCACTCGGGTTGATTACATTATATTCCATTCGGGTTGATTCCATTCCATTCCATTCGGGTTGATTCCATTCCATTCCATTCCATTCCATTCCATTCCATTCGGAATGATTCCATTCCATTCCATTGCGTTCCATTCCTCTCCGGTTGACTCCATTCCATTCCATTCCGTTCCATTACATTCCATTCCATTCGGGTTGATTCCATTCCATTCCATTCCATTCGTGTTACATCCATTCCATTCCATTCCATACCATTCCATTCGGCTTTATTCCATTCCATTCCATTCCATTTCATTCGGGTTGATTCCATTCCATTCCATTCCTTTCCATTCGGGTTGACTCCATTCCAATCCATTCCATTCCAGTCATTTCCATTCCATTCGGATTGATTCCATTCCATTCCATTCCATTCCTTTCCATTCCATTCCATTCGGGTTGATTCCATTCCATTCAATTCCATTCGTTTTGATTCCATTCCATTCCATTCCATTCCATTCGGGTTGATTCCCTTCCATTCCATTCCATTCCATTCCATTCCATTCCATTCCATACCATTCCATTCGGGTTGATTCCATTCCATTCCATTCCATTCCATTCGGGTTGATTCCATTCCATTCCATTCCATTCCTTTCCACTACATATGACTTGATTCCATTCCATTCCATTCCATTCCATTCCATTCCATTCCATTCCCTTCCATTCCGGTTGATTTCATTCCATTCCATTGCTTTCCATTGGGATTGATTCCATTCCATTCCATTCCATTCCATTCCTTTCCATTCCATTCCATTCGGCTTGACTCCATTCCATTCCATTCCATTCCATTCCATTCCATTCGTTTTGATTCTGTTCCATTCCATTCCATTCCATTCCATTCCATTCGTTTTGATTCCATTCCATTACATTCCATTCCATACGGGTTGATTCCATTCCATTCAATTCCATTCCACTCCATTCCATTCCATTCGATTCCATTCTCGTTGATTCCTTTCCAATCCATTCCATTCCATTCGGGTTATTTCAATTCCATTCCATTCAATTCTACTCGGGTTGATGACATTATATTCCAATCGGGTTGATTCCATTCCATTCCATTCCATTCCATTCGGGTTGATTCCATTCCATTCCATTCCATTCCAATCCATTCGGAATGATTCCATTCCATTCCATTCCGTTCCATTCCTCTCGGGTTGACTCCATTCCATTCCATTCCGTTCCATTACATTCCATTCCATTCGGGTTGATTCCATTCCATTCCATTCCATTCCATTCCGTTCGTGTTACATCCATTCCATTCCATTCCATTCCATTCCATTCCATTCCATTCCATTCCATTCCATTCGGGTTGATTCCATTCCATTCCTTTCCATTCCTTTCCATTAAATTCCATTCGTGTTTATTCCATTCCATTCCAATCCATTTGGGTTGATTCCATTCCATTCCATTCCATTTCATTCCATGCCATTCCATTCCATTCTATTCCATTCGGGTTGATTCCATTCCATTCCACTCCATTACATATGACTTGATTCCATTCCATTCCATTCCATTCCATTCGGCTTTATTCCATTCCATTCCATTCCATTTCATTCGGGTTGATTCCATTCCATTCCATTCCTTTCCATTCGAGTTGACTCCATTACAATCCATTCCATTCCAGTCATTTCCATTCCATTCGGATTGATTCCATTCCATTCCATTCCTTTCCTTTCCATTCCATTCCATTCGGGTTGATTCCAATCCATTCAATTCCATTCGTTTTGATTACAATCCATTCCATTCCATTCCATTCCATTCCATTCGGGTTGATTCCATTCCATTCCATTCTATTGCATTCGGGTTGATTCCATTCAATTCCATTCCATTCCTTTCCATTACATATGACTTGATTCCATTCCATTCCATTCCATTCCATTCCATTCCATTGGGGTTGATTCCATTCCATTCCATTCCATTCCATTCCATTACATTCGGTTTTATTCCATTCCATTCCATTCCATTCCATTCCATTCCATTCCATTCCATTCCATTCCATTCCATTCCATTTCATTGCATACCATTCCATTCGGTATGATTCCATTCCATTCCATTCCATTCGGCTTGATTCCATTCCATACCATTCCATTCCATTCGTTTTGTTTCCGTTCCATTCCATTCCATTCCATTCGTTTTGATTCCATTCCATTCCATTCCATTCCATTCGGGTTGATTCCATTCCACTCCATTCCATTCCATTCGATTCCATTCTCGTTGATTCCATTCCAATCCATTCCATTCCATTCGGGTTATTTCAATTCCATTCCTTTCAATTCCACTCGGGTTGATTACATTTTATTCCATTCGGGTTGATTCCATTCCATTCCATTCCATTCCATTCGGGTTGATTCCATTCCATTCCATTCCATTCGCAATGATTCCATTCCATTCCATTCCATTAGGGTTGATTCCATTCCATTCCATTCCATTCCTTTCCATTCCCTTCCATTCGGGTTGATTCCATTCCATTCAATTCCATTAGTTTTGATTCCATTCCATTCCATTACATTCCATTCCATTGGGGTTGATTCCATTCCATTACATTCCATTCCATTCCATTCCATTCCATTCCATTCCATTCCATTCCATACCATTCCATTCGGGTTGATTCCATTCCATTCCATTCTATTGCATTCGGGTTGATTCCATTCCATTCCATTCCATTCCTTTCCATTACATATGACTTGATTCCATTCCATTCCATTCCATTCCATTCCATTCCATTCCATTCCATTCCATTCCATTCCATTCTATTCCATTCCATTCCATTCGGGTTGATTCCATTCCATTCCATTCCATTCCATTCCATTCCATTTCATTCGGTTTTATTCCATTCCATTCCATTCCATTCCATTCCATTCCATTCCATTCCATTCCATTCGGTATGATTCCATTCCATTCCATTCCATTCGGCTTGATTCCATTCCATTCCATTCCATTCCATTCCATTCCATTCCATTCCATTCCATTCGTTTTGATTCCATTCCATTCCATTCCATTCCATTCGTTTTGATTCCATTCCATTCCATTCCATTCCATTCGGGTTGATTCCATTCCACTCCATTCCATTCCATTCGATTCCATTCTCGTTGTTTCCTTTCCAATCCATTCCCTTCCATTCGGGTTATTTCAATTCCATTCCTTTCAATTCCACTCGGGTTGATTACATTTTATTCCATTCGGGTTGATTCCATTCCATTCCATTCCATTCCATTCGGGTTGATTCCATTCCATTCCATTCCATTCCATTCCATTCCATTCCATTCCATTCGCAATGATTCCATTCCATTCCATTCCATTCCATTCCATTACATATGACTTGATTCCATTCCATTCCATTCCATTCCATTCCATTGCATTCCATTGCATTCCATTCCTTTCCATTCGGGTTGATTTCATTGCATTGAATTGCATTCCATTCCATTCAATTCAAGTTGATTCCATTCCATTCTTTCCATTTCATTCGGTTTTATTCCATTCCATTCCATTCAATTCCATTCCATTCCATTCAATTTGATTCCATTCCATTCCATTCGGTGTGATACCATTCCATTCCATTCCATTCGGTGTGATTCCATTCCATTCCATTCCATTAGGCTTGATTCCATTCCATTCCATTCCATTCCATTCCATTCGTTTTGATTCCGTTCGATTCCGTTCCATTCCATTCGTTTTGATTCCATTACATTCCATTCCATTCAATTCGGGTTGATTCCATTCCATTCAATTCCATTCCACTCCATTCCATTCCATTCGATTCCATTCTCGTTGATTCCATTCCAATCCATTCCATTCCATTCGGGTTATTTCAATTCCATTCCTTTCAATTCCACTCGGGTTGATTTCATTATATTCCATTCACTTTGATTTCTTTCCATTCCATTCCATTCGGGTTGATTCCATTCCATTCCATTCCATTCCATTCCATTCCATTCCATTCGGAATGATTCCATTCCATTCCATTCCATTCCATTCCATTCCATTACATCTGACTTGATTCAATTCCATTCCATTCCATTCCTTTCCTTTCCATTCGGGATGATTTCATTGCATTCAATTGCATTCCATTCCATTCCTTTCCATTCCATTCCATTCGGCTTGACTCCATTCCATTCCATTCCATTCCATTCCATTCCATTCGTTTTGATTCTGTTCCATTCCATTCCATTCCATTCCATTCGTTTTGATTCCATTCCATTACATTCCATTCCATACGGGTTGATTCCATTCCATTCAATTCCATTCCACTCCATTCCATTCCATTCGATTCCATTCTCGTTGATTCCTTTCCAATCCATTCCATTCCACTCGGGTTATTTCAATTCCATTCCATTCAATTCCACTCGGGTTGATTACATTATATTCCATTCGGGTTGATTCCATTCCATTCCATTCCATTCCATTCGGGTTGATTCCATTCCATTCTATTCCATTCCATTCCATTCCATTCGTGTTACATCCATTCCATTCCATTCCATTCCATTCCATTCGGGTTGATTCCATTCCACTCCTTTCCATTCCTTTCCATTAAATTCCATTCGTGTTTATTCCATTCCATTCCATTCCATTTGGGTTGATTCCATTCCATTCCATTCCATTTCATTCCATGCCATTCCATTCCATTCTATTCCATTCGGGTTGATTCCATTCCATTCCACTCCATTACATATGACTTGATTCCATTCCATTCCATTCCATTCCATTCGGCTTTATTCCATTCCATTCCATTCCATTTCATTCGGGTTGATTCCATTCCATTCCATTCCTTTAAATTCGGGTTGACTCCATTCCAATCCATTCCATTCCAGTCATTTCCATTCCATTCGGATTGATTCCATTCCATTCCATTCCATTCCTTTCCATTCCATTCCATTCGGGTTGATTCAATTCCATTCAATTCCATTCGTTTTGATTCCATTCCATTCCATTCCATTCCATTCCATTCCATTCCATTCCATTCCATTCCATAACATTCCATTCCATTCCATTCGGGATGATTCCATTCCATTCCATTCCATTATGCTTCATTCCATTCCGTTCCATTCCATTCCATTCCATTCCATTCCATTCCATTCCTTTCGGGGTGATTCTATTCCATTCTATTCCATTTCATTCTATTCCATTCCATTCCATTCGGATTGATTCCTTTCCATTCCATTCCATTCCATTCCATTCCATTCCATTCCATTCCATTGCATGCCATTCCATTCCATTCGTATTGATTCCATTCCATTCCATTCCATTCCGTTCCATTCCTTTCGGTTTGACTCCATTCCATTGCATAACGTTCCATTCCATGCCATTCCATTCGGGTTGATTCCAATCCATTCCATTCCATTCCATTCCATTCCATTCCATTCCATTCCATTCCATTCGTGTTACATCCATTCCATTCCATACCATTCCGTTCCATTCGGGTTGATTCCATTCCATTCCATTCCTTTCCATTCGGGTTGATTGCATTCCATTCCATTCCATTCAATTCCATTCTTTTCCATTCCATTCCATTCCATTCGGATTGTTTCCATTCCATTCCACTCCATTCCATTCCATTCCATTCCATTCCATTCCAATCGGGTTGATTCCATTCCATTCCATTAGATTCCATTCCATTCGGTTTGATTCCATTCCAGTCCATTCCATCCCATTCCACTCCATTCGGGTTGATTCCATTCCATTCCATTCCATAACTTTCCATTAAATTCCATTCGTGTTGATTCCATTCCATTCCATTCCATTTTGGTTGATTCCATTCCATTCCATTCCATTTCATTCCATGCCATTCCATTCCATTCCATTCCATTCCATTCCATTCCAATCGGGTTGATTCCATTCCATTCCATTCCATTCCATTCCATGCCATTCGTGTTGATTGCATTCCATTCAATTCCATTCCATTACCTTCCGTTCCATTTGGGTTGATTCCATTCCAATTCATTCCATTCCATTCCATGCCGTTCCATTCCATTCGGGTTCATTCCATTCCATTCCATTCCATTCCATTCCATTCCATTCCATTCCATTCCTTTCGGGGTGATTCTATTCCATTCTATTCCATTTCATTCTATTCCATTCCATTCCATTCGGATTGATTCCTTTCCATTCCATTCCATTCCATTCCATTCCATTCCATTCCATTCCATTCCACTCCATTCCATTCCATTGCATGCCATTCCATTCCATTCGTATTGATTCCATTCCATTCCATTCCATTCCGTTCCATTCCTTTCGGTTTGACTCCATTCCATTGCATAACGTTCCATTCCATGCCATTCCATTCGGGTTGATTCCAATCCATTCCATTCCATTCCATTCCATTCCATTCCATTCGTCTTACATCCATTCCATTCCATTCCATTCCATTCGGGTTGATTCCATTCCATTCCATTCCTTTCCATTCCGGTTGATAGAATTCCATTCCATTCCATTCCATTCCATTCCATTCCATTCCATTCCATTCCATTCCATTCCATTCCTTTCCATTCCATTCCATTCCATTCTGATTGATTCCATTCCATTCCATTCCAATCCATTCCTTTCCATTCCATTAGATTCGGGTTGATTCCATTCCATTCCATTCCATCCGTGTTGATTCCATTCCACTCAATTCCATTCCATTCCATTCCATTCCATTCCATTCCATTCCAATCGGGTTGAATCCAAATCATTCTATTCCATTCCATTCCGTTCCATTCCATTCCACTCCATTCCTTTCGGGGTGATTCCACTCCATTCCATTCCATTCCATTCCATTCCTTGCCATTCGTGTTCATTCCATTCCATTCCATTCCATTCCATTACCTTCCATTCCATTTGGGTAGATTCCATTCCAAACCATTCCATTCCATTCCATGCCCTTCCATTCCATTCGGGTTCATTCCATTCCATTCCATTCCATTTCATTCCATTCCATTCCATTCCTTTCGGGGTGATTCTATTCCATTCTATTCAATTTCATTCTATTCCATTCCATTCCATTCGGATTGATTCCATTCCATTCTATTCCATTCCATTCCATTCAGTTCCATTACTTTCGCGTTGACTCCATTCCATTCCATTCCATTCCATTCCATTCCATTCCATTCGGGTTGATTCCATTCCATTCCATTCCATTCCATTCCATTCCATTTGTGTTACATCCATTCCATTCCATTCCATTCCATTCCATTCCATTCCATTCGGGTGATTCCATTCTATTCCATTCCTTTCCATTCGGGTTGACTCCATTCCATTCCATTCCATTCCTTTCCATTCCATTCGGATTGATTCCATTCCATTCCATTCCATTCCATTCCATTCCATTCCAATCCTTTCCATTCCATTCCATTCGGGTTGATTCCATTCCATTCCATTCCATTCCATTCCATTCCATTCCATTCCATTCCATGCCATTCCATTCCATTCGGGTTGATTCCATTCCACTCCATTCCATTCCATTACATTCGTGTTGATTCCATTCCATTCCATTCCATTCCATTCGGGTTGATTCCATTCCAGTCCATTGCATTCCATTCCATTCCATTCCATTCGTGTTGATTCCATTCCATTCAATTCTTTCCATTCCATTCCATTCCATTCCATTCCATTCGTGTTGCTTCCAATCCATTCAATTCCATTCAATTCCATGCCATTCCATTTGGGTTGATTCCATTCCATTCCATTCCATTCCATTTCATTCCATGACATTCCCTGCCATTCTATTGCATTCGGGTTGATTCCATTCCATTCCATTCCATTCCATTCCATTCCATTACATATGACTTGATTCCATTCCATTCCATTCCATTCCTTTCCATTCGGGTTGATTTCATTGCATTCTATTGCATTCCATTCCATTCAATTCGGGTTGATTCCATTCCATTCCATTCCATTCCATTCCATACGGTTTTATTCCATTCCCTTCCATTCCATTCCATTCAGCTTGATTCCATTCCATTCCATTCCATTCCATTCCATTCGTGTTACATCCATTCCATTCCATACCATTCCGTTCCATTCGGGTTGATTCCATTCCATTCCATTCCTTTCCATTCGGGTTGATTGCATTCCATTCCATTCCATTCAATTCCATTCTTTTCCATTCCATTCCATTCCATTCGGATTGTTTCCATTCCATTCCACTCCATTCCATTCCATTCCATTCCATTCCATTCCAATCGGGTTGATTCCATTCCATTCCATTAGATTCCATTCCATTCGGTTTGATTCCATTCCAGTCCATTCCATCCCATTCCACTCCATTCGGGTTGATTCCATTCCATTCCATTCCATAACTTTCCATTAAATTCCATTCGTGTTGATTCCATTCCATTCCATTCCATTTTGGTTGATTCCATTCCATTCCATTCCATTTCATTCCATGCCATTCCATTCCATTCCATTCCATTCCATTCCATTCCAATCGGGTTGATTCCATTCCATTCCATTCCATTCCATTCCATGCCATTCGTGTTGATTGCATTCCATTCAATTCCATTCCATTACCTTCCGTTCCATTTGGGTTGATTCCATTCCAATTCATTCCATTCCATTCCATGCCGTTCCATTCCATTCGGGTTCATTCCATTCCATTCCATTCCATTCCATTCCATTCCATTCCATTCCATTCCTTTCGGGGTGATTCTATTCCATTCTATTCCATTTCATTCTATTCCATTCCATTCCATTCGGATTGATTCCTTTCCATTCCATTCCATTCCATTCCATTCCATTCCATTCCATTCCATTCCATTCCATTCCATTCCATTCCATTGCATGCCATTCCATTCCATTCGTATTGATTCCATTCCATTCCATTCCATTCCGTTCCATTCCTTTCGGTTTGACTCCATTCCATTGCATAACGTTCCATTCCATGCCATTCCATTCGGGTTGATTCCAATCCATTCCATTCCATTCCATTCCATTCCATTCCATTCGTCTTACATCCATTCCATTCCATTCCATTCCATTCGGGTTGATTCCATTCCATTCCATTCCTTTCCATTCCGGTTGATAGAATTCCATTCCATTCCATTCCATTCCATTCCATTCCATTCCATTCCATTCCATTCCATTCCATTCCATTCCTTTCCATTCCATTCCATTCCATTCTGATTGATTCCATTCCATTCCATTCCAATCCATTCCTTTCCATTCCATTAGATTCGGGTTGATTCCATTCCATTCCATTCCATCCGTGTTGATTCCATTCCACTCAATTCCATTCCATTCCATTCCATTCCATTCCATTCCATTCCAATCGGGTTGAATCCAAATCATTCTATTCCATTCCATTCCGTTCCATTCCATTCCACTCCATTCCTTTCGGGGTGATTCCACTCCATTCCATTCCATTCCATTCCATTCCTTGCCATTCGTGTTCATTCCATTCCATTCCATTCCATTCCATTACCTTCCATTCCATTTGGGTAGATTCCATTCCAAACCATTCCATTCCATTCCATGCCGTTCCATTCCATTCGGGTTCATTCCATTCCATTCCATTCCATTTCATTCCATTCCATTCCATTCCTTTCGGGGTGATTCTATTCCATTCTATTCAATTTCATTCTATTCCATTCCATTCCATTCGGATTGATTCCATTCCATTCTATTCCATTCCATTCCATTCAGTTCCATTACTTTCGCGTTGACTCCATTCCATTCCATTCCATTCCATTCCATTCCATTCCATTCGGGTTGATTCCATTCCATTCCATTCCATTCCATTCCATTCCATTTGTGTTACATCCATTCCATTCCATTCCATTCCATTCCATTCCATTCCATTCGGGTGATTCCATTCTATTCCATTCCTTTCCATTCGGGTTGACTCCATTCCATTCCATTCCATTCCTTTCCATTCCATTCGGATTGATTCCATTCCATTCCATTCCATTCCATTCCATTCCATTCCAATCCTTTCCATTCCATTCCATTCGGGTTGATTCCATTCCATTCCATTCCATTCCATTCCATTCCATTCCATTCCATGCCATTCCATTCCATTCGGGTTGATTCCATTCCACTCCATTCCATTCCATTACATTCGTGTTGATTCCATTCCATTCCATTCCATTCCATTCGGGTTGATTCCATTCCAGTCCATTGCATTCCATTCCATTCCATTCCATTCGTGTTGATTCCATTCCATTCAATTCTTTCCATTCCATTCCATTCCATTCCATTCCATTCGTGTTGCTTCCAATCCATTCAATTCCATTCAATTCCATGCCATTCCATTTGGGTTGATTCCATTCCATTCCATTCCATTCCATTTCATTCCATGACATTCCCTGCCATTCTATTGCATTCGGGTTGATTCCATTCCATTCCATTCCATTCCATTCCATTCCATTACATATGACTTGATTCCATTCCATTCCATTCCATTCCTTTCCATTCGGGTTGATTTCATTGCATTCTATTGCATTCCATTCCATTCAATTCGGGTTGATTCCATTCCATTCCATTCCATTCCATACGGTTTTATTCCATTCCCTTCCATTCCATTCCATTCAGCTTGATTCCATTCCATTCCATTCCTTTCCACTCCATTCCATTCGTTTTGATTCCATTCCATTCCATTCCATTCCATTCCATTCCATTCCATTCGTTTTGACTCCATTCCACTCCATTCCATTCCATTCGTGTTGATTCCATTCCATTCCATTCCATTCCATTCCATTCCATTCCATTCCATTCCATTACATATGACTTTATTCCATTCCATTCCATTCCATTCCTTTCCTTTCCATTCGGGATGATTTCATTGCATTCAATTGCATTCCATTCCATTCCATTCCATTCCATTTCATTCGGGTTGATTCAATTCCATTCCTCTCCACTCGTGTTGATTACATTCCACTCCATCCCATTCAATTCCATTTCATACCAATCCATTCCGGTTGATTCCATTCCATTCCATTCCATTCCATTCCATTCGGGTTGATTCCGTTCCTGTCCATAACATTCCATTCCACTCCATTCGGTTTGATTCCATTCCATTCCATTTCATAACTTTCCATTAAATTCCATTCGTGTTGATTCCATTCCATTCCATTCCATTTCATTCCATTTTGGTTGATTCCATTCCATTCCATTCCATTTCATTCCATGCCATTCCATTCCATTCCATTCCATTCCATTCCAATCGGGTTGATTCCATTCCATTCCATTCCATTCCATTCCATGCCATTCGTGTTGATTCCATTCCGTTCAATTCCATTCCATTACCTTCCGTTCCATTTGGGTTGATTCCATTCCAATCCATTCCATTCCATTCCATGCCGTTCCATTCCATTCGGGTTCATTCCATTCCATTCCATTCCATTCCATTCCATTCCTTTAGGGGTGATTCTATTCCATTCTATTCCATTTCATTCTATTCCATTCCATTCCATTCGGATTGATTCCTTTCCATTCCATTCCATTCCATTCCATTCCATTCCATTCCATTCCATTCCATGTCATTCCATTCCATTCCATGCCATTCCATTCCATTTGGATTGATTCCATTACATTCCATTCCATTCCGTTCCATTCCTTTCGGTTTGACTCCATTCCATTTCATTCCGTTCCATTCCATTCCATTCCATTCGGGTTTATTCCAATCCATTCCATTCCATTCCATTCCATTCCATTCGTGTTACATCCATTCCATTCCATACCATTCCGTTCCATTCGGGTTGATTCCATTCCATTCCATTCCTTTCCATTCGGGTTGATTGCATTCCATTCCATTCCATTCAATTCCATTCTTTTCCATTCCATTCCATTCCATTCGGATTGTTTCCATTCCATTCCACTCCATTCCATTCCATTCCATTCCATTCCATTCCATTCCAATCGGGTTGATTCCATTCCATTCCATTCTATTCCATTCCATTCCATGCCATTCGTGTTGATTCCATTCCATTCCATTCCATTCCATTCCATTCCATTACCTTCCATTCCATTTGGGTTGATTCCATTCCAATCCATTCCATTCCATTCCATGCCGTTCCATTCCATTCGGGTTCATTCCATTCCATTCCAATCCATTACATTCCATTCCTTTCGGGGCGATTCTATTCCATTCTATTCCATTTCATTCTATTCCATTCCATTCCATTCGGATTGATTCCATTCCATTCCATTCCTTTCCATTCCATTCCATTCCATTCCGTTCTATTCCTCTCGGGTTGACTCCATTCCATTCCATTCCATTCCGTTGCATTCCATTCCATTCCATTCGTGTTACATCCATTCCATTCCATTCCATTCCATTCCATTCCATTCCATTCCATTCCATTCATTCCTTTCCATTCCATTCCATTCCATTCGGATTGATTCCATTCCATTCCATTCCATTCCATTCCATTCCATTCCATTCCATTCCATTCCTTTCCATTCCATTTAATTCGGGTTGATTCAATTCCATTCCTCTCCATTCGTGTTGATTACATTCCACTCCATTCCATTCAATTCCATTTCACACCAATAAATTCCGGTTGATTCCATTCCATTCCATTCCATTCCATTCCATTCGGGTTGATTCCATTCCAGTCCATTCCATTCCATTCCACTCCATTCGGGTTGATTCCATTCCATTCCATTCCATTCCATTCCATTTTCGTTGATTCCATTCCATTCAATTCCATTTCATTCCATGCCATTCCAATCCATTCCATTCCATTCCATTCCATTCCAATCGGGTTGATTCCATTCCATTCCATTCCATTCCATTCCATCCCATTCGTGTTGATTACATTCCATTCAATTCCATTCCATTACCTTCCATTCCATTTGGGTTGATTCCATTCCAATCCATTCCATTCCATTCCATGCCGTTCCATTCCATTCGGGTTCATTCCATTCCATTCCATTCCATTCCATTCATTCCTTTCCATTCCATTCCATTCCACTCGGATTGACTCCATTCCATTCCATTCCATTCCATTCCATTCATTCCTTTCCATTCCATTCCATTCCATTCGGATTGATTCCATTCCATTCCATTCCATTCCATTCCATTCCATTCCATTCCATTCCATTCCTTTCCATTCCATTTCATTCGGGTTGATTCAATTCCATTCCTCTCCATTCGTGTTGATTACATTCCACTCCATCCCATTCAATTCCATTTCATACCAATCCATTCCGGTTGATTCCATTCCATTCCATTCCATTCCATTCCATTCGGGTTGATTCCATTCCAGTCCATTCCATTCCATTCCACTCCATTCGGGTTGATTCCATTCCATTCCATTCCATAACTTTCCATTAAATTCCATTCGTGTTGATTCCATTCCATTCCATTCCATTTTGGTTGATTCCATTCCATTCCATTCCATTTCATTCCATGCCATTCCATTCCATTCCATTCCATTCTATTCCAATCGGGTTGATTCCATTCCATTCCATTCCATTCCATTCCATTCCATGCCATTCGTGTTGATTCCATTCCATTCAATTCCATTCCATTACCTTCCGTTCCATTTGGGTTGATTCCATTCCAATCCATTCCATTCCATTCCATGCCGTTCCATTCCATTCGGGTTCATTCCATTCCATTCCATTCCATTCCATTCCATTCCATTCCATTCCTTTCGGGGTGATTCTACTCCATTCTATTCCATTTCATTCTATTCCATTCCATTCCATTCGGATTGATTCCTTTCCATTCCATTCCATTCCATTCCATTCAATTCCATTCCGTGTCATTCCATTCCATTCCATGCCATTCCATTCCATTTGGATTGATTCCATTACATTCCATTCCATTCCGTTCCATTCCTTTCGGTTTGACTCCATTCCATTTCATTCCGTTCCATTCCATTCCATTCCATTCGGGTTGATTCCAATCCATTCCATTCCAATCCATTCCATTCCATTCGTGTTACATCCATTCCATTCCATACCATTCCGTTCCATTCGGGTTGATTCCATTCCATTCCATTCCTTTCCATTCGGGTTGATTGCATTCCCTTCCATTCCATTCAATTCCATTCTTTTCCATTCCATTCCATTCCATTCGGATTGTTTCCATTCCATTCCATTCCATTCCATTCCATTCCTTTCCATTCCATTAGATTCGGTTTGATTCCGTTCCATTCCATTCCATTCGTGTTGATTCCATTCCACTCCATTCTATTCCATTCCATTCCATTCCATTCGGGTTGATTCCAAATCATTCCATTCCATTCCATTCCGTTCCATTCCATTCCACTCCATTCCTTTCGGGGTGATCCTATTCCATTCCATTCCATTCCATTCCATTCCATTCCATTCCAATCGGGTTGATTCCATTCCATTCCATTCTATTCCATTCCATTCCATGCCATTCGTGTTGATTCCATTCCATTCCATTCCATTCCATTACCTTCCATTCCATTTGGGTTGATTCCTTTCCAATCCATTCCATTCCATTCCATGCCGTTCCATTCCATTCGGGTTCATTCCATTCCATTCCAGTCCATTACATTCCATTCCTTTCGGGGCGATTCTATTCCATTCTATTCCATTTCATTCTATTCCATTCCATTCCATTCGGATTGATTCCATTCCATTCCATTCCATTCCATTCCGTTCCATTCCTTTCGGGTTGACTCCATTCCATTCCATTCCATTCCGTTCCATGCCATTCCATTCCATTCGGGATGATTCCATTCCATTCCATTCCATTCCATTCCATTCGTGTTACATCCATTCCATTCCATTCCATTCCATTCCATTCCATTCCATTCCATTTCTTTCCATTCCATTCCATTCCATTCGGATTGATTCCATTCCATTCCATTCCTTTCCATTCCATTTCATTCGGGTTGATTCAATTCCATTCCTCTCCATTCGTGTTGATTACATTCCACTCCATTCCATTCAATTCCATTTCATACCAATCCATTCCGGTTGATTCCATTCCATTCCATTCCATTCCATTCCATTCCATTCGGGTTGATTCCATTCCAGTCCATTCCATTCCATTCCACTCCATTCGGGTTGATTCCATTCCATTCCATTCCATTCCTTTCCATTAAATTCCATTCGTGTTGATTCCATTCCATTCCATTCCATTCCTTTCCATTCCATTCCATTTTGGTTGATTCCATTCCATTCCATTCCATTTCATTCCATGCCATTCCATTCCATTCCATTCCATTCCATTCCAATCGGGTTGATTCCATTCCATTCCATTCCATTCCATTCCATACCATTCGTGTTGATTCCATTCCATTCAATTCCATTCCATTACCTTCCGTTCCATTTGGTTTGATTCCATTCCAATCCATTCCATTCCATTCCATGCCGTTCCATTCCATTCGGGTTCATTCCATTCCATTCCATTCCATTCCATTCCATTCCTTTCTGGGTGATTCTATTCCATTCTATTCCATTTCATTCTATTCCATTCCATTCCATTCGGATTGATTCCGTGCCATTCCATTCCATTCCGTTCGGGTTGATTCCATTCCATTCCATTCCATTCCATTCCATTCCATTCCATTCGGATTGATTCCTTTCCATTCCATTCCATTCCATTCCATTCCTTTCGGTTTGACTCCATTCAATTGCATAACGTTCCATTCCATTGCATTCCATTCGTGTTGTTTCCAATCCATTCCATTCCATTCCATTCCATTCCATTCGTGTTACATCCATTCCATTCTATTGCATTCCATTCGGGTTGATTCCATACCATTCCATTCCTTTCCATTCCGGTTGATTGAATTCCATTCCATTCCATTCCATTCCATTCCATTCCATTCCATACCATTCCATTCCATTTCATTCCATGACATTCAATGCCATTCTATTGCATTCGGGTTGATTCCATTCCATTCCATTCCATTCCATTCCATTCCATTTCATATGACTTGATTCCATTCCATTCCATTCCATTCCATTCGGTTTTATTCCATTCCCTTCCATTCCATTCCATTCCATTTCATTCCACTCGATTCCATTGGTGTTGATTGCATTCCATTCCATTCCTTTCCATTCGGGTTGATTCCATTCCATTCCACTCCATTCCATTCCATTCCATTATTTTCTTGTTGATTTCATTCCATTCCTTTCCATTCCATTCCATTCCATTCCGTTCCATTCCACTCCATTCGGGTTGATTCCATTCCATTCAATTCCATTCCACTTTATTCCATTCCATTCGAATCCATTCTCGTTGATTCCACTCCATTCCATTCCGTTACATTCGGGTTATTTCCATTCCATTCCATTCAATTCAACCAGGGTTGTTTCCATTATATTCCATTCGAGTTGATTCCATTCCATTCCATTCCATTCCATTCCCTTCGGGTTGATTCCAGTCCATTCCATTCTATTCCGTACCATTCCTTTCGGTTTGACTCCATTCCATTGCATTCTGTTCCATTCCTTTCCATTCCATTCGGGTTGATTCCAATCCATTCCATTCCATTCCATTCCATTCCATTCGTGTTACATCCATTCCATTCCATTCCATTCCATTCCATTCGGGTTGATTCCATTCCATTCCATTCCTTTCCATTCGGGTTGATTGCATTCCAATCCATTCCATTCCATTCCATTCCATTCCATTCCATTCCATTCCATTCCATTCCATTCCATTCCATTCGGATTGATTCCATTCCATTCCATTCCATTCCATTCCTTTCCATTACATTAGATTCGGGTTGATTCCCTTCCATTCCATTCCATTCGTGTTGATTCCATTCCACTCCATTCCATTCCATTCCATTCGGGTTGATTCCAAATCATTCTATTCCATTCCATTCCGTTCCATTCCATTCCACTCCATTCCTTTCGGGGTGATTCTATTCCATTCCATTCCATTCCATTCCATTCCAATCGGGTTGTTTCCATTCCATTCCATTCCATTCCATTCCAATCCATGCCATTCGTGTTGATTCCATTCCATTCCATTCCATTCCATTACCTTCCATTCCATTTGTTTTGATTCCCTTCCAATCCATTCCATTCCATTCCATGCCGTTCCATTCCATTCTGGTCCATTCCATTCCATTCCATTCCATTCCATTCCATTCCATTCCATTCCTTTCGGGGTGATTCTATTCCATTCTATTCCATTTCATTCTATTCCATTCCATTCCATTCCTTTCCATTCGGGTTGACTCCATTCCAATCCACTCCATTCCAGTCATTTCCATTCCATTCGGATTGATTCCATTCCATTCCATTCCATTCCTTTCGATTCCATTCCATTCGGGTTGATTCCATTCCATTCAATTCCATTCGTTTTGATTCCATTCCATTCCATTCCATTCCATTCCATTCCATTCCATTCCATTCCATTCCATTCGGGTTGATTCCATTCCATTCCATTCCATTCCATTCCATTCCATTCCATACCATTCCATTCGGGTTGGTTCCATTCCATTCCATTCTATTGCATTCGGGTTGATTCCATTCCATTCCATTCCATTCCTTTCCATTACATATGACTTGATTCCATTCCATTCCATTCCATTCCATTCCATTCCATTCCATTCCATTCCATTCCATTCCATTCCATTCGGGTTGATTCCATTCCATTCCATTCCATTCCATTCTATTTCATTCGGTTTTATTCCATTCCATTCCATTCCATTCCATTCCATTCCATTCCATTCCATTCCATTCCATTTCATTCCATTCCATTCCATTCGGTATGATTCCATTCCATTCCATTCCATTCGGCTTGATTCCATTCCATTCCATTCCATTCGTTTTGATTCCGTTCCATTCTATTCCATTCCATTCGTTTTGATTCCATTCCATTCCATTCCATTCCATTCGTGTTGATTCCATTCCACTCCATTCCATTCCATTCGATTCCATTCTCGTTGATTCCATTCCAATCCATTCCATTCCATTCGTGTTATTTCAATTCCTTTGCTTTCAATTCCACTCGGGTTGATTACATTTTATTCCATTCGTGTTGATTGCATTCCATTCCATTCCATTCCATTCGGGTTGATTTCATTCCATTCCTTTCCTTTCCATTCGGGATGATTTCATTGCATTCAATTGCATTCCATTCCATTCAATTCGGGTTGATTCCATTCCATTCCATTCCATTCCATTCGGTTTTATTCCATTCCCTTCCATTCCTTTCCATTCCATTTCATTCCATTCCATTCCTTTCGGGATGATTCCATTCCATTCCATTCCATTCCATTCAGCTTGATTCCTTTCCATTCCGTTCCATTCCACTCCATTCCATTCGTTCTAATTCCATTCCATTCCATTCCATTCCAATCCATTCCATTCGTTTTGATTCCATTCCATTCCATTCCATTCCATTCCTGTTGATTCCATTCCATTCCATTTCATTCCATTCCATTCCATTCCATTCGGCTTGATTCCATTCCCTTCCATTACTTTTCATTCCATTCCATTCGTTTTGATTCCATTCCATTCCATTCCATTCCATTCGGGTTGATTCCATTCAATTCAATTCCATTCCACTCCATTCCATTCCATTCGATTCCATTCTCGTTGATTCCACTCCATTCCATTCCATTCCATTCGGGTTATTTCCATTCCATTCGATTCAATTACTCTCGGGTTGATTCCATTATATTGTATTCGGGTTGATTCCATTCCATTCCATTCCATTCCATTCGGGTTGACTCCATTCCAATCCATTCCATTCCAGTCATTTCCATTCCATTCGGATTGATTCCACTCCATTCCATTCCATTCCTTTCCATTCCATTCCATTCGGGTTGATTCCATTCCATTCAATTCCATTCGTTTTGATTCCATTCCATTCCATTCCATTCCATTCCATTCCATTCGGGTTGATTCCCTTCCATTCCATTCCATTCCATTCCATTCCATTCCCTTCCATTCCGATTGATTTCATTCCATTCCATTCCTTTCCATTGGGATTGATTCCATTCCATTCCATTCCATTCCATTCCATTCCTTTCCATTCCATTCCATTCGGCTTGACTCCATTCCATTCCATTCCATTCCATTCCATTCGTTTTGATTCTGTTCCATTCCATTCCATTCCATTCTATTCGTTTTGATTCCATTTCATTACATTCCATTCCATACGGGTTGATTCTATTCCATTCAATTCCATTCCACTCCATTCCATTCCATTCGATTCCATTCTCGTTGATTCCTTTCCAATCCATTCCATTCCATTCGGGTTATTTCAATTCCATTCCATTCAATTCCACTCGGGTTGATTACATTATATTCCAATCGGGTTGATTCCATTCCATTCCATTCCATTCCATTCCATTCCATTCCATTCGGGTTGATTCCATTCCATTCCATTCCATTCCAATCCATTCGGAATGATTCCATTCCAGTCCATTCCGTTCCATTCCTCTCGGGTTGACTCCATTCCATTCCATTCCGTTCCATTACATTCCATTCCATTCGGGTTGATTCCATTCCATTCCATTCCATTCCGTTCGTGTTACATCCATTCCATTCCATTCCATTCCATTCCATTCCATTCCATTTCATTCGGGTTGATTCCATTCCATTCCTTTCCATTCCTTTCCATTAAATTCCATTCGTGTTTATTCCATTCCATTCCAATCCATTTGGGTTGATTCCATTCCATTCCATTCCATTTCATTCCATGCCATTCCATTCCATTCTATTCCATTCGGGTTGATTCCATTCCATTCCACTCCATTACATATGACTTGATTCCATTCCATTCCATTCCATTCCATTCGGCTTTATTCCATTCCATTCCTTTCCATTTCATTCGGGTTGATTCCATTCCATTCCATTCCTTTCCATTCGGGTTGACTCCATTCCAATCCATTCCATTCCAGTCATTTCTATTCCATTCGGATTGATTCCATTCCATTCCATTCCTTTCCTTTCCATTCCATTCCATTCGGGTTGATTCCATTCCCTTCAATTCCATTCGTTTTGATTCCAATCCATTCCATTCCATTCCATTCCATTCCATTCGGGTTGATTCCATTCCATTCCATTCCATTCCATTCCATTCCATTCCATACCTTTCCATTCGGGTTGATTCCATTCCATTCCATTCTATTGCATTCGGGTTGATTCCATTCCATTCCATTCCATTCCTTTCCATTACATATGACTTGATTCCATTCCATTCCATTCCATTCCATTCCATTCCATTCGGGTTGATTCCACTCCATTCCATTCCATTCCATTTCATTCGGTTTTATTCCATTCCATTCGATTCCATTCCATTCCATTCCATTCCATTCCATTCCATTCCATTCCATTCCATTTCATTGCATACCACTCCATTCGGTATGATTCCATTCCATTCCATTCCATTCCATTCGGCTTGATTCCATTCCATACCATTCCATTCCATTCGTTTTGTTTCCGTTCCATTCCATTCCATTCCATTCGTTTTGATTCCATTCCATTCCATTCCATTCCATTCGGGTTGATTCCATTCCACTCCATTCCATTCCATTCGATTCCATTCTCGTTGATTCCATTCCAATCCATTCCATTCCATTCGGGTTATTTCAATTCCATTCCTTTCAATTCCACTCGGGTTGATTACATTTTATTCCATTCGGGTTGATTCCATTGCATTCCATTCCATTCCATTCGGGTTGATTCCATTCCATTCCATTCCATTCCATTCCATTCCACTCCATTCCATTCGCAATGATTCCATTCCATTCCATTCCTTTCGGGTTGATTCCATTCCATTCCATTCCATTCCTTTCCATTCCCTTCCATTCCGGTTGATTCCATTCCATTCAATTCCATTCGTTTTGATTCCATTCCATTCCATTCCATTCCATTACATTCCATTCCATTGGGGTTGATTCCATTCCATTCCATTCCATTCCATTCCATTCCATTCCATTCCATTCCATTCCATTCCATTCTATTTCATTCGGGTTGATTCCATTCCATTCCATTCCATTCCTTTCCATTACATATGACTTGATTCCATTCCATTCCATTCCATTCCATTCCATTCCATTCCATTCCATTCCATTCCATTCCATTCGGGTTGATTCCATTCCATTCCATTCCATTCCATTCCATTTCATTCGGTTTTATTCCATTCCATTCCATTCCATTCCATTCCATTCCATTCGGTATGATTCCATTCCATTCCATTCCATTCGGCTTGATTCCATTCCATTCCATTCCATTCCATTCCATTCCATTCCGTTCCATTCGTTTTGATTCCATTCCATTCCATTCCATTCCATTCGTTTTGATTCCATTCCATTCCATTCCATTCCATTCGGGTTGATTCCATTCCACTCCATTCCATTCCATTCGATTCCATTCTCGTTGATTCCTTTCCAATCCATTCCATTCCATTCGGGTTATTTCAATTCCATTCCTTTCAATTCCACTCTGGTTGATTACATTTTATTCCATTCGGGTTGATTCCATTCCATTCCATTCCATTCCATTCGGGTTGATTCCATTCCATTCCATTCCATTCCATTCCATTCCATTCCATTCCATTCGCAATGATTCCATTCCATTCCATTCCATTACATATGACTTGATTCCATTCCATTCCATTCCATTCCATTCCATTCCATTCCATTCCATTCCATTCCTTTCCATTCGGGTTAATTTCATTGCATTGAATTGCATTCCATTCCATTCAATTCGAGTTGATTCCATTCCATTCTTTCCATTTCATTCGGTTTTATTCCATTCCATTCCATTCAATTCCATTCCATTCCATTCCATTTGATTCCATTCCATTCCATTCGGTATGATTCCATTCGATTCCATTCCATTAGGCTTGATTCCATTCCATTCCATTCCATTCCATTCCATTCGTTTTGATTCCGTTCGATTCCGTTCCATTCCATTCGTTTTGATTCCATTCCATTCCATTCCATTCAATTCGGGTTGATTACATTCCATTCCATTCCATTCGCGTTGATTCCATTCCATTCCATTCCATTCCATTCCATTCCATTCCATTCGGAATGATTCCATTCCATTCCATTCCATTCCATTCCTTTCCATTCCATTACATCTGACTTGATTCCATTCCATTCCATTCCTTTCCTTTCCTTTCGGGATGATTTCATTGCATTCAATTGCATTCCATTCCATTCCTTTCCATTCCATTCCATTCGGCTTGACTCCATTCCATTCCATTCCATTCCATTCCATTCGTTTTGATTCTGTTCCATTCCATTCCATTCCATTCCATTCGTTTTAATTCCATTCCATTACATTCCATTCCATACGGGTTGATTCCATTCCATTCAATTCCATTCCACTCCATTCCATTCCATTCGATTCCATTCTCGTTGATTCCTTTCCAATCCATTCCATTCCATTCGGGTTATTTCAATTCCATTCCATTCAATTCCACTCGGGTTGATTACATTATATTCCAATCGGGTTGATTCCATTCCATTCCATTCCATTCCATTCGGGTTGATTCCATTCCATTCCATTCCATTCCAAACCATTCGGAATGATTCCATTCCATTCCATTCCGTTCCATTCCTCTCGGGTTGACTCCATTCCATTCCATTCCGTTCCATTACATTCCATTCCATTCGTGTTGATTCCATTCCATTCCATTCAATTCCATTCCGTTCGTGTTACATCCATTCCATTCCATTCCATTCCATTCCATTCCATTCCATTCGGGTTGATTCCATTCCATTCCTTTCCATTCCTTTCCATTAAATTCCATTCGTGTTTATTCCATTCCATTCCAATACATTTGGGTTGATTCCATTCCATTCCATTCCATTTCATTCCATGCCATTCCATTCCATTCTATTCCATTCGGGTTGATTCCATTCCATTCCACTCCATTACATATGACTTGATTCCATTCCATTCCATTCCATTCCATTCGGCTTTATTCCTTTCCATTCCATTCCATTTCATTCGGGTTGATTCCATTCCATTCCATTCCTTTCCATTCGGGTTGACTCCATTCCAATCCATTCCATTCCAGTCATTTCCATTCCATTCGGATTGATTCCATTCCATTCCATTCCTTTCCTTTCCATTCCATTCGGGTTGATTCCATTCCATTCAATTCCATTCGTTTTGATTCCAATCCATTGCATTCCATTCCATTCCATTCCATTCGGGTTGATTCCATTCCATTCCCTTCCATTCCATTCCATTTCATTCGGTTTTATTCCATTCCATTCCATTCCATTCCATTCCATTCCATTCCATTCCATTTCATTGCATTCCATTCCATTCGGTATGATTCCATTCCATTCCATTCCATTCGGCTTGATTCCATTCCATACCATTCCATTCCAATCGTTTTGTTTCCGTTCCATTCCATTCCATTCCATTCGGGTTGATTCCATTCCATTCCATTCCATTCCATTCCATTTCATTCGGTTTTATTCCATTCCATTCCATTCCATTCCATTCCATTCCATTCCATTCCATTTCATTCCATTCCATTTAATTGCATTCCATTCCATTCGGTATGATTCCATTCCATTCCATTCCATTCGGCTTGATTCCATTCCATTCCATTCCATTTCATTCCATGCCATTCCATTCCATTCTATTCCATTCGGGTTGATTCCATTCCATTCCACTCCATTACATATGACTTGATTCCATTCCATTCCATTCCATTCCATTCGGCTTTATTCCATTCCATTCCATTCCATTTCATTCGGGTTGATTCCATTCCATTCCATTCCTTTCCATTCGGGTTGACTCCATTCCAATCCATTCCATTCCAGTCATTTCCATTCCATTCGGATTGATTCCATTCCATTCCATTCCTTCCCTTTCCATTCCATTCGGGTTGATTCCATTCCATTCAATTCCATTCGTTTTGATTCCAATCCATTGCATTCCATTCCATTCCATTCCATTCGGGTTGATTCCATTCCATTCCATTCCATTCCATTCCATTTCATTCGGTTTTATTCCATTCCATTCCATTCCATTCCATTCCATTCCATTCCATTCCATTCCATTTCATTGCATTCCATTCCATTCGGTATGATTCCATTCCATTCCATTCCATTCGGCTTGATTCCATTCCATACCATTCCATTCCATTCGTTTTGTTTCCGTTCCATTCCATTCCATTCCATTCGTTTTGATTCCATTCCATTCCATTCCATTCCATTCGGGTTGATTCCATTCCACTCCATTCCATTCCATTCGATTCCATTCTCGTTGATTCCATTCCAATCAATTCCATTCCATTCAGGTTATTTCAATTCCATTCCTTTCAATTCCACTCGGGTTGATTACATTTTATTCCATTCGGATTGATTCCATTCCATTCCATTCTATTCCATTGCGTGTTGATTCCATTCCATTCCATTCCATTCCATTCCATTCGCAATGATTCCATTCCATTCCATTCCATTCGGGTTGATTCCATTCCATTCCATTCCATTCCTTTCCATTCCCTTCCATTCGGGTTGATTCCATTCCATTCAATTCCATTCGTTTTGATTCCATTCCATTCCGTTCCATTACATTCCATTCCATTCCATTGGGGTTGATTCCATTCCATTCCATTCCATTCCATTCCATTCCATTCCATTCCATTCCATACCATTCCATTCGGGTTGATTCCATTCCATTCCATTCTATTGCATTCGGGTTGATTCCATTCCATTCCATTCCATTTCTTTCCATTACATATGACTTGATTCCACGCCATTCCATTCCATTCCATTCCATTCCATTCCATTCCATTCCATTCTATTTCATTCGGGTTGATTCCATTCCATTCCATTCCATTCCTTTCCATTACATATGACTTGATTCCATTCCATTCCATTCCATTCCATTCCATTCCATTCCATTCCATTCCATTCGGGTTGATTCCATTCCATTCCATTCCATTCCATTCCATTTCATTCGGTTTTATTCCATTCCATTCCATTCCATTCCATTCCATTCCATTCCATTCGGTATGATTCCATTCCATTCCATTCCATTCGGCTTGATTCCATTCCATTCCATTCCATTCCATTCCATTCCATTCGTTTTGATTCCATTCCATTCCATTCCATTCCATTCGTTGTGATTCCATTCCATTCCATTCCATTCCATTCGGGTTGATTCCATTCCACTCCATTCCATTCCATTCGATTCCATTCTCGTTGATTCCTTTCCAATCCATTCCATTCCATTCGGGTTATTTCAATTCCATTCCTTTCAATTCCACTCGGGTTGATTACATTTTATTCCATTCGGGTTGATTCCATTCCATTCCATTCCATTCCATTCGGGTTGATTCCATTCCATTCCATTCCATTCCATTCCATTCCATTCCATTCCATTCCATTCCATTCCATTCGCAATGATTCCATTCCATTCCATTCCATTACATATGACTTGATTCCATTCCATTCCATTCCATTCCATTCCATTCCATTCCATTCCATTCCATTCCTTTCCATTCGGGTTAATTTCATTGCATTGAATTGCATTCCATTCCATTCAATTCGAGTTGATTCCATTCCATTCTTTCCATTTCATTCGGTTTTATTCCATTCCATTCCATTCAATTCCATTCCATTCCATTCCATTTGATTCCATTCCATTCCATTCGGTATGATTCCATTCGATTCCATTCCATTAGGCTTGATTCCATTCCATTCCATTCCATTCCATTCCATTCGTTTTGATTCCGTTCGATTCTGTTCCATTCCATTCGTTTTGATTCCATTACATTCCATTCCATTCAGTTCGGGTTGATTACATTCCATTCCATTCCATTCGGGTTGATTCCATTCCATTCCATTCCATTCCATTCCATTCCATTCCATTCGGAATGATTCCATTCCATTCCATTCCATTCCATTCTTTCCATTCCATTACATCTGACTTGATTCCATTCCATTCCATTCCATTCCTTTCCTTTCCATTCGGGATGATTTCATTGCATTCAATTGCATTCCATTCCATTCCTTTCCATTCCATTCCATTCGGCTTGACTCCATTCCATTCCATTCCATTCCATTCCATTCGTTTTGATTCTGTTCCATTCCATTCCATTCCATTCCATTCGTTTTGATTCCATTCCATTACATTCCATTCCATACGGGTTGATTCCATTCCATTCAATTCCATTCCACTCCATTCCATTCCATTCGATTCCATTCTCGTTGATTCCTTTCCAATCCATTCCATTCCATTCGGGTTATTTCAATTCCATTCCATTCAATTCCACTCGGGTTGATTACATTATATTCCAATCGGGTTGATTCCATTCCATTCCATTCCATTCCATTCGGGTTGATTCCATTCCATTCCATTCCATTCCAATCCATTCGGAATGATTCCATTCCATTCCATTCCGTTCCATTCCTCTCGGGTTGACTCCATTCCATTCCATTCCGTTCCATTACATTCCATTCCATTCGGGTTGATTCCATTCCATTCCATTCAATTCCATTCCGTTCGTGTTACATCCATTCCATTCCATTCCATTCCATTCCATTCCATTCCATTCGGGTTGATTCCATTCCATTCCTTTCCATTCCTTTCCATTAAATTCCATTCGTGTTTATTCCATTCCATTCCAATCCATTTGGGTTGATTCCATTCCATTCCATTCCATTTCATTCCATGCCATTCCATTCCATTCTATTCCATTCGGGTTGATTCCATTCCATTCCACTCCATTACATATGACTTGATTCCATTCCATTCCATTCCATTCCATTCGGCTTTATTCCATTCCATTCCATTCCATTTCATTCGGGTTGATTCCATTCCATTCCATTCCTTTCCATTCGGGTTGACTCCATTCCAATCCATTCCATTCCAGTCATTTCCATTCCATTCGGATTGATTCCATTCCATTCCATTCCTTTCCTTTCCATTCCATTCGGGTTGATTCCATTCCATTCAATTCCATTCGTTTTGATTCCAATCCATTGCATTCCATTCCATTCCATTCCATTCGGGTTGATTCCATTCCATTCCCTTCCATTCCATTCCATTTCATTCGGTTTTATTCCATTCCATTCCATTCCATTCCATTCCATTCCATTCCATTCCATTCCATTCCATTTCATTGCATTCCATTCCATTCGGTATGATTCCATTCCATTCCATTCCATTCGGCTTGATTCCATTCCATACCATTCCATTCCAATCGTTTTGTTTCCATTCCATTCCATTCCATTCCATTCGGGTTGATTCCAATCCATTCCATTCCATTCCATTCCATTTCATTCGGTTTTATTCCATTCCATTCCATTCCATTCCATTCCATTCCATTCCATTTAATTGCATTCCATTCCATTCGGTATGATTCCATTCCATTCCATTCCATTCGGCTTGATTCCATTCCATTCCATTCCATTTCATTCCATGCCATTCCATTCCATTCTATTCCATTCGGGTTGATTCCATTCCATTCCACTCCATTACATATGACTTGATTCCATTCCATTCCATTCCATTCCATTCGGCTTTATTCCATTCCATTCCATTCCATTTCATTCGGGTTGATTCCATTCCATTCCATTCCTTTCCATTCGGGTTGACTCCATTCCAATCCATTCCATTCCAGTCATTTCCATTCCATTCGGATTGATTCCATTCCATTCCATTCCTTCCCTTTCCATTCCATTCGGGTTGATTCCATTCCATTCAATTCCATTCGTTTTGATTCCAATCCATTGCATTCCAATCCATTCCATTCCATTCGGGTTGATTCCATTCCATTCCATTCCATTCCATTCCATTCCATTTCATTCGGTTTTATTCCATTCCATTCCATTCCATTCCATTCCATTCCATTCCATTCCATTTCATTGCATTCCATTCCATTCGGTATGATTCCATTCCATTCCATTCCATTCGGCTTGATTCCATTCCATACCATTCCATTCCATTCGTTTTGTTTCCGTTCCATTCCATTCCATTCCATTCGTTTTGATTCCATTCCATTCCATTCCATTCCATTCGGGTTGATTCCATTCCACTCCATTCCATTCCATTCGATTCCATTCTCGTTGATTCCATTCCAATCCATTCCATTCCATTCAGGTTATTTCAATTCCATTCCTTTCAATTCCACTCGGGTTGATTACATTTTATTCCATTCGGATTGATTCCATTCCATTCCATTCTATTCCATTCGTGTTGATTCCATTCCATTCCATTCCATTCCATTCCATTCCATTCGCAATGATTCCATTCCATTCCATTCCATTCGGGTTGATTCCATTCCATTCCATTCCATTCCTTTCCACTCCCTTCCATTGGGGTTGATTCCATTCCATTCAATTCCATTCGTTTTGATTCCATTCCATTCCATTCCATTCCATTCCATTCCATTCCATTCCATTGGCGTTGATTCCATTCCATTCCATTCCATTCCATTCCATTCCATTCCATTCCATTCCATTCCATTCCATTCCATACCATTCCATTCGGGTTGATTCCATTCCATTCCATTCTATTGCATTCGGGTTGATTCCATTCCATTCCATTCCATTCCTTTCCATTACATATGACTTGATTCCACGCCATTCCATTCCATTCCATTCCATTCCATTCCATTCCATTCGGGTTGATTCCATTCCATTCCATTCCATTCCATTCCATTTCATTCGGTTTTATTCCATTCCATTCCATTCCATTCCATTCCATTCCATTCCATTCCATTTCATTCCATTCGGTATGATTCTATTCCATTCCATTCCATTCGGCTTGATTCCATTCCATTCCATTCCATTCCATTCCATTCCATTCCATTCCATTCCATTTCATTCCATTCGGTATGATTCTATTCCATTCCATTCCATTCGGCTTGATTCCATTCCATTCCATTCCATTCCATTCCATTCCATTCCATTCCATTCCATTCGTTTTGATTCCATTCCATTCCATTCCATTCCATTCGTTTTGATTCCACTCCATTCCATTCCATTCCATTCCATTCGGGTTGATTCCATTCCACTCCATTCCATTCCATTCGATTTCATTCTCGTTGATTCCTTTCCAATCCATTCCATTCCATTCGGGTTATTTCAATTCCATTCCTTTCAATTCCACTCGGGTTGATTACATTTTATTCCATTCGGGTGGATTCCATTCCATTCCATTCCATTCCATTCGGGTTGATTCCACTCCATTCCATTCCATTCCATTCCATTCCATTCCATTCCATTCCATTCCATTCCATTCGCAATGATTCCATTCCATTCCATTCCATTCCATTCCTTTCCATTACATATGACTTGATTCCATTCCATTCCATTCCATTCCATTCCTTTCCATTCGGGTTGATTTCATTGCATTGAATTGCATTCCATTCCATTCAATTCGAGTTGATTCCATTCCATTCTTTCCATTTCATTCGGTTTTATTCCATTCCATTCCATTCAATTCCATTCCATTCCATTCCATTTCATTCCATTCCATTCCATTCGGGATGATTCCATTCCGTTCCATTCCATTAGGCTTGATTCCATTCCATTCCATTCCATTCCATTCCATTCCATTCCATTCCTTTTGGTTCCGTTCGATTCCGTTCCATTCCATTCGTTTTGATTCCATTCCATTCCATTCCATTCAATTCGGGTTGATTCCATTCCATTCAATTCCATTCCACTCCATTCCATTCCATTCGATTCCATTCTCGTTGATTCCATTCCAATCCATTCCATTCCATTCGGGTTATTTCAATTCCATTCCATTCAATTCCACTCGGGTTGATTTCATTATATTCCATTCAGGTTGATTCCATTCCATTCCATTCCATTCCATTCGGGTTGATTCCATTCCATTCCATTCCATTCCATTCCATTCCATTCGCAATGATTCCATTCCATTCCATTCCATTCGGGTTGATTCCATTCCATTCCATTCCATTCCTTTCCATTCCCTTCCATTGGGGTTGATTCCATTCCATTCAATTCCATTCGTTTTGATTCCATTCCATTGCATTCCATTACATTCCATTCCATTCCATTGGCGTTGATTCCATTCCATTCCATTCCATTCCATTCCATTCCATTCCATTCCATTCCATTCTATTGCATTCGGGTTGATTCCATTCCATTCCATTCCATTCCTTTCCATTACATATGACTTGATTCCTCGCCATTCCATTCCATTCCATTCCATTCCATTCCATTCCATTCGGGTTGATTCCATTCCATTCCATTCCATTCCATTCCATTTCATTCGGTTTTATTCCATTCCATTCCATTCCATTCCATTCCATTCCATTCCATTCCATTTCATTCCATTCGGTATGATTCTATTCCATTCCATTCCATTCGGCTTGATTCCATTCCATTCCATTCCATTCCATTCCATTCCATTCCATTCGTTTTGATTCCATTCCATTCCATTCCATTCCATTCGTTTTGATTCCACTCCATTCCATTCCATTCCATTCCATTCGGGTTGATTCCATTCCACTCCATTCCATTCCATTCGATTTCATTCTCGTTGATTCCTTTCCAATCCATTCCATTCCATTCGGGTTATTTCAATTCCATTCCTTTCAATTCCACTCGGGTTGATTACATTTTATTCCATTCGGGTGGATTCCATTCCATTCCATTCCATTCCATTCGGGTTGATTCCACTCCATTCCATTCCATTCCATTCCATTCCATTCCATTCCATTCCATTCCATTCCATTCGCAATGATTCCATTCCATTCCATTCCATTCCATTCCTTTCCATTACATATGACTTGATTCCATTCCATTCCATTCCATTCCATTCCTTTCCATTCGGGTTGATTTCATTGCATTGAATTGCATTCCATTCCATTCAATTCGAGTTGATTCCATTCCATTCTTTCCATTTCATTCGGTTTTATTCCATTCCATTCCATTCAATTCCATTCCATTCCATTCCATTTCATTCCATTCCATTCCATTCGGGATGATTCCATTCCATTCCATTCCATTAGGCTTGATTCAATTCCATTCCATTCCATTCCATTCCATTCCATTCCTTTTGGTTCCGTTCGATTCCGTTCCATTCCATTCGTTTTGATTCCATTCCATTCCATTCCATTCAATTCGGGTTGATTCCATTCCATTCAATTCCATTCCACTCCATTCCATTCCATTAGATTCCATTCTCGTTGATTCCATTCCAATCCATTCCATTCCATTCGGGTTATTTCAATTCCATTCCATTCAATTCCACTCGGGTTGATTTCATTATATTCCATTCAGGTTGATTCCATTCCATTCCATTCCATTCCATTCGGGTTGATTCCATTCCATTCCATTCCATTCCATTCCATTCCATTCCATTCGGAATGATTCCATTCCATTCCATTCCATTCCATTCCATTCCATTCCGTTACATATGACTTTATTCCATTCCATTCCATTCCTTTCCTTTCCATTCGGGATGATTTCATTGCATTCAATTGCATTCCATTCCATTCCTTTCCATTCCATTCCATTCGGCTTGACTCCATTCCATTCCATTCAATTCCATTCCATTCGTTTTGATTCTGTTCCATTCCATTCCATTCCATTCCATTCCATTCCATTCGTTTTGATTCCATTCCATTACATTCCATTCCATACGGGTTGATTCCATTCCATTCAATACCATTCCACTCCATTCCATTCCATTCGATTCCATTCTCGTTGATTCCTTTCCAATCCATTCCATTCCACTCGGGTTATTTCAATTCCATTCCATTCAATTCCACTCGGGTTGATTACATTATATTCCATTCGGGTTGATTCCATTCCATTCCATTCCATTCCATTCGGGTTGATTCCATTCCATTCCATTCCATTCGGAATGATTCCATTCCATTCCATTCCGTTCCATTCCTCTCGAGTTGACTCCATTCCATTCCATTCCGTTCCATTACATTCCATTCCATTCGGGTTGATTCCATTCCATTCAATTCCATTCCACTCCATTCCATTCCATTCGATTCCATTCTCGTTGATTCCATTCCAATCCATTCCATTCCATTCGGGTTATTTCAATTCCATTCCATTCAATTCCACTCGGGTTGATTACATTATATTCCATTCAGGTTGATTCCATTCCATTCCATTCCATTCCATTCGGGTTGATTCCATTCCATTCCATTCCATTCCATTCCATTCCATTCCATTCCATTCCATTCGGAATGATTCCATTCCATTCCATTCCATTCCATTACATATGACTTGATTCCATTCCATTCCATTCCATTCCTTTCCTTTCCATTCGGGATGATTTCATTGCATTCAATTGCATTTCATTACATTCCATTGCATACCATTCCATTCGGTATGATTCCATTCCATTCCATTCCATTCGGCTTGATTCCATTCCATACAATTCCATTCCATTCGTTTTGTTTCCGTTCCATTCCATTCCATTCCATTCGTTTTGATTCCATTCCATTCCATTCCATTCCATTCGGGTTGATTCCATTCCACTCCATTCCATTCCATTCGATTCCATTCTCGTTGATTCCATTCCAATCCATTCCATTCCATTCGGGTTATTTCAATTCCATTCCTTTCAATTCCACTCGGGTTGATTACATTTTATTCCATTCGGGTTGATTCCATTCCATTCCATTCCATTCCATTCGGGGTGATTCCATTCCATTCCATTCCATTCCATTCCATTCCTTTACATTCCATTCGCAATGATTCCATTCCATTCCATTCCATTCGGGTTGATTCCATTCCATTCCATTCCATTCCTTTCCATTCCCTCCCATTCGGGTTGATTCCATTCCATTCAATTCCATTCGTTTTGATTCCATTCCATTCCATTCCATTCCATTCCATTGCATTCCATTCCATTCAGGTTACATCCATTCCATTCCATTCCATTCCATTCCATTCGGGTTGATTCCATTCCATAACATTCCTTTCCATTCGGGTTGACTCCATTCCATTCCATTCCATTCCATTCCTTTCCATTCCATTGGGATTGATTCCATTCCATTCCATTCCATTCCATTCCGTTCCTTTCCATTCCATTCCATTCGGGTTGAATCCATTCCATTCCATTCCATACCATTTGGGTTGATAACATTCCATTCCATTCCATTCGGATTGATTCCATTCCATTCCATTCCATTCCATACCATGCCATTCCATTCGTGTTACATCCATTCCATTCCATTCCATTCCATTCCATTCCATTCCATTCCATTCCATTCCATTGCGGTTGATTCCATTCCATTCCATTCCTTTCCATTGGGATTGATTCCATTCCATTCCATTCCATTCCATTCCTTTCCATTCCATTCCATTCGGCTTGACTCCATTCCATTCCATTCCATTCCATTCCATTCCATTCCATTCCATTCCTTTCCATTCCATTCCATTCGGCTTGACTCCATTCCATTCCATTCCATTCCATTCCATTCCATTCCATTCCATTCCATTCCATTCCATTCCATTCGTTTTGATTCTGTTCCATTCCTTTCCATTCCATTCCATTCGGGTTGAATCCATTCCATTCCATTCCATACCATTTGGGTTGATACAATTCCATTCCATTCCATTCGGATTGATTCCATTCCATTCCATTCCATTCCATACCATGCCATTCCATTCGTGTTACCTCCATTCCATTCCATTCCATTCCATTCCATTCCATTCCATTCCATTCCATTCCATTCCATTCCGGTTGATTCCATTCCATTCCATTCCTTTCCATTCGGGTTGACTCCATTCCATTCCATTCCATTCCTTTCCATTCCATTGGGATTGATACCATTCCATTCCATTCCATTCCATTCCTTTCCATTCCATTCCATTCGGCTTGACTCCATTCCATTCCATTCCATTCCATTCCATTCCATTCCATTCGTTTTAATTCTGTTCCATTCCATTCCATTCCATTCCATTCGTTTTGATTCCATTCCATTACATTCCATTCCATACGGCTTGATTCCATTCCATTCAATTCCATTCCACTCCATTCCATTCCATTCGATTCCATTCTCGTTGATTCCTTTCCAATCCATTCCATTACATTCGGGTTATTTCAATTCCATTCCATTCACTTCCACTCGGGTTGATTACATTATATTCCATTCGGGTTGATTCCATTCCATTCCATTCCATTCCATTCGGGTTGATTGCCTTCCACTCCATTCCTTTCCAATCCATTCGGAATGATTCCATTCCATTCCATTCCGATCCATTCCTCTCGGGTTGACTCCATTCCATTCCATTCCGTTCCATTACATTCCATTCCATTCTTGTTGATTCCATTCCATTCCATTCCATTCCATTCCGTTCGTGTTACATCCATTCCATTCCATTCCATTCCATTCCATTCCATTCCATTCGGGTTGATTCCATTCCATTCCTTTCCATTCCTTTCCATTAAATTCCATTCGTGTTTATTCCATTCCATTCCATTCCATTTGGGTTGATTCCATTCCATTCCATTCCATTTCATTCCATGCCATTCCATTCCATTCTATTCCATTCGGGTTGATTCCATTCCATTCCACTCCATTACATATGACTTGATTCCATTCCATTCCATTCCATTCCATTCGGCTTTATTCCATTCCATTCCATTCCATTTCATTCGGGTTGATTCCATTCCATTCCATTCCTTTCCATTCGGGTTGACTCCATTCCAATCCATTCCATTCCAGTCATTTCCATTCCATTCGGATTGATTCCATTCCATTCCATTCCTTTCCTTTCCATTCCATTCGGTTTGATTCCATTCCATTCAATTCCGTTCGTTTTGATTCCAATCCATTGCATTCCATTCCATTCCATTCCATTCGGGTTGATTCCATTCCATTCCATTCCATTCCATTCCATTCCATTTCATTCGGTTTTATTCCATTCCATTCCATTCCATTCCATTTCATTCCATTCCATTCCATTCCATTCCATTCCATTTCATTGCATTCCATTCCATTCGGTATGATTCCATTCCATTCCATTCCATTCGGCTTGATTCCATTCCATACCATTCCATTCCATTCGTTTTGTTTCCGTTCCATTCCATTCCATTCCATTCGTTTTGATTCCATTCCATTCCATTCCATTCCATTCGCAATGATTCCATTCCCTTCCATTCCATTCGGGTTGATTCCATTCCATTCCATTCCATTCCTTTCCATTCCCTTCCATTCGGGTTGATTCCATTCCATTCAATACCATTCGTTTTGATTCCATTCCATTCCATTCAATTACATTACATTACATTCCATTGGGGTTGATTCCATTCCATTCCATTCCATTCCATTCCATTCCATTCCATTCCATTCCATTCCATACCATTCAATTCGGGTTGATTCCATTCCATTCCATTCTATTGCATTCGGGTTGATTCCATTCCATTCCATTCCTTTCCATTACATATGACTTGATTCCACTCCATTCCATTCCATTCCATTCCATTCCATTCCATTCCATTCCATTCGGGTTGATTCCATTCCATTCCATTCCATTTCATTCGGTTTTATTCCATTCCATTCCATTCCATTCCATTCCATTCCATTCCATTCCATTCCATTCCATTCCATTCCATTCCATTTCATTCCATTCGGTATGATTCTATTCCATTCCATTCCATTCCATTCGTTTTGATTCCATTCCATTCCATTCCATTCCATTCCATTCGTTTTGATTCCATTCCATTCCATTCCATTCCATTCGTTTTGATTCCATTCCATTCCATTCCATTCCATTCGGGTTGATTCCATTCCACTCCATTCCATTCCATTCGATTCCATTCTCGTTGATTCCTTTCCAATCCATTCCATTCCATTCGGGTTATTTCAATTCCATTCCTTTCAATTCCACTCGGGTTGATTACATTTTATTCCATTCGGGTTGATTCCATTCCATTCCATTCCATTCCATTCCATTCCATTCGGGTTGATTCCATTCCATTCCATTCCATTCCATTCCATTCCATTCCATTCCATTCGCAATGATTCCATTCCATTCCATTCCATTCCATTCCATTCCATTCCATTCCATTCCATTATATATGACTTGATTCCATTCCATTCCATTCCATTCCATTCCATTCCTTTCCATTCGGGTTGATTTCATTGCATTGAATTGCATTCCATTCCATTCAATTCGAGTTGATTCCATTCCATTCTTTCCATTTCATTCGGTTTTATTCCATTCCATTCCATTCAATTCCATTCCATTCCATTCCATTTCATTCCATTCCATTCCATTCGGTATGATTCCATTCCATTCCATTCCATTAGGCTTGATTCCATTCCATTCCATTCCATTCCTTTCCATTCCTTTTGGTTCCGTTCGATTCCGTTCCATTCCATTCGTTTTGATTCTATTCCATTCCATTCCATGCAATTCGGGTTGATTCCATTCCATTCCATTCCATTCCACTCGGAATGATTCCATTCCATTCCATTCCATTCCATTCCATTCCATTCCATTACATATGACTTGATTCCATTCCATTCCTTTCCTTTCCATTCGGGATGACTTCATTGCATTCAATTGCATTCCATTCCATTCAATTCGGGTTGATTCCATTCCATTCCATTCCATTCCATTCGGTTTTATTCCATTCCCTTCCATTCCTTTCCATTCCATTTCATTCCATTCCATTCCTTTCGGGATGATTCCATTCCATTCCATTCCATTCCAATCAGCTTGATTCCTTTCCATTCCGTTCCATTCCACTCCATTCCATTCGTTCTAATTCCATTCCATTCCATTCCATTCCAATCCATTCCATTCGTTTTGATTCCATTCCATTCCATTCCATTCCATTCGTGTTGATTCCATTCCATTCCATTTCATACCATTCCATTCCATTCCATTCGGCTTGATTCCATTCCCTTCCATTACTTTTCATTCCATTCCATTCGTTTTGATTCCATTCCATTCCATTCCATTCCATTCGGGTTGATTCCATTCAATTCAATTCCATTCAACTCCATTCCATTCCATTCGATTCCATTCTCGTTGATTCCACTCCATTCCATTCCATTCCATTCGGGTTATTTCCATTCCATTCGATTCAATTACACTCGGGTTGATTCCATTATATTCTATTCGGGTTGATTCCATTCCATTCCATTCCATTCCGTTCGGGTTGATTCCATTCCATTCCATTCCATTCCATTCCGATTGATTCCATTCCATTCCATTCCATTCCATTCCATTTGTTTCCATTCCTTTGCGGTTGACTGCTTTCCATTCCATTCCATTCCATTCTATTCCACTACATTCCATTCGGGTTGATTCCATTCCATTCCACTCCATTCCATTCGTGTTACATCCATTCCATTCCATTCCATTCCATTCCATTCCTTTCGGGTTGATTCCAAATCATTCCATTCCATTGCGTTCCATTCCATTCCACTCCATTCCCTTCTGGGTGATTCTATTCCATTCCATTCCATTCCATTCCATTCCATTATATATGACTTGATTCCATTCCATTCCCTTCCATTCCATTCCATTCCATTCCATTCGGGTTGATTTCATTGCATTGAATTGCATTCCATTCCATTTAATTCGGGTTGATTCCATTCCATTATTTCCATTTCACTCGCTTTTATTCCATTCCATTCCATTCGATTCCATTCTCGTTGATTCCATTCCAATCCATTCCATTCCATTCGGGTTATTTCAATTCCATTCCATTCAATTCTACTCGAGTTGATTACATTATATTCCATTCAGGTTGATTCCATTCCATTCCATTCCATTCCATTCGGGTTGATTCCATTCCATTCCATTCCATTCCATGCCATTCCATTCCATTCCATTCGGAATGATTCCATTCCATTCCATTCCATTCCATTCCATTCCATTCCATTCCATTCCATTACATATGACTTGATTCCATTCCATTCCATTCCATTCCCTTCCTTTCCATTCGGGATGATTTCATTGCATTCAATTGCATTCCATTCCATTCCTTTCCATTCCATTCCATTCGGCTTGACTCCATTCCATTCCATTCCATTCCATTCCATTCGTTTTGATTCTGTTCGATTCCATTCCATTCCATTCCATTCGTTTTGATTCCATTCCATTACATTCCATTCCATACGGGTTGATTCCATTCCATACCATTCCATTCCACTCCATTCCATTCCATTCGATTCCATTCTCGTTGATTCCTTTCCAATCCATTCCATTCCACTCGGGTTATTTCAATTCCATTCCATTCAATTCCACTCGGGTTGATTACATTATATTCCATTCGGGTTGATTCCATTCCATTCCATTCGGGTTGATTCCATTCCATTCCATTCCATTCCATTCCATTCGGAATGATTCCATTCCATTCCATTGCGTTCCATTCCTCTCCGGTTGACTCCATTCCATTCCATTCCGTTCCATTACATTCCATTCCATTCGGGTTGATTCCATTCCATTCCATTCCATTCGTGTTACATCCATTCCATTCCATTCCATACCATTCCATTCGGCTTTATTCCATTCCATTCCATTCCATTTCATTCGGGTTGATTCCATTCCATTCCATTCCTTTCCATTCGGGTTGACTCCATTCCAATCCATTCCATTCCAGTCATTTCCATTCCATTCGGATTGATTCCATTCCATTCCATTCCATTCCTTTCCATTCCATTCCATTCGGGTTGATTCCATTCCATTCAATTCCATTCGTTTTGATTCCCTTCCATTCCATTCCATTCCATTCCATTCCATTCCATTCCATTCCATACCATTCCATTCGGGTTGATTCCATTCCATTCCATTCCATTCCATTCGGGTTGATTCCATTCCATTCCATTCCATTCCTTTCCACTACAGATGACTTGATTCCATTCCATTCCATTCCATTCCATTCCATTCCATTCCATTCCCTTCCATTCCGTTTGATTTCATTCCATTCCATTGCTTTCCATTGGGATTGATTCCATTCCATTCCATTCCATTCCATTCCTTTCCATTCCATTCCATTCGGCTTGACTCCATTCCATTCCATTCCATTCCATTCCATTCGTTTTGATTCTGTTCCATTCCATTCCATTCCATTCCATTCCATTCGTTTTGATTCCATTCCATTACATTCCATTCCATACGGGTTGATTCCATTCCATTCAATTCCATTCCACTCCATTCCATTCCATTCGATTCCATTCTCGTTGATTCCTTTCCAATCCATTCCATTCCATTCGGGTTATTTCAATTCCATTCCATTCAATTCTACTCGGGTTGATGACATTATATTCCAATCGGGTTGATTCCATTCCATTCCATTCCATTCCATTCGGGTTGATTCCATTCCATTCCATTCCATTCCAATCCATTCGGAATGATTCCATTCCATTCCATTCCGTTCCATTCCTCTCGGGTTGACTCCATTCCATTCCATTCCGTTCCATTACATTCCATTCCATTCGGGTTGATTCCATTCCATTCCATTCCATTCCATTCCGTTCGTGTTACATCCATTCCATTCCATTCCATTCCATTCCATTCCATTCCATTCCATTCCATTCCATTCGGGTTGATTCCATTCCATTCCTTTCCATTCCTTTCCATTAAATTCCATTCGTGTTTATTCCATTCCATTCCAATCCATTTGGGTTGATTCCATTCCATTCCATTCCATTTCATTCCATGCCATTCCATTCCATTCTATTCCATTCGGGTTGATTCCATTCCATTCCACTCCATTACATATGACTTGATTCCATTCCATTCCATTCCATTCCATTCGGCTTTATTCCATTCCATTCCATTCCATTTCATTCGGGTTGATTCCATTCCATTCCATTCCTTTCCATTCGAGTTGACTCCATTACAATCCATTCCATTCCAGTCATTTCCATTCCATTCGGATTGATTCCATTCCATTCCATTCCTTTCCTTTCCATTCCATTCCATTCGGGTTGATTCCAATCCATTCAATTCCATTCGTTTTGATTACAATCCATTCCATTCCATTCCATTCCATTCCATTCGGGTTGATTCCATTCCATTCCATACTATTGCATTCGGGTTGATTCCATTCAATTCCATTCCATTCCTTTCCATTACATATGACTTGATTCCATTCCATTCCATTCCATTCCATTCCATTCCATTGGGGTTGATTCCATTCCATTCCATTCCATTCCATTCCATTACATTCGGTTTTATTCCATTCCATTCCATTCCATTCCATTCCATTCCATTCCATTCCATTCCATTCCATTCCATTCCATTTCATTGCATACCATTCCATTCGGTATGATTCCATTCCATTCCATTCCATTCGGCTTGATTCCATTCCATACCATTCCATTCCATTCGTTTTGTTTCCGTTCCATTCCATTCCATTCCATTCGTTTTGATTCCATTCCATTCCATTCCATTCCATTCGGGTTGATTCCATTCCACTCCATTCCATTCCATTCGATTCCATTCTCGTTGATTCCATTCCAATCCATTAAATTCCATTCGGGTTATTTCAATTCCATTCCTTTCAATTCCACTCGGGTTGATTACATTATATTCCATTCGGGTTGATTCCATTCCATTCCATTCCATTCCATTCGGGTTGATTCCATTCCATTCCATTCCATTCGCAATGATTCCATTCCATTCCATTCCATTAGGGTTGATTCCATTCCATTCCATTCCATTCCTTTCCATTCCCTTCCATTCGGGTTGATTCCATTCCATTCAATTCCATTAGTTTTGATTCCATTCCATTCCATTCCATTCCATTACATTCCATTCCATTGGGGTTGATTCCATTCCATTCCATTCCATTCCATTCCATTCCATTCCATTCCATTCCATTCCATTCCATTCCATACCATTCCATTCGGGTTGATTCCATTCCATTCCATTCTATTGCATTCGGGTTGATTCCATTCCATTCCATTCCATTCCTTTCCATTACATATGACTTGATTCCATTCCATTCCATTCCATTCCATTCCATTCCATTCCATTCCATTCTATTCCATTCCATTCCATTCGGGTTGATTCCATTCCATTCCATTCCATTCCATTCCATTCCATTTCATTCGGTTTTATTCCATTCCATTCCATTCCATTCCATTCCATTCCATTCCATTCCATTCGGTATGATTCCATTCCATTCCATTCCATTCGGCTTGATTCCATTCCATTCCATTCCATTCCATTCCATTCCATTCCATTCCATTCGTTTTGATTCCATTCCATTCCATTCCATTCCATTCGTTTTGATTCCATTCCATTCCATTCCATTCCATTCGGGTTGATTCCATTCCACTCCATTCCATTCCATTCGATTCCATTCTCGTTGTTTCCTTTCCAATCCATTCCCTTCCATTCGGGTTATTTCAATTCCATTCCTTTCAATTCCACTCGGGTTGATTACATTTTATTCCATTCGGGTTGATTCCATTCCATTCCATTCCATTCCATTCGGGTTGATTCCATTCCATTCCATTCCATTCCATTCCATTCCATTCCATTCCATTCGCAATGATTCCATTCCATTCCATTCCATTCCATTCCATTACATATGACTTGATTCCATTCCATTCCATTCCATTCCATTCCATTGCATTCCATTGCATTCCATTCCTTTCCATTCGGGTTGATTTCATTGCATTGAATTGCATTCCATTCCATTCAATTCAAGTTGATTCCATTCCATTCTTTCCATTTCATTCGGTTTTATTCCATTCCATTCCATTCAATTCCATTCCATTCCATTCAATTTGATTCCATTCCATTCCATTCGGTGTGATACCATTCCATTCCATTCCATTCGGTGTGATTCCATTCCATTCCATTCCATTAGGCTTGATTCCATTCCATTCCATTCCATTCCATTCCATTCGTTTTGATTCCGTTCGATTCCGTTCCATTCCATTCGTTTTGATTCCATTACATTCCATTCCATTCAATTCGGGTTGATTCCATTCCATTCAATTCCATTCCACTCCATTCCATTCCATTCGATTCCATTCTCGTTGATTCCATTCCAATCCATTCCATTCCATTCGGGTTATTTCAATTCCATTCCTTTCAATTCCACTCGGGTTGACTTCATTATATTCCATTCACTTTGATTTCTTTCCATTCCATTCCATTCGGGTTGATTCCATTCCATTCCATTCCATTCCATTCCATTCCATTCCATTCGGAATGATTCCATTCCATTCCATTCCATTCCATTCCATTCCATTACATCTGACTTGATTCAATTCCATTCCATTCCATTCCTTTCCTTTCCATTCGGGATGATTTCATTGCATTCAATTGCATTCCATTCCATTCCTTTCCATTCCATTCCATTCGGCTTGACTCCATTCCATTCCATTCCATTCCATTCCATTCCATTCGTTTTGATTCTGTTCCATTCCATTCCATTCCATTCCATTCGTTTTGATTCCATTCCATTACATTCCATTCCATACGGGTTGATTCCATTCCATTCAATTCCATTCCACTCCATTCCATTCCATTCGATTCCATTCTCGTTGATTCCTTTCCAATCCATTCCATTCCACTCGGGTTATTTCAATTCCATTCCATTCAATTCCACTCGGGTTGATTACATTATATTCCATTCGGGTTGATTCCATTCCATTCCATTCCATTCCATTCGGGTTGATTCCATTCCATTCTATTCCATTCCATTCCATTCCATTCGTGTTACATCCATTCCATTCCATTCCATTCCATTCCATTCCATTCCATTCCATTCCACTCCGGTTGATTCCCTTCCATTCCATTCCTTTCCATTCGGGTTGACTCCATTCCATTCCATTCCATTCCTTTCCATTAAATTCCATTCGTGTTTATTCCATTCCATTCCATTCCATTTGGGTTGATTCCATTCCATTCCATTCCATTTCATTCCATGCCATTCCATTCCATTCTATTCCATTCGGGTTGATTCCATTCCATTCCACTCCATTACATATGACTTGATTCCATTCCATTCCATTCCATTCCATTCGGCTTTATTCCATTCCATTCCATTCCATTTCATTCGGGTTGATTCCATTCCATTCCATTCCTTTAAATTCGGGTTGACTCCATTCCAATCCATTCCATTCCAGTCATTTCCATTCCATTCGGATTGATTCCATTCCATTCCATTCCATTCCTTTCCATTCCATTCCATTCGGGTTGATTCAATTCCATTCAATTCCATTCGTTTTGATTCCATTCCATTCCATTCCATTCCATTCCATTCCATTCCATTCCATTCCATAACATTCCATTCCATTCCATTCGGGATGATTCCATTCCATTCCATTCCATTATGCTTCATTCCATTCCGTTCCATTCCATTCCATTCCATTCCATTCCATTCTTTTTGACTCCATTCCATTCCATTCCATTCCATTCGGGTTGATTACATTCAATTCTATTCCATTCCACTCCATTCCATTCCGATCGATTCCATTCTCGTTGATTCCATTCCATTCCATTGCATTCCTTTCGAGTTATTTCCATTCCATTCCATTCAATTCCACTCGAGTTGATTCTATTATATTACATTCGGGTTGATTCCATTCCATTCCATCCCATTCCATTGGGGTAGATTGATTCCATTCCATTCCATTCCATTCCATTCCATTCAGTTCCATTCCATTCCATTCCGATTGATTCCATTCCATTCCATTCCATTCCATTCCATTCCATTCCACTCAGGTTACATCCATTCCATTCCACTCCATTCCATTCCATTCGGGTTGTTTCCATTCCATTCCATTCCTTTAGATTCGGGTTGACTCCATTCCATTACAGTCCATTCCATTCCTTTCCATTCCATTGGGATTGATTCCATTCCATTCCATTCCAGTCCATTCCTTTCCATTCCATTCCATTCGGGTTGAATCCATTCCATTCCATTCCATACCATTTGGGTTGATACCATTCCATTCCATTCAATTCCATTCCATTCCATTCGGATTGATTCCATTCCATTCCATTCCATACCATGCCATTCCATTCGTGTTACATCCATTCCATTCCATTCCATTCCATTCCATTCCATTCCATTCCATTCCACTCCGGTTGATTCCCTTCCATTCCATTCCTTTCCATTCGGGTTGACTCCATTCCATTCCATTCCATTCCTTTCCATTCCATTGGGATTGATTCCATTCCATTCCATTCCATTCCATTCCTTTCCATTCCATTCCATTCGGCTTGACTCCATTCCATTCCATTCCATTCCATTCGTTTTGGTTCTGTTCCATTCCATTCCATTCCATTCCATTCGTTTTGATTCCATTCCATTCAATTCCATTCCACTCCATTCCATTCCATTCGATTCCATTCTCGTTGATTCCTTTCCAATCCATTCCATTACATTCGGGTTATTTCAATTCCATTCCATTCAATTCCACTCGGGTTGATTACATTATATTCCATTCTGGTTGATTCCATTCCATTCCATTCCATTCCATTCGGGTTGATTCCATTCCATTCCATTCCATTCCATTCCATTCCACTCCATTCGGAATGATTCCATTCCATTCCATTCCGTTCCATTCCTCTCGGGTTGACTCCATTCCATTCCATTCCGTTCCATTACATTCCATTCCATTCGGGTTGATTCCATTCCATTCCATTCCATTCCATTCCGTTCGTGTTACATCCATTCCATTCCATTCCATTCCATTCCATTCCATTCCATTCGGGTTGATTCTATTCCATTCCTTTCCATTCCTTTCCATTAAATTCCATTCGTGTTTATTCCATTCCATTCCATTCCATTTTGGTTGATTCCATTCCATTCCATTCCATTTCATTCCACGCCATTCCATTCCATTCTATTCCATTCGGGTTGATTCCATTCCATTCCACTCCATTACATATGTCTTGATTCCATTCCATTCCATTCCATTCCATTCGGCTTTATTCCATTCCATTCCATTCCATTTCATTCGGGTTGATTCCATTCCATTCCCTTCCTTTCCATTCGGGTTGACTCCATTCCATTCCATTCCATTCCATTCCATTCCATTCCTTTCCATTCCATTCCATTCGGGTTGGTTCCATTCCATTCAATTCCATTCGTTTTGATTCCATTCCATTCCATTCCATTCCATTACATTCCATTCCATTCCATTCGGGTTGATTCCATTCCATTCCATTCCATTCCATTCCATACCATTCCATTAGGGTTGATTCCATTCCATTCCATTCTATTGCATTCGGGTTGATTCCATTCCATTCCATTCCATTCCTTTCCATTACATATGACTTGATTCCATTCCATTCCATTCCATTCCATTCCATTCCATTCGGGCTGATTCCATTCTATTCCATTCCATTCCATTCCATTCCATTTCATTCGGTTTTATTCCATTCCATTCCATTCCATTCCATTCCATTCCATTTCATTCCATTCCATTCCATTCGGTATGATTCCATTCCATTCCATTCCATTCGGCTTGATTCCATTCCATTCCATTCCATTCCATTCTCTTTGATTCCATTCCAATCCATTCCATTCCATTCGAGTTATTTCAATTCCATTCCTTTCAATTCCACTCGGTTTGATTACATTTTATTCCATTCGGGTTGATTGCATTCCATTCCATTCCATTCCTTTCGGGTTGATTCCATTCCATTCCATTCCATTCTTTCGGGTTGATTCCATTCCATTCCATTCCATTCCATCCCATTCGGAATGATTCCATTCCATTCCATTCCGTTCCATTCCTCTCGGGTTGACTCCATTCCATTCCATTCCGTTCCATTCCATTCCATTCCATTCGGGTTGATTCCATTCCATTCCATTCCATTCCATTCCATTCCATTCGTGTTACATCCATTCCATTCCATTCCATTACATTACATTACATTCCTTTCGGGTTGATTCCATTCCATTCCTTTCCATTCCTTTCCATTAAATTCCATTCGTGTTTATTGCATTCCATTCCATTCCATTTGGGTTGATTCCATTCCATTCCATTCCATTTCACTCCATGCCATTCCATTCCATTCTATTCCATTCGGGTTCATTCCATTCCATTCCACTCCATTACATATGACTTGATTCCATTCTATTCCATTCCATTCCATTCGGCTTTATTCCATTCCATTCCATTCCATTTCATTCGGGTTGATTCCATTCCATTCCATTCCTTTCCATTCGGGTTGACTCCATTCCAATCCACTCCATTCCAGTCATTTCCATTCCATTCGGATTGATTCCATTCCATTCCATTCCATTCCATTCCTTTCCATTCCATTCCATTCGGGTTGATTCCATTCCATTCAATTCCATTCGTTTTGATTCCATTCCATTCCATTCCATTCCATTCCATTCCATTCCATTCCATTCCATTCCATTCGGGTTGATTCCATTCCATTCCATTCCATTCCATTCCATTCCATTCCATTCCATTCCATTCCATTCCATACCATTCCATTCGGGTTGATTCCATTCCATTCCATTCTATTGCATTCGGGTTGATTCCATTCCATTCCATTCCATTCCTTTCCATTACATATGACTTGATTCCATTCCATTCCATTCCATTCCATTCCATTCCATTCCATTCCATTCCATTCCATTCCATTCCATTTCATTCGGTTTTATTCCATTCCATTCCATTCCATTCCATTCCATTCCACTCCATTCCATTCCATTCCATTCCATTCCATTCCATTCGGTATGATTCCATTCCATTCCATTCCATTCGGCTTGATTCCATTCCATTCCATTCCATTCGTTTTGATTCCATTCCATTCTATTCCATTCCATTCGTTTTGATTCCATTCCATTCCGTTCCATTCCATTCGTGTTGATTCCATTCCACTCCATTCCATTCCATTCGATTCCATTCTCGTTGATTCCATTCCAATCCATTCCATTCCATTCGTGTTATTTCAATTCCATTCCTTTAAATTCCACTAGGGTTGATTACATTTTATTCCATTCGGGTTGATTGCATTCCATTCCATTCCATTCCATTCCATTCGGGTTGATTCCATTCCATTCCATTCCATTCCATTCCATTCCATTCCATTCCATTCGCAATGATTCCATTCCATTCCATTCCATTCAATTCCATTACATATGACTTGATTCCATTCCATTCCTTTCCATTCGGGTTGATTTCATTGCATTGAATTGCATTCCATTCCATTCCATTCGAGTTGATTCCATTCCATTCTTTCCATTTCATTCGGTTTTATTCCATTCCATTCCATTCCATTCCATTCCATTTCATTCCATTCCATTCCATTCGGTATGATTCCATTCCATTCCATTCCATTCCTTTTGGTTCCGTTCGATTCCGTTCCATTCCATTCGTTTTGATTCCATTCCATTCCATTCCATTCAATTCGGGTTGATTCCATTCCATTCCATTCCATTCCATTCCACTCCATTCCATTCCATTCGATTCCATTCTCGTTGATTCCATTCCAATCCATTCCATTCCATTCGGGTTATTTCAATTCCATTCCATTCAATTCCACTCGGGTTGACTTCATTATATTCCATTCAGGTTGATTCCATTCCATTCCATTCCATTCCATTCGGGTAGACTCCATTCCATTCCATTCCATTCCATTCCATTCCATTCCATTCCATTACATTCGGAATGATTCCATTCCATTCCATTCCATTCCATTCCATTCCATTACATATGACTTTATTCCATTCCATTCCATTCCATTCCTTTCCTTTCCATTCGGGATGATTTCATTGCATTCAATTGCATTCCATTCCATTCCTTTCCATTCCATTCCATTCGGCTTGACTCCATTCCATTCCATTCCATTCCATTCCATTCGTTTTGATTCTGTTCCATTCCATTCCATTCCATTCCATTCGTTTTGATTCCATTCCATTACATTCCATTCCATACGGGTTGATTCCATTCCATTCAATTCCATTCCACTCCATTCCATTCCATTCGATTCCATTCTCATTGATTCCTTTCCAATCCATTCCATTCCACTCGGGTTTTTTCAATTCCATTCCATTCAATTCCACTCGGGTTGATTACATTATATTCCATTCGGGTTGATTCCATTCCATTCCATTCCATTCCATTCGGGTTGATTCCATTCCATTCCATTCCATTCCATTCCATTCGGAATGATTCCATTCCATTCCATTCCGTTCCATTCCTCTCGGGTTGACTCCATTCCATTCCATTCTGTTCCATTACATTCCATTCCATTCGGGTTGATTCCATTCCATTCCATTCCATTCCATTCCATTCGGGTTGATTCCATTCCATTCCATTCCATTCCATTCCATTCCATTCCATTCCATTCCACTCGGAATGATTCCATTCCATTCCATTCCATTCCATTCCATTCCATTCCATTACATATGACTTGATTCCATTCCATTCCTTTCCTTTCCATTCGGGATGATTTCATTGCATTCAATTGCATTCCATTCCATTCAATTCGGGTTGATTCCATTCCATTCCATTCCATTCCATTCGGTTTTATTCCATTCCCTTCCATTCCTTTCCATTCCATTTCATTCCATTCCATTCCTTTCGGAATGATTCCATTCCATTCCATTCCATTCCATTCAGCTTGATTCCTTTCCATTCCTTTCCATTCCACTCCATTCCATTCGTTCTAATTCCATTCCATTCCATTCCATTCCAATCCATTCCATTCGTTTTGATTCCATTCCATTCCATTCCATTCCATTCGTTTTGATTCCATTCCATTCCATTTCATTCCATTCCATTCCATTCCTTTCTTCTTGATTCCATTCCCTTCCGTTACTTTTCATTCCATTCCATTCGTTTTGATTCCATTCCATTCCATTCCATTCCATTCCATTCGGTTTGATTCCATTCAATTCAATTCCATTCCACTCCATTCCATTCCATTCGATTCCATTCTCGTTGATTCCACTCCATTCCATTCCATTCCATTCGGGTTATTTCCATTCCATTCGATTCAATTACACTCGGGTTGATTCCATTATATTCTATTCGGGTTGATTCCATTCCATTCCATTCCATTCCATTCGGGTTGATTCCATTCCATTCCATTCCATTCCATTCGGATTGATTCCATTCCATTCCATTCCATTCCATTCCATTTGTTTCCATTCCTTTGCGGTTGACTCCATTCCATTCCATTCCATTCCATTCCATTCCATTCCATTCGTGTTACATCCATTCCATTCCATTCCATTCCATTCCATTCCTTTCGGGTTGATTCCAAATCATTCCATTCCATTGCGTTCCAGTCCATTCCACTCCATTCCCTTCTGGGTGATTCTATTCCATTCCATTCCATTCCATTCCATTACATATGACTTGATTCCATTCCATTCCATTCCATTCCATTCCATTCCATTCCATTCCATTCCATTCCATTCCATTCGGGTTGATTTCATTGCATTGAATTGCATCCCATTCCATTCAATTCGGGTTGATTCCATTCCATTATTTCCATTTCACTCGGTTTTATTCCATTCCATTCTATTCGATTCCATTCTCGTTGATTCCATTCCAATCCATTCCATTCCATTCGGGTTATTTCAATTCCATTCCATTCAATTCCACTCGGGTTGTTTACATTATATTCCATTCAGGTTGATTCCATTCCATTCCATTCCATTCCATTCCATTCGGGTTGATTCCATTCCATTCCATTCCATTCCATTCCATTCCATTCCATTCCATTCGGAATGATTCCATTCCATTCCATTCCATTCCATTCCATTCCATTACATATGACTTGATTCCATTCCATTCCATTCCATTCCTTTCCTTTCCATTCGGGATGATTTCATTGCATTCAATTGCATTCCATTCCATTCCTTTCCATTCCATTCCATTCGGCTTGTCTCCATTCCATTCCATTCCATTCGTTTTGATTCTGTTCGATTCCATTTCACTCCATTCCATTCGTTTTGATTCCATTCCATTACATTCCATTCCATACGGGTTGATTCCATTCCATTCAATTCCATTCCACTCCATTCCATTCCATTCGATTCCATTCTCGTTGATTCCTTTCCAATCCATTCCATTCCACTCGGGTTATTTCAATTCCATTCCATTCAATTCCACTCGGGTTGATTACATTATATTCCATTCGGGTTGATTCCATTCCATTCCATTCCATTCCATTCGGGCTGATTCCATTCCATTCCATTCCATTCCATTCCATTCGGAATGATTCCATTCCATTCCATTCCGTTCCATTCCTCTCGGTTTGACTCCATTCCATTCCATTCCGTTCCATTACATTCCATTCCATTCGGGTTGATTCCATTCCATTCCATTCGTGTTACATCCATTCCATTCCATTCCATTCCATTCCATTCCATTCCATTCGGGTTGATTCCATTCCATTCCTTTCCATTCCTTTCCATTAAATTCCATTCGTGTTTATTCCATTCCATTCCATTCCATTTGGGTTGATTCCATTCCATTCCATTCTATTTCATTCCATGCCATTCCATTCCATTCTATTCCATTCGGGTTGATTCCATTCCATTCCACTCCATTACATATGACTTGATGCCATTCCATTCCATTCCATTCCATTCGGCTTTATTACATTCCATTCCATTCCATTTCATTCGGGTTGATTCCATTCCATTCCATTCCTTTCCATTCGGGTTGACTCCATTCCAATCCATTCCATTCCAGTCATTTCCATTCCATTCGGATTGATTCCATTCCATTCCATTCCATTCCTTTCCATTCCATTCCATTCTGGTTGATTCCATTCTATTCAATTCCATTCGTTTTGATTCCATTCCATTCCATTCCATTCCATTCCATTCCATTCCATTCGGGTTGATTCCCTTCCCTTCCATTCCATTCCATTCCATTCCATTCCATTCCATACCATTCCATTCGGGTTGATTCCATTCCATTCCATTCTATTGCATTCGGGTTGATTCCATTCCATTCCATTCCATTCCTTTCCATTACATATGACTTGATTCCATTCCATTCCATTCCATTCCATTCCATTCCATTCCATTCCGGTTGATTTCATTCCATTCCATTCCTTTCCATTGGGATTGATTCCATTGCATTCCATTCCATTCCATTCCTTTCCATTCCATTCCATTCGGCTTGACTCCATTCCATTCCATTCCATTCCATTCCATTCCATTCGTTTTGATTCTGTTCCACTCCATTCCATTCCATTCCATTCGTTTTGATTCCATTCCATTACATTCCATTCCCTACGGCTTGATTCCATTCCATTCAATTCCATTCCACTCCATTCCATTCCATTCGATTCCATTCTCGTTGATTCCTTTCGAATCCATTCCATTCCATTCGGGTTATTTCAATTCCATTCCATTCAATTCCACTCGGGTTGATTACATTATATTCCAATCGGGTTGATTCCATTCCATTCCATTCCATTCCATTCTGGTTGATTCCATTCCATTCCATTCCATTCCAATCCATTCGGAATGATTCCATTCCATTCCATTCCGTTCCATTCGTCTCGGGTTGACTCCATTCCATTCCATTCCGTTCCATTACATTCCATTCCATTCGGGTTGATTCCATTCCGTTCCATTCCATTCCATTCCGTTCGTGTTACATCCATTCCATTCCATTCCATTCCATTCCATTCCATTCCATTCCATTCCATTCGGGTTGATTCCATTCCATTCCTTTACATTCCTTTCCATTAAATTCCATTCGTGTTTATTCCATTCCTTTCCAATCCATTTGGGTTGATTCCATTCCATTCCATTCCATTTCATTGCATGCCATTCCATTCCATTCTATTCCATTCGGGTTGATTCCATTCCATTCCACTCCATTACATATGACTTGATTCCATTCCATTCCATTCCATTTCCTTCGGGTTGATTCCATTCCATTCCATTCCTTTCCATTCGGGTTGACTCCATTCCAATCCATTCCATTCCAGTCATTTCCATTCCATTCGGATTGATTCCATTCCATTCCATTCCTTTCCTTTCCATTCCATTCCATTCGGGTTGATTCCATTCCATTCAATTCCATTCGTTTTGATTCCAATCCATTCCATTCCATTCCATTCGGGTTGATTCCATTCCATTCCATTCCATTCCATTCCATTCCATTCCATTCCATTCCATTCCATTCCATACCTTTCCATTCGGGTTGATTCCATTCCATTCCATTCTATTGCATTCGGGTTGATTCCATTCCATTCCATTCCATTCCTTTCCATTACATATGACTTGATTCCATTCCGTTCCATTCCATTCCATTCCATTCCATTCGGGTTGATTCCACTTCATTCCATTCCATTCCATTCCATTTCATTCGGTTTTATTCCATTCCATTCCATTCCATTCCATTCCATTCCATTCCATTTCATTGCATACCATTCCATTCGGTATGATTCCATTCCATTCCATTCCATTCGGCTTGATTCCATTCCATACCATTCCATTCCATTCGTTTTGTTTCCGTTCCATTCCATTCCATTCCATTCGTTTTTATTCCATTCCATTCCATTCCATTCCATTCGGGTTGATTCCATTCCACTCCATTCCATTCCATTCGATTCCATTCTCGTTGATTCCATTCCAATCCATTCCATTCCATTCGGGTTATTTCAATTCCATTCCTTTCAATTCCACTCGGGTTGATTACATTTTATTCCATTCGGGTTGATTCCATTCCATTCCATTCCATTCCATTCGGGTTGATTCCATTCCATTCCATTCCATTCCATTCCATTCCATTCCATTCCATTCCATTCCATTCGCAATGATTCCATTCCATTCCATTCCATTCGGGTTGATTCCATTCCATTCCATTCCATTCATTTCCATTCCCTTCCATTCGGGTTGATTCCATTCCATTCAATTCCATTCGTTTTGATTCCATTCCATTCCATTCCATTCCATTACATTACATTACATTACATTACATTGGGGTTGATTCCATTCCATTCCATTCCATTCCATTCCATTCCAATCCATACCATTCCATTCGGGTTGATTCCATTCCATTCCATTCTATTGCATTCGGGTTGATTCCATTCCGTTCCATTCCATTCCTTTCCATTACATATGACTTGATTCCATTCCATTCCATTCCATTCCATTCCAATCCATTCCATTCCATTCGGGTTGATTCCATTCCATTCGATTCCATTCCATTCCATTTCATTCGGTTTTATTCCATTCCATTCCATTCCATTCCATTCCATTCCATTCCATTCCATTCCATTCGGTATGATTCCATTCCATTCCATTCCATTCGGCTTGATTCCATTCCATTCCATTGCATTCCATTCCATTCCATTCGTTTTGATTCCATTCCATTCCATTCCATTCCATTCGTTTTGATTCCATTCCATTCCATTCCATTCCATTCGGGTTGATTCCATTCCACTCCATTCCATTCCATTCGATTCCATTCTCGTTGATTCCTTTCCAATCCATTCCATTCCATTCGGGTTATTTCAATTCCATTCCTTTCAATTCCACTCGGGTTGATTACATTTTATTCCATTCGGGTTGATTCCATTCCATTCCATTCCATTCCATTCCATTCCATTCGGGTTGATTCCATTCCATTCCATTCCTTTCCATTCCATTCCATTCCATTCCATTCCATTCCATTCCATTCGCAATGATTCCATTCCATTCCATTCCATTTCATATGACTTGATTCCATTCCATTCCATTCCATTCCATTCCATTCCATTCCATTCCATTCCTTTCCTTTCGGGTTGATTTCACTGCATTGAATTGCATTCCATTCCATTCAATTCGAGTTGATTCCATTCCATTCTTTCCATTTCATTCGGTTTTATTCCATTCCATTCCATTCAATTCCATTCCATTCCATTCCATTTGATTCCATTCCATTCCATTCGGTATGATTCCCTTCCATTCCATTCCATTAGGCTTGATTCCATTCCATTCCATTCCATTCCATTCCATTCGTTTTGATTCCGTTCGATTCCGTTCCATTCCATTCGTTTTGATTCCATTACATTCCATTCCATTAAATTCGGGTTGATTCCATTCCATTCAATTCAATTCCACTCCATTCCATTCCATTCGATTCCATTCTCGTTGATTCCATTCCAATCCATTCCATTCCATTCGGGTTATTTCAGTTCCATTCCATTCAATTCCACTCGGGTTGATTTCATTATATTCCATTCAGGTTGATTCCATTCCATTACATTACATTCGGGTTGATTCCATTCCATTCCATTCCATTCAATTCCATTCCATTCCATTCCATTCCATTCCATTCGGAATCATTCCATTCCATTCCATTCCATTCCATTCCATTCCATTCCATTACATCTGATTTGATTCAATTCCATTCCATTCCATTCCTTTCCTTTCCATTCGGGATGATTTCATTGCATTCAATTGCATTCCATTCCATTCCTTTCCATTCCATTCCATTCGGCTTGACTCCATTCCATTCCATTCCATTCCATTCCATTCCATTCGTTTTGATTCTGTTCCATTCCATTCCATTCGTTTTGATTCCATTCCATTACATTCCATTCCATACGGGTTGATTCCATTCCATTCAATTCCATTCCACTCCATTCCATTCCATTCGATTCCATTCTCGTTGATTCCTTTCCAATCCATTCCATTCCACACGGGTTATTTCAATTCCATTCCATTCAATTCCACTCGGGTTGATTACATTATATTCCATTCGGGTTGATTCCATTCCATTCCATTCCATTCCATTCGGGTTGATTCCATTCCATTCCATTCCATTCCATTCCATTCCATTCCGTTCCATTCCTCTCGGGTTGACTCCATTCCATTCCATTCCGTTCCATTACATTCCATTCCATTCGGGTTGATTCCATTCCATTCCATTCCATTCCATTCCATTCCATTCGTGTTACATCCGTTCCATTCCATTCCATTCCATTCCATTCCATTCGGGTTGATTCCATTCCACCCCTTTCCATTCCTTTCCATTAAATTCCATTCGTGTTTATTCCATTCCATTCCATTCCATTTGGGTTGATTCCATTCCATTCCATTCCATTTCATTCCATGCCATTCCATTGCATTCTATTCCATTCGGGTTGATTCCATTCCATTCCAATCCATTCCATTCCATTCCATTCCATGTCATTCCATTCCATTCCTTGCCATTCCATTCCATTTGGATTGATTCCATTACATTCCATTCCATTCCGTTCCATTCCTTTCGGTTTGACTCCATTCCATTTCATTCCGTTCCATTCCATTCCATTCCATTCGGGTTGATTCCAATCCATTCCATTCCATTCCATTCCATTCCATTCCATTCGTGTTACATCCATTCCATTCCATACCATTCCGTTCCATTCGGGTTGATTCCATTCCATTCGTTGCCTTTCCATTCGGGTTGATTGCATTCCATTCCATTCCATTCAATTCCATTCTTTTCCATTCCATTCCATTCCATTCGGATTGTTTCCATTCCATTCCATTCCATTCCATTCCATTCCTTTCCGTTCCATTAGATTCGGGTTGATTCCGTTCCATTCCATTCCATTCCATTCCTTTAGATTCCATTCGGATTGATTCCATTCCATTCCATTCCACTCCATTCCATTCCATTCCATTCCTTTCCATTCCATTCCATTCGGGTTGATTCCATTCCATTCCATTCCACTCCCTGCCATTCCATTCCATTCGGCTTGATTCCATTCCACTCCATTCCATTCCATTCCATTCCATTTCATTCCATTCCATTCCATTGCATTCCACTCCATTCTGGTTGATTCCATTCCATTCAATTCCATTCCACTTTATTCCATTCCATTCGATTCCATTCTCATTGATTCCACTCCATTCCATTCCGTTCCATTCGGGTTATTTCCACTCCATTCCATTCAATTCAACTAGGATTGATTCCATTATATTCCATTCGGGTTGATTCCATTCCATTCCATTCCATTCCATTCGGGTTGATTCCCTTCCATTCCATTTCATTCCATTCCTTTCCATTCCATTAGATTCCGGTTGATTCCATTCCATTCCATTCCATTCGTGTTGATTCCATTCCACTCCATTCCATTCCATTCCATTCCATTCCATTCCATTCCATTCGGGTTGAATCCAAATCATTCTATTCCATTCCATTCCGTTCCATTCCATTCCACTTCATTCCTTTCGGGGTGATTCTATTCCATTCCATTTCATTCCATTCCATTCCAATCGGGTTGATTCCACTCCATTCCATTCCATTCCATTCCATTCCTTGCCATTCGTGTTGATTCCATTCCATTCCATTCCATTCCATTACCTTCCATTCCATTTGGGTTGATTCCATTCCAAACCATTCCATTCCATTCCATGCCGTTCCATTCCATTCGGGTTCATTCCATTCCATTCCATTCCATTTCATTCCATTCCATTCCATTCCTTTCGGGTTGATTCTATTCCATTCTATTCCATTTCATTCTATTCCATTACCTTCCATTCGGATTGATTCCATTCCATTCCATTCCATTCCATTCCATTCCGTTCCATTCCTTTCGCGTTGACTCCATTCCATTCCATTCCATTCCATTCCATTCCATTCCATTCCATTCCATTCCATTTGGGTTGATTCCATTCCATTCCATACCATTCCATTCCATTCCATTCCATTCCATTTGTGTTACATCCATTCCATTCCATTCCATTCCATTCCATTCCATTCGGGTGATTCCATTCTATTCCATTCCTTTCCATTCGGGTTGACTCCATTCCATTCCATTCCATTCCTTTCCATTCCATTCGGATGGATTCCATTCCATTCCATTCCATTCCATTCCATTCCATTCCATTCCAATCCTTTCCATTCCATTCCTTTCGGGTTGATACCATTCCATTCCATTCCATTCCATTCCATTCCATTCCATTCCATGCCATTCCATTCCATTCGGGTTGATTCCATTCCACTCCATTCTATTCCATTACATTCGTGTTGATTCCATTCCATTCCATTCCATTCCTTTCGGGTTGATTCCATTCCAGTCCATTGCATTCCATTCCATTCCATTCCATTCGTGTTGATTCCATTCCATTCAATTCTTTCCATTCCATTCCATTCCATTCCATTCCATTCGTGTTGCTTCCAATCCATTCAATTCCATTCCATTCCATTCCATTCCATTCCATTCCATTTGGGTTGATTCCATTCCATTCCATTCCATTCCATTTCATTCCATGACATTCCCTGCCATTCTATTGCATTCGGGTTGATTCCATTCCATTCCATTCCATTCCATTCCATTCCATTCCATTACATATGACTTGATTCCATTCCATTCCATGCCATTCCTTTCCATTCGGGTTGATTTCATTGCATTCTATTGCATTCCATTCCATTCAATTCGGGTTGATTCCATTCCATTCCATTCCATTCCATACGGTTTTATTCCATTCCCTTCCATTCCATTCCATTCAGCTTGATTCCATTCCATTCCATTCCATTCCACTCCATTCCATTCGTTTTGATTCCATTCCATTATATTCCTTTCCATTCCATTCGGATTGATTCCATTCCATTCCATTCCATTCCATTCCATTCCAATCCTTTCCATTCCATTCCATTCGGGTTGATACCATTCCATTCCATTCCATTCCATTCCATTCCATTCCATGCCATTCCATTCCATTCGGGTTGATTCCATTCCACTCCATTCTATTCCATTACATTCGTGTTGATTCCATTCCATTCCATTCCATTCCATTCGGGTTGATTCCATTCCAGTCCATTGCATTCCATTCCATTCCATTCCATTCGTGTTGATTCCATTCCATTCAATTCTTTCCATTCCATTCCATTCCATTCCATTCCATTCGTGTTGCTTCCAATCCATTCAATTCCATTCCATTCCATTCCATTCCATTCCATTCCATTCCATTTGGGTTGATTCCATTCCATTCCATTCCATTCCATTTCATTCCATGACATTCCCTGCCATTCTATTGCATTCGGGTTGATTCCATTCCATTCCATTCCATTGCATTCCATTCCATTCCATTACATATGACTTGATTCCATTCCATTCCATGCCATTCCTTTCCATTCGGGTTGATTTCATTGCATTCTATTGCATTCCATTCCATTCAATTCGGGTTGATTCCATTCCATTCCATTCCATTCCATACGGTTTTATTCCATTCCCTTCCATTCCATTCCATTCAGCTTGATTCCATTCCTTTCCATTCCATTCCACTCCATTCCATTCGTTTTGATTCCATTCCATTCCATTCCATTCCATTCCATTCCATTCCATTCGTTTTGACTCCATTCCACTCCATTCCATTCCATTCGTGTTGATTCCATTCCATTCCATTCCATTCCATTCCATTCCATTCCATTCCATTCGGTATGATTCCATTCCATTCCATTCCATTCCATTCCATTCCATTCCATTCCATTACATATGACTTTATTCCATTCCATTCCATTCCATTCCTTTCCTTTCCATTCGGGATTATTTCATTGCATTCAATTGCATTCCATTCCATTCCTTTCCATTCCATTCCATTCGGCTTGACTCCATTCCATTCCATTCCATTCCATTCCATTCTATTCCATTCCTTTCCATTCCATTTCATTCGGGTTGATTCAATTCCATTCCTCTCCATTCGTGTTGATTACATTCCACTCCATCCCATTCAATTCCATTTCATACCAATCCATTCCGGTTGATTCCATTCAATTCAATTCCATTCCACTTTATTCCATTCCATTCGATTCCATTCTCATTGAATCCACTCCATTCCATTCCGTTCCATTCGGGTTATTTCCACTCCATTCCATTCAATTCAACTTGGATTGATTCCATTATATTCCATTCGGGTTGATTCCATTCCATTCCATTCCATTCCGTTCGGGTTGATTCCATTCCATTCCATTCCATTCCATTCCATTCCATTCCATTCCATTCCATTGCATGCCATTCCATTCCATTCGTATTGATTCCATTGCATTCCATTCCATTCCGTTCCATTCCTTTCGGTTTGACTCCATTCCATTGCATAACGTTCCATTCCATGCCATTCCATTCGGGTTGATTCCAATCCATTCCATTCCATTCCATTCCATTCCATTCCATTCGTGTTACGTCCATTCCATTCCATTCCATTCCATTCGGGTTGATTCCATTCCATTCCATTCCTTTCCATTCCGGTTGATAGAATTCCATTCCATTCCATTCCATTCCATTACATTCCATTCCATTCCATTCCTTTCCATTCCATTCCATTCCATTCTGATTGATTCCATTCCATTCCATTCCATTCCATTCCTTTCCATTCCATTAGATTCGGGTTGATTCCATTCCATTCCATTCCATTCGTGTTGATTCCATTCCACTCCATTCCATTCCATTCCATTCCATTCCACTCCATTCCATTCGGGTTGAATCCAAATCATTCTATTCCATTCCATTCCGTTCCATTCCATTCCACTCCATTCCTTTCGGGGTGATTCTATTCCATTCCATTCCATTCCATTCCATTCCAATCGGGTTGATTCCACTACATTCCATTCCATTCCATTCCATTCCTTGCCATTCGTGTTGATTCCATTCCATTCCATTCCATTCCATTACCTTTCATTCCATTTGGGTTGATTCCATTCCAAACCATTCCATTCCATTCCATGCCGTTCCATTCCATTCGGGTTCATTCCATTCCATTCCATTCCATTTCATTCCATTCCATTCCATTCCTTTCGGGATGATTCTATTCCATTCTATTCCATTTCATTCTATTCCATTCCATTCCATTCGGATTGATTCCATTCCATTACATTCCATTCCATTCCATTCCGTTCCATTCCTTTCGCGTTGACTCCATTCCATTCCATTCCATTCCATTCCATTCCATTCCATTTGGGTTGATTCCATTCCATTCCATTCCATTCCATTCCATTCCATTCCATTCGGGTGATTCCATTCTATTCCATTCCTTTCCATTCGGGTTGACTCCATTCCATTCCATTCCATTCCTTTCCATTCCATTCGGATTGATTCCATTCCATTCCATTCCATTCCATTCCATTCCATTCCATTCCAATCCTTTCCATTCCATTCCATTCGGGTTGATTCCATTCCATTCCATTCCATTCCATTCCATTCCATTCCATGCCATTCCATTCCATTCGGGTTGATTCCATTCCACTCCATTCCATTCCATTTCATTCGTCTTGATTCCATTCCATTCCATTCCATTCCATTCGGGTTGATTCCATTCCAGTCCATTGCATTCCATTCCATTCCATTCCATTCGTGTTGATTCCATTCCATTCAATTCTTTCCATTCCATTCCATTCCATTCCATTCCATTCGCGTTGCTTCCAATCCATTCAATTCCATTCCATTCCATTCCATTCCATTCCATTCCATTTGGGTTGATTCCATTCCATTCCATTCCATTCCATTTCATTCCATGACATTCCCTGCCATTCTATTGCATTCGGGTTGATTCCATTCCATTCCATTCCATTCCATTCCATTCCATTACATATGACTTGATTCCATTCCATTCCATTCCATTCCTTTCCATTCGGGTTGATTTCATTGCATTCTATTGCATTCCATTCCATTCCATTCGGGTTGATTCCATTCCATTCCATTCCATTCCATACGGTTTTATTCCATTCCCTTCCATTCCATTCCATTCAGCTTGATTCCATTCCATTCCATTCCATTCCACTCCATTCCATTCGTTTTGATTCCATTCCATTCCATTCCATTCCATTCCATTCCATTCGTTTTGACTCCATTCCACTCCATTCCATTCCATTCGTGTTGATTCCATTCCATTCCATTCCATTCCATTCCATTCCATTCCATTCGGAATGATTCCATTCCATTCCATTCCATTCCATTCCATTCCATTCCATTCCATTCCATTACATATGACTTTATTCCATTCCATTCCATTCCATTCCTTTCCTTTCCATTCGGGATGATTTCATTGCATTCATTTGCATTCCATTCCATTCTTTCCATTCCATTCCATTCGGCTTGACTCCATTCCATTCCATTCCATTCCATTCCATTCCATTCCATTCCATTCCATTCCTTTCCATTCCATTTCATTCGGGTTGATTCCATTCCATTCCTCTCCATTCGTGTGGATTACATTCCACTCCATCCCATTCAATTCCATTTCATACCAATCCATTCCGGTTGATTCCATTCCATTCCATTCCATTCCATTCCATTCGGGTTGATTCCGTTCCTGTCCATTCCATTCCATTCCACTCCATTCGGGTTGATTCCATTCCATTCCATTCCATAACTTTCCATTAAATTCCATTCGTGTTGATTCCATTCCATTCCATTCCATTCCATTCCATTTTGGTTGATTCCATCCATTCCATTCCATTTCATTCCATGCCATTCCATTCCATTCCATTCCATTCCATTCCATTCCAATCGGGTTGATTCCATTCCATTCCATTCCATTCCATTCCATGCCATTCGTGTTGATTCCATTCCATTCAATTCCATTCCATTACCTTCCGTTCCATTTGGGTTGATTCCATTCCAATCCATTCCATTCCATTCCATGCCGTTCCATTCCATTCGGGTTCATTCCATTCCATTCCATTCCATTCCATTCCATTCCTTTCGGGGTGATTCTATTCCATTCTATTCCATTTCATTCTATTCCATTCCATTCCATTCGGATTGATTCCTTTCCATTCCATTCCATTCCATTCCATTCCATTCCATTCCATTCCATTCCATGTCATTCCATTCCATTCCATGCCATTCCATTCCATTTGGATTGATTCCATTACATTCCATTCCATTCCGTTCCATTCCTTTCGGTTTGACTCCATTCCATTTCATTCCATTCCATTCCATTCCATTCCATTTGGGTTGATTCCATTCCATTCCATTCCATTCCATTCCATTCCATTCCATTCGGGTGATTCCATTCTATTCCATTCCTTTCCATTCGGGTTGACTCCATTCCATTCCATTCCATTCCTTTCCATTCCATTCGGATTGATTCCATTCCATTCCATTCCATTCCATTCCATTCCATTCCATTCCAATCCTTTCCATTCCATTCCATTCGGGTTGATTCCATTCCATTCCATTCCATTCCATTCCATTCCATTCCATTCCATGCCATTCCATTCCATTCGGGTTGATTCCATTCCACTCCATTCCATTCCATTTCATTCGTCTTGATTCCATTCCATTCCATTCCATTCCATTCGGGTTGATTCCATTCCAGTCCATTGCATTCCATTCCATTCCATTCCATTCGTGTTGATTCCATTCCATTCAATTCTTTCCATTCCATTCCATTCCATTCCATTCCATTCCATTCGTGTTGCTTCCAATCCATTCAATTCCATTCCCTTCCATTCCATTCCATTCCATTCCATTTGGGTTGATTCCATTCCATTCCATTCCATTCCATTTCATTCCATGACATTCCCTGCCATTCTATTGCATTCGGGTTGATTCCATTCCAATCCATTCCATTCCATTCCATTCCATTACATATGACTTGATTCCATTCCATTCCATTCCATTCCTTTCCATTCGGGTTGATTTCATTGCATTCTATTGCATTCCATTCCATTCCATTCGGGTTGATTCCATTCCATTCCATTCCATTCCATACGGTTTTATGCCATTCCCTTCCATTCCATTCCATTCAGCTTGATTCCATTCCATTCCATTCCATTCCACTCCATTCCATTCGTTTTGATTCCATTCCATTCCATTCCATTCCATTCCATTCCATTCCATTCCATTCGTTTTGACTCCATTCCACTCCATTCCATTCCATTCGTGTTGATTCCATTCCATTCCATTCCATTCCATTCCATTCCATTCCATTCGGAATGATTCCATTCCATTCCATTCCATTCCATTCCATTCCATTCCATTCCATTACATATGACTTTATTCCATTCCATTCCATTCCATTCCTTTCCTTTCCATTCGGGATGATTTCATTGCATTCATTTGCATTCCATTCCATTCTTTCCATTCCATTCCATTCGGCTTGACTCCATTCCATTCCATTCCATTCCATTCCATTCCATTCCATTCCTTTCCATTCCATTTCATTCGGGTTGATTCCATTCCATTCCTCTCCATTCGTGTGGATTACATTCCACTCCATCCCATTCAATTCCATTTCATACCAATCCATTCCGGTTGATTCCATTCCATTCCATTCCATTCCATTCCATTCGGGTTGATTCCGTTCCTGTCCATTCCATTCCATTCCACTCCATTCGGGTTGATTCCATTCCATTCCATTCCATAACTTTCCATTAAATTCCATTCGTGTTGATTCCATTCCATTCCATTCCATTCCATTCCATTTTGGTTGATTCCATCCATTCCATTCCATTTCATTCCATGCCATTCCATTCCATTCCATTCCATTCCATTCCATTCCAATCGGGTTGATTCCATTCCATTCCATTCCATTCCATTCCATTCCATGCCATTCGTGTTGATTCCATTCCATTCAATTCCATTCCATTACCTTCCGTTCCATTTGGGTTGATTCCATTCCAATCCATTCCATTCCATTCCATGCCGTTCCATTCCATTCGGGTTCATTCCATTCCATTCCATTCCATTCCATTCCATTCCTTTCGGGGTGATTCTATTCCATTCTATTCCATTTCATTCTATTCCATTCCATTCCATTCGGATTGATTCCTTTCCATTCCATTCCATTCCATTCCATTCCATTCCATTCCATTCCATTCCATGTCATTCCATTCCATTCCATGCCATTCCATTCCATTTGGATTGATTCCATTACATTCCATTCCATTCCGTTCCATTCCTTTCGGTTTGACTCCATTCCATTTCATTCCGTTCCATTCCATTCCATTCCATTCGGGTTGATTCCAATCCATTCCATTCCATTCCATTCCATTCCATTCCATTCCATTCGTGTTACATCCATTCCATTCCATACCATTCCGTTCCATTCGGGTTGATTCCATTCCATTCCATTCCTTTCCATTCGGGTTGATTGCATTCCATTCCATTCCATTCAATTCCATTCTTTTCCATTCCATTCCATTCCATTCGGATTGTTTCCATTCCATTCCACTCCATTCCATTCCATTCCATTCCATTCCATTCCATTCCATTCCATTCCAATCGGGTTGATTCCATTCCATTCCATTCTATTCCATTCCATTCCATGCCATTCGTGTTGATTCCATTCCATTCCATTCCATTCCATTACCTTCCATTCCATTTGGGTTGATTCCATTCCAATCCATTCCATTCCATTCCATGCCGTTCCATTCCATTCGGGTTCATTCCATTCCATTCCAATCCATTACATTCCATTCCTTTCGGGGCGATTCTATTCCATTCTATTCCATTTCATTCTATTCCATTCCATTCCATTCCATTCCATTCCATTCGTTTTGACTCCATTCCACTCCATTCCATTCCATTCGAGTTGATTCCATTCCATGCCATTTCATTCCATTCCATTCCATTCCATTCCATTCGGGTTGATTCCATTCCACTCCATTCCATTCCATTACATTCGTCTTGATTCCATTCCATTCCATTCCATTCCATTCGGGTTGATTCCATTCCAGTCCATTGCATTCCATTCCATTCCATTCCATTCGTGTTGATTCCATTCCATTCAATTCTTTCCATTCCATTCCATTCCATTCCATTCCATTCGTGTTGCTTCCAATCCATTCAATTCCATTCCTTTCCATTCCATTCCATTCCATTTGGGTTGATTCCATTCCATTCCATTCCATTCCATTCCATTCCATGACATTCCCTGCCATTCTATTGCATTCGGGTTGATTCCATTCCATTCCATTCCATTCCATTCCATTCCATTCCATTCCATTCCATTACGTATGACTTGATTCCATTCCATTCCATTCCATTCCTTTCCATTCGGGTTGATTTCATTGCATTCTATTGCATTCCATTCCATTCAATTCGGGTTGATTCCATTCCAGTCCATTCCATTCCATACGGTTTTATTCCATTCCCTTCCATTCCATTCCATTCAGCTTGATTCCATTCCATTCCATTCCATTCCACTCCATTCCATTCGTTTTGATTCCATTCCATTCCATTCCATTCCATTCCATTCCATTCCATTCCATTAGTTTTGACTCCATTCCACTCCATTCCATTCCATTCGTGTTGATTCCATTCCATTCCATTCCATTCCATTCCATTCCATTCCATTCCATTCCATTCCATTCGGAATGATTCCATTCCATTCCATTCCATTCCATTCCATTCCATTCCATTACATATGACTTTATTCCATTCCAATCCATTCCATTCCTTTCCTTTCCATTCGGGATGATTTCATTGCATTCATTTGCATTCCATTCCATTCTTTCCATTCCATTCCATTCGGCTTGACTCCATTCCATTCCATTCCATTCCATTCCATTCCATTCCATTCCATTCCATTCCTTTCCATTCCATTTCATTCGGGTTGATTCAATTCCATTCCTCTCCATTCGTGTTGATTACATTCCACTCCATCCCATTCAATTCCATTTCATACCAATCCATTCCGGTTGATTCCATTCCATTCCATTCCATTCCATTCCATTCGGGTTGATTCCGTTCCTGTCCATTCCATTCCATTCCACTCCATTCGGGTTGATTCCATTCCATTCCATTCCATAACTTTCCATTAAATTCCATTCGTGTTGATTCCATTCCATTCCATTCCATTCCATTCAATTTTGGTTGATTCCATCCATTCCATTCCATTTCATTCCATGCAATTCCATTCCATTCCATTCCATTCCATTCCAATCGGGTTGATTCCATTCCATTCCATTCCATGCCATTCGTGTTGATTCCATTCCATTCAATTCCATTCCATTACCTTCCGTTCCATTTGGGTTGATTCCATTCCAATCCATTCCATTCCATTCCATGCCGTTCAATTCCATTCGGGTTCATTCCATTCCATTCCATTCCATTCCATTCCATTCCTTTCGGGGTCATTCTATTCCATTCTATTCCATTTCATTCTATTCCATTCCATTCCATTCGGATTGATTCCTTTCCATTCCATTCCATTCCATTCCATTCCATTCCATTCCATTCCATTCCATTCCATGTCATTCCATTCCATTCCATGCCATTCCATTCCATTTGGATTGATTCCATTACATTCCATTCCATTCCGTTCCATTCCTTTCGGTTTGACTCCATTCCATTTCGTTCCGTTCCATTCCATTCCATTCCATTCGGGTTGATTCCAATCCATTCCATTCCATTCCATTCCATTCCATTCGGTTTGATTCCATTCCATTCCATTCCTTTCCATTCAGGTTGATTGCATTCCATTCCATTCCATTCAATTCCATTCTTTTCCATTCCATTCCATTCCATTCGGATTGTTTCCATTCCATTCCACTCCATTCCATTCCATTCCATTCCATTCCAATCGGGTTGATTCCATTCCATTCCATTCTATTCCATTCCATTCCATGCCATTCGTGTTGATTCCATTCCATTCCATTCCATTCCATTACCTTCCATTCCATTTGGATTGATTCCATTCCAATCCATTCCATTCCATTCCATGCCGTTCCATTCCATTCGGGTTCATTCCATTCCATTCCAATCCATTACATTCCATTCCTTTCGGGGCGATTCTATTCCATTCTATTCCATTTCATTCTATTCCATTCCATTCCATTCCATTCCATTCCATTCCATTCCATTCGTTTTGACTCCATTCCACTCCATTCCATTCCATTCGTGTTGATTCCATTCCATTCCATTTCATTCCATTCCATTCCATTCCATTCCATTCGGAATGATTCCATTCCATTCCATTCCATTCCATTCAATTCCATTCCATTACATATGACTTTATTCCATTCCATTCCATTCCATTCCTTTCCTTTCCATTCGGGATTATTTCATTGCATTCATTTGCATTCCATTCCATTCTTTCCATTCCATTCCATTCGGCTTGACTCCATTCCATTCCATTCCATTCCATTCCATTCCATTCCATTCCATTCCATTCCTTTCCATTCCATTTCATTCGGGTTGATTCAATTCCATTCCTCTCCATTCGTGTTGATTACATTCCACTCCATCCCATTCAATTCCATTTCATACCAATCCATTCCGGTTGATTCCATTCCATTCCATTCCATTCCATTCCATTCGGGTTGATTCCGTTCCTGTCCATTCCATTCCATTCCACTCCATTCTGGTTGATTCCATTCCATTCCATTCCATAACTTTCCATTAAATTCCATTCGTTTTGATTCCATTCCATTCCATTCCATTCCATTCCATTTTGGTTGATTCCATTCCATTCCATTCCATTTCATTCCATGCCATTCCATTCCATTCCATTCCATTCCATTCCAATCGGGTTGATTCCATTCCATTCCATTCCATTCCATTCCATGCCATTCGTTTTGATTCCATTCCATTCAATTCCATTCCATTACCTTCCGTTCCATTTGGGTTGATTCCATTCCAATCCATTCCATTCCATTCCAAGCCGTTCCATTCCAATCGGGTTCATTCCATTCCATTCCATTCCATTCCATTCCATTCCTTTCGGGGTGATTCTATTCCATTCTATTCCATTTCATTCTATTCCATTCCATTCCATTCCGATTGATTCCTTTCCATTCCATTCCATTCCATTCCATTCCATTCCATTCCATTCCATTCCATTCCATGTCATTCCATTCCATTCCATGCCATTCCATTCCATTTGGATTGATTCCATTACATTCCATTCCATTCCGTTCCAATCCTTTCGGTTTGACTCCATTCCATTTCATTCCGTTCCATTCCATTCCATTCCATTCGGGTTGATTCCAATCCATTCCATTCCATTCCATTCCATTCCATTCCATTCGTGTTACATCCATTCCATTCCATACCATTCCGTTCCATTCGGGTTGATTCCATTCCATTCCATTCCTTTCCATTCAGGTTGATTGCATTCCATTCCATTCCATTCAATTCCATTCTTTTCCATTCCATTCCATTCCATTCGGATTGTTTCCATTCCATTCCACTCCATTCCATTCCATTCCATTCCATTCCATTCCAATCGGGTTGATTCCATTCCATTCCATTCTATTCCATTCCATTCCACGCCATTCGTGTTGATTCCATTCCATTCAATTCCATTCCATTACCTTCCATTCCATTTGGGTTGATTCCATTCCAATCCATTCCATTCCATTCCATGCCGTTCCATTCCATTCGGGTTCATTCCATTCCATTCCAATCCATTACATTCCATTCCTTTCGGGCCGATTCTATTCCATTCTATTCCATTTCATTCTATTCCATTCCATTCCATTCGGATTGATTCCATTCCATTCCATTCCATTCCATTCCATTCCATTCCATTCCATTCCATTCCGTTCCATTCCTTTCGGGTTGAATCCATTCCATTCCATTCCATTCCGTTGCATTCCATTCCATTCCATTCGTGTTACATCCATTCCATTCCATTCCATTCCATTCCATTCCATTCATTCCTTTCCATTCCATTCCATTCCATTCGGATTGATTCCATTCCATTCCATTCCATTCCATTCCATTCCATTCCATTCCTTTCCATTCCATTTAATTCGGGTTGATTGAATTCCATTCCTCTCCATTCGTGTTGATTACATTCCACTCCATTCCATTCAATTCCATTTCATACCAATCCATTCCGGTTGATTCCATTCCATTCCATTCCATTCCATTCCATTCGGGTTGATTCCATTCCAGTCCATTCCCCTCCATTCCACTCCATTCGGGTTGATTCCATTCCATTCCATTCCATTCCATTCCATTCCATTTCGGTTGATTCCATTCCATTCCATTCCATTTCATTCCATGCCATTCCATTCCATTCCATTCCATTCCATTCCAATCGGGTTGATTCCATTCCATTCCATTCCATTCCATTCCATGCCATTCGTGTTGATTACATTCCATTCAATTCCATTCCATTACCTTCCGTTCAATTTGGGTTGATTCCATTCCAATCCATTCCATTCCATTCCATGCCGTTCCATTCCATTCGGGTTCATTCCATTCCATTCCATTCCATTCCATTCCATTCCATTCATTCGTTTCCATTCCATTCCATTCCACTCGGATTGACTCCATTCCATTCCATTCCATTCCATTCCATTCATTCCTTTCCATTCCATTCCATTCCATTCGGATTGATTCCATTCCATTCCATTCCATTCCATTCCATTCCATTCCTTTCCATTCCATTTCATTCGGGTTGATTCAATTCCATTCCTCTCCATTCGTGTTGATTACATTCCACTCCATCCCATTCAATTCCATTTCATACCAATCCATTCCGGTTGATTCCATTCCATTCCATTCCATTCCATTCCATTCGGGTTGATTCCATTCCAGTCCATTCAATTCCATTCCACTCCATTCGGGTTGATTCCATTCCATTCCATTCCATAACTTTCCATTAAATTCCATTCGTGTTGATTCCATTCCATTCCATTCCATTTTGGTTGATTCCATTCCATTCCATTCCATTTCATTCCATGCCATTCCATTCCATTCCATTCCATTCCATTCCAATCGGGTTGATTCCATTCCATTCCATTCCATTCCATTCCATGCCATTCGTGTTGATTCCATTCCATTCAATTCCATTCCATTACCTTCCGTTCCATTTGGGTTGATTCCATTCCAATCCATTCCATTCCATTCCATGCCGTTCCATTCCATTCGGGTTCATTCCATTCCATTCCATTCCATTCCATTCCATTCCTTTCGGGGTGATTCTATTCCATTCTATTCCATTTCATTCTATTCCATTCCATTCCATTCGGATTGATTCCTTTCCATTCCATTCCATTCCATTCCATTCCATTCCATTCCATTCCATGTCATTCCATTCCATTCCATGCCATTCCATTCCATTTGGATTGATTCCATTACATTCCATTCCATTCCGTTCCATTCCTTTTGGTTTGACCCCATTCCATTTCATTCCGTTCCATTCCATTCCATTCCATTCGGGTTGATTCCAATCCATTCCATTCCATTCCATTCCATTCCATTCGTGTTACATCCGTTCCATTCCATACCATTCCGTTCCATTCGGGTTGATTCCATTCCATTCCATTCCTTTCCATTCGGGTTGATTGCATTCCATTCCATTCCATTCAATTCCATTCTTTTCCATTCCATTCCATTCCATTCGGATTGTTTCCATTCCATTCCATTCCATTCCATTCCATTCCTTTCCATTCCATTAGATTCGGGTTGATTCCGTTCCATTCCATTCCATTCGTGTTGATTCCATTCCACTCCATTCTATTCCATTCCATTCCATTCCATTCGGGTTGATTCCAAATCATTCTATTCCATTCCATTCCGTTCCATTCCATTCCACTCCATTCCTTTCGGGGTGATTCTATTCCATTCCATTCCATTCCATTCCATTCCATTCCATTCCATTCCATTCCATTCCAATCGGGTTGATTCCATTCCATTCCATTCTATTCCATTCCATTCCATGCCATTCGTGTTGATTCCATTCCATTCCATTTCATTCCATTACCTTCCATTCCATTTGGGTTGATTCCTTTCCAATCCATTCCATTCCATTCCATGCCGTTCCATTCCATTCGGGTTCATGCCATTCCATTCCAGTCCATTACATTCCATTCCTTTCGGGGCGATTCTATTCCATTCTATTCCATTTCATTCTATTCCATTCCATTCCATTCGGATTGATTCCATTCCATTCCATTCCATTCCGTTCCATTCCTTTCGGGTTGACTCCATTCCATTCCATTCCATTCCGTTCCATGCCATTCCATTCCATTCGGGATGATTCCATTCCATTCCATTCCATTCCATTCCATTCCATTCCATTCGTGTTACATCCATTCCATTCCATTCCATTCCATTCCATTCCATTCCATTCCTTTCCATTCCATTCCATTCCATTCGGATTGATTCCATTCCATTCCATTCCTTTCCATTCCATTTCATTCGGGTTGATTCAATTCCATTCCTCTCCATTCGTGTTGATTACATTCCACACCATTCCATTCAATTCCATTTCATACCAATCCATTCCGGTTGATTCCATTCCATTCCATTCCATTCCATTCCATTCCATTCGGGTTGATTCCATTCCAGTCCATTCCATTCCATTCCACTCCATTCGGGTTGATTCCATTCCATTCCATTCCATTCCTTTCCATTAAATTCCATTCGTGTTGATTCCATTCCATTCCATTCCATTCCATTCCATTCCATTTTGGTTGATTCCATTCCATTCCATTCCATTTCATTCCATGCCATTCCATTCCATTCCATTCCAATCGGGTTGATTCCATTCCATTCCATTCCATTCCATTCCATTCCATGCCATTCGTGTTGATTACATTCCATTCAATTACATTCCATTACCTTCCGTTCCGTTTGGGTTCATTCCATTCCAATCCATTCCATTCCATTCCATGCCGTTCCATTCCATTCGGGTTCATTCCAATCCATTCCATTCCATTCCATTCCATTCCATTCCATTCCTTTCTGGGTGATTCTATTCAATTCTATTCCATTTCATTCTATTCCATTCCATTGCATTCGGATTGATTCCTTGCCATTCCATTCCATTCCGTTCGGGTTGATTCCATTCCATTCCATTCCATTCCATTCCATTCCATTCCATTCGGATTGATTCCTTTCCATTCCATTCCATTCCGTTCCATTCCTTTCGGTTTGACTCCATTCCATTGCATAACGTTCCATTCCATTCCATTAAATTCGTGTTGTTTCCAATCCATTCCATTCCATTCCATTCCATTCCATTCGTGTTACATCCATTCCATTCCATTCCATTCCATTCGGGTTGATTCCATACCATTCCATTCCTTTCCATTCCGGTTGATTGAATTCCATTCCATTCCATTCCATTCCATTCCATTCCATACCATTCCATTCCATTTCATTCCATGACATTCCATGCCATTCTATTGCATTCGGGTTGATTCCATTCCATTCCATTCCATTCCATTCCATTCCATTTCATATGACTTGATTCCATTCCATTCCATTCCATTCCATTCCATTCCATTCCATTCCTTTCCATTCGGGTTGATTTCATTGCATTCAATTGCATTCCATTCCATACAATTCGGGTTGATTCCATTCCACTCCATTCCATTCCATTCGGTTTTATTCCATTCCCTTCCAGTCCATTTCATTCCACTCGATTCCATTCGTGTTGATTGCATTCCATTCCATTCCTTTCCATTCGCGTTGATTCCATTCCATTCCACTCCATTCCATTCCATTCCATTCCATTCTTTTCTTCTTGATTTCATTCCATTCCTTTCCATTCCATTCCATTCCATTCCATTCCATTCCATTCCACTCCATTCGGGTTGATTCCATTCCATTCAATTCCATTCCACTTTATTCCATTCCATTCGAATCCATTCTCGTTGATTCCACTCCATTCCATTCCGTTCCATTCGGGTTATTTCCATTACATTCCATTCAATTCAACTAGGGTTGATTCCATTATATTCCATTCGAGTTGATTCCATTCCATTCCATTCCATTCCATTCCCTTCGGGTTGATTCCAGTCCATTCCATTCCATTCCGTTCCATTCCTTTCGGTTTGACTCCATTCCATTGCATTCTGTTCCATTCCTTTCCATTCCATTCGGGTTGATTCCAATCCATTCCATTCCATTCCATTCCATTCCATTCCATTCGTGTTACATCCATTCCATTCCATTCCATTCCATTCCATTCCATTCGGGTTGATTCCATTCCATTCCATTCCTTTCCATTCGGGTTGATTGCATTCCAATCCATTCCATATCATTCCATTCCATTCCATTCCATTCCATTCCATTCGGATTGATTCCATTCCATTCCATTCCATTCCATTCCTTTCCATTACATTAGATTCGGGTTGATTCCATTCCATTCCATTCCATTCGTGTTGATTCCATTCCACTCCATTCCATTCCATTCCATTCCATTCCATTCCATTCGGGTTGATTCCAAATCATTCTATTCCATTCCATTCCGTTCCATTCCATTCCACTCCATTCCTTTCCGGGTGATTCTATTCCATTCCATTCCATTCCATTCCATTCCATTCCAATCGGGTTGTTTCCATTCCATTCCATTCCATTCAATTCCATTCCATTCCATTCCATGCCATTCGTGTTGATTCCATTCCATTCCAATCCATTCCATTACCTTCCATTCCATTTGTTTTGATTCCATTCCAATCCATTCCATTCCATTCCATGCCGTTCCATTCCATTTTGGTCCATTCCATTCCATTCCATTCCATTGCATTCCATTCCTTTCGGGGTGATTCTATTCCATTCTATTCCATTTCATTCTATTCCATTCCATTCCATTCTGGTTGATTCCATTCCAATCAATTCCATTCCACTTTATTCCATTCCATTCGATTCCATTCTCATTGATTCCACTCCATTCCATTCCGTTCCATTCGGGTTATTTCCACTCCATTCCATTCAATTCAACTAGGATTGATTCCATTATATTCCATTCGGGTTGATTCCCTTCCATTCCATTCCATTCCGTTCGGGTTGATTCCATTCCATTCCTTTCCATTCCATTCCATTCCATTCCATTCCATTCCATTCCATTCCATTCCATTGCATGGCATTCCATTCCATTCGTATTGATTCCATTCCATTCCATTCCATTCCGTTCCATTCCTTTCGGTTTGACTCCATTCCATTGCATAACGTTCCATTCCATGCCATTCCATTCGTTTTGATTCCAATCCATTCCATTCCATTCCATTCCACTCCATTCCATTCCATTCGTGTTACATCCATTCCATTCCATTCCATTCCATTGGGGTTGATTCCATTTCATTCCATTCCTTTCCATTCCGGTTGATAGAATTCCATTCCATTCCATTCCATTCCATTCCATTCCATTCCATTCCATTCCTTTCCATTCCATTCCATTCCATTCTGATTGATTCCATTCCATTCCATTCCATTCCATTCCATTCCTTTCCATTCCATTAGATTCGGGTTGATTCCATTCCATTCCATTCCATTCGTGTTGATTCCATTCCACTCCATTCCATTCCATTCCATTCCATTCCATTCCATTCCATTCGGGTTGAATCCAAATCATTCTATTCCATTCCATTCCGTTCCATTCCATTCCACTCCATTCCTTTCGGGGTGATTCTATTCCATTCCATTCCATTCCATTCCATTCCAATCGGGTTGATTCCACTCCATTCCATTCCATTCCATTCCATTCCTTGCCATTCGTGTTGATTCCATTCCATTCCATTCCATTCCATTACCTTCCATTCCATTTGGGTTGATTCCATTCCAAACCATTCCATTCCATTCCATGCCGTTCCATTCCATTCGGGTTCATTCCATTCCATTCCATTCCATTTCATTCCATTCCATTCCATTCCTTTCGGGGTGATTCTATTCCATTCTATTCCATTTCATTCTATTCCATTCCATTCCATTCGGATTGATTCCATTCCATTCCATTCCATTCCATTCCATTCCATTCCGTTCCATTCCTTTCACGTTGACTCCATTCCATTCCATTCCATTCCATTCCATTCCATTCCATTCGGGTTGATTCCATTCCATTCCATTCCATTCCATTCCATTCCATTCCATTCCATTTGTGTTACATCCATTCCATTCCATTCCATTCCATTCCATTCCATTCGGGTGATTCCATTCTATTCCATTCCTTTCCATTCGGGTTGACTCCATTCCATTCCATTCCATTCCTTTCCATTCCATTCGGATTGATTCCATTCCATTCCATTCCATTCCATGCCATTCCATTCCATTCGGGTTGATTCCATTCCACTCCATTCCATTCCATTACATTCGTGTTGATTCCATTCCATTCCATTCCATTCCATTCGGGTTGATTCCATTCCAGTCCATTGCATTCCATTCCATTCCATTCCATTCGTGTTGATTCCATTCCATTCAATTCTTTCCATTCCATTCCATTCCATTCCATTCCATTCGTGTTGGTTCCAATCCATTCAATTCCATTCCATTCCATTCCATTCCATTCCATTCCATTTGGGTTGATTCCATTCCATTCCATTCCATTCCATTTCATTCCATGACATTCCCTGCCATTCTATTGCATTCGGGTTGATTCCATTCCATTCCATTCCATTCCATTCCATTCCATTACATATGACTTGATTCCATTCCATTGCATTCCATTCCTTTCCATTCGGGTTGATTTCATTGCATTCTATTGCATTCCATTCCATTCAATTCGGGTTGATTCCATTCCATTCCATTCCATTCCATACGGTTTTATTCCATTCCCTTCCATTCCATTCCATTCAGCTTGATTCCATTCCATTCCATTCCATTCCACTCCATTCCATTCGTTTTGATTCCATTCCATTCCATTCCATTCCATTCCACTCGTTTTGACTCCATTCCACTCCATTCCATTCCATTCGTGTTGATTCCATTCCATTCCATTCCATTCCATTCCATTCCATTCCATTCGGAATGATTCCATTCCATTCCATTCCATTCCATTCCATTCCATTCCATTCCATTCCATATGACTTTATTCCATTCCATTCCATTCCATTCCTTTCCTTTCCATTCGGGATGATTTCATTGCATTCAATTGCATTCCATTCCATTCCTTTCCATTCCATTCCATTCGGCTTGACTCCATTCCATTCCATTCCATTCCATTCCATTCCTTTCCATTCCATTTCATTCGGGTTGATTCAATTCCATTCCTCTCCACTCGTGTTGATTACATTCCACTCCATCCCATTCAATTCCATTTCATACCAATCCATTCCGGTTGATTCCATTCCATTCCATTCCATTCCATTCCATTCCATTCGGGTTGATTCCGTTCCTGTCCATTCCATTCCATTCCACTCCATTCGGGTTGATTCCATTCCATTCCATTCCATAACTTTCCATTAAATTCCATTCGTGTTAATTCCATTCCATTCCATTCCATTCCATTCCATTTTGGTTGATTCCATTCCATTCCATTCCATTTCATTCCATGCCATTCCATTCCATTCCATTCCATTCCATTCCAATCGGGTTGATTCCATTCCATTCCATTCCATTCCCTTCCATGCCATTCGTGTTGATTCCATTCCATTCAATTCCATTCCATTACCTTCCGTTCCATTTGGGTTGATTCCATTCCAATCCATTCCATTCCATTCCATGCCGTTCCATTCCATTCGGGTTCATTCCATTCCATTGCATTCCATTCCATTCCATTCCTTTCGGGGTGATTCTATTCCATTCTATTCCATTTCATTCTATTCCATTCCATTCCATTCGGATTGATTCCATTCCATTCCATTCCATTCCATTCCATTCCATTCCATTCCATTCCATTCCTTTCCATGTCATTCCATTCCATTCCATGCCATTCCATTCCATTTGGATTGATTCCATTACATTCCATTCCATTCCGTTCCATTCCTTTCGGTTTGACTCCATTCCATTTCACTCCGTTCCATTCCATTCCATTCCATTCGGGTTGATTCCAATCCATTCCATTCCATTCCATTCCATTCCATTCGTGTTACATCCATTCCATTCCATACCATTACGTTCCATTCGGGTTGATTCCTTTCCATTCCATTCCTTTCCATTCGGGTTGATTGCATTCCATTCCATTCCATTCAATTCCATTCTTTTCCATTCCATTCCATTCCATTCGGATTGTTTCCATTCCATTCCACTCCATTCCATTCCATTCCATTCCATTCCATTCCAATCGGGTTGATTCCATTCCATTCCATTCCATTCCATTCCATGCCATTCGTGTTGATTACATTCCATTCAATTCCATTCCATTACCTTCCGTTCCATTTGGGTTGATTCCATTCCAATCCATTCCATTCCATTCCATGCCGTTCCATTCCATTCGGGTTCATTCCATTCCATTCCATTCCATTCCATTCATTCCTTTCCATTCCATTCCATTCCACTCGGATTGACTCCATTCCATTCCATTCCATTCCATTCCATTCATTCCTTTCCATTCCATTCCATTCCATTCGGATTGATTCCATTCCATTCCATTCCATTCCATTCCATTCCATTCCATTCCTTTCCATTCCATTTCATTCGGGTTGATTCAATTCCATTCCTCTCCATTCGTGTTGATTACATTCCACTCCATCCCATTCAATTCCATTTCATACCAATCCATTCCGGTTGATTCCATTCCATTCCATTCCATTCCATTCCATTCGGGTTGATTCCATTCCAGTCCATTCCATTCCATTCCACTCCATTCGGGTTGATTCCATTCCATTCCATTCCATAACTTTCCAGTAAATTCCATTCGTGTTGATTCCATTCCATTCCATTCCATTTTGGTTGATTCCATTCCATTCCATTCCATTTCATTCCATGCCATTCCATTCCATTCCATTCCATTCCATTCCAATCGGGTTGATTCCATTCCATTCCATTCCATTCCATTCCATGCCATTCGTGTTGATTCCATTCCATTCAATTCCATTCCATTACCTTCCGTTCCATTTGGGTTGATTCCATTCCAATCCATTCCATTCCATTCCATGCCATTCCATTCCATTCCGGTTCATTCCATTCCATTCCATTCCATTCCATTCCATTCCTTTCGGGGTGATTCTATTCCATTCTATTCCATTTCATTCTATTCCATTCCATTCCATTCGGATTGATTCCTTTCCATTCAATTCCATTCCATTCCATTCCATTCCATTCCATTCCATTCCATTCCATGTCATTCCATTCCATTCCATGCCATTCCATTCCATTTGGATTGATTCCATTACATTCCATTCCATTCCGTTCCATTCCTTTCGGTTTGACTCCATTCCATTTCATTCCGTTCCATTCCATTCCATTCCATTCGGGTTGATTCCATTCCATTCCATTCCTTTCCATTCGGGTTGATTGCATTCCATTCCATTCCATTCAATTCCATTCTTTCCATTCCATTCCATTCCATTCGGATTGTTTCCATTCCATTCCATTCCATTCCATTCCATTCCTTTCCATTCCATTAGATTCGGGTTGATTCCGTTCCATTCCATTGCATTCGTGTTGATTCCATTCCACTCCATTCTATTCCATTCCATTCCATTCCATTCGGGTTGATTCCAAATCATTCTATTCCATTCCATTCAGTTCCATTCCATTCCACTCCATTCCTTTCGTGGTGATTCTATTCCATTCCATTCCATTCCATTCCATTCCATTCCATTCCATTCCAATCGGGTTGATTCCATTCCATTCCATTCTATTCCATTCCATTCCATGCCATTCGTGTTGATTCCATTCCATTCCATGCCATTCCATTACCTTCCATTCCATTTGGGTTGATTCCTTTCCAATCCATTCCATTCCATTCCATGACGTTCCATTCCATTCGGGTTCATTCCATTCCATTCCAGTCCATTACATTCCATTCCTTTCGGGGCGATTCTATTCCATTCTATTCCATTTCATTCTATTCCATTCCATTCCATTCGGATTGATTCCATTCCATTCCATTCCATTCCATTCCGTTCCATTCCTTTCGGGTTGACTCCATTCCATTCCATTCCATTCCGTTCCATGCCATTCCATTCCATTCGGGATGATTCCATTCCATTCCATTCCATTCCATTCCATTCCATTCGTGTTACATCCATTCCATTCCATTCCATTCCATTCCATTCCATTCCATTCCATTCCATTCCTTTCCATTCCATTCCATTCCATTCGGATTGATTCCATTCCATTCCATTCCTTTCCATTCCATTTCATTCGGGTTGATTCAATTCCATTCCTCTCCATTCGTGTTGATTACATTCCAATCCATTCCATTCAATTCCATTTCATACCAATCCATTCCGGTTGATTCCATTCCATTCCATTCCATTCCATTCCATTCCATTCGGGTTGATTCCATTCCAGTCCATTCCATTCCATTCCACTCCATTCGGGTTGATTCCATTCCATTCCATTCCATTCCATTCCATTTTGGTTGATTCCATTCCATTCCATTCCATTTCATTCCATGCCATTCCATTCCATTCCATTCCATTCCATTCCATTTCAATCGGGTTGATTCCATTCCATTCCATTCCATTCCATTCCATGCCATTCGTGTTGATTACATTCCATTCAATTCCATTCCATTACCTTCCGTTCCATTTGGGTTGATTCCATTCCAATCCATTCCATTCCATTCCATGCCGTTCCATTCCATTCGGGTTCATTCCATTCCATTCCATTCCATTCCATTCATTCCTTTCCATTCCATTCCATTCCACTCGGATTGACTCCATTCCATTCCATTCCATTCATTCCTTTCCATTCCATTCCATTCCATTCGGATTGATTCCATTCCATTCCATTCCATTCCATTCCATTCCATTCCTTTCCATTCCATTTCATTCGGGTTGATTCAATTCCATTACTCTCCATTCGTGTTGATTACATTCCACTCCATCCCATTCAATTCCATTTCATACCAATCCATTCCGGTTGATTCCATTCCATTCCATTCCATTCCATTCCATTCGGGTTGATTCCATTCCAGTCCATTCCATGCCATTCCACTCCATTCGGGTAGATTCCATTACATTCCATTCCATAACTTTCCATTAAATTCCATTCGTGTTGATTCCATTCCATTCCATTCCATTTTGGTTGATTCCATTCCATTCCATTCCATTTCATTCCATGCCATTCCATTCCATTCCATTCCATTCCATTCCATTCCAATCGGGTTGATTCCATTCCATTCCATTCCATTCCATTCCATTCCATTACCTTCCGTTCCATTTGGGTTGATTCCATTCCAATCCATTCAATTCCATTCCATGCCGCTCCATTCCATTCGGGTTCATTCCATTCCATTCCATTCCATTCCATTCCATTCCTTTCGGGGTGATTCTATTCCATTCTATTCCATTTCATTCTATTCCATTCCATTCCATTCGGATTGATTCCTTTCCATTCCATTCCATTCCATTCCATTCCATGTCATTCCATTCCATTCCATGCCATTCCATTCCATTTGGATTGATTCCATTACATTCCATTCCATTCCGTTCCATTCCTTTCGGTTTGACTCCATTCCATTTCATTCCGTTCCATTCCATTCCATTCCATTCGGGTTGATTCCAATCCATTCCATTCCATTCCATTCGTGTTACATGCATTCCATTCCATACCATTCCATTCCATTCGGGTTGATTCCATTCCATTCCATTCCTTTCCATTCGGGTTGATTGCATTCCATTCCATTCCATTCAATTCCATTCTTTCCATTCCATTCCATTCCATTCGGATTGTTTCCATTCCATTCCATTCCATTCCATTCCATTCCTTTCCATTCCATTAGATTCGGGTTGATTCCGTTCCATTCCATTCCATTCGTGTTGATTCCATTCCACTCCATTCTATTCCATTCCATTCCATTCCATTCGGGTTGATTCCAAATCATTCTATTCCATTCCATTCCGTTCCATTCCATTCCACTCCATTCCTTTCGGGGTGATTCTATTCCATTCCATTCCATTCCATTCCATTCCATTCCATTCCAATCGGGTTGATTCCATTCCATTCCATTCTATTCCATTCCATGCCATGCCATTCGTGTTGATTCCATTCCTTTCCATTCCATTCCATTACCTTCCATTCCATTTGGGTTGATTCCTTTCCAATCCATTCCATTCCATTCCATGCCGTTCCATTCCATTCGGGTTCATTCCATTCCATTCCAGTCCATTACATTCCATTCCTTTCGGGGCGATTCTATTCCATTCTATTCCATTTCATTCTATTCCATTCCATTCCATTCGGATTGATTCCATTCCATTCCATTCCATTCCATTCCGTTCCATTCCTTTCGGGTTGACTCCATTCCATTCCATTCCATTCCGTTCCATGCCATTCCATTCCATTCGGGATGATTCCATTCCATTCCATTCCATTCCATTCCTTTCCATTCCATTTCATTCGGGTTGATTCAATTCCATTCCTCTCCATTCGTGTTGATTACATTCCACTCCATCCCATTCAATTCCATTTCATACCAATCCATTCCGGTTGATTCCATTCCATTCCATTCCATTCCATTCCATTCGGGTTGATTCCATTCCAGTCCATTCCATTCCATTCCACTCCATTCGGGTTGATTCCATTCCATTCCATTCCATAACTTTCCAGTAAATTCCATTCGTGTTGATTCCATTCCATTCCATTCCATTTTGGTTGATTCCATTCCATTCCATTCCATTTCATTCCATGCCATTCCATTCCATTCCATTCCATTCCATTCCAATCGGGTTGATTCCATTCCATTCCATTCCATTCCATTCCATGCCATTCGTGTTGATTCCATTCCATTCAATTCCATTCCATTACCTTCCGTTCCATTTGGGTTGATTCCATTCCAATCCATTCCATTCCATTCCATGCCATTCCATTCCATTCCGGTTCATTCCATTCCATTCCATTCCATTCCATTCCATTCCTTTCGGGGTGATTCTATTCCATTCTATTCCATTTCATTCTATTCCATTCCATTCCATTCGGATTGATTCCTTTCCATTCAATTCCATTCCATTCCATTCCATTCCATTCCATTCCATTCCATTCCATGTCATTCCATTCCATTCCATGCCATTCCATTCCATTTGGATTGATTCCATTACATTCCATTCCATTCCGTTCCATTCCTTTCGGTTTGACTCCATTCCATTTCATTCCGTTCCATTCCATTCCATTCCATTCGGGTTGATTCCATTCCATTCCATTCCTTTCCATTCGGGTTGATTGCATTCCATTCCATTCCATTCAATTCCATTCTTTCCATTCCATTCCATTCCATTCGGATTGTTTCCATTCCATTCCATTCCATTCCATTCCATTCCTTTCCATTCCATTAGATTCGGGTTGATTCCGTTCCATTCCATTGCATTCGTGTTGATTCCATTCCACTCCATTCTATTCCATTCCATTCCATTCCATTCGGGTTGATTCCAAATCATTCTATTCCATTCCATTCAGTTCCATTCCATTCCACTCCATTCCTTTCGGGGTGATTCTATTCCATTCCATTCCATTCCATTCCATTCCATTCCATTCCATTCCAATCGGGTTGATTCCATTCCATTCCATTCTATTCCATTCCATTCCATGCCATTCGTGTTGATTCCATTCCATTCCATGCCATTCCATTACCTTCCATTCCATTTGGGTTGATTCCTTTCCAATCCATTCCATTCCATTCCATGCCGTTCCATTCCATTCGGGTTCATTCCATTCCATTCCAGTCCATTACATTCCATTCCTTTCGGGGCGATTCTATTCCATTCTATTCCATTTCATTCTATTCCATTCCATTCCATTCGGATTGATTCCATTCCATTCCATTCCATTCCATTCCGTTCCATTCCTTTCGGGTTGACTCCATTCCATTCCATTCCATTCCGTTCCATGCCATTCCATTCCATTCGGGATGATTCCATTCCATTCCATTCCATTCCATTCCATTCCATTCGTGTTACATCCATTCCATTCCATTCCATTCCATTCCATTCCATTCCATTCCATTCCATTCCTTTCCATTCCATTCCATTCCATTCGGATTGATTCCATTCCATTCCATTCCTTTCCATTCCATTTCATTCGGGTTGATTCAATTCCATTCCTCTCCATTCGTGTTGATTACATTCCAATCCATTCCATTCAATTCCATTTCATACCAATCCATTCCGGTTGATTCCATTCCATTCCATTCCATTCCATTCCATTCCATTCGGGTTGATTCCATTCCAGTCCATTCCATTCCATTCCACTCCATTCGGGTTGATTCCATTCCATTCCATTCCATTCCATTCCATTTTGGTTGATTCCATTCCATTCCATTCCATTTCATTCCATGCCATTCCATTCCATTCCATTCCATTCCATTCCATTTCAATCGGGTTGATTCCATTCCATTCCATTCCATTCCATTCCATGCCATTCGTGTTGATTACATTCCATTCAATTCCATTCCATTACCTTCCGTTCCATTTGGGTTGATTCCATTCCAATCCATTCCATTCCATTCCATGCCGTTCCATTCCATTCGGGTTCATTCCATTCCATTCCATTCCATTCCATTCATTCCTTTCCATTCCATTCCATTCCACTCGGATTGACTCCATTCCATTCCATTCCATTCATTCCTTTCCATTCCATTCCATTCCATTCGGATTGATTCCATTCCATTCCATTCCATTCCATTCCATTCCATTCCTTTCCATTCCATTTCATTCGGGTTGATTCAATTCCATTACTCTCCATTCGTGTTGATTACATTCCACTCCATCCCATTCAATTCCATTTCATACCAATCCATTCCGGTTGATTCCATTCCATTCCATTCCATTCCATTCCATTCGGGTTGATTCCATTCCAGTCCATTCCATGCCATTCCACTCCATTCGGGTAGATTCCATTACATTCCATTCCATAACTTTCCATTAAATTCCATTCGTGTTGATTCCATTCCATTCCATTCCATTTTGGTTGATTCCATTCCATTCCATTCCATTTCATTCCATGCCATTCCATTCCATTCCATTCCATTCCATTCCATTCCAATCGGGTTGATTCCATTCCATTCCATTCCATTCCATTCCATTCCATGCCATTCGTGTTGATTCCATTCCATTCAATTCCATTCCATTACCTTCCGTTCCATTTGGGTTGATTCCATTCCAATCCATTCAATTCCATTCCATGCCGTTCCATTCCATTCGGGTTCATTCCATTCCATTCCATTCCATTCCATTCCATTCCTTTCGGGGTGATTCTATTCCATTCTATTCCATTTCATTCTATTCCATTCCATTCCATTCGGATTGATTCCTTTCCATTCCATTCCATTCCATTCCATTCCATGTCATTCCATTCCATTCCATGCCATTCCATTCCATTTGGATTGATTCCATTACATTCCATTCCATTCCGTTCCATTCCTTTCGGTTTGACTCCATTCCATTTCATTCCGTTCCATTCCATTCCATTCCATTCGGGTTGATTCCAATCCATTCCATTCCATTCCATTCGTGTTACATGCATTCCATTCCATACCATTCCATTCCATTCGGGTTGATTCCATTCCATTCCATTCCTTTCCATTCGGGTTGATTGCATTCCATTCCATTCCATTCAATTCCATTCTTTCCATTCCATTCCATTCCATTCGGATTGTTTCCATTCCATTCCATTCCATTCCATTCCATTCCTTTCCATTCCATTAGATTCGGGTTGATTCCGTTCCATTCCATTCCATTCGTGTTGATTCCATTCCACTCCATTCTATTCCATTCCATTTCATTCCATTCGGGTTGATTCCAAATCATTCTATTCCATTCCATTCCGTTCCATTCCATTCCACTCCATTCCTTTCGGGGTGATTCTATTCCATTCCATTCCATTCCATTCCATTCCATTCCATTCCATTCCAATCGGGTTGATTCCATTCCATTCCATTCTATTCCATTCCATGCCATGCCATTCGTGTTGATTCCATTCCTTTCCATTCCATTCCATTACCTTCCATTCCATTTGGGTTGATTCCTTTCCAATCCATTCCATTCCATTCCATGCCGTTCCATTCCATTCGGGTTCATTCCATTCCATTCCAGTCCATTACATTCCATTCCTTTCGGGGCGATTCTATTCCATTCTATTCCATTTCATTCTATTCCATTCCATTCCATTCGGATTGATTCCATTCCATTCCATTCCATTCCATTCCGTTCCATTCCTTTCGGGTTGACTCCATTCCATTCCATTCCATTCCGTTCCATGCCATTCCATTCCATTCGGGATGATTCCATTCCATTCCATTCCATTCCATTCCATTCGTGTTACATCCATTCCATTCCATTCCATTCCATTCCATTCCATTCCATTCCATTCCATTCCATTCCATTCCTTTCCATTCCATTCCATTCCATTCGGATTGATTCCATTCCATTCCATTCCTTTCCATTCCATTTCATTCGGGTTGATTCAATTCCATTCCTCTCCATTCGTGTTGATTACATTCCACTCCATTCCATTCAATTCCATTTCATACCAATCCATTCCGGTTGATTCCATTCCATTCCATTCCATTCCATTCCATTCCATTCGGGTTGATTCCATTCCAGTCCATTCCATTCCATTCCACTCCATTCGGGTTGATTCCATTCCATTCCATTCCATTCCTTTCCATTAAATTCCATTCGTGTTGATTCCATTCCATTCCATTCCATTCCATTCCATTCCATTTTGGTTGATTCCATTCCATTCCATTCCATTTCATTCCATGCCATTCCATTCCATTCCATTCCATTCCATTCCATTCCATTCCATACCATTCCAATCGGGTTGATTCCATTCCATTCCATTCCATTCCATTCCATGCCATTCGTGTTGATTCCATTCAATTCAATTCCATTCCATTACCTTCCGTTCCATTTGGGTTGATTCCATTCCAATCCATTCCATTCCATTCCATGCCGTTCCATTCCATTCGGGTTCATTCCATTCCATTCCATTCCATTCCATTCCATTCCTTTCTGGGTGATTCTATTCCATTCTATTCCATTTCATTCTATTCCATTCCATTCCATTCGGATTGATTCCTTGCCATTCCATTCCATTCCGTTCGGGTTGATTCCATTCCATTCCATTCCATTCCATTCCATTCCATTCCATTCCATTCCATTCCATTCGGATTGATTCCTTACCATTCCATTCCATTCCGTTCCATTCCTTTCGTTTTGACTCCATTCCATTGCATAACGTTCCATTCCATTCCATTCCATTCATGTTGTTTCCAATCCATTCCATTCCATTCCATTCCAGTCCATTCGTGTTACATCCATTCCATTCCATTGCATTCCATTCGGGTTGATTCCATACCATTCCATTCCTTTCCATTCCGGTTGATTGAATTCCATTCCATTCCATTCCATTCCATTCCATAACATTCCATTCCATTTCATTCCATGACATTCCATGCCATTCTATTGCATTCGGGTTGATTCCATTCCATTCCATTCCATTCCATTCCATTCCATTTCATATGACTTGATTCCATTCCATTCCATTCCATTCCATTCCATTCCTTTCCATTCGGGTTGATTTCATTGCATTCAATTGCATTCCATTCCATACAATTCGGATTGATTCCATTCCATTCCATTCCATTCCATTCGGTTTTATTCCATTCCCTTCCATTCCATTCCATTCCATTTCATTCCACTCGATTCTATTCGTGTTGATTGCATTCCATTCCATTCCTTTCCATTCGGGTTGATTCCATTCCATTCCACTCCATTCCATTCCATTCCATTCCATTCTTTTCTTGTTGATTTCATTCCATTTCTTTCCATTCCATTCCATTCCATTCCATTCCATTCCACTCCATTCGGGTTGATTCCATTCCATTCAATTCCATTCCACTTTATTCCATTCCATTCGAATCCATTCTCGTTGATTCCACTCCATTCCATTCCGTTCCATTCGGGTTATTTCCATTCCATTCCATTCAATTCAACTAGGGTTGATTCCATTATATTCCATTCGAGTTGATTCCATTCCATTCCATTCCATTCCATTCCCTTCGGGTTGATTGCAGTCCATTCCATTCCATTCCGTTCCATTCCTTTCGGTTTGACTCCATTCCATTCCATTCCATTCCATTCCATTCCATTCGGGTTGATTCCATTCCATTCCATTCTATTGCATTCGGATTGATTCCATTCCATTCCATTCCATTCCTTTCCATTACATATGACTTGATTCCATTCCATTCCATTCCATTCCATTCCTTTCCATTCAGGTTGAGTCCATTCCAATCAATTGCATTCCATTCCATTCCATTCGGGTTGATTCCATTCCATTCCATTCCATTCCATTCCATTCCATTCCATTTCATTCGGTTTTATTCCGTTCCATTCCATTGCATTCCATTCCATTCCATTCCATTCCATTCCATTCCATTTCATTCCATTCCATTCCATTCGGTATGATTCCATTCCATTCCATTCCATTAGGCTTGATTCCATTCCATTCCATTCCATTCCATTCCATTCGATTTGTTTCCGTTCCATTCCATTCCATTCCATTCGTTTTGATTCCATTACATTCCATTCCATTCCATTCGGGTTGATTCCATTCCATTCAATTCCATTCCACTCCATTCCTTTCCATTCAATTCCATTCTCATTGATTCCATTCCAATCCATTCCATTCCATTCGGGTTATTTCAATTCCATTCCATTCAATTCCACTCGGGTTGTTTACATTATATTCCATTCAGGTTGATTCCATTCCATTCCATTCCATTCCATTCCATTCGGGTTTATTCCATTCCATTCCATTCCATTCCATTCCATTCCATTCCATTCGGAATGATTCCATTCCATTCCATTCCATTCCATTCCATTACATATGACTTGATTCCATTCCATTCCATTCCATTCCTTTCCTTTCCATTCGGGATGATTTCATTGCATTCAATTGCATTCCATTCCATTCCATTCGGGATGATTCCATTCCATTCCATTCCATTCAGCTTGATTCCTTTCCATTCCGTTCCATCGCACTCCATTCCTTTCGTTCTGTTTCCATTCCATTCTTTCCATTCCAATCCATTCCATTCGTTTTGATTCCATTCCATTCCATTCCATTCCATCCCATTCGTGTTGATTCCATTCCATCCCATTTCATTCCCTTCCATTCCATTCCATTCGGCTTGATTCCATTCCCTTCCATTACTTCTCATTCCATTCCATCCGTTTTGATTCCATTCCATTCCATTCCATTCCATTCGGGTTGATTCCATTCAATTCAATTCCATTCCACTCCATTCCATTCCATTCGATTACATTCTCGTTGATTCCACTCCATTCCATTCCATTCCATTCGGGTTATTTCCATTCCACTCGATTAAATTACACTCGGGTTGATTCCATTATATTCTATTCGGGTTGATTCCATACCATTCCATTCCATTCCATTCGGGTTGATTCCATTCCATTCCATTCCATTCCATTCGGATTGATTCCATTCCATTCCATTCCATTCCATTCCATTCCATTCCATTCCATTCGTTTCCATTCCTTTGCGGTTGACTCCATTCCATTCCATTCCATTCCATTCCATTCCACTCCATTCCATTCGGGTTGATTCCATTCCATTCCATTCCATTCCATTCGTGTTACATCCATTCCATTCCATTCCTTTCGGGTTGATTCCAAATCATTCCATTCCATTGCGTTCCTTTCCATTCCACTCCGTTCCGTTCTGGGTGATTCTATTCCATTCCATTCCATTCCATTCCATTCCATTTCATTCAATTCGGGTTGATTCCTTTCCATTCCATTCCATTCCATTCCATTCCATTCCAATCGGGTTGATTCCATTCCATTCCAATCCATTCCATTCGATTTGATTCCATTCGATTCCATTCTATTCCATTCCTTTCCATTCGTGTTGATTCCATTCCATTCCATTCCATCCCATTCCATTCCATTCGGGTTGATTCCATTCCATTCCATACTATTCCTTTCGGGGTGATACTATTCCTTTCTATTCCATTTCATTCTATTCCATTCCATTCCATTCGGCTTGATTCCATTCCATTCCATTCCATTCCATTCCATTCCATTGCATTCCATTCGGATTGATTCCATTCCATTCAATTGCATTCCACTCCATTCCATTCGGGTTGATTCCATTTCATTCCCTTCCATTCCATTCCATTCGGTTTCATTCCATTCCATTCCATTCCATTTCATTTCATTCCATTCCATTCCATTCGGGATGATTCCATTCCATTCCATTCCATTATGCTTGATTCCATTCCGTTCCATTCCATTCCATTCCATTCCATTCTTTTTGACTCCATTCCATTCCATTCCATTCCCTTCGGGTTGATTCCATTCCATTCTATTCCATTCCACTCCATTCCATTCCATTCGATTCCATTCTCGTTGATTGCATTCCATTCCATTGCATTCCTTTAGAGTTATTTCCATTCCATTCCATTCAATTCCACTCGGGTTGATTCTATTATATTACATTCGGGTTGATTCCATTCCATTCCATTTCATTCCATTCCATTGGGGTTCATTCCATTCCATTCCATTCCATTCCATTCAGTTCCATTCCATTCCATTCGGATTGATTCCATTCCATTCCATTCCATTCCATTCCATTCCATTCCATTCAGGTTACATCCATTCCATTCCATTCCATTCCATTCCATTCGGGTTGATTCCATTCCATAACATTCCTTTCCATTCGGGTTGAATCCATTCCATTCCATTCCATTCCATTCCTTTCCATTCCATTGGGATTGATTCCATTCCATTCCATTCCATTCCATTCCGTTCCTTTCCATTCCATTCCATTCGGGTTGAATCCATTCCATTCCATTCCATACCATTTGGGTTGATACCATTCCATTCCATTCCATTCCATTCCATTCCATTCGGATTGATTCCATTCCATTCCATTCCATTCCATACCATGCCATTCCATTCGTGTTACATCCATTCCATTCCATTCCATTCCATTCCATTCCATTCCATTCCATTCCATTCCATTCCATTCCATTCCGGTTCATTCCATTCCATTCCATTCCTTTCCATTGGGATTGATTCCATTCCATTCCATTCCATTCCATTCCTTTCCATTCCATTCCATTCGGCTTGAGTCCATTCCATTCCATTGCATTCCATTCCATTCGTTTTGATTCTGTTCCATTCCTTTCCATTCCATTCCATTCGGGTTGAATCCATTCCATTCCATTCCATACCATTTGGGTTGATACCATTCCATTCCATTCCATTCCATTCGGATTGATTCCATTCCATTCCATTCCATTCCATACCATGCCATTCCATTCGTGTTACATCCATTCCATTCCATTCCATTCCATTCCATTCCATTCCATTCCATTCCTGTTGATTCCATTCCATTCCAATCCATTCCATTCGGGTTGATTGCATTCCACTCCATTCCTTTCCAATCCATTCGGAATGATTCCATTCCATTCCATTCCGATCCATTCCTCTCGGGTTGACTCCATTCCATTCCATTCCGTTACATTACATTCCATTCCATTCGGGTTGATTCCATTCCATTCCATTCCATTCCATTCCGTTCGTGTTACATCCATTCCATTCCATTCCATTCCATTCCATTCCATTCGGGTTGATTCCATTCCATTCCTTTCCATTCCTTTCCATTAAATTCCATTCGTGTTTATTCCATTCCATTCCATTCCATTTGGGTTGATTCCATTCCATTCCATTCCATTTCATTCCATGCCATTCCATTCCATTCTATTCCATTCGGGTTGATTCCATTCCATTCCACTCCATTACATATGACTTGATTCCATTCCATTCCATTACATTCCATTCGGCTTTATTCCATTCCATTCCATTCCATTTCATTCGGGTTGATTCCATTCCATTCCATTCCTTTCCATTCGGGTTGACTCCATTCCAATCCATTCCATTCCAGTCATTTCCATTCCATTCGGATTGATTCCATTCCATTCCATTCCTTTCCTTTCCATTCCATTCGGGTTGATTCCATTCCATTCAATTCCATTCGTTTTGATTCCAATCCATTGCATTCCATTCCATTCCATTCCATTCGGGTTGATTCCATTCCATTCCATTCCATTCCATTCCATTTCATTCGGTTTTATTCTATTCCATTCCATTCCATTCCATTCCATTCCATTTCATTGCATTCCATTCCATTCGGTATGATTCCATTCCATTCCATTCCATTCGGCTTGATTACATTCCATACCTTTCCATTACATTCGTTTTGTTTCCGTTCCATTCCATTCCATTCCATTCGTTTTGATTCCATTCCATTCCATTCCATTCCATTCGGGTTGATTCCATTCCACTCCATTCCATTCCATTCGATTCCATTCTCGTTGATTCCATTCCAATCCATTCCATTCCATTCGGTTTATTTCAATTCCATTCCTTTCAATTCCACTCGGGTTGATTACATTTTATTCCATTCGGATTGATTCCATTCCATTCCATTCCATTCCATTCGGGTTGATTCCATTCCATTCCATTCCATTCCATTCCATTCGCAATGATTCCATTCCATTCCATTCCATTCGGGTTGATTCCATTCCATTCCATTCCATTCTTTCCATTCCCTTCATTTCGGGTTGATTCCATTCCATTCGATTCCATTCGTTTTGATTCCATTCCATTCCATTACATTACATTCCATTCCATTCCATTGGGGTTGATTCCATTCCATTCCATTCCATTCCATTCCATTCCATTCCATTCCATTCCATTCCATTCCATACCATTCCATTCGGGTTGATTCCATTCCATTCCATTCTATTGCATTCGGGTTGATTCCATTTCATTCCATTCCATTCCTTTCCATTACATATGACTTGATTCCACTCCATTCCATTCCATTCCATTCCATTCCATTCCAATCGGGTTGATTCCATTCCATTCCATTCCATTCCATTCCATTTCATTCGGTTTTATTCCATTCCATTCCATTCCATTCCATTCCATACCATTCCATTCGGGTTGATTCCATTCCATTCCATTCTATTGCATTCGGGTTGATTCCATTCCATTCCATTCCATTCCTTTCCATTACATATGACTTGATTCCACTCCATTCCATTCCATTCCATTCCATTCCATTCCATTCCATTCGGGTTGATTCCATTCCATTCCATTCCATTCCATTCCATTGCATTTCATTCGGTTTTATTCCATTCCATTCCATTCCATTCCATTCCATTCCATTCCATTCCATTCCATTCCATTCCATTTCATTCCATTCGGTATGATTCTATTCCATTCCATTCCAGTCGGCTTGATTCCATTCCATTCCATTCCATTCGTTTTGATTCCATTCCATTCCATTCCATTCCATTCGTTTTGAATCCATTCCATTCGTTTTGATTCCATTCCATTCCATTCCATTCCATTCGGGTTGATTCCATTCCACTCCATTCCATTCCATTCGATTCCATTCTCTTTGATTCCTTTCCAATCCATTCCATTCCATTCGGGTTGATTCCATTCCATTCCATTCCATTCCATTCCATTCCATTCCATTCCATTCCGTTCGTGTTCCATCCATTCCATTCCATTCCATTCCATTCCATTCCATTCGGGTTGATTCCATTCCATTCCTTTCCATTCCTTTCCATTAAATTCCATTCGTGTTTATTCCATTCCATTCCAATCCATTTGGGTTGATTCCATTCCATTCCATTCCATTTCATTCCATGCCATTCCATTCCATTCTATTCCATTCGGGTTGATTCCATTCCATTCCACTCCATTACATATGACTTGATTCCATTCCATTCCATTCCATTCCATTCGGCTTTATTCCATTCCATTCCATTCCATTTCATTCGGGTTGATTCCATTCCATTCCATTCCTTTCCATTCGGGTTGACTCCATTCCAATCCATTCCATTCCAGTCATTTCCATTCCATTCGGATTGATTCCATTCCTTTCCATTCCTTTCCTTTCCATTCCATTCCATTCGGGTTGATTCCATTCCATTCAATTCCATTCGTTTTGATTCCATTCCATTCCATTCCATTCCATTCGGGTTGATTCCATTCCACTCCATTCCATTCCATTCGATTCCATTCTCGTTGATTCCATTCCAATCCATTCCATTCCATTCGGTTTATTTCAATTCCATTCCTTTCAATTCCACTCGGGTTGATTACATTTTATTCCATTCGGATTGATTCCATTCCATTCCATTCCATTCCATTCGGGTTGATTCCATTCCATTCCATTCCATTCCATTCCATTCGCAATGATTCCATTCCATTCCATTCCATTCGGGTTGATTCCATTCCATTCCATTCCATTCTTTCCATTCCCTTCATTTCGGGTTGATTCCATTCCATTCGATTCCATTCGTTTTGATTCCATTCCATTCCATTACATTACATTCCATTCCATTCCATTGGGGTTGATTCCATTCCATTCCATTCCATTCCATTCCATTCCATTGCATTCCATTCCATTCCATTCCATACCATTCCATTCGGGTTGATTCCATTCCATTCCATTCTATTGCATTCGGGTTGATTCCATTTCATTCCATTCCATTCCTTTCCATTACATATGACTTGATTCCACTCCATTCCATTCCATTCCATTCCATTCCATTCCAATCGGGTTGATTCCATTCCATTCCATTCCATTCCATTCCATTTCATTCGGTTTTATTCCATTCCATTCCATTCCATTCCATTCCATACCATTCCATTCGGGTTGATTCCATTCCATTCCATTCTATTGCATTCGGGTTGATTCCATTCCATTCCATTCCATTCCTTTCCATTACATATGACTTGATTCCACTCCATTCCATTCCATTCCATTCCATTCCATTCCATTCCATTCCATTCGGGTTGATTCCACTCCATTCCATTCCATTCCATTCCATTGCATTTCATTCGGTTTTATTCCATTCCATTCCATTCCATTCCATTCCATTCCATTCCATTCCATTCCATTTCATTCCATTCGGTATGATTCTATTCCATTCCATTCCAATCGGCTTGATTCCATTCCATTCCATTCCATTCGTTTTGATTCCATTCCATTCCATTCCATTCCATTCGTTTTGATTCCATTCCATTCCATTCCATTCCATTCGGGTTGATTCCATTCCACTCCATTCCATTCCATTCGATTCCATTCTCTGTGATTCCTTTCCAATCCATTCCATTCCATTCGGGTTGATTCCATTCCATTCCATTCCATTCCATTCCATTCCATTCCATTCCATTCCGTTCGTGTTCCATCCATTCCATTCCATTCCATTCCATTCCATTCGGGTTGATTCCATTCCATTCCTTTCCATTCCTTTCCATTAAATTCCATTCGTGTTTATTCCATTCCATTCCAATCCATTTGGGTTGATTCCATTCCATTCCATTCCATTTCATTCCATGCCATTCCATTCCATTCTATTCCATTCGGGTTGATTCCATTCCATTCCACTCCATTACATATGACTTGATTCCATTCCATTCCATTCCATTCCATTCGGCTTTATTCCATTCCATTCCATTCCATTTCATTCGGGTTGATTCCATTCCATTCCATTCCTTTCCATTCGGGTTGACTCCATTCCAATCCATTCCATTCCAGTCATTTCCATTCCATTCGGATTGATTCCATTCCTTTCCATTCCTTTCCTTTCCATTCCATTCCATTCGGGTTGATTCCATTCCATTCAATTCCATTCGTTTTGATTCCAATCCATTCCATTCCATTCCATTCCATTCCATTCGGGATGATTCCATTCCATTCCATTCCATTCCATTCCATTCCATTCCATTCCATTCCATTCCATACCTTTCCATTCGGGATGATTCCATTCCATTCCATTCCATTATGCTTGATTCCATTCCGTTCCATTCCATTCCATTCCATTCCATTCCATTCCATTCTTTTTGACTCCATTCCATTCCATTCCATTCCATTCGGGTTGATTTCATTCCATTCTATTCCATTCCACTCCATTACATTCCATTCGATTCCATTCTCGTTGATTCCATTCCATTCCATTGCATTCCTTTCGAGTTATTTCCATTCCATTCCATTCCATTCCATTGGGGTAGATTGATTCCATTCCATTCCATTCCATTCCATTCAGTTCCATTCCATTCCATTCGGATTGATTCCATTCCATTCCATTCCATTCCATTCCATTCCATTCAGGTTACATCCATTCCATTCCATTCCATTCCATTCCATTCCATTCGGGTTGTTTCCATTCCATTCCATTCCTTTAGATTCGGGTTGACTCCATTCCATTCCATTCCATTCCATTCCTTTCCATTCCATTGGGATTGATTCCATTCCATTCCATTCCAGTCCATTCCTTTCCATTCCATTCCATTCGGGTTGAATCCATTCCATTCCATTCCATACCATTTGGGTTGATACCATTCCATTCCATTCCATTCCATTGCATTCCATTCGGATTGATTCCATTCCATTCCATTCCATACCATGCCATTCCATTCGTGTTATATCCATTCCATTCCATTCCATTCCAATCCATTCCATTCCATTCCATTCCGGTTGATTCCATTCCATTCCATTCCTTTCCATTCGGGTTGACTCCATTCCATTCCATTCCATTCTTTCCATTCCATTGGGATTGATTCCATTCCATTCCATTCCATTCCATTCCTTTCCATTCCATTCCATTCGGCTTGACTCCATTCCATTCCATTCCATTCCATTCGTTTTGATTCTGTTCCATTCCATTCCATTCGTTTTGAATCCATTCCATTACATTCCATTCCATACGGGTTGATTCCATTCCATTCAATTCCATTCCACTCCATTCCATTCCATTCGATTCCATTCTCGTTGATTCCTTTCCAATCCATTCCATTCCATTCGGGTTATTTCAATTCCATTCCATTCAATTCCACTCGGGTTGATTACATTATATTCCATTCGGGTTGATTCCATTCCATTCCATTCCATTCCATTCGGGTTGATTCCATTCCATTCCATTCCATTCCATTCCATTCCATTCCATTCCATTCGGAATGATTCCATTCCATTCCATTCCGTTCCATTCCTCTCGGGTTGACTCCATTCCATTCCATTCCGTTCCATTACATTCCATTCCATTCGGGTTGATTCCATTCCATTCCATTCCATTCCATTCCGTTCGTGTTACATCCATTCCATTCCATTCCATTCCATTCCATTCGGGTTGATTCCATTCCATTCCTTTCCATTCCTTTCCATTAAATTCCATTCATGTTTATTCCATTCCATTCCATTCCATTTTGGTTGATTCCATTCCATTCCATTCCATTTCATTCCATGCCATTCCATTCCATTCTATTCCATTCGGGTTGATTCCATTCCATTCCACTCCATTACATATGACTTGATTCCATTCCATTCCATTCCATTCCATTCGGCTTTATTCCATTCCATTCCATTCCATTTCATTCGGGTTGATTCCATTCCATTCCATTCCTTCCCATTCGGGTTGACTCCATTCCATTCCATTCCATTCGATTCCTTTCCATTCCATTCCATTCAGGTTGGTTCCATTCCATTCAATTCCATTCGTTTTGATTCCATTCCATTCCATTCCATTCCATTCCATTCCATTCCATTCCATTCCATTCGGGTTGATTCCATTCCATTCCATTCCATTCCATTCCATACCATTCCATTCGGGTTGATTCCATTCCATTCCATTCTATTGCATTCGGGTTGATTCCATTCCATTCCATTCCATTCCTTTCCATTACATATGACTTGATTCCATTCCATTCCATTCCATTCCATTCCATTCCATTCCATTCGGGTTGATTCCATTCCATTCCATTCCATTCCATTTCATTCGGTTTTATTCCATTCCATTCCATTCCATTCCATTCCATTCCATTCCATTTCATTCCATTCCATTCCATTCGGTATGATTCCATTCCATTCCATTCCATTCGGCTTGATTCCATTCCATTCCCTTCCATTCCATTCCATTCCATTCCATTCGTTTTGATTCCGTTCCGTTCCATTCCATTCCATTCGTTTTGATTCCATTCCATTCCATTCCATTCCATTCGGGTTGATTCCATTCCACTCCATTCCATTCCATTCGATTCCATTCTCTTTGATTCCATTCCAATCCATTCCATTCCATTCGAGTTATTTCAATTCCATTCCTTTCAATTCCACTCGGTTTGATTACATTTTATTCCATTCGGGTTGATTGCATTCCATTCAATTCCATTCCTTTCGGGTTGATTCCATTCCATTCCATTCCATTCCATTCCTTTCGGGTTGATTCCATTCCATTCCATTCCATTCCATCCCATTCGGAATGATTCCATTCCATTCCATTCCGTTCCATTCCTCTCGGGTTGACTCCATTCCATTCTAATCCGTTCCATTCCATTCCATTCCATTCGGGTTGATTCCATTCCATTCCATTCCATTCCATTCCATTCCGTTCGTGTTACATCCATTCCATTCCATTCCATTCCATTCCATTCCATTCCATTCGGGTTGATTCCATTCCACTCCTTTCCATTCCTTTCCATTAAATTCCATTCGTGTTTATTCCATTCCATTCCATTCCATTTGGGTTGATTCCATTCCATTCCATTCCATTTCATTCCATGCCATTCCATTCCATTCTATTCCATTCGGGTTCATTCCATTCCATTCCACTCCATTACATATGACTTGATTCCATTCTATTCCATTCCATTCCATTCGGCTTTATTCCATTCCATTCCATTCCATTTCATTCGGGTTGATTCCATTCCATTCCATTCCTTTCCATTCGGGTTGACTCCATTCCAATCCACTCCATTCCAGTCATTTCCATTCCATTCGGATTGATTCCACTCCATTCCATTCCTTTCAATTCCATTCCATTCGGGTTGATTCCATTCCATTCAATTCCATTCGTTTTGATTCCATTCCATTCCATTCCATTTCATTCCATTCCATTCCATTCCATTCCATTCCATTCCATTCCATTCGGGTTGATTCCATTCCATTCCATCCCATTCCATTCCATTCCATTCCATTCCATTCCATTCCATACCATTCCATTCGGGTTGATTCCATTCCATTCCATTCTATTGCATTCGGGTTGATTCCATTCCATTCCATTCCATTCCTTTCCATTACATATGACTTGATTCCATTCCATTCCATTCCATTCCATTCCATTCCATTCGGGTTGATTCCATTCCATTCCATTCCATTTCATTCGGTTTTATTCCATTCAATTCCATTCCATTCCATTCCATTCCATTCCATTCCATTCCATTCCATTCCATTTCATTCCATTCCATTCCATTCCATTCGGCTTGATTCCATTCCATTCCATTCCATTCGTTTTGATTCCGTTCCATTCTATTCCATTCCATTCGTTTTGATTCCAATCCATTCCATTCCATTCCATTCGTGTTGATTCCATTCCACTCCATTCCATTCCATTCGATTCCATTCTCGTTGATTCCATTCCAATCCATTCCATTCCATTCGTGTTATTTCAATTCCATTCCTTTCAATTCCACTCGGGTTGATTACATTTTATTCCATTCGGGTTGATTGCATTCCATTCCATTCCATTCCATTCGGGTTGATTCCATTCCATTCCTTTCCTTTCCATTCGGGATGATTTCATTGCATTCAATTGCATTCCATTCCATTCAATTCGGGTTGATTCCATTCCATTCCATTCCATTCCATTCGGTTTTATTCCATTCCCTTCCATTCCTTTCCATTCCATTTCATTCCATTCCATTCCTTTCGGGATGATTCCATTCCATTCCATTCCATTCCATTCAGCTTGATTCCTTTCCATTCCGTTCCATTCCACTCCATTCCATTCGTTCTAATTCCATTCCATTCCATTCCATTCCAATCCATTCCATTCGTTTTGATTCCATTCCATTCCATTCCATTCCATTCGTGTTGATTCCATTCCATTTCATTCCATTCCATTCCATTCCATTTGTTTCCATTCCTTTGCGGTTGACTCCATTCCATGCCATTCCATTCCATTCCACTCCATTCCATTCGGGTTGATTCCATTCCATTCCATTCCATTCCATTCGTGTTACATCCAGTCCATTCCATTCCATTCCATTCCATTCCTTTCGGGGTGATTCCAAATCATTCCATTCCATTGCGTTCCATTCCATTCCACTCCATTCCCTTCTGGGTGATTCTATTCCATTCCATTCCATTCCATTCCATTCCATTCCATTCCATTCCATTCGGGTTGATTTCATTGCATTGAATTGCATTCCATTCCATTCAATTCTGGTTGATTCCATTCCATTATTTCCATTTCACTCGGTTTTATTCCATTCCATTCCATTCGATTCCATTCTCGTTGATTCCATTCCAATCCATTCCATTCCATTCGGGTTATTTCAATTCCATTCCATTCAATTCCACTCGGGTTGATTACATTATATTCCATTCAGGTTGATTCCATTCCATTCCATTCCATTCCATTCGGGTTGATTCCATTCCATTCCATTCCATTCCATTCCATTCGGAATGATTCCATTCCATTCCATTCCATTCCATTCCATTCCATTCCATTACATATGACTTGATTCCATTCCATTCCATTCCATTCCTTTCCTTTCCATTCGGGATGATTTCATTGCATTCAATTGCATTCCATTCCATTTCTTTCCATTCAATTCCATTCGGCTTGACTCCATTCCATTCCATTCCATTCCATTCCATTCTTTTTCATTCTGTTCGATTCCATTCCATTCCATTCCATTCGTTTTGATTCCATTCAATTACATTCCATTCATACGGGTTGATTCCATTCCATTCAATTCCATTCCACTCCATTCCATTCCACTCGATTCCATTCTCGTTGATTCCTTTCCAATCCATTCCATTCCACTCGGGTTATTTCAATTCCATTCCATTCAATTCCACTCGTGTTGATTACATTATATTCCATTCGGGTTGATTCCATTCCATTCCATTCCATTCCATTCGTTTTGATTCCATTCCATTCCATTCCATTCCATTCCATTCGGAATGATTCCATTCCATTCCATTCCGTTCCATTCCTCTCGGGTTGACTCCATTCCATTCCATTCCGTTCCATTACATTCCATTCCATTCGGGTTGATTCCATTCCATTCCATTCCATTCCATTCCATTCGTGTTACATCCATTCCATTCCATTCCATTCCATTCCATTCCATTCCATTCCATTCCATTCGGGTTGATTCCATTCCATTCCTTTCCATTCCTTTCCATTAAATTCCACTCGTGTTTATTCCATTCCATTCCATTCCATTTGGGTTGATTCCATTCCATTCCATTCTATTTCATTCCATGCCATTCCATTCCATTCTACTCCATTCGGGTTGATTCCATTCCATTCCACTCCATTACATCTGACTTGATTCCATTCCATTCCATTCCATTCCATTCGGCTTTATTCCATTCCATTCCATTCCATTTCATTCGGGTTGATTCCATTCCATTCCATTCGTTTCCATTCGGGTTGACTCCATTCCAATCCATTTCATTCCAGTCATTTCCATTCCATTCGGATTGATTCCATTCCATTCCATTCCATTCCTTTCCATTCCATTCCATTCGGGTTGATTCAATTCCATTCAATTCCATTCGTTTTGATTCCATTCCATTCCATTCCATTCCATTCCATTCCATTCCATTCGGGTTGATTCCCTTCCATTCCATTCCATTCCATTCCATTCCATTCCATTCCATTACATTCCATACCATTCCATTCGGGTTGATTCCATTCCATTCCATTCTATTGCATTCGGGTTGATTCCATTCCATTCCATTCCATTCCTTTCCATTACATATGACTTGATTCCATTCCATTCCATTCCATTCCATTCCATTCCATTCCCTTCCATTCCGGTTGATTTCATTCCATTCCATTCCTTTCCATTGGGATTGATTCCATTCCATTCCATTCCATTCCATTCCATTCCATTCCTTTCCATTCCATTCCATTCGGCTTGACTCCATTCCATTCCATTCCATTCCATTCCATTCGTTTTGATTCTGTTCCATTCCATTCCATTCCATTCCATTCGTTTTGATTCCATTCAATTACATTCCATTCCATACGGGTTGATTCCATTCCATTCAATTCCATTCCACTCCATTCCATTCCATTCGATTCCATTCTCGTTGATTCCTTTCCAATCCATTCCATTCCATTCGGGTTATTTCAATTCCATTCCATTCAATTCCACTCGGGTTGATTACATTATATTCCAATCGGGTTGATTCCATTCCATTCCATTCCATTCCATTCGGGTTGATTCCATTCCATTCCATTCCATTCCAATGCATTCGGAATGATTCCATTCCATTCCATTCCATTCCATTCCTCTCGGGTTAACTCCATTCCATTCCATTCCGTTCCATTACATTCCATTCCATTCGGGTTGATTCCATTCCATTCCATTCAATTCCATTCCGTTCGTGTTACATCCATTCCATTCCATTCCATTCCATTCCATTCCATTCCATTCGGGTTGATTCCATTCCATTCCTTTCCATTCCTTTCCATTAAATTCCATTCGTGTTTATTCCATTCGATTCCAATCCATTTGGGTTGATTCCATTCCATTCCATTCCATTTCATTCCATGCCATTCCATTCCATTCTATTCCATTCGGGTTGATTCCATTCCATTCCACTCCATTACATATGACTTGATTCCATTCCATTCCATTCCATTCCATTCGGCTTTATTCCATTCCATTCCATTCCATTTCATTCGGGTTGATTCCATTCCATTCCATTCCTTTCCATTCGGGTTGACTCCATTCCAATCCATTCCATTCCAGTCATTTCCATTCCATTCGGATTGATTCCATTCCATTCCATTCCTTTCCTTTCCATTCCATTCGGGTTGATTCCATTCCATTCAATTCCATTCGTTTTGATTCCAATCCATTGCATTCCATTCCATTCCATTCCATTCGGGTTGATTCCATTCCATTCCATTCCATTTCATTCGGTTTTATTCCATTCCATTCCATTCCATTCCATTCCATTCCATTCCATTTCATTGCATTCCATTCCATTCGGTATGATTCCATTCCATTCCATTCCATTCGGCTTGATTCCATTCCATACCATTCCATTCCATTCGTTTTGTTTCCGTTCCATTCCATTCCATTCCATTCGTTTTGATTCCATTCCATTCCATTCCATTCCATTCGGGTTGATTCCATTCCACTCCATTCCATTCCATTCGATTCCATTCTCGTTGATTCCACTCCAATCCATTCCATTCCATTCGGGTTATTTCAATTCCATTCCTTTCAATTCCACTCGGGTTGATTACATTTTATTCCATTCGGATTGATTCCATTCCATTCCATTCCATTCCATTCGTGTTGATTCCATTCCATTCCATTCCATTCCATTCCATTCGCAATGATTCCATTCCATTCCATTCCATTCGGGTTGATTCCATTCCATTCCATTCCATTCCTTTCCATTCCCTTCCATTCGGGTTGATTCCATTCCATTCAATTCCATTCGTTTTGATTCCATTCCATTCCATTCCATTCCATTCCATTCCATTCCATTGGTGTTGATTCCATTCCATTCCATTCCATTCCATTCCATTCCATTCCATTCCATTCCATTCCATTCCATACCATTCCATTCGGGTTGATTCCATTCCATTCCATTCTATTGCATTCGGGTTGATTCCATTCCATTCCATTCCATTCCTTTCCATTACATATGACTTAATTCCACGCCATTCCATTCCATTCCATTCCATTCCATTCCATTCGGGTTGATTCCATTCCATTCCATTCCATTCCATTCTATTTCATTCGGTTTCATTCCATTCCATTCCATTCCATTCCATTCCATTCCATTCCATTCCATTCCATTCCATTTCATTCCATTCGGTATGATTCTATTCCATTCCATTCCATTCGGCTTGATTCCATTCCATTCCATTCCATTCCATTCCATTCGTTTTGATTCCATTCCATTCCATTCCATTCGTTTTGATTCCATTCCATTCCATTCCATTCCATTCGGGTTGATTCCATTCCACTCCATTCCATTCCATTCGATTCCATTCTCGTTGATTCCTTTCCAATCCATTCCATTCCATTCGGGTTACTTCAATTCCATTCCTTTCAATTCCACTCGGGTTGATTACATTTTATTCCATTCGGGTTGATTCCATTCCATTCCATTCCATTCCATTCGGGTTGATTCCATTCCATTCCATTCCATTCCATTCCATTCCATTCCATTCCATTCCATTGGCAATGATTCCTTTCCATTCCATTCCATTCCATTCCATTCCATTACATATGACTTGATTCCATTCCATTCCATTCCATTCCATTCCATTCCATTCCATTCCATTCCATTCCTTTCCATTCGGGTTGATTTCATTGCATTGAATTGCATTCCATTCCATTCAATTCGAGTTGATTCCATTCCATTCTTTCCATTTCATTCGGTTTTATTCCATTCCATTCCATTCAATTCCATTCCATTCCATTCCATTTCATTCCATTCCATTCCATTCGGTATGATTCCATTCCATTCCATTCCATTAGGCTTGATTCCATTCCATTCCATTCCATTCCATTCCATTCCTTTTGGTTCCGTTCGATTCCGTTCCATTCCATTCGTTTTGATTCCATTCCATTCCATTCCATTCAATTCGGGTTGATTCCATTCCATTCAATTCCATTCTACTCCATTCCATTCCATTCGATTCCATTCTCGTTGATTCCATTCCAATCCATTCCATTCCATTCGGGTTATTTCAATTCCATTCCATTCAATTCCACTCGGGTTGATTTCATTATATTCCATTCAGGTTGATTCCATTCCATTCCATTCCATTCCATTCGTGTTGATTCCATTCCATTCCATTCCATTCCATTCCATTCCATTCCATTCCATTCCATTCGGAATGATTCCTTTCCATTCCATTCCATTCCATTCCATTCCATTCCATTCCGTTACATATGACTTTATTCCATTCCATTCCATTCCATTCCTTTCCTTTCCATTCGGGATGATTTCGTTGCATTCAATTGCATTCCATTCCATTCCTTTCCATTCCATTCCATACGCCTTGTCTCCATTCCATTCCATTCCATTCCATTCCATTCCATTCCATTCGTTTTGATTCTGTTCCATTCCATTCCATTCCATTCCATTCCATTCGTTTTGATTCCATTCCATTACATTCCATTCCATACGGGTTGATTCCATTCCATTCAATTCTATTCCACTCCATTCCATTCCATTCGATTCCATTCTCGTTGATTCCTTTCCAATCCATTCCATTCCACTCGGGTTATTTCAGTTCCATTCCATTCAATTCCACTCGGGTTGATTCCATTCCATTCCATTCGGGTTGATTCCATTCCATTCCATTCCATTCCATTCGGGTTGATTCCATTCCATTCCATTCCATTCCATTCCATTCGGAATGATTCCATTCCATTCCATTCCGTTCCATTCCTCTCGGGTTGACTCCATTCCATTCCATTCTGTTCCATTACATTCCATTCCATTCGGGTTGATTCCATTCCATTCAATTCCATTCCACTCCATTCCATTCCATTCGATTCCATTCTCGTTGATTCCATTCCAATCCATTCCATTCCATTCGGGTTATTTCAATTCCATTCCATAGAATTCCACTCGGGTTGATTACATTATATTCCATTCAGGTTGATTCCATTCCATTCCATTCCATTCGGGTTGATTCCATTCCATTCCATTCCATTCCATTCCACTCGGAATGATTCCATTCCATTCCATTCCATTCCATTCCATTACATATGACTTGATTCCATTCCATTCCTTTCCTTTCCATTCGGGATGATTTCATTGCATTCAATTGCATTCCATTCCATTCAATTCGGGTTGATTCCATTCCATTCCATTCCATTCCATTCGGTTTTATTCCATTCCCTTCCATTCCTTTCCATTCCATTTCATTCCATTCCATTCCTTTCGGGATGACTCCATTCCATTCCATTCCATTCCATTCAGCTTGATTCCTTTCCATTCCGTTCCATTCCACTCCATTCCATTCGTTCTAATTCCATTCCATTCCATTCCATTCCATTCCAATCCATTCCATTCGTTTTGATTCCATTCCATTCCATTCCATTCGTGTTGATTCCATTCCATTCCATTCCATTCCATTCCATTCGGCTTGATTCCATTCCCTTCCATTACTTTTCATTCCATTCCATTCGTTTTGATTCCATTCCATTCCATTCCATTCCATTCAGGTTGATTCCATTCAATTCAATTCCATTCCATTCCATTCCATTCCATTCCATTCCATTCTCGTTGATTCCACTCCTTTCCATTCCATTCCATTCGGGTTATTTCCATTCCATTCGATTCAATTACACTCGGGTTGATTCCATTATATTCTATTCGGGTTGATTCCATTCCATTCCATTCCATTCCATTGGGGTGATTCCATTCCATTCCATTCCATTCCATTCGGATTGATTCCATTCCATTCCATTCCATTCCATTCCATTTGTTTCCATTCCTTTGCGGTTGACTCCATTCCATTCCATTCCATTCCATTCCATTCCATTCCATTCCACTCCATTCCATTCGGGTTGATTCCATTCCATTCCATTCCATTCCATTCGTGTTACATCCATTCCATTCCATTCCATTCCATTCCATTCCATTCCTTTCGGGTTGATTCCAAATCATTCCATTCCATTGCGTTCCATTCCATTCCACTCCATTCCCTTCTGGGTGATTCTATTCCATTCCATTCCATTCCATTCCATTCCATTCTATTCCATATGACTTGATTCCATTCCATTCCATTCCATTCCTTTCCTTTCCATTCGGGATGATTTCATTGCATTCAATTGCATTCCATTCCATTCCTTTCCATTCCATTCCATTCGGCTTGACTCCATTCCATTCCATTCCATTCCATTCCATTCGTTTTGATTCTGTTCGATTCCATTCCATTCCATTCCATTCGTTTTGATTCCATTCCATTACATTCCATTCCATACGGGTTGATTCCATTCCATTCAATTCTATTCCACTCCATTCCATTGCATTCGATTCCATTCTCGTTGATTCCTTTCCAATCCATTCCATTCCACTCGGGTTATTTCAATTCCATTCCATTCAATTCCACTCGGGTTGATTACATTATATTCCATTCGGGTTGATTCCATTCCATTCCATTCCATTCCATTCGGGTTGATTCCATTCCATTCCATTCCATTCCATTCCATTCGGAATGATTCCATTCCATTCCATTCCGTTCCATTCCTCTCGGGTTGACTCCATTCCATTCCATTCCGTTCCATTACATTCCATTCCATTCGGGTTGATTCCATTCCATTCCATTCCATTCCATTCCATTCGTGTTACATCCATTCCATTCCATTCCATTCCATTCCAATCCATTCGGGTTGATTCCATTCTATTCCTTTCCATTCCTTTCCATTAAATTCCATTCGTGTTTATTCCATTCCATTCCATTCCATTTGGGTTGATTCCATTCCTTTCCATTCTATTTCATTCCATGCCATTCCATTCCATTCTATTCCATTCGGGTTGATTCCATTCCATTCCACTCCATTACATATTACTTGATTCCATTCCATTCCATTCCATTCCATTCGGCTTTATTCCATTCCATTCCATTCCATTTCATTCGGGTTGATTCCATTCCATTCCATTCCCTTCCATTCGGGTTGACTCCATTCCAATCCATTCCATTCCAGTCATTTCCATTCCATTCGGATTGATTCCATTCCATTCCATTCCATTCCTTTCCATTCCATTCCATTCGGGTTGATTCCATTCCATTCAATTCCATTCGTTTTGATTCCATTCCATTCCATTCCATTCCATTCCATTCCATTCCATTCGGGTTGATTCCCTTCCATTCCATTCCATTCCATTCCATTCCATTCCATTCCATACCATTCCATTCGGGTTGTTTCCATTCCATTCCATTCTATTGCATTCGGGGTGATTCCATTCCATTCCATTCCATTCCTTTCCGTTACATATGACTTGATTCCATTCCATTCCATTCCATTACATTCCATTCCCTTCCATTCCGGTTGATTTCATTCCATTCCATACCTTTCCATTGGGATTGATTCCATTCCATTCCATTCCATTCCATTCCTTTCCATTCCATTCCATTCGGCTTGACTCCATTCCATTCCATTCCATTCCATTCCATTCCATTCCATTCCATTCGTTTTGATTCTGTTCCATTCCATTCCATTCCATTCCATTCGTTTTGATTCCATTTCATTACATTCCATTCCATACGGGTTGATTCCATTCCATTCAATTCCATTCCACTCCATTCCATTCCATTCGATTCCATTCTCGTTGATTCCTTTCCAATCCATTCCATTCCATTCGGGTTATTTCAATTCCATTCCATTCAATTCCACTCGGGTTGATTACATTATATTCCAATCGGGTTGATTCCATTCCATTCCATTCCATTCCATTCCATTCGGGTTGATTCCATTCCATTCCATTCCATTCCAATCCATTCGGAATGATTCCATTCCATTCCATTCCGTTCCATTCCTCTCGGGTTGACTCCATTCCATTCCATTCCGTTCCATTACATTCCATTCCATTCGGGTTGATTCCATTCCATTCCATTCCATTCCATTCCATTCCGTTCGTGTTACATCCATTCCATTCCATTCCATTCCATTCCATTCCATTCCATTCGGGTTGATTCCATTCCATTCCTTTCCATTCCTTTCCATTAAATTCCATTCGTGTTTATTCCATTCCATTCCAATCCATTTGGGTTGATTCCATTCCATTCCATTCCATTTCATTCCATGCCATTCCATTCCATTCTATTCCATTCGGGTTGATTCCATTCCATTCCACTCCATTACATATGACTTTATTCCATTCCATTCCATTCGTTTCCATTCGGGTTGACTCCATTCCAATCCATTCCATTCCAGTCATTTCCATTCCATTCGGATTGATTCCATTGCATTCCATTCCTTTCCTTTCCATTCCATTCCATTCGGGTTGATTGTATTCCATTCAATTCCATTGGTTTTGATTCCAATCCATTCCATTCCATTCCATTCCATTCCATTCCATTCGGGTTGATTCCATTCCATTCCATTCCATTCCATTCCATTCCATTCCATTCCATTCCATTCCATTCCATTCCATACCTTTCCATTCGGGTTGATTCCATTCCATTCCATTCTATTGCATTCGGGTTGATTCCATTCCATTCCATTCCATTCCTTTCCATTACATATGACTTGATTCCATTCCATTCCATTCCATTCCATTCCATTCCATTCGGGTTGATTCCACTCCATTCCATTCCATTCCATTCCATTTCATTCGGTTTTATTCCATTCCATTCCATTCCATTCCATTCCATTCCATTCCATTCCATTCCATTCCATTCCATTGCATTTCATTGCATACCACTCCATTCGGTATGATTCCATTCCATTCCATTCAATTCCATTCGGCTTGATTCCATTCCATACCATTCCATTCCATTCGTTTTGTTTCCGTTCCATTCCACTCCATTCCATTCGTTTTGATTCCATTCCATTCCATTCCATTCCATTCGGGTTGATTCCATTCCACTCCATTCCATTCCATTCGATTCCATTCTCGTTGATTCCATTCCAATCCATTCCATTCCATTCGGGTTATTTCAATTCCATTCCTTTCAATTCCACTCGGGTTGATTACATTTTATTCCATTCGGGTTGATTCCATTCCATTCCATTCCATTCCATTCGGGTTGATTCCATTCCATTCCATTCCATTCAATTCCATTCCATTCCATTCCATTCGCAATGATTCCATTCCATTCCATTCCATTCGGGTTGATTCCATTCCATTCCATTCCATTCCTTTCCATTCCCTCCCATTCGAGTTGATTCCATTCCATTCAATTCCATTCGTTTTGATTCCATTCCATTCCATTCCATTCCATTCCATTCCATTGGGGTTGATTCCATTCCATTCCATTCCATTCCATTCCATTCCATTCCATTCCATTCCATTGTATTTCATTCGGGTTGATTCCATTCCATTCCATTCCATTCCTTTCCATTACATATGACTTGATTCCATTCCATTCCATTCCATTCCATTCCATTCCATTCCATTCCATTCCATTCCATTCCATTCCATTCGGGTTGATTCCATTCCATTCCATTCCATTTCATTCGGTTTTATTCCATTCCATTCCATTCCATTCCATTCCATTCCATTCCATTCCATTCCATTCCATTCGGTATGATTCCATTCCATTCCATTCCATTCGGCTTGATTCCATTCCATTCCATTCCATTCCATTCCATTCCATTCCATTCGTTTTGATTCCATTCCATTCCATTCCATTCCATTCGTTTTGATTCCATTCCATTCCATTCCATTCCATTCGGGTTGATTCCATTCCACTCCATTCCATTCCATTCGATTCCATTCTCGTTGATTCCTTTCCAATCCATTCCATTCCATTCGGGTTATTTCAATTCCATTCCTTTCAATTCCACTCGGGTTGATTACATTTTTTTCCATTCGGGTTGATTCCATTCCATTCCATTCCATTCCATTCGGGTTGATTCCATTCCATTCCATTCCATTCCATTCCATTCCATTCCATTCCATTCCATTCGCAATGATTCCATTCCATTCCATTACATTACATATGACTTCATTCCATTCCATTCCATTCCATTCCATTCCATTCCATTCCATTCCATTCCTTTCCATTCGGGTTAATTTCATTGCATTGAATTGCATTCCATTCCATTCAATTCGGGTTGATTCCATTCCATTCTTTCCATTTCATTCGGTTTTATTCCATTCCATTCCATTCAATTCCATTCCATTCCATTCCATTTGATTCCATTCCATTCCATTCGGTATGATTCCATTCCATTCCATTCCATAAGGCTTGATTCCATTCCATTCCATTCCATTCCATTCGTTTTGATTCCGTTCGATTCCGTTCCATTCCATTCGTTTTGATTCCAGTACATTCCATTCCATTCAATACGGGTTGATTACATTCCATTCAATTCCTTTCCACTCCATTCCATTCCATTCGATTCCATTCTCGTTGATTCCATACCAATCCATTCCATTCCATTCGGGTTATTTCAATTCCATTCCATTCAATTCCACTCGGGTTGATTTCATTATATTCCATTCAGGTTGATTCCATTCCATTCCATTCCATTCGGGTTGATTCCATTCCATTCCATTCCATTCCATTCCATTCCATTCCATTCCATTCCATTCGGAATGATTCCATTCCATTCCATTCCATTCCATTCCTTTCCATTCCATTACATCTGACTTGATTCAATTCCATTCCATTCCATTCCTTTCCTTTCCATTCGGGATGATTTCATTGCATTCAATTGCATTCCATTCCATTCCTTTCCATTCCATTCCATTCGGCTTGACTCCATTCCATTCCATTCCATTCCATTCCATTCCATTCCATTCGTTTTGATTCTGTTCCATTCCATTCCATTCCATTCCATTCGTTTTGATTCCATTCCATTACATTCCATTCCATACGGGTTGATTCCATTCCATTCAATTCCATTCCACTCCATTCCATTCCTTTCGATTCCATTCTCGTTGATTCCTTTCCAATCCATTCCATTCCATTCGGGTTATTTCAATTCCATTCCATTCAATTACACTCGGGTTGATTACATTATATTCCAATCGGGTTGATTCCATTCCATTCCATTCGGGTTGATTCCATTCCATTCCATTCCATTCCAATCCATTCGGAATGATTCCATTCCATTCCATTCCGTTCCATTCCTCTCGGGTTGACTCCATTCCATTCCATTCCGTTCCATTACATTCCATTCCATTCGGGTTGATTCCATTCCATTCCATTCAATTCCATTCCGTTCGTGTTACATCCATTCCATTCCATTCCATTCCATTCCATTCCATTCCATTCGGGTTGATTCCATTCCATTCCTTTCCATTCCTTTCCATTAAATTCCATTCGTGTTTATTCCATTCCATTCCAATCCATTTGGGTTGATTCCATTCCATTCCAATCCATTTCATTCCATGCCATTCCATTCCATTCTATTCCATTCGGGTTGATTCCATTCCATTCCACTCCATTACATATGACTTGATTCCATTCCATTCCATTCCATTCCATTCGGCTTTATTCCATTCCATTCCATTCCATTCCATTCCATTTCATTCCATTCCATTCCATTCCATTCGGCTTGATTCCATTCCATTCCATTCCATTCGTTTTGATTCCGTTCCATTCTATTCCATTCCATTCGTTTTGATTCCAATCCATTCCATTCCATTCCATTCGTGTTGATTCCATTCCACTCCATTCCATTCCATTCGATTCCATTCTCGTTGATTCCATTCCAATCCATTCCATTCCATTCGTGTTATTTCAATTCCATTCCTTTCAATTCCACTCGGGTTGATTACATTTTATTCCATTCGGGTTGATTGCATTCCATTCCATTCCATTCCATTCGGGTTGATTCCATTCCATTCCTTTCCTTTCCATTCGGGATGATTTCATTGCATTCAATTGCATTCCATTCCATTCAATTCGGGTTGATTCCATTCCATTCCATTCCATTCCATTCGGTTTTATTCCATTCCCTTCCATTCCTTTCCATTCCATTTCATTCCATTCCATTCCTTTCGGGATGATTCCATTCCATTCCATTCCATTCCATTCAGCTTGATTCCTTTCCATTCCGTTCCATTCCACTCCATTCCATTCGTTCTAATTCCATTCCATTCCATTCCATTCCAATCCATTCCATTCGTTTTGATTCCATTCCATTCCATTCCATTCCATTCGTGTTGATTCCATTCCATTTCATTCCATTCCATTCCATTCCATTTGTTTCCATTCCTTTGCGGTTGACTCCATTCCATGCCATTCCATTCCATTCCACTCCATTCCATTCGGGTTGATTCCATTCCATTCCATTCCATTCCATTCGTGTTACATCCAGTCCATTCCATTCCATTCCATTCCATTCCTTTCGGGGTGATTCCAAATCATTCCATTCCATTGCGTTCCATTCCATTCCACTCCATTCCCTTCTGGGTGATTCTATTCCATTCCATTCCATTCCATTCCATTCCATTCCATTCCATTCCATTCGGGTTGATTTCATTGCATTGAATTGCATTCCATTCCATTCAATTCTGGTTGATTCCATTCCATTATTTCCATTTCACTCGGTTTTATTCCATTCCATTCCATTCGATTCCATTCTCGTTGATTCCATTCCAATCCATTCCATTCCATTCGGGTTATTTCAATTCCATTCCATTCAATTCCACTCGGGTTGATTACATTATATTCCATTCAGGTTGATTCCATTCCATTCCATTCCATTCCATTCGGGTTGATTCCATTCCATTCCATTCCATTCCATTCCATTCGGAATGATTCCATTCCATTCCATTCCATTCCATTCCATTCCATTCCATTACATATGACTTGATTCCATTCCATTCCATTCCATTCCTTTCCTTTCCATTCGGGATGATTTCATTGCATTCAATTGCATTCCATTCCATTTCTTTCCATTCAATTCCATTCGGCTTGACTCCATTCCATTCCATTCCATTCCATTCCATTCTTTTTCATTCTGTTCGATTCCATTCCATTCCATTCCATTCGTTTTGATTCCATTCAATTACATTCCATTCATACGGGTTGATTCCATTCCATTCAATTCCATTCCACTCCATTCCATTCCACTCGATTCCATTCTCGTTGATTCCTTTCCAATCCATTCCATTCCACTCGGGTTATTTCAATTCCATTCCATTCAATTCCACTCGTGTTGATTACATTATATTCCATTCGGGTTGATTCCATTCCATTCCATTCCATTCCATTCGTTTTGATTCCATTCCATTCCATTCCATTCCATTCCATTCGGAATGATTCCATTCCATTCCATTCCGTTCCATTCCTCTCGGGTTGACTCCATTCCATTCCATTCCGTTCCATTACATTCCATTCCATTCGGGTTGATTCCATTCCATTCCATTCCATTCCATTCCATTCGTGTTACATCCATTCCATTCCATTCCATTCCATTCCATTCCATTCCATTCCATTCCATTCGGGTTGATTCCATTCCATTCCTTTCCATTCCTTTCCATTAAATTCCACTCGTGTTTATTCCATTCCATTCCATTCCATTTGGGTTGATTCCATTCCATTCCATTCTATTTCATTCCATGCCATTCCATTCCATTCTACTCCATTCGGGTTGATTCCATTCCATTCCACTCCATTACATCTGACTTGATTCCATTCCATTCCATTCCATTCCATTCGGCTTTATTCCATTCCATTCCATTCCATTTCATTCGGGTTGATTCCATTCCATTCCATTCGTTTCCATTCGGGTTGACTCCATTCCAATCCATTTCATTCCAGTCATTTCCATTCCATTCGGATTGATTCCATTCCATTCCATTCCATTCCTTTCCATTCCATTCCATTCGGGTTGATTCCATTCCATTCAATTCCATTCGTTTTGATTCCATTCCATTCCATTCCATTCCATTCCATTCCATTCCATTCGGGTTGATTCCCTTCCATTCCATTCCATTCCATTCCATTCCATTCCATTCCATTACATTCCATACCATTCCATTCGGGTTGATTCCATTCCATTCCATTCTATTGCATTCGGGTTGATTCCATTCCATTCCATTCCATTCCTTTCCATTACATATGACTTGATTCCATTCCATTCCATTCCATTCCATTCCATTCCATTCCCTTCCATTCCGGTTGATTTCATTCCATTCCATTCCTTTCCATTGGGATTGATTCCATTCCATTCCATTCCATTCCATTCCATTCCATTCCTTTCCATTCCATTCCATTCGGCTTGACTCCATTCCATTCCATTCCATTCCATTCCATTCGTTTTGATTCTGTTCCATTCCATTCCATTCCATTCCATTCGTTTTGATTCCATTCAATTACATTCCATTCCATACGGGTTGATTCCATTCCATTCAATTCCATTCCACTCCATTCCATTCCATTCGATTCCATTCTCGTTGATTCCTTTCCAATCCATTCCATTCCATTCGGGTTATTTCAATTCCATTCCATTCAATTCCACTCGGGTTGATTACATTATATTCCAATCGGGTTGATTCCATTCCATTCCATTCCATTCCATTCGGGTTGATTCCATTCCATTCCATTCCATTCCAATGCATTCGGAATGATTCCATTCCATTCCATTCCATTCCATTCCTCTCGGGTTAACTCCATTCCATTCCATTCCGTTCCATTACATTCCATTCCATTCGGGTTGATTCCATTCCATTCCATTCAATTCCATTCCGTTCGTGTTACATCCATTCCATTCCATTCCATTCCATTCCATTCCATTCCATTCGGGTTGATTCCATTCCATTCCTTTCCATTCCTTTCCATTAAATTCCATTCGTGTTTATTCCATTCGATTCCAATCCATTTGGGTTGATTCCATTCCATTCCATTCCATTTCATTCCATGCCATTCCATTCCATTCTATTCCATTCGGGTTGATTCCATTCCATTCCACTCCATTACATATGACTTGATTCCATTCCATTCCATTCCATTCCATTCGGCTTTATTCCATTCCATTCCATTCCATTTCATTCGGGTTGATTCCATTCCATTCCATTCCTTTCCATTCGGGTTGACTCCATTCCAATCCATTCCATTCCAGTCATTTCCATTCCATTCGGATTGATTCCATTCCATTCCATTCCTTTCCTTTCCATTCCATTCGGGTTGATTCCATTCCATTCAATTCCATTCGTTTTGATTCCAATCCATTGCATTCCATTCCATTCGGGTTGATTCCATTCCATTCCATTCCATTTCATTCGGTTTTATTCCATTCCATTCCATTCCATTCCATTCCATTCCATTCCATTTCATTGCATTCCATTCCATTCGGTATGATTCCATTCCATTCCATTCCATTCGGCTTGATTCCATTCCATACCATTCCATTCCATTCGTTTTGTTTCCGTTCCATTCCATTCCATTCCATTCGTTTTGATTCCATTCCATTCCATTCCATTCCATTCGGGTTGATTCCATTCCACTCCATTCCATTCCATTCGATTCCATTCTCGTTGATTCCACTCCAATCCATTCCATTCCATTCGGGTTATTTCAATTCCATTCCTTTCAATTCCACTCGGGTTGATTACATTTTATTCCATTCGGATTGATTCCATTCCATTCCATTCCATTCCATTCGTGTTGATTCCATTCCATTCCATTCCATTCCATTCCATTCGCAATGATTCCATTCCATTCCATTCCATTCGGGTTGATTCCATTCCATTCCATTCCATTCCTTTCCATTCCCTTCCATTCGGGTTGATTCCATTCCATTCAATTCCATTCGTTTTGATTCCATTCCATTCCATTCCATTCCATTCCATTCCATTCCATTGGTGTTGATTCCATTCCATTCCATTCCATTCCATTCCATTCCATTCCATTCCATTCCATTCCATTCCATACCATTCCATTCGGGTTGATTCCATTCCATTCCATTCTATTGCATTCGGGTTGATTCCATTCCATTCCATTCCATTCCTTTCCATTACATATGACTTAATTCCACGCCATTCCATTCCATTCCATTCCATTCCATTCCATTCGGGTTGATTCCATTCCATTCCATTCCATTCCATTCTATTTCATTCGGTTTCATTCCATTCCATTCCATTCCATTCCATTCCATTCCATTCCATTCCATTCCATTTCATTCCATTCGGTATGATTCTATTCCATTCCATTCCATTCGGCTTGATTCCATTCCATTCCATTCCATTCCATTCCATTCGTTTTGATTCCATTCCATTCCATTCCATTCGTTTTGATTCCATTCCATTCCATTCCATTCCATTCGGGTTGATTCCATTCCACTCCATTCCATTCCATTCGATTCCATTCTCGTTGATTCCTTTCCAATCCATTCCATTCCATTCGGGTTACTTCAATTCCATTCCTTTCAATTCCACTCGGGTTGATTACATTTTATTCCATTCGGGTTGATTCCATTCCATTCCATTCCATTCCATTCGGGTTGATTCCATTCCATTCCATTCCATTCCATTCCATTCCATTCCATTCCATTCCATTGGCAATGATTCCTTTCCATTCCATTCCATTCCATTCCATTCCATTACATATGACTTGATTCCATTCCATTCCATTCCATTCCATTCCATTCCATTCCATTCCATTCCATTCCTTTCCATTCGGGTTGATTTCATTGCATTGAATTGCATTCCATTCCATTCAATTCGAGTTGATTCCATTCCATTCTTTCCATTTCATTCGGTTTTATTCCATTCCATTCCATTCAATTCCATTCCATTCCATTCCATTTCATTCCATTCCATTCCATTCGGTATGATTCCATTCCATTCCATTCCATTAGGCTTGATTCCATTCCATTCCATTCCATTCCATTCCATTCCTTTTGGTTCCGTTCGATTCCGTTCCATTCCATTCGTTTTGATTCCATTCCATTCCATTCCATTCAATTCGGGTTGATTCCATTCCATTCAATTCCATTCTACTCCATTCCATTCCATTCGATTCCATTCTCGTTGATTCCATTCCAATCCATTCCATTCCATTCGGGTTATTTCAATTCCATTCCATTCAATTCCACTCGGGTTGATTTCATTATATTCCATTCAGGTTGATTCCATTCCATTCCATTCCATTCCATTCGTGTTGATTCCATTCCATTCCATTCCATTCCATTCCATTCCATTCCATTCCATTCGGAATGATTCCTTTCCATTCCATTCCATTCCATTCCATTCCATTCCATTCCGTTACATATGACTTTATTCCATTCCATTCCATTCCATTCCTTTCCTTTCCATTCGGGATGATTTCGTTGCATTCAATTGCATTCCATTCCATTCCTTTCCATTCCATTCCATACGCCTTGTCTCCATTCCATTCCATTCCATTCCATTCCATTCCATTCCATTCGTTTTGATTCTGTTCCATTCCATTCCATTCCATTCCATTCCATTCGTTTTGATTCCATTCCATTACATTCCATTCCATACGGGTTGATTCCATTCCATTCAATTCTATTCCACTCCATTCCATTCCATTCGATTCCATTCTCGTTGATTCCTTTCCAATCCATTCCATTCCACTCGGGTTATTTCAGTTCCATTCCATTCAATTCCACTCGGGTTGATTCCATTCCATTCCATTCGGGTTGATTCCATTCCATTCCATTCCATTCCATTCGGGTTGATTCCATTCCATTCCATTCCATTCCATTCCATTCGGAATGATTCCATTCCATTCCATTCCGTTCCATTCCTCTCGGGTTGACTCCATTCCATTCCATTCTGTTCCATTACATTCCATTCCATTCGGGTTGATTCCATTCCATTCAATTCCATTCCACTCCATTCCATTCCATTCGATTCCATTCTCGTTGATTCCATTCCAATCCATTCCATTCCATTCGGGTTATTTCAATTCCATTCCATAGAATTCCACTCGGGTTGATTACATTATATTCCATTCAGGTTGATTCCATTCCATTCCATTCCATTCGGGTTGATTCCATTCCATTCCATTCCATTCCATTCCACTCGGAATGATTCCATTCCATTCCATTCCATTCCATTCCATTACATATGACTTGATTCCATTCCATTCCTTTCCTTTCCATTCGGGATGATTTCATTGCATTCAATTGCATTCCATTCCATTCAATTCGGGTTGATTCCATTCCATTCCATTCCATTCCATTCGGTTTTATTCCATTCCCTTCCATTCCTTTCCATTCCATTTCATTCCATTCCATTCCTTTCGGGATGACTCCATTCCATTCCATTCCATTCCATTCAGCTTGATTCCTTTCCATTCCGTTCCATTCCACTCCATTCCATTCGTTCTAATTCCATTCCATTCCATTCCATTCCATTCCAATCCATTCCATTCGTTTTGATTCCATTCCATTCCATTCCATTCGTGTTGATTCCATTCCATTCCATTCCATTCCATTCCATTCGGCTTGATTCCATTCCCTTCCATTACTTTTCATTCCATTCCATTCGTTTTGATTCCATTCCATTCCATTCCATTCCATTCAGGTTGATTCCATTCAATTCAATTCCATTCCATTCCATTCCATTCCATTCCATTCCATTCTCGTTGATTCCACTCCTTTCCATTCCATTCCATTCGGGTTATTTCCATTCCATTCGATTCAATTACACTCGGGTTGATTCCATTATATTCTATTCGGGTTGATTCCATTCCATTCCATTCCATTCCATTGGGGTGATTCCATTCCATTCCATTCCATTCCATTCGGATTGATTCCATTCCATTCCATTCCATTCCATTCCATTTGTTTCCATTCCTTTGCGGTTGACTCCATTCCATTCCATTCCATTCCATTCCATTCCATTCCATTCCACTCCATTCCATTCGGGTTGATTCCATTCCATTCCATTCCATTCCATTCGTGTTACATCCATTCCATTCCATTCCATTCCATTCCATTCCATTCCTTTCGGGTTGATTCCAAATCATTCCATTCCATTGCGTTCCATTCCATTCCACTCCATTCCCTTCTGGGTGATTCTATTCCATTCCATTCCATTCCATTCCATTCCATTCTATTCCATATGACTTGATTCCATTCCATTCCATTCCATTCCTTTCCTTTCCATTCGGGATGATTTCATTGCATTCAATTGCATTCCATTCCATTCCTTTCCATTCCATTCCATTCGGCTTGACTCCATTCCATTCCATTCCATTCCATTCCATTCGTTTTGATTCTGTTCGATTCCATTCCATTCCATTCCATTCGTTTTGATTCCATTCCATTACATTCCATTCCATACGGGTTGATTCCATTCCATTCAATTCTATTCCACTCCATTCCATTGCATTCGATTCCATTCTCGTTGATTCCTTTCCAATCCATTCCATTCCACTCGGGTTATTTCAATTCCATTCCATTCAATTCCACTCGGGTTGATTACATTATATTCCATTCGGGTTGATTCCATTCCATTCCATTCCATTCCATTCGGGTTGATTCCATTCCATTCCATTCCATTCCATTCCATTCGGAATGATTCCATTCCATTCCATTCCGTTCCATTCCTCTCGGGTTGACTCCATTCCATTCCATTCCGTTCCATTACATTCCATTCCATTCGGGTTGATTCCATTCCATTCCATTCCATTCCATTCCATTCGTGTTACATCCATTCCATTCCATTCCATTCCATTCCAATCCATTCGGGTTGATTCCATTCTATTCCTTTCCATTCCTTTCCATTAAATTCCATTCGTGTTTATTCCATTCCATTCCATTCCATTTGGGTTGATTCCATTCCTTTCCATTCTATTTCATTCCATGCCATTCCATTCCATTCTATTCCATTCGGGTTGATTCCATTCCATTCCACTCCATTACATATTACTTGATTCCATTCCATTCCATTCCATTCCATTCGGCTTTATTCCATTCCATTCCATTCCATTTCATTCGGGTTGATTCCATTCCATTCCATTCCCTTCCATTCGGGTTGACTCCATTCCAATCCATTCCATTCCAGTCATTTCCATTCCATTCGGATTGATTCCATTCCATTCCATTCCATTCCTTTCCATTCCATTCCATTCGGGTTGATTCCATTCCATTCAATTCCATTCGTTTTGATTCCATTCCATTCCATTCCATTCCATTCCATTCCATTCCATTCGGGTTGATTCCCTTCCATTCCATTCCATTCCATTCCATTCCATTCCATTCCATACCATTCCATTCGGGTTGTTTCCATTCCATTCCATTCTATTGCATTCGGGGTGATTCCATTCCATTCCATTCCATTCCTTTCCGTTACATATGACTTGATTCCATTCCATTCCATTCCATTACATTCCATTCCCTTCCATTCCGGTTGATTTCATTCCATTCCATACCTTTCCATTGGGATTGATTCCATTCCATTCCATTCCATTCCATTCCTTTCCATTCCATTCCATTCGGCTTGACTCCATTCCATTCCATTCCATTCCATTCCATTCCATTCCATTCCATTCGTTTTGATTCTGTTCCATTCCATTCCATTCCATTCCATTCGTTTTGATTCCATTTCATTACATTCCATTCCATACGGGTTGATTCCATTCCATTCAATTCCATTCCACTCCATTCCATTCCATTCGATTCCATTCTCGTTGATTCCTTTCCAATCCATTCCATTCCATTCGGGTTATTTCAATTCCATTCCATTCAATTCCACTCGGGTTGATTACATTATATTCCAATCGGGTTGATTCCATTCCATTCCATTCCATTCCATTCCATTCGGGTTGATTCCATTCCATTCCATTCCATTCCAATCCATTCGGAATGATTCCATTCCATTCCATTCCGTTCCATTCCTCTCGGGTTGACTCCATTCCATTCCATTCCGTTCCATTACATTCCATTCCATTCGGGTTGATTCCATTCCATTCCATTCCATTCCATTCCATTCCGTTCGTGTTACATCCATTCCATTCCATTCCATTCCATTCCATTCCATTCCATTCGGGTTGATTCCATTCCATTCCTTTCCATTCCTTTCCATTAAATTCCATTCGTGTTTATTCCATTCCATTCCAATCCATTTGGGTTGATTCCATTCCATTCCATTCCATTTCATTCCATGCCATTCCATTCCATTCTATTCCATTCGGGTTGATTCCATTCCATTCCACTCCATTACATATGACTTTATTCCATTCCATTCCATTCGTTTCCATTCGGGTTGACTCCATTCCAATCCATTCCATTCCAGTCATTTCCATTCCATTCGGATTGATTCCATTGCATTCCATTCCTTTCCTTTCCATTCCATTCCATTCGGGTTGATTGTATTCCATTCAATTCCATTGGTTTTGATTCCAATCCATTCCATTCCATTCCATTCCATTCCATTCCATTCGGGTTGATTCCATTCCATTCCATTCCATTCCATTCCATTCCATTCCATTCCATTCCATTCCATTCCATTCCATACCTTTCCATTCGGGTTGATTCCATTCCATTCCATTCTATTGCATTCGGGTTGATTCCATTCCATTCCATTCCATTCCTTTCCATTACATATGACTTGATTCCATTCCATTCCATTCCATTCCATTCCATTCCATTCGGGTTGATTCCACTCCATTCCATTCCATTCCATTCCATTTCATTCGGTTTTATTCCATTCCATTCCATTCCATTCCATTCCATTCCATTCCATTCCATTCCATTCCATTCCATTGCATTTCATTGCATACCACTCCATTCGGTATGATTCCATTCCATTCCATTCAATTCCATTCGGCTTGATTCCATTCCATACCATTCCATTCCATTCGTTTTGTTTCCGTTCCATTCCACTCCATTCCATTCGTTTTGATTCCATTCCATTCCATTCCATTCCATTCGGGTTGATTCCATTCCACTCCATTCCATTCCATTCGATTCCATTCTCGTTGATTCCATTCCAATCCATTCCATTCCATTCGGGTTATTTCAATTCCATTCCTTTCAATTCCACTCGGGTTGATTACATTTTATTCCATTCGGGTTGATTCCATTCCATTCCATTCCATTCCATTCGGGTTGATTCCATTCCATTCCATTCCATTCAATTCCATTCCATTCCATTCCATTCGCAATGATTCCATTCCATTCCATTCCATTCGGGTTGATTCCATTCCATTCCATTCCATTCCTTTCCATTCCCTCCCATTCGAGTTGATTCCATTCCATTCAATTCCATTCGTTTTGATTCCATTCCATTCCATTCCATTCCATTCCATTCCATTGGGGTTGATTCCATTCCATTCCATTCCATTCCATTCCATTCCATTCCATTCCATTCCATTGTATTTCATTCGGGTTGATTCCATTCCATTCCATTCCATTCCTTTCCATTACATATGACTTGATTCCATTCCATTCCATTCCATTCCATTCCATTCCATTCCATTCCATTCCATTCCATTCCATTCCATTCGGGTTGATTCCATTCCATTCCATTCCATTTCATTCGGTTTTATTCCATTCCATTCCATTCCATTCCATTCCATTCCATTCCATTCCATTCCATTCCATTCGGTATGATTCCATTCCATTCCATTCCATTCGGCTTGATTCCATTCCATTCCATTCCATTCCATTCCATTCCATTCCATTCGTTTTGATTCCATTCCATTCCATTCCATTCCATTCGTTTTGATTCCATTCCATTCCATTCCATTCCATTCGGGTTGATTCCATTCCACTCCATTCCATTCCATTCGATTCCATTCTCGTTGATTCCTTTCCAATCCATTCCATTCCATTCGGGTTATTTCAATTCCATTCCTTTCAATTCCACTCGGGTTGATTACATTTTTTTCCATTCGGGTTGATTCCATTCCATTCCATTCCATTCCATTCGGGTTGATTCCATTCCATTCCATTCCATTCCATTCCATTCCATTCCATTCCATTCCATTCGCAATGATTCCATTCCATTCCATTACATTACATATGACTTCATTCCATTCCATTCCATTCCATTCCATTCCATTCCATTCCATTCCATTCCTTTCCATTCGGGTTAATTTCATTGCATTGAATTGCATTCCATTCCATTCAATTCGGGTTGATTCCATTCCATTCTTTCCATTTCATTCGGTTTTATTCCATTCCATTCCATTCAATTCCATTCCATTCCATTCCATTTGATTCCATTCCATTCCATTCGGTATGATTCCATTCCATTCCATTCCATAAGGCTTGATTCCATTCCATTCCATTCCATTCCATTCGTTTTGATTCCGTTCGATTCCGTTCCATTCCATTCGTTTTGATTCCAGTACATTCCATTCCATTCAATACGGGTTGATTACATTCCATTCAATTCCTTTCCACTCCATTCCATTCCATTCGATTCCATTCTCGTTGATTCCATACCAATCCATTCCATTCCATTCGGGTTATTTCAATTCCATTCCATTCAATTCCACTCGGGTTGATTTCATTATATTCCATTCAGGTTGATTCCATTCCATTCCATTCCATTCGGGTTGATTCCATTCCATTCCATTCCATTCCATTCCATTCCATTCCATTCCATTCCATTCGGAATGATTCCATTCCATTCCATTCCATTCCATTCCTTTCCATTCCATTACATCTGACTTGATTCAATTCCATTCCATTCCATTCCTTTCCTTTCCATTCGGGATGATTTCATTGCATTCAATTGCATTCCATTCCATTCCTTTCCATTCCATTCCATTCGGCTTGACTCCATTCCATTCCATTCCATTCCATTCCATTCCATTCCATTCGTTTTGATTCTGTTCCATTCCATTCCATTCCATTCCATTCGTTTTGATTCCATTCCATTACATTCCATTCCATACGGGTTGATTCCATTCCATTCAATTCCATTCCACTCCATTCCATTCCTTTCGATTCCATTCTCGTTGATTCCTTTCCAATCCATTCCATTCCATTCGGGTTATTTCAATTCCATTCCATTCAATTACACTCGGGTTGATTACATTATATTCCAATCGGGTTGATTCCATTCCATTCCATTCGGGTTGATTCCATTCCATTCCATTCCATTCCAATCCATTCGGAATGATTCCATTCCATTCCATTCCGTTCCATTCCTCTCGGGTTGACTCCATTCCATTCCATTCCGTTCCATTACATTCCATTCCATTCGGGTTGATTCCATTCCATTCCATTCAATTCCATTCCGTTCGTGTTACATCCATTCCATTCCATTCCATTCCATTCCATTCCATTCCATTCGGGTTGATTCCATTCCATTCCTTTCCATTCCTTTCCATTAAATTCCATTCGTGTTTATTCCATTCCATTCCAATCCATTTGGGTTGATTCCATTCCATTCCAATCCATTTCATTCCATGCCATTCCATTCCATTCTATTCCATTCGGGTTGATTCCATTCCATTCCACTCCATTACATATGACTTGATTCCATTCCATTCCATTCCATTCCATTCGGCTTTATTCCATTCCATTCCATTCCATTCCATTCCATTTCATTCCATTCCATTCCATTCCATTCGGCTTGATTCCATTCCATTCCATTCCATTCGTTTTGATTCCGTTCCATTCTATTCCATTCCATTCGTTTTGATTCCAATCCATTCCATTCCATTCCATTCGTGTTGATTCCATTCCACTCCATTCCATTCCATTCGATTCCATTCTCGTTGATTCCATTCCAATCCATTCCATTCCATTCGTGTTATTTCAATTCCATTCCTTTCAATTCCACTCGGGTTGATTACATTTTATTCCATTCGGGTTGATTGCATTCCATTCCATTCCATTCCATTCGGGTTGATTCCATTCCATTCCTTTCCTTTCCATTCGGGATGATTTCATTGCATTCAATTGCATTCCATTCCATTCAATTCGGGTTGATTCCATTCCATTCCATTCCATTCCATTCGGTTTTATTCCATTCCCTTCCATTCCTTTCCATTCCATTTCATTCCATTCCATTCCTTTCGGGATGATTCCATTCCATTCCATTCCATTCCATTCAGCTTGATTCCTTTCCATTCCGTTCCATTCCACTCCATTCCATTCGTTCTAATTCCATTCCATTCCATTCCATTCCAATCCATTCCATTCGTTTTGATTCCATTCCATTCCATTCCATTCCATTCGTGTTGATTCCATTCCATTTCATTCCATTCCATTCCATTCCATTTGTTTCCATTCCTTTGCGGTTGACTCCATTCCATGCCATTCCATTCCATTCCACTCCATTCCATTCGGGTTGATTCCATTCCATTCCATTCCATTCCATTCGTGTTACATCCAGTCCATTCCATTCCATTCCATTCCATTCCTTTCGGGGTGATTCCAAATCATTCCATTCCATTGCGTTCCATTCCATTCCACTCCATTCCCTTCTGGGTGATTCTATTCCATTCCATTCCATTCCATTCCATTCCATTCCATTCCATTCCATTCGGGTTGATTTCATTGCATTGAATTGCATTCCATTCCATTCAATTCTGGTTGATTCCATTCCATTATTTCCATTTCACTCGGTTTTATTCCATTCCATTCCATTCGATTCCATTCTCGTTGATTCCATTCCAATCCATTCCATTCCATTCGGGTTATTTCAATTCCATTCCATTCAATTCCACTCGGGTTGATTACATTATATTCCATTCAGGTTGATTCCATTCCATTCCATTCCATTCCATTCGGGTTGATTCCATTCCATTCCATTCCATTCCATTCCATTCGGAATGATTCCATTCCATTCCATTCCATTCCATTCCATTCCATTCCATTACATATGACTTGATTCCATTCCATTCCATTCCATTCCTTTCCTTTCCATTCGGGATGATTTCATTGCATTCAATTGCATTCCATTCCATTTCTTTCCATTCAATTCCATTCGGCTTGACTCCATTCCATTCCATTCCATTCCATTCCATTCTTTTTCATTCTGTTCGATTCCATTCCATTCCATTCCATTCGTTTTGATTCCATTCAATTACATTCCATTCATACGGGTTGATTCCATTCCATTCAATTCCATTCCACTCCATTCCATTCCACTCGATTCCATTCTCGTTGATTCCTTTCCAATCCATTCCATTCCACTCGGGTTATTTCAATTCCATTCCATTCAATTCCACTCGTGTTGATTACATTATATTCCATTCGGGTTGATTCCATTCCATTCCATTCCATTCCATTCGTTTTGATTCCATTCCATTCCATTCCATTCCATTCCATTCGGAATGATTCCATTCCATTCCATTCCGTTCCATTCCTCTCGGGTTGACTCCATTCCATTCCATTCCGTTCCATTACATTCCATTCCATTCGGGTTGATTCCATTCCATTCCATTCCATTCCATTCCATTCGTGTTACATCCATTCCATTCCATTCCATTCCATTCCATTCCATTCCATTCCATTCCATTCGGGTTGATTCCATTCCATTCCTTTCCATTCCTTTCCATTAAATTCCACTCGTGTTTATTCCATTCCATTCCATTCCATTTGGGTTGATTCCATTCCATTCCATTCTATTTCATTCCATGCCATTCCATTCCATTCTACTCCATTCGGGTTGATTCCATTCCATTCCACTCCATTACATCTGACTTGATTCCATTCCATTCCATTCCATTCCATTCGGCTTTATTCCATTCCATTCCATTCCATTTCATTCGGGTTGATTCCATTCCATTCCATTCGTTTCCATTCGGGTTGACTCCATTCCAATCCATTTCATTCCAGTCATTTCCATTCCATTCGGATTGATTCCATTCCATTCCATTCCATTCCTTTCCATTCCATTCCATTCGGGTTGATTCCATTCCATTCAATTCCATTCGTTTTGATTCCATTCCATTCCATTCCATTCCATTCCATTCCATTCCATTCGGGTTGATTCCCTTCCATTCCATTCCATTCCATTCCATTCCATTCCATTCCATTACATTCCATACCATTCCATTCGGGTTGATTCCATTCCATTCCATTCTATTGCATTCGGGTTGATTCCATTCCATTCCATTCCATTCCTTTCCATTACATATGACTTGATTCCATTCCATTCCATTCCATTCCATTCCATTCCATTCCCTTCCATTCCGGTTGATTTCATTCCATTCCATTCCTTTCCATTGGGATTGATTCCATTCCATTCCATTCCATTCCATTCCATTCCATTCCTTTCCATTCCATTCCATTCGGCTTGACTCCATTCCATTCCATTCCATTCCATTCCATTCGTTTTGATTCTGTTCCATTCCATTCCATTCCATTCCATTCGTTTTGATTCCATTCAATTACATTCCATTCCATACGGGTTGATTCCATTCCATTCAATTCCATTCCACTCCATTCCATTCCATTCGATTCCATTCTCGTTGATTCCTTTCCAATCCATTCCATTCCATTCGGGTTATTTCAATTCCATTCCATTCAATTCCACTCGGGTTGATTACATTATATTCCAATCGGGTTGATTCCATTCCATTCCATTCCATTCCATTCGGGTTGATTCCATTCCATTCCATTCCATTCCAATGCATTCGGAATGATTCCATTCCATTCCATTCCATTCCATTCCTCTCGGGTTAACTCCATTCCATTCCATTCCGTTCCATTACATTCCATTCCATTCGGGTTGATTCCATTCCATTCCATTCAATTCCATTCCGTTCGTGTTACATCCATTCCATTCCATTCCATTCCATTCCATTCCATTCCATTCGGGTTGATTCCATTCCATTCCTTTCCATTCCTTTCCATTAAATTCCATTCGTGTTTATTCCATTCGATTCCAATCCATTTGGGTTGATTCCATTCCATTCCATTCCATTTCATTCCATGCCATTCCATTCCATTCTATTCCATTCGGGTTGATTCCATTCCATTCCACTCCATTACATATGACTTGATTCCATTCCATTCCATTCCATTCCATTCGGCTTTATTCCATTCCATTCCATTCCATTTCATTCGGGTTGATTCCATTCCATTCCATTCCTTTCCATTCGGGTTGACTCCATTCCAATCCATTCCATTCCAGTCATTTCCATTCCATTCGGATTGATTCCATTCCATTCCATTCCTTTCCTTTCCATTCCATTCGGGTTGATTCCATTCCATTCAATTCCATTCGTTTTGATTCCAATCCATTGCATTCCATTCCATTCCATTCCATTCGGGTTGATTCCATTCCATTCCATTCCATTTCATTCGGTTTTATTCCATTCCATTCCATTCCATTCCATTCCATTCCATTCCATTTCATTGCATTCCATTCCATTCGGTATGATTCCATTCCATTCCATTCCATTCGGCTTGATTCCATTCCATACCATTCCATTCCATTCGTTTTGTTTCCGTTCCATTCCATTCCATTCCATTCGTTTTGATTCCATTCCATTCCATTCCATTCCATTCGGGTTGATTCCATTCCACTCCATTCCATTCCATTCGATTCCATTCTCGTTGATTCCACTCCAATCCATTCCATTCCATTCGGGTTATTTCAATTCCATTCCTTTCAATTCCACTCGGGTTGATTACATTTTATTCCATTCGGATTGATTCCATTCCATTCCATTCCATTCCATTCGTGTTGATTCCATTCCATTCCATTCCATTCCATTCCATTCGCAATGATTCCATTCCATTCCATTCCATTCGGGTTGATTCCATTCCATTCCATTCCATTCCTTTCCATTCCCTTCCATTCGGGTTGATTCCATTCCATTCAATTCCATTCGTTTTGATTCCATTCCATTCCATTCCATTCCATTCCATTCCATTCCATTGGTGTTGATTCCATTCCATTCCATTCCATTCCATTCCATTCCATTCCATTCCATTCCATTCCATTCCATACCATTCCATTCGGGTTGATTCCATTCCATTCCATTCTATTGCATTCGGGTTGATTCCATTCCATTCCATTCCATTCCTTTCCATTACATATGACTTAATTCCACGCCATTCCATTCCATTCCATTCCATTCCATTCCATTCGGGTTGATTCCATTCCATTCCATTCCATTCCATTCTATTTCATTCGGTTTCATTCCATTCCATTCCATTCCATTCCATTCCATTCCATTCCATTCCATTCCATTTCATTCCATTCGGTATGATTCTATTCCATTCCATTCCATTCGGCTTGATTCCATTCCATTCCATTCCATTCCATTCCATTCGTTTTGATTCCATTCCATTCCATTCCATTCGTTTTGATTCCATTCCATTCCATTCCATTCCATTCGGGTTGATTCCATTCCACTCCATTCCATTCCATTCGATTCCATTCTCGTTGATTCCTTTCCAATCCATTCCATTCCATTCGGGTTACTTCAATTCCATTCCTTTCAATTCCACTCGGGTTGATTACATTTTATTCCATTCGGGTTGATTCCATTCCATTCCATTCCATTCCATTCGGGTTGATTCCATTCCATTCCATTCCATTCCATTCCATTCCATTCCATTCCATTCCATTGGCAATGATTCCTTTCCATTCCATTCCATTCCATTCCATTCCATTACATATGACTTGATTCCATTCCATTCCATTCCATTCCATTCCATTCCATTCCATTCCATTCCATTCCTTTCCATTCGGGTTGATTTCATTGCATTGAATTGCATTCCATTCCATTCAATTCGAGTTGATTCCATTCCATTCTTTCCATTTCATTCGGTTTTATTCCATTCCATTCCATTCAATTCCATTCCATTCCATTCCATTTCATTCCATTCCATTCCATTCGGTATGATTCCATTCCATTCCATTCCATTAGGCTTGATTCCATTCCATTCCATTCCATTCCATTCCATTCCTTTTGGTTCCGTTCGATTCCGTTCCATTCCATTCGTTTTGATTCCATTCCATTCCATTCCATTCAATTCGGGTTGATTCCATTCCATTCAATTCCATTCTACTCCATTCCATTCCATTCGATTCCATTCTCGTTGATTCCATTCCAATCCATTCCATTCCATTCGGGTTATTTCAATTCCATTCCATTCAATTCCACTCGGGTTGATTTCATTATATTCCATTCAGGTTGATTCCATTCCATTCCATTCCATTCCATTCGTGTTGATTCCATTCCATTCCATTCCATTCCATTCCATTCCATTCCATTCCATTCGGAATGATTCCTTTCCATTCCATTCCATTCCATTCCATTCCATTCCATTCCGTTACATATGACTTTATTCCATTCCATTCCATTCCATTCCTTTCCTTTCCATTCGGGATGATTTCGTTGCATTCAATTGCATTCCATTCCATTCCTTTCCATTCCATTCCATACGCCTTGTCTCCATTCCATTCCATTCCATTCCATTCCATTCCATTCCATTCGTTTTGATTCTGTTCCATTCCATTCCATTCCATTCCATTCCATTCGTTTTGATTCCATTCCATTACATTCCATTCCATACGGGTTGATTCCATTCCATTCAATTCTATTCCACTCCATTCCATTCCATTCGATTCCATTCTCGTTGATTCCTTTCCAATCCATTCCATTCCACTCGGGTTATTTCAGTTCCATTCCATTCAATTCCACTCGGGTTGATTCCATTCCATTCCATTCGGGTTGATTCCATTCCATTCCATTCCATTCCATTCGGGTTGATTCCATTCCATTCCATTCCATTCCATTCCATTCGGAATGATTCCATTCCATTCCATTCCGTTCCATTCCTCTCGGGTTGACTCCATTCCATTCCATTCTGTTCCATTACATTCCATTCCATTCGGGTTGATTCCATTCCATTCAATTCCATTCCACTCCATTCCATTCCATTCGATTCCATTCTCGTTGATTCCATTCCAATCCATTCCATTCCATTCGGGTTATTTCAATTCCATTCCATAGAATTCCACTCGGGTTGATTACATTATATTCCATTCAGGTTGATTCCATTCCATTCCATTCCATTCGGGTTGATTCCATTCCATTCCATTCCATTCCATTCCACTCGGAATGATTCCATTCCATTCCATTCCATTCCATTCCATTACATATGACTTGATTCCATTCCATTCCTTTCCTTTCCATTCGGGATGATTTCATTGCATTCAATTGCATTCCATTCCATTCAATTCGGGTTGATTCCATTCCATTCCATTCCATTCCATTCGGTTTTATTCCATTCCCTTCCATTCCTTTCCATTCCATTTCATTCCATTCCATTCCTTTCGGGATGACTCCATTCCATTCCATTCCATTCCATTCAGCTTGATTCCTTTCCATTCCGTTCCATTCCACTCCATTCCATTCGTTCTAATTCCATTCCATTCCATTCCATTCCATTCCAATCCATTCCATTCGTTTTGATTCCATTCCATTCCATTCCATTCGTGTTGATTCCATTCCATTCCATTCCATTCCATTCCATTCGGCTTGATTCCATTCCCTTCCATTACTTTTCATTCCATTCCATTCGTTTTGATTCCATTCCATTCCATTCCATTCCATTCAGGTTGATTCCATTCAATTCAATTCCATTCCATTCCATTCCATTCCATTCCATTCCATTCTCGTTGATTCCACTCCTTTCCATTCCATTCCATTCGGGTTATTTCCATTCCATTCGATTCAATTACACTCGGGTTGATTCCATTATATTCTATTCGGGTTGATTCCATTCCATTCCATTCCATTCCATTGGGGTGATTCCATTCCATTCCATTCCATTCCATTCGGATTGATTCCATTCCATTCCATTCCATTCCATTCCATTTGTTTCCATTCCTTTGCGGTTGACTCCATTCCATTCCATTCCATTCCATTCCATTCCATTCCATTCCACTCCATTCCATTCGGGTTGATTCCATTCCATTCCATTCCATTCCATTCGTGTTACATCCATTCCATTCCATTCCATTCCATTCCATTCCATTCCTTTCGGGTTGATTCCAAATCATTCCATTCCATTGCGTTCCATTCCATTCCACTCCATTCCCTTCTGGGTGATTCTATTCCATTCCATTCCATTCCATTCCATTCCATTCTATTCCATATGACTTGATTCCATTCCATTCCATTCCATTCCTTTCCTTTCCATTCGGGATGATTTCATTGCATTCAATTGCATTCCATTCCATTCCTTTCCATTCCATTCCATTCGGCTTGACTCCATTCCATTCCATTCCATTCCATTCCATTCGTTTTGATTCTGTTCGATTCCATTCCATTCCATTCCATTCGTTTTGATTCCATTCCATTACATTCCATTCCATACGGGTTGATTCCATTCCATTCAATTCTATTCCACTCCATTCCATTGCATTCGATTCCATTCTCGTTGATTCCTTTCCAATCCATTCCATTCCACTCGGGTTATTTCAATTCCATTCCATTCAATTCCACTCGGGTTGATTACATTATATTCCATTCGGGTTGATTCCATTCCATTCCATTCCATTCCATTCGGGTTGATTCCATTCCATTCCATTCCATTCCATTCCATTCGGAATGATTCCATTCCATTCCATTCCGTTCCATTCCTCTCGGGTTGACTCCATTCCATTCCATTCCGTTCCATTACATTCCATTCCATTCGGGTTGATTCCATTCCATTCCATTCCATTCCATTCCATTCGTGTTACATCCATTCCATTCCATTCCATTCCATTCCAATCCATTCGGGTTGATTCCATTCTATTCCTTTCCATTCCTTTCCATTAAATTCCATTCGTGTTTATTCCATTCCATTCCATTCCATTTGGGTTGATTCCATTCCTTTCCATTCTATTTCATTCCATGCCATTCCATTCCATTCTATTCCATTCGGGTTGATTCCATTCCATTCCACTCCATTACATATTACTTGATTCCATTCCATTCCATTCCATTCCATTCGGCTTTATTCCATTCCATTCCATTCCATTTCATTCGGGTTGATTCCATTCCATTCCATTCCCTTCCATTCGGGTTGACTCCATTCCAATCCATTCCATTCCAGTCATTTCCATTCCATTCGGATTGATTCCATTCCATTCCATTCCATTCCTTTCCATTCCATTCCATTCGGGTTGATTCCATTCCATTCAATTCCATTCGTTTTGATTCCATTCCATTCCATTCCATTCCATTCCATTCCATTCCATTCGGGTTGATTCCCTTCCATTCCATTCCATTCCATTCCATTCCATTCCATTCCATACCATTCCATTCGGGTTGTTTCCATTCCATTCCATTCTATTGCATTCGGGGTGATTCCATTCCATTCCATTCCATTCCTTTCCGTTACATATGACTTGATTCCATTCCATTCCATTCCATTACATTCCATTCCCTTCCATTCCGGTTGATTTCATTCCATTCCATACCTTTCCATTGGGATTGATTCCATTCCATTCCATTCCATTCCATTCCTTTCCATTCCATTCCATTCGGCTTGACTCCATTCCATTCCATTCCATTCCATTCCATTCCATTCCATTCCATTCGTTTTGATTCTGTTCCATTCCATTCCATTCCATTCCATTCGTTTTGATTCCATTTCATTACATTCCATTCCATACGGGTTGATTCCATTCCATTCAATTCCATTCCACTCCATTCCATTCCATTCGATTCCATTCTCGTTGATTCCTTTCCAATCCATTCCATTCCATTCGGGTTATTTCAATTCCATTCCATTCAATTCCACTCGGGTTGATTACATTATATTCCAATCGGGTTGATTCCATTCCATTCCATTCCATTCCATTCCATTCGGGTTGATTCCATTCCATTCCATTCCATTCCAATCCATTCGGAATGATTCCATTCCATTCCATTCCGTTCCATTCCTCTCGGGTTGACTCCATTCCATTCCATTCCGTTCCATTACATTCCATTCCATTCGGGTTGATTCCATTCCATTCCATTCCATTCCATTCCATTCCGTTCGTGTTACATCCATTCCATTCCATTCCATTCCATTCCATTCCATTCCATTCGGGTTGATTCCATTCCATTCCTTTCCATTCCTTTCCATTAAATTCCATTCGTGTTTATTCCATTCCATTCCAATCCATTTGGGTTGATTCCATTCCATTCCATTCCATTTCATTCCATGCCATTCCATTCCATTCTATTCCATTCGGGTTGATTCCATTCCATTCCACTCCATTACATATGACTTTATTCCATTCCATTCCATTCGTTTCCATTCGGGTTGACTCCATTCCAATCCATTCCATTCCAGTCATTTCCATTCCATTCGGATTGATTCCATTGCATTCCATTCCTTTCCTTTCCATTCCATTCCATTCGGGTTGATTGTATTCCATTCAATTCCATTGGTTTTGATTCCAATCCATTCCATTCCATTCCATTCCATTCCATTCCATTCGGGTTGATTCCATTCCATTCCATTCCATTCCATTCCATTCCATTCCATTCCATTCCATTCCATTCCATTCCATACCTTTCCATTCGGGTTGATTCCATTCCATTCCATTCTATTGCATTCGGGTTGATTCCATTCCATTCCATTCCATTCCTTTCCATTACATATGACTTGATTCCATTCCATTCCATTCCATTCCATTCCATTCCATTCGGGTTGATTCCACTCCATTCCATTCCATTCCATTCCATTTCATTCGGTTTTATTCCATTCCATTCCATTCCATTCCATTCCATTCCATTCCATTCCATTCCATTCCATTCCATTGCATTTCATTGCATACCACTCCATTCGGTATGATTCCATTCCATTCCATTCAATTCCATTCGGCTTGATTCCATTCCATACCATTCCATTCCATTCGTTTTGTTTCCGTTCCATTCCACTCCATTCCATTCGTTTTGATTCCATTCCATTCCATTCCATTCCATTCGGGTTGATTCCATTCCACTCCATTCCATTCCATTCGATTCCATTCTCGTTGATTCCATTCCAATCCATTCCATTCCATTCGGGTTATTTCAATTCCATTCCTTTCAATTCCACTCGGGTTGATTACATTTTATTCCATTCGGGTTGATTCCATTCCATTCCATTCCATTCCATTCGGGTTGATTCCATTCCATTCCATTCCATTCAATTCCATTCCATTCCATTCCATTCGCAATGATTCCATTCCATTCCATTCCATTCGGGTTGATTCCATTCCATTCCATTCCATTCCTTTCCATTCCCTCCCATTCGAGTTGATTCCATTCCATTCAATTCCATTCGTTTTGATTCCATTCCATTCCATTCCATTCCATTCCATTCCATTGGGGTTGATTCCATTCCATTCCATTCCATTCCATTCCATTCCATTCCATTCCATTCCATTGTATTTCATTCGGGTTGATTCCATTCCATTCCATTCCATTCCTTTCCATTACATATGACTTGATTCCATTCCATTCCATTCCATTCCATTCCATTCCATTCCATTCCATTCCATTCCATTCCATTCCATTCGGGTTGATTCCATTCCATTCCATTCCATTTCATTCGGTTTTATTCCATTCCATTCCATTCCATTCCATTCCATTCCATTCCATTCCATTCCATTCCATTCGGTATGATTCCATTCCATTCCATTCCATTCGGCTTGATTCCATTCCATTCCATTCCATTCCATTCCATTCCATTCCATTCGTTTTGATTCCATTCCATTCCATTCCATTCCATTCGTTTTGATTCCATTCCATTCCATTCCATTCCATTCGGGTTGATTCCATTCCACTCCATTCCATTCCATTCGATTCCATTCTCGTTGATTCCTTTCCAATCCATTCCATTCCATTCGGGTTATTTCAATTCCATTCCTTTCAATTCCACTCGGGTTGATTACATTTTTTTCCATTCGGGTTGATTCCATTCCATTCCATTCCATTCCATTCGGGTTGATTCCATTCCATTCCATTCCATTCCATTCCATTCCATTCCATTCCATTCCATTCGCAATGATTCCATTCCATTCCATTACATTACATATGACTTCATTCCATTCCATTCCATTCCATTCCATTCCATTCCATTCCATTCCATTCCTTTCCATTCGGGTTAATTTCATTGCATTGAATTGCATTCCATTCCATTCAATTCGGGTTGATTCCATTCCATTCTTTCCATTTCATTCGGTTTTATTCCATTCCATTCCATTCAATTCCATTCCATTCCATTCCATTTGATTCCATTCCATTCCATTCGGTATGATTCCATTCCATTCCATTCCATAAGGCTTGATTCCATTCCATTCCATTCCATTCCATTCGTTTTGATTCCGTTCGATTCCGTTCCATTCCATTCGTTTTGATTCCAGTACATTCCATTCCATTCAATACGGGTTGATTACATTCCATTCAATTCCTTTCCACTCCATTCCATTCCATTCGATTCCATTCTCGTTGATTCCATACCAATCCATTCCATTCCATTCGGGTTATTTCAATTCCATTCCATTCAATTCCACTCGGGTTGATTTCATTATATTCCATTCAGGTTGATTCCATTCCATTCCATTCCATTCGGGTTGATTCCATTCCATTCCATTCCATTCCATTCCATTCCATTCCATTCCATTCCATTCGGAATGATTCCATTCCATTCCATTCCATTCCATTCCTTTCCATTCCATTACATCTGACTTGATTCAATTCCATTCCATTCCATTCCTTTCCTTTCCATTCGGGATGATTTCATTGCATTCAATTGCATTCCATTCCATTCCTTTCCATTCCATTCCATTCGGCTTGACTCCATTCCATTCCATTCCATTCCATTCCATTCCATTCCATTCGTTTTGATTCTGTTCCATTCCATTCCATTCCATTCCATTCGTTTTGATTCCATTCCATTACATTCCATTCCATACGGGTTGATTCCATTCCATTCAATTCCATTCCACTCCATTCCATTCCTTTCGATTCCATTCTCGTTGATTCCTTTCCAATCCATTCCATTCCATTCGGGTTATTTCAATTCCATTCCATTCAATTACACTCGGGTTGATTACATTATATTCCAATCGGGTTGATTCCATTCCATTCCATTCGGGTTGATTCCATTCCATTCCATTCCATTCCAATCCATTCGGAATGATTCCATTCCATTCCATTCCGTTCCATTCCTCTCGGGTTGACTCCATTCCATTCCATTCCGTTCCATTACATTCCATTCCATTCGGGTTGATTCCATTCCATTCCATTCAATTCCATTCCGTTCGTGTTACATCCATTCCATTCCATTCCATTCCATTCCATTCCATTCCATTCGGGTTGATTCCATTCCATTCCTTTCCATTCCTTTCCATTAAATTCCATTCGTGTTTATTCCATTCCATTCCAATCCATTTGGGTTGATTCCATTCCATTCCAATCCATTTCATTCCATGCCATTCCATTCCATTCTATTCCATTCGGGTTGATTCCATTCCATTCCACTCCATTACATATGACTTGATTCCATTCCATTCCATTCCATTCCATTCGGCTTTATTCCATTCCATTCCATTCCATTTCAGTCGGGTTGATTCCATTCCATTCCATTCCTTTCCATTCGGGTTGACTCCATTCCAATCCATTCCATTCCAGTCATTTCCATTCCATTCGGATTGATTCCATTCCATTGCATTCCTTTCCTTTCCATTCCATTCGGGTTGATTCCATTCCATTCAATTCCATTCGTTTTGATTCCAATCCATTGCATTCCATTCCATTCCATTCCATTCGGGTTGATTCCATTCCATTCCATTCCATTCCATTTCATTCGGTTTTATTCCATTCCATTCCATTCCATTCCATTCCATTCCATTTCATTGCATTCCATTCCATTCGGTATGATTCCATTCCATTCCATTCCATTCGGCTTGATTCCGTTCCATACCATTGCATTCCATTCGTTTTGTTTCCGTTCCATTCCATTCCATTCCATTCGTTTTGATTCGATTCCATTCCATTCCATTCCATTCGGGTTGATTCCATTCCACTCCATTCCATTCCATTCGATTCCATTCTCGTTGATTCCATTAAAATCCTTTCCATTCCATTCGGGTTATTTCAATTCCATTCCTTTCAATTCCACTCGGGTTGATTACATTTTATTCCATTCGGATTGATTCCATTCCATTCCATTCCATTCCATTCGGGTTGATTCCATTCCATTCCATTGTATTGCATTCGGGTTGATTCCATTCCATTCCATTCCATTCCTTTCCATTACATATGACTTGATTCCACGCCATTCCATTCCATTCCATTCCATTCCATTCCATTCCATTCCATTCCATTCGGGTTGATTCCATTCCATTCCATTCCATTCCATTCCATTTCATTCGGTTTTATTCCATTCCATTCCATTCCATTCCATTCCATTCCATTCCATTCCATTTCATTCCATTCGGTATGATTCTATTCCATTCCATTCCATTCGGCTTGATTCCATTCCATTCCATTCCATTCCATTCCATTCCATTCGTTTTGATTCCATTCCATTCCATTCCATTCCATTCGTTTTGATTCCATTCCATTCCATTCCACTCCATTCGGGTTGATTCCATTCCACTCCATTCCATTCCATTCGATTCCATTCTCGTTGATTCCTTTCCAATCCATTCCATTCCATTCGGGTTATTTCAATTCCATTCCTTTCAATTCCACTCGGGTTGATTACATTTTATTCCATTCGGGTTGATTCCATTCCATTCCATTCCATTCCATTCGGGTTGATTCCATTCCATTCCATTCCATTCCATTCCATTCCATTCCATTCCATTCCATTCCATTCGCAATGATTCCATTCCATTCCATTCCATTCCATTCCATTCCATTACATATGACTTGATTCCATTCCATTCCATTCCATTCCATTCCATTCCATTCCTTTCCATTCGGGTTGATTTCATTGCATTGAATTGCATTCCATTCCTTTCAATTCGAGTTGATTCCATTCCATTCTTTCCATTTCATTCGGTTTTATTCCATTCCATTCCATTCAATTCCATTCCATTCCATTCAATTCCATTCCTTTCCATTCCATTTCATTCCATTCCATTCCATTCGGTATGATTCCATTCCATTCCATTCCATTAGGCTTGATTCCATTCCATTCCATTCCATTCCATTCCATTCCATTCCATTCCATTTGGTTCCGTTTGATTCCGTTCCATTCCATTCGTTTTGATTCCATTCCATTCCATTCCATTCAATTCGGGTTGATTCCATTCCATTCAATTCCATTCCACTCCATTCCATTCCATTCCATACCATTCTCGTTGATTCCATTCCAATCCATTCCATTCCATTCGGGTTATTTCAATTCCATTCCATTCAATTCCACTCGGTTTGATTTCATTATATTCCATTCAGGTTGATTCCATTCCATTCCATTCCATTCGGGTTGATTCCATTCCATTCCATTCCATTCCATTCCATTCCATTCCATTCCATTCCATTCCATTCCATTCGGAATGATTCCATTCCATTCCATTCCATTCCATTCCTTTCCATTCCATTACATCTGACTTGATTCAATTCCATTCCATTCCATTCCTTTCCTTTCCATTCGGGATGATTTCATTGCATTCAATTGCATTCCATTCCATTCCTTTCCATTCCATTCCATTCGGCTTGACTCCATTCCATTCCATTCCATTCCATTCCATTCGTTTTGATTCTGTTCCATTCCATTCCATTCCATTCCATTCGTTTTGATTCCATTCCATTACATTCCAATCCATACGGGTTGATTCCATTCCATTCAATTCCATTCCACTCCATTCCATTCCTTTCGATTCCATTCTCGTTGATTCCTTTCCAATCCATTCCATTCCATTCGGGTTATTTCAATTCCATTCCATTCAATTACACTCGGGTTGATTACATTATATTCCAATCGGGTTGATTCCATTCCATTCCATTCGGGTTGATTCCATTCCATTCCATTCCATTCCAATCCATTCGGAATGATTCCATTCCATTCAATTCCGTTCCATTCCTCTCGGGTTGACTCCATTCCATTCCATTCCGTTCCATTACATTCCATTCCATTCGGGTTGATTCCATTCCATTCCATTCAATTCCATTCCGTTCGTGTTACATCCATTCCATTCCATTCCATTCCATTCCATTCCATTCCATTCCATTCCATTCCATTCCATTCCATTCGGGTTGATTCCATTCCATTCCTTTCCATTCCTTTCCATTAAATTCCATTCGTGTTTATTCCATTCCATTCCAATCCATTTGGGTTGATTCCATTCCATTCCAATCCATTTCATTCCATGCCATTCCATTCCATTCTATTCCATTCGGGTTGATTCCATTCCATTCCACTCCATTACATATGACTTGATTCCATTCCATTCCATTCCATTCCATTCGGCTTTATTCCATTCCATTCCATTCCATTTCATTCGGGTTGATTCCATTCCATTCCATTCCTTTCCATTCGGGTTGACTCCATTCCAATCCATTCCATTCCAGTCATTTCCATTCCATTCGGATTGATTCCATTCCATTGCATTCCTTTCCATTCCATTCCATTCGGCTTGACTCCATTCCATTCCATTCCATTCCATTCCATTCCATTCCATTCGTTTTGATTCTGTTCCATTCCATTCCATTCCATTCCATTCGTTTTGATTCCATTCCATTACATTCCATTCCATACGGGTTGATTCCATTCCATTCAATTCCATTCCACTCCATTCCATTCCTTTCGATTCCATTCTCGTTGATTCCTTTCCAATCCATTCCATTCCATTCGGGTTATTTCAATTCCATTCCATTCAATTACACTCGGGTTGATTACATTATATTCCAATCGGGTTGATTCCATTCCATTCCATTCGGGTTGATTCCATTCCATTCCATTCCATTCCAATCCATTCGGAATGATTCCATTCCATTCCATTCCGTTCCATTCCTCTCGGGTTGACTCCATTCCATTCCATTCCGTTCCATTACATTCCATTCCATTCGGGTTGATTCCATTCCATTCCATTCAATTCCATTCCGTTCGTGTTACATCCATTCCATTCCATTCCATTCCATTCCATTCCATTCCATTCCATTCCATTCGGGTTGATTCCATTCCATTCCTTTCCATTCCTTTCCATTAAATTCCATTCGTGTTTATTCCATTCCATTCCAATGCATTTGGGTTGATTCCATTCCATTCCAATCCATTTCATTCCATGCCATTCCATTCCATTCTATTCCATTCGGGTTGATTCCATTCCATTCCACTCCATTACATATGACTTGATTCCATTCCATTCCATTCCATTCCATTCGGCTTTATTCCATTCCATTCCATTCCATTTCAGTCGGGTTGATTCCATTCCATTCCATTCCTTTCCATTCGGGTTGACTCCATTCCAATCCATTCCATTCCAGTCATTTCCATTCCATTCGGATTGATTCCATTCCATTGCATTCCTTTCCTTTCCATTCCATTCGGGTTGATTCCATTCCATTCAATTCCATTCGTTTTGATTCCAATCCATTGCATTCCATTCCATTCCATTCCATTCGGGTTGATTCCATTCCATTCCATTCCATTCCATTCCATTCCATTTCATTCGGTTTTATTCCATTCCATTCCATTCCATTCCATTCCATTCCATTCCATTTCATTGCATTCCATTCCATTCGGTATGATTCCATTCCATTCCATTCCATTCGGCTTGATTCCATTCCATACCATTGCATTCCATTCGTTTTGTTTCCGTTCCATTCCATTCCATTCCATTCGTTTTGATTCGATTCCATTCCATTCCATTCCATTCGGGTTGATTCCATTCCACTCCATTCCATTCCATTCGATTCCATTCTCGTTGATTCCATTAAAATCCTTTCCATTCCATTCGGGTTATTTCAATTCCATTCCTTTCAATTCCACTCGGGTTGATTACATTTTATTCCATTCGGATTGATTCCATTCCATTCCATTCCATTCCATTCGGGTTGATTCCATTCCATTCCATTGTATTGCATTCGGGTTGATTCCATTCCATTCCATTCCATTCCTTTCCATTACATATGACTTGATTCCACGCCATTCCATTCTATTCCATTCCATTCCATTCCATTCCATTCCATTCGGGTTGATTCCATTCCATTCCATTCCATTCCATTCCATTCCATTTCATTCGGTTTTATTCCATTCCATTCCATTCCATTCCATTCCATTCCATTCCATTCCATTCCATTTCATTCCATTCGGTATGATTCTATTCCATTCCATTCCATTCGGCTTGATTCCATTCCATTCCATTCCATTCCATTCCATTCCATTCGTTTTGATTCCATTCCATTCCATTCCATTCCATTCGTTTTGATTCCATTCCATTCCATTCCACTCCATTCGGGTTGATTCCATTCCACTCCATTCCATTCCATTCGATTCCATTCTCGTTGATTCCTTTCCAATCCATTCCATTCCATTCGGGTTATTTCAATTCCATTCCTTTCAATTCCACTCGGGTTGATTACATTTTATTCCATTCGGGTTGATTCCATTCCATTCCATTCCATTCCATTCGGGTTGATTCCATTCCATTCCATTCCATTCCATTCCATTCCATTCCATTCCATTCCATTCGCAATGATTCCATTCCATTCCATTCCATTCCATTCCATTACATATGACTTGATTCCATTCCATTCCATTCCATTCCATTCCATTCCATTCCATTCCATTCCTTTCCATTCGGGTTGATTTCATTGCATTGAATTGCATTCCATTCCTTTCAATTCGAGTTGATTCCATTCCATTCTTTCCATTTCATTCGGTTTTATTCCATTCCATTCCATTCAATTCCATTCCATTCCATTCAATTCCATTCCTTTCCATTCCATTTCATTCCATTCCATTCCATTCGGTATGATTCCATTCCATTCCATTCCATTAGGCTTGATTCCATTCCATTCCATTCCATTCCATTCCATTCCATTCCATTTGGTTCCGTTTGATTCCGTTCCATTCCATTCGTTTTGATTCCATTCCATTCCATTCCATTCCATTCGGGTTGATTCCATTCCATTCAATTCCATTCCACTCCATTCCATTCCATTCCATTCCATTCTCGTTGATTCCATTCCAATCCATTCCATTCCATTCGGGTTATTTCAATTCCATTCCATTCAATTCCACTCGGTTTGATTTCATTATATTCCATTCAGGTTGATTCCATTCCATTCCATTCCATTCTATTCGGGTTGATTCCATTCCATTCCATTCCATTCCATTCCATTCCATTCCATTCCATTCGGAATGATTCCATTCCATTCCATTCCATTCCATTCCATTCCATTCCATTCCATTCCATTCCATTCCGTTACATATGACTTTATTCCATTCCATTCCATTCCATTCCTTTCCTTTCCATTCGGGATGATTTCATTGCATTCAATTGCATTCCATTCCATTCCTTTCCATTCCATTCCATTCGGCTTGACTCCATTCCATTCCATTCCATTCCATTCCATTCGTTTTGATTCCATTCCATTACAATCCATTCCATACGGGTTGATTCCATTCCATTCAATTCCATTCCACTCCATTCCATTCCATTCCGTTCCTTTACATTCCATTCCATTCGGGTTGATTCCATTCCATTGCATTCCATTCCATTCCATTCGTGTTACATCCATTCCATTCCATTCCATTCCATTCCATTCCATTCGGTGTGATTCCATTCTATTCCTTTCCATTCCTTTCCATTAAATTCCATTAGTGTTTATTCCATTCCATTCCATTCCATTTGGGTTGATTCTATTCCATTCCATTCTATTTCATTCCATGCCATTCCATTCCATTCTATTCCATTCGGGTTGATTCCATTCCATTCCACTCCATTACATATTACTTCATTCCATTCCATTCCATTCCATTCCATTCCATTCGGCTTTATTCCATTCCATTCCATTCCATTTCATTCGGGTTGATTCCATTCCATTCCATTCCTTTCCATTCGGGTTGACTCCATTCCAATCCATTCCATTCCAGTCATTTCCATTCCATTCGGATTGATTCCATTCCATTCCATTCCATTCCTTTCCATTCCATTCCATTCGGGTTGATTCCATTCCATTCAATTCCATTCGTTTTGATTCCATTCCATTCCATTCCATTCCATTCCATTCCATTCCATTCCATTCCATTCCATTCCATTCGGGTTGATTCCCTTCCATTCCATTCCATTCCATTCCATTCCATTCCATTCCATACCATTCCATTCGGGTTGATTCCATTCCATTCCATTCTATTGCATTCGGGTTGATTCCATTCCATTCCATTCCATTCCTTTCCGTTACATATGACTTGATTCCATTCCATTCCATTCCATTCCATTCCATTCCATTCCATTCCCTTCCATTCCGGTTGTTTTCATTCCATTCCATTCCTTTCCATTGGGATTGATTCCATTCCATTCCATTCCATTCCATTCCTTTCCATTCCATTCCATTCGGCTTGACTCCATTCCTTTCCATTCCATTCGTTTTGATTCTGTTCCATTCCATTCCATTCCATTCCATTCGTTTTGATTCCATTCCAATACATTCCATTCCATACGGGTTGATTCCATTCCATTCAATTCCATTCCACTCCATTCCATTCCATTCCATTCCATTCTCGTTGATTCCTTTCCAATCCATTCCATTCCATTCGGGTTATTTCAATTCCATTCCATTCAATTCCACTCGGGTTCATTACATTATATTCCAATCGGGTTCATTCCATTCCATTCCATTCCACTCCATTCCATTCGGATTGATTCCATTCCATTCCATTCCATTCCATTCCAATCCATTCGGAATGATTCCATTCCATTCCATTCCGTACCATTCCTCTCGGGTTGACTCCATTCCATTCCATTCCGTTCCATTACATTCCATTCCTTTCGGGTTGATTCCATTCCATTCCATTCCATTCCATTCCATTCCGTTCGTGTTACATCCATTCCATTCCATTCCATTCCATTCCATTCCATTCCATTCCATTCCATTCGGGTTGATTCCATTCCATTCCTTTCCATTCCTTTCCATTAAATTCCATTCGTGTTTATTCCATTCCATTCCAATCCATTTGGGTTGATTCCATTCCATTCCATTCCATTTCATTCCATGCCATTCCATTCCATTCTATTCCATTCGGGTTGATTCCATTCCATTCCACTCCATTACATATGACTTGATTCCTTTCCATTCCATTCCATTCCATTCGGCTTTATTCCATTGCATTCCATTCCATTTCATTCGGGTTGATTCCATTCCATTCCATTCCTTTCCATTCGGGTTGACTCCATTCCAATCCATTCCATTCCAGTCATTTCCATTCCATTCGGATTGACTCCATTCCATTCCATTCCCTTCCTTTCCATTCCATTCCATTCGGGTTGATTCCATTCCATTCAATTCCATTCATTTTGATTCCAATCCATTCCATTCCATTCCATTCCATTCCATTCGGGTTGATTCCATTCCATTCCATTCCATTCCATTCCATTCCAATCCATTCCATTCCATTCCATAGCTTTCCATTCGGGTTGATTCCATTCCATTCCATTCTATTGCATTCGGGTTGATTCCATTCCATTCCATTCCATTCCATTCCATTCCATTCGGGTTGATTCCACTCCAATCCATTCCATTCCATTCCATTTCATTCGGTTTTATTCCATTCCATTCCATTCCATTCCATTCCATTCCATTCCATTCCATTTCATTGCATACCATTCCATTCGGTATGATTCCATTCCATTCCATTCCATTCGGCTTGATTCCATTCCATACCATTCCATTCCATTCGTTTTGTTTCCGTTCCATTCCATTCCATTCCATTCGTTTCGATTCCATTCCATTCCATTCCATTCCATTCGGGTTGATTCCATTCCACTCCATTCCATTCCATTCGATTCCATTCTCGTTGATTCCATTCCAATCCATTACATTCCATTCGGGTTATTTCAATTCCATTCCTTTCAATTCCACTCGGGTTGATTACATTTTATTCCATTCGGGTTGATTCCATTCCATTCCATTCCATTCCATTCGGGTTGATTCCATTCCATTCCATTCCATTCCATTCCATTCCATTCGCAATGATTCCATTCCATTCCATTCCATTCGGGTTGATTCCATTCCATTCCATTCCATTCCTTTCCATTCCCTTCCATTCGGGTTGATTCCATTCCATTCAATTCCATTCGTTTTGATTCCATTCCATTCCATTCCATTCCATTCCATTCGGGTTGATTCCATTCCATTCCATTCCATTCCATTCCATTCCATTCCATTCCATTCCATTCCATTCCATACCATTCCATTCCATTCCATTCGGGATGATTCCATTCCATTCCATTCCATTATGCTTGATTCCATTCCGTTCCATTCCATTCCATTCCATTCCATTCCATTCTTTTTGACTCCATTCCATTCCATTCCATTCCATTCGGGTTGATTACATTCCATTCTATTCCATTCCACTCCATTCCATTCCATTCGATTCCATTCTCGTTGATTCCATTCCATTCCATTGCATTCCTTTCGAGTTATTTCCATTCCATTCCATTCAATTCCACTCGAGTTGATTCTATTATATTACATTCGGGTTGATTCCATTCCATTCCATTCCATTCCATTGGGGTAGATTGATTCCATTCCATTCCATTCCATTCCATTCAGTTCCATTCCATTCCATTCGGATTGATTCCATTCCATTCCATTCCATTCCATTCCATTCCATTCAGGTTACATCCATTCCATTCCATTCCATTCCATTCCATTCGGGTTGTTTCCATTCCATTCCATTCCTTTAGATTCGGGTTGACTCCATTCCATTCCATTCCATTCCATTCCATTCCTTTCCATTCCTTTGGGATTGATTCCATTCCATTCCATTCCAGTCCATTCCTTTCCATTCCATACCATTCGGGTTGAATCCATTCCCTTCCATTCCATACCATTTGGGTTGATACCATTCCTTTGCAATCCATTCCATTGCATTCCATTCGGATTGATTCCATTCCATTCCATTCCATACCATGCCATTCCATTCGTGTTATATCCATTCCATTCCATTCCATTCCATTCCATTCCATTCCATTCCATTCCGGTTGATTCCATTCCATTCCATTCCTTTCCATTCGGGTTGACTCCATTCCATTCCATTCCATTCTTTCCATTCCATTGGGATTGATTCCATTCCATTCCATTCCATTCCATTCCATTCCTTTCCAATCCATTCCATTCGGCTTGACTCCATTCCATTCCATTAGTTTTGATTCTGTTCCATTCCATTCCATTCCATTCCATTCGTTTTGATTCCATTCCATTACATTCCATTCCATACGGGTTGATTCCATTCCATTCAATTCCATTCCACTCCATTCCATTCCATTCGATTCCATTCTCGTTGATTCCTTTCCAATCCATTCCATTCCATTCGGGTTATTTCAATTCCATTCCATTCAATTCCACTCGGGTTGATTACATTATATTCCATTCGGGTTGATTCCATCCCATTCCATTCCATTCCATTCGGGTTGATTCCATTCCATTCCATTCCATTCCATTCCATTCCATTCGGAATGATTCCATTCCATTCCATTCCGTTCCATTCCTCTCGGGTTGACTCCATTCCATTCCATTCCGTTCCATTACATTCCATTCCATTCGGGTTGATTCCATTCCATTCCATTCCATTCCATTCCGTTCGTGTTACATCCATTCCATTCCATTCCATTCCATTCCATTCGGGTTGATTCCATTCCATTCCTTTCCATTCCTTTCCATTAAATTCCATTCGTGTTTATTCCATTCCATTCCATTCCATTTTGGTTTATTCCATTCCATTCCATTCCATTTCATTCCATGCCATTCCATTCCTTTCTATTCCATTCTGGTTGATTCCATTCCATTCCACTCCATTACATATGACTTGATTCCATTCCATTCCATTCCATTCCATTCGGCTTCATTCCATTCCATTCCATTCCATTTCATTCGGGTTGATTCCATTCCATTCCATTCCTTTCCATTCGGGTTGACTCCATTCCATTCCATTCCATTCCTTTCCATTCCCTTCCATTCGGGTTGATTCCATTCCATTCAATTCCATTCGTTTTGATTCCATTCCATTCCATTCCATTCCATTACATTACATTCCATTCCATTGGGGTTGATTCCATTCCATTCCATTCCATTCCATTCCATTCCATTCCATTCCATTCCATTCTATTTCATTCGGGTTGATTCCATTCCACTCCATTCCATTCCTTTCCATTACATATGACTTGATTCCATTCCATTCCATTCCATTCCATTCCATTCCATTCCATTCCATTCCATTCCATTCCATTTGGGTTGATTCCATTCCATTCCATTCCATTGCATTCCATTTCATTCGGTTTTATTCCATTCCATTCCATTCCATTCCATTTCATTCCATTCCATTCCATTCGGTATGATTCCATTCCATTCCATTCCATTCGGCTTGATTCCATTCCATTCCATTCCATTCCATTCCATTCCATTCGTTTTGATTCCATTCCATTCCATTCCATTCCATTCGTTTTGATTCCATTCCATTCCATTCCATTCCATTCCATTCCATTCGGGTTGATTCCATTCCACTCCATTCCATTCCATTCGATTCCATTCTCGTTGATTCCTTTCCAATCCATTCCATTCCATTCGGGTGATTTCAATTCCATTCCTTTCAATTCCACTCGGGTTGATTACATTTTATTCCATTCGGGTTGATTCCATTCCATTCCATTCCATTCCATTCGGGTTGATTCCATTCCATTCCATTCCATTCCATTCCATTCCATCCCATTCGCAATGATTCCATTCCATTCCATTCCATTACACATGATTTGATTCCATTCCATTCCATTCCATTCCATTCCATTCCATTCCATTCCATTCCATTCCTTTCCATTCGGGTTAATTTCATTGCATTGAATTGCATTCCATTCCATTCAATTCGAGTTGATTCCATTCCATTCTTCCCATTTCATTCGGTTTTATTCCATTCCATTCCATTCAATTCCATTCCATTCCATTCCATTTGATTCCATTCCATTCCATTCGGTATGATTCCATTCCATTCCATTCCATTAGGCTTGACTCCATTCAATTCCATTCCATTCCATTCCATTCGTTTTGATTTCGTTCGATTCCGTTCCATTCCATTCGTTTTGATTCCATTACATTCCATTCCATTCAATTCGGGTTGATTCCATTCCATTCAATTCCATTCCACTCCATTCCATTCCATTCGATTCCATTCTCGTTGATTCCATTCCAATCCATTCCATTCCATTCGGGTTATTTCAATTCCATTCCATTCAATTCCACTCGGGTTGATTTCATTATATTCCATTCAGGTTGATTCCATTCCATTCCATTCCATTCGGGTTGATTCCATTCCATTCCATTCCATTCCATTCCATTCCATTCCATTCCATTCCGTTCGGAATGATTCCATTCCATTCCATTCCATTCCATTCCTTTCCATTCCATTACATCTGACTTGATTCTATTCCATTCCATTCCATTCCTTTCCTTTCCATTCTGGATGATTTCATTGCATTCAATTGCATTCCATTCCATTCCTTTCCATTCCATTCCATTCGGGTTGATTCCATTCCACTCCATTCCATTCCATTCGATTCCATTCTCGTTGATTCCATTCCAATCCATTCCATTCCATTCGGGTTATTTCAATTCCATTCCTTTCAATTCCACTCGGGTTGATTACATTTTATTCCATTCGGATTGATTCCATTCCATTCCATTCTATTCTATTCGTGTTGATTCCATTCCATTCCATTCCATTCCATTCCATTCCATTCCGTTCGCAATGATTCCATTCCATTCCATTCCATTCGGGTTGATTCCATTCCATTCCATTCCATTCCTTTCCATTCCCTTCCATTCGGGTTGATTCCATTCCATTCAATTCCATTCGTTTTGATTCCATTCCATTCCATTCCATTCCATTCCATTCCATTCCATTGGGGTTGATTCCATTCCATTCCATTCCATTCCATTCCATTCCATTCCATTCCATTCCATTCCATACCATTCCATTCGGGTTGATTCCATTCCATTCCATTCTATTGCATTCGGGTTGATTCCATTCCATTCCATTCCATTCCTTTCAATTACATATGACTTGATTCCTCGCCATTCCATTCCATTCCATTCCATTCCATTCCATTCCATTCCATTCCATTCGGGTTGATTCCATTCCATTCCATTCCATTCCATTCCATTTCATTCGGTTTTATTCCATTCCATTCCATTCCATTCCATTCCATTCCATTCCATTCCATTCCATTTCATTCCATTCGGTATGATTCTATTCCATTCCATTCCATTCGGCTTGATTCCATTCCATTCCATTCCATTCCATTCCATTCCTTTTGATTCCATTCCATTCCATTCCATTCCTTTCGTTTTGATTCCACTCCATTCCATTCCATTCCATTCCATTCGGGTTGATTCCATTCCACTCCATTCCATTCCATTCGATTCCATTCTCGTTGATTCCTTTCCAATCCATTCCATTCCATTCGGGTGATTTCAATTCCATTCCTTTCAATTCCACTCGGGTTGATTACATTTTATTCCATTCGGGTTGATTCCATTCCATTCCATTCCATTCCATTCGGGTTGATTCCATTCCATTCCATTCCATTCCATTCCATTCCATTCCATTCCATTCCATTCCATTCGCAATGATTCCATTCCATTCCATTCCATTCGATTCCAATCCATTACATATGACTTGATTCCATTCCATTCCATTCCATTCCATTCCATTCCTTTCCATTCGGGTTGATTTCATTGCATTGAATTGCATTCCATTCCATTCAATTCGAGTTGATTCCATTCCATTCTTTCCATTTCATTCGGTTTTATTCCATTCCATTCCATTCAATTCCATTCCATTCCATTCCATTTCATTCCATTCCATTCCATTCGGTATGATTCCATTCCATTCCATTCCATTAGGCTTGATTCCATTCCATTCCATTCCATTCCATTCCATTCCATTCCATTCCATTCCATTCCTTTTGGTTCCGTTCGATTCCGTTAAATTCCATTCGTTTTGATTCCATTCCATTCCATTCCATTCAATTCGGGTTGATTCCATTCCATTCAATTCCATTCCACTCCATTCCATTCCATTCGATTCCATTCTCGTTGATTCCATTCCAATCCATTCCATTCCATTCGGGTTATTTCAATTCCATTCCATTCAATTCCACTCGGGTTGATTTCATTATATTCCATTCAGGTTGATTCCATTCCATTCCATTCCATTCCATTCGGGTTGATTCCATTCCATTCCATTCTATTGCTTTCGGGTTGATTCCATTCCATTCCATTCCTTTCCTTTCCATTACATATGACTTGATTCCACGCCATTCCATTCCATTCCATTCCATTCCATTCCATTCCATTCGGGTTGATTCCATTCCATTCCATTCCATTCCATTCCATTCCATTTCATTCGGTTTTATTCCATTCCATTCCATTCCATTCCATTCCATTCCATTCCATTCCATTTCATTCCATTCGGTATGATTCTATTCCATTCCATTCCATTCGGCTTGATTCCATTCCATTCCATTCCATTCCATTCCATTCGTTTTGATTCCATTCCATTCCATTCCATTCCATTCCATTCGTTTTGATTCCATTGCATTCCATTCCACTCCATTCGGGTTGATTCCACTCCACTCCATTCCATTCCATTCGATTCCATTCTCGTTGATTCCTTTCCAATCCATTCCATTCCATTCGGGTTATTTCAATTCCATTCCTTTCAATTCCACTCGGGTTGATTACATTTTATTCCATTCGGGTTGATTCCATTCCATTCCATTGCATTCCATTCGGGTTGATTCCATTCCATTCCATTCCATTCCATTCCATTCCATTCCATTCCATTCCATTACATTCCATTCCATTGGGGTTGATTCCATTCCATTCCATTCCATTCCATTCCATTCCATTCCATTCCATTCTATTTCATTCGGGTTGATTCCATTCCATTCCATTCCATTCCTTTCCATTACATATGACTTGATTCCATTCCATTCCATTCCATTCCATTCCATTCCATTCCATTCCATTCCATTCCATTTGGGTTGATTCCATTCCATTCCATTCCATTGCATTCCATTTCATTCGGTTTTATTCCATTCCATTCCATTCCATTCCATTCCATTCCATTCCATTCCATTCGGTATGATTCCATTCCATTCCATACGGGTTGATTCCATTCCATTCAATTCCATTCCACTCCATTCCATTCCATTCGATTCCATTCTCGTTGATTCCTTTCCAATCCTTTCCATTCCATTCGGGTTATTTCAATTCCATTCCATTCAATTCCACTCGGGTTGATTACATTATATTCCAATCGGGTTGATTCCATTCCATTCCATTCCATTCGGGTTGATTCCATTCCATTCCATTCCATTCCAATCCATTCGGAATGATTCCATTCCATTCCATTCCGTTCCATTCCTCTCGGGTTGACTCCATTCCATTCCATTCCGTTCCATTACATTCCATTCCATTCGGGTTGATTCCATTCCATTCCATTCAATTCCATTCCGTTCGTGTTACATCCATTCCATTCCATTCCATTCCATTCCATTCGGGTTGATTCCATTCCATTCCTTTCCATTCCTTTCCATTAAATTCCATTCGTGTTTATTCCATTCCACTCCAATCCATTTGGGTTGATTCCATTCCATTCCATTCCATTTCATTCCATGCCATTCCATTCCATTCTATTCCATTCGGGTTGATTCCATTCCATTCCACTCCATTACATATGACTTGATTCCATTCCATTCCATTCCATTCCATTCGGCTTTATTCCATTCCATTCCATTCCATTTCATTCGGGTTGATTCCATTCCATTCCATTCCTTTAAATTCGGGTTGACTCCATTCCAATCCATTCCATTCCAGTCATTTCCATTCCATTCGGATTGATTCCATTCCATTCCATTCCTTTCCTTTCCATTCCATTCGGGTTGATTCCATTCCATTCAATTCCATTCGTTTTGATTCCAATCCATTGCATTCCATTCCATTCCATTCCATTCGGGTTGATTCCATTCCATTCCATTCCATTCCATTCCATTTCATTCGGTTTTATTCCATTCCATTCCATTCCATTCCATTCCATTCCATTCCATTCCATTTCATTGCTTTCCATTCCATTCGATATGATTCCATTCCATTCCATTCCATTCGGCTTGATTCCATTCCATACCATTCCATTCCATTCGTTTTGTTTCCGTTCCATTCCATTCCATTCCATTCGTTTTGATTCCATTCCATTCTATTCCATTACATTCGGGTTGATTCCATTCCACTCCATTCCATTCCATTCGATTCCATTCTCGTTGATTCCATTCCAATCCATTCCATTCCATTCGGGTTATTTCAATTCCATTCCTTTCAATTCCACTCGGGTTGATTACATTTTATTCCATTCGGATTGATTCCATTCCATTCCATTCTATTCTATTCGTGTTGATTCCATTCCATTCCATTCCATTCCATTCCATTCCATTCCATTCCATTCCGTTCGCAATGATTCCATTCCATTCCATTCCATTCGGGTTGATTCCATTCCATTCCATTCCATTCCTTTCCATTCCCTTCCATTCGGGTTGATTCCATTCCATTCAATTCCATTCGTTTTGATTCCATTCCATTCCATTCCTTTCCATTCCATTCCATTCCATTGGGGTTGATTCCATTCCATTCCATTCCATTCCATTCCATTCCATTCCATTCCATTCCATACCATTCCATTCGGGTTGATTCCATTCCATTCCATTCTATTGCATTCGGGTTGATTCCATTCCATTCCATTCCATTCCTTTCAATTACATATGACTTGATTCCTCGCCATTCCATTCCATTCCATTCCATTCCATTCCATTCCATTCCATTCCATTCGGGTTGATTCCATTCCATTCCATTCCATTCCATTCCATTTCATTCGGTTTTATTCCATTCCATTCCATTCCATTCCTTTCCATTCCATTCCATTCCATTCCATTCCATTTCATTCCATTCGGTATGATTCTATTCCATTCCATTCCATTCGGCTTGATTCCATTCCATTCCATTCCATTCCATTCCATTCCTTTTGATTCCATTCCATTCCATTCCATTCCATTCGTTTTGATTCCACTCCATTCCATTCCATTCCATTCCATTCGGGTTGATTCCATTCCACTCTATTCCATTCCATTCGATTCCATTCTCGTTGATTCCTTTCCAATCCATTCCATTCCATTCGGGTGATTTCAATTCCATTCCTTTCAATTCCACTCGGGTTGATTACATTTTATTCCATTCGGGTTGATTCCATTCCATTCCATTCCATTCCATTCGGGTTGATTCCATTCCATTCCATTCCATTCCATTCCATTCCATTCCATTCCATTCCATTCCATTCCATTCCATTCGCAATGATTCCATTCCATTCCATTCCATTCGATTCCAATCCATTACATATGACTTGATTCCATTCCATTCCATTCCATTCCATTCCATTCCTTTCCATTCGGGTTGATTTCATTGCATTGAATTGCATTCCATTCCATTCAATTCGAGTTGATTCCATTCCATTCTTTCCATTTCATTCGGTTTTATTCCATTCCATTCCATTCAATTCCATTCCATTCCATTCCATTTCATTCCATTCCATTCCATTCGGTATGATTCCATTCCATTCCATTCCATTAGGCTTGATTCCATTCCATTCCATTCCATTCCATTCCATTCCATTCCATTCCTTTTGGTTCCGTTCGATTCCGTTAAATTCCATTCGTTTTGATTCCATTCCATTCCATTCCACTCAATTCGGGTTCATTCCATTCCATTCAATTCCATTCCACTCCATTCCATTCCATTCGATTCCATTCTCGTTGATTCCATTCCAATCCATTCCATTCCATTCGGGTTATTTCAATTCCATTCCATTCAATTCCACTCGGCTTGATTTCATTATATTCCATTCAGGTTGATTCCATTCCATTCCATTCCATTCCATTCGGGTTGATTCCATTCCATTCCATTCTATTGCATTCGGGTTGATTCCATTCCATTCCATTCCATTCCTTTCCATTACATATGACTTGATTCCACGCCATTCCATTCCATTCCATTCCATTCCATTCCATTCCATTCGGGTTGATTCCATTCCATTCCATTCCATTCCATTCCATTTCATTCGGTTTTATTCCATTCCATTCCATTCCATTCCATTCCATTCCATTCCATTTCATTCCATTCGGTATGATTCTATTCCATTCCATTCCATTCGGCTTGATTCCATTCCATTCCATTCCATTCCATTCCATTCGTTTTGATTCCATTGCATTCCATTCCATTCCATTCGTTTTGATTCCATTGCATTCCATTCCACTCCATTCGGGTTGATTCCATTCCACTCCATTCCATTCCATTCGATTCCATTCTCGTTGATTCCTTTCCAATCCATTCCATTCCATTCGGGTTATTTCAATTCCATTCCTTTCAATTCCACTCGGGTTGATTACATTTTATTCCATTCGGGTTGATTCCATTCCATTCCATTGCATTCCATTCGGGTTGATTCCATTCCATTCCATTCCATTCCATTCCATTCCATACCATTCCATTCCATTACATTCCATTCCATTGGGGTTGATTCCATTCCATTCCATTCCATTGCATTCCATTTCATTCGGTTTTATTCCATTCCATTCCATTCCATTCCATTCCATTCCATTCCATTCCATTCGGTATGATTCCATTCCATTCCATTCCATTCGGCTTGATTCCATTCCATTCCATTCCATTCCATTCCATTCGTTTTGATTCCATTCCATTCCATTCCATTCCATTCGGTATGATTCCATTCCATTCCATTCCATTCGGCTTGATTCCATTCCATTCCATTCCATTCCATTCCATTCGGGTTGATTCCATTCCACTCCATTCCATTCCATTCGATTCCATTCTCGTTGATTCCTTTCCAATCCATTCCATTCCATTCGGGTTATTTCAATTCCATTCCTTTCAATTCCACTCGGGTTGATTACATTTTATTCCATTCGGGTTGATTCCATTCCATTCCATTCCATTCCATTCGGGTTGATTCCATTCCATTCCATTCCATTCCATTCCATTCCATTCCATTCCATTCCATCCCATTCGCAATGATTCCATTCCATTCCATTCCATTACATATGATTTGATTCCATTCCATTCCATTCCATTCCATTCCATTCCATTCCATTCCATTCCATTCCTTTCCATTCGGGTTAATTTCATTGCATTGAATTGCATTCCATTCCATTCAATTCGAGTTGATTCCATTCCATTCTTTCCATTTCATTCGGTTTTATTCCATTCCATTCCATTCAATTCCATTCCATTCCATTCCATTTGATTCCATTCCATTCCATTCGGTATGATTCCATTCCATTCCATTCCATTAGGCTTGACTCCATTCAATTCCATTCCATTCCATTCCATTCGTTTTGATTCCGTTCGATTCCATTCCATTCCATTCGTTTTGATTCCATTCCATTCCATTCCATTCAATTCGGGTTGATTCCATTCCATTCAATTCCATTCCACTCCATTCCATTCCATTCGATTCCATTCTCGTTGATTCCATTCCAATCCATTCCATTCCATTCGGGTTATTTCAATTCCATTCCATTCAATTCCACTCGGGTTGATTTCATTATATTCCATTCAGGTTGATTCCATTCCATTCCATTCCATTTGGGTTGATTCCATTCCATTCCATTCCATTCCATTCCATTCCATTCCATTCCATTCCATTCCGTTCGGAATGATTCCATTCCATTCCATTCCATTCCATTCCTTTCCATTCCATTACATCTGACTTGATTCTATTCCATTCCATTCCATTCCTTTCCTTTCCATTCTGGATGATTTCATTGCATTCAATTGCATTCCATTCCATTCCTTTCCATTCCATTCCATTCGGCTTGACTCCATTCCATTCCATTCCATTCCATTCCATTCCATTCCATTCGTTTTGATTCTGTTCCATTCCATTCCATTCCATTCCATTCGTTTTGATTCCATTCCATTCCATTCCATTCCATACGGGTTGATTCCATTCCATTCAATTCCATTCCACTCCATTCCATTCTATTCGATTCCATTCTCGTTGATTCCTTTCCAATCCATTCCATTCCATTCGGGTTATTTCAATTCCATTCCATTCAATTCCACTCGGGTTGATTACATTATATTCCAATCGGGTTGATTCCATTCCATTCCATTCCATTCCATTCGGGTTGATTCCATTCCATTCCATTCCATTCCAATCCATTCGGAATGATTCCATTCCATTCCATTCCGTTCCATTCCTCTCGGGTTGACTCCATTCCATTCCATTCCGTTCCATTACATTCCATTCCATTCGGGTTGATTCCATTCCATTCCATTCAATTCCATTCCGTTCGTGTTACATCCATTCCATTCCATTCCATTCCATTCCATTCGGGTTGATTCCATTCCATTCCTTTCCATTCCTTTCCATTAAATTCCATTCGTGTTTATTCCATTCCACTCCAATCCATTTGGGTTGATTCCATTCCATTCCATTCCATTTCATTCCATGCCATTCCATTCCATTCTATTCCATTCGGGTTGATTCCATTCCATTCCACTCCATTACATATGACTTGATTCCATTCCATTCCATTCCATTCCATTCGGCTTTATTCCATTCCATTCCATTCCATTTCATTCGGGTTGATTCCATTCCATTCCATTCCTTTAAATTCGGGTTGACTCCATTCCAATCCATTCCATTCCAGTCATTTCCATTCCATTCGGATTGATTCCATTCCATTCCATTCCTTTCCTTTCCATTCCATTCGGGTTGATTCCATTCCATTCAATTCCATTCGTTTTGATTCCAATCCATTGCATTCCATTCCATTCCATTCCATTCGGGTTGATTCCATTCCATTCCATTCCATTCCATTCCATTTCATTCGGTTTTATTCCATTCCATTCCATTCCATTCCATTCCATTCCATTCCATTTCATTGCTTTCCATTCCATTCGATATGATTCCATTCCATTCCATTCCATTCGGCTTGATTCCATTCCATACCATTCCATTCCATTCGTTTTGTTTCCGTTCCATTCCATTCCATTCCATTCGTTTTGATTCCATTCCATTCCATTCCATTCCATTCGGGTTGATTCCATTCCACTCCATTCCATTCCATTCGATTCCATTCTCGTTGATTCCATTCCAATCCATTCCATTCCATTCGGGTTATTTCAATTCCATTCCTTTCAATTCCACTCGGGTTGATTACATTTTATTCCATTCGGATTGATTCCATTCCATTCCATTCCATTCTATTCGTGTTGATTCCATTCCATTCCATTCCATTCCATTCCTTTCCATTCCATTCCGTTCGCAATGATTCCATTCCATTCCATTCCATTCAGGTTGATTCCATTCCATTCCATTCCATTCCTTTCCATTCCATTCCATTCGGGTTGATTCCATTCCATTCAATTCCATTCGTTTTGATTCCATTCCATTCCATTCCATTCCATTCCATTCCATTCCATTCCATTCCATTGGGGTTGATTCCATTCCATTCCATTCCATTCCATTCCATTCCATTCCATACCATTCCATTCGGGTTGATTCCATTCCATTCCATTCTATTGCATTCGGGTTGATTCCATTCCATTCCATTCCATTCCTTTCAATTACATATGACTTGATTCCTCGCCATTCCATTCCATTCCATTCCATTCCATTCCATTCCATTCCATTCCATTCCATTCCATTCGGGTTGATTCCATTCCATTCCATTCCATTCCATTCCATTCCATTCCATTTCATTCGGTTTTATTCCATTCCATTCCATTCCATTCCATTCCATTCTATTCCATTCCATTCCATTCCATTCCATTCCATTTCATTCCATTTCATTCCATTCGGTATGATTCTATTCCATTCCATTCCATTAGGCTTGATTGCATTCCATTCCATTCCATTCCATTCCATTCCATTCCATTCGGGTTGATTCCATTCCATTCCATTCCATTCCATTCCATTTCATTCGGTTTTATTCCATTCCATTCCATTCCATTCCATTCCATTCCATTCCATTCCATTCCATTTCATTCCATTCGGTATGATTCTATTCCATTCCATTCCATTCGGCTTGATTGCATTCCATTCCATTCCATTCCATTCCATTCCTTTTGATTCCATTCCATTCCATTCCATTCCATTCGTTTTGATTCCACTCCATTCCATTCCATTCCATTCCATTCGGGTTGATTCCATTCCACTCCATTCCATTCCATTCGATTCCATTCTCGTTGATTCCTTTCCAATCCATTCCATTCCATTCGGGTGATTTCAATTCCATTCCTTTCAATTCCACTCGGGTTGATTACATTTTATTCCATTCGGGTTGATTCCATTCCATTCCATTCCATTCCATTCGGGTTGATTCCATTCCATTCCATTCCATTCCATTCCATTCCATTCCATTCCATTCCATTCCATTCGCAATGATTCCATTCCATTCCATTCCATTCCATTACATATGACTTGATTCCATTCCATTCCATTCCATTCCATTCCATTCCATTCCATTCCTTTCCATTCGGGTTGATTTCATTGCATTGAATTGCATTCCATTCCATTCAATTCGAGTTGATTCCATTCCATTCTTTCCATTTCATTCGGTTTTATTCCATTCCATTCCATTCAATTCCATTCCATTCCATTCCATTAGGCTTGATTCCATTCCATTCCATTCCATTCCATTCCATTCCATTCTTTTTGGTTCCGTTCGATTCCGTTCCATTCCATTCGTTTTGATTCCATTCCATTCCATTCCATTCAATTCGGGTTGATTGCATTCCATTCAATTCCATTCCACTCCATTCCATTCCATTCGATTCCATTCTCGTTGATTCCATTCCAATCCATTCCATTCCATTCGGGTTATTTCAATTCCATTCCATTCAATTCCACTCGGGTTGATTTCATTATATTCCATTCAGGTTGATTCCATTCCATTCCATTCCATTCCATTCGGGTTGATTCCATTCCATTCCATTCCATTCCATTCCATTCCATTCCATTCCATTCCATTCCATTCGGAATGATTCCATTCCATTCCATTCCATTCCATTCCATTCCATTCCGTTACATATGACTTTATTCCATTCCATTCCATTCCATTCCTTTCCTTTCCATTCGGGATGATTTCGTTGCATTCAATTGCATTCCATTCCATTCCTTTCCATTCCATTCCATTCGGCTTGACTCCATTCCATTCCATTCCATTCCAATCCATTCGTTTTGATTCTGTTCCATTCCAATCCATTCCATTCCATTCCATTCGTTTTGATTCCATTCCATTACATTCCATTCCAAACGGGTTGATTCCATTCCATTCAATTCCATTCCACTCCATTCCATTCCATTCGATTCCATTCTCGTTGATTCCTTTCCAATCCATTCCATTCCACTCGGGTTATTTCAATTCCATTCCATTCAATTCCACTCGGGTTGATTACATTATATTCCATTCGGGTTGATTCCATTCCATTCCATTCCATTCCATTCGGGTTGATTCCATTCCATTCCATTCCATTCGGAATGATTCCATTCCATTCCATTCCGTTCCATTCCTCTCGGGTTGACTCCATTCCATTCCATTCCGTTCCATTACATTCCATTCCATTCGGGTTGATTCCATTCCATTCAATTCCATTCCACTCCATTCCATTCCATTCGATTCCATTCTCGTTGATTCCATTCCAATCCATTCCATTCCATTCGGGTTATATCAATTCCATTCCATTCAATTCCACTCGGGTTGATTACATTATATTCCATTCAGGTTGATTCCATTCCATTCCATTCCATTCCATTCGGGTTGATTCCATTCCATTCCATTCCATTCCATTCCATTCCATTCCATTCGGAATGATTCCATTCCATTCCATTCCATTCCATTCCATTCCATTCCATTACTTATGACTTGATTCCATTCCATTCCATTCCATTCCTTTCCTTTCGGTATGATTCCATTCCATTCCATTCCATTCGGCTTGATTCCATTCCATACCATTCCATTCCATTCGTTTTGTTTCCGTTCCATTCCATTCCATACCATTCGTTTTGATTCCATTCCATTCCATTCCATTCCATTCGGGTTGATTCCATTCCACTCCATTCCATTCCATTCGATTCCATTCTCGTTGATTCCATTCCAATCCATTCCATTCCATTCGGATTATTTCAATTCCATTCCTTTCAATTCCACTCGGGTTGGTTACATTTTATTCCATTCGGGTTGATTCCATTCCATTCCATTCCATTCCATTCGGGTTGATTCCATTCCATTCCATTCCATTCCATTCCATTCCATTCCATTCGCAATGATTCCATTCCATTCCATTCCATTCGGGTTGATTCCATTCCATTCCATTCCATTCCTTTCCATTCCCTCCCATTCGTGTTGATTGCATTCCATTCAATTCCATTCGTTTTGATTCCATTCCATTCCATTCCATTCCATTATATTCCATTCCATTCCATTCAGGTTACATGCATTCCATTCCATTCCATTCCATTCCATTCGAGTTGATTCCATTCCATAACATTCCTTTCCATTCGGGTTGACTCCATTCCATTCCATTCCATTCCATTCCTTTCCATTCCATTGGGATTGATTCCATTCCATTCCATTCCATTCCATTCCGTTCCTTTCCATTCCATTCCATTCGGGTTGAATCCATTCCATTCCATTCCATACCATTTGGGTTGATACCATTCCAATCCATTCCATTCGGATTGATTCCATTCCATTCCATTCCATTCCATTCCATACCATGCCATTCCATTCTTGTTACATCCATTCCATTCCATTCCATTCCATTCCATTCCGGTTGATTCCATTCCACTCCATTCCTTTCCATTGGGATTGATTCCATTCCATTCCATTCCATTCCATTCCTTTCCATTCCATTCCATTCGGCTTGACTCCATTCCATTCCATTCCATTCCATTCCATTCCATTCCATTCGTTTTGATTCTGTTCCATTCCTTTCCATTCCATTCCATTCGGGTTGAATCCATTCCATTCCATTCCATACCATTTGGGTTGATACCATTCCATTCCATTCCATTCGGATTGATTCCATTCCATTCCATTCCATTCCATACCATGCCATTCCATTCGTGTTACATCCATTCCATTCCATTCCATTCCATTCCATTCCATTCCATTCCATTCCATTCCATTCCGGTTGATTCCATTCTATTCCATTCCTTTCCATTCGGGTTGACTCCATTCCATTCCATTCCATTCCTTTCCATTCCATTGGGATTGATACCATTCCATTCCATTCCATTCCATTCCTTTCCATTCCATTCCATTCGGGTTGACTCCATTCCATTCCATTCCATTCCATTCCATTCCATTCGCTTTAATTCTGTTCCATTCCATTCCATTCCATTCCATTCGTTTTGATTCCATTCCATTACATTCCATTCCATACGGCTTGATTCCATTCCATTCAATTCCATTCCACTCCATTCCATTCCATTCGATTCCATTCTCGTTGATTCCTTTCCAATCCATTCCATTCCATTCGGGTTATTTCAATTCCATTCCATTCACTTCCACTCGGGTTGATTACATTATATTCCATTCGGGTTGATTCCATTCCATTCCATTCGGGTTGATTGCCTTCAACTCCATTCCTTTCCAATCCATTCGGAATGATTCCATTCCATTCCATTCCGATCCATTCCTCTCGGGTTGACTCCATTCCATTCCATTCCTTTCCATTACATTCCATTCCATTCGGGTTGATTCCATTCCATTCCATTCCGTTCGTGTTACATCCATTCCATTCCATTCCATTCCATTCCATTCCATTCCATTCCATTCCATTCGGGTTGATTCCATTCCATTCCTTTCCATTCCTTTCCATTAAATTCCATTCGTGTTTATTACATTCCATTCCATTCCATTTGGGTTGATTCCATTCCATTCCATTCCATTTCATTCCATGCCATTCCATTCCATTCTATTCCATTCGGGTTGATTCCATTCCATTCCACTCCATTACATATGACTTGATTCCATTCCATTCCATTCCATTCGGCTTTATTCCATTCCATTCCATTCCATTTCATTCGGGTTGATTCCATTCCATTCCATTCCTTTCCATTCGGGTTGACTCCATTCCAATCCATTCCATTCCAGTCATTTCCATTCCATTCGGATTGATACCATTCCATTCCATTCCTTTCCTTTCCATTCCATTCGGGTTGATTCCATTCCATTCAATTCCATTCGTTTTGATTCCAATCCATTGCATTCCATTCCATTCCATTCCATTCGGGTTGATTCCATTCCATTCCATTCCATTCCATTCCATTTCATTCGGTTTTATTCCACTCCATTCCATTCCATTCCATTCCATTCCATTCCATTCCATTTCATTGCATTCCATTCCATTCGGTATGATTCCATTCCATTCCATTCCATTCGTTTTGATTCCATTCCATTCCATTCCATTCGGGTTGATTCCATTCCACTCCATTCCATTCCATTCGATTCCATTCTCGTTGATTCCATTGCAATCCATTCCATTCCATTCGGGTTATTTCAATTCCATTCCTTTCAATTCCAATCGGGTTGATTACATTTTATTCCATTCGGATTGATTCCATTCCATTCCATTCCATTCCATTCGGGTTGATTCCATTCCATTCCATTCCATTCCATTCCCTTCCATTCGGGTTGATTCCATTCCATTCAATTCCATTCGTTTTGATTCCATTCCATTACATTACATTACATTACATTACATTACATTGGGGTTGATTCCATTCCATTCCATTCCATTCCATTCCATTCCATTCCATTCCATTCCATTCCATTCCATTCCATTCCATTCCATACCATTCCATTCGGGTTGATTCCATTCCATTCCATTCTATTGCATTCGGGTTGATTCCATTCCATTCCATTCCATTCCTTTCCATTACATATGACTTGATTCCACTCCATTCCATTCCATTCCATTCCATTCCATTCCATTCCATTCCATTCCATTCCATTCCATTCGGGTTGATTCCATTCCATTCCATTCCATTCCATTCCATTCCATTCCATTCCATTTCATTCGGTTTTATTCCATTCCATTCCATTCCATTCCATTCCATTCCATTCCATTCCATTCCATTCCATTCCATTTCATTCCACTCGGTATGATTCTATTCCATTCCATTCCATTCGGCTTGATTCCATTCCATTCCATTCCATTCCATTCCATTCGTTTTGATTCCATTCCATTCCATTCCATTCCATTCCATTCCATTCGTTTTGATTCCATTCCATTCCATTCCATTCCATTCGGGTTGATTCCATTCCACTCCATTCCATTCCATTCGATTCCATTCTCGTTGATTCCTTTCCAATCCATTGCATTCCATTCGGGTTATTTCAATTCCATTCCTTTCAATTCCACTCGGGTTGATTACATTTTATTCCATTCGGGTTGATTCCATTCCATTCCATTCCATTCCATTCGGGTTGATTCCATTCCATGCCATTCCATTCCATTCCATTCCATTCCATTCCATTCCATTCGCAATGATTCCATTCCATTCCATTCCATTCCATTCCATTCCATTACATATGACTTGATTCCATTCCATTCCATTCCATTCCATTCCATTCCATTCCATTCCTTTCCATTCGGGTTGATTTCATTGCATTGAATTGCATTCCATTCCATTCAATTCGAGTTGATTCCATTCCATTCTTTCCATTTCATTCGGTTTTATTCCATTCCATTCCATTCAATTCCATTCCATTCCATTCCATTTCATTCCATTCCATTCCATTCGGTAGCATTCCATTCCATTCCATTCCATTAGGCTTGATTCCATTCCATTCCATTCCATTCCATTCCATTCCTTTTGGTTCCGTTCGATTCCGTTCCATTCCATTCGTTTTGATTCCATTCCATTCCATTCCATTCAATTCGGGTTGATTCCATTCCATTAAATTCCATTCCACTCCATTCCATTCCATTCGATTCCATTCTCGTTGATTCCATTCCAATCCATTCCATTCCATTCGGGTTATTTCTATTCCATTCCATTCAATTCCACTCGGGTTGATTTCATTATATTCCATTCAGGTTGATTCCATTCCATTCCATTCCATTCCATTCGGGTTGATTCCATTCCATTCCATTCCATTCCATTCCATTCCATTCGGAATGATTCCATTCCATTCCATTCCATTCCATTCCATTCCATTCCATTCCATTACATATGACTTTATTCCATTCCATTCCATTCCATTCCTTTCCTTTCCATTCGGGATGATTTCATTGCATTCAATTGCATTCCATTCCATTCCTTTCCATTCCATTCCATTCGGCTTGACTCCATTCCATTCCATTCCATTCCATTCCATTCGTTTTGATTCTGTTCCATTCCATTCCATTCCATTCCATTCGTTTTGATTCCATTCCATTACATTCCATTCCATCCGGTTGATTCCATTCCATTCCATTCCATTCGGAATGATTCCATTCCATTCCATTCCGTTCCATTCCTCTCGGGTTGACTCCATTCCATTCCATTCCGTTCCATTACATTCCATTCCATTCGGGTTGATTCCATTCCATTCAATTCCATTCCACTCCATTCCATTCCATTCGATTCCATTCTCGTTGATTCCATTCCAATCCATTCCATTCCATTCGGGTTATTTCAATTCCATTCCATTCAATTCCACTCGGGTTGATTACATTATATTCCATTCAGGTTGATTCCATTCCATTACATTCCATTCCATTCGGGTTGATTCCATTCCATTCCATTCCATTCCATTCCATTCCATTCCATTCTATTCGGAATGATTCCATTCCATTCCATTCCATTCCATTCCATTCCATTCCATTACTTATGACTTGATTCCATTCCATTCCATTCCATTCCTTTCCTTTCGGTATGATTCCATTCCATTCCATTCCATTCGGCTTGATTCCATTCCATACCATTCCATTCCATTCGTTTTGTTTCCGTTCCATTCCATTCCATACCATTCGTTTTGATTCCATTCCATTCCATTCCATTCCATTCGGGTTGATTCCATTCCACTCCATTCCATTCCATTCGATTCCATTCTCGTTGATTCCATTCCAATCCATTCCATTCCATTCGGATTATTTCAATTCCATTCCTTTCAATTCCACTCGGGTTGATTACATTTTATTCCATTCGGGTTGATTCCATTCCATTCCATTCCATTCCATTCGGGTTGATTCCATTCCATTCCATTCCATTCCATTCCATTCGCAATGATTCCATTCCATTCCATTCCATTCGGGTTGATTCCATTCCATTCCATTCCATTCCTTTCCATTCCCTCCCATTCGGGTTGATTGCATTCCATTCAATTCCATTCGTTTTGATTCCATTCCATTCCATTCCATTCCATTCCATTCCATTCCATTCCATTCAGGTTACATGCATTCCATTCCATTCCATTCCATTCCATTCGAGTTGATTCCATTCCATAACATTCCTTTCCATTCGGGTTGACTCCATTCCATTCCATTCCATTCCATTCCTTTCCATTCCATTGGGATTGATTCCATTCCATTCCATTCCATTCCATTCCGTTCCTTTCCATTCCATTCCATTCGGGTTGAATCCATTCCATTCCATTCCATACCATTTGGGTTGATACCATTCCAATCCATTCCATTCGGATTGATTCCATTCCATTCCATTCCATTCCATACCATGCCATTCCATTCTTGTTACATCCATTCCATTCCATTCCATTCCATTCCATTCCATTCCATTCCATTCCATTCCATTCCGGTTGATTCCATTCCACTCCATTCCTTTCCATTGGGATTGATTCCATTCCATTCCATTCCATTCCATTCCTTTCCATTCCATTCCATTCGGCTTGACTCCATTCCATTCCATTCCATTCCATTCCATTCCATTCGTTTTGATTCTGTTCCATTCCTTTCCATTCCATTCCATTCGGGTTGAATCCATTCCATTCCATTCCATACCATTTGGGTTGATACCATTCCATTCCATTCCATTCGGATTGATTCCATTCCATTCCATTCCATTCCATACCATGCCATTCCATTCGTGTTACATCCATTCCATTCCATTCCATTCCATTCCATTCCATTCCATTCCATTCCATTCCATTCCATTCCATTCCGGTTGATTCCATTCCATTCCATTCCTTTCCATTCGGGTTGACTCCATTCCATTCCATTCCATTCCTTTCCATTCCATTGGGATTGATACCATTCCATTCCATTCCATTCCATTCCTTTCCATTCCATTCCATTCGGCTTGACTCCATTCCATTCCATTCCATTCCATTCCATTCCATTCGTTTTAATTCTGTTCCATTCCATTCCATTCCATTCCATTCCATTCGTTTTGATTCCATTCCATTACATTCCATTCCATACGGCTTGATTCCATTCCATTCAATTCCATTCCACTCCATTCCATTCCATTCGATTCCATTCTCGTTGATTCCTTTCCAGTCCATTCCATTCCATTCGGGTTATTTCAATTCCATTCCATTCACTTCCACTCGGGTTGATTACATTATATTCCATTCGGGTTGATTCCATTCCATTCCATTCCATTCCATTCGGGTTGATTGCCTTCCACTCCATTCCTTTCCAATCCATTCGGAATGATTCCATTCCATTCCATTCCGATCCATTCCTCTCGGGTTGACTCCATTCCATTCCATTCCGTTCCATTACATTCCATTCCATTCGGGTTGATTCCATTCCATTCCATTCCGTTCGTGTTACATCCATTCCATTCCATTCCATTCCATTCCATTCCATTCCATTCCATTCCATTCGGGTTGATTCCATTCCATTCCTTTCCATTCCTTTCCATTAAATTCCATTCGTGTTTATTACATTCCATTCCATTCCATTTGGGTTGATTCCATTCCATTCCATTCCATTTCATTCCATGCCATTCCATTCCATTCTATTCCATTCGGGTTGATTCCAATCCATTCCACTCCATTACATATGACTTGATTCCATTCCATTCCATTCCATTCGGCTTTATTCCATTCCATTCCATTCCATTTCATTCGGGTTGATTCCATTCCATTCCATTCCTTTCCATTCGGGTTGACTCCATTCCAATCCATTCCATTCCAGTCATTTCCATTCCATTCGGATTGATTCCATTCCATTCCATTCCTTTCCTTTCCATTCCATTCGGGTTGATTCCATTCCATTCAATTCCATTCGTTTTGATTCCAATCCATTGCATTCCATTCCATTCCATTCCATTCGGGTTGATTCCATTCCATTCCATTCCTTTCCATTCCATTTCATTCGGTTTTATTCCACTCCATTCCATTCCATTCCATTCCATTCCATTCCATTCCATTCCATTTCATTGCATTCCATTCCATTCGGTATGATTCCATTCCATTCCATTCCATTCGTTTTGATTCCATTCCATTCCATTCCATTCGGGTTGATTCCATTCCACTCCATTCCATTCCATTCGATTCCATTCTCGTTGATTCCATTCCAATCCATTCCATTCCATTCGGGTTATTTCAATTCCATTCCTTTCAATTCCACTCGGGTTGATTACATTTTATTCCATTCGGATTGATTCCATTCCATTCCATTCCATTCCATTCGGGTTGATTCCATTCCATTCCATTCCATTCCATTCCATTCCATTCGCAATGATTCCATTCCCTTCCATTCCATTCGGGTTGATTCCATTCCATTCCATTCCATTCCATTCCCTTCCATTCGGGTTGATTCCATTCCATTCAATTCCATTCGTTTTGATTCCATTCCATTCCATTCCATTACATTACATTACATTACATTGGGGTTGATTCCATTCCATTCCATTCCATTCCATTCCATTCCATTCCATTCCATTCCATTCCATTCCATTCCATTCAATACCATTCCATTCGGGTTGATTCCATTCCATTCCATTCTATTGCATTCGGGTTGATTCCATTCCATTCCATTCCATTCCTTTCCATTACATATGACTTGATTCCACTCCATTCCATTCCATTCCATTCCATTCCATTCCATTCCATTCCATTCCATTCCATTCGGGTTGATTCCATTCCATTCCATTCCATTCCATTCCATTCCATTCCATTCCATTTCATTCGGTTTTATTCCATTCCATTCCATTCCATTCCATTCCATTCCATTCCATTCCATTCCATTTCATTCCACTCGGTATGATTCTATTCCATTCCATTCCATTCGGCTTGATTCCATTCCATTCCATTCCATTCCATTCCATTCGTTTTGATTCCATTCCATTCCATTCCATTCCATTCGTTTTGATTCCATTCCATTCCATTCCATTCCATTCGGGTTGATTCCATTCCACTCCATTCCATTCCATTCGATTCCATTCTCGTTGATTCCTTTCCAATCCATTCCATTCCATTCGGGTTATTTCAATTCCATTCCTTTCAATTCCACTCGGGTTGATTACATTTTATTCCATTCGGGTTGATTCCATTCCATTCCATTCCATTCCATTCGGGTTGATTCCATTCCATGCCATTCCATTCCATTCCATTCCATTCCATTCCATTCCATTCCATTCGCAATGATTCCATTCCATTCCATTCCATTCCATTCCATTCCATTACATATGACTTGATTCCATTCCATTCCATTCCATTCCATTCCATTCCATTCCATTCCATTCCATTCCATTCCTTTCCATTCGGGTTGATTTCATTGCATTGAATTGCATTCCATTCCATTCAATTCGAGTTGATTCCATTCCATTCTTTCCATTTCATTCGGTTTTATTCCATTCCATTCCATTCAATTCCATTCCATTCCATTCCATTTCATTCCATTCCATTCCATTCGGTAGCATTCCATTCCATTCCATTCCATTAGGCTTGATTCCATTCCATTCCATTCCATTCCATTCCATTCCTTTTGGTTCCGTTCGATTCCGTTCCATTCCATTCGTTTTGATTCCATTCCATTCCATTCCATTCAATTCGGGTTGATTCCATTCCATTAAATTCCATTCCACTCCATTCCATTCCATTCGATTCCATTCTCGTTGATTCCATTCCAATCCATTCCATTCCATTCGGGTTATTTCTATTCCATTCCATTCAATTCCACTCGGGTTGATTTCATTATATTCCATTCAGGTTGATTCCATTCCATTCCATTCCATTCCATTCGGGTTAATTCCATTCCATTCCATTCCATTCCATTCCATTCCATTCGGAATGATTCCATTCCATTCCATTCCATTCCATTCCATTCCATTCCATTCCATATGACTTTATTCCATTCCATTCCATTCCATTCCTTTCCTTTCCATTCGGGATGATTTCATTGCATTCAATTGCATTCCATTCCATTCCTTTCCATTCCATTCCATTCGGCTTGACTCCATTCCATTCCATTCCATTCCATTCCATTCGTTTTGATTCTGTTCCATTCCATTCCATTCCATTCCATTCGTTTTGATTCCATTCCATTACATTCCATTCCATCCGGTTGATTCCATTCCATTCAATTCCATTCCACTCTATTCCATTCCATTCGATTCCATTCTCGTTGATTCCTTTCCAATCCATTCCATTCCACTCGGGTTATTTCAATTCCATTCCATTCAATTCCACTCGGGTTGATTACATTATATTCCATTCGGGTTGATTCCATTCCATTCCATTCCATTCCACTCGGAATGATTCCATTCCATTCCATTCCATTCCATTCCATTCCATTACATATGACTTGATTCCATTCCATTCCTTTCCTTTCCATTCGGGATGATTTCATTGCATTCAATTGCATTCCATTCCATTCAATTCGGGTTGATTCCATTCCATTCCATTCCATTCCATTCGGTTTTATTCCATTCCCTTCCATTCCTTTCCATTCCATTTCATTCCATTCCATTCCTTTCGGGATGATTCCATTCCATTCCATTCCATTCCATTCAGCTTGATTCCTTTCCATTCCATTACATTCCACTCCATTCCATTCGTTCTAATTCCATTCCATTACATTTCATTCCAATCCATTCCATTCGTTTTGATTCCATTCCATTCCATTCCTTTCCATTCGTGTTGGTTCCATTCCATTCCAGTTCATTCCATTCCATTCCATTCCATTCGGCTTGATTCCATTCCCTTCCATTACTTTTCATTCCATTCCATTCGTTTTGATTCCATTCCATTCCATTCCATTCCATTCTTGTTGATTCCATTCAATTCAATTCCATTCCACTCCATTCCATTCCATTCGATTCCATTCTTGTTGATTCCACTCCATTCCATTCCATTCCATTCGGGTTATTTCCATTCCATTCGATTCAATTACACTCGGGTTCATTCCATTATATTCTATTCGGGTTGATTCCATTCCATTCCATTCCATTCCATTCGGGTTGATTCCATTCCATTCCATTCCATTCCATTCGGATTGATTCCATTCCATTCCATTCCATTCCATTCCACTACATTCCATTCGGGTTGATTCCATTCCATACCATTCCATTCCATTCGTGTTACATCCATTCCATTCCATTCCATTCCATTCGATTCCTTTCGGGCTGATTCCAAATCATTCCATTCCATTGCGTTCCATTCCATTCCACTCCATTCCCTTCTGGGTGATTCTATTCCATTCCATTCCATTCCATTCCATTACATATGACTTGATTCCATTCCATTCCATTCCATTCCATTCCATTCCATTCCATTCCATTCGGGTTGATTTCATTGCATTGAATTGCATTCCATTCCATTTAATTCGGGTTGATTCCATTCCATTATTTCCATTTCACTTGGTTTTATTCCATTCCATTCCATTCGATTCCATTCTCGTTGATTCCATTCCAATCCATTCCATTCCATTCGGGTTATTTCAATTCCATTCCATTCAATTCCACTCGGGTTGATTACATTATATTCCATTCAGGTTGATTCCATTCCATTCCATTCCATTCCATTCGGGTTGATTCCATTCCATTCCATTCCATTCCATTCCATTCCATTCCATTCCATTCCATTCCATTCCATTCCATTCCATTCGGAAGGATTCCATTCCATTCCATTCCATTCCATTCCATTCCATTCCATTCCATTCCATTACATTACATATGACTTGATTCCATTCCATTCCATTCCATTCCTTTCCTTTCCATTCGGGATGATTTCATTGCATTCAATTGCATTCCATTCCATTCCTTTCCATTCCATTCCATTCGGCTTGACTCCATTCCATTCCATTCCATTCCATTCCATTCGTTTTGATTCTGTTCCATTCCATTCCATTCCATTCCATTCGTTTTGATTCCATTCCATTACATTCCATTCCATACGGGTTGATTCCATTCCATTCAATTCCATTCCACTCCATTCCATTCCATTCGATTCCATTCTCGTTGATTCCTTTCCAATCCATTCCATTCCACTCGGGTTATTTCAATTCCATTCCATTCAATTCCACTCGGGTTGATTACATTATATTCCATTCGGGTTGATTCCATTCCATTCCATTCCATTCCATTCGGGTTGATTCCATTCCATTCCATTCCATTCCATTCCATTCGGAATGATTCCATTCCATTCCATTCCGTTCCATTCCTCTCTGGTTGACTCCATTCCATTCCATTCCGTTCCATTACATTCCATTCCATTCGGGTTGATTCCATTCCATTCCATTCCATTCGTGTTACATCCATTCCATTCCATTCCACTCCATTCCATTCGGGTTGATTCCATTCCATTCCTTTCCATTCCTTTCCATTAAATTCCATTCGTGTTTATTCCATTCCATTCCATTCCATTTGGGTTGATTCCATTCCATTCCATTCTATTTCATTCCATGCCATTCCATTCCATTCTATTCCATTCGGGTTGATTCCATTCCATTCCACTCCATTACATATGACTTGATTCCATTCAATTCCATTCCATTCCATTCGGCTTTATTCCATTCCATTCCATTCCATTTCATCTGGGTTGATTCCATTCCATTCCATTCCTTTCCATTCGGGTTGACTCCATTCCAATCCATTCCATTCCAGTCATTTCCATTCCATTCGGATTGATTCCATTCCATTCCATTCCATTCCTTTCCATTCCATTCCATTCGGGTTGATTCCCTTCCATTCCATTCCATTCCATTCCATTCCATTCCATTCCATTCCATACCATTCCATTCGGGTCGATTCCATTCCATTCCATTCTATTGCATTCGGGTTGATTCCATTCCATTCCATTCCATTCCTTTCCATTACATATGACTTGATTCCATTCCATTCCATTCCATTCCATTCCATTCCATTCCATTCCCTTCCATTCCGGTTGATTTCATTCCATTCCATTCCTTTCCATTGGGATTGATTCCATTCCATTCTATTCCATTCCATTCCTTTCCATTCCATTCCATTCGGCTTGACTCCATTCCATTCCATTCCATTCCATTCCATTCGTTTTGATTCTGTTCCATTCCATTCCATTCCATTCCATTCGTTTTGATTCCATTCCATTACATTCCATTCCATACTGGTTGATTCCATTCCATTCAATTCCATTCCACTCCATTCCATTCCATTCGATTCCATTCTCGTTGATTCCTTTCCAATCCATTCCATTCCATTCGGGTTATTTCAATTCCATTCCATTCAATTCTACTCGGGTTGATTACATTATATTCCAATCGGGTTGATTCCATTCCATTCCATTCCATTCCATTCGGGTTGATTCCATTCCATTCCATTCCATTCCAATCCATTCGGAATGATTCCATTCCATTCCATTCCATTCCATTCCTCTCGGGTTGACTCCATTCCATTCCATTCCGTTCCATTACATTCCATTCCATTCGGGTTGATTCCATTCCATTCCATTCCATTCCATTCCGTTCGTGTTACATCCATTCCATTCCATTCCGTTCCATTCCATTCCATTCCATTCCATTCGGGTTGATTCCATTCCATTCCTTTCCATTCCTTTCCATTAAATTCCATTCGTGTTTATTCCATTCCATTCCAATCCATTTGGGTTGATTCCATTCCATTCCATTCCATTTCATTCCATGCCATTCCATTCCATTCTATTCCATTCGGGTTGATTCCATTCCATTCCACTCTATTACATATGACTTGATTCCATTCCATTCCATTCCATTCCATTCGGCTTTATTCCATTCCATTCCATTCCATTTCAATCGGGTTGATTCCATTCCATTCCATTCCTTTCCATTCGGGTTGACTCCATTCCAATCCATTCCATTCCAGTCATTTCCATTCCATTCGGATTGATTCCATTCCATTCCATTCTTTTCCTTTCCATTCCATTCCATTCGGGTTGATTCCATTCCATTCAATTCCATTCGTTTTGATTCCAATCCATTCCATTCCATTCCATTCCATTCGGGTTGATTCCATTCCATTCCATTCCATTCCATTCCATTCCATTCCATTCCATTCCATTCCATACCTTTCCATTCGGGTTGATTCCATTCCATTCCATTCTATTGCATTTGGGTTGATTCCATTCCATTCCATTCCATTCCTTTCCATTACATATGACTTGATTCCATTCCATTCCATTCCATTCCATTCCATTCCATTCCATTGGGGTTGATTCCATTCCATTCCATTCCATTCCATTCCATTTCATTCGGTTTTATTCCATTCCATTCCATTCCATTCCATTCCATTCCATACCATTCCATTCGGTATGATTCCATTCCATTCCATTCCATTCGGCTTGATTCCATTCCATACCATTCCATTACATTCGTTTTGTTTCCATTCCATTCCATTCCATTCCATTCGTTTTGATTCCATTCCATTCCATTCCATTCCATTCGGGTTGATTCCATTCCACTCCATTCCATTCCATTCGATTCCATTCTCGTTGATTGCATTCCAATCCATTCCATTCCATTCGGGTTATTTCAATTCCATTCCTTTCAATTCCACTCGTGTTGATTACATTTTATTCCATTCGGGTTGATTCCATTCCATTCCATTCCATTCCATTCGGGTTGATTCCATTCCATTCCACTCCATTCCATTCCATTCCATTCCATTCCATTCCATTCGCAATGATTCCATTCCATTCCATTCCATTAGGGTTGATTCCATTCCATTCCATTCCATTCCTTTCCATTCCCTCCATTCGGGTTGATTCCATTCCATTCAATTCCATTAGTTTTGATTCCATTCCATTCCATTCCATTCCATTACATTCCATTCCATTCGGGTTCATTCCATTCCATTCCATTCTATTGCATTCGGGTTGATTCCATTCCATTCCATTCCTTTCCTTTCCATTACATATGACTTGATTCCATTCCATTCCATTCCATTCCATTCCATTCCATTCCATTCCATTCCATTCCATTCCATTCGGGTTGATTCCATTCCATTCCATTCCATTCCATTCCATTCCATTTCATTCGGTTTTATTCCATTCCATTCCATTCCATTCCATTCCATTCCATTCGGTATGATTCCATTCCATTCCATTCCATTCGGCTTGATTCCATTCCATTCCATTCCATTCCATTCCATTCCATTCCATTCGTTTTGATTCCATTCCATTCCATTCCATTCCATTCCATTCGTTTTGATTCCATTCCATTCCATTCCATTCCATTCGGGTTGATTCCATTCCACTCCATTCCATTCCATTCGATTCCATTCTCGTTGTTTCCTTTCCAATCCATTCCATTCCATTCGGGTTATTTCAATTCCATTCCTCTCAATTCCACTCGGGTTGATTACATTTTATTCCATTCGGGTTGATTCCATTCCATTCCATTCGGGTTGATTCCATTCCATTCCATTCCATTCCATTCCATTCCATTCCATTCCATTCGCAATGATTCCATTCCATTCCATTCCATTCCATTCCATTACATATGACTTGATTCCATTCCATTCCATTCCATTCCATTCCATTCCATTCCATTCCATTCCATTCCATTCCTTTCCATTCGGGTTGATTTCATTGCATTGAATTGCATTCCATTCCATTCAATTCGAGTTGATTCCATTCCATTCTTTCCATTTCATTCGGTTTTATTCCATTCCATTCCATTCAATTCCATTCCATTCCATTCCATTTGATTCCATTCCATTCCATTCGGTATGATTCCATTCCATTCCATTCCATTAGGCTTGATTCCATTCCATTCCATTCCATTCCATTCCATTCGTTTTGATTCCGTTCGATTCCGTTCCATTCCATTCGTTTTGTTTCCATTACATTCCATTCCATTCAATTCGGGTTGAATCCATTCCATTCAATTCCATTCCACTCCATTCCATTCCATTCGATTCCATTCTCGTTGATTCCATTCCAATCCATTCCATTCCATTCGGGTTATTTCAATTCCATTCCATTCAATTCCACTCGGGTTGACTTCATTATATTCCATTCAGGTTGATTCCATTCCATTCCATTCCATTCCATTCGGGTTGACTCCATTCCATTCCATTCCATTCCATTCCATTCCATTCCATTCCATTCCATTCCATTCGGAATGATTCCATTCCATTCCATTCCATTCCATTCCATTCCATTACATCTGACTTGATTCAATTCCATTCCATTCCATTCCTTTCCTTTCCATTCGGGATGATTTCATTGCATTCAATTGCATTCCATTCCATTCCTTTCCATTCCATTCCATTCGGCTTCACTCCATTCCATTCCATTCCATTCCATTCCATTCCATTCGTTTTGATTCTGTTCCATTCCATTCCATTCCATTCCATTCCATTCCATTCGTTTTGATTCCATTCCATTACATTCCATTCCATACTGGTTGATTCCATTCCATTCAATTCCATTCCACTACATTCCATTCCATTCGATTCCATTCTCGTTGATTCCTTTCCAATCCATTCCATTCCACTCGGGTTATTTCAATTCCATTCCATTCAATTGCACTCGGGTTGATTACATTATATTCCATTCGGGTTGATTCCATTCCATTCCATTCCATTCCATTCGGGTTGATTCCATTCCATTCCATTCCATTCCATTCCATACGGAATGATTCCATTCCATTCCATTCCGTTCCATTCCTCTCGGGTTGACTCCATTCCATTCCATTCCATTCCATTCCATTCCATTCCATTGCATACCATTCCATTCGGTATGATTCCATTCCATTCCATTCCATTCGGCTTGATTCCATTCCATACCATTCCATTCCATTCGTTTTGTTTCCATTCCATTCCATTCCATTCCATTCGTTTTGATTCCATTCCATTCCATTCCATTCCATTCGGGTTGATTCCATTCCACTCCATTCCATTCCATTCGATTCCATTCTCGTTGATTGCATTCCAATCCATTCCATTCCATTCGGGTTATTTCAATTCCATTCCTTTCAATTCCACTCGGGTTGATTACATTTTATTCCATTCGGGTTGATTCCATTCCATTCCATTCCATTCCATTCGGGTTGATTCCATTCCATTCCACTCCATTCCATTCCATTCCATTCCATTCCATTCCATTCCATTCCATTCGCAATGATTCCATTCCATTCCATTCCATTAGGGTTGATTCCATTCCATTCCATTCCATTCCTTTCCATTCCCTTCCATTCTGGTTGATTCCATTCCATTCAATTCCATTAGTTTTGATTTCATTCCATTCCATTCCATTCCATTACATTCCATTCCATTGGGGTGGATTGCATTCCATTCCATTCCATTCCATTCCATTCCATACCATTCCATTCGGGTTCATTCCATTCCATTCCATTCTATTGCATTCGGGTTGATTCCATTCCATTCCATTCCTTTCCTTTCCATTACATATGACTTGATTCCATTCCATTCCATTCCATTCCATTCCATTCCATTCCATTCCATTCGGGTTGATTCCATTCCATTCCATTCCATTCCATTCCATTCCATTTCATTCGGTTTTATTCCATTCCATTCCATTCCATTCCATTGCATTCCATTCCATTCCATTCCATTCGGTATGATTCCATTCCATTCCATTCCATTCGGCTTGATTCCATTCCATTCCATTCCATTCCATTCCATTCGTTTTGATTCCATTCCATTCCATTCCATTCCATTCCATTCGTTTTGATTCCATTCCATTCCATTCCATTCCATTCGGGTTGATTCCATTCCACTCCATTCCATTCCATTCGATTCCATTCTCGTTGTTTCCTTTCCAATCCATTCCATTCCGTTCGGGTTATTTCAATTCCATTCCTCTCAATTCCACTCGGGTTGATTACATTTTATTCCATTCGGGTTGATTCCATTCCATTCCATTCGGGTTGATTCCATTCCATTCCATTCCATTCCATTCCATTCCATTCCATTCGCAATGATTCCATTCCATTCCATTCCATTCCATTCCATTACATATGACTTGATTCCATTCCATTCCATTCCATTCCATTCCATTCCATTCCATTCCATTCCTTTCCATTCGGGTTGATTTCATTGCATTGAATTGCATTCCATTCCATTCAATTCGAGTTGATTCCATTCCATTCTTTCCATTTCATTCGGTTTTATTCCATTCCATTCCATTCAATTCCATTCCATTCCATTCCATTTGATTCCATTCCATTCCATTCGGTATGATTCCATTCCATTCCATTCCATTAGGCTTGATTCCATTCCATTCCATTCCATTCCATTCGTTTTGATTCCGTTCGATTCCGTTCCATTCCATTCGTTTTGTTTCCATTACATTCCATTCCATTCAATTCGGGTTGATTCCATTCCATTCAATTCCATTCCACTCCATTCCATTCCATTCGATTCCATTCTCGTTGATTCCATTCCAATCCATTCCATTCCATTCGGGTTATTTCAATTCCATTCCATTCAATTCCACTCGGGTTGACTTCATTATATTCCATTCAGGTTGATTCCATTCCATTCCATTCCATTCCATTCGGGTTGACTCCATTCCATTCCATTCCATTCGGAATGATTCCATTCCATTCCATTCCATTCCATTTCATTCCATTACATCTGACTTGATTCCATTCCATTCCATTCCATTCCTTTCCTTTCCATTCGGGATGATTTCATTGCATTCAATTGCATTCCATTCCATTCCTTTCCATTCCATTCCATTCGGCTTGACTCCATTCCATTCCATTCCATTCCATTCCATTCCATTCGTTTTGATTCTGTTCCATTCCATTCCATTCCATTCCATTCCATTCGTTTTGATTCCATTCCATTACATTCCATTCCATACGGGTTGATTCCATTCCATTCAATTCCATTCCACTACATTCCATTCCATTCGATTCCATTCTCGTTGATTCCTTTCCAATCCATTCCATTCCACTCGGGTTATTTCAATTCCATTCCATTCAATTCCACTCGGGTTGATTACATTATATTCCATTCGGGTTGATTCCATTCCATTCCATTCCATTCCATTCGGGTTGATTCCATTCCATTCCATTCCATACGGAATGATTCCATTCCATTCCATTCCGTTCCATTCCTCTCGGGTTGACTCCATTCCATTCCATTCCGTTCCATTACATTCCATTCCATTCGGGTTGATTCCATTCCATTCCATTCCATTCCATTCGTGTTACATCCATTCCACTCCATTCCATTCCATTCCATTCGGGTTGATTCCATTCCACTCCTTTCCATTCCTTTCCATTAAATTCCATTCGTTTTTATTCCTTTCCATTCCATTCCATTTGGGTTGATTCCATTCCATTCCATTCCATTTCATTCCATGCCATTCCATTCCATTCTATTCCATTCGGGTTGATTCCATTCCATTCCACTCCATTACATATGACTTGTTTCCATTCCATTCCATTCCATTCCATTCGGCTTTATTCCATTCCATTCCATTCCATTTCATTCGGGTTGATTCCATTCCATTCCATTCCTTTAAATTCGGGTTGACTCCATTCCAATCCATTCCATTCCAGTCATTTCCATTCCATTCGGATTGATTCCATTCCATTCCATTCCATTCCTTTCCATTCCATTCCATTCGGGTTGATTCCATTCCATTCAATTCCATTCGTTTTGATTCCATTCAATTCCATTCCATTCCATTCCATTCCATTCCATTCCATTCGGGTTGATTCCCTTCCATTCCATTCCATTCCATTCCATTCGGGTTGATTCCCTTCCATTCCATTCCATTCCATTCCATTCCATTCCATTCCATTCCATTCCATTCCATACCATTCCATTCCATTCCATTCGGGATGATTCCGTTCCATTCCATTCCATTATGCTTGATTCCATTCCGTTCCATTCCATTCCATTGCATTCCTTTCGAGTTATTTCCATTCCATTCCATTCAATTCCACTCGAGTTGATTCTATTATATTACATTCGGGTTGATTCCATTCCATTCCATCCCATTCCATTGGGGTAGACTGATTGCATTCCATTCCATTCCATTCCATTCAGTTCCATTCCATTCCATTCGGATTGATTCCATTCCATTCCATTCCATTCCATTCCATTCCATTCCATTCCATTCAGGTTACATCCATTCCATTCCATTCCATTCCGTTCCATTCGGGTTGTTTCCATTCCATTCCATTCCTTTAGATTCGGGTTGACTCCATTCCATTCCAGTCCATTCCATTCCTTTCCATTCCATTGGGATTGATTCCATTCCATTCCATTCCAGTCCATTCCTTTCCATTCCATTCCATTCGGGTTGTATCCATTCCATTCCATTCCATACCATTTGGGTTGATACCATTCCATTCCATTCAATTCCATTCCATTCCATTCGTATTGATTCCATTCCATTCCATTCCATACCATGCCATTCCATTCGTGTTACATCCATTCCATTCCATTCCATTCCATTCCATTCCATTCCATTCCACTCCGGTTGATTCCATTCCATTCCATTCCTTTCCATTCGGGTTGACTCCATTCCATTCCATTCCATTCGTTTCCATTCCATTGGGATTGATTCCATTCCATTCCATTCCATTCCATTCCATTCCATTCCATTCCTTTCCATTCCATTCCATTCGGCTTGACTCCATTCCATTCCATTCCATTCCATTCGTTTTGGTTCTGTTCCATTCCATTCCATTCCATTCCATTCGTTTTGATTCCATTCCATTACATTCCATTCCATACGGGTTGATTCCATTCCATTCAATTCCATTCCACTCCATTCCATTCCATTCGATTCCATTCTCGTTGATTCCTTTCCAATCCATTCCATTCCATTCGGGTTATTTCAATTCCATTCCATTCAATTCCACTCGGGTTGATTACATTATATTCCATTCTGGTTGATTCCATTCCATTCCATTCCATTCCATTCGGGTTGATTACATTCCATTCCATTCCATTCCATTCCATTCCATTCCATTCGGAATGATTCCATTCCATTCCATTCCGTTCCATTCCTCTCGGGTTGACTCCATTCCATTCCATTCCGTTCCATTACATTCCATTCCATTCGGGTTGATTCCATTCCATTCCATTCCATTCCATTCCGTTCGTTTTACATCCATTCCATTCCATTCCATTCCATTCCATTCTATTCCATTCCATTCGGGTTGATTCCATTCCATTCCTTTCCATTGCTTTCCATTAAATTCCATTCGGGTTTATTCCATTCCATTCCATTCCATTTTGGTTGATTCCATTCCATTCCATTCCATTTCATTCCATGCCATTCCATTCCATTCTATTCCATTCGGGTTGATTCCATTCCATTCCACTCCATTACATATGACTTGATTCCATTCCATTCCATTCCATTCCATTCGGCTTTATTCCATTCCATTCCATTCCATTTCATTCGGGTTGATTCCATTCCATTCCATTCCTTTCCATTCGGGTTGACTCCATTCCATTCCATTCCATTCCATTCCATTCCATTCCATTCCTTTCCATTCCATTCCATTCGGGTTGGTTCCATTCCATTCAATTCCATTCGTTTTGATTCCATTCCATTCCATTCCATTCCATTCCATTCCATTCCATTCGGGTTGATTCCATTCCATTCCATTCCATTCCATTCCATACCATTCCATTCGGGTTGATTCCATTCCATTCCATTCTATTGCATTCGGGTTGATTCCATTCCATTCCATTCCCTTCCTTTCCATTACATATGACTTGATTCCATTCCATTCCATTCCATTCCATTCCATTCCATTCCATTCCATTCCATTCAATACCATTCCATTCGGGTTGATTCCATTCCATTCCATTCTATTGCATTCGGGTTGATTCCATTCCATTCCATTCCATTCCTTTCCATTACATATGACTTGATTCCACTCCATTCCATTCCATTCCATTCCATTCCATTCCATTCCATTCCATTCCATTCCATTCCATTCGGGTTGATTCCATTCCATTCCATTCCATTCCATTCCATTCGTTTTGATTCCATTCCATTCCATTCCATTCCATTCCATTCGTTTTGATTCCATTCCATTCCATTCCATTCCATTCGGGTTGATTCCATTCCACTCCATTCCATTCCATTCGATTCCATTCTCGTTGATTCCTTTCCAATCCATTCCATTCCATTCGGGTTATTTCAATTCCATTCCTTTCAATTCCACTCGGGTTGATTACATTTTATTCCATTCGGGTTGATTCCATTCCATTCCATTCCATTCCATTCGGGTTGATTCCATTCCATGCCATTCCATTCCATTCCATTCCATTCCATTCCATTCCATTCGCAATGATTCCATTCCATTCCATTCCATTCCATTCCATTCCATTACATATGACTTGATTCCATTCCATTCCATTCCATTCCATTCCATTCCATTCCATTCCTTTCCATTCGGGTTGATTTCATTGCATTGAATTGCATTCCATTCCATTCAATTCGAGTTGATTCCATTCCATTCTTTCCATTTCATTCGGTTTTATTCCATTCCATTCCATTCAATTCCATTCCATTCCATTCCATTTCATTCCATTCCATTCCATTCGGTAGCATTCCATTCCATTCCATTCCATTAGGCTTGATTCCATTCCATTCCATTCCATTCCATTCCATTCCTTTTGGTTCCGTTCGATTCCGTTCCATTCCATTCGTTTTGATTCCATTCCATTCCATTCCATTCAATTCGGGTTGATTCCATTCCATTAAATTCCATTCCACTCCATTCCATTCCATTCGATTCCATTCTCGTTGATTCCATTCCAATCCATTCCATTCCATTCGGGTTATTTCTATTCCATTCCATTCAATTCCACTCGGGTTGATTTCATTATATTCCATTCAGGTTGATTCCATTCCATTCCATTCCATTCCATTCGGGTTGATTCCATTCCATTCCATTCCATTCCATTCCATTCCATTCGGAATGATTCCATTCCATTCCATTCCATTCCATTCCATTCCATTCCATTACATATGACTTTATTCCATTCCATTCCATTCCATTCCTTTCCTTTCCATTCGGGATGATTTCATTGCATTCAATTGCATTCCATTCCATTCCTTTCCATTCCATTCCATTCGGCTTGACTCCATTCCATTCCATTCCATTCCATTCCATTCGTTTTGATTCTGTTCCATTCCATTCCATTCCATTCCATTCGTTTTGATTCCATTCCATTACATTCCATTCCATCCGGTTGATTCCATTCCATTCCATTCCATTCGGAATGATTCCATTCCATTCCATTCCGTTCCATTCCTCTCGGGTTGACTCCATTCCATTCCATTCCGTTCCATTACATTCCATTCCATTCGGGTTGATTCCATTCCATTCAATTCCATTCCACTCCATTCCATTCCATTCGATTCCATTCTCGTTGATTCCATTCCAATCCATTCCATTCCATTCGGGTTATTTCAATTCCATTCCATTCAATTCCACTCGGGTTGATTACATTATATTCCATTCAGGTTGATTCCATTCCATTACATTCCATTCCATTCGGGTTGATTCCATTCCATTCCATTCCATTCCATTCCATTCCATTCCATTCCATTCGGAATGATTCCATTCCATTCCATTCCATTCCATTCCATTCCATTCCATTACTTATGACTTGATTCCATTCCATTCCATTCCATTCCTTTCCTTTCGGTATGATTCCATTCCATTCCATTCCATTCGGCTTGATTCCATTCCATACCATTCCATTCCATTCGTTTTGTTTCCGTTCCATTCCATTCCATACCATTCGTTTTGATTCCATTCCATTCCATTCCATTCCATTCGGGTTGATTCCATTCCACTCCATTCCATTCCATTCGATTCCATTCTCGTTGATTCCATTCCAATCCATTCCATTCCATTCGGATTATTTCAATTCCATTCCTTTCAATTCCACTCGGGTTGATTACATTTTATTCCATTCGGGTTGATTCCATTCCATTCCATTCCATTCCATTCGGGTTGATTCCATTCCATTCCATTCCATTCCATTCCATTCGCAATGATTCCATTCCATTCCATTCCATTCGGGTTGATTCCATTCCATTCCATTCCATTCCTTTCCATTCCCTCCCATTCGGGTTGATTGCATTCCATTCAATTCCATTCGTTTTGATTCCATTCCATTCCATTCCATTCCATTCCATTCCATTCCATTCCATTCCATTCAGGTTACATGCATTCCATTCCATTCCATTCCATTCCATTCGAGTTGATTCCATTCCATAACATTCCTTTCCATTCGGGTTGACTCCATTCCATTCCATTCCTTTCCATTCCATTGGGATTGATTCCATTCCATTCCATTCCATTCCATTCCGTTCCTTTCCATTCCATTCCATTCGGGTTGAATCCATTCCATTCCATTCCATACCATTTGGGTTGATACCATTCCAATCCATTCCATTCGGATTGATTCCATTCCATTCCATTCCATTCCATACCATGCCATTCCATTCTTGTTACATCCATTCCATTCCATTCCATTCCATTCCATTCCATTCCATTCCATTCCATTCCATTCCGGTTGATTCCATTCCACTCCATTCCTTTCCATTGGGATTGATTCCATTCCATTCCATTCCATTCCATTCCTTTCCATTCCATTCCATTCGGCTTGACTCCATTCCATTCCATTCCATTCCATTCCATTCCATTCGTTTTGATTCTGTTCCATTCCTTTCCATTCCATTCCATTCGGGTTGAATCCATTCCATTCCATTCCATACCATTTGGGTTGATACCATTCCATTCCATTCCATTCGGATTGATTCCATTCCATTCCATTCCATTCCATACCATGCCATTCCATTCGTGTTACATCCATTCCATTCCATTCCATTCCATTCCATTCCATTCCATTCCATTCCATTCCATTCCATTCCATTCCGGTTGATTCCATTCCATTCCATTCCTTTCCATTCGGGTTGACTCCATTCCATTCCATTCCATTCCTTTCCATTCCATTGGGATTGATACCATTCCATTCCATTCCATTCCATTCCTTTCCATTCCATTCCATTCGGCTTGACTCCATTCCATTCCATTCCATTCCATTCCATTCCATTCGTTTTAATTCTGTTCCATTCCATTCCATTCCATTCCATTCCATTCGTTTTGATTCCATTCCATTACATTCCATTCCATACGGCTTGATTCCATTCCATTCAATTCCATTCCACTCCATTCCATTCCATTCGATTCCATTCTCGTTGATTCCTTTCCAGTCCATTCCATTCCATTCGGGTTATTTCAATTCCATTCCATTCACTTCCACTCGGGTTGATTACATTATATTCCATTCGGGTTGATTCCATTCCATTCCATTCCATTCCATTCGGGTTGATTGCCTTCCACTCCATTCCTTTCCAATCCATTCGGAATGATTCCATTCCATTCCATTCCGATCCATTCCTCTCGGGTTGACTCCATTCCATTCCATTCCGTTCCATTACATTCCATTCCATTCGGGTTGATTCCATTCCATTCCATTCCGTTCGTGTTACATCCATTCCATTCCATTCCATTCCATTCCATTCCATTCCATTCCATTCCATTCGGGTTGATTCCATTCCATTCCTTTCCATTCCTTTCCATTAAATTCCATTCGTGTTTATTACATTCCATTCCATTCCATTTGGGTTGATTCCATTCCATTCCATTCCATTTCATTCCATGCCATTCCATTCCATTCTATTCCATTCGGGTTGATTCCAATCCATTCCACTCCATTACATATGACTTGATTCCATTCCATTCCATTCCATTCGGCTTTATTCCATTCCATTCCATTCCATTTCATTCGGGTTGATTCCATTCCATTCCATTCCTTTCCATTCGGGTTGACTCCATTCCAATCCATTCCATTCCAGTCATTTCCATTCCATTCGGATTGATTCCATTCCATTCCATTCCTTTCCTTTCCATTCCATTCGGGTTGATTCCATTCCATTCAATTCCATTCGTTTTGATTCCAATCCATTGCATTCCATTCCATTCCATTCCATTCGGGTTGATTCCATTCCATTCCATTCCTTTCCATTCCATTTCATTCGGTTTTATTCCACTCCATTCCATTCCATTCCATTCCATTCCATTCCATTCCATTCCATTTCATTGCATTCCATTCCATTCGGTATGATTCCATTCCATTCCATTCCATTCGTTTTGATTCCATTCCATTCCATTCCATTCGGGTTGATTCCATTCCACTCCATTCCATTCCATTCGATTCCATTCTCGTTGATTCCATTCCAATCCATTCCATTCCATTCGGGTTATTTCAATTCCATTCCTTTCAATTCCACTCGGGTTGATTACATTTTATTCCATTCGGATTGATTCCATTCCATTCCATTCCATTCCATTCGGGTTGATTCCATTCCATTCCATTCCATTCCATTCCATTCCATTCGCAATGATTCCATTCCCTTCCATTCCATTCGGGTTGATTCCATTCCATTCCATTCCATTCCATTCCCTTCCATTCGGGTTGATTCCATTCCATTCAATTCCATTCGTTTTGATTCCATTCCATTCCATTCCATTACATTACATTACATTCCATTGGGGTTGATTCCATTCCATTCCATTCCATTCCATTCCATTCCATTCCATTCCATTCCATTCCATTCCATTCCATTCAATACCATTCCATTCGGGTTGATTCCATTCCATTCCATTCTATTGCATTCGGGTTGATTCCATTCCATTCCATTCCATTCCTTTCCATTACATATGACTTGATTCCACTCCATTCCATTCCATTCCATTCCATTCCATTCCATTCCATTCCATTCCATTCCATTCGGGTTGATTCCATTCCATTCCATTCCATTCCATTCCATTCCATTTCATTCGGTTTTATTCCATTCCATTCCATTCCATTCCATTCCATTCCATTCCATTCCATTCCATTCCATTTCATTCCACTCGGTATGATTCTATTCCATTCCATTCCATTCGGCTTGATTCCATTCCATTCCATTCCATTCCATTCCATTCGTTTTGATTCCATTCCATTCCATTCCATTCCATTCGTTTTGATTCCATTCCATTCCATTCCATTCCATTCGGGTTGATTCCATTCCACTCCATTCCATTCCATTCGATTCCATTCTCGTTGATTCCTTTCCAATCCATTCCATTCCATTCGGGTTATTTCAATTCCATTCCTTTCAATTCCACTCGGGTTGATTACATTTTATTCCATTCGGGTTGATTCCATTCCATTCCATTCCATTCCATTCGGGTTGATTCCATTCCATGCCATTCCATTCCATTCCATTCCATTCCATTCCATTCCATTCCATTCGCAATGATTCCATTCCATTCCATTCCATTCCATTCCATTCCATTACATATGACTTGATTCCATTCCATTCCATTCCATTCCATTCCATTCCATTCCATTCCATTCCATTCCATTCCATTCCTTTCCATTCGGGTTGATTTCATTGCATTGAATTGCATTCCATTCCATTCAATTCGAGTTGATTCCATTCCATTCTTTCCATTTCATTCGGTTTTATTCCATTCCATTCCATTCAATTCCATTCCATTCCATTCCATTTCATTCCATTCCATTCCATTCGGTAGCATTCCATTCCATTCCATTCCATTAGGCTTGATTCCATTCCATTCCATTCCATTCCATTCCATTCCTTTTGGTTCCGTTCGATTCCGTTCCATTCCATTCGTTTTGATTCCATTCCATTCCATTCCATTCAATTCGGGTTGATTCCATTCCATTAAATTCCATTCCACTCCATTCCATTCCATTCGATTCCATTCTCGTTGATTCCATTCCAATCCATTCCATTCCATTCGGGTTATTTCTATTCCATTCCATTCAATTCCACTCGGGTTGATTTCATTATATTCCATTCAGGTTGATTCCATTCCATTCCATTCCATTCCATTCGGGTTAATTCCATTCCATTCCATTCCATTCCATTCCATTCCATTCGGAATGATTCCATTCCATTCCATTCCATTCCATTCCATTCCATTCCATTACATATGACTTTATTCCATTCCATTCCATTCCATTCCTTTCCTTTCCATTCGGGATGATTTCATTGCATTCAATTGCATTCCATTCCATTCCTTTCCATTCCATTCCATTCGGCTTGACTCCATTCCATTCCATTCCATTCCATTCCATTCGTTTTGATTCTGTTCCATTCCATTCCATTCCATTCCATTCGTTTTGATTCCATTCCATTACATTCCATTCCATCCGGTTGATTCCATTCCATTCAATTCCATTCCACTCTATTCCATTCCATTCGATTCCATTCTCGTTGATTCCTTTCCAATCCATTCCATTCCACTCGGGTTATTTCAATTCCATTCCATTCAATTCCACTCGGGTTGATTACATTATATTCCATTCGGGTTGATTCCATTCCATTCCATTCCATTCCACTCGGAATGATTCCATTCCATTCCATTCCATTCCATTCCATTCCATTACATATGACTTGATTCCATTCCATTCCTTTCCTTTCCATTCGGGATGATTTCATTGCATTCAATTGCATTCCATTCCATTCAATTCGGGTTGATTCCATTCCATTCCATTCCATTCCATTCGGTTTTATTCCATTCCCTTCCATTCCTTTCCATTCCATTTCATTCCATTCCATTCCTTTCGGGATGATTCCATTCCATTCCATTCCATTCCATTCAGCTTGATTCCTTTCCATTCCATTACATTCCACTCCATTCCATTCGTTCTAATTCCATTCCATTACATTTCATTCCAATCCATTCCATTCGTTTTGATTCCATTCCATTCCATTCCTTTCCATTCGTGTTGGTTCCATTCCATTCCAGTTCATTCCATTCCATTCCATTCCATTCGGCTTGATTCCATTCCCTTCCATTACTTTTCATTCCATTCCATTCGTTTTGATTCCATTCCATTCCATTCCATTCCATTCTTGTTGATTCCATTCAATTCAATTCCATTCCACTCCATTCCATTCCATTCGATTCCATTCTTGTTGATTCCACTCCATTCCATTCCATTCCATTCGGGTTATTTCCATTCCATTCGATTCAATTACACTCGGGTTCATTCCATTATATTCTATTCGGGTTGATTCCATTCCATTCCATTCCATTCCATTCGGGTTGATTCCATTCCATTCCATTCCATTCCATTCGGATTGATTCCATTCCATTCCATTCCATTCCATTCCACTACATTCCATTCGGGTTGATTCCATTCCATACCATTCCATTCCATTCGTGTTACATCCATTCCATTCCATTCCATTCCATTCGATTCCTTTCGGGCTGATTCCAAATCATTCCATTCCATTGCGTTCCATTCCATTCCACTCCATTCCCTTCTGGGTGATTCTATTCCATTCCATTCCATTCCATTCCATTACATATGACTTGATTCCATTCCATTCCATTCCATTCCATTCCATTCCATTCCATTCCATTCGGGTTGATTTCATTGCATTGAATTGCATTCCATTCCATTTAATTCGGGTTGATTCCATTCCATTATTTCCATTTCACTTGGTTTTATTCCATTCCATTCCATTCCATTCCATTCTCGTTGATTCCATTCCAATCCATTCCATTCCATTCGGGTTATTTCAATTCCATTCCATTCAATTCCACTCGGGTTGATTACATTATATTCCATTCAGGTTGATTCCATTCCATTCCATTCCATTCCATTCGGGTTGATTCCATTCCATTCCATTCCATTCCATTCCATTCCATTCCATTCCATTCCATTCCATTCCATTCCATTCGGAAGGATTCCATTCCATTCCATTCCATTCCATTCCATTCCATTCCATTCCATTCCATTACATTACATATGACTTGATTCCATTCCATTCCATTCCATTCCTTTCCTTTCCATTCGGGATGATTTCATTGCATTCAATTGCATTCCATTCCATTCCTTTCCATTCCATTCCATTCGGCTTGACTCCATTCCATTCCATTCCATTCCATTCCATTCGTTTTGATTCTGTTCCATTCCATTCCATTCCATTCCATTCGTTTTGATTCCATTCCATTACATTCCATTCCATACGGGTTGATTCCATTCCATTCAATTCCATTCCACTCCATTCCATTCCATTCGATTCCATTCTCGTTGATTCCTTTCCAATCCATTCCATTCCACTCGGGTTATTTCAATTCCATTCCATTCAATTCCACTCGGGTTGATTACATTATATTCCATTCGGGTTGATTCCATTCCATTCCATTCCATTCCATTCGGGTTGATTCCATTCCATTCCATTCCATTCCATTCCATTCGGAATGATTCCATTCCATTCCATTCCGTTCCATTCCTCTCTGGTTGACTCCATTCCATTCCATTCCGTTCCATTACATTCCATTCCATTCGGGTTGATTCCATTCCATTCCATTCCATTCGTGTTACATCCATTCCATTCCATTCCACTCCATTCCATTCGGGTTGATTCCATTCCATTCCTTTCCATTCCTTTCCATTAAATTCCATTCGTGTTTATTCCATTCCATTCCATTCCATTTGGGTTGATTCCATTCCATTCCATTCTATTTCATTCCATGCCATTCCATTCCATTCTATTCCATTCGGGTTGATTCCATTCCATTCCACTCCATTACATATGACTTGATTCCATTCAATTCCATTCCATTCCATTCGGCTTTATTCCATTCCATTCCATTCCATTTCATTTGGGTTGATTCCATTCCATTCCATTCCTTTCCATTCGGGTTGACTCCATTCCAATCCATTCCATTCCAGTCATTTCCATTCCATTCGGATTGATTCCATTCCATTCCATTCCATTCCTTTCCATTCCATTCCATTCGGGTTGATTCCCTTCCATTCCATTCCATTCCATTCCATTCCATTCCATTCCATTCCATACCATTCCATTCGGGTCGATTCCATTCCATTCCATTCTATTGCATTCGGGTTGATTCCATTCCATTCCATTCCATTCCTTTCCATTACATATGACTTGATTCCATTCCATTCCATTCCATTCCATTCCATTCCATTCCATTCCCTTCCATTCCGGTTGATTTCATTCCATTCCATTCCTTTCCATTGGGATTGATTCCATTCCATTCTATTCCATTCCATTCCTTTCCATTCCATTCCATTCGGCTTGACTCCATTCCATTCCATTCCATTCCATTCCATTCGTTTTGATTCTGTTCCATTCCATTCCATTCCATTCCATTCGTTTTGATTCCATTCCATTACATTCCATTCCATACTGGTTGATTCCATTCCATTCAATTCCATTCCACTCCATTCCATTCCATTCGATTCCATTCTCGTTGATTCCTTTCCAATCCATTCCATTCCATTCGGGTTATTTCAATTCCATTCCATTCAATTCTACTCGGGTTGATTACATTATATTCCAATCGGGTTGATTCCATTCCATTCCATTCCATTCCATTCGAGTTGATTCCATTCCATTCCATTCCATTCCAATCCATTCGGAATGATTCCATTCCATTCCATTCCATTCCATTCCTCTCGGGTTGACTCCATTCCATTCCATTCCGTTCCATTACATTCCATTCCATTCGGGTTGATTCCATTCCATTCCATTCCATTCCATTCCGTTCGTGTTACATCCATTCCATTCCATTCCGTTCCATTCCATTCCATTCCATTCCTTTCGGGTTGATTCCATTCCATTCCTTTCCATTCCTTTCCATTAAATTCCATTCGTGTTTATTCCATTCCATTCCAATCCATTTGGGTTGATTCCATTCCATTCCATTCCATTTCATTCCATGCCTTTCCATTCCATTCTATTCCATTCGGGTTGATTCCATTCCATTCCACTCTATTACATATGACTTGATTCCATTCCATTCCATTCCATTCCATTCGGCTTTATTCCATTCCATTCCATTCCATTTCAATCGGGTTGATTCCATTCCATTCCATTCCTTTCCATTCGGGTTGACTCCATTCCAATCCATTCCATTCCAGTCATTTCCATTCCATTCGGATTGATTCCATTCCATTCCATTCTTTTCCTTTCCATTCCATTCCATTCGGGTTGATTCCATTCCATTCAATTCCATTCGTTTTGATTCCAATCCATTCCATTCCATTCCATTCCATTCGGGTTGATTCCATTCCATTCCATTCCATTCCATTCCATTCCATTCCATTCCATTCCATTCCATACCTTTCCATTCGGGTTGATTCCATTCCATTCCATTCTATTGCATTTGGGTTGATTCCATTCCATTCCATTCCATTCCTTTCCATTACATATGACTTGATTCCATTCCATTCCATTCCATTCCATTCCATTCCATTCCATTGGGGTTGATTCCATTCCATTCCATTCCATTCCATTCCATTTCATTCGGTTTTATTCCATTCCATTCCATTCCATTCCATTCCATTCCATACCATTCCATTCGGTATGATTCCATTCCATTCCATTCCATTCGGCTTGATTCCATTCCATACCATTCCATTACATTCGTTTTGTTTCCATTCCATTCCATTCCATTCCATTCGTTTTGATTCCATTCCATTCCATTCCATTCCATTCGGGTTGATTCCATTCCACTCCATTCCATTCCATTCGATTCCATTCTCGTTGATTGCATTCCAATCCATTCCATTCCATTCGGGTTATTTCAATTCCATTCCTTTCAATTCCACTCGTGTTGATTACATTTTATTCCATTCGGGTTGATTCCATTCCATTCCATTCCATTCCATTCGGGTTGATTCCATTCCATTCCACTCCATTCCATTCCATTCCATTCCATTCCATTCCATTCGCAATGATTCCATTCCATTCCATTCCATTAGGGTTGATTCCATTCCATTCCATTCCATTCCTTTCCATTCCCTCCATTCGGGTTGATTCCATTCCATTCAATTCCATTAGTTTTGATTCCATTCCATTCCATTCCATTCCATTACATTCCATTCCATTCGGGTTCATTCCATTCCATTCCATTCTATTGCATTCGGGTTGATTCCATTCCATTCCATTCCTTTCCTTTCCATTACATATGACTTGATTCCATTCCATTCCATTCCATTCCATTCCATTCCATTCCATTCCATTCCATTCCATTCCATTCGGGTTGATTCCATTCCATTCCATTCCATTCCATTCCATTCCATTTCATTCGGTTTTATTCCATTCCATTCCATTCCATTCCATTCCATTCCATTCGGTATGATTCCATTCCATTCCATTCCATTCGGCTTGATTCCATTCCATTCCATTCCATTCCATTCCATTCCATTCCATTCGTTTTGATTCCATTCCATTCCATTCCATTCCATTCCATTCGTTTTGATTCCATTCCATTCCATTCCATTCCATTCGGGTTGATTCCATTCCACTCCATTCCATTCCATTCGATTCCATTCTCGTTGTTTCCTTTCCAATCCATTCCATTCCATTCGGGTTATTTCAATTCCATTCCTCTCAATTCCACTCGGGTTGATTACATTTTATTCCATTCGGGTTGATTCCATTCCATTCCATTCGGGTTGATTCCATTCCATTCCATTCCATTCCATTCCATTCCATTCCATTCGCAATGATTCCATTCCATTCCATTCCATTCCATTCCATTACATATGACTTGATTCCATTCCATTCCATTCCATTCCATTCCATTCCATTCCATTCCATTCCATTCCTTTCCATTCGGGTTGATTTCATTGCATTGAATTGCATTCCATTCCATTCAATTCGAGTTGATTCCATTCCATTCTTTCCATTTCATTCGGTTTTATTCCATTCCATTCCATTCAATTCCATTCCATTCCATTCCATTTGATTCCATTCCATTCCATTCGGTATGATTCCATTCCATTCCATTCCATTAGGCTTGATTCCATTCCATTCCATTCCATTCCATTCAATTCGTTTTGATTCCGTTCGATTCCGTTCCATTCCATTCGTTTTGTTTCCATTACATTCCATTCCATTCAATTCGGGTTGAATCCATTCCATTCAATTCCATTCCACTCCATTCCATTCCATTCGATTCCATTCTCGTTGATTCCATTCCAATCCATTCCATTCCATTCGGGTTATTTCAATTCCATTCCATTCAATTCCACTCGGGTTGACTTCATTATATTCCATTCAGGTTGATTCCATTCCATTCCATTCCATTCCATTCGGGTTGACTCCATTCCATTCCATTCCATTCCATTCCATTCCATTCCATTCCATTCCATTCCATTCGGAATGATTCCATTCCATTCCATTCCATTCCATTCCATTCCATTACATCTGACTTGATTCAATTCCATTCCATTCCATTCCTTTCCTTTCCATTCGGGATGATTTCATTGCATTCAATTGCATTCCATTCCATTCCTTTCCATTCCATTCCATTCGGCTTCACTCCATTCCATTCCATTCCATTCCATTCCATTCCATTCGTTTTGATTCTGTTCCATTCCATTCCATTCCATTCCATTCCATTCCATTCGTTTTGATTCCATTCCATTACATTCCATTCCATACTGGTTGATTCCATTCCATTCAATTCCATTCCACTACATTCCATTCCATTCGATTCCATTCTCGTTGATTCCTTTCCAATCCATTCCATTCCACTCGGGTTATTTCAATTCCATTCCATTCAATTGCACTCGGGTTGATTACATTATATTCCATTCGGGTTGATTCCATTCCATTCCATTCCATTCCATTCGGGTTGATTCCATTCCATTCCATTCCATTCCATTCCATACGGAATGATTCCATTCCATTCCATTCCGTTCCATTCCTCTCGGGTTGACTCCATTCCATTCCATTCCATTCCATTCCATTCCATTCCATTGCATACCATTCCATTCGGTATGATTCCATTCCATTCCATTCCATTCGGCTTGATTCCATTCCATACCATTCCATTCCATTCGTTTTGTTTCCATTCCATTCCATTCCATTCCATTCGTTTTGATTCCATTCCATTCCATTCCATTCCATTCGGGTTGATTCCATTCCACTCCATTCCATTCCATTCGATTCCATTCTCGTTGATTGCATTCCAATCCATTCCATTCCATTCGGGTTATTTCAATTCCATTCCTTTCAATTCCACTCGGGTTGATTACATTTTATTCCATTCGGGTTGATTCCATTCCATTCCATTCCATTCCATTCGGGTTGATTCCATTCCATTCCACTCCATTCCATTCCATTCCATTCCATTCCATTCCATTCCATTCGCAATGATTCCATTCCATTCCATTCCATTAGGGTTGATTCCATTCCATTCCATTCCATTCCTTTCCATTCCCTTCCATTCTGGTTGATTCCATTCCATTCAATTCCATTAGTTTTGATTTCATTCCATTCCATTCCATTCCATTACATTCCATTCCATTGGGGTGGATTGCATTCCATTCCATTCCATTCCATTCCATTCCATACCATTCCATTCGGGTTCATTCCATTCCATTCCATTCTATTGCATTCGGGTTGATTCCATTCCATTCCATTCCTTTCCTTTCCATTACATATGACTTGATTCCATTCCATTCCATTCCATTCCATTCCATTCCATTCCATTCCATTCGGGTTGATTCCATTCCATTCCATTCCATTCCATTCCATTCCATTTCATTCGGTTTTATTCCATTCCATTCCATTCCATTCCATTGCATTCCATTCCATTCCATTCCATTCGGTATGATTCCATTCCATTCCATTCCATTCGGCTTGATTCCATTCCATTCCATTCCATTCCATTCCATTCGTTTTGATTCCATTCCATTCCATTCCATTCCATTCCATTCGTTTTGATTCCATTCCATTCCATTCCATTCCATTCGGGTTGATTCCATTCCACTCCATTCCATTCCATTCGATTCCATTCTCGTTGTTTCCTTTCCAATCCATTCCATTCCGTTCGGGTTATTTCAATTCCATTCCTCTCAATTCCACTCGGGTTGATTACATTTTATTCCATTCGGGTTGATTCCATTCCATTCCATTCGGGTTGATTCCATTCCATTCCATTCCATTCCATTCCATTCCATTCCATTCGCAATGATTCCATTCCATTCCATTCCATTCCATTCCATTACATATGACTTGATTCCATTCCATTCCATTCCATTCCATTCCATTCCATTCCATTCCATTCCATTCCATTCCTTTCCATTCGGGTTGACTTCATTGCATTGAATTGCATTCCATTCCATTCAATTCGAGTTGATTCCATTCCATTCTTTCCATTTCATTCGGTTTTATTCCATTCCATTCCATTCAATTCCATTCCATTCCATTCCATTTGATTCCATTCCATTCCATTCGGTATGATTCCATTCCATTCCATTCCATTAGGCTTGATTCCATTCCATTCCATTCCATTCCATTCGTTTTGATTCCGTTCGATTCCGTTCCATTCCATTCGTTTTGTTTCCATTACATTCCATTCCATTCAATTCGGGTTGATTCCATTCCATTCAATTCCATTCCACTCCATTCCATTCCATTCGATTCCATTCTCGTTGATTCCATTCCAATCCATTCCATTCCATTCGGGTTATTTCAATTCCATTCCATTCAATTCCACTCGGGTTGACTTCATTATATTCCATTCAGGTTGATTCCATTCCATTCCATTCCATTCCATTCGGGTTGACTCCATTCCATTCCATTCCATTCGGAATGATTCCATTCCATTCCATTCCATTCCATTCCATTCCATTACATCTGACTTGATTCCATTCCATTCCATTCCATTCCTTTCCTTTCCATTCGGGATGATTTCATTGCATTCAATTGCATTCCATTCCATTCCTTTCCATTCCATTCCATTCGGCTTGACTCCATTCCATTCCATTCCATTCCATTCCATTCCATTCGTTTTGATTCTGTTCCATTCCATTCCATTCCATTCCATTCCATTCGTTTTGATTCCATTCCATTACATTCCATTCCATACGGGTTGATTCCATTCCATTCAATTCCATTCCACTACATTCCATTCCATTCGATTCCATTCTCGTTGATTCCTTTCCAATCCATTCCATTCCACTCGGGTTATTTCAATTCCATTCCATTCAATTCCACTCGGGTTGATTACATTATATTCCATTCGGGTTGATTCCATTCCATTCCATTCCATTCCATTCGGGTTGATTCCATTCCATTCCATTCCATACGGAATGATTCCATTCCATTCCATTCCGTTCCATTCCTCTCGGGTTGACTCCATTCCATTCCATTCCGTTCCATTACATTCCATTCCATTCGGGTTGATTCCATTCCATTCCATTCCATTCCATTCGTGTTACATCCATTCCACTCCATTCCATTCCATTCCATTCGGGTTGATTCCATTCCACTCCTTTCCATTCCTTTCCATTAAATTCCATTCGTTTTTATTCCTTTCCATTCCATTCCATTTGGGTTGATTCCATTCCATTCCATTCCATTTCATTCCATGCCATTCCATTCCATTCTATTCCATTCGGGTTGATTCCATTCCATTCCACTCCATTACATATGACTTGTTTCCATTCCATTCCATTCCATTCCATTCGGCTTTATTCCATTCCATTCCATTCCATTTCATTCGGGTTGATTCCATTCCATTCCATTCCTTTAAATTCGGGTTGACTCCATTCCAATCCATTCCATTCCAGTCATTTCCATTCCATTCGGATTGATTCCATTCCATTCCATTCCATTCCTTTCCATTCCATTCCATTCGGGTTGATTCCATTCCATTCAATTCCATTCGTTTTGATTCCATTCAATTCCATTCCATTCCATTCCATTCCATTCCATTCCATTCGGGTTGATTCCCTTCCATTCCATTCCATTCCATTCCATTCGGGTTGATTCCCTTCCATTCCATTCCATTCCATTCCATTCCATTCCATTCCATTCCATTCCATTCCATACCATTCCATTCCATTCCATTCGGGATGATTCCGTTCCATTCCATTCCATTATGCTTGATTCCATTCCGTTCCATTCCATTCCATTGCATTCCTTTCGAGTTATTTCCATTCCATTCCATTCAATTCCACTCGAGTTGATTCTATTATATTACATTCGGGTTGATTCCATTCCATTCCATCCCATTCCATTGGGGTAGACTGATTCCATTCCATTCCATTCCATTCCATTCAGTTCCATTCCATTCCATTCGGATTGATTCCATTCCATTCTATTCCATTCCATTCCATTCCATTCCATTCCATTCAGGTTACATCCATTCCATTCCATTCCATTCCGTTCCATTCGGGTTGTTTCCATTCCATTCCATTCCTTTAGATTCGGGTTGACTCCATTCCATTCCAGTCCATTCCATTCCTTTCCATTCCATTGGGATTGATTCCATTCCATTCCATTCCAGTCCATTCCTTTCCATTCCATTCCATTCGGGTTGTATCCATTCCATTCCATTCCATACCATTTGGGTTGATACCATTCCATTCCATTCAATTCCATTCCATTCCATTCGTATTGATTCCATTCCATTCCATTCCATACCATGCCATTCCATTCGTGTTACATCCATTCCATTCCATTCCATTCCATTCCATTCCATTCCATTCCACTCCGGTTGATTCCATTCCATTCCATTCCTTTCCATTCGGGTTGACTCCATTCCATTCCATTCCATTCGTTTCCATTCCATTGGGATTGATTCCATTCCATTCCATTCCATTCCATTCCATTCCATTCCATTCCTTTCCATTCCATTCCATTCGGCTTGACTCCATTCCATTCCATTCCATTCCATTCGTTTTGGTTCTGTTCCATTCCATTCCATTGCATTCCATTCGTTTTGATTCCATTCCATTACATTCCATTCCATACGGGTTGATTCCATTCCATTCAATTCCATTCCACTCCATTCCATTCCATTCGATTCCATTCTCGTTGATTCCTTTCCAATCCATTCCATTCCATTCGGGTTATTTCAATTCCATTCCATTCAATTCCACTCGGGTTGATTACATTATATTCCATTCTGGTTGATTCCATTCCATTCCATTCCATTCCATTCGGGTTGATTACATTCCATTCCATTCCATTCCATTCCATTCCATTCCATTCGGAATGATTCCATTCCATTCCATTCCGTTCCATTCCTCTCGGGTTGACTCCATTCCATTCCATTCCGTTCCATTACATTCCATTCCATTCGGGTTGATTCCATTCCATTCCATTCCATTCCATTCCGTTCGTTTTACATCCATTCCATTCCATTCCATTCCATTCCATTCTATTCCATTCCATTCGGGTTGATTCCATTCCATTCCTTTCCATTGCTTTCCATTAAATTCCATTCGGGTTTATTCCATTCCATTCCATTCCATTTTGGTTGATTCCATTCCATTCCATTCCATTTCATTCCATGCCATTCCATTCCATTCTATTCCATTCGGGTTGATTCCATTCCATTCCACTCCATTACATATGACTTGATTCCATTCCATTCCATTCCATTCCATTCGGCTTTATTCCATTCCATTCCATTCCATTTCATTCGGGTTGATTCCATTCCATTCCATTCCTTTCCATTCGGGTTGACTCCATTCCATTCCATTCCATTCCATTCCATTCCATTCCATTCCTTTCCATTCCATTCCATTCGGGTTGGTTCCATTCCATTCAATTCCATTCGTTTTGATTCCATTCCATTCCATTCCATTCCATTCCATTCCATTCCATTCGGGTTGATTCCATTCCATTCCATTCCATTCCATTCCATACCATTCCATTCGGGTTGATTCCATTCCATTCCATTCTATTGCATTCGGGTTGATTCCATTCCATTCCATTCCCTTCCTTTCCATTACATATGACTTGATTCCATTCCATTCCATTCCATTCCATTCCATTCCATTCCATTCCATTCCATTCGGGTTGATTCCATTCCATTCAATTCCATTCCATTGCATTTCATTAGGTTTTATTCCATTCCATTCCATTCCATTCCATTCCATTTCCTTCCATTCCATTCCATTCGGTATGATTCCATTCCATTCCATTCCATTCGGCTTGATTACATTCCATTCCATTCCATTCCATTCGTTTTGATTCCGTTCCATTCCATTCCATTCCATTCGTTTTGATTCCATTCCATTACATTCCATTCCATTCGGGTTGATTCCATTCCACTCCATTCCATTCCATTCGATTCCATTCTCTTTGATTCCATTCCAATCCATTCCATTCCATTCGAGTTATTTCAATTCCATTCCTTTCAATTCCACTCGGTTTGATTACATTTTATTCCATTCGGGTTGATTGCATTCCTTTCCAATCCATTCCTTTCGGGTTGATTCCATTCCATTCCATTCCATTCCATTCCATTCCTTTCGGGTTGATTCCATTGCATTCCATTCCATTCCATCCCATTCGGAATGATTCCAGTCCATTCCATTCCGTTCCATTCCTCTCGGGTTGACTCCATTCCATTCCATTCCGTTCCATTCCATTCCATTCCATTCGGGTTGATTCCATTCCATTCCATTCCATTCCATTCCATTCGTGTTACATCCATTCCATTCCATTCCATTACATTACATTCCATTCGGGTTGATTCCATTCCATTCCTTTCCATTCGGGTTGATTCCATTCCATTCAATTCCATTCGTTTTGATTCCATTCCATTCCATTCCATTCCATTCCATTCCATTCCATTCCATTCCATTCCATTCCATTCGGGTTGATTCCATTCCATTCCATTCCATTCCATTCCATTCCATTCCATTCCATTCCATTCCATTCCATACCATTCCATTCGGGTTGATTCCATTCCATTCCATTCTATTGCATTCGGGTTGATTCCATTCCATTCCATTCCATTCCTTTCCATTACATATGACTTGATTCCATTCCATTCCATTCCATTCCATTCCATTCCATTCCATTCCATTCCATTCGGGTTGATTCCATTCCATTCCATTCCATTCCATTCCATTTCATTCGGTTTTATTCCATTCCATTCCATTCCATTCCATTCCATTCCATTCCATTCCATTCCATTCCATTCCATTCCATTTCATTCCATTCCATTCCATTCGGTATGATTCCATTCCATTCCATTCCATTCGGGTTGATTCCATTCCATTCCATTCGTTTTGATTCCGTTCCATTCTATTCCATTCCATTCGTTTTGATTCCATTCCATTCCATTCCATTCCATTCGTGTTGATTCCATTCCACTCCATTCCATTCCATTCGATTCCATTCTCGTTGATTCCATTCCAATCCATTCCATTCCATTCGTGTTATTTCAATTCCATTCCTTTAAATTCCACTCGGGTTGATTACATTTTATTCCATTCGGGTTGATTGCATTCCATTCCATTCCATTCCATTCGGGTTGATTCCATTCCATTCCATTCCATTCCATTCCATTCCATTCCATTCCATTGCATTCGCAATGATTCCATTCCATTCCATTCCATTCAATTTCATTACATATGACTTGATTCCATTCCATTCCTTTCCATTCGGGTTGATTTCATTGCATTGAATTGCATTCCATTCCATTCAATTCGGGTTGATTCCATTCCATTCCATTCCATTTCATTCGGTATTATTCCATTCCATTCCATTCCATTCCATTCCATTCCATTCCATTCCATTTCATTCCATTCCATTCCATTCGGTATGATTCCATTCCATTCCATTCCATTAGGCTTGATTCCATTCCATTCCATTCCATTCCATTCCATTCGTTTTGATTCCGTTCGATTCCGTTCCATTCCATTCGTTTGATTCCATTAAATTCCATTCCATTCAATTCGGGTTGATTCCATTACATTCAATTCCATTCCACTCCATTCCATTCCATTCGATTCCATTCTCGTTGATTCCATTCCAATCCATTCCATTCCATTCGGGTTATTTCAATTCCATTTCATTCAATTCCACTCGGGTTGATTACATTATATTCCATTCAGGTTGATTCCATTCCATTCCATTCCATTCCATTCGGGTTGATTCCATTCCATTCCATTCCATTCCTTTCCATTCCATTGGGATTGATTCCATTCCATTCCATTCCATTCCATTCCGTTCCTTTCCATTCCATTCCATTCGGGTTGAATCCATTCCATTCCATTCCATACCATTTGGGTTGATACCATTCCATTCCATTCCATTCCATTCCATTACTTTCCGGTTGATTCCATTCCATTCCATTCCTTTCCATTGGGATTGATTCCATTCCATTCCATTCCATTCCATTCCTTTCCATTCCATTCTATTCTGTATGACTCCATTCCATTCCATTCCATTCCATTCCATTCCATTCCATTCGTTTTGATTCTGTTCCATTCCTTTCCATTCCATTCCATTCGGGTTGAATCCATTCCATTCCATTCCATACCATTTGGGTTGATACCATTCCATTCCATTCCATTCCATTCAGATTGATTCCATTCCATTCCATTCCATTCCATACCATGCCATTCCATTCGTGTTACATCCATTCCATTCCATTCCATTCCATTCCATTCCATTCCATTCCATTCCATTCCATTCCATTCCGGTTGATTCCATTCCATTCCATTCCTTTCCATTCGGGGTGACTCCATTCCATTCCATTCCATTCCTTTCCATTCCATTGGGATTGATTCCATTCCATTCCATTCCTTTCCATTCCATTCCATTCGGCGTGACTCCATTCCATTCCTTTCCATTCCATTCCATTCCATTCGTTTTAATTCTGTTCCATTCCATTCCATTCCATTCCATTCGTTTTGATTCCATTCGATTACATTCCATTCCATACGGGTTGATTCCATTCCATTCAATTCCATTCCACTCCATTCCATGCCATTCGATTCCATTCTCGTTGATTCCTTTCCATTCCATTCCATTCCATTCGTGTTATTTCAATTCCATTCCATTCACTTCCACTCGGGTTGATTACATTATATTCCATTCGGGTTGATTCCAATCCATTCCATTCCATTCCATTCGGGTTGATTGAATTCCACTCCATTCCTTTCCAATCCATTAGGAATGATTCCATTCCATTCCATTCCGATCCATTCCTCTCGGTTTGACTCCATTCCATTCCATTCCGTTCCATTACATTCCATTCCATTCGGGTTGATTCCATTCCATTCCATTCCGTTCGTGTTACATCCATTCCATTCCATTCCATTCCATTCCATTCCATTCGGGTTGATTCCATTCCATTCCTTTCCATTCCTTTCCATTAAATTCCATTCGTGTTTATTCCATTCCATTCCATTCCATTTGGGTTGATTCCATTCCATTCCATTCCATTTCATTCCATGCCTTTCCATTCCATTCTATTCCATTCGGGTTGATTCCATTCCATTCCACTCCATTACATGTGACTTGATGCCATTCCATTCCATTCCATTCCATTCGGCTTTATTACATTCCATTCCATTCCATTTCATTCGGGTTGATTCCATTCCATTCCATTCCTTTCCATTCGGGTTGACTCCATTCCAATCCATTCCATTCCAGTCATTTCCATTCCATTCGGATTGATTCCATTCCATTCCATTCCTTTCCTTTCCATTCCATTCGAGTTGATTCCATTCCATTCAATTCCATTCGTTTTGATTCCAATCCATTTCATTGCATTCCATTCCATTCCATTCGGGTTGATTCCATTCCATTCCATTCCATTCCATTCCATTTCATTCGGTTTTATTCCATTCCATTCCATTCCATTCCATTCCATTTCATTGCATTCCATTCCATTCGGTATGATTCCATTCCATTCCATTCCATTCGGCTTGATTCCATTCCATACCATTCCATTCCATTCGTTTTGTTTCCGTTCCATTCCATTCCATTCCATTCGTTTTGATTCCATTCCATTCCACTCCATTCCATTCCATTCGATTCCATTCTCGTTGATTCCATTCCAATCCATTCCATTCCATTAGGGTTATTTCAATTCCATTCCTTTAAATTCCACTCGGGTTGATTACATTTTATTCCATTCGGGTTGATTGCATTCCATTCCATTCCATTCCATTCGGGTTGATTCCATTCCATTCCATTCCATTCCATTCCATTCCATTCCATTCCATTGCATTCGCAATGATTCCATTCCATTCCATTCCATTCAATTTCATTACATATGACTTGATTCCATTCCATTCCTTTCCATTCGGGTTGATTTCATTGCATTGAATTGCATTCCATTCCATTCAATTCGGGTTGATTCCATTCCATTCCATTCCATTTCATTCGGTATTATTCCATTCCATTCCATTCCATTCCATTCCATTCCATTCCATTCCATTCCATTCCATTTCATTCCATTCCATTCCATTCGGTATGATTCCATTCCATTCCATTCCATTAGGCTTGATTCCATTCCATTCCATTCCATTCCATTCCATTCGTTTTGATTCCGTTCGATTCCGTTCCATTCCATTCGTTTGATTCCATTAAATTCCATTCCATTCAATTCGGGTTGATTCCATTACATTCAATTCCATTCCACTCCATTCCATTCCATTCGATTCCATTCTCGTTGATTCCATTCCAATCCATTCCATTCCATTCGGGTTATTTCAATTCCATTCCATTCAATTCCACTCGGGTTGATTACATTATATTCCATTCAGGTTGATTCCATTCCATTCCATTCCATTCCATTCGGGTTGATTCCATTCCATTCCATTCCATTCCTTTCCATTCCATTGGGATTGATTCCATTCCATTCCATTCCATTCCATTCCGTTCCTTTCCATTCCATTCCATTCGGGTTGAATCCATTCCATTCCATTCCATACCATTTGGGTTGATACCATTCCATTCCATTCCATTCCATTCCATTACATTCCGGTTGATTCCATTCCATTCCATTCCTTTCCATTGGGATTGATTCCATTCCATTCCATTCCATTCCATTCCTTTCCATTCCATTCTATTCTGTATGACTCCATTCCATTCCATTCCATTCCATTCCATTCCATTCCATTCCATTCGTTTTGATTCTGTTCCATTCCTTTCCATTCCATTCCATTCGGGTTGAATCCATTCCATTCCATTCCATACCATTTGGGTTGATACCATTCCATTCCATTCCATTCCATTCAGATTGATTCCATTCCATTCCATTCCATTCCATACCATGCCATTCCATTCGTGTTACATCCATTCCATTCCATTCCATTCCATTCCATTCCATTCCATTCCATTCCATTCCGGTTGATTCCATTCCATTCCATTCCTTTCCATTCGGGGTGACTCCATTCCATTCCATTCCATTCCTTTCCATTCCATTGGGATTGATTCCATTCCATTCCATTCCTTTCCATTCCATTCCATTCGGCGTGACTCCATTCCATTCCTTTCCATTCCATTCCATTCCATTCGTTTTAATTCTGTTCCATTCCATTCCATTCCATTCCATTCGTTTTGATTCCATTCCATTACATTCCATTCCATACGGGTTGATTCCATTCCATTCAATTCCATTCCACTCCATTCCATGCCATTCGATTCCATTCTCGTTGATTCCTTTCCATTCCATTCCATTCCATTCGTGTTATTTCAATTCCATTCCATTCACTTCCACTCGGGTTGATTACATTATATTCCATTCGGGTTGATTCCAATCCATTCCATTCCATTCCATTCGGGTTGATTGAATTCCACTCCATTCCTTTCCAATCCATTAGGAATGATTCCATTCCATTCCATTCCGATCCATTCCTCTCGGTTTGACTCCATTCCATTCCATTCCGTTCCATTACATTCCATTCCATTCGGGTTGATTCCATTCCATTCCATTCCATTCCATTCCGTTCGTGTTACATCCATTCCATTCCATTCCATTCCATTCCATTCCATTCGGGTTGATTCCATTCCATTCCTTTCCATTCCTTTCCATTAAATTCCATTCGTGTTTATTCCATTCCATTCCATTCCATTTGGGTTGATTCCATTCCATTCCATTCCATTTCATTCCATGCCTTTCCATTCCATTCTATTCCATTCGGGTTGATTCCATTCCATTCCACTCCATTACATGTGACTTGATGCCATTCCATTCCATTCCATTCCATTCGGCTTTATTACATTCCATTCCATTCCATTTCATTCGGGTTGATTCCATTCCATTCCATTCCTTTCCATTCGGGTTGACTCCATTCCAATCCATTCCATTCCAGTCATTTCCATTCCATTCGGATTGATTCCATTCCATTCTATTCCTTTCCTTTCCATTCCATTCGAGTTGATTCCATTCCATTCAATTCCATTCGTTTTGATTCCAATCCATTTCATTGCATTCCATTCCATTCCATTCGGGTTGATTCCATTCCATTCCATTCCATTCCATTCCATTTCATTCGGTTTTATTCCATTCCATTCCATTCCATTCCATTCCATTTCATTGCATTCCATTCCATTCGGTATGATTCCATTCCATTCCATTCCATTCGGCTTGATTCCATTCCATACCATTCCATTCCATTCGTTTTGTTTCCGTTCCATTCCATTCCATTCCATTCGTTTTGATTCCATTCCATTCCACTCCATTCCATTCCATTCGATTCCATTCTCGTTGATTCCATTCCAATCCATTCCATTCCATTAGGGTTATTTCAATTCCATTCCTTTCAATTCCATTCGGGTTGATTACATTTTATTCCATTCGGATTGATTCCATTCCATTCCATTCCATTCCATTCGGGTTGATTCCATTCCATTCCATTCCATTCCATTCCATTCCATTCCATTCCATTCCATTCGCAATGATTCCATTCCATTCAATTCCATTCTGGTTGATTCCATTCCATTCCATTCCATTCCTTTCCATTCCCTTCCATTCGGGTTGATTCCATTCCATTCAATTCCATTCGTTTTGATTCCATTCCATTCCATTCCATTCCATTACATTCCAATCCATTGGGGTTGATTCCATTCCATTCCATTCAATTCCATTCCATTCCATTCCATTCCATTCCATTCCATTCCATTCCATACCATTCCATTCGGGTTGATTCCATTCCATTCCATTCTATTGCATTCGGGTTGATTCCATTCCATTCCATTCCATTCCTTTCCATTACATATGACTTGATTCCACTCCATTCCATTCCATTCCATTCCATTCTATTCCATTCCATTCCATTCGGGTTGATTCCATTCCATTCCATTCCATTCCATTCCATTTCTTTCGGTTTTATTCCATTCCATTCCATTCCATTCCATTCCATTCCATTCCATTCCATTCCATTCCATTTCATTCCATTCGGTATGATTCTATTCCATTCCATTCCATTCGGCTTGATTCCATTCCATTCCATTCCATTCCATTCCATTCGTTTTGATTCCATTCCATTCCATTCCATTCCATTCCATTCGTTTTGATTCCATTCCATTCCATTCCATTCCATTCGGGTTGATTCCATTCCACTCCATTCCATTCCATTCGATTCCATTCTCGTTGATTCCTTTCCAATCCATTCCATTCCATTCGGGTTATTTCAATTCCATTCCTTTCAATTCCACTCGGGTTCATTACATTTTATTCCATTCGGGTTGATTCCATTCCATTCCATTCCATTCCATTCGGGTTGATTCCATTCCATTCCATTCCATTCCATTCCATTCCCTTCCATTCCATTCCATTCGCAATGATTCCATTCCATTCCATTCCATTCCATTCCATTCCATTCCATTACATATGACTTGATTCCATTCCATTCCATTCCATTCCATTACATTCCATTCCATTCCTTTCCATTCGGGTTCATTTCATTGCATTGAATTGCATTCCATTCCATTCAATTCGAGTTGATTCCATTCCATTCTTTCCATTTCATTCGGTTTTATTCCATTCCATTCCATTCCATTCAATTCCATTCCACTCCATTCCATTTCATTCCATTCCATTCCATTCGGTATGATTCCATTCCATTCCATTCCATTCCTTTTGGTTCCGTTCGATTCCGTTCCATTCCATTCGTTTTGATTCCATTCCATTCCATTCCATTCAATTCGGGTTGATTCCATTCCATTCAATTCCATTCCACTCCATTCCATTCCATTCGATTCCATTCTCGTTGATTCCATTCCAATCCATTCCATTCCATTCGGGTTATTTCAATTCCATTCCATTCAATTCCACTCGGGTTGACTTCATTATATTCCATTCAGGTTGATTCCATTCCATTCCATTCCATTCCATTCGGGTTGACTCCATTCCATTCCATTCCATTCCATTCCATTCCATTCCATTCCATTCGGAATGATTCCATTCCATTCCATTCCATTCCATTCCATTCCATTCCATTACATATGACTTGATTCCATTCCATTACATTCCATTCCTTTCCTTTCCATTCGGGATGATTTCATGGCATTCAATTGCATTCCATTCCATTCCTTTCCATTCCATTCCATTCGGCTTGACGCCATTCCATTCCATTCCATTCCATTACATTCGTTTTGATTCTGTTCCATTCCATTCCATTCCATTCCATTCCATTCGTTTTGATTCCATTCCATTACATTCCATTCCATACGGGTTGATTCCATTCCATTCAATTCCATTCCACTCCATTCCATTCCATTCGATTCCATTCTCGTTGATTCCTTTCCAATCCATTCCATTCCACTCGGGTTATTTCAATTCCATTCCATTCAATTCCACTCGGGTTGATTACATTATATTCCATTCGGGTTGATTCCATTCCATTCCATTCCATTCCATTCCATTCGGGTTGATTCCATTCCATTCCATTCCATTCCATTCCATACGGAATGATTCCATTCCATTCCATTCCGTTCCATTCCTCTCGGGTTGACTCCATTCCATTCCATTCTGTTCCATTACATTCCATTCCATTCGGGTTGATTCCATTCCATTCAATTCCATTCCACTCCATTCCATTCCATTCGATTCCATTCTCGTTGATTCCATTCCAATCCATTCCATTCCATTCGGGTTATTTCAATTCCATTCCATTCAGTTCCACTCGGGTTGATTACATTATATTCCATTCAGGTTGATTCCATTCCATTCCATTCCATTCCATTCCATTCGGATTGATTCCATTCCATTCCATTCCATTCCATTCCACTACATTCCATTCGGGTTGATTCCATTCCATACCATTCCATTCCATTCGTGTTACATCCATTCCATTCCATTCCATTCCATTCGATTCCTTTCGGGCTGATTCCAAATCATTCCATTCCATTGCGTTCCATTCCATTCCACTCCATTCCCTTCTGGGTGATTCTATTCCATTCCATTCCATTCCATTCCATTACATATGACTTGATTCCATTCCATTCCATTCCATTCCATTCCATTCCATTCCATTCCATTCGGGTTGATTTCATTGCATTGAATTGCATTCCATTCCATTTAATTCGGGTTGATTCCATTCCATTATTTCCATTTCACTTGGTTTTATTCCATTCCATTCCATTCCATTCCATTCTCGTTGATTCCATTCCAATCCATTCCATTCCATTCGGGTTATTTCAATTCCATTCCATTCAATTCCACTCGGGTTGATTACATTATATTCCATTCAGGTTGATTCCATTCCATTCCATTCCATTCCATTCGGGTTGATTCCATTCCATTCCATTCCATTCCATTCCATTCCATTCCATTCCATTCCATTCCATTCCATTCCATTCGGAAGGATTCCATTCCATTCCATTCCATTCCATTCCATTCCATTCCATTCCATTCCATTACATTACATATGACTTGATTCCATTCCATTCCATTCCATTCCTTTCCTTTCCATTCGGGATGATTTCATTGCATTCAATTGCATTCCATTCCATTCCTTTCCATTCCATTCCATTCGGCTTGACTCCATTCCATTCCATTCCATTCCATTCCATTCCATTCGTTTTGATTCTGTTCCATTCCATTCCATTCCATTCCATTCGTTTTGATTCCATTCCATTACATTCCATTCCATACGGGTTGATTCCATTCCATTCAATTCCATTCCACTCCATTCCATTCCATTCGATTCCATTCTCGTTGATTCCTTTCCAATCCATTCCATTCCACTCGGGTTATTTCAATTCCATTCCATTCAATTCCACTCGGGTTGATTACATTATATTCCATTCGGGTTGATTCCATTCCATTCCATTCCATTCCATTCGGGTTGATTCCATTCCATTCCATTCCATTCCATTCCATTCGGAATGATTCCATTCCATTCCATTCCGTTCCATTCCTCTCTGGTTGACTCCATTCCATTCCATTCCGTTCCATTACATTCCATTCCATTCGGGTTGATTCCATTCCATTCCATTCCATTCGTGTTACATCCATTCCATTCCATTCCACTCCATTCCATTCGGGTTGATTCCATTCCATTCCTTTCCATTCCTTTCCATTAAATTCCATTCGTGTTTATTCCATTCCATTCCATTCCATTTGGGTTGATTCCATTCCATTCCATTCTATTTCATTCCATGCCATTCCATTCCATTCTATTCCATTCGGGTTGATTCCATTCCATTCCACTCCATTACATATGACTTGATTCCATTCAATTCCATTCCATTCCATTCGGCTTTATTCCATTCCATTCCATTCCATTTCATTTGGGTTGATTCCATTCCATTCCATTCCTTTCCATTCGGGTTGACTCCATTCCAATCCATTCCATTCCAGTCATTTCCATTCCATTCGGATTGATTCCATTCCATTCCATTCCATTCCTTTCCATTCCATTCCATTCGGGTTGATTCCCTTCCATTCCATTCCATTCCATTCCATTCCATTCCATTCCATTCCATACCATTCCATTCGGGTCGATTCCATTCCATTCCATTCTATTGCATTCGGGTTGATTCCATTCCATTCCATTCCATTCCTTTCCATTACATATGACTTGATTCCATTCCATTCCATTCCATTCCATTCCATTCCATTCCATTCCCTTCCATTCCGGTTGATTTCATTCCATTCCATTCCTTTCCATTGGGATTGATTCCATTCCATTCTATTCCATTCCATTCCTTTCCATTCCATTCCATTCGGCTTGACTCCATTCCATTCCATTCCATTCCATTCCATTCGTTTTGATTCTGTTCCATTCCATTCCATTCCATTCCATTCGTTTTGATTCCATTCCATTACATTCCATTCCATACTGGTTGATTCCATTCCATTCAATTCCATTCCACTCCATTCCATTCCATTCGATTCCATTCTCGTTGATTCCTTTCCAATCCATTCCATTCCATTCGGGTTATTTCAATTCCATTCCATTCAATTCTACTCGGGTTGATTACATTATATTCCAATCGGGTTGATTCCATTCCATTCCATTCCATTCCATTCGAGTTGATTCCATTCCATTCCATTCCATTCCAATCCATTCGGAATGATTCCATTCCATTCCATTCCATTCCATTCCTCTCGGGTTGACTCCATTCCATTCCATTCCGTTCCATTACATTCCATTCCATTCGGGTTGATTCCATTCCATTCCATTCCATTCCATTCCGTTCGTGTTACATCCATTCCATTCCATTCCGTTCCATTCCATTCCATTCCATTCCTTTCGGGTTGATTCCATTCCATTCCTTTCCATTCCTTTCCATTAAATTCCATTCGTGTTTATTCCATTCCATTCCAATCCATTTGGGTTGATTCCATTCCATTCCATTCCATTTCATTCCATGCCATTCCATTCCATTCTATTCCATTCGGGTTGATTCCATTCCATTCCACTCTATTACATATGACTTGATTCCATTCCATTCCATTCCATTCCATTCGGCTTTATTCCATTCCATTCCATTCCATTTCAATCGGGTTGATTCCATTCCATTCCATTCCTTTCCATTCGGGTTGACTCCATTCCAATCCATTCCATTCCAGTCATTTCCATTCCATTCGGATTGATTCCATTCCATTCCATTCTTTTCCTTTCCATTCCATTCCATTCGGGTTGATTCCATTCCATTCAATTCCATTCGTTTTGATTCCAATCCATTCCATTCCATTCCATTCCATTCGGGTTGATTCCATTCCATTCCATTCCATTCCATTCCATTCCATTCCATTCCATTCCATTCCATACCTTTCCATTCGGGTTGATTCCATTCCATTCCATTCTATTGCATTTGGGTTGATTCCATTCCATTCCATTCCATTCCTTTCCATTACATATGACTTGATTCCATTCCATTCCATTCCATTCCATTCCATTCCATTCCATTGGGGTTGATTCCATTCCATTCCATTCCATTCCATTCCATTTCATTCGGTTTTATTCCATTCCATTCCATTCCATTCCATTCCATTCCATACCATTCCATTCGGTATGATTCCATTCCATTCCATTCCATTCGGCTTGATTCCATTCCATACCATTCCATTACATTCGTTTTGTTTCCATTCCATTCCATTCCATTCCATTCGTTTTGATTCCATTCCATTCCATTCCATTCCATTCGGGTTGATTCCATTCCACTCCATTCCATTCCATTCGATTCCATTCTCGTTGATTGCATTCCAATCCATTCCATTCCATTCGGGTTATTTCAATTCCATTCCTTTCAATTCCACTCGTGTTGATTACATTTTATTCCATTCGGGTTGATTCCATTCCATTCCATTCCATTCCATTCGGGTTGATTCCATTCCATTCCACTCCATTCCATTCCATTCCATTCCATTCCATTCCATTCGCAATGATTCCATTCCATTCCATTCCATTAGGGTTGATTCCATTCCATTCCATTCCATTCCTTTCCATTCCCTCCATTCGGGTTGATTCCATTCCATTCAATTCCATTAGTTTTGATTCCATTCCATTCCATTCCATTCCATTACATTCCATTCCATTCGGGTTCATTCCATTCCATTCCATTCTATTGCATTCGGGTTGATTCCATTCCATTCCATTCCTTTCCTTTCCATTACATATGACTTGATTCCATTCCATTCCATTCCATTCCATTCCATTCCATTCCATTCCATTCCATTCCATTCCATTCGGGTTGATTCCATTCCATTCCATTCCATTCCATTCCATTCCATTTCATTCGGTTTTATTCCATTCCATTCCATTCCATTCCATTCCATTCCATTCGGTATGATTCCATTCCATTCCATTCCATTCGGCTTGATTCCATTCCATTCCATTCCATTCCATTCCATTCGTTTTGATTCCATTCCATTCCATTCCATTCCATTCCATTCGTTTTGATTCCATTCCATTCCATTCCATTCCATTCGGGTTGATTCCATTCCACTCCATTCCATTCCATTCGATTCCATTCTCGTTGTTTCCTTTCCAATCCATTCCATTCCATTCGGGTTATTTCAATTCCATTCCTCTCAATTCCACTCGGGTTGATTACATTTTATTCCATTCGGGTTGATTCCATTCCATTCCATTCGGGTTGATTCCATTCCATTCCATTCCATTCCATTCCATTCCATTCCATTCGCAATGATTCCATTCCATTCCATTCCATTCCATTCCATTACATATGACTTGATTCCATTCCATTCCATTCCATTCCATTCCATTCCATTCCATTCCATTCCATTCCTTTCCATTCGGGTTGATTTCATTGCATTGAATTGCATTCCATTCCATTCAATTCGAGTTGATTCCATTCCATTCTTTCCATTTCATTCGGTTTTATTCCATTCCATTCCATTCAATTCCATTCCATTCCATTCCATTTGATTCCATTCCATTCCATTCGGTATGATTCCATTCCATTCCATTCCATTAGGCTTGATTCCATTCCATTCCATTCCATTCCATTCAATTCGTTTTGATTCCGTTCGATTCCGTTCCATTCCATTCGTTTTGTTTCCATTACATTCCATTCCATTCAATTCGGGTTGAATCCATTCCATTCAATTCCATTCCACTCCATTCCATTCCATTCGATTCCATTCTCGTTGATTCCATTCCAATCCATTCCATTCCATTCGGGTTATTTCAATTCCATTCCATTCAATTCCACTCGGGTTGACTTCATTATATTCCATTCAGGTTGATTCCATTCCATTCCATTCCATTCCATTCGGGTTGACTCCATTCCATTCCATTCCATTCCATTCCATTCCATTCCATTCCATTCCATTCCATTCGGAATGATTCCATTCCATTCCATTCCATTCCATTCCATTCCATTACATCTGACTTGATTCAATTCCATTCCATTCCATTCCTTTCCTTTCCATTCGGGATGATTTCATTGCATTCAATTGCATTCCATTCCATTCCTTTCCATTCCATTCCATTCGGCTTCACTCCATTCCATTCCATTCCATTCCATTCCATTCCATTCGTTTTGATTCTGTTCCATTCCATTCCATTCCATTCCATTCCATTCCATTCGTTTTGATTCCATTCCATTACATTCCATTCCATACTGGTTGATTCCATTCCATTCAATTCCATTCCACTACATTCCATTCCATTCGATTCCATTCTCGTTGATTCCTTTCCAATCCATTCCATTCCACTCGGGTTATTTCAATTCCATTCCATTCAATTGCACTCGGGTTGATTACATTATATTCCATTCGGGTTGATTCCATTCCATTCCATTCCATTCCATTCGGGTTGATTCCATTCCATTCCATTCCATTCCATTCCATACGGAATGATTCCATTCCATTCCATTCCGTTCCATTCCTCTCGGGTTGACTCCATTCCATTCCATTCCATTCCATTCCATTCCATTCCATTGCATACCATTCCATTCGGTATGATTCCATTCCATTCCATTCCATTCGGCTTGATTCCATTCCATACCATTCCATTCCATTCGTTTTGTTTCCATTCCATTCCATTCCATTCCATTCGTTTTGATTCCATTCCATTCCATTCCATTCCATTCGGGTTGATTCCATTCCACTCCATTCCATTCCATTCGATTCCATTCTCGTTGATTGCATTCCAATCCATTCCATTCCATTCGGGTTATTTCAATTCCATTCCTTTCAATTCCACTCGGGTTGATTACATTTTATTCCATTCGGGTTGATTCCATTCCATTCCATTCCATTCCATTCGGGTTGATTCCATTCCATTCCACTCCATTCCATTCCATTCCATTCCATTCCATTCCATTCCATTCGCAATGATTCCATTCCATTCCATTCCATTAGGGTTGATTCCATTCCATTCCATTCCATTCCTTTCCATTCCCTTCCATTCTGGTTGATTCCATTCCATTCAATTCCATTAGTTTTGATTTCATTCCATTCCATTCCATTCCATTACATTCCATTCCATTGGGGTGGATTGCATTCCATTCCATTCCATTCCATTCCATTCCATACCATTCCATTCGGGTTCATTCCATTCCATTCCATTCTATTGCATTCGGGTTGATTCCATTCCATTCCATTCCTTTCCTTTCCATTACATATGACTTGATTCCATTCCATTCCATTCCATTCCATTCCATTCCATTCCATTCCATTCGGGTTGATTCCATTCCATTCCATTCCATTCCATTCCATTCCATTTCATTCGGTTTTATTCCATTCCATTCCATTCCATTCCATTGCATTCCATTCCATTCCATTCCATTCGGTATGATTCCATTCCATTCCATTCCATTCGGCTTGATTCCATTCCATTCCATTCCATTCCATTCCATTCGTTTTGATTCCATTCCATTCCATTCCATTCCATTCCATTCGTTTTGATTCCATTCCATTCCATTCCATTCCATTCGGGTTGATTCCATTCCACTCCATTCCATTCCATTCGATTCCATTCTCGTTGTTTCCTTTCCAATCCATTCCATTCCGTTCGGGTTATTTCAATTCCATTCCTCTCAATTCCACTCGGGTTGATTACATTTTATTCCATTCGGGTTGATTCCATTCCATTCCATTCGGGTTGATTCCATTCCATTCCATTCCATTCCATTCCATTCCATTCCATTCGCAATGATTCCATTCCATTCCATTCCATTCCATTCCATTACATATGACTTGATTCCATTCCATTCCATTCCATTCCATTCCATTCCATTCCATTCCATTCCATTCCATTCCTTTCCATTCGGGTTGACTTCATTGCATTGAATTGCATTCCATTCCATTCAATTCGAGTTGATTCCATTCCATTCTTTCCATTTCATTCGGTTTTATTCCATTCCATTCCATTCAATTCCATTCCATTCCATTCCATTTGATTCCATTCCATTCCATTCGGTATGATTCCATTCCATTCCATTCCATTAGGCTTGATTCCATTCCATTCCATTCCATTCCATTCGTTTTGATTCCGTTCGATTCCGTTCCATTCCATTCGTTTTGTTTCCATTACATTCCATTCCATTCAATTCGGGTTGATTCCATTCCATTCAATTCCATTCCACTCCATTCCATTCCATTCGATTCCATTCTCGTTGATTCCATTCCAATCCATTCCATTCCATTCGGGTTATTTCAATTCCATTCCATTCAATTCCACTCGGGTTGACTTCATTATATTCCATTCAGGTTGATTCCATTCCATTCCATTCCATTCCATTCGGGTTGACTCCATTCCATTCCATTCCATTCGGAATGATTCCATTCCATTCCATTCCATTCCATTCCATTCCATTACATCTGACTTGATTCCATTCCATTCCATTCCATTCCTTTCCTTTCCATTCGGGATGATTTCATTGCATTGAATTGCATTCCATTCCATTCCTTTCCATTCCATTCCATTCGGCTTGACTCCATTCCATTCCATTCCATTCCATTCCATTCCATTCGTTTTGATTCTGTTCCATTCCATTCCATTCCATTCCATTCCATTCGTTTTGATTCCATTCCATTACATTCCATTCCATACGGGTTGATTCCATTCCATTCAATTCCATTCCACTACATTCCATTCCATTCGATTCCATTCTCGTTGATTCCTTTCCAATCCATTCCATTCCACTCGGGTTATTTCAATTCCATTCCATTCAATTCCACTCGGGTTGATTACATTATATTCCATTCGGGTTGATTCCATTCCATTCCATTCCATTCCATTCGGGTTGATTCCATTCCATTCCATTCCATACGGAATGATTCCATTCCATTCCATTCCGTTCCATTCCTCTCGGGTTGACTCCATTCCATTCCATTCCGTTCCATTACATTCCATTCCATTCGGGTTGATTCCATTCCATTCCATTCCATTCCATTCGTGTTACATCCATTCCACTCCATTCCATTCCATTCCATTCGGGTTGATTCCATTCCACTCCTTTCCATTCCTTTCCATTAAATTCCATTCGTTTTTATTCCTTTCCATTCCATTCCATTTGGGTTGATTCCATTCCATTCCATTCCATTTCATTCCATGCCATTCCATTCCATTCTATTCCATTCGGGTTGATTCCATTCCATTCCACTCCATTACATATGACTTGTTTCCATTCCATTCCATTCCATTCCATTCGGCTTTATTCCATTCCATTCCATTCCATTTCATTCGGGTTGATTCCATTCCATTCCATTCCTTTAAATTCGGGTTGACTCCATTCCAATCCATTCCATTCCAGTCATTTCCATTCCATTCGGATTGATTCCATTCCATTCCATTCCATTCCTTTCCATTCCATTCCATTCGGGTTGATTCCATTCCATTCAATTCCATTCGTTTTGATTCCATTCAATTCCATTCCATTCCATTCCATTCCATTCCATTCCATTCGGGTTGATTCCCTTCCATTCCATTCCATTCCATTCCATTCGGGTTGATTCCCTTCCATTCCATTCCATTCCATTCCATTCCATTCCATTCCATTCCATTCCATTCCATACCATTCCATTCCATTCCATTCGGGATGATTCCGTTCCATTCCATTCCATTATGCTTGATTCCATTCCGTTCCATTCCATTCCATTGCATTCCTTTCGAGTTATTTCCATTCCATTCCATTCAATTCCACTCGAGTTGATTCTATTATATTACATTCGGGTTGATTCCATTCCATTCCATCCCATTCCATTGGGGTAGACTGATTCCATTCCATTCCATTCCATTCCATTCAGTTCCATTCCATTCCATTCGGATTGATTCCATTCCATTCTATTCCATTCCATTCCATTCCATTCCATTCCATTCAGGTTACATCCATTCCATTCCATTCCATTCCGTTCCATTCGGGTTGTTTCCATTCCATTCCATTCCTTTAGATTCGGGTTGACTCCATTCCATTCCAGTCCATTCCATTCCTTTCCATTCCATTGGGATTGATTCCATTCCATTCCATTCCAGTCCATTCCTTTCCATTCCATTCCATTCGGGTTGTATCCATTCCATTCCATTCCATACCATTTGGGTTGATACCATTCCATTCCATTCAATTCCATTCCATTCCATTCGTATTGATTCCATTCCATTCCATTCCATACCATGCCATTCCATTCGTGTTACATCCATTCCATTCCATTCCATTCCATTCCATTCCATTCCATTCCACTCCGGTTGATTCCATTCCATTCCATTCCTTTCCATTCGGGTTGACTCCATTCCATTCCATTCCATTCGTTTCCATTCCATTGGGATTGATTCCATTCCATTCCATTCCATTCCATTCCATTCCATTCCATTCCTTTCCATTCCATTCCATTCGGCTTGACTCCATTCCATTCCATTCCATTCCATTCGTTTTGGTTCTGTTCCATTCCATTCCATTGCATTCCATTCGTTTTGATTCCATTCCATTACATTCCATTCCATACGGGTTGATTCCATTCCATTCAATTCCATTCCACTCCATTCCATTCCATTCGATTCCATTCTCGTTGATTCCTTTCCAATCCATTCCATTCCATTCGGGTTATTTCAATTCCATTCCATTCAATTCCACTCGGGTTGATTACATTATATTCCATTCTGGTTGATTCCATTCCATTCCATTCCATTCCATTCGGGTTGATTACATTCCATTCCATTCCATTCCATTCCATTCCATTCCATTCGGAATGATTCCATTCCATTCCATTCCGTTCCATTCCTCTCGGGTTGACTCCATTCCATTCCATTCCGTTCCATTACATTCCATTCCATTCGGGTTGATTCCATTCCATTCCATTCCATTCCATTCCGTTCGTTTTACATCCATTCCATTCCATTCCATTCCATTCCATTCTATTCCATTCCATTCGGGTTGATTCCATTCCATTCCTTTCCATTGCTTTCCATTAAATTCCATTCGGGTTTATTCCATTCCATTCCATTCCATTTTGGTTGATTCCATTCCATTCCATTCCATTTCATTCCATGCCATTCCATTCCATTCTATTCCATTCGGGTTGATTCCATTCCATTCCACTCCATTACATATGACTTGATTCCATTCCATTCCATTCCATTCCATTCGGCTTTATTCCATTCCATTCCATTCCATTTCATTCGGGTTGATTCCATTCCATTCCATTCCTTTCCATTCGGGTTGACTCCATTCCATTCCATTCCATTCCATTCCATTCCATTCCATTCCTTTCCATTCCATTCCATTCGGGTTGGTTCCATTCCATTCAATTCCATTCGTTTTGATTCCATTCCATTCCATTCCATTCCATTCCATTCCATTCCATTCGGGTTGATTCCATTCCATTCCATTCCATTCCATTCCATACCATTCCATTCGGGTTGATTCCATTCCATTCCATTCTATTGCATTCGGGTTGATTCCATTCCATTCCATTCCCTTCCTTTCCATTACATATGACTTGATTCCATTCCATTCCATTCCATTCCATTCCATTCCATTCCATTCCATTCCATTCGGGTTGATTCCATTCCATTCAATTCCATTCCATTGCATTTCATTAGGTTTTATTCCATTCCATTCCATTCCATTCCATTCCATTTCCTTCCATTCCATTCCATTCGGTATGATTCCATTCCATTCCATTCCATTCGGCTTGATTACATTCCATTCCATTCCATTCCATTCGTTTTGATTCCGTTCCATTCCATTCCATTCCATTCGTTTTGATTCCATTCCATTACATTCCATTCCATTCGGGTTGATTCCATTCCACTCCATTCCATTCCATTCGATTCCATTCTCTTTGATTCCATTCCAATCCATTCCATTCCATTCGAGTTATTTCAATTCCATTCCTTTCAATTCCACTCGGTTTGATTACATTTTATTCCATTCGGGTTGATTGCATTCCTTTCCAATCCATTCCTTTCGGGTTGATTCCATTCCATTCCATTCCATTCCATTCCATTCCTTTCGGGTTGATTCCATTGCATTCCATTCCATTCCATCCCATTCGGAATGATTCCAGTCCATTCCATTCCGTTCCATTCCTCTCGGGTTGACTCCATTCCATTCCATTCCGTTCCATTCCATTCCATTCCATTCGGGTTGATTCCATTCCATTCCATTCCATTCCATTCCATTCGTGTTACATCCATTCCATTCCATTCCATTACATTACATTCCATTCGGGTTGATTCCATTCCATTCCTTTCCATTCGGGTTGATTCCATTCCATTCAATTCCATTCGTTTTGATTCCATTCCATTCCATTCCATTCCATTCCATTCCATTCCATTCCATTCCATTCCATTCCATTCGGGTTGATTCCATTCCATTCCATTCCATTCCATTCCATTCCATTCCATTCCATTCCATTCCATTCCATACCATTCCATTCGGGTTGATTCCATTCCATTCCATTCTATTGCATTCGGGTTGATTCCATTCCATTCCATTCCATTCCTTTCCATTACATATGACTTGATTCCATTCCATTCCATTCCATTCCATTCCATTCCATTCCATTCCATTCCATTCGGGTTGATTCCATTCCATTCCATTCCATTCCATTCCATTTCATTCGGTTTTATTCCATTCCATTCCATTCCATTCCATTCCATTCCATTCCATTCCATTCCATTCCATTCCATTCCATTTCATTCCATTCCATTCCATTCGGTATGATTCCATTCCATTCCATTCCATTCGGGTTGATTCCATTCCATTCCATTCGTTTTGATTCCGTTCCATTCTATTCCATTCCATTCGTTTTGATTCCATTCCATTCCATTCCATTCCATTCGTGTTGATTCCATTCCACTCCATTCCATTCCATTCGATTCCATTCTCGTTGATTCCATTCCAATCCATTCCATTCCATTCGTGTTATTTCAATTCCATTCCTTTAAATTCCACTCGGGTTGATTACATTTTATTCCATTCGGGTTGATTGCATTCCATTCCATTCCATTCCATTCGGGTTGATTCCATTCCATTCCATTCCATTCCATTCCATTCCATTCCATTCCATTGCATTCGCAATGATTCCATTCCATTCCATTCCATTCAATTTCATTACATATGACTTGATTCCATTCCATTCCTTTCCATTCGGGTTGATTTCATTGCATTGAATTGCATTCCATTCCATTCAATTCGGGTTGATTCCATTCCATTCCATTCCATTTCATTCGGTATTATTCCATTCCATTCCATTCCATTCCATTCCATTCCATTCCATTCCATTTCATTCCATTCCATTCCATTCGGTATGATTCCATTCCATTCCATTCCATTAGGCTTGATTCCATTCCATTCCATTCCATTCCATTCCATTCGTTTTGATTCCGTTCGATTCCGTTCCATTCCATTCGTTTGATTCCATTAAATTCCATTCCATTCAATTCGGGTTGATTCCATTACATTCAATTCCATTCCACTCCATTCCATTCCATTCGATTCCATTCTCGTTGATTCCATTCCAATCCATTCCATTCCATTCGGGTTATTTCAATTCCATTTCATTCAATTCCACTCGGGTTGATTACATTATATTCCATTCAGGTTGATTCCATTCCATTCCATTCCATTCCATTCGGGTTGATTCCATTCCATTCCATTCCATTCCTTTCCATTCCATTGGGATTGATTCCATTCCATTCCATTCCATTCCATTCCGTTCCTTTCCATTCCATTCCATTCGGGTTGAATCCATTCCATTCCATTCCATACCATTTGGGTTGATACCATTCCATTCCATTCCATTCCATTCCATTACTTTCCGGTTGATTCCATTCCATTCCATTCCTTTCCATTGGGATTGATTCCATTCCATTCCATTCCATTCCATTCCTTTCCATTCCATTCTATTCTGTATGACTCCATTCCATTCCATTCCATTCCATTCCATTCCATTCCATTCGTTTTGATTCTGTTCCATTCCTTTCCATTCCATTCCATTCGGGTTGAATCCATTCCATTCCATTCCATACCATTTGGGTTGATACCATTCCATTCCATTCCATTCCATTCAGATTGATTCCATTCCATTCCATTCCATTCCATACCATGCCATTCCATTCGTGTTACATCCATTCCATTCCATTCCATTCCATTCCATTCCATTCCATTCCATTCCATTCCATTCCATTCCGGTTGATTCCATTCCATTCCATTCCTTTCCATTCGGGGTGACTCCATTCCATTCCATTCCATTCCTTTCCATTCCATTGGGATTGATTCCATTCCATTCCATTCCTTTCCATTCCATTCCATTCGGCGTGACTCCATTCCATTCCTTTCCATTCCATTCCATTCCATTCGTTTTAATTCTGTTCCATTCCATTCCATTCCATTCCATTCGTTTTGATTCCATTCGATTACATTCCATTCCATACGGGTTGATTCCATTCCATTCAATTCCATTCCACTCCATTCCATGCCATTCGATTCCATTCTCGTTGATTCCTTTCCATTCCATTCCATTCCATTCGTGTTATTTCAATTCCATTCCATTCACTTCCACTCGGGTTGATTACATTATATTCCATTCGGGTTGATTCCAATCCATTCCATTCCATTCCATTCGGGTTGATTGAATTCCACTCCATTCCTTTCCAATCCATTAGGAATGATTCCATTCCATTCCATTCCGATCCATTCCTCTCGGTTTGACTCCATTCCATTCCATTCCGTTCCATTACATTCCATTCCATTCGGGTTGATTCCATTCCATTCCATTCCGTTCGTGTTACATCCATTCCATTCCATTCCATTCCATTCCATTCCATTCGGGTTGATTCCATTCCATTCCTTTCCATTCCTTTCCATTAAATTCCATTCGTGTTTATTCCATTCCATTCCATTCCATTTGGGTTGATTCCATTCCATTCCATTCCATTTCATTCCATGCCTTTCCATTCCATTCTATTCCATTCGGGTTGATTCCATTCCATTCCACTCCATTACATGTGACTTGATGCCATTCCATTCCATTCCATTCCATTCGGCTTTATTACATTCCATTCCATTCCATTTCATTCGGGTTGATTCCATTCCATTCCATTCCTTTCCATTCGGGTTGACTCCATTCCAATCCATTCCATTCCAGTCATTTCCATTCCATTCGGATTGATTCCATTCCATTCCATTCCTTTCCTTTCCATTCCATTCGAGTTGATTCCATTCCATTCAATTCCATTCGTTTTGATTCCAATCCATTTCATTGCATTCCATTCCATTCCATTCGGGTTGATTCCATTCCATTCCATTCCATTCCATTCCATTTCATTCGGTTTTATTCCATTCCATTCCATTCCATTCCATTCCATTTCATTGCATTCCATTCCATTCGGTATGATTCCATTCCATTCCATTCCATTCGGCTTGATTCCATTCCATACCATTCCATTCCATTCGTTTTGTTTCCGTTCCATTCCATTCCATTCCATTCGTTTTGATTCCATTCCATTCCACTCCATTCCATTCCATTCGATTCCATTCTCGTTGATTCCATTCCAATCCATTCCATTCCATTAGGGTTATTTCAATTCCATTCCTTTAAATTCCACTCGGGTTGATTACATTTTATTCCATTCGGGTTGATTGCATTCCATTCCATTCCATTCCATTCGGGTTGATTCCATTCCATTCCATTCCATTCCATTCCATTCCATTCCATTCCATTGCATTCGCAATGATTCCATTCCATTCCATTCCATTCAATTTCATTACATATGACTTGATTCCATTCCATTCCTTTCCATTCGGGTTGATTTCATTGCATTGAATTGCATTCCATTCCATTCAATTCGGGTTGATTCCATTCCATTCCATTCCATTTCATTCGGTATTATTCCATTCCATTCCATTCCATTCCATTCCATTCCATTCCATTCCATTCCATTCCATTTCATTCCATTCCATTCCATTCGGTATGATTCCATTCCATTCCATTCCATTAGGCTTGATTCCATTCCATTCCATTCCATTCCATTCCATTCGTTTTGATTCCGTTCGATTCCGTTCCATTCCATTCGTTTGATTCCATTAAATTCCATTCCATTCAATTCGGGTTGATTCCATTACATTCAATTCCATTCCACTCCATTCCATTCCATTCGATTCCATTCTCGTTGATTCCATTCCAATCCATTCCATTCCATTCGGGTTATTTCAATTCCATTCCATTCAATTCCACTCGGGTTGATTACATTATATTCCATTCAGGTTGATTCCATTCCATTCCATTCCATTCCATTCGGGTTGATTCCATTCCATTCCATTCCATTCCTTTCCATTCCATTGGGATTGATTCCATTCCATTCCATTCCATTCCATTCCGTTCCTTTCCATTCCATTCCATTCGGGTTGAATCCATTCCATTCCATTCCATACCATTTGGGTTGATACCATTCCATTCCATTCCATTCCATTCCATTACATTCCGGTTGATTCCATTCCATTCCATTCCTTTCCATTGGGATTGATTCCATTCCATTCCATTCCATTCCATTCCTTTCCATTCCATTCTATTCTGTATGACTCCATTCCATTCCATTCCATTCCATTCCATTCCATTCCATTCCATTCGTTTTGATTCTGTTCCATTCCTTTCCATTCCATTCCATTCGGGTTGAATCCATTCCATTCCATTCCATACCATTTGGGTTGATACCATTCCATTCCATTCCATTCCATTCAGATTGATTCCATTCCATTCCATTCCATTCCATACCATGCCATTCCATTCGTGTTACATCCATTCCATTCCATTCCATTCCATTCCATTCCATTCCATTCCATTCCATTCCGGTTGATTCCATTCCATTCCATTCCTTTCCATTCGGGGTGACTCCATTCCATTCCATTCCATTCCTTTCCATTCCATTGGGATTGATTCCATTCCATTCCATTCCTTTCCATTCCATTCCATTCGGCGTGACTCCATTCCATTCCTTTCCATTCCATTCCATTCCATTCGTTTTAATTCTGTTCCATTCCATTCCATTCCATTCCATTCGTTTTGATTCCATTCCATTACATTCCATTCCATACGGGTTGATTCCATTCCATTCAATTCCATTCCACTCCATTCCATGCCATTCGATTCCATTCTCGTTGATTCCTTTCCATTCCATTCCATTCCATTCGTGTTATTTCAATTCCATTCCATTCACTTCCACTCGGGTTGATTACATTATATTCCATTCGGGTTGATTCCAATCCATTCCATTCCATTCCATTCGGGTTGATTGAATTCCACTCCATTCCTTTCCAATCCATTAGGAATGATTCCATTCCATTCCATTCCGATCCATTCCTCTCGGTTTGACTCCATTCCATTCCATTCCGTTCCATTACATTCCATTCCATTCGGGTTGATTCCATTCCATTCCATTCCATTCCATTCCGTTCGTGTTACATCCATTCCATTCCATTCCATTCCATTCCATTCCATTCGGGTTGATTCCATTCCATTCCTTTCCATTCCTTTCCATTAAATTCCATTCGTGTTTATTCCATTCCATTCCATTCCATTTGGGTTGATTCCATTCCATTCCATTCCATTTCATTCCATGCCTTTCCATTCCATTCTATTCCATTCGGGTTGATTCCATTCCATTCCACTCCATTACATGTGACTTGATGCCATTCCATTCCATTCCATTCCATTCGGCTTTATTACATTCCATTCCATTCCATTTCATTCGGGTTGATTCCATTCCATTCCATTCCTTTCCATTCGGGTTGACTCCATTCCAATCCATTCCATTCCAGTCATTTCCATTCCATTCGGATTGATTCCATTCCATTCTATTCCTTTCCTTTCCATTCCATTCGAGTTGATTCCATTCCATTCAATTCCATTCGTTTTGATTCCAATCCATTTCATTGCATTCCATTCCATTCCATTCGGGTTGATTCCATTCCATTCCATTCCATTCCATTCCATTTCATTCGGTTTTATTCCATTCCATTCCATTCCATTCCATTCCATTTCATTGCATTCCATTCCATTCGGTATGATTCCATTCCATTCCATTCCATTCGGCTTGATTCCATTCCATACCATTCCATTCCATTCGTTTTGTTTCCGTTCCATTCCATTCCATTCCATTCGTTTTGATTCCATTCCATTCCACTCCATTCCATTCCATTCGATTCCATTCTCGTTGATTCCATTCCAATCCATTCCATTCCATTAGGGTTATTTCAATTCCATTCCTTTCAATTCCATTCGGGTTGATTACATTTTATTCCATTCGGATTGATTCCATTCCATTCCATTCCATTCCATTCGGGTTGATTCCATTCCATTCCATTCCATTCCATTCCATTCCATTCCATTCCATTCCATTCGCAATGATTCCATTCCATTCAATTCCATTCTGGTTGATTCCATTCCATTCCATTCCATTCCTTTCCATTCCCTTCCATTCGGGTTGATTCCATTCCATTCAATTCCATTCGTTTTGATTCCATTCCATTCCATTCCATTCCATTACATTCCAATCCATTGGGGTTGATTCCATTCCATTCCATTCAATTCCATTCCATTCCATTCCATTCCATTCCATTCCATTCCATTCCATACCATTCCATTCGGGTTGATTCCATTCCATTCCATTCTATTGCATTCGGGTTGATTCCATTCCATTCCATTCCATTCCTTTCCATTACATATGACTTGATTCCACTCCATTCCATTCCATTCCATTCCATTCTATTCCATTCCATTCCATTCGGGTTGATTCCATTCCATTCCATTCCATTCCATTCCATTTCTTTCGGTTTTATTCCATTCCATTCCATTCCATTCCATTCCATTCCATTCCATTCCATTCCATTCCATTTCATTCCATTCGGTATGATTCTATTCCATTCCATTCCATTCGGCTTGATTCCATTCCATTCCATTCCATTCCATTCCATTCGTTTTGATTCCATTCCATTCCATTCCATTCCATTCCATTCGTTTTGATTCCATTCCATTCCATTCCATTCCATTCGGGTTGATTCCATTCCACTCCATTCCATTCCATTCGATTCCATTCTCGTTGATTCCTTTCCAATCCATTCCATTCCATTCGGGTTATTTCAATTCCATTCCTTTCAATTCCACTCGGGTTCATTACATTTTATTCCATTCGGGTTGATTCCATTCCATTCCATTCCATTCCATTCGGGTTGATTCCATTCCATTCCATTCCATTCCATTCCATTCCCTTCCATTCCATTCCATTCGCAATGATTCCATTCCATTCCATTCCATTCCATTCCATTCCATTCCATTACATATGACTTGATTCCATTCCATTCCATTCCATTCCATTACATTCCATTCCATTCCTTTCCATTCGGGTTCATTTCATTGCATTGAATTGCATTCCATTCCATTCAATTCGAGTTGATTCCATTCCATTCTTTCCATTTCATTCGGTTTTATTCCATTCCATTCCATTCCATTCAATTCCATTCCACTCCATTCCATTTCATTCCATTCCATTCCATTCGGTATGATTCCATTCCATTCCATTCCATTCCTTTTGGTTCCGTTCGATTCCGTTCCATTCCATTCGTTTTGATTCCATTCCATTCCATTCCATTCAATTCGGGTTGATTCCATTCCATTCAATTCCATTCCACTCCATTCCATTCCATTCGATTCCATTCTCGTTGATTCCATTCCAATCCATTCCATTCCATTCGGGTTATTTCAATTCCATTCCATTCAATTCCACTCGGGTTGACTTCATTATATTCCATTCAGGTTGATTCCATTCCATTCCATTCCATTCCATTCGGGTTGACTCCATTCCATTCCATTCCATTCCATTCCATTCCATTCCATTCCATTCGGAATGATTCCATTCCATTCCATTCCATTCCATTCCATTCCATTCCATTACATATGACTTGATTCCATTCCATTACATTCCATTCCTTTCCTTTCCATTCGGGATGATTTCATGGCATTCAATTGCATTCCATTCCATTCCTTTCCATTCCATTCCATTCGGCTTGACGCCATTCCATTCCATTCCATTCCATTACATTCGTTTTGATTCTGTTCCATTCCATTCCATTCCATTCCATTCCATTCGTTTTGATTCCATTCCATTACATTCCATTCCATACGGGTTGATTCCATTCCATTCAATTCCATTCCACTCCATTCCATTCCATTCGATTCCATTCTCGTTGATTCCTTTCCAATCCATTCCATTCCACTCGGGTTATTTCAATTCCATTCCATTCAATTCCACTCGGGTTGATTACATTATATTCCATTCGGGTTGATTCCATTCCATTCCATTCCATTCCATTCCATTCGGGTTGATTCCATTCCATTCCATTCCATTCCATTCCATACGGAATGATTCCATTCCATTCCATTCCGTTCCATTCCTCTCGGGTTGACTCCATTCCATTCCATTCTGTTCCATTACATTCCATTCCATTCGGGTTGATTCCATTCCATTCAATTCCATTCCACTCCATTCCATTCCATTCGATTCCATTCTCGTTGATTCCATTCCAATCCATTCCATTCCATTCGGGTTATTTCAATTCCATTCCATTCAGTTCCACTCGGGTTGATTACATTATATTCCATTCAGGTTGATTCCATTCCATTCCATTCCATTCCATTCCATTCGGGTTGATTCCTTTCCATTCCATTCCATTCCATTCCATTCCATTCCATTCCATTCCACTCGGAATGATTCCATTCCATTCCATTCCATTCCATTCCATTCCATTACATATGACTTGATTCCATTCCATTCCTTTCCTTTCCATTCGGGATGATTTCATTGCATTCAATTGCATTGCATTCCATTCAATTCGGGTTGATTCCATTCCATTCCATTCCATTCCATTCGGTTTTATTCCATTCCCTTCCATTCCTTTCCATTCCATTTCATTCCATTCCATTCCTTTCGGGATGATTCCATTCCATTCCATTCCATTCCATTCAGCTTGATTCCTTTCCATTCCGTTCCATTCCACTCCATTCCATTCGTTCTAATTCCATTCCATTCCATTCCATTCCAATCCATTCCATTCGTTTTGATTCCATTCCATTCCATTCCATTCCATTCGTGTTGATTCCATTCCATTCCATTTCATTCCATTCCATTCCATTCCATTCGGCTTGATTCCATTCCCTTCCGTTACTTTTCATTCCATTCCATTCGTTTTGATTCCATTCCATTCCATTCCATTCCATTCGGGTTGATTCCATTCAATTCAATTCCATTCCACTCCATTCCATTCCATTCGATTTCATTCTCGTTGATTCCACTCCATTCCATTCCATTCCATTCGGGTTATTTCCATTCCATTCGATTCAATTACACTCGGGTTGATTCCATTATATTCTATTCGGGTTGATTCCATTCATTCCATTCCATTCCATTCGGGTTGATTCCATTCCATTCCATTCCATTCCATTCGGATTGATTCCATTCCATTCCATTCCATTCCATTCCATTTTTTTCCATTCCTTTGCGGTTGACTCCATTCCATTCCATTCCATTCCATTCCATTCCACTCCATTCCATTCGGGTTGATTCCATTCCATTCCATTCCATTCCATTCTTGTTACATCCATTCCATTCCATTCCATTCCTTTCGGGTTGATTCCAAATCATTCCATTCCATTGCGTTCCATTCCATTCCACTCCATTCCCTTCTGGGTGATTCTATTCCATTCCATTCCATTCCATTCCATTACATATGACTTGATTCCATTCCATTCCATTCCATTCCATTCCATTCCATTCCATTCGGGTTGATTTCATTCCATTCCACTCCATTACATATGACTTGATGCCATTCCATTCCATTCGGCTTTATTCCATTCCATTCCATTCCATTTCATTCGGGTTGATTCCATTCCATTCCATTCCTTTCCATTCGGGTTGACTCCATTCCAATCCATTCCATTCCAGTCATTTCCATTCCATTCGGATTGATTCCATTCCATTCCATTCCATTCCTTTCCATTCCATTCCATTCTGGTTGATTCCATTCAATTCAATTCCATTCGTTTTGATTCCATTCCATTCCATTCCATTCCATTCGGGTTGATTCCCTTCCCTTCCATTCCATTCCATTCCATTCCATTCCATTCGGGTTGATTCCATTCCATTCCATTCTATTGCATTCGGGTTGATTCCATTCCATTCCATTCCATTCCTTTCCATTACATATGACTTGATTCCATTCCATTCCATTCCATTCCATTCCATTCCATTCCATTCCATTCCGGTTGATTTCATTCCATTCCATTCCTTTCCATTGGGATTGATTCCATTCCATTCCATTCCATTCCATTCCTTTCCATTCCATTCCATTCGGCTTGACTCCATTCCATTCCATTCCATTCCATTCCATTCCATTCCATTCCATTCGTTTTGATTCTGTTCCATTCCATTCCATTCCATTCCATTCGTTTTGATTCCATTCCATTACATTACATTCCATACGGGTTGATTCCATTCCATTCAATTCCATTCCACTCCATTCCATTCCATTCGATTCCATTCTCGTTGATTCCTTTCCAATCCATTCCATTCCATTCGGGTTATTTCAATTCCATTCCTTTCAATTCCACTCGGGTTGATTACATTTTATTCCATTCGGGTTGATTCCATTCCATTCCATTCCATTCCATTCGGGTTGATTCCATTCCATTCCATTCCATTCCATTCCATTCCATTCCATTCCATTCGCAATGATTCCATTCCATTCCATTCCATTCCATTCCATTCCACTACATATGACTTGATTCCATTCCATTCCATTCCATTCCATTCCATTCCATTCCATTCCATTCCTTTCCATTCGGGTTGATTTCATTGCATTGAATTGCATTCCATTCCATTAAATTCGAGTTGATTCCATTCCATTCTTTCCATTTCATCCGGTTTTATTCCATTCCATTCCATTCAATTCCATTGCATTCCATTCCATTTCATTCCATTCCATTCCATTCGGTATGATTCCATTCCATTCCATTCCATTCCTTTTGGTTCCGTTCGATCCCGTTCCATTCCATTCGTTTTGATTCCATTCCATTCCATTCCATTCAATTCGGGTTGATTCCATTCCATTCAATTCCATTCCACTCCATTCCATTCCATTCGATTCCATTCTCGTTGATTCCATTCCAATCCATTCCATTCCATTCGGGTTATTTCAATTCCATTCCATTCAATTCCACTCGGGTTGACTTCATTATATTCCATTCAGGTTGATTCCATTCCATTCCATTCCATTCCATTCGGGTTGACTCCATTCCATTCCATTCCATTCCATTCCATTCCATTATATTACATTACTTTCGGAATGATTCCATTCCATTCCATTCCATTCCATTACATATGACTTTATTCCATTCCATTCCATTCCATTCCTTTCCTTTCCATTCGGGATGATTTCATTGCATTCAATTGCATTCCATTCCATTCCTTTCCATTCCATTCCATTCGGCTTGACTCCATTCCATTCCATTCCATTCCATTCCATTCGTTTTGATTCTGTTCCATTCCATTCCATTCCATTCCATTCCATTCCATTCGTTTTGATTCCATTCCATTACATTCCATTCCATACGGGTTGATTCCATTCCATTCAATTCCATTCCACTCCATTCCATTCCATTCGATTCCATTCTCGTTGATTCCTTTCCAATCCATTCCATTCCACTCGGGTTATTTCAATTCCATTCCATTCAATTCCACTCGGGTTGATTACATTATATTCCATTCGGGTTGATTCCATTCCATTCCATTCCATTCCATTCCATTCGGGTTGATTCCATTCCATTCCATTCCATTCCATTCCATTCGCAATGATTCCATTCCATTGCATTCCGTTCCATTCCTCTCGGGTTGACTCCATTCCATTCCATTCTGTTCCATTACATTCTATTCCATTCGGTTTGATTCCATTCCATTCAATTCCATTCCACTCCATTCCATTCCATTCGATTCCATTCTCGTTGATTCCATTCCAATCCATTCCATTCCATTCGGGTTATTTCAATTCCATTCCATTCAGTTCCACTCGGGTTGATTACATTATATTCCATTCAGGTTGATTCCATTCCATTCCATTCCATTCCATTCCATTCGGGTTGATTCCATTCCATTCCATTCCATTCCATTCCATTCCATTCCACTCGGAATGATTCCATTCCATTCCATTCAATTCCATTCCATTCCATTACATAGGACTTGATTCCATTCCATTCCTTTCCTTTCCATTCGGGATGATTTCATTGCATTCAATTGCATTCCATTCCATTCAATTCGGGTTGATTCCATTCCATTCCATTCCATTCCATTCGGTTTTATTCCATTCCCTTCCATTCCTTTCCATTCCATTTCATTCCATTCCATTCCTTTCGGGATGATTCCATTCCATTCCATTCCATTCCATTCAGCTTGATTCCTTTCCATTCCGTTCCATTCCACTCCATTCCATTCGTTCTAATTCCATTCCATTCCATTCCATTCGGGTTATTTCCATTCCATTCGATTCAATTACACTCGGGTTGATTCCATTATATTCTATTCGGGTTGATTCCATTCATTCCATTCCATTCCATTCGGGTTGATTCCATTCCATTCCATTCCATTCCATTCGGATTGATTCCATTCCATTCCATTCCATTCCATTCCATTTTTTTCCATTCCTTTGCGGTTGACTCCATTCCATTCCATTCCATTCCATTCCATTCCACTCCATTCCATTCGGGTTGATTCCATTCCATTCCATTCCATTCCATTCTTGTTACATCCATTCCATTCCATTCCATTCCTTTCGGGTTGATTCCAAATCATTCCATTCCATTGCGTTCCATTCCATTCCACTCCATTCCCTTCTGGGTGATTCTATTCCATTCCATTCCATTCCATTCCATTACATATGACTTGATTCCATTCCATTCCATTCCATTCCATTCCATTCCATTCCATTCGGGTTGATTTCATTCCATTCCACTCCATTACATATGACTTGATGCCATTCCATTCCATTCGGCTTTATTCCATTCCATTCCATTCCATTTCATTCGGGTTGATTCCATTCCATTCCATTCCTTTCCATTCGGGTTGACTCCATTCCAATCCATTCCATTCCAGTCATTTCCATTCCATTCGGATTGATTCCATTCCATTCCATTCCATTCCTTTCCATTCCATTCCATTCTGGTTGATTCCATTCAATTCAATTCCATTCGTTTTGATTCCATTCCATTCCATTCCATTCCATTCGGGTTGATTCCCTTCCCTTCCATTCCATTCCATTCCATTCCATTCCATTCGGGTTGATTCCATTCCATTCCATTCTATTGCATTCGGGTTGATTCCATTCCATTCCATTCCATTCCTTTCCATTACATATGACTTGATTCCATTCCATTCCATTCCATTCCATTCCATTCCATTCCATTCCATTCCGGTTGATTTCATTCCATTCCATTCCTTTCCATTGGGATTGATTCCATTCCATTCCATTCCATTCCATTCCTTTCCATTCCATTCCATTCGGCTTGACTCCATTCCATTCCATTCCATTCCATTCCATTCCATTCCATTCCATTCGTTTTGATTCTGTTCCATTCCATTCCATTCCATTCCATTCGTTTTGATTCCATTCCATTACATTACATTCCATACGGGTTGATTCCATTCCATTCAATTCCATTCCACTCCATTCCATTCCATTCGATTCCATTCTCGTTGATTCCTTTCCAATCCATTCCATTCCATTCGGGTTATTTCAATTCCATTCCTTTCAATTCCACTCGGGTTGATTACATTTTATTCCATTCGGGTTGATTCCATTCCATTCCATTCCATTCCATTCGGGTTGATTCCATTCCATTCCATTCCATTCCATTCCATTCCATTCCATTCCATTCGCAATGATTCCATTCCATTCCATTCCATTCCATTCCATTCCACTACATATGACTTGATTCCATTCCATTCCATTCCATTCCATTCCATTCCATTCCATTCCATTCCTTTCCATTCGGGTTGATTTCATTGCATTGAATTGCATTCCATTCCATTAAATTCGAGTTGATTCCATTCCATTCTTTCCATTTCATCCGGTTTTATTCCATTCCATTCCATTCAATTCCATTGCATTCCATTCCATTTCATTCCATTCCATTCCATTCGGTATGATTCCATTCCATTCCATTCCATTCCTTTTGGTTCCGTTCGATCCCGTTCCATTCCATTCGTTTTGATTCCATTCCATTCCATTCCATTCAATTCGGGTTGATTCCATTCCATTCAATTCCATTCCACTCCATTCCATTCCATTCGATTCCATTCTCGTTGATTCCATTCCAATCCATTCCATTCCATTCGGGTTATTTCAATTCCATTCCATTCAATTCCACTCGGGTTGACTTCATTATATTCCATTCAGGTTGATTCCATTCCATTCCATTCCATTCCATTCGGGTTGACTCCATTCCATTCCATTCCATTCCATTCCATTCCATTATATTACATTACTTTCGGAATGATTCCATTCCATTCCATTCCATTCCATTACATATGACTTTATTCCATTCCATTCCATTCCATTCCTTTCCTTTCCATTCGGGATGATTTCATTGCATTCAATTGCATTCCATTCCATTCCTTTCCATTCCATTCCATTCGGCTTGACTCCATTCCATTCCATTCCATTCCATTCCATTCGTTTTGATTCTGTTCCATTCCATTCCATTCCATTCCATTCCATTCCATTCGTTTTGATTCCATTCCATTACATTCCATTCCATACGGGTTGATTCCATTCCATTCAATTCCATTCCACTCCATTCCATTCCATTCGATTCCATTCTCGTTGATTCCTTTCCAATCCATTCCATTCCACTCGGGTTATTTCAATTCCATTCCATTCAATTCCACTCGGGTTGATTACATTATATTCCATTCGGGTTGATTCCATTCCATTCCATTCCATTCCATTCCATTCGGGTTGATTCCATTCCATTCCATTCCATTCCATTCCATTCGCAATGATTCCATTCCATTGCATTCCGTTCCATTCCTCTCGGGTTGACTCCATTCCATTCCATTCTGTTCCATTACATTCTATTCCATTCGGTTTGATTCCATTCCATTCAATTCCATTCCACTCCATTCCATTCCATTCGATTCCATTCTCGTTGATTCCATTCCAATCCATTCCATTCCATTCGGGTTATTTCAATTCCATTCCATTCAGTTCCACTCGGGTTGATTACATTATATTCCATTCAGGTTGATTCCATTCCATTCCATTCCATTCCATTCCATTCGGGTTGATTCCATTCCATTCCATTCCATTCCATTCCATTCCATTCCACTCGGAATGATTCCATTCCATTCCATTCAATTCCATTCCATTCCATTACATAGGACTTGATTCCATTCCATTCCTTTCCTTTCCATTCGGGATGATTTCATTGCATTCAATTGCATTCCATTCCATTCAATTCGGGTTGATTCCATTCCATTCCATTCCATTCCATTCGGTTTTATTCCATTCCCTTCCATTCCTTTCCATTCCATTTCATTCCATTCCATTCCTTTCGGGATGATTCCATTCCATTCCATTCCATTCCATTCAGCTTGATTCCTTTCCATTCCGTTCCATTCCACTCCATTCCATTCGTTCTAATTCCATTCCATTCCATTCCATTCCAATCCATTCCATTTGTTTTGATTCCATTCCATTCCATTCCATTCCATTCGTGTTGATTCCATTCCATTCCATTTCATTCCATTCCATTCCATTCCATTCGGCTTGATTCCATTCCCTTCCTTTACTTTTCATTCCATTCCATTCGTTTTGATTCCATTCCATTCCATTCCATTCCATTCGGGTTGATTCCATTCAATTCAATTCCATTCCACTCCATTCCATTCCATTCGATTCCATTCTCGTTGATTCCACTCCATTCCATTCCATTCCATTCGGGTTATTTCCATTCCATTCGATTCAATTACACTCGGGTTGATTCCATTATATTCTATTCGGGTTGATTCCATTCATTCCATTCCATTCCATTCGGGTTGATTCCATTCCATTCCATTCCATTCCATTCGGATTGAATCCATTCCATTCCATTCCATTCCATTCCATTTGTTTCCATTCCTTTGCGGTTGACTCCATTCCATTCCATTCCATTCCACTCCATTCCATTCGGGTTGATTCCATTCCATTCCATTCCATTCCATTCGTGTTACATCCATTCCATTCCATTCCATTCCATTCCATTCCATTCCTTTCGGGTTGATTCCAAATCATTCCATTCCATTGCGTTCCATTCCATTCCACTCCATTCCCTTCTGGGTGATTCTATTCCATTCCATTCCATTCCATTCCATTACATATGACTTGATTCCATTCCATTCCATTCCATTCCATTCCATTCGGGTTGATTTCATTGCATTGAATTGCATCCCATTCCATTCAATTCGGGTTGATTCCATTCCATTATTTCCATTTCACTCGGTTTTATTCCATTCCATTCCATTCGATTCCATTCTCGTTGATTCCATTCCAATCCATTCCATTCCATTCGGGTTATTTCAATTCCATTCCATTCAATTCCACTCGGGTTGATTACATTATATTCCATTCAGGTTGATTCCATTCCATTCCATTCCATTCCATTCGGGTTGATTCCATTCCATTCCATTCCATTCCATTCCATTCCATTCCATTCGGAATGATTCCATTCCATTCCATTCCATTCCATTCCATTCCATTCCATTCCATTACATATGACTTGATTCCATTCCATTCCATTCCATTCCTTTCCTTTCCATTCGGGATGATTTCATTGCATTCAATTGCATTCCATTCCATTCCTTTCCATTCCATTCCATTCGGCTTGACACCATTCCATTCCATTCGATTCCATTCCATTCGTTTTGATTCCATTCCATTCCATTCCATGCCATTCGGGTTGATTCCATTCCATTCCATTCCATTCCATTCCATTCGGGTTGATTCCATTCCATTCCATTCCATTCCATTCCATTCCATTCCATTCGGAATGTTTCCATTCCATTCCATTCCGTTCCATTCCCCTCGGGTTGACTCCATTCCATTCCATTCCGTTCCATTACATTCCATTCCATTCGGGTTGATTCCATTCCATTCCATTCGTGTTACATCCATTCCATTCCATTCCATTCCATTCCATTCCATTCCATTCCGGTTGATTCCATTCCATTCCTTTCCATTCCTTTCCATTAAATTCCATTCGTGTTTATTCCATTCCATTCCATTCCATTTGGGTTGATTCCATTCCATCCCATTCCATTTCATTCCATGCCATTCCATTCCATTCTATTCCATTCGGGTTGATTCCATTCCATTCCACTCCATTACATATGACTTGATTCCATTCCATTCCATTCCTTTCCATTCGGGTTGACTCCATTCCAATCCATTCCATTCCATTCATTTCCATTCCATTCGGATTGATTCCATTCCATTCCATTCCATTCCTTTCCATTCCATTCCATTCTGGTTGATTCCCTTCAATTCAATTCCATTCGTTTTGATTCCATTCCATTCCATTCCATTCCATTCGGGTTGATTCCCTTCCCTTCCCTTCCATTCCATTCCATTCCATTCCATTCCATTCGGGTTGATTCCATTCCATTCCATTCTATTGCATTCGGGTTGATTCCATTCCATTCCATTCCATTCCTTTCCATTACATATGACTTGATTCCATTCCATTCCATTCCATTCCATTCCATTCCATTCCATTCCGGTTGATTTCATTCCATTCCATTCCTTTCCATTGGGATTGATTCCATTCCATTCCATTCCATTCCATTCCTTTCCATTCCATTCCATTCGGCTTGACTCCATTCCATTCCATTCCATTCCATTCCATTCCATTCGTTTTGATTCTGTTCCATTCCATTCCATTCGTTTTGATTCCATTCCATTACATTCCATTCCATACGGGTTGATTCCAATCCATTCAATTCCATTCCACTCCATTCCATTCCATTCGATTCCATTCTCGTTGATTCCTTTCCAATCCATTCCATTCCATTCGGGTTATTTCAATTCCATTCCATTCAATTCCACTCGGGTTGATTACATTGTATTCCAATCGGGTTGATTCCATTCCATTCCATTCCATTCCATTCGGGTTGATTCCATTCCATTCCATTCCATTCCAATCCATTCGGAATGATTCCATTCCATTCCATTCCGTTCCATTCCTCTCGGGTTGACTCCATTCCATTCCATTCCGTTCCATTACATTCCATTCCATTCGGGTTGATTCCATTCCGTTCCATTCCATTCCATTCCGTTCGTGTTACATCCATTCCATTCCATTCCATTCCATTCGGCTTTATTCCATTCCATTCCATTCCATTTCATTCGGGTTGATTCCATTCCATTCCATTCCTTTCCATTCGGGTTGACTCCATTCCAATCCATTCCATTCCAGTCATTTCCATTCCATTCGGATTGATTCCATTCCATTCCATTCCTTTCCTTTCCGTTCCATTCCATTCGGGTTGATTCCATTCCATTCAATTCCATTCGTTTTGATTCAAATCCATTCCATTCCATTCCATTCCATTCCATTCGGGTTGATTCCATTCCATTCCATTCCATTCCATTCCATTCCATTCCATTCCATTCCATTCCATTCCATACCTTTCCATTCGGGTTGATTCCATTCCATTCCATTCTATTGCATTCGGGTTGATTCCATTCCATTCCATTCCATTCCTTTCCATTACATATGACTTGATTCCATTCCATTCCATTCCATTCCATTCCATTCCATTCCATTCGGGTTGATTCCACTCCATTCCATTCCATTCCATTCCATTTCATTCGGTTTTATTCCATTCCATTCCATTCCATTCCATTCCATTCCATTCCATTCCATTCCATTTCATTGCATACCATTCCATTCGGTATGATTCCATTCCATTCCATTCCATTCGGCTTGATTCCATTCCATACCATTCCATTCCATTCGTTTTGTTTCCGTTCCATTCCATTCCATTCCATTCGTTTTGATTCCATTCTATTCCATTCCATTCCATTCCATTCGGGTTGATTCCATTCCACTCCATTCCATTCCATTCGATTCCATTCTCGTTGATTCCATTCCAATCCATTCCATTCCATTCGGGTTATTTCAATTCCATTCCTTTCAATTCCACTCGGGTTGATTACATTTTATTCCATTCGGGTTGATTCCATTCCATTCCATTCCATTCCATTCGGGTTGATTCCATTCCATTCCATTCCATTCCATTCCATTCCATTCCATTCCATTCGCAATGATTCCATTCCATTCCATTCCATTCCATTCCATTCCATTCCATTCCATTCCATTACATATGACTTGATTCCATTCCATTCCATTCCATTCCTTTCCTTTCCATTCGGGATGATTTCATTGCATTCAATTGCATTCCATTCCATTCCTTTCCATTCCATTCCATTCGGCTTGACTCCATTCCATTCCATTCCATTCCATTCCATTCGTTTTGATTCTGTTCCATTCCATTCCATTCCATTCCATTCGTTTTGATTCCATTCCATTACATTCCATTCCATACGGGTTGATTCCATTCCATTCAATTCCATTCCACTCCATTCCATTCCATTCGATTCCATTCTCGTTGATTCCTTTCCAATCCATTCCATTCCACTCGAGTTATTTCAATTCCATTCCATTCAATTCCACTCGGGTTGATTACATTATATTCCATTCGGGTTGATTCCATTCCATTCCATTCCATTCCATTCGGGTTGATTCCATTCCATTCCATTCCATTCCATTCGGAATGATTCCATTCCATTCCATTCCGTTCCATTCCTCTCGGGTTGACTCCATTCCATTCCATTCCGTTCCATTACATTCCATTCCATTCGGGTTGATTCCATTCCATTCCATTCGTGTTACATCCATTCCATTCCATTCCATTCCATTCCATTCCATTCCATTCCATTCCATTCGGTTTGATTCAATTCCATTCCTTTCCATTCCTTTTCCATTAAATTCCATTCGTGTTTATTCCATTCCATTGCATTCCATTTGGGTTGATTCCATTCCATTCCATTCTATTTCATTCCATGCCATTCCATTCCATTCTATTCCATTCGGGTTGATTCCATTCCATTCCACTCCATTACATATGACTTGATGCCATTCCATTCCATTCCATTCCATTCGGCTTTATTCCATTCCATTCCATTCCATTTCATTCGGGTTGATTCCATTCCATTCCATTCCTTTCCATTCGGGTTGACTCCATTCCAATCCATTCCATTCCAGTCATTTCCATTCCATTCGGATTGATTCCATTCCATTCCATTCCATTCCTTTCCATTCCATTCCATTCTGGTTGATTCCATTCAATTCAATTCCATTCGTTTTGATTCCATTCCATTCCATTCCATTCCATTCGGGTTGATTCCCTTCCCTCCCATTCCATTCCATTCCATTCCATTCCATTCCATTCGGGTTGATTCCATTCCATTCCATTCTATTGCATTCGGGTTGATTCCATTCCATTCCATTCCATTCCTTTCCATTACATATGACTTGATTCCATTCCATTCCATTCCATTCCATTCCATTCCATTCCATTCCGGTTGATTTCATTCCATTCCATTCCTTTCCATTGGGATTGATTCCATTCCATTCCATTCCATTCCATTCCTTTCCATTCCATTCCATTCGGCTTGACTCCATTCCATTCCATTCCATTCCATTCGTTTTGATTCTGTTCCATTCCATTCCATTCCATTCCATTCGTTTTGATTCCATTCCATTACATTCCATTCCATACGAGTTGATTCCATTCCATTCAATTCCATTCCACTCCATTCCATTCCATTCGATTCCATTCTCGTTGATTCCTTTCCAATCCATTCCATTCCATTCGGGTTATTTCAATTCCATTCCATTCAATTCCACTCGGGTTGATTACATTATATTCCAATCGGGTTGATTCCATTCCATTCCATTCCATTCCATTCGGGTTGATTCCATTCCAATCCATTCCATTCCAATCCATTCGGAATGATTCCATTCCATTCCATTCCGTTCCATTCCTCTCGGGTTGACTCCATTCCATTCCATTCCGTTCCATTACATTCCATTCCATTCGGGTTGATTCCATTCCGTTCCATTCCATTCCATTCCGTTCGTGTTACATCCATTCCATTCCATTCCATTCCATTCCATTCCATTCCATTCCATTCCGGTTGATTCCATTCCATTCCTTTCCATTCCTTTCCATTAAATTCCATTCGTGTTTATTCCATTCCATTCCATTCCATTTGGGTTGATTCCATTCCATCCCATTCCATTTCATTCCATGCCATTCCATTCCATTCTATTCCATTCGGGTTGATTCCATTCCATTCCACTCCATTACATATGACTTGATTCCATTCCATTCCATTCCTTTCCATTCGGGTTGACTCCATTCCAATCCATTCCATTCCATTCATTTCCATTCCATTCGGATTGATTCCATTCCATTCCATTCCATTCCTTTCCATTCCATTCCATTCTGGTTGATTCCCTTCAATTCAATTCCATTCGTTTTGATTCCATTCCATTCCATTCCATTCCATTCGGGTTGATTCCCTTCCCTTCCATTCCATTCCATTCCATTCCATTCCATTCGGGTTGATTCCATTCCATTCCATTCTATTGCATTCGGGTTGATTCCATTCCATTCCATTCCATTCCTTTCCATTACATATGACTTGATTCCATTCCATTCCATTCCATTCCATTCCATTCCATTCCATTCCGGTTGATTTCATTCCATTCCATTCCTTTCCATTGGGATTGATTCCATTCCATTCCATTCCATTCCATTCCTTTCCATTCCATTCCATTCGGCTTGACTCCATTCCATTCCATTCCATTCCATTCCATTCCATTCGTTTTGATTCTGTTCCATTCCATTCCATTCGTTTTGATTCCATTCCATTACATTCCATTCCATACGGGTTGATTCCAATCCATTCAATTCCATTCCACTCAATTCCATTCCATTCGATTCCATTCTCGTTGATTCCTTTCCAATCCATTCCATTCCATTCGGGTTATTTCAATTCCATTCCATTCAATTCCACTCGGGTTGATTACATTATATTCCAATCGGGTTGATTCCATTCCATTCCATTCCATTCCATTCGGGTTGATTCCATTCCATTCCATTCCATTCCAATCCATTCGGAATGATTCCATTCCATTCCATTCCGTTCCATTCCTCTCGGGTTGACTCCATTCCATTCCATTCCGTTCCATTACATTCCATTCCATTCGGGTTGATTCCATTCCGTTCCATTCCATTCCATTCCGTTCGTGTTACATCCATTCCATTCCATTCCATTCCATTCCATTCCATTCCATTCCATTCGGGTTGATTCCATTCCATTCCTTTCCATTCCTTTCCATTAAATTCCATTCGTGTTTATTCCATTCCATTCCAATCCATTTGGGTTGATTCCATTCCATTCCATTCCATTTCATTCCATGCCATTCCATTCCATTCTATTCCATTCGGGTTGATTCCTTTCCATTCCACTCCATTACATATGACTTGATTCCATTCCATTCCATTCCATTCCATTCGGCTTTACTCCATTCCATTCCATTCCATTTCATTCGGGTTGATTCCATTCCATTCCATTCCTTTCCATTCGGGTTGACTCCATTCCAATCCATTCCATTCCAGTCATTTCCATTCCATTCGGATTGATTCCATTCCATTCCATTCCTTTCCTTTCCGTTCCATTCCATTCGGGTTGATTCCATTCCATTCAATTCCATTCGTTTTGATTCAAATCCATTCCATTCCATTCCATTCCATTCCATTCGGGTTGATTCCATTCCATTCCATTCCATTCCATTCCATTCCATTCCATTCCATTCCATTCCATTCCATTCCATACCTTTCCATTCGGGTTGATTCCATTCCATTCCATTCTATTGCATTCGGGTTGATTCCATTCCATTCCATTCCATTCCTTTCCATTACATATGACTTGATTCCATTCCATTCCATTCCATTCCATTCCATTCCATTCCATTCGGGTTGATTCCACTCCATTCCATTCCATTCCATTCCATTTCATTCGGTTTTATTCCATTCCATTCCATTCCATTCCATTCCATTCCATTCCATTCCATTCCATTCCATTCCATTTCATTGCATACCATTCCATTCGGTATGATTCCATTCCATTCCATTCCATTCGGCTTGATTCCATTCCATACCATTCCATTCCATTCGTTTTGTTTCCGTTCCATTCCATTCCATTCCATTCGTTTTGATTCCATTCTATTCCATTCCATTCCATTCCATTCGGGTTGATTCCATTCCACTCCATTCCATTCCATTCGATTCCATTCTCGTTGATTCCATTCCAATCCATTCCATTCCATTCGGGTTATTTCAATTCCATTCCTTTCAATTCCACTCGGGTTGATTACATTTTATTCCATTCGGGTTGATTCCATTCCATTCCATTCCATTCCATTCGGGTTGATTCCATTCCATTCCATTCCATTCCATTCCATTCCATTCCATTCCATTCCATTCGCAATGATTCCATTCCATTCAATTCCATTCCATTCCATTCCATTCCATTCCATTACATATGACTTGATTCCATTACATTCCATTCCATTCCTTTCCTTTCCATTCGGGATGATTTCATTGCATTCAATTGCATTCCATTCCATTCCTTTCCATTCCATTCCATTCGGCTTGACTCCATTCCATTCCATTCCATTCCATTCCATTCCATTCGTTTTGATTCTGTTCCATTCCATTCCATTCCATTCCATTCGTTTTGATTCCATTCCATTACATTCCATTCCATACGGGTTGATTCCATTCCATTCAATTCCATTCCACTCCATTCCATTCCATTCGATTCCATTCTCGTTGATTCCTTTCCAATCCATTCCATTCCACTCGAGTTATTTCAATTCCATTCCATTCAATTCCACTCGGGTTGATTACATTATATTCCATTCGGGTTGATTCCATTCCATTCCATTCCATTCCATTCGGGTTGATTCCATTCCATTCCATTCCATTCCATTCGGAATGATTCCATTCCATTCCATTCCGTTCCATTCCTCTCGGGTTGACTCCATTCCATTCCATTCCGTTCCATTACATTCCATTCCATTCGGGTTGATTCCATTCCATTCCATTCGTGTTACATCCATTCCATTCCATTCCATTCCATTCCATTCCATTCCATTCCATTCCATTCGGGTTGATTCAATTCCATTCCTTTCCATTCCTTTTCCATTAAATTCCATTCGTGTTTATTCCATTCCATTGCATTCCATTTGGGTTGATTCCATTCCATTCCATTCTATTTCATTCCATGCCATTCCATTCCATTCTATTCCATTCGGGTTGATTCCATTCCATTCCACTCCATTACATATGACTTGATGCCATTCCATTCCATTCCATTCCATTCGGCTTTATTCCATTCCATTCCATTCCATTTCATTCGGGTTGATTCCATTCCATTCCATTCCTTTCCATTCGGGTTGACTCCATTCCAATCCATTCCATTCCAGTCATTTCCATTCCATTCGGATTGATTCCATTCCATTCCATTCCATTCCTTTCCATTCCATTCCATTCTGGTTGATTCCATTCAATTCAATTCCATTCGTTTTGATTCCATTCCATTCCATTCCATTCCATTCGGGTTGATTCCCTTCCCTTCCATTCCATTCCATTCCATTCCATTCCATTCCATTCGGGTTGATTCCATTCCATTCCATTCTATTGCATTCGGGTTGATTCCATTCCATTCCATTCCATTCCTTTCCATTACATATGACTTGATTCCATTCCATTCCATTCCATTCCATTCCATTCCATTCCATTCCATTCCGGTTGATTTCATTCCATTCCATTCCTTTCCATTGGGATTGATTCCATTCCATTCCATTCCATTCCATTCCTTTCCATTCCATTCCATTCGGCTTGACTCCATTCCATTCCATTCCATTCCATTCCATTCCATTCCATTCCATTCCATTCGTTTTGATTCTGTTCCATTCCATTCCATTCCATTCCATTCGTTTTGATTCCATTCCATTACATTACATTCCATACGGGTTGATTCCATTCCATTCAATTCCATTCCACTCCATTCCATTCCATTCGATTCCATTCTCGTTGATTCCTTTCCAATCCATTCCATTCCATTCGGGTTATTTCAATTCCATTCCTTTCAATTCCACTCGGGTTGATTACATTTTATTCCATTCGGGTTGATTCCATTCCATTCCATTCCATTCCATTCGGGTTGATTCCATTCCATTCCATTCCATTCCATTCCATTCCATTCCATTCCATTCGCAATGATTCCATTCCATTCCATTCCATTCCATTCCATTCCACTACATATGACTTGATTCCATTCCATTCCATTCCATTCCATTCCATTCCATTCCTTTCCATTCGGGTTGATTTCATTGCATTGAATTGCATTCCATTCCATTAAATTCGAGTTGATTCCATTCCATTCTTTCCATTTCATCCGGTTTTATTCCATTCCATTCCATTCAATTCCATTGCATTCCATTCCATTTCATTCCATTCCATTCCATTCGGTATGATTCCATTCCATTCCATTCCATTCCTTTTGGTTCCGTTCGATCCCGTTCCATTCCATTCGTTTTGATTCCATTCCATTCCATTCCATTCAATTCGGGTTGATTCCATTCCATTCAATTCCATTCCACTCCATTTCATTCCATTCGATTCCATTCTCGTTGATTCCATTCCAATCCATTCCATTCCATTCGGGTTATTTCAATTCCATTCCATTCAATTCCACTCGGGTTGACTTCATTATATTCCATTCAGGTTGATTCCATTCCATTCCATTCCATTCCATTCGGGTTGACTCCATTCCATTCCATTCCATTCCATTCCATTCCATTATATTACATTACTTTCGGAATGATTCCATTCCATTCCATTCCATTCCATTACATATGACTTTATTCCATTCCATTCCATTCCATTCCTTTCCTTTCCATTCGGGATGATTTCATTGCATTCAATTGCATTCCATTCCATTCCTTTCCATTCCATTCCATTCGGCTTGACTCCATTCCATTCCATTCCATTCCATTCCATTCGTTTTGATTCTGTTCCATTCCATTCCATTCCATTCCATTCCATTCCATTCGTTTTGATTCCATTCCATTACATTCCATTCCATACGGGTTGATTCCATTCCATTCAATTCCATTCCACTCCATTCCATTCCATTCGATTCCATTCTCGTTGATTCCTTTCCAATCCATTCCATTCCACTCGGGTTATTTCAATTCCATTCCATTCAATTCCACTCGGGTTGATTACATTATATTCCATTCGGGTTGATTCCATTCCATTCCATTCCATTCCATTCCATTCGGGTTGATTCCATTCCATTCCATTCCATTCCATTCCATTCGGAATGATTCCATTCCATTGCATTCCGTTCCATTCCTCTCGGGTTGACTCCATTCCATTCCATTCTGTTCCATTACATTCTATTCCATTCGGTTTGATTCCATTCCATTCAATTCCATTCCACGCCATTCCATTCCATTCGATTCCATTCTCGTTGATTCCATTCCAATCCATTCCATTCCATTCGGGTTATTTCAATTCCATTCCATTCAGTTCCACTCGGGTTGATTACATTATATTCCATTCAGGTTGATTCCATTCCATTCCATTCCATTCCATTCCATTCGGGTTGATTCCATTCCATTCCATTCCATTCCATTCCATTCCATTCCACTCGGAATGATTCCATTCCATTCCATTCAATTCCATTCCATTCCATTACATAGGACTTGATTCCATTCCATTCCTTTCCTTTCCATTCGGGATGATTTCATTGCATTCAATTGCATTCCATTCCATTCAATTCGGGTTGATTCCATTCCATTCCATTCCATTCCATTCGGTTTTATTCCATTCCCTTCCATTCCTTTCCATTCCATTTCATTCCATTCCATTCCTTTCGGGATGATTCCATTCCATTCCATTCCATTCCATTCAGCTTGATTCCTTTCCATTCCGTTCCATTCCACTCCATTCCATTCGTTCTAATTCCATTCCATTCCATTCCATTCCAATCCATTCCATTTGTTTTGATTCCATTCCATTCCATTCCATTCCATTCGTGTTGATTCCATTCCATTCCATTTCATTCCATTCCATTCCATTCCATTCGGCTTGATTCCATTCCCTTCCGTTACTTTTCATTCCATTCCATTCGTTTTGATTCCATTCCATTCCATTCCATTCCATTCGGGTTGATTCCATTCAATTCAATTCCATTCCACTCCATTCCATTCCATTCGATTCCATTCTCGTTGATTCCACTCCATTCCATTCCATTCCATTCGGGTTATTTCCATTCCATTCGATTCAATTACACTCGGGTTGATTCCATTATATTCTATTCGGGTTGATTCCATTCATTCCATTCCATTCCATTCGGGTTGATTCCATTCCATTCCATTCCATTCCATTCGGATTGAATCCATTCCATTCCATTCCATTCCATTCCATTTGTTTCCATTCCTTTGCGGTTGACTCCATTCCATTCCATTCCATTCCATTCCATTCCACTCCATTCCATTCGGGTTGATTCCATTCCATTCCATTCCATTCCATTCGTGTTACATCCATTCCATTCCATTCCATTCCATTCCATTCCATTCCTTTCGGGTTGATTCCAAATCATTCCATTCCATTGCGTTCCATTCCATTCCACTCCATTCCCTTCTGGGTGATTCTATTCCATTCCATTCCATTCCATTCCATTACATATGACTTGATTCCATTCCATTCCATTCCATTCCATTCCATTCGGGTTGATTTCATTGCATTGAATTGCATCCCATTCCATTCAATTCGGGTTGATTCCATTCCATTATTTCCATTTCACTCGGTTTTATTCCATTCCATTCCATTCGATTCCATTCTCGTTGATTCCATTCCAATCCATTCCATTCCATTCGGGTTATTTCAATTCCATTCCATTCAATTCCACTCGGGTTGATTACATTATATTCCATTCAGGTTGATTCCATTCCATTCCATTCCATTCCATTCGGGTTGATTCCATTCCATTCCATTCCATTCCATTCCATTCCATTCCATTCGGAATGATTCCATTCCATTCCATTCCATTCCATTCCATTCCATTCCATTCCATTACATATGACTTGATTCCATTCCATTCCATTCCATTCCTTTCCTTTCCATTCGGGATGATTTCATTGCATTCAATTGCATTCCATTCCATTCCTTTCCATTCCATTCCATTCGGCTTGACACCATTCCATTCCATTCGATTCCATTCCATTCGTTTTGATTCCATTCCATTCCATTCCATGCCATTCGGGTTGATTCCATTCCATTCCATTCCATTCCATTCCATTCGGGTTGATTCCATTCCATTCCATTCCATTCCATTCCATTCCATTCCATTCGGAATGTTTCCATTCCATTCCATTCCGTTCCATTCCCCTCGGGTTGACTCCATTCCATTCCATTCCGTTCCATTACATTCCATTCCATTCGGGTTGATTCCATTCCATTCCATTCGTGTTACATCCATTCCATTCCATTCCATTCCATTCCATTCCATTCCATTCCGGTTGATTCCATTCCATTCCTTTCCATTCCTTTCCATTAAATTCCATTCGTGTTTATTCCATTCCATTCCATTCCATTTGGGTTGATTCCATTCCATCCCATTCCATTTCATTCCATGCCATTCCATTCCATTCTATTCCATTCGGGTTGATTCCATTCCATTCCACTCCATTACATATGACTTGATTCCATTCCATTCCATTCCTTTCCATTCGGGTTGATTCCATTCCAATCCATTCCATTCCATTCATTTCCATTCCATTCGGATTGATTCCATTCCATTCCATTCCATTCCTTTCCATTCCATTCCATTCTGGTTGATTCCCTTCAATTCAATTCCATTCGTTTTGATTCCATTCCATTCCATTCCATTCCATTCGGGTTGATTCCCTTCCCTTCCATTCCATTCCATTCCATTCCATTCCATTCCATTCGGGTTGATTCCATTCCATTCCATTCTATTGCATTCGGGTTGATTCCATTCCATTCCATTCCATTCCTTTCCATTACATATGACTTGATTCCATTCCATTCCATTCCATTCCATTCCATTCCATTCCATTCCGGTTGATTTCATTCCATTCCATTCCTTTCCATTGGGATTGATTCCATTCCATTCCATTCCATTCCATTCCTTTCCATTCCATTCCATTCGGCTTGACTCCATTCCATTCCATTCCATTCCATTCCATTCCATTCGTTTTGATTCTGTTCCATTCCATTCCATTCGTTTTGATTCCATTCCATTACATTCCATTCCATACGGGTTGATTCCAATCCATTCAATTCCATTCCACTCCATTCCATTCCATTCGATTCCATTCTCGTTGATTCCTTTCCAATCCATTCCATTCCATTCGGGTTATTTCAATTCCATTCCATTCAATTCCACTCGGGTTGATTACATTGTATTCCAATCGGGTTGATTCCATTCCATTCCATTCCATTCCATTCGGGTTGATTCCATTCCATTCCATTCCATTCCAATCCATTCGGAATGATTCCATTCCATTCCATTCCGTTCCATTCCTCTCGGGTTGACTCCATTCCATTCCATTCCGTTCCATTACATTCCATTCCATTCGGGTTGATTCCATTCCGTTCCATTCCATTCCATTCCGTTCGTGTTACATCCATTCCATTCCATTCCATTCCATTCGGCTTTATTCCATTCCATTCCATTCCATTTCATTCGGGTTGATTCCATTCCATTCCATTCCTTTCCATTCGGGTTGACTCCATTCCAATCCATTCCATTCCAGTCATTTCCATTCCATTCGGATTGATTCCATTCCATTCCATTCCTTTCCTTTCCGTTCCATTCCTTTCGGGTTGATTCTATTCCATTCAATTCCATTCGTTTTGATTCAAATCCATTCCATTCCATTCCATTCCATTCCATTCGGGTTGATTCCATTCCATTCCATTCCATTCCATTCCATTCCATTCCATTCCATTCCATTCCATTCCATACCTTTCCATTCGGGTTGATTCCATTCCATTCCATTCTATTGCATTCGGGTTGATTCCATTCCATTCCATTCCATTCCTTTCCATTACATATGACTTGATTCCATTCCATTCCAATCCATTCCATTCCATTCCATTCCATTCCATTCGGGTTGATTCCACTCCATTCCATTCCATTCCATTCCATTTCATTCGGTTTTATTCCATTCCATTCCATTCCATTCCATTCCATTCCATTCCATTCCATTCCATTCCATTTCATTGCATACCATTCCATTCGGTATGATTCCATTCCATTCCATTCCATTCGGCTTGATTCCATTCCATACCATTCCATTCCATTCGTTTTGTTTCCGTTCCATTCCATTCCATTCCATTCGTTTTGATTCCATTCTATTCCATTCCATTCCATTCCATTCGGGTTGATTCCATTCCACTCCATTCCATTCCATTCGATTCCATTCTCGTTGATTCCATTCCAATCCATTCCATTCCATTCGGGTTATTTCAATTCCATTCCTTTCAATTCCACTCGGGTTGATTACATTTTATTCCATTCGGGTTGATTCCATTCCATTCCATTCCATTCCATTCGGGTTGATTCCATTCCATTCCATTCCATTCCATTCCATTCCATTCCATTCCATTCGCAATGATTCCATTCCATTCCATTCCATTCCATTCCATTCCATTCCATTACATATGACTTGATTCCATTCCATTCCATTCCATTCCTTTCCTTTCCATTCGGGATGATTTCATTGCATTCAATTGCATTCCATTCCATTCCTTTCCATTCCATTCCATTCGGCTTGACTCCATTCCATTCCATTCCATTCCATTCCATTCCATTCGTTTTGATTCTGTTCCATTCCATTCCATTCCATTCCATTCGTTTTGATTCCATTCCATTACATTCCATTCCATACGGGTTGATTCCATTCCATTCAATTCCATTCCACTCCATTCCATTCCATTCGATTCCATTCTCGTTGATTCCTTTCCAATCCATTCCATTCCACTCGAGTTATTTCAATTCCATTCCATTCAATTCCACTCGGGTTGATTACATTATATTCCATTCGGGTTGATTCCATTCCATTCCATTCCATTCCATTCGGGTTGATTCCATTCCATTCCATTCCATTCCATTCGGAATGATTCCATTCCATTCCATTCCGTTCCATTCCTCTCGGGTTGACTCCATTCCATTCCATTCCGTTCCATTACATTCCATTCCATTCGGGTTGATTCCATTCCATTCCATTCGTGTTACATCCATTCCATTCCATTCCATTCCATTCCATTCCATTCCATTCCATTCCATTCCATTCGGGTTGATTCAATTCCATTCCTTTCCATTCCTTTTCCATTAAATTCCATTCGTGTTTATTCCATTCCATTGCATTCCATTTGGGTTGATTCCATTCCATTCCATTCTATTTCATTCCATGCCATTCCATTCCATTCTATTCCATTCGGGTTGATTCCATTCCATTCCACTCCATTACATATGACTTGATGCCATTCCATTCCATTCCATTCCATTCGGCTTTATTCCATTCCATTCCATTCCATTTCATTCGGGTTGATTCCATTCCATTCCATTCCTTTCCATTCGGGTTGACTCCATTCCAATCCATTCCATTCCAGTCATTTCCATTCCATTCGGATTGATTCCATTCCATTCCATTCCATTCCTTTCCATTCCATTCCATTCTGGTTGATTCCATTCAATTCAATTCCATTCGTTTTGATTCCATTCCATTCCATTCCATTCCATTCGGGTTGATTCCCTTCCCTCCCATTCCATTCCATTCCATTCCATTCCATTCCATTCCATTCCATTCGGGTTGATTCCATTCCATTCCATTCTATTGCATTCGGGTTGATTCCATTCCATTCCATTCCATTCCTTTCCATTACATATGACTTGATTCCATTCCATTCCATTCCATTCCATTCCATTCCATTCCATTCCGGTTGATTTCATTCCATTCCATTCCTTTCCATTGGGATTGATTCCATTCCATTCCATTCCATTCCATTCCTTTCCATTCCATTCCATTCGGCTTGACTCCATTCCATTCCATTCCATTCCATTCGTTTTGATTCTGTTCCATTCCATTCCATTCCATTCCATTCGTTTTGATTCCATTCCATTACATTCCATTCCATACGAGTTGATTCCATTCCATTCAATTCCATTCCACTCCATTCCATTCCATTCGATTCCATTCTCGTTGATTCCTTTCCAATCCATTCCATTCCATTCGGGTTATTTCAATTCCATTCCATTCAATTCCACTCGGGTTGATTACATTATATTCCAATCGGGTTGATTCCATTCCATTCCATTCCATTCCATTCGGGTTGATTCCATTCCAATCCATTCCATTCCAATCCATTCGGAATGATTCCATTCCATTCCATTCCGTTCCATTCCTCTCGGGTTGACTCCATTCCATTCCATTCCGTTCCATTACATTCCATTCCATTCGGGTTGATTCCATTCCGTTCCATTCCATTCCATTCCGTTCGTGTTACATCCATTCCATTCCATTCCATTCCATTCCATTCCATTCCATTCCATTCCGGTTGATTCCATTCCATTCCTTTCCATTCCTTTCCATTAAATTCCATTCGTGTTTATTCCATTCCATTCCATTCCATTTGGGTTGATTCCATTCCATCCCATTCCATTTCATTCCATGCCATTCCATTCCATTCTATTCCATTCGGGTTGATTCCATTCCATTCCACTCCATTACATATGACTTGATTCCATTCCATTCCATTCCTTTCCATTCGGGTTGACTCCATTCCAATCCATTCCATTCCATTCATTTCCATTCCATTCGGATTGATTCCATTCCATTCCATTCCATTCCTTTCCATTCCATTCCATTCTGGTTGATTCCCTTCAATTCAATTCCATTCGTTTTGATTCCATTCCATTCCATTCCATTCCATTCGGGTTGATTCCCTTCCCTTCCATTCCATTCCATTCCATTCCATTCCATTCGGGTTGATTCCATTCCATTCCATTCTATTGCATTCGGGTTGATTCCATTCCATTCCATTCCATTCCTTTCCATTACATATGACTTGATTCCATTCCATTCCATTCCATTCCATTCCATTCCATTCCATTCCGGTTGATTTCATTCCATTCCATTCCTTTCCATTGGGATTGATTCCATTCCATTCCATTCCATTCCATTCCTTTCCATTCCATTCCATTCGGCTTGACTCCATTCCATTCCATTGCATTCCATTCCATTCCATTCGTTTTGATTCTGTTCCATTCCATTCCATTCGTTTTGATTCCATTCCATTACATTCCATTCCATACGGGTTGATTCCAATCCATTCAATTCCATTCCACTCAATTCCATTCCATTCGATTCCATTCTCGTTGATTCCTTTCCAATCCATTCCATTCCATTCGGGTTATTTCAATTCCATTCCATTCAATTCCACTCGGGTTGATTACATTATATTCCAATCGGGTTGATTCCATTCCATTCCATTCCATTCCATTCGGGTTGATTCCATTCCATTCCATTCCATTCCAATCCATTCGGAATGATTCCATTCCATTCCATTCCGTTCCATTCCTCTCGGGTTGACTCCATTCCATTCCATTCCGTTCCATTACATTCCATTCCATTCGGGTTGATTCCATTCCGTTCCATTCCATTCCATTCCGTTCGTGTTACATCCATTCCATTCCATTCCATTCCATTCCATTCCATTCCATTCCATTCGGGTTGATTCCATTCCATTCCTTTCCATTCCTTTCCATTAAATTCCATTCGTGTTTATTCCATTCCATTCCAATCCATTTGGGTTGATTCCATTCCATTCCATTCCATTTCATTCCATGCCATTCCATTCCATTCTATTCCATTCGGGTTGATTCCTTTCCATTCCACTCCATTACATATGACTTGATTCCATTCCATTCCATTCCATTCTATTCGGCTTTACTCCATTCCATTCCATTCCATTTCATTCGGGTTGATTCCATTCCATTCCATTCCTTTCCATTCGGGTTGACTCCACTCCAATCCATTCCATTCCAGTCATTTCCATTCCATTCGGATTGATTCCATTCCATTCCATTCCTTTCCTTTCCGTTCCATTCCATTCGGGTTGATTCCATTCCATTCAATTCCATTCGTTTTGATTCAAATCCATTCCATTCCATTCCATTCCATTCCATTCGGGTTGATTCCATTCCATTCCATTCCATTACATTCCATTCCATTCCATTCCATTCCATTCCATTCCATTCCATACCTTTCCATTCGGGTTGATTCCATTCCATTCCATTCTATTGCATTCGGGTTGATTCCATTCCATTCCATTCCATTCCTTTCCATTACATATGACTTGATTCCATTCCATTCCATTCCATTCCATTCCATTCCATTCCATTCGGGTTGATTCCACTCCATTCCATTCCATTCCATTCCATTTCATTCGGTTTTATTCCATTCCATTCCATTCCATTCCATTCCATTCCATTCCATTCCATTCCATTCCATTTCATTGCATACCATTCCATTCGGTATGATTCCATTCCATTCCATTCCATTCGGCTTGATTCCATTCCATACCATTCCATTCCATTCGTTTTGTTTCCGTTCCATTCCATTCCATTCCATTCGTTTTGATTCCATTCTATTCCATTCCATTCCATTCCATTCGGGTTGATTCCATTCCACTCCATTCCATTCCATTCGATTCCATTCTCGTTGATTCCATTCCAATCCATTCCATTCCATTCGGGTTATTTCAATTCCATTCCTTTCAATTCCACTCGGGTTGATTACATTTTATTCCATTCGGGTTGATTCCATTCCATTCCATTCCATTCCATTCGGGTTGATTGCATTCCATTCCATTCCATTCCATTCCATTCCATTCCATTCCATTCGCAATGATTCCATTCCATTCAATTCCATTCCATTCCATTCCATTCCATTCCATTACATATGACTTGATTCCATTACATTCCATTCCATTCCTTTCCTTTCCATTCGGGATGATTTCATTGCATTCAATTGCATTCCATTCCATTCCTTTCCATTCCATTCCATTCGGCTTGACTCCATTCCATTCCATTCCATTCCATTCCATTCCATTCGTTTTGATTCTGTTCCATTCCATTCCATTCCATTCCATTCGTTTTGATTCCATTCCATTACATTCCATTCCATACGGGTTGATTCCATTCCATTCAATTCCATTCCACTCCATTCCATTCCATTCGATTCCATTCTCGTTGATTCCTTTCCAATCCATTCCATTCCACTCGAGTTATTTCAATTCCATTCCATTCAATTCCACTCGGGTTGATTACATTATATTCCATTCGGGTTGATTCCATTCCATTCCATTCCATTCCATTCGGGTTGATTCCATTCCATTCCATTCCATTCCATTCGGAATGATTCCATTCCATTCCATTCCGTTCCATTCCTCTCGGGTTGACTCCATTCCATTCCATTCCGTTCCATTACATTCCATTCCATTCGGGTTGATTCCATTCCATTCCATTCGTGTTACATCCATTCCATTCCATTCCATTCCATTCCATTCCATTCCATTCCATTCGGGTTGATTCAATTCCATTCCTTTCCATTCCTTTTCCATTAAATTCCATTCGTGTTTATTCCATTCCATTGCATTCCATTTGGGTTGATTCCATTCCATTCCATTCTATTTCATTCCATGCCATTCCATTCCATTCTATTCCATTCGGGTTGATTCCATTCCATTCCACTCCATTACATATGACTTGATGCCATTCCATTCCATTCCATTCCATTCGGCTTTATTCCATTCCATTCCATTCCATTTCATTCGGGTTGATTCCATTCCATTCCATTCCTTTCCATTCGGGTTGACTCCATTCCAATCCATTCCATTCCAGTCATTTCCATTCCATTCGGATTGATTCTATTCCATTCCATTCCATTCCTTTCCATTCCATTCCATTCTGGTTGATTCCATTCAATTCAATTACATTCGTTTTGATTCCATTCCATTCCATTCCATTCCATTCGGGTTGATTCCCTTCCCTTCCATTCCATTCCATTCCATTCCATTCCATTCCATTCCATTCCATTCCATTCAGGTTGATTCCATTCCATTCCATTCTATTGCATTCGGGTTGATTCCATTCCATTCCATTCCATTCCTTTCCATTACATATGACTTGATTCCATTCCATTCCATTCCATTCCATTCCATTCCATTCCATTCCGGTTGATTTCATTCCATTCCATTCCTTTCCATTGGGATTGATTCCATTCCATTCCATTCCATTCCATTCCTTTCCATTCCATTCCATTCGGCTTGACTCCATTCCATTCCATTCCATTCCATTCGTTTTGATTCTGTTCCATTCCATTCCATTCCATTCCATTCGTTTTGATTCCATTCCATTACATTCCATTCCATACGAGTTGATTCCATTCCATTCAATTCCATTCCACTCCATTCCATTCAATTCGATTCCATTCTCGTTGATTCCTTTCCAATCCATTCCATTCCATTCGGGTTATTTCAATTCCATTCCATTCAATTCCACTCGGGTTGATTACATTATATTCCAATCGGGTTGATTCCATTCCATTCCATTCCATTCCATTCGGGTTGATTCCATTCCAATCCATTCCATTCCAATCCATTCGGAATGATTCCATTCCATTCCATTCCGTTCCATTCCTCTCGGGTTGACTCCATTCCATTCCATTCCGTTCCATTACATTCCATTCCATTCGGGTTGATTCCATTCCGTTCCATTCCATTCCATTCCGTTCGTGTTACATCCATTCCATTCCATTCCATTCCATTCCATTCCATTCCATTCCATTCCATTCCATTCGGGTTGATTCCATTCCATTCCTTTCCATTCCTTTCCATTAAATTCCATTCGTGTTTATTCCATTCCATTCCAATCCATTTGGGTTGATTCCATTCCATTCCATTCCATTTCATTCCATGCCATTCCATTCCATTCTATTCCATTCGGGTTGATTCCATTCCATTCCACTCCATTACATATGACTTGATTCCATTCCATTCCATTCCATTCCATTCGGCTTTATTCCATTCCATTCCATTCCATTTCATTCGGGTTGATTCCATTCCATTCCATTCCTTTCCATTCGGGTTGACTCCATTCCAATCCATTCCATTCCAGTCACTTCCATTCCATTCGGATTGATTCCATTCCATTCCATTCCTTTCCTTTCCGTTCCTTTCCATTCTGGTTGATTCCATTCCATTCAATTCCATTCGTTTTGATTCCAATCCATTCCATTCCATTCCATTCCATTCGGGTTGATTCCATTCCATTCCATTCCATTCCATTCCATTCCATTCCATTCCATTCCATTCCATACCTTTCCATTCGGGTTGATTCCATTCCATTCCATTCTATTGCATTCGGGTTGATTCCATTCCATTCCATTCCATTCCTTTCCATTACATATGACTTGATTCCATTCCATTCCATTCCATTCCATTCCATTCCATTCCATTCCATTCCATTCCATTCGGGTTGATTCCACTCCATTCCATTCCATTCCATTCCATTTCATTCGGTTTTATTCCATTCCAATCCATTCCATTCCATTCCATTCCATTCCATTCCATTCCATTCCATTTCATTGCATACCATTCCATTCGGTATGATTCCATTCCATTCCATTCCATTCGGCTTGATTCCATTCCATACCATTCCATTCCATTCGTTTTGTTTCCGTTCCATTCCATTCCATTCCATTCGTTTTGATTCCATTCTATTCCATTCCATTCCATTCCATTCGGGTTGATTCCATTCCACTCCATTCCATTCCATTCGATTCCATTCTCGTTGATTCCATTCCAATCCATTCCATTCCATTCGGGTTATTTCAATTCCATTCCTTTCAATTCCACTCGGGTTGATTACATTTTATTCCATTCGGGTTGATTCCATTCAATTCCATTCCATTCCATTCGGGTTGATTCCATTCCATTCCATTCCATTCCATTCCATTCCATTCGCAATGATTCCATTCCATTCCATTCCATTCGAGTTGATTCCATTCCATTCCATTCCATTCCTTTCCATTCCCTTCCATTCGGGTTGATTCCATTCCATTCAATTCCATTCGTTTTGATTCCATTCCATTCCATTACATTACATTACATTACATTACATTGGGGTTGATTCCATTCCATTCCATTCCATTCCATTCCATTCCATTCCATTCCATACCATTCCATTCGGGTTGATTCCATTCCATTCCATTCTATTGCATTCGGGTTGATTCCATTCCATTCCATTCCATTCCTTTCCATTACATATGACTTGATTCCATTCCATTCCATTCCATTCCATTCCAATCCATTCCATTCCATTCGGGTTGATTCCATTCCATTCCATTCCATTCCATTCCATTTCATTCGGTTTTATTCCATTCCATTCCATTCCATTCCATTCCATTCCATTCCATTCCATTCCATTCCATTCGGTATGATTCCATTCCATTCCATTCCATTCCATTCGGCTTGATTCCATTCCATTCCATTCCATTCCATTCCATTCCATTCCATTCCATTCCATTCCATTCGTTTTGATTCCATTCCATTCCATTCCATTCCATTCGTTTTGATTCCATTCCATTCCATTCCATTCCATTCGGGTTGATTCCATTCCACTCCATTCCATTCCATTCGATTCCATTCTCGTTGATTCCTTTCCAATCCATTCCATTCCATTCGGGTTATTTCAATTCCATTCCTTTCAATTCCACTCGGGTTGATTACATTTTATTCCATTCGGGTTGATTCCATTCCATTCCATTCCATTCCATTCCATTCGGGTTGATTCCATTCCATTCCATTCCATTCCATTCCATTCCATTCCATTCCATTCGCAATGATTCCATTCCATTCCATTCCATTCCATTCCATTTCATGTGACTTGATTCCATTCCATTCCATTCCATTCCATTCCATTCCATTCCATTCCTTTCCTTTCGGGTTGATTTCATTGTATTGAATTGCATTCCATTCCATTCAATTCGAGTTGATTCCATTCCATTCTTTCCATTTCATTCGGTTTTATTCCATTCCATTCCATTCAATTCCATTCCATTCCATTCCATTTGATTCCATTCCATTCCATTCGGTATGATTCCATTCCATTCCATTCCATTAGGCTTGATTCCATTCCATTCCATTCCATTCCATTCCATTCGTTTTGATTCCGTTCGATTCCGTTCCATTCCATTCGTTTTGATTCCATTACATTCCATTCCATTCAATTCGGGTTGATTCCATTCCATTCAATTCCATTCCACTCCATTCCATTCCATTCCATTCCATTCTCGTTGATTCCATTCCAATCCATTCCATTCCATTCGGGTTATTTCAATTCCATTCCATTCAATTCCACTCGGGTTGATTTCATTATATTCCATTCAGGTTGATTCCATTCCATTCCATTCCATTCGGGTTGATTCCATTCCATTCCATTCCATTCCATTCCATTCCATTCCATTCCATTCCATTCGGAAAGATTCCATTCCATTCCATTCCATTCCATTCCATTCCATTCCATTCCATTACATCTGACTTGATTCAATTCCATTCCATTCCATTCCTTTCCTTTCCATTCGGGATGATTTCATTGCATTCAATTGCATTCCATTCCATTCCTTTCCATTCCATTCCATTCGGCTTGACTCCATTCCATTCCATTCCATTCCATTCCATTCCATTCGTTTTGATTCTGTTCCATTCCATTCCATTCCATTCCATTCGTTTTGATTCCATTCCATTACATTCCATTCCATACGGGTTGATTCCATTCCATTCAATTCCATTCCACTCCATTCCATTCCATTCGATTCCATTCTCGTTGATTCCTTTCCAATCCATTCCATTCCACTCGGGTTATTTCAATTCCATTCCATTCAATTCCACTCGGGTTGATTACATTATATTCCATTCGGGTTGATTCCATTCCATTCCATTCCATTCCATTCGGGTTGATTCCATTCCATTCCATTCCATTCCATTCCATACGGAATGATTCCATTCCATTCCATTCCGTTCCATTCCTCTCGGGTTGACTCCATTCCATTCCATTCCGTTCCATTACATTCCATTCCATTCGGGTTGATTCCATTCCATTCCATTCCATTCCATTCCATTCCATTCCATTCCATTCCATTCCATTCGTGTTACATCCATTCCATTCCATTCCATTCCATTCCATTCGGGTTGATTCCATTCCACCCCTTTCCATTCCTTTCCATTAAATTCCATTCGTGTTTATTCCATTCCATTCCATTCCATTTGGGTTGATTCCATTCCATTCCATTCCATTTCATTCCATGCCATTCCATTCCATTCTATTCCATTCGGGTTGATTCCATTCCATTCCACTCCATTACATATGACTTGATTCCATTCCATTCCATTCCATTCCATTCCATTCCGCTTTATTCCATTCCATTCCATTCCATTTCATTCGGGTTGATTCCATTCCATTCCATTCCTTTAAATTCGGGTTGACTCCATTCCAATCCATTCCATTCCAGTCATTTCCATTCCATTCGGATTGATTCCATTCCATTCCATTCCATTCCTTTCCATTCCATTCCATTCGGGTTGATTCCATTCCATTCAATTCCATTCGTTTTGATTCCATTCCATTCCATTCCATTCCATTCCATTCGGGTTGATTCCCTTCCATTCCATTCCATTCCATTCCATTCCATTCCATTCCATTCCATACCATTCCATTCCATTCCATTCGGGATGATTCCATTCCATTCCATTCCATTATGCTTGATTCCATTCCGTTCCATTCCATTCCATTCCATTCCATTCCATTCTTTTGGCTCCATTCCATTCCATTCCATTCCATTCGGGTTGATTACATTCCATTCTATTCCACTCCACTCCATTCCATTCCATTCGATTCCATTCTCGTTGATTCCATTCCATTCCATTGCATTCCTTTCGAGTTATTTCCATTCCATTCCATTCAATTCCACTCGAGTTGATTCTATTATATTCCATTCGGGTTGATTCCATACCATTCCATTCCATTCCATTGGGGTAGATTGATTCCATTCCATTCCATTCCATTCCATTCAGTTCCATTCCATTCCATTCGGATTGATTCCATTCCATTCCATTCCATTCCATTCCATTCCATTCAGGTTACATCCCTTCCATTCCATTCCATTCCATTCCACTCGGGTTGTTTCCATTCCATTCCATTCCTTTAGATTCGGGTTGACTCCATTCCATTCCATTCCATTCCATTCCTTTCCATTTCTTTGGGATTGATTCCATTCCATTCCATTCCAGTCCATTCCTTTCCATTCCATTCCATTCGGGTTGAATCCATTCCATTGCATTCCATACCATTTGGGTTGATACCATTCCATTCCATTCAATTCCATTCCATTCCATTCGGATTGATTCCATTCCATTCCACTCCATACCATGCCATTCCATTCGTGTTACATCCATTCCATTCCATTCTATTCCATTCCATTCCATTCCATTCCATTCCATTCCATTCCATTCCGGTTGATTCCATTCCATTCCATTCCTTTCCATTCGGGTTGATTCCATTCCATTCAATTCCATTCCACTCCATTCCATTCCATTCGATTCCATTCTCGTTGATTCCTTTCCAATCCATTCCATTCCATTCGGGTTATTTCAATTCCATTCCATTCAATTCCACTCGGGTTGATTACATTATATTCCATTCGGGTTGATTCCATTACATTCCATTCCATTCCATTCGGGTTGACTCCATTCCAATCCATTCCATTCCAGTCACTTCCATTCCATTCGGATTGATTCCATTCCATTCCATTCCTTTCCTTTCCGTTCCTTTCCATTCTGGTTGATTCCATTCCATTCAATTCCATTCGTTTTGATTCCAATCCATTCCATTCCATTCCATTCCATTCGGGTTGATTCCATTCCATTCCATTCCATTCCATTCCATTCCATTCCATTCCATTCCATTCCATTCCATACCTTTCCATTCGGGTTGATTCCATTCCATTCCATTCTATTGCATTCGGGTTGATTCCATTCCATTCCATTCCATTCCTTTCCATTACATATGACTTGATTCCATTCCATTCCATTCCATTCCATTCCATTCCATTCCATTCCATTCCATTCGGGTTGATTCCACTCCATTCCATTCCATTCCATTCCATTTCATTCGGTTTTATTCCATTCCAATCCATTCCATTCCATTCCATTCCATTCCATTCCATTCCATTCCATTTCATTGCATACCATTCCATTCGGTATGATTCCATTCCATTCCATTCCATTCGGCTTGATTCCATTCCATACCATTCCATTCCATTCGTTTTGTTTCCGTTCCATTCCATTCCATTCCATTCGTTTTGATTCCATTCTATTCCATTCCATTCCATTCCATTCGGGTTGATTCCATTCCACTCCATTCCATTCCATTCGATTCCATTCTCGTTGATTCCATTCCAATCCATTCCATTCCATTCGGGTTATTTCAATTCCATTCCTTTCAATTCCACTCGGGTTGATTACATTTTATTCCATTCGGGTTGATTCCATTCAATTCCATTCCATTCCATTCGGGTTGATTCCATTCCATTCCATTCCATTCCATTCCATTCCATTCGCAATGATTCCATTCCATTCCATTCCATTCGAGTTGATTCCATTCCATTCCATTCCATTCCTTTCCATTCCCTTCCATTCGGGTTGATTCCATTCCATTCAATTCCATTCGTTTTGATTCCATTCCATTCCATTACATTACATTACATTACATTACATTGGGGTTGATTCCATTCCATTCCATTCCATTCCATTCCATTCCATACCATTCCATTCGGGTTGATTCCATTCCATTCCATTCTATTGCATTCGGGTTGATTCCATTCCATTCCATTCCATTCCTTTCCATTACATATGACTTGATTCCATTCCATTCCATTCCATTCCATTCCAATCCATTCCATTCCATTCGGGTTGATTCCATTCCATTCCATTCCATTCCATTCCATTTCATTCGGTTTTATTCCATTCCATTCCATTCCATTCCATTCCATTCCATTCCATTCCATTCCATTCCATTCCATTCGGTATGATTCCATTCCATTCCATTCCATTCCATTCGGCTTGATTCCATTCCATTCCATTCCATTCCATTCCATTCCATTCCATTCCATTCCATTCCATTCGTTTTGATTCCATTCCATTCCATTCCATTCCATTCGTTTTGATTCCATTCCATTCCATTCCATTCCATTCGGGTTGATTCCATTCCACTCCATTCCATTCCATTCGATTCCATTCTCGTTGATTCCTTTCCAATCCATTCCATTCCATTCGGGTTATTTCAATTCCATTCCTTTCAATTCCACTCGGGTTGATTACATTTTATTCCATTCGGGTTGATTCCATTCCATTCCATTCCATTCCATTCCATTCGGGTTGATTCCATTCCATTCCATTCCATTCCATTCCATTCCATTCCATTCCATTCGCAATGATTCCATTCCATTCCATTCCATTCCATTCCATTTCATGTGACTTGATTCCATTCCATTCCATTCCATTCCATTCCATTCCATTCCATTCCTTTCCTTTCGGGTTGATTTCATTGTATTGAATTGCATTCCATTCCATTCAATTCGAGTTGATTCCATTCCATTCTTTCCATTTCATTCGGTTTTATTCCATTCCATTCCATTCAATTCCATTCCATTCCATTCCATTTGATTCCATTCCATTCCATTCGGTATGATTCCATTCCATTCCATTCCATTAGGCTTGATTCCATTCCATTCCATTCCATTCCATTCCATTCGTTTTGATTCCGTTCGATTCCGTTCCATTCCATTCGTTTTGATTCCATTACATTCCATTCCATTCAATTCGGGTTGATTCCATTCCATTCAATTCCATTCCACTCCATTCCATTCCATTCCATTCCATTCTCGTTGATTCCATTCCAATCCATTCCATTCCATTCGGGTTATTTCAATTCCATTCCATTCAATTCCACTCGGGTTGATTTCATTATATTCCATTCAGGTTGATTCCATTCCATTCCATTCCATTCGGGTTGATTCCATTCCATTCCATTCCATTCCATTCCATTCCATTCCATTCCATTCGGAAAGATTCCATTCCATTCCATTCCATTCCATTCCATTCCATTCCATTCCATTACATCTGACTTGATTCAATTCCATTCCATTCCATTCCTTTCCTTTCCATTCGGGATGATTTCATTGCATTCAATTGCATTCCATTCCATTCCTTTCCATTCCATTCCATTCGGCTTGACTCCATTCCATTCCATTCCATTCCATTCCATTCCATTCGTTTTGATTCTGTTCCATTCCATTCCATTCCATTCCATTCGTTTTGATTCCATTCCATTACATTCCATTCCATACGGGTTGATTCCATTCCATTCAATTCCATTCCACTCCATTCCATTCCATTCGATTCCATTCTCGTTGATTCCTTTCCAATCCATTCCATTCCACTCGGGTTATTTCAATTCCATTCCATTCAATTCCACTCGGGTTGATTACATTATATTCCATTCGGGTTGATTCCATTCCATTCCATTCCATTCCATTCGGGTTGATTCCATTCCATTCCATTCCATTCCATTCCATACGGAATGATTCCATTCCATTCCATTCCGTTCCATTCCTCTCGGGTTGACTCCATTCCATTCCATTCCGTTCCATTACATTCCATTCCATTCGGGTTGATTCCATTCCATTCCATTCCATTCCATTCCATTCCATTCCATTCCATTCCATTCCATTCGTGTTACATCCATTCCATTCCATTCCATTCCATTCCATTCGGGTTGATTCCATTCCACCCCTTTCCATTCCTTTCCATTAAATTCCATTCGTGTTTATTCCATTCCATTCCATTCCATTTGGGTTGATTCCATTCCATTCCATTCCATTTCATTCCATGCCATTCCATTCCATTCTATTCCATTCGGGTTGATTCCATTCCATTCCACTCCATTACATATGACTTGATTCCATTCCATTCCATTCCATTCCATTCCATTCCGCTTTATTCCATTCCATTCCATTCCATTTCATTCGGGTTGATTCCATTCCATTCCATTCCTTTAAATTCGGGTTGACTCCATTCCAATCCATTCCATTCCAGTCATTTCCATTCCATTCGGATTGATTCCATTCCATTCCATTCCATTCCTTTCCATTCCATTCCATTCGGGTTGATTCCATTCCATTCAATTCCATTCGTTTTGATTCCATTCCATTCCATTCCATTCCATTCCATTCGGGTTGATTCCCTTCCATTCCATTCCATTCCATTCCATTCCATTCCATTCCATTCCATACCATTCCATTCCATTCCATTCGGGATGATTCCATTCCATTCCATTCCATTATGCTTGATTCCATTCCGTTCCATTCCATTCCATTCCATTCCATTCCATTCTTTTGGCTCCATTCCATTCCATTCCATTCCATTCGGGTTGATTACATTCCATTCTATTCCACTCCACTCCATTCCATTCCATTCGATTCCATTCTCGTTGATTCCATTCCATTCCATTGCATTCCTTTCGAGTTATTTCCATTCCATTCCATTCAATTCCACTCGAGTTGATTCTATTATATTCCATTCGGGTTGATTCCATACCATTCCATTCCATTCCATTGGGGTAGATTGATTCCATTCCATTCCATTCCATTCCATTCAGTTCCATTCCATTCCATTCGGATTGATTCCATTCCATTCCATTCCATTCCATTCCATTCCATTCAGGTTACATCCCTTCCATTCCATTCCATTCCATTCCACTCGGGTTGTTTCCATTCCATTCCATTCCTTTAGATTCGGGTTGACTCCATTCCATTCCATTCCATTCCATTCCTTTCCATTTCTTTGGGATTGATTCCATTCCATTCCATTCCAGTCCATTCCTTTCCATTCCATTCCATTCGGGTTGAATCCATTCCATTGCATTCCATACCATTTGGGTTGATACCATTCCATTCCATTCAATTCCATTCCATTCCATTCGGATTGATTCCATTCCATTCCACTCCATACCATGCCATTCCATTCGTGTTACATCCATTCCATTCCATTCTATTCCATTCCATTCCATTCCATTCCATTCCATTCCATTCCATTCCGGTTGATTCCATTCCATTCCATTCCTTTCCATTCGGGTTGATTCCATTCCATTCAATTCCATTCCACTCCATTCCATTCCATTCGATTCCATTCTCGTTGATTCCTTTCCAATCCATTCCATTCCATTCGGGTTATTTCAATTCCATTCCATTCAATTCCACTCGGGTTGATTACATTATATTCCATTCGGGTTGATTCCATTACATTCCATTCCATTCCATTCGGGTTGATTCCATTCCATTCCATTCCATTCCATTCCATTCGGAATGATTCCATTCCATTCCATTCCGTTCCATTCCTCTCGGTTTGACTCCATTCCATTCCATTCCGTTCCATTACATTCCATTCCATTCGGGTTGATTCCATTCCATTCCATTCCATTCGTTTTGATTCCATTCCTTTCCATTCCATTCCATTCCATTTGGGTTGATTCCATTCCCTTCCATTCCATTCCATTCCATTCCATTCCATTCCATTCCATTCCATTCCATTCCATTCCATTTGGGTTGATTCCATTGCAGTCCATTCCATTCCATTCCATTCCATTCCATTCCATTCGGGTTGATTCCATTCCATTCCATTCCATTCCATTGCATTCCATTCCATTCCATTCCATTCCATTCCATTCCATTTCATTCCATGCCATTCCATTCCATTCTATTACATTCGGGTTGATTCCATTCCATTGCATTCCATTCCATTACATATGACTTGATTCCATTCCATTCCAGTCCATTCCATTCCTTTCCATTCGGGTTGATTCCATTCAATTCAATTGCATTTCATTCCATTCCATTCGGGTTGATTCCATTCCATTCCATTCCAATCCATTCCATTCCATTCCATTCCATTCCATTCCATTCGGGAGGATTCCATTCCATTCCATTCCATTCGTCTTGACTCCATTCCATTCCATTCCATTCCATTCCATTCCATTCCATTCCATTCCATTCGTTTTGATTCCCTGCCATTCCATTCCATTCCATTCCATTCGTTTTGATTCCATTCCATTCCATTCCATTCCATTCCATTCCATTCGGGTTGATTCAATTCCATTCATTTCCATTCCACTCCATTCCATTCCATTCGATTCCATTCTCGTTGATTCCATTGCAATCCATTCAATTCAATCCGGGTAATTTCAATTCCATTCCACTCAATTCCACTCGGGTTGATTACATTATATTCCATTGGGGTTGAATCCATTCCATTCCATTCCATTCCATTCCATTCCATTCCATTCCATTCCATTCCATTCCATTTGGGTTGATTCCATTCCATTCCATTCCTTTCCATTCGGGTTGATACCATTCCATTCCATTCCATTCCATTCCATTCCATTCCATTCCTTTCCTTACCATTCCATTCCATGCCATTCCATTCGGAATGATTCCATTCCATTCCATTCCATTACATTCCTTTCCATTCCATTTCATTAGGGTTGATTCAATTCCATTCCATTCCATTCGTGTTGATTACATTCCACTCCATTCCATTCCATTCCATTTCATTCCATGCCATTCCCTTCCATTCTTTTCCATTCGGGTTGATTCCATTCCATTCCATTCCATTACTTATGACTAGATTCCATTCCATTCCATTCCATTCCATTCCATTCGGCTTTATTCCATTCCATTCCATTCCATTCCATTCGGCAGTTTTCCATTCCATTCCATTCGATTTCATCCCATTCCATTCCATTCCATTCCATTCGTGTTGATTCCCTTCCATTCCATTCCATTCCATTCCATTCCATTCCATTCCATTCGGGTTGATTCCATTCCATTCCATTCCTTTCGGGTCGATTCTGTTCCATTCCATTCCATTCCATTGCATTCCATTCCTTTCGTGTTGATTCCATTCCGTTCCATTCCATTCCATTCCACTCCATTCCATTCCATTCGGGTTGATTCCATTCTATTCCATTCCTTTCCATTCAGGTTGACTCCATTCCAATCCATTCCATTCCATTCATTTCCATTCCATTCGGATTGATTCCATGCCATTCCTTTCAATTCTTTTCCATTCCATTCCATTCGGGTTGATTCCATTCCATTCCATTCCATTCGTATTGATTCCATTCCATTCCATTCCATTCCATTCCATTCCATTCCATTCCATTCCATTCGGGTTGATTCGATTCCATTCCATTCAATTCCATTCAATTGGTGTTACATCCATTCCATTCCATTCCATTCCATTCCATTCCGGTTGATTCCATTCCATTCCAGTCCTTTCCATTCGGGTTGACTCCATTCCAATCCATTCGATTCCATTCCTTTCCATCCCATTGGGTTTGAATCCACTCCGTTCCATTCCATTCCATTCCTTCCCATTCCATCCCATTCGGGTTGATTCCATTGCATTCCATTCCATTCGTTTTGATTCCATTCCTTTCCATTCCATTCCATTCCATTTGGGTTGATTCCATTCCATTCCATTCCACTACATTCCATTGCATTCCATTCCATTCCATTCGGATTTATTCCATTCCATTCCATTCGGGTTGATTCGATTCCATTCCTTTCCATTCCATTCAATTGGTGTTACATCCATTCCATTCCATTCCATTCCATTCCATTCCGGTTGATTCCATTCCATTCCAGTCCTTTCCATTCGGGTTGACTCCATTCCAATCCATTCCATTCCATTCCTTTCCATCCCATTGGGTTTGAATCCACTCCGTTCCATTCCATTCCATTCCATTCCTTCCCATTCCATTCCATTCGGGTTGATTCCATTGCATTCCATTCCATTCGTTTTGATTCCATTCCTTTCCATTCCATTCCATTCCATTTGGGTTGATTCCATTCCATTCCATTCCACTACATTCCATTGCATTCCATTCCATTCCATTCGGATTTATTCCATTCCATTCCATTCCATTCCATTCCTTTCCATTCCATTTCATTCGGGTTGATTCAATTACATTCCATTCCATTCGTGTTGATTACATTCCACTCCATTCCATTCAATTCCATTTCATTCCAATCCATTCCGATTGATTCCATTCCATTCCATTCCATTCCATTCGGGTTGATTCCATTCCAGTCCATTCCATTCCATTCCACTCCATTCGGGTTGATTCCATTCCATTCCATTCCTTTCCATTAAATTCCACTCGTGTTGATTCCATTCCATTCCATTCCATTCCATTCCATTTGGGTTGATTCCATTCCATTCCATTCCATTTCATTCCATGCCTTTCCATTCCATTCTATTCCATTCGGGTTGATTCCATTCCATTCCACTCCATTACATATGACTTGATTCCATTCCATTCAATTCCATTCCATTCGGCTTTATTCCATTCCATTCCATTCCTTTCCATTCGGGTTGACTCCATTGCAATCCATTCCATTCCATTCATTTCCATTCCATTCGGATTGATTCCATGTCATTCCTTTCCATTCTTTTCCATTCCATTCCATTCGGGTTGATTCCATTCCATTCCATTCCATTCCATTCCATTCCATTCCATTCCTTTCGGGTTGACTCCATTCCATTCCATTCCATTCCATTCCATTCCATTCCATTCCATTCCATTCCATTCCATTCGGGTTGATTCGATTCCATTCCATTCCATTCCATTCCATTCCATACAATTCCATTCCATTCCGGTTGATTCCATTCCATTCCAGTCCTTTCCATTCGGGTTGACTCTATTCAAATGCATTCCATTCCATTCCTTTCCATCCCATTGGGATTGAATCCACTCCGTTCCATTCCATTCCATTCCTTTCCATTCCATTCCATTCGGGTTGAATCCATTGCATTCCATTCCATTCGTTCTGATTCCATTCCATTCCATTCCATTCCATTCCATTTGGGTTGATTCCATTCCCTTCCATTCCATTCCATTCCATTCCATTCCATTTGGGGTGATTCCATTCCAGTCCACTCCATTCCATTCCATTCGGGTTGATCCCATTCCATTCCATTCCATTGCATTCCATTCCATTCCATTCCATTCCATTCGTGTTGACTCCATTCCATTCCATTCCATTCCATTCCATTCCATTCCATTCCATTCCTTTTGGGTTGTTTCCATTCCATTCCATTTCATTCGTTTCCATTCCATTCCATTCCTTTCGGGTTGACTCCATTCCATTCCTTTCCATTCCATTCCATTCCATTCCATTCGGGTTGATTGGAATCCATTCCATTCCATTCCATTCCATTCCATTCCATTCCATTCCATTCCATTCGTGTTATATCCATTCCATTCCATTCCATTCCATTCCATTCCGGTTGATTCCATTCCATTCGAGTCCTTTCCATTCGGGTTGACTCCATTCCAATCCATTCCATTCCATTCCTTTCCATCCCATTGGGATTGAATCCACTCTGTTCCATTCCATTCCATTCCATTCCATTCCATTCCATTCGGGTTGATTCCCTTCCATTCCATTCCATTCCACTCCATTCCATTCCATTAGATTCCATTCTCCTTGATTCCATTGCAATCCATTAAATTCAATCCGGGTAATTTCAATTCCATTCCATTCAATTCCACTCGGGTTGATTACATTATATTTCATTCGGGTTGATTCCATTCCATTCCATTCCTTTCGGGTTGATTCCATTCCATTCCATTCCATTCCATTCCATTCCATTCCATTCCATTCCATTTGGGTTGATTCCATTCCATTCCATTCCTTTCCATTCGGGTTGATTGCATTCCATTCCATTCCATTCCATTCCATTCCATTCCATTCCATTCCATTCCATTCCATTCCTATCCTTTCCATTCCATTCCATTCGGAATGATTCCATTCCATTCCATTCCTTTCCATTCCTTTTCATTAGGGTTGATTCAATTCCATTCCATTCCAATCGTGTTGATTACATTCCACTCCATTCCATTCCATTCCATTTCATTCCATGCCATTCCATTCCATTCATTTCCATTCGGGTTGATTCCATTCCATTCCATTCCAATCCATTCCATTCCATTCCATTCGGTTTTATTCCATTCCATTCCCTTCCATTCCATTCCATTGCATTCCATTCGGGAGGATTCCATTCCATTCCATTCCATTCGTCTTGACTCCATTCCATTCCATTCCATTCCATTCCATTCCATTCCATTCCATTCCTTTTGATTCCGTTCCATTCCATTCCATTCCATTCCATTCGTTTGGATTCCATTCCATTCCATTCCATTCCATTCCATTCCATTCGGGTTGATTCAATTCCATTCCATTCCATTCCACTCCATTCCATTCCATTCGATTCCGTTCTCGTTGATTCCATTGCAATCCATTCAATTCAATCCGGGTAATTTCAATTCCATTCCATTCAATTCCACTCGGGTTGATTATATTATATTCCATTCGGGTTCATTCCATTCCATTCCATTCCATTACATTCGGGTTGATTCCATTCCATTCCATTCCATTCCATTGCATTCCATTCCATTCCATTCCATTCCATTCCTGTCGATTCCATTCCATTCCATTCCATTCAATTCCATTTCATTTGGATTGATTCCATTCCATTCCATTCAATTCCATTTCATTCCATGCCATTCCATTCCATTCTATTGCATTAGGGTAGATTCCATTCCATTCCATTCCATTCCATTACATATGACTTGATTCCATTCCATTCTAGTCCATTCCATTCCTTTCCATTCGGGTTGATTCCATTCAATTGAATTGCATTCCATTCCATTCCATTCGGGTTGATTCCATTCCATTCCATTCCAATCCATTCCATTCCATTCCATTCCATTCCATTCCACTTGGTTTTATTCCATTCCATTCCATTCCATTCCATTCCATTCCATTCCATTCCATTCCATTCGGGATGATTCCATTCCATTCCATTTCATTCGGCTTGACTCCATTCCATTCCATTCCATTCCATTCCATTCCATTCCATTCCATTCCATTCCATTCGTTTTGATTCCGTTCCATTCCATTCCATTCCATTCCATTCGTTTTGATTCCATTCCATTCCATTCCATTCCATTCGGGTTGATTCAATTCCATTCAATTCCATTCGACTCCATTCCATTCCATTCGATTCCATTCTCGTTTTTTCCATTGCAATCCATTCAATTCAATTCGGGTTATTTCAATTCCATTCTATTCAATTCCACTCGGGTTGATTACATTATATTCCATTCGGGTTGAATCCATTCCATTCCATTCCTTATCATTCGGGTTGATTCCATTCCATTCCATTCCATTCCATTCATTTCCATTCCATTCCATTCCATTCGGATTGATTCCATTCCATTCCATTCCTTTCCATTCCATTCCATTCGTGTTGATTCCATTCCATTCCATTCCGTTCCATTCCATTCCATTCCATTCGGGTTGATTCCATTCCATTCCATTCCATTCCATTCCTTTCGGGTCGATTCTGTTATTTCCATTCCATTCCATTGCATTCCATTCCTTTCGTGTTGATTCCATTCCGCTCCATTCCATTCCATTCCACTCCATTCCATTCCATTCGGGTTGATTCCATTGCATTCCATTCCTTTCCATTCGGGTTGACTCCATTCCAATCCATTCCATTCCATTCATTTCCATTCCATTCGGATTGATTAAATTCCATTCCATTCCATTCTTTTCCATTCCATTCCATTCGGTTTGATTCCATTCCATTCCATTCCATTCCATTCCATTCCATTCCATTCCTTTCGGGTTGACTCCATTCCATTCCATTGCATTCCATTCCATTCCATTCGGGTTGATTCCATTGCATTCCATTCCATTCCATTCCATTCCATTCCATTCCATTCCATTCGTGTTACATCCATTCCGTTCCATTCCATTGCATTCCGGATGATTCCATTCCATTCCAGTCATTTCCATTCGGGTTGACTCCATTCCAATCCATTCCATTCCATTCCTTTCAATTCCATTGGGATTGAATCCACTCCATTCCATTCCATTCCATTCCTTTCCACTCCATTCCTTTCGGGTTGATTCCATTCCATTCTATTCCGTTTGTTTTGATTCCATTCCTTTCCATTCCATTCCATTCCATTTGGGTTGATTCCATTCCATTCCATTCCATTCCATTTGGGTTGATTCCATTCCAGTCCTTTCCATTCCATTCCATTCCATTCCATTCCGGTTGATTCCATTCCATTCCATTCCATTCCAATCCACTCCATTGCATTCCATTCCATTCCATTCCACTCCATTCCATTCCATTCGTGTTGACTCCATTCCATTCCATTCCATTCCATTCCATTCCATTTGGGTTGATTCCATTCCATTCCATTCCATTCCATTTCATTCCATGCCATTCCATTCCATTCTATTACATTCGGGTTGATTCCATTCCATTCCATTCCATTCCATTACATATGACTTGATTCCATTCCATTCCAGTCCATTCCATTCCTTTCCATTCGGGTTGATTCCATTCAATTCCATTTCATTCCATGCCATTCCATTCCATTCATTTCCATTCGGGTTGATTCCATTCCATTCCATTCCAATCCATTCCATTCCATTCCATTCCATTCCATTCCTTTCGGTTTTATTCCATTCCATTCCATTCCATTCCATTCCATTCCATTCCATTCGGGAGGATTCCATTCCATTCGATTCCATTCGGCTTGACTCTATTCCATTCCATTCCATTCCATTCCATTCCATTCGTTTTGATTCCGTGCCATTCCATTCCATTCCATTCCATACGTTTTGATTGCATTCCATTCCATTCCATTCCATTCCATTCCATTCCATTCCATTCGGGTTGATTCAATTCCATTCAATTCCATTCCACTCCATTCCATTCCATTCGATTCCATTCTCGTAGATTCCATTGCAATCCATTCAATTAAATTCGGGTTATTTCAATTCCATTCTATTCAATTCCACTCGGGTTGATTACATTATATTCCATTCGGGTTGATTCCATTCCATTCCATTCCATTCCATTCGGGTTGATTCCATTCCATTCCATTCCATTCCATTCGGAATGATTCCATTCCATTCCATTCCATTCCATTCCATTCCATTCCATTCCATTCCATTCCATTCCATTCCATACCATTCCATTTGGGTTGATTCCATTCCATTCCATTCCTTTCCATTCGGGTTGATTCCATTCCATTCCATTCCATTCCATTCCATTCCATTCCATTCCATTCCTTTCCATTCCATTCCATTCCATTCGGATTGACTCCATTCCATTCCATTCCATTCCATTCCATTCCATTCCTTTCCATTCCATTTCATTAGGGTTGATTCAATTCCATTCCATTCCATTCGTGTTGATTACATTCCATTCCATTCCATTCTATTCCATTTCATTCCAATCCATTCCGGATGATTCCATTCCATTCCATTCGGCCTGATTCCATTCCGTTCCATTCCATTCCATTCCATTCCATTCGGGTTGATTCCATTCCATTCCATTCCATTCCTTTCCATTAAATTCCATTCGGGTTGATTCCATTCCATTCCATTCCATTCCATTCCATTCCATTCCATTTGGGTTGATTCCATTCCATTCCATTCCATTTCATTCCATGCCATTCCATTCCATTCTATTCCATTCGGGTTGATTCCATTCCATTCCATTCCATTACATATGACTTGATTCCATTCCATTCCATTACATTACATTCGGCTTTATTCCATTCCATTCCATTCCATTCCATTCCATTCGGCTGGATTCCACTCCATTCCATTCAATTCCATTTCATTCCAATCCATTCCGGTTGATTGCATTCCATTCCATTCCATTCCATTCGGGTTGATTCCATTCCAGTCCATTCCATTCCATTCCATTCCATTCGGTTTTATTCCATTCCATTCCATTGCATTACTTTCCATTAAATTCCATTCGTGTTGATTACATTCCATTCCATTCCATTCCATTTCGTTTTGGTTGATTCCATTCCATTCCATTCCATTTCATTCCATGCCATTACATTCCATTCTTTTCCATTCGGGTTGATTCCATTCCATTCCATTCCATGACATATGACGTGATTCTATTCCATTCCATTCCTTTTGGGTTGATTCCACTCCATTCCATTCCTTTCCATTCGGGTTGATTCCATTCCATTCCATTGCATTCAATTCCATTCCATTCCCTTCCTTTCCGTTCCATTCCATTCCATTCGGATTGATTCCATTCCATTCCTTTCCATTCCATTCCTTTCCATTCAATTTGATTCGGGTTGATTCAATTCCATTCCATTCCATTCGTGTTGATTACATTCCACTCCATTCCATTCAATTCCATTTCATTCCAATCCATTCCGGTTGATTCCATTCCATTCCATTCCATTCCATTCGGGTTGATTCCATTCCAGTCCATTCCATTCCATTCCATTCCATTCGGGTTGATTCCATTCCATTCCATTCCATTCCATTCCATTAAATTCCATTCGTGTTGATTCCATTCCATTCCATTCCATTGCATTCGGGTTGATTGCATTCCATTCCATTCCATTCCATTGCATTCCATTCCATTCCATTCCATTCCATTCCATTCCATTCCATTCCATTCGTGTTGATTCCATTCCATTCCATTCCATTCCATTCCATTTGGGTTGATTCCATTCCATTCCATTCCATTCCATTTCATTCCATGCCATTCCATTCCATTCTATTGCATTCGGGTTGATTCCATTCCATTCCAGTCCATTCCATTCCTTTCCATTCGTGTTGATTCCATTCAATTCAATTGCATTCCATTCCATTCCATTCGGGTTGATTCCATCCCATTCCATTCCATTCCATTCCATTCCATTCCATTCCATTCCATTTGGGATGATTCCATTCCATTCCATTCCATTCGGCTTGACTCCATTCCATTCCATTCCATTCCATTCCATTCCATTCCATTCCATTCGTTTTGATTCCGTTCCATTCCATTCCATTCCATTCCATTCGTTTTGATTCCATTCCATTCCATTCCATTCCATTCCATTCCATTCCATTCCATTCCATTCGGGTTGATTTCATTCCATTCAATTCAATTCCACTCCATTCCATTCCATTCGATTCCATTCTCTTTGATTCCATTCCAATCCATTCCATTCCATTCGGGTTATTTCAAATCCATTCCACTCGATTCCACTCGGGTTGATTACATTATATTCCATTCGGGTTGATTCCATTCCATTCCAATCCATTCCATTCGGGTTGATTCCATTCCATTCCATTCCATTCCATTCCATTCCGTTCCATTCCTCTCGTGTTGACTGCATTCCATTCCTTTCCGTTCCATTACATTCCATTCCATTCGGGTTGATTCCATTCCATTCCATTCCATTCCATTTCATTCGGCTTGACTCCATTCCATTCCATTCCATTCCATGCGTTTTGATTCCTTTCCATTCCTTTCCATTCCATTCGTTTTGATTCCATTCCATTACATTCCATTCCATACAGGTTGATTCCATTCCAATCCATTCCATTCCATTCCTTTCAATTCCATTGGGATTGAATCCACTCCATTCCATTCCATTCCATTCCTTTCCACTCCATTCCTTTCGGGTTGATTCCATTCCATTCTATTCCGTTTGTTTTGATTCCATTCCTTTCCATTCCATTCCATTCCATTTGGGTTGATTCCATTCCATTCCATTCCATTCCATTTGGGTTGATTCCATTCCATTCCATTCCATTCCATTTCATTCCATGCCATTCCATTCCATTCTATTACATTCGGGTTGATTCCATTCCATTCCATTCCATTCCATTACATATGACTTGATTCCATTCCATTCCAGTCCATTCCATTCCTTTCCATTCGGGTTGATTCCATTCAATTCCATTTCATTCCATGCCATTCCATTCCATTCATTTCCATTCGGGTTGATTCCATTCCATTCCATTCCAATCCATTCCATTCCATTCCATTCCATTCCATTCCATTCGGTTTTATTCCATTCCATTCCATTCCATTCCATTCCATTCCATTCCATTCGGGAGGATTCCATTCCATTCGATTCCATTCGGCTTGACTCTATTCCATTCCATTCCATTCCATTCCATTCCATTCGTTTTGATTCCGTGCCATTCCATTCCATTCCATTCCATACGTTTTGATTGCATTCCATTCCATTCCATTCCATTCCATTCCATTCCATTCCATTCGGGTTGATTCAATTCCATTCAATTCCATTCCACTCCATTCCATTCCATTCGATTCCATTCTCGTAGATTCCATTGCAATCCATTCAATTAAATTCGGGTTATTTCAATTCCATTCTATTCAATTCCACTCGGGTTGATTACATTATATTCCATTCGGGTTGATTCCATTCCATTCCATTCCATTCCATTCGGGTTGATTCCATTCCATTCCATTCCATTCCATTCGGAATGATTCCATTCCATTCCATTCCATTCCATTCCATTCCATTCCATTCCATTCCATTCCATTCCATACCATTCCATTTGGGTTGATTCCATTCCATTCCATTCCTTTCCATTCGGGTTGATTCCATTCCATTCCATTCCATTCCATTCCATTCCATTCCATTCCATTCCTTTCCATTCCATTCCATTCCATTCGGATTGACTCCATTCCATTCCATTCCATTCCATTCCATTCCATTCCTTTCCATTCCATTTCATTAGGGTTGATTCAATTCCATTCCATTCCATTCGTGTTGATTACATTCCATTCCATTCCATTCTATTCCATTTCATTCCAATCCATTCCGGATGATTCCATTCCATTCCATTCGGCCTGATTCCATTCCGTTCCATTCCATTCCATTCCATTCCATTCGGGTTGATTCCATTCCATTCCATTCCATTCCTTTCCATTAAATTCCATTCGGGTTGATTCCATTCCATTCCATTCCATTCCATTCCATTCCATTCCATTTGGGTTGATTCCATTCCATTCCATTCCATTTCATTCCATGCCATTCCATTCCATTCTATTCCATTCGGGTTGATTCCATTCCATTCCATTCCATTACATATGACTTGATTCCATTCCATTCCATTACATTACATTCGGCTTTATTCCATTCCATTCCATTCCATTCCATTCCATTCGGCTGGATTCCACTCCATTCCATTCAATTCCATTTCATTCCAATCCATTCCGGTTGATTGCATTCCATTCCATTCCATTCCATTAGGGTTGATTCCATTCCAGTCCATTCCATTCCATTCCATTCCATTCGGTTTTATTCCATTCCATTCCATTGCATTACTTTCCATTAAATTCCATTCGTGTTGATTACATTCCATTCCATTCCATTCCATTTCGTTTTGGTTGATTCCATTCCATTCCATTCCATTTCATTCCATGCCATTACATTCCATTCTTTTCCATTCGGGTTCATTCCATTCCATTCCATTCCATGACATATGACGTGATTCTATTCCATTCCATTCCTTTTGGGTTGATTCCACTCCATTCCATTCCTTTCCATTCGGGTTGATTCCATTCCATTCCATTGCATTCAATTCCATTCCATTCCCTTCCTTTCCGTTCCATTCCATTCCATTCGGATTGATTCCATTCCATTCCTTTCCATTCCATTCCTTTCCATTCAATTTGATTCGGGTTGATTCAATTCCATTCCATTCCATTCGTGTTGATTACATTCCACTCCATTCCATTCAATTCCATTTCATTCCAATCCATTCCGGTTGATTCCATTCCATTCCATTCCATTCCATTCGGGTTGATTCCATTCCAGTCCATTCCATTCCATTCCATTCCATTCGGGTTGATTCCATTCCATTCCATTCCATTCCATTCCATTAAATTCCATTCGTGTTGATTCCATTCCATTCCATTCCATTGCATTCGGGTTGATTGCATTCCATTCCATTCCATTCCATTGCATTCCATTCCATTCCATTCCATTCCATTCCATTCCATTCCATTCCATTCCATTCGTGTTGATTCCATTCCATTCCATTCCATTCCATTCCATTTGGGTTGATTCCATTCCATTCCATTCCATTCCATTTCATTCCATGCCATTCCATTCCATTCTATTGCATTCGGGTTGATTCCATTCCATTCCAGTCCATTCCATTCCTTTCCATTCGTGTTGATTCCATTCAATTCAATTGCATTCCATTCCATTCCATTCGGGTTGATTCCATCCCATTCCATTCCATTCCATTCCATTCCATTCCATTCCATTCCATTTGGGATGATTCCATTCCATTCCATTCCATTCGGCTTGACTCCATTCCATTCCATTCCATTCCATTCCATTCCATTCCATTCGTTTTGATTCCGTTCCATTCCATTCCATTCCATTCCATTCGTTTTGATTCCATTCCATTCCATTCCATTCCATTCCATTCCATTCCATTCCATTCGGGTTGATTTCATTCCATTCAATTCAATTCCACTCCATTCCATTCCATTCGATTCCATTCTCTTTGATTCCATTCCAATCCATTCCATTCCATTCGGGTTATTTCAAATCCATTCCACTCGATTCCACTCGGGTTGATTACATTATATTCCATTCGGGTTGATTCCATTCCATTCCAATCCATTCCATTCGGGTTGATTCCATTCCATTCCATTCCATTCCATTCCATTCCGTTCCATTCCTCTCGTGTTGACTGCATTCCATTCCTTTCCGTTCCATTACATTCCATTCCATTCGGGTTGATTCCATTCCATTCCATTCCATTCCATTTCATTCGGCTTGACTCCATTCCATTCCATTCCATTCCATGCGTTTTGATTCCTTTCCATTCCTTTCCATTCCATTCGTTTTGATTCCATTCCATTACATTCCATTCCATACAGGTTGATTCCATTCCATTCAATTCCATTCCACTCCATTCCATTCCATTCGATTCCATTCTCGTTGATTCCATTCCAATCCATTCCATTCCATTCGGGTTATTTCAATTCCATTCCACTCAATTCCACTCGAGTTGATTACATTATATTCCATTCGGGTTGATTCCATTCCATTCCAATCCATTCCATTCGGTTTGATTCCATTCCATTCCATTCCATTCCATTCCATTCCGTTCCATTCCATTCCGTTCCATTCCTCTGGTGTTGACTCCATTCCATTCATTTCCGTTCCATTACATTCCATTCCATTCGGGTTGATTCCATTCCAGTCCATTCGTGTTACATCCATTCCATTCCATTCCATTCCATTCCATTTGGGTTGATTCCATTCCATTCCATTCCTTTACATTCGGGTTGATTCCATTCCATTCCATTCCATTCCATTCCTTTCCATTCCATTCCATTCCATTCGGATTGATTCCATTCCATTCCATTCCATTCCACTCCTTTCCATTCCATTTCATTCGGGTTGATTCAATTCCATTCCATTCCATTCGTGTTGATTACATTCCACTCCATTCCATTCAATTTCATTTCATTCCAATCCATTCCGGTTGATTGCATTCCATTCCATTCTATTCCATTCTGGTTGATTCCATTCCAGTCCATTCCATTCCAATCCATTCCATTCGGGATGATTCCATTCCATTCCACTGCATTCCTTTCCATTAAATTCCATTCGTGTTGATTCCATTCCTTTCCATTCCATTCCATTCCATTTTGGTTGATTCCATTCCATTCCCTTCGATTTCATTCCATGCCATTCCATTCCATTATATTCCATTCGGGTTGATTCCATTCCATTCCATTCCATCACATATGACTTGATTCCATTCCATTCCATTCCATTCCATTCGGCTTTATTCCATTCCATTCCATTCCATTCCATTCGATTTCATCCCATTCCATTCCATTCCATTCCATTTGTGTTGATTCCCTTCCATTCCAATCCCTTCCATTCCATTCCATTCCTTTCCATTCGGGTTGATTCCATTCCATTCCATTCATTCCATTCCATTCCATTCCATTCCATTCCATTCCATTCCTTTCGTGTTGATTCCATTCCGTTCCATTCCATTCCATTCCACTCCATTCCATTCCATTCGGGTTGATTCCATTCCATTCCATTCCTTTCCATTCAGGTTGACTCCATTCCAATCCATTCCGTTCCATTCATTTCCATTCCATTCGGATTGATTCCATTCCATTCCATTCCATTCCATTCCATTCCATTCCATTCGGGTTGATTCCATTCCATCCATTCCATTCGTATTGATTCCATTCCATTCCATTCCATTCCATTCCATTCCATTCTTTCGGGTTGACTCCATTCCATTCCATTCCATTCCATTGCATTCCATTCGGGTTGATTCAATTCCATTCCATTCCATTCCATTCCATTCCATTCCATTCCATTCCATTCCATTCGTGTTACATCCATTCCATTCCATTCCATTCCATTCCATTCCATTCCGGTTGATTCCATTCCATTCCGGTCCTTTCCATTCGGGTTGACTCCATTCCAATCCATTCCATTCCATTCCTTTCCATCCCATTGGGATGGAATCCACTCCATTCCATTCCTTTCCATTCCATTCAATTCGGGTTGATTCCATTCCATTCCATTCCATTCGTTTTGATTCCATTCCTTTCCATTCCATTCCATTCCATTTGGGTTGATTCCATTCCATTCCATTCCATTCCATTCCATTCCATTCCATTCCATTCCATTCCATTCCATTTGGGTTGATTCCATTGCAGTCCATTCCATTCCGTTCCATTCCATTCCATTCGGGTTGATTCCATTCCATTCCATTCCATTCCATTGCATTCCATTCCATTCCATTCCATTCCATTCCATTCCATTCCATTCCATTCCATTCGTGTTGACTCCATTCCATTCCATTCCATTCCTTTTGGGTTGTTTCCATTCCATTCCATTGCATTCCATTCCATTACATATGACTTGATTCCATTCCATTCCAGTCCATTCCATTCCTTTCCATTCGGGTTGATTCCATTCAATTCAATTGCATTCCATTCCATTCCATTCGGGTTGATTCCATTCCATTCCATTCCAATCCATTCCATTCCATTCCACTCCATTTCATTCGGTTTTATTCCCTTCCATTCTATTCCATTCCATTCCATTCCATTCCATTCGGGAGAATTCCATCCATTCCATTCCATTCGTTTTGACTCCATTCCATTCCATTCCATTCCATTCCATTCCATTCCATTCCATTCGTTGTGATTCCGTTCCATTCCATTCCATTCCATTCCATTCGTTTTGATTCCATTCCATTCCATTCCATTCCATTCCATTCCATTCGGGTTGATTCAATTCCATTTATTTCCATTCCACTCCATTCCATTCCATTCGATTCCATTCTCGTTGATTCCATTGCAATCCATTCAATTCAATCCGGGTAATTTCAATTCCATTCCACTCAATTCCACTCGGGTTGATTACATAATATTCCATTCGGGTTGAATCCATTCCATTCCATTCCATTCCATTCCATTCCATTCCATTCCATTCCATTCCATTTGGGTTGATTCCATTCCATTCCATTCCTTTCCATTCGGGTTGATTCCATCCCATTCCATTCCATTCCATTCCATTCCATTCCATTCCTTTCCTTACCATTCCATTCCATTCCATTCGGAATGATTCCATTCCATTCCATTCCTTTCCATTCCATTTCATTAGGGTTGATTCAATTCCATTCCATTCCATTCGTGTTGATTACATTCCACTCCATTCCATTCCATTCCATTTCATTCCATGCCATTCCATTCCATTCTTTTCCATTCGGGTTGATTCCATTCTATTCGATTCCATTGCATATGAGTTGATTCCATTCCATTCCATTCCATTCCATTCCATTCGGCTTTATTCCTTTCCATTCCATTCCATTCCATTCGGCAGGATTCCATTCCATTCCATTCGATTTCATCCCATTCCATTCCATTCCATTCCATTCGTGTTGATTCCCTTCCATTCCATTCCATTCCATTCCATTCCATTCGGGTTGATTCCATTACATTCCATTCCATTCCATTCCTTTCGGGTCGATTCTGTTCCATTCCATTCCATTCCATTGCATTCCATTCCTTTCGTGTTGATTCCATTCCGTTCCATTCCATTCCATTCCACTCCATTCCATTCCATTCGGGTTGATTCCATTCCATTCCATTCCTTTCCATTCAGGTTGACTCCATTCCAATCCATTCCATTCCATTCATTTCCATTCCATTCGGATTGATTCCATGCCATTCCTTTCCATTCTTTTCCATTCCATTCCATTCGGGTTGATTCCATTCCATTCCATTCCATTCGTATTGATTCCATTCCATTCCATTCCATTCCATTCCATTCCATTCCATTCCATTCCATTCCATTCCATTCCTTTCGGGTTCACTCCATTCCATTCCATTCCATTCCATTCCATTCCATGCCATTCCATTCGGGTTGACTCGATTCCATTCCATTCCATTCCATTCCATTGGTGTTACATCCATTCCATTCCATTCCATTACATTCCATTCCGGTTGATTCCATTCCATTCCTGTCCTTTCCATTCGGGTTGACTCCATTCCAATCCATTCCATTCCATTCCTTTCCATCCCATTGGGTTTGAATCCACTCCGTTCCATTCCATTCCATTCCTTCCCATTCCATTCCATTCGGGTTTATTCCATTCCATTCCATTCCATTCGTTTTGATTCCATTCCTTTCCATTCCATTCCATTCCATTTGGGTTGATTCCATTCCCTTCCATTCCATTCCATTCCATTCCATTCCATTTGGGTTGATTCCCTTCCAGTCCATTCCATTCCATTCCATTCCATTCCATTCCATTCGGGTTGATTCCATTCCATTCCATTCCATTCCATTGCATTCCATTCCATTCCATTCCATTTCATTCCATTCCATTCCATTCCATTCCATTCCATTCCATTCCATTCGTGTTGAATCCATTCCATTCCATTCCATTCCATTCCATTCCATTCCATTCCATTCCTTTTGGGTTGTTTCCATTCCATTCCATTCCATTCCATTTCATTCCATGCCATTCCATTCCATTCAATTACATTCGGGTTGATTCCATTCCATTCTATTCCATTCCATCACATATGACTTGATTCCATTCCATTCCAGTCCATTCCATTCCTTTCCATTCGGGTTGATTCCATTCAATTAAATTGCATTCCATTCCATTCCATTCGGGTGGATTCCTTTCCATTCCATTCCAATACATTCCATTCCATTCCATTCCATTCCATTCGGTTTTATTCCAATACATTCCACTCCATTCCCTTATATTCCATTCCATTCCATTCCATTCCATTTGGGTTGATTCCATTCCATTCCATTCCTTTCCATTCGGGTTGATTCCATTCCATTCCATTCCATTCCATTCCATTCCTTTCCTTACCATTCCATTTCATTCCATGCCATTCGGAATGATTCCATTCCATTCCATTCCATTCCATTCCTTCCCATTCCATTTCATTAGGATTGATTCAATTCCATTCCATTCCATTCGTATTGATTACATTCCACTCCATTCCATTCCATTCCATTTCATTCCATGCCATTCCATTCCATTCTTTTCCATTCGGGTTGATTCCATTCCATTCCATTCCATTACATATGACTTGATTCCATTCCATTCCATTCCATTCCATTCGGCTTTATTCCATTCCATTCCATTCCATTCCATTCGGCATGATTCCGTTCCATTCCATTCGATTTCACCCCATTCCATTCCATTCCATTCCATTCCATTCGGGTTGATTCCATTCCATTCCATTCCATTCCATTCCATTCCATTCCATTCCATTCCTTTCGGGTCGATTCTGTTCCATTCCATTCCATTCCATTGCATTCCATTCCTTTCGTGTTGATTCCATTCCGTTCCATTCCATTCCATTCCACTCCATTCCAGTCCATTCGGGTTGATTCCATTCCATTCCATTCCTTTCCATTCAGGTTGACTCCATTCCAATCCATTCCATTCCATTCATTTCCATTCCATTCGGATTGATTCCATGCCATTCCTTTCCATTCTTTTCCATTCCATTCCATTCGGGTTGATTCCATTCCATTCCATTCCATTCGTATTGATTCCATTCCATTCCATTCCATTCCATTCCATTCCATTCCATTCCATTCCATTCCATTCCATTCCATTCCTTTCGGGTTGACTCCATTCGATTCCATTCCATTCCATTCCATTCCATTCCATTCCATTCCATTCCATTCGGGTTCATTCGATTCGATTCGATTCCATTCCATTCCATTCCATTCCATTCGTGATACATCCATTCCATTCCATTCCATTCCATTCCATTCCATTCCGGTTGATTCCATTCCATTACTGTCCTTTCCATTCGGGTTGACTCCATTCCATTCCATTCCATTCCATTCCTTTCCATCCCATTGGGATTGAATCCACTCCGTTCCATTCCATTCCATTCCATTCCATTCCATTCCATTCCATTCCATTCGGGTTGATTCCATGCCATTCCATTCCATTCGTTTTGATTCCATTCCTTTCCATTCCATTCCATTCCATTTGGGTTGATTCCATTCCCTTCCATTCCATTCCATTCCATTCCATTTGGGTTGATTCCCTTCCAGTCCATTCCATTCCATTCCATTCCATTCCATTCGGGTTGATTCCATTCCATTCCATTCCATACCATTGCATTCCATTCCATTCCATTCCATTCCATTCCATTCCATTCCATTCGTGTTGACTCCATTCCATTCCATTCCATTGCATTCCATTCCATTCCTTTTGGGTTATTTCCATTCCATTCCATTCCATTCCATTTCATTCCTTGCCATTCCATTCCATTCTATTACATTCGTGTTGATTCCATTCCATTCCATTCCATTCCATTACATATGACTTGATTCCATTCCATTCCAGTCCATTCCATTCCTTTCCATTCGGGTTGATTCCATTCAATTCAATTGCATTCCATTCCATTCCATTCGGGTGGATTCCTTTCCATTCCATTCCAATCCATTCCATTCCATTCCATTCCATTCCATTCGGTTTTATTCCATTCCATTCCATTCCATTCCATTCCATTCCATTCCATTCCATTCCATTCCATTCGGGTCGATTCCACTCCATTCCATTCCTTTCCATTCCATTTCATTTGTGTTGATTCAAATCCATTCGTTTTGATTACATTCCACTCCATTCCATTCAATTCCATTTCATTCCAATCCATTCCGATTGATTCCATTCCATTCCATTCCATTCCATTCGGGTTGATTCCATTCCAGTCCATTCCATTCCATTGCACTCCATTCGGGTTGATTCCATTCCATTCCATTCCTTTCCATTAAATTCCACTCGTGTTGATTCCATTCCATTCCATTCCATTCCATTCCATTTGGGTTGATTCCATTCCATTCCATTCCATTTCATTCCATGCCATTCCATTCCATTCTGTTCCATTCGGGTTGATTCCATTCCATTCCACTCCATTACATATGACTTGATTCCATTCCATTCAATTCCATTCCATTCGGCTTTATTCCATTCCATTCCATTCCTTTCCATTCGGGTTGACTCCATTGCAATCCATTCCATTCCATTCATTTCCATTCCATTCGGATTGATTCCATGTTATTCCTTTCCATTCTTTTCCATTCCATTCCATTCGGGTTGATTCATTTCCATTCCATTCCATTCGTATTGATTCCATTCCATTCCATTCCATTCCATTCCATTCCATTCCATTCCATTCCATTCCATTCCTTTTGGGTTGACTCCATTCCATTCCATTCCATTCCATTCCATTCCATTCCATTCCATTCCATTCCATTCCATTCGGGTTGATTCGATTCCATTCCATTCCATTCCATTCCATTCCATTCCATTCCATTCCATTCCATTCCGGTTGATTCCATTCCATTCCAGTCCTTTCCATTCGGGTTGACTCCATTCCTATCCATTTCATTCCATTCCTTTCCATCCCATTGGGATTGAATCCACTCCGTTCCATTCCATTCCATTCCTTTCCATTCCATTCCATTCGGGTTGAATCCATTGCATTCCATTCCATTCGTTTTCATTCCATTCCATTCCATTCCATTCCATTCCATTTGGGTTGATTCCATTCCCTTCCATTCCATTCCATTCCATTCCATTCCATTTGGGCTGATTCCATTCCAGTCCATTCCATTCCATTCCATTCGGGTTGATTCCATTCCATTCCATTCCATTGCATTCCATTCCATTCCATTCCATTCCATTCGTGTTGACTCCATTCCATTCCATTCCATTCCATTCCATTCTTTTGGGTTGTTTCCATTCCATTCCATTCCATTCCATTCCATTCCATTCCATTCCATTCCTTTCGGGTTGACTCCATTCCATTCCATTCCATTCCATTCCATTCCATTCCATTCCATTCCATTCGGGTTGATTGGATTCCATTCCATTCCATTCCATTCCATTCCATTCCATTCCATTCCATTCCATTCGTGTTACATCCATTCCATTCCATTCCATTCCATTCCGGTTGATTCCATTCCATTCGAGTCCTTTCCATTCGGGTTGACTCCATTCCAATCCATTCCATTCCATTCCTTTCCATCCCATTGGGATTGAATCCACTCCGTTCCATTCCATTCCATTCCATTCCATTCCATTCCATTCCATTCCATTCGGGTTGATTCCATTCCCTTCCATTCCATTCCATTCCATTCCATTCCATTCAGGTTGATTCCATTCCATTCCATTCCATACCATTGCATTCCATTCCATTCCATTCCAATCCATTCCATTCGTGATACATCCATTCCATTCCATTCCATTCCATTCCATTCCATTCCGGTTGATTCCATTCCATTACACTCCTTTCCATTCGGGTTGACTCCATTCCATTCCATTCCATTCCATTCCTTTCCATCCCATTGGGATTGAATCCACTCCGTTCCATTCCATTCCATTCCATTCCATTCCATTCGGGTTGATTCCATTCCATTCCATTCCATTCGTTTTGATTCCGTTCCTTTCCATTCCATTCCATTCCATTTGGGTTGATTCCATTCCCTTCCATTCCATTCCATTCCATTCCATTTGGGTTGATTCCCTTCCAGTCCATACCATTCCATTCCATTCCATTCCATTCCATTCGGGTTGATTCCATTCCATTCCATTCCATACCATTGCATTCCATTCCATTCCATTCCATTCCATTCCATTCCATTCCATTCCATTCCATTCGTGTTGACTCCATTCCATTCCATTCCATTGCATTCCATTCCATTCCTTTTGGGTTGTTTCCATTCCATTCCATTCCATTCCATTTCATTCCATGCCATTCCATTCCATTCTATTACATTCGTGTTGATTCCATTCCATTCCATTCCATTCCATTTCATATGACTTGATTCCATTCCATTCCAGTCCATTCCATTCCTTTCCATTCGGGTTGATTCCATTCAATTCAATTGCATTCCATTCCATTCCATTCGGGTCGATTCCTTTCTATTCCATTCCAATCCATTCCATTCCATTCCATTCCATTCCATTCGGTTTTATTCCATTCCATTCCATTCCATTCCATTCCATTCCATTCCATTCGGGACGATTCCACTCCATTCCATTCCTTTCCATTCCATTTCATTTGTGTTGATTCAATTCCATTCGTTTTGATTACATTCCACTCCATTCCATTCAATTCCATTTCATTCCAATCCATTCCGGTTGATTCCATTCCATTCCATTCCATTCTATCCGGCTTTATTCCATTCCATTCCATTCCATTCCTTTCGGCTGGATTCCATTCCATTCGATTCCATTCCATCCGATTCCATTCCATTCCATTCCATTCGTGTTGATTTCATTCCATTCCATTCCATTGCATTCCATTCCATTCCATTCCATTCCATTCGGTTTTATTCCATTCCATTCCATTCCATTCCATTCCATTCCATTCCATTCCATTCGGGATGATTCCATTCCATTCCATTCCATTCGGCTTGACTCCATTCCACTCCATTCCATTCCATTCCATTCGTTTTTATTCCGTTCCATTCCATTCCATTCCATTCCGTTCGTTTTGATTCCATTCCATTGCATTCCATTCCACACGGGTTGATTCCATTCCATTCAATTCCATTCCACTCCATTCCATTCCATTCGATTCCACTCTCGTTGATTCCATTCCAATCCATTCAATTCCATTCGGGTTATTTCAATTCCATTCCGTTCAATTCCACTCGGGTTGATTACATTATGGTCCATTCGTGTTGATTCCATTCCATTGCATTCCATTCCATTCTGTTTGATTCCATTCCATTCCATTCCAATCCATTCGGAATGATTCCATTCCATTCCATTCCATTCCATTCTATTCCATTCCGTTCCATTCCTCTCGGGTTGACTCCATTCCATTCAATTCCGCTCCATTACATTCCATTCCATTCGGGTTGATTCCATTCCATTCCATTCCATTCCATTCCATTCCATTCCATTCCATTCCATTCGTGTTACATCCATTCCATTCCATTATATTCCATTCCATTCCATTCCATTCCATTTGGGTTGATTCCTTTCCATTCCATTCCTTTCCATTCGGGTTGATTCCATTCCTTTCCATTCCATTACATTCGATTGCATTCCATTCCATTCCATTCGGATTTATTCCATTCCATTCCATTCCATTCCATTCCTTTCCATTCCATTTCATTCGGGTTGATTCAATTACATTCCATTCCATTCGTGTTGATTACGTTCCACTCCATTCCTTTCAATTCCATTTCATTCCAATCCATTCCGATTGATTCCATTCCATTCCATTCCATTCCATTCGGGTTGATTCCATTCCAGTCCATTCCATTCCATTCCACTCCATTCGGGTTGATTCCATTCCATTCCATTCCTTTCCATTAAATTCCACTCGTGTTGATTCCATTCCATTCCATTCCATTGCATTCCATTTGGGTTGATTCCATTCCATTCCATTCCATTTCATTCCATGCCATTCCATTCCATTCTGTTCCATTCGGGTTGATTCCATTCCATTCCACTCCATTACATATGACTTGATTCCATTCCATTCAATTCCATTCCATTCGGCTTTATTCCATTCCATTCCATTCCTTTCCATTCGGGTTGACTCCATTGCAATCCATTCCATTCCATTCATTTCCATTCCATTCGGATTGATTCCATGTCATTCCTTTCCATTCTTTTCCATTCCATTCCATTCGGGTTGATTCCATTCCATTCCATTCCATTCGTATTGATTCCATTCCATTCCATTCCATTCCATTCCATTCCATTCCATTCCTTTCGGGTTGACTCCATTCCATTCCATTCCATTCCATTCCATTCCATTCCATTCCATTCCATTCCATTCCATTCCATTCCATTCGGGTTGATTCGATTCCATTCCATTCCATTCCATTCCATTCCATTCCATTCCATTCCGGTTGATTCCATTCCATTCCAGTCCTTTCCATTCGGGTTGACTACATTCCAATCCATTCCATTCCATTCCTTTCCATCCGATTGGGATTGAATCCACTCCGTTCCATTCCATTCCATTCCTTTCCATTCCATTCCATTCGGGTTGAATCCATTGCATTCCATTCCATTCGTTTTCATTCCATTCCATTCCATTCCATTCCATTTGGGTTGATTCCATTCCCTTCCATTCCAGTCCATTCCATTCCATTCCATTCGGGTTGATTCCATTCCATTCCATTCCATTGCATTCCATTCCATTCCATTCCATTCCATTCGTGTTGACTCCATTCCTTTCCATTCCATTCCATTCCATTCCTTTTGGGTTGTTTCCATTCCATTCCATTCCATTCCATTCCATTCCATTCCATTCCATTCCTTTCGGGTTGACTCCATTCCATTCCATTCCATTCCATTCCATTCCATTCCATTCCATTCCATTCCATTCGGGTTGATTGGATTCCATTCCATTCCATTCCATTCCATTCCATTCCATTCCATTCCATTCGTGTTACATCCATTCCATTCCATTCCATTCCATTGCATTCCATTCCATGCCGGTTGATTCCATTCCATTCGAGTCCTTTCCATTCGGGTTGACTCCATTCCAATCCATTCCATTCCATTCCTTTCCATCCCATTGGGATTGAATCCACTCCGTTCCATTCCATTCCATTCCATTCCATTCCATTCCATTCCATTCCATTCGGGTTGATTCCATTCCATTCCATTCCATTCGTTTTGACTCCATTCCTTTCCATTCCATTCCATTTCATTTGGGTTGATTCCATTCCCTTCCATTCCATTCCATTCCATTCCATTTGGGTTGATTCCCTTCCAGTCCATTCCATTCCATTCCATTCGGGATGATTCCATTCCATTCCATTCCATACCATTGCATTCCATTCCATTCCATTCCATTCCATTCCATTCCATTCCATTCGTGTTGACTCCATTCCATTCCATTCCATTGCATTCCATTCCATTCCTTTTGGGTTGTTTGCATTCCATTCCATTTCATTCCATGCCATTCCATTCCATTCTATCACATTCGGGTTGATTCCATTCCATTCCATTCCATTCCATTACATATGACTTGATTCCATTCCATTCCAGTCCATTCCATTCCTTTCCATTCGGGTTGATTCCATTCAATTCAATTGCATTCCATTCCATTCCATTCGGGTGGATTCGTTTCCATTCCATTCCAATCCATTCCATTCCATTCCATTCCATTCCATTCGGTTTTATTCCATTCCATTCCATTCCATTCCATTCCATTCCATTCCATTCGGGACGATTCCACTCCATTCCATTCCTTTCCATTCCATTTCATTTGTGTTGATTCAATTCCATTCGTTTTGATTACATTCCACTCCATTCCATTCAATTCCATTTCATTCCAATCCATTCCGGTTGATTCCATTCCATTCCATTCCATTCTATCCGGCTTTATTCCATTCCATTCCATTCCATTCTTTTCGGCTGGATTCCATTCCATTCCATTCCATTCCATCCGATTCCATTCCATTCCATTCCATTCGTGTTGATTTCATTCCATTCCATTCCATTGCATTCCATTCCATTCCATTCCATTCCATTCGGTTTTATTCCATTCCATTCCATTCCATTCCATTCCATTCCATTCCATTCGGGATGATTCCATTCCATTCCATTCCATTCGGCTTGACTCCATTCCACTCCATTCCATTCCATTCCATTCGTTTTTATTCCGTTCCATTCCATTCCATTCCATTCCGTTCGTTTTGATTCCATTCCATTGCATTCCATTCCACACGGGTTGATTCCATTCCATTCAATTCCATTCCACTCCATTCCATTCCATTCGATTCCACTCTCGTTGATTCCATTCCAATCCATTCCATTCCATTCGGGTTATTTCAATTCCATTCCGTTCAATTCCACTCGGGTTGATTACATTATATTCCGTTCGTGTTGATTCCATTCTATTCCATTCCAATCCATTCGGAATGATTCCATTCCATTCCATTCCATTCCATTCCGTTCCATTCCTCTCGGGTTGACTCCATTCCATTCCATTCCGTTCCATTACATTCCATTCCATTCGGGTTGATTCCATTCCATTCCATTCCATTCCATTCCATTCCATTCCATTCCATTCCATTCGTGTTACATCCATTCCATTCCATTATATTCCATTCCATTCCATTCCATTCCATTTGGGTTGATTCCTTTCCATTCCATTCCTTTCCATTCGGGTTGATTCCATTCCATTCCATTCCATTCCATTCCATTTGGGTTGATTCCTTTCCATTCCATTCCATTTCATTCCATGCCATTCCATTCCATTCTGTTCCATTCTGGTTGATTCCATTCCATTCCACTCCATTACATATGACTTGATTCCATCCCATTCAATTCCATTCCATTCGGCTTTATTCCATTCCATTCCATTCCTTTCCATTCGGGTTGACTCCATTGCAATCCATTCCATTCCATTCATTTCCATTCCATTCGGATTGATTCCATGTCATTCCTTTCCATTCTTTTCCATTCCATTCCATTCGGGTTGATTCCATTCCATTCCATTCCATTCTTATTGATTCCATTCCATTCCATTCCATTCCATTCCATTCCATTCCTTTCGGGTTGACTCCATTCCATTCCATTCCATTCCATTGCATTCCATTCCATTCCATTCCATTCCATTCCATTCGGGTTGATTCGATTACATTCCATTCCATTCCATTCTATTCCATTCCATTCCGGTTGATTCCATTCGCTTCCATTCCATTCCATTCCATACCATTCCATTTGGGTTGATTCCATTCCAGTCCATTCCATTCCATTCCATTCGGGTTGAATCCATTGCATTCCATTCCATTCGTTTTCATTCCATTCCATTCCATTCCATTCCATTCCATTTGGGTTGATTCCATTCGCTTCCATTCCATTCCATTCCATACCATTCCATTTGGGTTGATTCCATTCCAGTCCATTCCATTCCATTCCATTCGGGTTGATTCCATTCCATTCCATTCCATTGCATTCCCTTCCATTCCATTCCATTCCATTCGTGTTGACTCCATTCCATTCCATTCCATTCCATTCCATTCCATTCCTTTTGGGTTGTTTCCATTCCATTCCATTCCACTCCATTCCATTCCATTCCATTCCATTCCTTTCGGGTTGACTCCATTCCATTCCATTCCATTCCATTCCATTCCATTCCATTCCATTCCATTCGGGTTGATTGGATTCCATTCCATTCCATTCCATTCCATTCCATTCGTGTTACATCCATTCCATTCCATTCCATTCCATTCCATTCCATTCCTTTCCGGTTGATTCCATTCCATTCGAGTCCTTTCCATTCGGGTTGACTCCATTCCAATCCATTCCATTCCATTCCTTTCCATCCCATTGGGATTGAATCCACTCCGTTCCATTCCATTCCATTCCATTCCATTCCATTCGGGTTGATTCCATTCCATTCCATTCCATTCGTTTTGACTCCATTCCTTTCCATTCCATTCCATTCCATTTGGGTTGATTCCATTCCCTTCCATTCCATTCCATTGCATTCCATTCCATTCAGGTTGATTCCATTCCATTCCATTCCATACCATTGCATTCCATTCCATTCCATTCCATTCCATTCCATTCCATTCCATTCCATTCCATTCGTGTTGACTCCATTCAATTCCATTCCATTCCATTCCTTTTGGGTTGTTTCCATTCCATTCCATTCCATTCCATTTCATTCCATGCCATTCCATTCCATTCTATTACATTCGTGTTGATTCCATTCCATTCCATTCCATTCCATTCCATTACATATGACTTGATTCCATTCCATTCCAGTCCATTCCATTCCTTTCCATTCGGGTGAATTCCATTCAATTCAATTGCATTCCATTCCATTCCATTCGGGTGGATTCCTTTCCATTCCATTCCAATCCATTCCATTCCATTCCATTCCATTCCATTCCATTCCATTCGGTTTTATTCCATTCCATTCCATTCCATTCCATTCCATTCCATTCCATTCGGGACGATTCCACTCCATTCCATTCCTTTCCATTCCATTTCATTTGTGTTGATTCAATTCCATTCGTTTTGATTACATTCCACTCCATTCCATTCAATTCCATTTCATTCCAATCCATTCCGGTTGATTCCATTCCATTCCATTCCATTCTATCCGGCTTTATTCCATTCCATTCCACTCCATTCCTTTCGGCTGGATTCCATTCCATTCCATTCCATTCCATCCGATTCCATTCCATTCCATTCCATTCGTGTTGATTTCATTCCACTCCATTCAATTGCATTCCATTCCATTCCATTCCATTCCATTCGGTTTTATTCCATTCCATTCCATTCCATTCCATTCCATTCCATTCGGGATGATTCCATTCCATTCCATTCCATTCGGCTTGACTCCATTCCACTCCATTCCATTCCATTCCATTCGTTTTTATTCCGTTCCATTCCATTCCATTCCATTCCGTTCGTTTTGATTCCATTCCATTGCATTCCATTCCACACGGGTTGATTCCATTCCATTCAATTCCATTCCACTCCATTCCATTCCATTCGATTCCACTCTCGTTGATTCCATTCCAATCCATTCCATTCCATTCGGGTTATTTCAATTCCATTCCGTTCAATTCCACTCGGGTTGATTACATTATATTCCATTCGTGTTGATTCCATTCCATTGCATTCCATTCCATTCGGGTTGATTCCCTTCCATTCCATTCCATTCCATTCCATTCCATTCCATTCCATTCCTTTCGGGTTGACTCCATTCCATTCCATTCCATTCCATTCCATTCCATTCCATTCCATTCCATTCCATTCGAGTTGATTGGATTCCATTCCATTCCATTCCATTCCATTCCATTCGTGTTACATCCATTCCATTCCATTCCATTCCATTCCATTCCGGTTGATTCCATTCCATTCGAGTCCTTTCCATTCGGGTTGACTCCATTCCAATCCATTCCATTCCATTCCTTTCCATCCCATTGGGATTGAATCCACTCCGTTCCATTCCATTCCATTCCATTCCATTCCATTCCATTCGGGTTGATTCCATTCCATTCCATTCCATTCGTTTTGACTCCATTCCTTTCCATTCCATTCCATTCCATTTGGGTTGATTCCATTCCCTTCCATTCCATTCCATTCCATTCCATTCCATTCAGGTTGATTCCATTCCATTCCATTCCATACCATTGCATTCCATTCCATTCCATTCCATTCCATTCCATTCCATTCCATTCCATTCCATTCCATTCGTGTTGACTCCATTCAATTCCATTCCATTCCATTCCATTCCTTTTGGGTTGTTTCCATTCCATTCCATTCCATTCCATTTCATTCCATGCCATTCCATTCCATTCTATTACATTCGGGTTGATTCCATTCCATTCCATTTCATTCCATTCCATTCCATTCCATTACATATGACTTGATTCCATTCCATTCCAGTCCATTCCATTCCTTTCCATTCGGGTGGATTCCATTCAATTCAATTGCATGCCATTCCATTCCATTCGGGTGGATTCCTTTCTATTCCATTCCAATCCATTCCATTCCATTCCATTCCTTTCCATTCGGTTTTATTCCATTCCATTCCATTCCATTCCATTCCATTCCATTCCATTCCATTCCATTCGGGACGATTCCACTCCATTCCATTCCTTTCCATTCCATTTCATTTGTGTTGATTCAATTCCATTCGTTTTGATTACATTCCACTCCATTCCATTCAATTCCATTTCATTCCAATCCATTCCGGTTGATTCCATTCCATTCCATTCCATTCTATCCGGCTTTATTCCATTCCATTCCATTCCATTCCTTTCGGCTGGATTCCATTCCATTCCATTCCATTCCATCCGATTCCATTCCATTCCATTCCATTCGTGTTGATTTCATTCCATTCCATTCCACTGCATTCCATTCCATTCCATTCCATTCCATTCGGTTTTATTCCATTCCATTCCATTCCATTCCATTCCATTCCATTCCATTCCATTTGGGATGATTCCATTCCATTCCATTCCATTCGGCTTGACTCCATTCCACTCCATTCCATTCCATTCCATTCGTTTTTATTCCGTTCCATTCCATTCCATTCCATTCCGTTCGTTTTGATTCCATTCCATTGCATTCCATTCCACACGGGTTGATTCCATTCCATTCAATTCCATTCCACTCCATTCCATTCCATTCGATTCCACTCTCGTTGATTCCATTCCAATCCATTCCATTCCATTCGGGTTATTTCAATTCCATTCCGTTCAGTTCCACTCGGGTTGATTACATTATATTCCATTCGTGTTGATTCCATTCCATTGCATTCCATTCCATTCGGGTTGATTCCATTCCATTCCATTCCAATCCATTCGGAATGATTCCATTCCATTCCATTCCATTCCATTCCGTTCCATTCCTCTCGGGTGACTCCATTCCATTCAATTCCGTTCCATTACATTCCATTCCATTCGGGTTGATTCCATTCCATTCCATTCCATTCCATTCCATTCCATTCGTGTTACATCCATTCCATTCCATTATATTCCATTCCATTCCATTCCATTCCATTTGGGTTGATTCCTTTCCATTCCATTCCTTTCAATTCGGGTTGATTCCATTCCATTCCATTCCATTACATTCCATTGCATTCCATTCCATTCCATTCGGATTTATTCCATTCCATTCCATTCCATTCCATTCCATTCCTTTCCATTCCATTTCATTCGGGTTGATTCAATTACATTCCATTCCATTCGTGTTGATTACATTCCACTCCATTCCATTCAATTCCATTTCATTCCAATCCATTCCGATTGATTCCATTCCATTCCATTCTATTCCATTCGGGTTGATTCCATTCCAGTCCATTCCATTCCATTCCACTCCATTCGGGTTGATTCCATTCCATTCCATTCCTTTCCATTAAATTCCACTCGTGTTGATTCCATTCCATTCCATTCCATTCCATTCCATTTGGGTTGATTCCATTCCATTCCATTCCAATTCATTCCATGCCATTCCATTCCATTCTGTTCCATTCGGGTTGATTCCATTCCATTCCACTCCATTACATATTACTTGATTCCATTCCATTCAATTCCATTCCATTCGGCTTTATTCCATTCCATTCCATTCCTTTCCATTCGGGTTGACTCCATTGCAATCCATTCCATTCCATTCATTTCCATTCCATTCGGATTGATTCCATGTCATTCCTTTCCATTCTTTTCCATTCCATTCCATTCGGGTTGATTCCGTTCCATTCCATTCCATTCGTATTGATTCCATTCCATTCCATTCCATTCCATTCCTTTCGGGTTGACTCCATTCCATTCCATTCCATTCCATTCCATTCCATTCCATTCCATTCCATTCCATTCGGGTTGATTCTATTCCATTCCATTCCATTCCATTCCATTCCGGTTGATTCCATTCCATTCCAGTCCTTTCCATTCGGGTTGACTCCATTCCAATCCATTCCATTCCATTCCTTTCCATCCCATTGGGATTGAATCCACTCCGTTCCATTCCATTCCATTCCTTTCCATTCCATTGCATTCGGGTTTAATCCATTGCATTCCATTCCATTCGTTTTAATTCCATTCCATTCCATTCCATTCCATTCCATTTGGGTTGATTCCATTCCCTTCCATTCCATTCCATTCCATTCCATTCCATTTGGGTTGATTCCATTCCAGTCCATTCCATTCCATTCCATTCGGGTTGATTCCATTCCATTCCATTCCATTGCATTCCATTCCATTCCATTCGTGTTGACTCCATTCCATTCCATTCCATTCCATTCCATTCCTTTTGGGTTGTTTCCATTCCATTCCATTCCATTCCATTCCATTCCATTCCATTCCATTCCTTTCGGGTTGACTCCATTCCATTCCATTCCATTCCATTCCATTCCATTCCATTCCATTCCATTCCGGTTGATTGGATTCCATTCCATTCCATTTCATTCCATTCCATTCCATTCCATTCGTGTTACATCCATTCCATTCCATTCCATTCCATTCCATTCCATTCCATTCCGGTTGATTCCATTCCATTCGAGTCCTTTCCATTCGGGTTGACTCCATTCCAATCCATTCCATTCCATTCCTTTCCATCCCATTGGGATTGAATCCACTCCGTTCCATTCCATTCCATTCCTTTCCATTCCATTCCATTCCATTCCGGTTGATTCCATTCCATTCCATTCCATTCGTTTTGACTCCATTCCTTTCCATTCCATTCCATTCCATTTGGGTTGATTCCATTCCCTTCCATTCCATTCCATTCCATTCCATTCCATTCAGGTTGATTCCATTCCATTCCATTCCATACCATTGCATTCCATTCCATTCCATTCCATTCCATTCCATTCCATTCCATTCCATTCCATTCGTGTTGACTCCGTTCAATTCCATTCCATTCCATTCCATTCCTTTTGGGTTGTTTCCATTCCATTCCATTCCATTCCATTTCATTCCATGCCATTCCATTCCATTCTATTACATTCGGGTTGATTCCATTCCATTCCATTCCATTCCATTCCATTACATATGACTTGATTCCATTCCATTCCAGTCCATTCCATTCCTTTCCATTCGGGTGGATTCCATTCAATTCAATTGCATTCCATTCCATTCCATTCGGGTGGATTCCTTTCCATTCCATTCCAATCCATTCCATTCCATTCCATTCCTTTCCATTTGGTTTTATTCCATTCCATTCCATTCCATTCCATTCAATTCCATTCCATTCCATTCCATTCCATTCCATTCCATTCCATTCCATTCGGGAGGATTCCATTCCATTCCATTCCTTTCCATTCCATTTCATTTGTGTTGATTAAATTCCATTCGTTTTGATTACATTCCACTCCATTCCATTCAATTCCATTTCATTCCAATCCATTCCGGTTGATTCCATTCGATTCCATTCCATTCCATTCCATTCGGGTTGATTCCATTCCAGTGCATTCCATTCCATTCCATTCCATTCGGGTTGATTCCATTCCATTCCATTCCATTCCTTTCCATTAAATTCCATTCGTTTTGATTCCATTCCATTCCATTCCATTCCATTCCATTTGGGTTGATTCCATTCCATTCCATTCCATTTCATTCCATGCCATTCCATTCCATTCTATTCCATTCGGGTTGATTCCATTCAGTTCCATTCCACTACATATGACTTGACTCCATTCCATTCCATTCCATTCTATCCGGCTTTATTCCATTCCATTCCATTCCATTCCATTCGGCTGGATTCCATTCCAATCCATTCCATTCCATCCCATTCCATTCCATTCCACTCCATTCGTGTTGATTTCATTCCATTCCATTCCATTGCCTTCCATTCCATTCCATTCCATTCCATTCGGTTTTATTCCATTCCATTCCATTCCATTCCATTCCATTCGGGATGATTCCATTCTATTCCATTCCATTCGGCTTGATTCCATTCCATTCCATTCCATTCCACTCCATTCCATTCCATTCGGTTTTATTCCATTCCATTCCATTCCATTCCATTCCATTCCATTCGGGATGATTCCATTCCATTCCATTCCATTCGGCTTGACTCCATTCCACTCCATTCCATTCCATTCCATTCGTTTTTATTCCGTTCCATTCCATTCCATTCCATTCCGTTCGTTTTGATTCCATTCCATTGCATTCCATTCCACACGAGTTGATTCCATTCCATTCAATTCCATTCCACTCCATTCCATTCCATTCGATTCCACTCTCGTTGATTCCATTCCAATCCATTCCATTCCATTCGGGTTATTTCAATTCCATTCCGTTCAATTCCACTCGGGTTGATTACATTATATTCCATTCGTGTTGATTCCATTCCATTGCATTCCATTCCTTTCGGGTTGATTCCATTCCATTCCATTCCAATCCATTCGGAATGATTCCATTCCATTCCATTCCATTCCGTTCCATTCCTCTCGGGTTGACTCCATTCCATTCAATTCCGTTCCATTACATTCCATTCCATTCGGGTTGATTCCATACCATTCCATTCCATTCCATTCCATTCCATTCCATTCCATTCCATTCGTGTTACATCCTTTCCATTCCATTATATTCCATTCCATTCCATTCCATTCCATTTGGGTTGATTCCTTTCCATTCCATTCCTTTCAATTCGGGTTGATTCCATTCCATTCCATTCCATTACATTCCATTGCATTCCATTCCATTCCATTCGGATTTATTCCATTCCATTCCATTCCATTCCATTCCTTTCCATTCCATTTCATTCGGGTTGATTCAATTACATTCCATTCCATTCGTGTTGATTACATTCCACTCCATTCCATTCAATTCCATTTCATTCCAATCCATTCCGATTGATTCCATTCCATTCCATTCCATTCCATTCGGGTTGATTCCATTCCAGTCCATTCCATTCCATTCCACTCCATTCGGGTTGATTCCATTCCATTCCATTCCTTTCCATTAAATTCCACTCGTGTTGATTCCATTCCATTCCATTCCATTCCATTTGGGTTGATTCCATTCCATTCCATTCCATTTCATTCCATGCCATTCCATTCCATTCTGTTCCATTCGGGTTGATTCCATTCCATTCCACTCCATTACATATGACTTGATTCCATTCCATTCAATTCCATTCCATTCGGCTTTATTCCATTCCATTCCATTCCTTTCCATTCGGGTTGACTCCATTGCAATCCATTCCATTCCATTCATTTCCATTCCATTCGGATTGATTCCATGTCATTCCTTTCCATTCTTTTCCATTCCATTCCATTCGGGTTGATTCCATTCCATTCCATTCCATTTGTATTGATTCCATTCCATTCCTTTCAGGTTGACTCCATTCCATTCCATTCCATTCCATTCCATTCCATTCCATTCCATTCCATTCCATTCCATTCGGGTTGATTCGATTCCATTCCATTCCATTCCATTCCATTCCGGTTGATTCCATTCCATTCCAGTCCTTTCCATTCGGGTTGACTCCATTCCAATCCATTCCATTCCATTCCTTTCCATCCCATTGGGATTCAATCCACTCCGTTCCATTCCATTCCATTCCATTCCATTCCATTCCATTCCATTCCATTCCATTCGGGTTGATTGGATTCCATTCCATTCCATTTCATTCCATTCCATTCCATTCCATTCGTGTTACATCCATTCCATTCCATTCCATTCCATTCCATTCCATTCCGGTTGATTCCATTCCATTCGAGTCCTTTCCATTCGGGTTGACTCCATTCCAATCCATTCCATTCCATTCCTTTCCATCCCATTGGGATTGAATCCACTCCGTTCCATTCCATTCCATTCCTTTCCATTCCATTCCATTCCATTCCGGTTGATTCCATTCCATTCCATTCCATTCGTTTTGACTCCATTCCTTTCCATTCCATTCCATTCCATTTGGGTTGATTCCATTCCCTTCCATTCCATTCCATTCCATTCCATTCCATTCAGGTTGATTCCATTCCATTCCATTCCATACCATTGCATTCCATTCCATTCCATTCCATTCCATTCCATTCCATTCCATTCCATTCGTGTTGACTCCGTTCAATTCCATTCCATTCCATTCCATTCCTTTTGGGTTGTTTCCATTCCATTCCATTCCATTCCATTTCATTCCATGCCATTCCATTCCATTCTATTACATTCGGGTTGATTCCATTCCATTCCATTCCATTCCATTCCATTACATTTGACTTGATTCCATTCCATTCCAGTCCATTCCATTCCTTTCCATTCGGGTGGATTCCATTCAATTCAATTGCATTCCATTCCATTCCATTCGGGTGGATTCCTTTCCATTCCATTCCAATCCATTCCATTCCATTCCATTCCTTTCCATTTGGTTTTATTCCATTCCATTCCATTCCATTCAATTCCATTCCATTCCATTCCATTCCATTCCATTCCATTCCATTCCATTCGGGAGGATTCCATTCCATTCCATTCCTTTCCATTCCATTTCATTTGTGTTGATTCAATTCCATTTGTTTTGATTACATTCCACTCCATTCCATTCAATTCCATTTCATTCCAATCCATTCCGGTTGATTCCATTCGATTCCATTCCATTCCATTCCATTCGGGTTGATTCCATTCCAGTGCATTCCATTCCATTCCATTCCATTCGGGTTGATTCCATTCCATTCCATTCCATTCCTTTCCATTAAATTCCATTCGTTTTGATTCCATTCCATTCCATTCCATTCCACTCCATTTGGGTTGATTCCATTCCATTCCATTCCATTTCATTCCATGCCATTCCATTCCATTCTATTTCTTTCGGGTTGATTCCATTCAGTTCCATTCCACTACATATGACTTGACTCCATTCCATTCCATTCCATTCTATCCGGCTTTATTCCATTCCATTCCATTCCATTCCATTCGGCTGGATTCCATTCCAATCCATTCCATTCCATCCCATTCCATTCCATTCCACTCCATTCGTGTTGATTTCATTCCATTCCATTCCATTGCCTTCCATTCCATTCCATTCCATTCCATTCGGTTTTATTCCATTCCATTCCATTCCATTCCATTCCATTCCATTCGGGATGATTCCATTCTATTCCATTCCATTCGGCTTGATTCCATTCCATTCCATTCCATTCCACTCCATTCCATTCCATTCGGTTTTATTCCATTCCATTCCATTCCATTCCATTCCATTCCATTCCATTCCATTCGGGATGATTCCATTCCATTCCATTCCATTCGGCTTGACTCCATTCCACTCCATTCCATTCCATTCCATTCGTTTTTATTCCGTTCCATTCCATTCCATTCCATTCCGTTCGTTTTGATTCCATTCCATTGCATTCCATTCCACACGGGTTGATTCCATTCCATTCAATTCCATTCCACTCCATTCCATTCCATTCGATTCCACTCTCGTTGATTCCATTCCAATCCATTCCATTCCATTCGGGTTATTTCAATTCCATTCCGTTCAATTCCACTCGGGTTGATTACATTATATTCCATTCGTGTTGATTCCATTCCATTGCATTCCATTCCTTTCGGGTTGATTCCATTCCATTCCATTCCAATCCATTCGGAATGATTCCATTCCATTCCATTCCATTCCGTTCCATTCCTCTCGGGTTGACTCCATTCCATTCAATTCCGTTCCATTACATTCCATTCCATTCGGGTTGATTCCATACCATTCCATTCCATTCCATTCCATTCCATTCCATTCGTGTTACATCCTTTCCATTCCATTATATTCCATTCCATTCCATTCCATTCCATTTGGGTTGATTCCTTTCCATTCCATTCCTTTCAATTCGGGTTGATTCCGTTCCATTCCATTCCATTACATTCCATTGCATTCCATTCCATTCCATTCGGATTTATTCCATTCCATTCCATTCCATTCCATTCCATTCCATTCGGGACGATTCCACTCCATTCCATTCCTTTCCATTCCATTTCATTTGTGTTGATTCAATTCCATTCGTTTTGATTACATTCCACTCCATTCCATTCAATTCCATTTCATTCCAATCCATTCCGGTTGATTCCATTCCATTCCATTCCATTCTATCCGGCTTTATTCCATTCCATTCCACTCCATTCCTTTCGGCTGGATTCCATTCCATTCCATTCCATTCCATCCGATTCCATTCCATTCCATTCCATTCGTGTTGATTTCATTCCACTCCATTCAATTGCATTCCATTCCATTCCATTCCATTCCATTCGGTTTTATTCCATTCCATTCCATTCCATTCCATTCCATTCCATTCGGGATGATTCCATTCCATTCCATTCCATTCGGCTTGACTCCATTCCACTCCATTCCATTCCATTCCATTCGTTTTTATTCCGTTCCATTCCATTCCATTCCATTCCGTTCGTTTTGATTCCATTCCATTGCATTCCATTCCACACGGGTTGATTCCATTCCATTCAATTCCATTCCACTCCATTCCATTCCATTCGATTCCACTCTCGTTGATTCCATTCCAATCCATTCCATTCCATTCGGGTTATTTCAATTCCATTCCGTTCAATTCCACTCGGGTTGATTACATTATATTCCATTCGTGTTGATTCCATTCCATTGCATTCCATTCCATTCGGGTTGATTCCCTTCCATTCCATTCCATTCCATTCCATTCCATTCCTTTCGGGTTGACTCCATTCCATTCCATTCCATTCCATTCCATTCCATTCCATTCCATTCGGGTTGATTGGATTCCATTCCATTCCATTCCATTCGTGTTACATCCATTCCATTCCATTCCATTCCATTCCATTCCGGTTGATTCCATTCCATTCGAGTCCTTTCCATTCGGGTTGACTCCATTCCAATCCATTCCATTCCATTCCTTTCCATCCCATTGGGATTGAATCCACTCCGTTCCATTCCATTCCATTCCATTCCATTCCATTCCATTCGGGTTGATTCCATTCCATTCCATTCCATTCGTTTTGACTCCATTCCTTTCCATTCCATTCCATTCCATTTGGGTTGATTCCATTCCCTTCCATTCCATTCCATTCCATTCCATTCCATTCAGGTTGATTCCATTCCATTCCATTCCATACCATTGCATTCCATTCCGTTCCATTCCATTCCATTCCATTCCATTCCATTCCATTCCATTCGTGTTGACTCCATTCAATTCCATTCCATTCCATTCCATTCCTTTTGGGTTGTTTCCATTCCATTCCATTCCATTCCATTTCATTCCATGCCATTCCATTCCATTCTATTACATTCGGGTTGATTCCATTCCATTCCATTCCATTCCATTCCATTCCATTACATATGACTTGATTCCATTCCATTCCAGTCCATTCCATTCCTTTCCATTCGGGTGGATTCCATTCAATTCAATTGCATTCCATTCCATTCCATTCGGGTGGATTCCTTTCTATTCCATTCCAATCCATTCCATTCCATTCCATTCCTTTCCATTCGGTTTTATTCCATTCCATTCCATTCCATTCCATTCCATTCCATTCCATTCCATTCCATTCCATTCGGGACGATTCCACTCCATTCCATTCCTTTCCATTCCATTTCATTTGTGTTGATTCAATTCCATTCGTTTTGATTACATTCCACTCCATTCCATTCAATTCCATTTCATTCCAATCCATTCCGGTTGATTCCATTCCATTCCATTCCATTCTATCCGGCTTTATTCCATTCCATTCCATTCCATTCCTTTCGGCTGGATTCCATTCCATTCCATTCCATTCCATCCGATTCCATTCCATTCCATTCCATTCGTGTTGATTTCATTCCATTCCATTCCACTGCATTCCATTCCATTCCATTCCATTCCATTCGGTTTTATTCCATTCCATTCCATTCCATTCCATTCCATTCCATTCCATTCCATTCCATTTGGGATGATTCCATTCCATTCCATTCCATTCGGCTTGACTCCATTCCACTCCATTCCATTCCATTCCATTCGTTTTTATTCCGTTCCATTCCATTCCATTCCATTCCGTTCGTTTTGATTCCATTCCATTGCATTCCATTCCACACGGGTTGATTCCATTCCATTCAATTCCATTCCACTCCATTCCATTCCATTCGATTCCACTCTCGTTGATTCCATTCCAATCCATTCCATTCCATTCGGGTTATTTCAATTCCATTCCGTTCAGTTCCACTCGGGTTGATTACATTATATTCCATTCGTGTTGATTCCATTCCATTGCATTCCATTCCATTCGGGTTGATTCCATTCCGTTCCATTCCAATCCATTCGGAATGATTCCATTCCATTCCATTCCATTCCATTCCGTTCCATTCCTCTCGGGTGACTCCATTCCATTCAATTCCGTTCCATTACATTCCATTCCATTCGGGTTGATTCCATTCCATTCCATTCCATTCCATTCCATTCCATTCCATTCGTGTTACATCCATTCCATTCCATTATATTCCATTCCATTCCATTCCATTCCATTTGGGTTGATTCCTTTCCATTCCATTCCTTTCAATTCGGGTTGATTCCATTCCATTCCATTCCATTACATTCCATTGCATTCCATTCCATTCCATTCGGATTTATTCCATTCCATTCCATTCCATTCCATTCCTTTCCATTCCATTTCATTCGGGTTGATTCAATTACATTCCATTCCATTCGTGTTTATTACATTCCACTCCATTCCATTCAATTCCATTTCATTCCAATCCATTCCGATTGATTCCATTCCATTCCATTCTATTCCATTCGGGTTGATTCCATTCCAGTCCATTCCATTCCATTCCACTCCATTCGGGTTGATTCCATTCCATTCCATTCCTTTCCATTAAATTCCACTCGTGTTGATTCCATTCCATTCCATTCCATTCCATTCCATTTGGGTTGATTCCATTCCATTCCATTCCAATTCATTCCATGCCATTCCATTCCATTCTGTTCCATTCGGGTTGATTCCATTCCATTCCACTCCATTACATATTACTTGATTCCATTCCATTCAATTCCATTCCATTCGGCTTTATTCCATTCCATTCCATTCCTTTCCATTTGGGTTGACTCCATTGCAATCCATTCCATTCCATTCATTTCCATTCCATTCGGATTGATTCCATGTCATTCCTTTCCATTCTTTTCCATTCCATTCCATTCGGGTTGATTCCATTCCATTCCATTCCATTCGTATTGATTCCATTCCATTCCATTCCATTCCATTCCTTTCGGGTTGACTCCATTCCATTCCATTCCATTCCATTCCATTCCATTCCATTCCATTCCATTCCATTCGGGTTGATTCTATTCCATTCCATTCCATTCCATTCCATTCCGGTTGATTCCATTCCATTCCAGTCCTTTCCATTCGGGTTGACTCCATTCCAATCCATTCCATTCCATTCCTTTCCATCCCATTGGGATTGAATCCACTCCGTTCCATTCCATTCCATTCCTTTCCATTCCATTGCATTCGGGTTTAATACATTGCATTCCATTCCATTCGTTTTAATTCCATTCCATTCCATTCCATTCCATTCGGGAGGATTCCATTCCATTCCATTCCTTTCCATTCCATTTCATTTGTGTTGATTCAATTCCATTTGTTTTGATTACATTCCACTCCATTCCATTCAATTCCATTTCATTCCAATCCATTCCGGTTGATTCCATTCGATTCCATTCCATTCCATTCCATTCGGGTTGATTCCATTCCAGTGCATTCCATTCCATTCCATTCCATTCGGGTTGATTCCATTCCATTCCATTCCATTCCTTTCCATTAAATTCCATTCGTTTTGATTCCATTCCATTCCATTCCATTCCATTCCATTTGGGTTGATTCCATTCCATTCCATTCCATTTCATTCCATGCCATTCCATTCCATTCTATTTCTTTCGGGTTGATTCCATTCAGTTCCATTCCACTACATATGACTTGACTCCATTCCATTCCATTCCATTCTATCCGGCTTTATTCCATTCCATTCCATTCCATTCCATTCGGCTGGATTCCATTCCAATCCATTCCATTCCATCCCATTCCATTCCATTCCACTCCATTCGTGTTGATTTCATTCCATTCCATTCCATTGCCTTCCATTCCATTCCATTCCATTCCATTCGGTTTTATTCCATTCCATTCCATTCCATTCCATTCCATTCCATTCGGGATGATTCCATTCTATTCCATTCCATTCGGCTTGATTCCATTCCATTCCATTCCATTCCACTCCATTCCATTCCATTCGGTTTTATTCCATTCCATTCCATTCCATTCCATTCCATTCCATTCCATTCCATTCCATTCCATTCGGGATGATTCCATTCCATTCCATTCCATTCGGCTTGACTCCATTCCACTCCATTCCATTCCATTCCATTCGTTTTTATTCCGTTCCATTCCATTCCATTCCATTCCGTTCGTTTTGATTCCATTCCATTGCATTCCATTCCACACGGGTTGATTCCATTCCATTCAATTCCATTCCACTCCATTCCATTCCATTCGATTCCACTCTCGTTGATTCCATTCCAATCCATTCCATTCCATTCGGGTTATTTCAATTCCATTCCGTTCAATTCCACTCGGGTTGATTACATTATATTCCATTCGTGTTGACTCCATTCCATTGCATTCCATTCCTTTCGGGTTGATTCCATTCCATTCCATTCCAATCCATTCGGAATGATTCCATTCCATTCCATTCCATTCCGTTCCATTCCTCTCGGGTTGACTCCATTCCATTCAATTCCGTTCCATTACATTCCATTCCATTCGGGTTGATTTCATACCATTCCATTCCATTCCATTCCATTCCATTCCATTCCATTCCATTCGTGTTACATCCTTTCCATTCCATTATATTCCATTCCATTCCATTCCATTCCATTTGGGTTGATTCCTTTCCATTCCATTCCTTTCAATTCGGGTTGATTCCGTTCCATTCCATTCCATTACATTCCATTGCATTCCATTCCATTCCATTCGGATTTATTCCATTCCATTCCATTCCATTCCATTCCATTCCATTCGGGACGATTCCACTCCATTCCATTCCTTTCCATTCCATTTCATTTGTGTTGATTCAATTCCATTCGTTTTGATTACATTCCACTCCATTCCATTCAATTCCATTTCATTCCAATCCATTCCGGTTGATTCCATTCCATTCCATTCCATTCTATCCGGCTTTATTCCATTCCATTCCACTCCATTCCTTTCGGCTGGATTCCATTCCATTCCATTCCATTCCATCCGATTCCATTCCATTCCATTCCATTCGTGTTGATTTCATTCCACTCCATTCAATTGCATTCCATTCCATTCCATTCCATTCCATTCGGTTTTATTCCATTCCATTCCATTCCATTCCATTCCATTCCATTCCATTCGGGATGATTCCATTCCATTCCATTCCATTCGGCTTGACTCCATTCCACTCCATTCCATTCCATTCCATTCGTTTTTATTCCGTTCCATTCCATTCCATTCCATTCCGTTCGTTTTGATTCCATTCCATTGCATTCCATTCCACACGGGTTGATTCCATTCCATTCAATTCCATTCCACTCCATTCCATTCCATTCGATTCCACTCTCGTTGATTCCATTCCAATCCATTCCATTCCATTCGGGTTATTTCAATTCCATTCCGTTCAATTCCACTCGGGTTGATTACATTATATTCCATTCGTGTTGATTCCATTCCATTGCATTCCATTCCATTCGGGTTGATTCCCTTCCATTCCATTCCATTCCATTCCATTCCATTCCTTTCGGGTTGACTCCATTCCATTCCATTCCATTCCATTCCATTCCATTCCATTCCATTCGGGTTGATTGGATTCCATTCCATTCCATTCCATTCCATTCCATTCCATTCCATTCCATTCCATTCGTGTTACATCCATTCCATTCCATTCCATTCCATTCCATTCCGGTTGATTCCATTCCATTCGAGTCCTTTCCATTCGGGTTGACTCCATTCCAATCCATTCCATTCCATTCCTTTCCATCCCATTGGGATTGAATCCACTCCGTTCCATTCCATTCCATTCCATTCCATTCCATTCCATTCGGGTTGATTCCATTCCATTCCATTCCATTCGTTTTGACTCCATTCCTTTCCATTCCATTCCATTCCATTTGGGTTGATTCCATTCCCTTCCATTCCATTCCATTCCATTCCATTCCATTCAGGTTGATTCCATTCCATTCCATTCCATACCATTGCATTCCATTCCGTTCCATTCCATTCCATTCCATTCCATTCCATTCCATTCCATTCGTGTTGACTCCATTCAATTCCATTCCATTCCATTCCATTCCTTTTGGGTTGTTTCCATTCCATTCCATTCCATTCCATTTCATTCCATGCCATTCCATTCCATTCTATTACATTCGGGTTGATTCCATTCCATTCCATTCCATTCCATTCCATTCCATTACATATGACTTGATTCCATTCCATTCCAGTCCATTCCATTCCTTTCCATTCGGGTGGATTCCATTCAATTCAATTGCATTCCATTCCATTCCATTCGGGTGGATTCCTTTCTATTCCATTCCAATCCATTCCATTCCATTCCATTCCTTTCCATTCAGTTTTATTCCATTCCATTCCATTCCATTCCATTCCATTCCATTCCATTCCATTCCATTCCATTCGGGACGATTCCACTCCATTCCATTCCTTTCCATTCCATTTCATTTGTGTTGATTCAATTCCATTCGTTTTGATTACATTCCACTCCATTCCATTCAATTCCATTTCATTCCAATCCATTCCGGTTGATTCCATTCCATTCCATTCCATTCTATCCGGCTTTATTCCATTCCATTCCATTCCATTCCTTTCGGCTGGATTCCATTCCATTCCATTCCATTCCATCCGATTCCATTCCATTCCATTCCATTCGTGTTGATTTCATTCCATTCCATTCCACTGCATTCCATTCCATTCCATTCCATTCCATTCGGTTTTATTCCATTCCATTCCATTCCATTCCATTCCATTCCATTCCATTCCATTTGGGATGATTCCATTCCATTCCATTCCATTCGGCTTGACTCCATTCCACTCCATTCCATTCCATTCCATTCGTTTTTATTCCGTTCCATTCCATTCCATTCCATTCCGTTCGTTTTGATTCCATTCCATTGCATTCCATTCCACACGGGTTGATTCCATTCCATTCAATTCCATTCCACTCCATTCCATTCCATTCGATTCCACTCTCGTTGATTCCATTCCAATCCATTCCATTCCATTCGGGTTATTTCAATTCCATTCCGTTCAGTTCCACTCGGGTTGATTACATTATATTCCATTCGTGTTGATTCCATTCCATTGCATTCCATTCCATTCGGGTTGATTCCATTCCATTCCATTCCAATCCATTCGGAATGATTCCATTCCATTCCATTCCATTCCATTCCGTTCCATTCCTCTCGGGTGACTCCATTCCATTCAATTCCGTTCCATTACATTCCATTCCATTCGGGTTGATTCCATTCCATTCCATTCCATTCCATTCCATTCCATTCCATTCCATTCGTGTTACATCCATTCCATTCCATTATATTCCATTCCATTCCATTCCATTCCATTTGGGTTGATTCCTTTCCATTCCATTCCTTTCAATTCGGGTTGATTCCATTCCATTCCATTCCATTACATTCCATTGCATTCCATTCCATTCCATTCGGATTTATTCCATTCCATTCCATTCCATTCCATTCCTTTCCATTCCATTTCATTCGGGTTGATTCAATTACATTCCATTCCATTCGTGTTTATTACATTCCACTCCATTCCATTCAATTCCATTTCATTCCAATCCATTCCGATTGATTCCATTCCATTCCATTCTATTCCATTCGGGTTGATTCCATTCCAGTCCATTCCATTCCATTCCACTCCATTCGGGTTGATTCCATTCCATTCCATTCCTTTCCATTAAATTCCACTCGTGTTGATTCCATTCCATTCCATTCCATTCCATTCCATTTGGGTTGATTCCATTCCATTCCATTCCAATTCATTCCATGCCATTCCATTCCATTCTGTTCCATTCGGGTTGATTCCATTCCATTCCACTCCATTACATATTACTTGATTCCATTCCATTCAATTCCATTCCATTCGGCTTTATTCCATTCCATTCCATTCCTTTCCATTCGGGTTGACTCCATTGCAATCCATTCCATTCCATTCATTTCCATTCCATTCGGATTGATTCCATGTCATTCCTTTCCATTCTTTTCCATTCCATTCCATTCGGGTTGATTCCATTCCATTCCATTCCATTCGTATTGATTCCATTCCATTCCATTCCATTCCATTCCTTTCGGGTTGACTCCATTCCATTCCATTCCATTCCATTCCATTCCATTCCATTCCATTCCATTCCATTCCATTCGGGTTGATTCTATTCCATTCCATTCCATTCCATTCCATTCCGGTTGATTCCATTCCATTCCAGTCCTTTCCATTCGGGTTGACTCCATTCCAATCCATTCCATTCCATTCCTTTCCATCCCATTGGGATTGAATCCACTCCGTTCCATTCCATTCCATTCCTTTCCATTCCATTGCATTCGGGTTTAATCCATTGCATTCCATTCCATTCGTTTTAATTCCATTCCATTCCATTCCATTCCATTCCATTTGGGTTGATTCCATTCCCTTCCATTCCATTCCATTCCATTCCATTCCATTTGGGTTGATTCCATTCCAGTCCATTCCATTCCATTCCATTCGGGTTGATTCCATTCCATTCCATTCCATTGCATTCCATTCCATTCCATTCGTGTTGACTCCATTCCATTCCATTCCATTCCATTCCATTACATTCCTTTTGGGTTGTTTCCATTCCATTCCATTCCATTCCATTCCATTCCATTCCATTCCATTCCTTTCGGGTTGACTCCATTCCATTCCATTCCATTCCATTCCATTCCATTCCATTCCATTCCATTCCATTCGGGTTGATTGGATTCCATTCCATTCCATTTCATTCCATTCCATTCCATTCCATTCGTGTTACATCCATTCCATTCCATTCCATTCCATTCCATTCCATTCCATTCCATTCCGGTTGATTCCATTCCATTCGAGTCCTTTCCATTCGGGTTGACTCCATTCCAATCCATTCCATTCCATTCCTTTCCATCCCATTGGGATTGAATCCACTCCGTTCCATTCCATTCCATTCCTTTCCATTCCATTCCATTCCATTCCGGTTGATTCCATTCCATTCCATTCCATTCGTTTTGACTCCATTCCTTTCCATTCCATTCCATTCCATTTGGGTTGATTCCATTCCCTTCCATTCCATTCCATTCCATTCCATTCCATTCAGGTTGATTCCATTCCATTCCATTCCATACCATTGCATTCCATTCCATTCCATTCCATTCCATTCCATTCCATTCCATTCCATTCCATTCCATTCCATTCCATTCGTGTTGACTCCGTTCAATTCCATTCCATTCCATTCCATTCCTTTTGGGTTGTTTCCATTCCATTCCATTCCATTCCATTTCATTCCATGCCATTCCATTCCATTCTATTACATTCGGGTTGATTCCATTCCATTCCATTCCATTCCATTCCATTCCATTACATATGACTTGATTCCATTCCATTCCAGTCCATTCCATTCCTTTCCATTCGGGTGGATTCCATTCAATTCAATTGCATTCCATTCCATTCCATTCGGGTGGATTCCTTTCCATTCCATTCCAATCCATTCCATTCCATTCCATTCCTTTCCATTTGGTTTTATTCCATTCCATTCCATTCCATTCAATTCCATTCCATTATATTCCATTCCATTCCATTCCATTCCATTCCATTCGGGAGGATTCCATTCCATTCCATTCCTTTCCATTCCATTTCATTTGTGTTGATTAAATTCCATTCGTTTTGATTACATTCCACTCCATTCCATTCAATTCCATTTCATTCCAATCCATTCCGGTTGATTCCATTCGATTCCATTCCATTCCATTCCATTCGGGTTGATTCCATTCCAGTGCATTCCATTCCATTCCATTCCATTCGGGTTGATTCCATTCCATTCCATTCCATTCCTTTCCATTAAATTCCATTCGTTTTGATTCCATTCCATTCCATTCCATTCCATTCCATTTGGGTTGATTCCATTCCATTCCATTCCATTTCATTCCATGCCATTCCATTCCATTCTATTCCATTCGGGTTGATTCCATTCAGTTCCATTCCACTACATATGACTTGACTCCATTCCATTCCATTCCATTCTATCCGGCTTTATTCCATTCCATTCCATTCCATTCCATTCGGCTGGATTCCATTCCAATCCATTCCATTCCATCCCATTCCATTCCATTCCACTCCATTCGTGTTGATTTCATTCCATTCCATTCCATTGCCTTCCATTCCATTCCATTCCATTCCATTCGGTTTTATTCCATTCCATTCCATTCCATTCCATTCCATTCGGGATGATTCCATTCTATTCCATTCCATTCGGCTTGATTCCATTCCATTCCATTCCACTCCATTCCATTCCATTCGGTTTTATTCCATTCCATTCCATACCATTCCATTCCATTCCATTCGGGATGATTCCATTCCATTCCATTCCATTCGGCTTGACTCCATTCCAATCCATTCCATTCCATTCCATTCGTTTTTATTCTGTTCCATTCCATTCCATTCCATTCCGTTCGTTTTGATTCCATTCCATTGCATTCCATTCCACACGGGTTGATTCCATTCCATTCAATTCCATTCCACTCCATTCCATTCCATTCGATTCCACTCTCGTTGATTCCATTCCAATCCATTCCATTCCATTCGGGTTATTTCAATTCCATTCCGTTCAATTCCACTCGGGTTGATTACATTATATTCCATTCGTGTTGATTCCATTCCATTGCATTCCATTCCTTTCGGGTTGATTCCATTCCATTCCATTCCAATTCATTCGGAATGATTCCATTCCATTCCATTCCATTCCGTTCCATTCCTCTCGGGTTGACTCCATTCCATTCAATTCCGTTCCATTACATTCCATTCCATTCGGGTTGATTCCATACCATTCCATTCCATTCCATTCCATTCCATTCCATTCCATTCCATTCGTGTTACATCCTTTCCATTCCATTATATTCCATTCCATTCCATTCCATTCCATTTGGGTTGATTCCTTTCCATTCCATTCCTTTCAATTCGGGTTGATTCCATTCCATTCCATTCCATTACATTCCATTGCATTCCATTCCATTCCATTCGGATTTATTCCATTCCATTCCATTCCATTCCATTCCTTTCCATTCCATTTCATTCGGGTTGATTCAATTACATTCCATTCCATTCGTGTTGATTACATTCCACTCCATTCCATTCAATTCCATTTCATTCCAATCCATTCCGATTGATTCCATTCCATTCCATTCCATTCCATTCGGGTTGATTCCATTCCAGTCCATTCCATTCCATTCCACTCCATTCGGGTTGATTCCATTCCATTCCATTCCTTTCCATTAAATTCCACTCGTGTTGATTCCATTCCATTCCATTCCATTCCATTCCATTTGGGTTGATTCCATTCCATTCCATTCCATTTCATTCCATGCCATTCCATTCCATTCTGTTCCATTCGGGTTGATTCCATTCCATTCCACTCCATTACATATGACTTGATTCCATTCCATTCAATTCCATTCCATTCGGCTTTATTCCATTCCATTCCATTCCTTTCCATTCGTGTTGACTCCATTGCAATCCATTCCATTCCATTCATTTCCATTCCATTCGGATTGATTCCATGTCATTCCTTTCCATTCTTTTCCATTCCATTCCATTCGGGTTGATTCCATTCCATTCCATTCCATTTGTATTGATTCCATTCCATTCCATTCCATTCCATTCCTTTCAGGTTGACTCCATTCCATTCCATTCCATTCCATTCCATTCCATTCCATTCCATTCCATTCGGGTTGATTCGATTCCATTCCATTCCATTCCATTCCATTCCGGTTGATTCCATTCCATTCCAGTCCTTTCCATTCGGGTTGACTCCATTCCAATCCATTCCATTCCATTCCTTTCCATCCCATTGGGATTGAATCCACTCCGTTCCATTCCATTCCATTCCATTCCATTCCATTCCATTCCATTCCATTCCATTCGGGTTGATTGGATTCCATTCCATTCCATTATATTCCATTCCATTCCATTCCATTCGTGTTACATCCATTCCATTCCATTCCATTCCATTCCATTCCATTCCGGTTGATTCCATTCCATTCGAGTCCTTTCCATTCGGGGTGACTCCATTCCAATCCATTCCATTCCATTCCTTTCCATCCCATTGGGATTGAATCCACTCCGTTCCATTCCATTCCATTCCTTTCCATTCCATTCCATTCCATTCCGGTTGATTCCATTCCATTCCATTCCATTCGTTTTGACTCCATTCCTTTCCATTCCATTCCATTCCATTTGGGTTGATTCCATTCCCTTCCATTCCATTCCATTCCATTTCATTCCATTCAGGTTGATTCCATTCCATTCCATTCCATACCATTGCATTCCATTCCATTCCATTCCATTCCATTCCATTCCATTCCATTCCATTCCATTCCATTCGTGTTGACTCCGTTCAATTCCATTCCATTCCATTCCATTCCTTTTGGGTTGTTTCCATTCCATTCCATTCCATTCCATTTCATTCCATGCCATTCCATTCCATTCTATTACATTCGGGTTGATTCCATTCCATTCCATTCCATTCCATTCCATTACATATGACTTGATTCCATTCCATTCCAGTCCATTCCATTCCTTTCCATTCGGGTGGATTCCATTCAATTCAATTGCATTCCATTCCATTCCATTCGGGTGGATTCCTTTCCATTCCATTCCAATCCATTCCATTCCATTCCATTCCTTTCCATTTGGTTTTATTCCATTCCATTCCATTCCATTCAATTCCATTCCATTCCATTCCATTCCATTCCATTCCATTCCATTCCATTCCATTCGGGAGGATTCCATTCCATTCCATTCCTTTCCATTCCATTTCATTTGTGTTGATTCAATTCCATTTGTTTTGATTACATTCCACTCCATTCCATTCAATTCCATTTCATTCCAATCCATTCCGGTTGATTCCATTCGATTCCATTCCATTCCATTCCATTCGGGTTGATTCCATTCCAGTGCATTCCATTCCATTCCATTCCATTCGGGTTGATTCCATTCCATTCCATTCCATTCCTTTCCATTAAATTCCATTCGTTTTGATTCCATTCCATTCCATTCCATTCCATTCCATTTGGGTTGATTCCATTCCATTCCATTCCATTTCATTCCATGCCATTCCATTCCATTCTATTTCTTTCGGGTTGATTCCATTCAGTTCCATTCCACTACATATGACTTGACTCCATTCCATTCCATTCCATTCTATCCGGCTTTATTCCATTCCATTCCATTCCATTCCATTCGGCTGGATTCCATTCCAATCCATTCCATTCCATCCCATTCCATTCTATTCCACTCCATTCGTGTTGATTTCATTCCATTCCATTCCATTGCCTTCCATTCCATTCCATTCCATTCCATTCGGTTTTATTCCATTCCATTCCATTCCATTCCATTCCATTCCATTCCATTCCATTCGGGATGATTCCATTCTATTCCATTCCATTCGGCTTGATTCCATTCCATTCCATTCCATTCCACTCCATTCCATTCCATTCGGTTTTATTCCATTCCATTCCAGTCCATTCCATTCCATTCCATTCCATTCCATTCGGGATGATTCCATTCCATTCCATTCCATTCGGCTTGACTCCATTCCACTCCATTCCATTCCATTCCATTCGTTTTTATTCCGTTCCATTCCATTCCATTCCATTCCGTTCGTTTTGATTCCATTCCATTGCATTCCATTCCACACGGGTTGATTCCATTCCATTCAATTCCATTCCACTCCATTCCATTCCATTCGATTCCACTCTCGTTGATTCCATTCCAATCCATTCCATTCCATTCGGGTTATTTCAATTCCATTCCGTTCAATTCCACTCGGGTTGATTACATTATATTCCATTCGTGTTGATTCCATTCCATTGCATTCCATTCCTTTCGGGTTGATTCCATTCCATTCCATTCCAATCCATTCGGAATGATTCCATTCCATTCCATTCCATTCCGTTCCATTCCTCTCGGGTTGACTCCATTCCATTCAATTCCGTTCCATTACATTCCATTCCATTCGGGTTGATTCCATACCATTCCATTCCATTCCATTCCATTCCATTCCATTCCATTTGGGTTGATTCCTTTCCATTCCATTCCTTTCAATTCGGGTTGATTCCGTTCCATTCCATTCCATTACATTCCATTGCATTCCATTCCATTCCATTCGGATTTATTCCATTCCATTCCATTCCATTCCATTCCTTTCCATTCCATTTCATTCGGGTTGATTCAATTACATTCCATTCCATTCGTGTTGATTACATTCCACTCCATTCCATTCAATTCCATTTCATTCCAATCCATTCCGATTGATTCCATTCCATTCCATTCCATTCCATTCGGGTTGATTCCATTCCAGTCCATTCCATTCCATTCCACTCCATTCGGGTTGATTCCATTCCATTCCATTCCTTTCCATTAAATTCCACTCGTGTTGATTCCATTCCATTCCATTCCATTCCATTCCATTTGGGTTGATTCCATTCCATTCCATTCCATTTCATTCCATGCCATTCCATTCCATTCTGTTCCATTCGGGTTGATTCCATTCCATTCCACTCCATTACATATGACTTGATTCCATTCCATTCAATTCCATTCCATTCGGCTTTATTCCATTCCATTCCATTCCTTTCCATTCGGGTTGACTCCATTGCAATCCATTCCATTCCATTCATTTCCATTCCATTCGGATTGATTCCATGTTATTCCTTTCCATTCTTTTCCATTCCATTCCATTCGGGTTGATTCCATTCCATTCCATTCCATTTGTATTGATTCCATTCCATTCCATTCCATTCCATTCCTTTCGGGTTGACTCCATTCCATTCCATTCCATTCCATTCCATTCCATTCCATTCCATTCCATTCCATTCCATTCGGGTTGATTCGATTCCATTCCATTCCATTCCATTCCATTCCGGTTGATTCCATTCCATTCCAGTCCTTTCCATTCGGGTTGACTCCATTCCAATCCATTCCATTCCATTCCTTTCCATCCCATTGGGATTGAATCCACTCCGTTCCATTCCATTCCATTCCTTTCCATTCCATTGCATTCGGGTTGAATCCATTGCATTCCATTCCATTCGTTTTAATTCCATTCCATTCCATTCCATTCCATTCCATTTGCGTTGATTCCATTCCCTTCCATTCCATTCCATTCCATTCCATTCCATTTGGGTTGATTCCATTCCAGTCCATTCCACTCCATTCCATTCGGGTTGATTCCATTCCATTCCATTCCATTGCATTCCATTCCATTCCATTCGTGTTGACTCCATTCCATTCCATTCCATTCCATTCCATTCCTTTTGGGTTGTTTCCATTCCATTCCATTCCATTCCATTCCATTCCATTCCTTTCGGGTTGACTCCATTCCATTCCATTCCATTCCATTCCATTCCATTCCATTCCATTCGGGTTGATTGGATTCCATTCCAATCCATTTCATTCCACTCCATTCCATTCCATTCGTGTTACATCCATTCCATTCCATTCCATTCCATTCCATTCCATTCCGGTTGATTCCATTCCATTCGAGTCCTTTCCATTCGGGTTGACTCCATTCCAATCCATTCCATTCCATTCCTTTCCATCCCATTGGGATTGAATCCACTCCGTTCCATTCCATTCCATTCCTTTCCATTCCATTCCATTCCATTCCGGTTGATTCCATTCCATTCCATTCCATTCGTTTTGACTCCATTCTTTTCCATTCCATTCCATTCCATTTGGGTTGTTTCCATTCCCTTCCATTCCATTCCATTCCATTCCATTCCATTCAGGTTGATTCCATTCCATTCCATTCCATACCATTGCATTCCATTCCATTCCATTCCATTCCATTCCATTCCATTCCATTCCATTCGTGTTGACTCCGTTCAATTCCATTCCATTCCATTCCATTCCTTTTGGGTTGTTTCCATTCCATTCCATTCCATTCCATTTCATTCCATGCCATTCCATTCCATTCTATTACATTCGGGTTGATTCCATTCCATTCCATTCCATTCCATTCCATTACATATGACTTGATTCCATTCCATTCCAGTCCATTCCATTCCTTTCCATTCGGGTGGATTCCATTCAATTCAATTGCATTCCATTCCATTCCATTCGGGTGGATTCCTTTCCATTCCATTCCAATCCATTCCATTCCATTCCATTCCTTTCCATTTGGTTTTATTCCATTCCATTCCATTCCATTCAATTCCATTCCATTCCATTCCATTCCATTCCATTCGGGAGGATTCCATTCCATTCCATTCCTTTCCATTCCATTTCATTTGTGTTGATTCAATTCCATTCGTTTTGATTACATTCCACTCCATTCCATTCAATTCCATTTCATTCCAATCCATTCCGGTTGATTCCATTCGATTCCATTCCATTCCATTCCATTCGGGTTGATTCCATTCCAGTGCATTCCATTCCATTCCATTCCATTCGGGTTGATTCCATTCCATTCCATTCCATTCCTTTCCATTAAATTCCATTCGATTTGATTCCATTCCATTCCATTCCATTCCATTCCATTTGGGTTGATTCCATTCCATTCCATTCCATTTCATTCCATGCCATTCCATTCCATTCTATTCCATTCGGGTTGATTCCATTCAGTTCCATTCCATTACATATGACTTGACTCCATTCCATTCCATTCCATTCTATCCGGCTTTATTCCATTCCATTCCATTCCATTCCATTCGGCTGGATTCCATTCCAATCCATTCCATTCCATCCCATTCCATTCCATTCCACTCCATTCGTGTTGATTTCATTCCATTCCATTCCATTGCCTTCCATTCCATTCCATTCCATTCCATTCGGTTTTATTCCATTCCATTCCATTCCATTCCATTCCATTCGGGATGATTCCATTCTATTCCATTCCATTCGGCTTGATTACATTCCATTCCATTCCATTCCACTCCATTCCATTCCATTCGGTTTTATTCCATTCCATTCCATTCCATTCCATTCCATTCCATTCCATTCCATTCGGGATGATTCCATTCCATTCCATTCCATTCGGCTTGACTCCATTCCACTCCATTCCATTCCATTCCATTCGTTTTTATTCCGTTCCATTCCATTCCATTCCATTCCGTTCGTTTTGATTCCATTCCATTGCATTCCATTCCACACGGGTTGATTCCATTCCATTCAATTCCATTCCACTCCATTCCATTCCATTCGATTCCACTCTCGTTGATTCCATTCCAATCCATTCCATTCCATTCGGGTTATTTCAATTCCATTCCGTTCAATTCCACTCGGGTTGATTACATTATATTCCATTCGTGTTGATTCCATTCCATTGCATTCCATTCCTTTCGGGTTGATTCCATTCCATTCCATTCCAATCCATTCGGAATGATTCCATTCCATTCCATTCCATTCCGTTCCATTCCTCTCGGGTTGACTCCATTCCATTCAATTCCGTTCCATTACATTCCATTCCATTCGGGTTGATTCCATTCCATTCCATTCCATTCCATTCCATTCCATTCCATTCCATTCGTGTTACATCCTTTCCATTCCATTATATTCCATTGCATTCCATTCCATTCCATTTGGGTTGATTCCTTTCCATTCCATTCCTTTCAATTCGGGTTGATTCCATTCCATTCCATTCCATTACATTCCATTGCATTCCATTCCATTCCATTCGGATTTATTCCATTCCATTCCATTCCATTCCATTCCTTTCCATTCCATTTCATTCGGGTTGATTCAATTACATTCCATTCCATTCGTGTTGATTACATTCCACTCCATTCCATTCAATTCCATTTCATTCCAATCCATTCCGATTGATTCCATTCCATTCCATTCCATTCCATTCGGGTTGATTCCATTCCAGTCCATTCCATTCCATTCCACTCCATTCGGGTTGATTCCATTCCATTCCATTCCTTTCCATTAAATTCCACTCGTGTTGATTCCATTCCATTCCATTCCATTCCATTCCATTTGGGTTGATTCCATTCCATTCCATTCCATTTCATTCCATGCCATTCCATTCCATTCTGTTCCATTCGTGTTGATTCCATTCCATTCCACTCCATTACATATGACTTGATTCCATTCCATTCAATTCCATTCCATTCGGCTTTATTCCATTCCATTCCATTCCTTTCCATTCGGGTTGACTCCATTGCAATCCATTCCATTCCATTCATTTCCATTCCATTCGGATTGATTCCATGTCATCCCTTTCCATTCTTTTCCATTCCATTCCATTCGGGTTGATTCCATTCCATTCCATTCCATTCGTATTGATTCCATTCCATTCCATTCCATTCCATTCCTTTCGGGTTGACTCCATTCCATTCCATTCCATTCCATTCCATTCCATTCCATTCCATTCCATTCGGGTTGATTCGATTCCATTCCATTCCATTCCATTCCATTCCGGTTGATTCCATTCCATTCCAGTCCTTTCCATTCGGGTTGACTCCATTCCAATCCATTCCATTCCATTCCTTTCCATCCCATTGGGATTGAATCCACTCCGTTCCATTCCATTCCATTCCCTTGCATTCCATTGCATTCGGGTTGAATCCATTGCATTCCATTCCATTCGTTTTAATTCCATTCCATTCCATTCCATTCCATTCCATTTGGGTTGATTCCATTCCCTTCCATTCCATTCCATTCCATTCCATTCCATTTGGGTTGATTCCATTCCAGTCCATTCCATTCCATTCCATTCGGGTTGATTCCATTCCATTCCATTCCATTGCATTCCATTCCATTCCATTCGTGTTGACTCCATTCCATTCCATTCCATTCCATTCCATTCCTTTTGGGTTGTTTCCATTCCATTCCATTCCATTCCATTCCATTCCATTCCATTCCATTCCATTGCATTCCATTCCTTTCGGGTTGACTCCATTCCATTCCATTCCATTCCATTCCATTCCATTCCATTCCATTCGGGTTGATTGGATTCCATTCCATTCCATTTCATTCCATTCCATTCCATTCCATTCGTGTTACATCCATTCCATTCCATTCCATTCCATTCCATTCCATTCTGGTTGATTCCATTCCATTCGAGTCCTTTCCATTCGGGTTGACTCCATTCCAATCCATTCCATTCCATTCCTTTCCATCCCATTGGGATTGAATCCACTCCGTTCCATTCCATTCCATTCCTTTCCATTCCATTCCATTCCATTCCTGTTGATTCCATTCCATTCCATTCCATTCGTTTTGACTCCATTCCTTTCCATTCCATTCCATTCCATTTGGGTTGATTCCATTCCCTTCCATTCCATTCCATTCCATTCCATTCCATTCAGGTTGATTCCATTCCATTCCATTCCATACCATTGCATTCCATTCCATTCCATTCCATTCCATTCCATTCCATTCCATTCCATTCGTGTTGACTCCGTTCAATTCCATTCCATTCCATTCCATTCCTTTTGGGTTGTTTCCATTCCATTCCATTCCATTCCATTCCATTCCATTTCATTCCATGCCATTCCATTCCATTCTATTACATTCGAGTTGATTCCATTCCATTCCATTCCATTCCATTCCATTACATATGACTTGATTCCATTCCATTCCAGTCCATTCCATTCCTTTCCATTCGGGTGGATTCCTTTCAATTCAATTGCATTCCATTCCATTCCATTCGGGTGGATTCCTTTCCATTCCATTCCATTCCATTCAATTCCATTCCATTCCATTCCATTCCATTCCATTCCATTCCATTCGGGAGGATTCCATTCCATTCCATTCCTTTCCATTCCATTTCATTTGTGTTGATTCAATTCCATTCGTTTTGATTACATTCCACTCCATTCCATTCAATTCCATTTCATTCCAATCCATTCCGGTTGATTCCATTCGATTCCATTCCATTCCATTCCATTCGGGTTGATTCCATTCCAGTGCATTCCATTCCATTCCATTCCATTCGGGTTGATTCCATTCCATTCCATTCCATTCCTTTCCATTAAATTCCATTCGTTTTGATTCCATTCCATTCCATTCCAATCCATTCCATTTGGGTTGATTCCATTCCATTCCATTCCATTTCATTCCTTGCCATTCCATTCCATTCTATTCCATTCGGGTTGATTCCATTCAGTTCGATTCCATTACATATGACTTGACTCCATTCCATTCCATTCCATTCTATCCGGCTTTATTCCATTCCATTCCATTCCATTCCATTCGGCTGGATTCCATTCCAGTCCATTCCATTCCATCCCATTCCATTCCATTCCACTCCATTCGTGTTGATTTCATTCCATTCCATTCCATTGCCTTCCATTCCATTCCATTCCATTCCATTCGGTTTTATTCCATTCCATTCCATTCCATTCCATTCCATTCCATTCGGGATGATTCCATTCTATTCCATTCCATTCGGCTTGATTCCATTCCATTCCATTCCATTCCACTCCATTCCATTCCATTCGGTTTTATTCCATTCCACTCCATTCCATTCCATTCCATTCCATTCCATTCCATTCGGGATGATTCCATTCCATTCCATTCCATTCGGCTTGACTCCATTCCACTCCATTCCATTCCATTCCATTCGTTTTTATTCCGTTCCATTCCATTCCATTCCATTCCGTTCGTTTTGATTCCATTCCATTGCATTCCATTCCACACGGGTTGATTCCATTCCATTCAATTCCATTCCACTCCATTCCATTCCATTCGATTCCACTCTCGTTGATTCCATTCCAATCCATTCCATTCCATTCGGGTTATTTCAATTCCATTCCGTTCAATTCCACTCGGGTTGATTACATTATATTCCATTCGTGTTGATTCCATTCCATTGCATTCCATTCCTTTCGGGTTGATTCCATTCCATTCCATTCCAATCCATTCGGAATGATTCCATTCCATTCCATTCCATTCCGTTCCATTCCTCTCGGGTTGACTCCATTCCATTCAATTCCGTTCCATTACATTCCATTCCATTCGGGTTGATTCCATACCATTCCATTCCATTCCATTCCATTCCATTCCATTTTATTCCATTCGTGTTACATCCTTTCCATTCCATTATATTCCATTCCATTCCATTCCATTCCATTTGGGTTGATTCCTTTCCATTCCATTCCTTTCAATTCGGGTTGATTCCATTCCATTCCATTCCATTACATTCCATTGCATTCCATTCCATTCCATTCGGATTTATTCCATTCCATTCCATTCCATTCCATTCCTTTCCATTCCATTTCATTCGGGTTGATTCAATTACATTCCATTCCATTCGTGTTGATTACATTCCACTCCATTCCATTCAATTCCATTTCATTCCAATCCATTCCGATTGATTCCATTCCATTCCATTCCATTCCATTCGGGTTGATTCCATTCCAGTCCATTCCATTCCATTCCACTCCATTCGGGTTGATTCCATTCCATTCCATTCCTTTCCATTAAATTCCACTCGAGTTGATTCCATTCCATTCCATTCCATTGCATTCCATTTGGGTTGATTCCATTCCATTCCATTCCATTTCATTCCATGCCATTCCATTCCATTCTGTTCCATTCGGGTTGATTCCATTCCATTCCACTCCATTACATATGACTTGATTCCATTCCATTCAATTCCATTCCATTCGGCTTTGTTCCATTCCATTCCATTCCTTTCCATTCGGGTTGACTCCATTGCAATCCATTCCATTCCATTCATTTCCATTCCATTCGGATTGATTCCATGTCATTCCTTTCCATTCTTTTCCATTCCATTCCATTCGGGTTGATTCCATTCCATTCCATTCCATTCCTATTGATTCCATTCCATTCCATTCCATTCCATTCCATTCCTTTCGGGTTGACTCCATTCCATTCCATTCCATTCCATTCCATTCCATTCCATTCCATTCGGGTTGATTCGATTCCATTCCATTCCATTCCATTCCATTCCGGTTGATTCCATTCCATTCCAGTCCTTTCCATTCGGGTTGACTCCATTCCAATCCATTCCATTCCATTCCTTTCCATCCCATTGGGATTGAATCCACTCCGTTCCATTCCATTCCATTCCTTTCCATTCCATTGCATTCGGGTTGAATCCATTGCATTCCATTCCATTCGTTTTAATTCCATTCCATTCCATTCCATTCCATTCCATTTGGGTTGATTCCATTCCCTTCCATTCCATTCCATTCCATTCCATTCCATTTGGGTTGATTCCATTCCAGTCCATTCCATTCCATTCCATTCGGGTTGATTCCATTCCATTCCATTCCATTGCATTCCATTCCATTCCATTCGTGTTGACTCCATTCCATTCCATTCCATTCCATTCCATTCCTTTTGGGTTGTTTCCATTCCATTCCATTCCATTCCATTCCATTCCTTTCGGGTTGACTCCATTCCATTCCATTCCATTCCATTCCATTCCATTCCATTCCATTCCATTCGGGTTGATTGGATTCCATTCCATTCCATTTCATTCCATTCCATTCCATTCCATTCGTGTTACATCCATTCCATTCCATTCCATTCCATTCCATTCCATTCCATTCCGGTTGATTCCATTCCATTCGAGTCCTTTCCATTCGGGTTGACTCCATTCCAATCCATTCCATTCCATTCCTTTCCATCCCATTGGGATTGAATCCACTCCGTTCCATTCCATTCCATTCCTTTCCATTCCATTCCATTCCATTCCGGTTGATTCCATTCCATTCCATTCCATTCGTTTTGACTCCATTCCTTTCCATTCCATTCCATTCCATTTGGGTTGATTCCATTCCCTTCCATTCCATTCCATTCCATTCCATTCCATTCAGGTTGATTCCATTCCATTCCATTCCATACCATTGCATTCCATTCCATTCCATTCCATTCCATTCCATTCCATTCCATTCGTGTTGACTCCGTTCAATTCCATTCCATTCCATTCCATTCCTTTTGGGTTGTTTCCATTCCATTCCATTCCATTCCATTTCATTCCATGCAATTCCATTCCATTCTATTACATTCGGGTTGATTCCATTCCATTCCATTCCATTCCATTCCATTACATATGACTTGATTCCATTCCATTCCAGTCCATTCCATTCCTTTCCATTCGGGTGGATTCCATTCAATTCAATTGCATTCCATTCCATTCCATTCGGGTGGATTCCTTTCCATTCCATTCCAATCCATTCCATTCCATTCCATTCCTTTCCATTTGGTTTTATTCCATTCCATTCCATTCCATTCAATTCCATTCCATTCCATTCCATTCCATTCCATTCCATTCCATTCCATTCCATTCGGGAGGATTCCATTCCATTCCATTCCTTTCCATTCCATTTCATTTGTGTTGATTCAATTCCATTCGTTTTGATTACATTCCACTCCATTCCATTCAATTCCATTTCATTCCAATCCATTCCGGTTGATTCCATTCGATTCCATTCCATTCCATTCCATTCGGGTTGATTCCATTCCAGTGCATTCCATTCCATTCCATTCCATTCGGGTTGATTCCATTCCATTCCATTCCATTCCTTTCCATTAAATTCCATTCGTTTTGATTCCATTCCATTCCATTCCATTCCATTCCATTTGGGTTGATTCCATTCCATTCCATTCCATTTCATTCCATGCCATTCCATTCCATTCTATTCCATTCGGGTTGATTCCATTCAGTTCCATTCCATTACATATGACTTGACTCCATTCCATTCCATTCCATTCTATCCGGCTTTATTCCATTCCATTCCATTCCATTCCATTCGGCTGGATTCCATTCCAATCCATTCCATTCCATCCCATTCCATTCCATTCCACTCCATTCGTGTTGATTTCATTCCATTCCATTCCATTGCCTTCCATTCCATTCCATTCCATTCCATTCGGTTTTATTCCATTCCATTCCATTCCATTCCATTGCATTCGGGATGATTCCATTCTATTCCATTCCATTCGGCTTGATTCCATTCCATTCCATTCCATTCCATTCCACTCCATTCCATTCCATTCGGTTTTATTCCATTCCATTCCATTCCATTCCATTCCATTCCATTCCATTCCATTCGGGATGATTCCATTCCATTCCATTCCATTCGGCTTGACTCCATTCCACTCCATTCCATTCCATTCCATTCGTTTTTATTCCGTTCCATTCCATTCCATTCCATTCCGTTCGTTTTGATTCCATTCCATTGCATTCCATTCCACACGGGTTGATTCCATTCCATTCAATTCCATTCCACTCCATTCCATTCCATTCGATTCCACTCTCGTTGATTCCATTCCAATCCATTCCATTCCATTCGGGTTATTTCAATTCCATTCCGTTCAATTCCACTCGGGTTGATTACATTATATTCCATTCGTGTTGATTCCATTCCATTGCATTCCATTCCTTTCGGGTTGATTCCATTCCATTCCATTCCAATCCATTCGGAATGATTCCATTCCATTCCATTCCATTCCGTTCCATTCCTCTCGGGTTGACTCCATTCCATTCAATTCCGTTCCATTACATTCCATTCCATTCGGGTTGATTCCATTCCATTCCATTCCATTCCATTCCATTCCATTCCATTCCATTCCATTCGTGTTACATCCTTTCCATTCCATTATATTCCATTGCATTCCATTCCATTCCATTTGGGTTGATTCCTTTCCATTCCATTCCTTTCAATTCGGGTTGATTCCATTCCATTCCATTCCATTACATTCCATTGCATTCCATTCCATTCCATTCGGATTTATTCCATTCCATTCCATTCCATTCCATTCCTTTCCATTCCATTTCATTCGGGTTGATTCAATTACATTCCATTCCATTCGTGTTGATTACATTCCACTCCATTCCATTCAATTCCATTTCATTCCAATCCATTCCGATTGATTCCATTCCATTCCATTCCATTCCATTCGGGTTGATTCCATTCCAGTCCATTCCATTCCATTCCATTCCACTCCATTCGGGTTGATTCCATTCCATTCCATTCCTTTCCATTAAATTCCACTCGTGTTGATTCCATTCCATTCCATTCCATTCCATTCCATTTTGGTTGATTCCATTCCATTCCATTCCATTTCATTCCATGCCATTCCATTCCATTCTGTTCCATTCGGGTTGATTCCATTCCATTCCACTCCATTACATATGACTTGATTCCATTCCATTCAATTCCATTCCATTCGGCTTTATTCCATTCCATTCCATTCCTTTCCATTCGGGTTGACTCCATTGCAATCCATTCCATTCCATTCATTTCCATTCCATTCGGATTGATTCCATGTCATTCCTTTCCATTCTTTTCCATTCCATTCCATTCGGGTTGATTCCATTCCATTCCATTCCATTCGTATTGATTCCATTCCATTCCATTCCATTCCATTCCATTCCATTCCTTTCGGGTTGACTCCATTCCATTCCATTCCATTCCATTCCATTCCATTCAATTCCATTCCATTCCATTCGGGTTGATTCGATTCCATTCCATTCCATTCCATTCCATTCCATTCCATTCCGGTTGATTCCATTCCATTCCAGTCCTTTCCATTCGGGTTGACTCCATTCCAATCCATTCCATTCCATTCCTTTCCATCCCATTGGGATTGAATCCACTCCGTTCCATTCCATTCCATTCCTTTCCATTCCATTCCATTCGGGTTGAATCCATTGCATTCCATTCCATTCGTTTTCATTCCATTCCATTCCATTCCATTCCATTTGGGTTGATTCCATTCCCTTCCATTCCATTCCATTCCATTCCATTCCATTTGGGTTGATTCCATTCCAGTCCATTCCATTCCATTCCATTCGGGTTGATTCCATTCCATTCCATTCCATTGCATTCCATTCCATTCCATTCCATTCCATTCGTGTTGACTCCATTCCATTCCATTCCATTACATTCCATTCCATTCCTTTTGGATTGTTTCCATTCCATTCCATTCCATTCCATTCCATTCCATTCCATTCCATTCCATTCCATTCCTTTCGGGTTGACTCCATTCCATTCCATTCCATTCCATTCCATTCGGGTTGATTGGATTCCATTCCATTCCATTTCATTCCATTCCATTCCATTCCATTCCATTCGTGTTACATCCATTCCATTCCATTCCATTCCATTCCATTCCATTCCGGTTGATTCCATTCCATTCGAGTCCTTTCCATTCGGGTTGACTCCATTCCAATCCATTCCATTCCATTCCTTTCCATCCCATTGGGATTGAATCCACTCCGTTCCATTCCATTCCATTCCATTCCATTCCATTCCATTCGGGTTGATTCCATTCCACTCCATTCCATTCGTTTTGACTCCATTCCTTTCCATTCCATTCCATTCCATTTGGGTTGATTCCATTCCCTTCCATTCCATTCCATTCCATTCCATTCCATTCCATTCCATTCCATTCAGGTTGATTCCATTCCATTCCATTCCATACCATTGCATTCCATTCCATTCCATTCCATTCCATTCCATTCCATTCCATTCCATTCGTGTTGACTCCATTCAATTCCTTTCCATTCCATTCCATTCCTTTTGGGTTGTTTCCATTCCATTCCATTCCATTCCATTTCATTCCATGCCATTCCATTCCATTCTATTACATTCGGGTTGATTCCATTCCATTCCATTCCATTACATATGACTTGATTCCATTCCATTCCAGTCCATTCCATTCCTTCCCATTCGGGTGGATTCCATTCAATTCAATTGCATTCCATTCCATTCCATTCGGGTGGATTCCTTTCCATTCCATTCCAATCCATTCCATTCCATTCCATTCCATTCCATTTGGTTTTATTCCATTCCATTCCATTCCATTCCATTCCATTCCATTCGGGAGGATTCCATTCCATTCCATTCCTTTCCATTCCATTTCATTTGTGTTGATTCAATTCCATTCGTTTTGATTACATTCCACTCCATTCCATTCAATTCCATTTCATTCCAATCCATTCCGGTTGATTCCATTGGATTCCATTCCATTCCATTCCATTCGGGTTGATTCCATTCCAGTGCATTCCATTCCATTCCATTCCATTCGGGTTGATTCCATTCCATTCCATTCCATTCCTTTCCATTAAATTCCATTCGTGTTGATTCCATTCCATTCCATTACATTCCATTCCATTTGGGTTGATTCCATTCCATTCCATTCCATTTCATTCCATGCCATTCCATTCCATTCTATTCCATTCGGGTTGATTCCATTCAGTTCCATTCCATTGCATATGACTTGATTCCATTCCATTCCATTCCATTCCATTCCATTCCATTCCATTCCATTCCATTCCATTCCATTGCATTCCATTCCTTTCGGGTTGACTCCATTCCATTCCATTCCATTCCATTCCATTCCATTCCATTCCATTCGGGTTGATTGGATTCCATTCCATTCCATTTCATTCCATTCCATTCCATTCCATTCGTGTTACATCCATTCCATTCCATTCCATTCCATTCCATTCCATTCCATTCCATTCCGGTTGATTCCATTCCATTCGAGTCCTTTCCATTCGGGTTGACTCCATTCCAATCCATTCCATTCCATTCCTTTCCATCCCATTGGGATTGAATCCACTCCGTTCCATTCCATTCCATTCCTTTCCATTCCATTCCATTCCATTCCGGTTGATTCCATTCCATTCCATTCCATTCGTTTTGACTCCATTCCTTTCCATTCCATTCCATTCCATTTGGGTTGATTCCATTCCCTTCCATTCCATTCCATTCCATTCCATTCCATTCAGGTTGATTCCATTCCATTCCATTCCATACCATTGCATTCCATTCCATTCCATTCCATTCCATTTCATTCCATTCGTGTTGACTCCGTTCAATTCCATTCCATTCCATTCCATTCCTTTTGGGTTGTTTCCATTCCATTCCATTCCATTCCATTCCATTCCATTTCATTCCATGCCATTCCATTCCATTCTATTACATTCGAGTTGATTCCATTCCATTCCATTCCATTCCATTCCATTACATATGACTTGATTCCATTCCATTCCAGTCCATTCCATTCCTTTCCATTCGGGTGGATTCCTTTCAATTCAATTGCATTCCATTCCATTCCATTCGGGTGGATTCCTTTCCATTCCATTCCATTCCATTCAATTCCATTCCATTCCATTCCATTCCATTCCATTCCATTCCATTCCATTCGGGAGGATTCCATTCCATTCCATTCCTTTCCATTCCATTTCATTTGTGTTGATTCAATTCCATTCGTTTTGATTACATTCCACTCCATTCCATTCAATTCCATTTCATTCCAATCCATTCCGGTTGATTCCATTCGATTCCATTCCATTCCATTCCATTCGGGTTGATTCCATTCCAGTGCATTCCATTCCATTCCATTCCATTCGGGTTGATTCCATTCCATTCCATTCCATTCCTTTCCATTAAATTCCATTCGTTTTGATTCCATTCCATTCCATTCCAATCCATTCCATTTGGGTTGATTCCATTCCATTCCATTCCATTTCATTCCATGCCATTCCATTCCATTCTATTCCATTCGGGTTGATTCCATTCAGTTCCATTCCATTACATATGACTTGACTCCATTCCATTCCATTCCATTCTATCCGGCTTTATTCCATTCCATTCCATTCCATTCCATTCGGCTGGATTCCATTCCAGTCCATTCAATTCCATCCCATTCCATTCCATTCCACTCCATTCGTGTTGATTTCATTCCATTCCATTCCATTGCCTTCCATTCCATTCCATTCCATTCCATTCGGGTTGATTCCCTTCCATTGCATTGCATTGCATTCCATTCCATTCCGTTCCATTCCATTCGTGTTGATTCCATTCCATTCCATTCGTGTTGATTCCATTCCATTCCATTCCATTCCATTCCATTCCATTCCATTCCATTCCATTCCATTCCATTTGTGTTGAATCCATTCCATTCCATTCCATTCCATTTCATTCCATGCCATTCCATTCCATTCTATTGCATTCGGGTTGATTCCATTCCATTCCATTACATTCCATTCCATTCGGATTGATTCCATTCCATTCCATTCCGTTCCATTCTTTTCGGGTTGACTCCATTCCATTGCATTCCATTCCATTCGGGTTGATTCCATTCCATTCCATTCCATTCCATTCCATTCCTTTCCATTCCATTCCGGATTATTCCATTCCATTCCAATCCTTTCCATTCGGGTTGACTCCATTCCATTCCATTCCATTCCATTCCACTCCATTCCAATAGTTTTGATTCCATTCCATTCCATTCCATTCTATTCCATTCCATTCCATTCGGGTTGATTCCATTCCATTCCATTCCATTCCATTCCATTACATTACATTACATTCGTGTTGATTCCATTCCATTCCATTCCATTCCATTCCATTGAATTTGGGTTGATTCCATTCCATTCCATTGCTTTCCATTTCATTCCATGCCATTCCATTCCATTCTATTTCATTTGGGTTGATTCCATTCCATTCCATTCCATTCCGTTCCATTCCATTCCATTACATATGACTTGATTCCATTCCATTCCATTCCATTCCATTCCATTCCATTCCATTCCATTCCATTCCATTCCTTTCTGGTTGATTCTGTTCCAGTCCATTCCATTCCATTGCATTCCATTCCATTACATTCGGTTTGATTCCATTCCATTCCATTCCATTCCATTCCATTCCATTCCATTCCATTCGTGTTTCATCCATTCCATTCCATTCCATTCAATTCCATTCCGGTTGATTCCATTACATTCAATTCCTTTTCATTCGGGTTGAATCCATTCCATTCCATTCCATTGCATTCCTTTCCATTCCATTGGGATTGATTCCACTCCATTCAATTCCAATCCATTCCTTTCCATTCCATTCCACTCGGGTTGATTCCATTCCATTCCATTCCATTCGTTTGGATTCCATTCCATTCCATTCCATTCGGGTTGATTCCATTCCATTCCATTCCACTGCATTCCATTCGGGTTGATTCCATTCCAGTCCATTCCATTCCATTCCATTCCATTCCATTCCATTCGGGTTGATTCAATTCCATTGCATTGCATTGCATTCCATTCCATTCCGTTCCATTCCATTCGTGTTGATTCCGTTCCATTCCATTCCATTCCATTCCATTCGGGTTGATTCCATTCCATTGCATTGCATTGCATTCCATTCCATTCCGTTCCATTCCATTCGTGTTGATTCCGTTCCATTCCATTCCATTCCATTCCATTCCATTACATTCCATTCGTGTTGATTCCATTCCATTCCATACCATTCCCTTCCATTCCATTCCATTCTATTCCATTTGGGTTGATTCCATTCCATTGCATTCCATTCCATTTCATTCCATGCCATTCCATTCCATTCTATTTCATTTGGGTTGATTCCATTCCATTCCATTCCATTCCATTCCATTCCATTACATATGACTTGATTCCATTCCATTCCATTCCATTCCATTCCATTCCATTCCTTTCTGGTTGATTCTGTTCCATTCCATTCCATTCCATTGCATTCCATTCCATTACATTCGGTTTGATTCCGTTCCATTCCATTGCATTCCATTACATTCCATTCCATTCCGGTTGATTCCATTCCATTCCATACCATTCCATGCCATTCCATGCAATTCCATTCCATTCTATTCCATTCCATTCCATTCCATTCGGGTTGATTCTATTCCATTCCATTCTATTCCATTCCCTTCCATTCGTGTTGATTTCATTCCGTTCCATTCCCTTCCATTCCATTCAATTCGAAGTGATTCCATTCGTTTCCATTCCATTCCATTCCATTCCAATCCATTCCATTTTTGTTGATGCCATTCCATTCCATTCCTTTCCTTTCCATTCGGGTTTATGCCAGTCCATTCCATTCCATTCCATTCCAATGCATTCCATTCCATTCCATTCGGTTGGTTCCATTGCATTCCTTTCCATTCGGGTTGATTCCATTCCACTCCATTCCATTCCATTCCATTCCATTCCATTCGTGTTGTTTCCATTCCATTCCATTCAATTCCATTCCATTCCATTCCTTTCAGGTCGATTCTATTCCATTCCATTCCATTCCATTGCATTCCATTCCATTCCATGCCATTTCATTCCATTCCTTTCGTGTTGATTCCATTCCATTACATTGCATTCCATTCCATTCCATTCCATTGCATTCCACTCCATTCGGGTTGATTCCATTACATTCCATTGCATTCCATTCCATTCCGTTCATGCTGATTCCAATGATTTCCATGACTTGTCATTCCATTCCATTCCATTCCATGCCATTCGAGGTGATTCCATACCATTCCATTCCATTCCACTCGATTGCATTTCATTCCTTTCTTGTTGATTCCATTGCATTCCATTCCATTCCATTCCATTCCATTCCATTCCATTCCATTCCATTGCATTCCACTCCATTCGGGTTGATTCCATTCCATTCCATTGCATTCCATTCCATTCCATTGCATTCCATTCGGGTTGATTCCATTCCAGTCCATTCCATTCCATTCCATTCCATTCCATTCGGGTTGATTCCATTCCATTGCATTGCATTGCATTCCATTCCATTCCGTTCCATTCCATTCGTGTTGATTCCATTCCATTCCATTCGTGTTGATTCCATTCCATTCCATTCCATTCCATTCCATTCCATTCCATTCCATTCCATTCCATTTGTGTTGAATCCATTCCATTCCATTCCATTCCATTTCATTCCATGCCATTCCATTCCATTCTATTGCATTCGGGTTGATTCCATTCCATTCCATTACATTCCATTCCATTCGGATTGATTCCATTCCATTCCATTCCGTTCCATTCTTTTCGGGTTGACTCCATTCCATTGCATTCCATTCCATTCGGGTTGATTCCATTCCATTCCATTCCATTCCATTCCATTCCTTTCCATTCCATTCCGGATTATTCCATTCCATTCCAATCCTTTCCATTCGGGTTGACTCCATTCCATTCCATTCCATTCCATTCCACTCCATTCCAATAGTTTTGATTCCATTCCATTCCATTCCATTCTATTCCATTCCATTCCATTCGGGTTGATTCCATTCCATTCCATTCCATTCCATTACATTACATTACATTACATTCGTGTTGATTCCATTCCATTCCATTCCATTCCATTCCATTGAATTTGGGTTGATTCCATTCCATTCCATTGCATTCCATTTCATTCCATGCCATTCCATTCCATTCTATTTCATTTGGGTTGATTCCATTCCATTCCATGCCATTCCATTCCATTCCATTCCATATGACTTGATTCCATTCCATTCCATTCCATTCCATTCCATTCCATTCCATTCCATTCCATTCCATTCCTTTCTGGTTGATTCTGTTCCATTCCATTCCATTCCATTGCATTCCATTCCATTACATTCGGTTTGATTCCATTCCATTCCATTCCATTCCATTCCATTCCATTCCATTCCATTCGTGTTTCATCCATTCCATTCCATTCCATTCAATTCCATTCCGGTTGATTCCATTACATTCAATTCCTTTTCATTCGGGTTGAATCCATTCCATTTCATTCCATTGCATTCCTTTCCATTCCATTGGGATTGATTCCACTCCATTCAATTCCAATCCATTCCTTTCCATTCCATTCCACTCGGGTTGATTCCATTCCATTCCATTCCATTCGTTTGGATTCCATTCCATTCCATTCCATTCGGGTTGATTCCATTCCATTCAATTCCACTGCATTCCATTCGGGTTGATTCCATTCCAGTCCATTCCATTCCATTCCATTCCATTCCATTCCATTCGGGTTGATTCCATTCCATTGCATTGCATTGCATTCCATTCCATTCCGTTCCGTTCCATTCGTGTTGATTCCGTTCCATTCCATTCCATTCCATTTCATTCCATGCCATTCCATTCCATTCTATTGCATTCGGGTTGATTCCATTCCATTCCATTACATTCCATTCCATTCGGATTGATTCCATTCCATTCCATTCCATTCCATTCCATTCCGTTCCATTCGTTTCGGGTTGACTCCATTCCATTCCATTCCATTCCATTCCATTCCATTCGGGTTGATTCCATTCCATTCCATTCCATTCCATTCCATTCCATTCCTTTCCATTCCATTCCGTTCACGTTGATTTCAATGATTTCCATGCCTTGTCATTCCATTCCATTCCATTCCATGCCATTCGAGGTGATTCCATACCATTCCATTCCATTCCATTCGATTGCATTTCATTCCTTTCGTGTTGATTCCATTGCATTCCATTCCATTCCATTCCATTCCATTCCATTCCATTCCATTCCATTCCATTCCATTGCATTCCACTCCATTTGGGTTGATTCCATTCCATTCCATTGCATTCCATTCCATTCCGTAGGGGTTGATTCCATTCCTTTCCTTGCCTTGTCATTCCATTCCATTCCATTCCATGACATTAGAGTTGATTCCAGTCCATTCCATTCCATTCCATTCGGGTTGATTCCATTCCATTCCATTCCATTCCATTCCAATCCATTCCATTCCATTGGGGTTGATTCCATTCCATTCCATTCCTTTCCATTCGGGTTGACTCCATTCCAATCCATTCCATTCCATTCATTTCCATTCCATTCGGATTGATTCAATTCCATTCCATTCCACTCCATTCCATTCCATTCCTTTCGGGTTGACTCCATTCCATTCCATTCCATTCCATTCCATTCCATTCCATTCCATTCGTGTTACATCCATTCCATTCCATTCCATTCAATTCCATTCCGGTTGATTCCATTCCATTCAAATCCTTTTCATTCGGGTTGAATCCATTCCATTCCATTCCATTGCATTCCTTTCCATTCCATTGGGATTGATTCCACTCCATTCCATTCCAATCCATTCCTTTCCATTCCATTCCACTCGGGTTGATTCCATTCCATTCCATTCCATTCGTTTGGATTCCATTCCATTCAATTCCATTCGGGTTGATTCCATTCCATTCCATTCCATTGCATTCCATTCGGGTTGATTCCATTCCAGTCCAGTCCATTCCATTCCATTCAATTCCATTCGGGTTGATTCCATTCCATTGCATTGCATTGCATTCCATTCCATTCCGTTCCATTCCATTCGTGTTGATTCCGTTCCATTCCATTCCATTCCATTTCATTCCATGCCATTCCATTCCATTCCATGCCATTCCATTCCATTCTATTGCATTCGGGTTGATTCCATTCCATTCCATTACATTCCATTCCATTCGGATTGATTCCATTCCATTCCATTCCATTCCATTCCGTTCCATTCGTTTCGGGTTGACTCCATTCCATTCCATTCCATTCCATTCGGGTTGATTCCATTCCATTCCATTCCATTCCATTCCTTTACATTCCATTCCGGTTGCTTCCATTCCATCCAATCCTTTCCATTCGGGTTGACTCCATTCCATTCCATTCCATTCCATTCCATTCCATTCCATTCCAATCGTTTTGATTTCTTTCCTTTCCATTCCATTCTATTCCATTCCATTCCATTCGGGTTGATTCCTTTCCATTCCATTCCATTCCATTCCATTCCATTCCATTCCATTCGTGTTGATTCCATTCCATTCCATTCCATTCCATTCCATTCCATTCCATTCCATTCCATTCCATTCCATTCCATTCCATTCCATTCCATTTGGGTTGATTCCATTCCATTGCATTCCATTCCATTTCATTCCATGCCATTCCATTCCATTCTATTTCATTTGGGTTGATTCCATTCCATTCCATTCCATTCCGTTCCATTACATATGACTTGATTCCATTCCATTCCATTCCATTCCATTCCATTCCATTCCATTCCATTCTATTCCATTCCATTCCATTCCTTTCTGGTTGATTCTGTTCCATTCCATTCCATTCCATTGCATTCCACTCCATTCGGGTTGATTCCATTACATTCCATTGCATTCCATTCCATTCCGTTCATGTTGATTTCAATGATTTCCATGCCTTGTCGTTCCATTCCATCCCATTCCATGCCATTCGAGGTGATTCCATACCATTCCATTCCATTCCATTCTATTCGATTGCATTTCATTCCTTTCGTGTTGATTCCATTGCATTCCATTCCATTCCATTCCATTCCATTCCATTCCATTCCATTCCATTCCATTCCATTGCATTCCACTCCATTCGGGTTGATTCCATTCCATTCCATTGCATTCCATTCCATTCCGTAGGGGTTGATTCCATTCCTTTCCATGCTTTGTCTTTCCATTCCATTCGATTCCATGCCATTAGAGTTGATTCCAGTCCATTCCATTCCAGTCCATTCGGGTTGATTCCATTCCATTCCATTCCATTCCCATCCATTCCATTACATTGGTGTTGATTCCATTCCATTCCATTCCTTTCCATTCGGGTTGACTCCATTCCAATCCATTCCATTCCATTCATTTCCATTCCATTCGGATTGATTCAATTCCATTCCATTCCACTCCATTCCATTCCATTCCTTTCGGGTTGACTCCATTCCATTCCATTCCATTCCATTCCATTCCATTCCATTCCATTCCATTCGTGTTACATCCATTCCATTCCATTCCATTCAATTCCATTCCGGTTGATTCCATTCCATTCAAATCCTTTTCATTCGGGTTGAATCCATTCCATTCCATTCCATTGCATTCCTTTCCATTCCATTGGGATTGATTCCACTCCATTCCATTCCAATCCATTCCTTTCCATTCCATTCCACTCGGGTTGATTCCATTCCATTCCATTCCATTCGTTTTGATTCCATTCCATTCAATTCCATTCGGGTTGATTCCATTCCATTCCATTCCATTGCATTCCATTCGGGTTGATTCCATTCCAGTCCATTCCATTCCATTCCGTTCCATTCCATTCGGGTTGATTCCATTCTATTGCATTGCATTGCATTCCATTCCATTCCGTTCCATTCCATTCGTGTTGATTCCATCCAATTCCATTCCATTCCATTCCATTCCATTCCATTCCATTCCATTCCATTCCATTCCATTCCATTCCATTTGTGTTGATTCCATTCCATTCCATTCCATTCCGTTCCATTCCTTTCGGGTTGACTCCATTCCATTCCATTCCATTCCATTCCATTCGGGTTGATTCCATTCCATTCCATTCCATTCCATTCCATTCCATTCCATTCCTTTACATTCCATTCCGGATGATTCCATTCCATTCCAATCCTTTCCATTCGGGTTGACTCCATTCCATTCCATTCCATTCCATTCCATTCCAATAGTTTTGATTCCATTCCATTCCATTCCATTCTATTCCATTCCATTCCATTCGGGTTGATTCGATTCCATTCCATTCCATTCCATTACATTACATTCCATTCGTGTTGATTCCATTCCATTCCATTCCATTCCATTCCATTCCATTTGGGTTGATTCCATTCCATTCCATTCCATTCCATTTCATTCCATGCCATTCCATTCCATTCTGTTTCATTTGGGTTGATTCCATTCCATTCCATTCCATTCCATTCCATTCCATTACATATGACTTGATTCCATTCCATTCCATTCCATTCCATTCCATTCCATTCCATTCCTTTCTGGTTGATTCTGTTCCATTCCATTCCATTCCATTGCATTCCATTCCATTACATTCGGTTTGATTCCATTCCATTCCATTCCATTCCATTCCATTCCATTCCATTCGTGTTACATCCATTCCATTCCATTCCATTCAATTCCATTCCGGTTGTTTCCATTCCATTCAATTCCTTTTCATTCGGGTTAAATCCATTCCATTCCATTCCATTGCATTCCTTTCCATTCCATTGGGATTGATTCCACTCCATTCCATTCCAATCCATTCCTTTCCATTCCATTCCACTCGGGTTGATTCCATTCCATTCCATTCCATTCGTTTGGATTCCATTCCATTCCATTCCATTCGGGTTGATTCCATTCCATTCCATTCCATTGCATTCCATTCGGGTTGATTCCATTCCAGTCCATTCCATTCCATTCCATTCCATTCCATTCCATTCGGGTTGATTCCATTCCATTGCATTGCATTGCATTCCATTCCATTCCGTTCCATTCCATTCGTGTTGATTCCGTTCCATTCCATTCCATTCCATTTCATTCCATGCCATTCCATTCCATTCTATTGCATTCGGGTTGATTCCATTCCATTCCATTACATTCCATTCCATTCGGATTGATTCCATTCCATTCCATTCCATTCCATTCCGTTCCATTCGTTTCGGGTTGACTCCATTCTATTCCATTCCATTCCATTCGAGTTGATTCCATTCCATTCCATTCCTTTACATTCCATTCCGGTTGATTCCATTCCATTCCAATCCTTTCCATTCGGGTTGACTCCATTCCATTCCATTCCATTCCATTCCATTCCCTTCCATTCCATTCCATTCCATTCCAATCGTTTTGATTCCATTCCATTCAATTCCATTCTATTCCATTCCATTCCATTCGGGTTGATTCCATTCCATTCCATTCCATTCCATTCCATTACATTTCATTCGTGTTGATTCCATTCCATTCCATACCATTCCCTTCCATTCCATTCCATTCCATTCCATTTGGGTTGATTCCATTCCATTGCATTCCATTCCATTTCATTCCATGCCATTCCATTCCATTCTATTTCATTTGGGTTGATTCCATTCCATTCCATTCCATTCCCTTCCATTCCATTACATATGACTTGATTCCATTCCATTCCATTCCATTCCATTCCATTCCTTTCTGGTTGATTCTGTTCCATTCCATTCCATTCCATTCCATTCCATTCCATTCCATTCCATTCCGGTTGATTCCATTCCATTCCATACCATTCCATGCCATTCCATGCAATTCCATTCCATTCTATTTCATTCCATTCCATTCCATTCGGGTTGATTCTATTCCATTCCATTCTATTCCATTCCCTTCCATTCGTGTTGATTTCATTCCGTTCCATTCCCTTCCATTCCATTCAATCCGAAGTGATTCCATTCGTTTCCATTCCATTCCATTCCATTCCAATCCATTCCATTTTTGTTGATGCCATTCCATTCCATTCCTTTCCTTTCCATTCGTGTTTATGCCAGTCAATTCCATTCCATTCCATTCCAATGCATTCCATTCCATTCCATTCGGTTGGTTCCATTGCATTCCTTTCCATTCGGGTTGATTCCATTCCACTCCATTCCATTCCATTCCATTCGTGTTGTTTCCATTCCATTCCATTCCATTCCATTCCATTCCACTCCATTCCTTTCAGGTCGATTCTATTCCATTCCATTCCATTCCATTGCATTCCATTCCATTCCATGCCATTTCATTCCATTCCTTTCGTGTTGATTCCATTCCATTCCATTGCATTCCATTCCATTCCATTCCACTGCATTCCACTCCATTCGGGTTGATTCCATTACATTCCATTGCATTCCATTCCATTCCGTTCATGCTGATTACAATGATTTCCATGACTTGTCATTCCATTCCATTCCATTCCATGCCATTCGAGGTGATTCCATACCATTCCATTCCATTCCATTCGATTGCATTTCATTCCTTTCGTGTTGATTCCATTGCATTGCATTCCATTCCATTCCATTCCATTCCATTCCATTCCATTCCATTCCATTCCATTGCATTCCACTCCATTCTTGTTGATTCCATTCCATTCCATTGCATTCCATTCCATTCCATTGCATTCCATTCGGGTTGATTCCATTCCAGTCCATTCCATTCCATTTCATTCCATTCCATTCCATTCGGGTTGATTCCATTCCATTGCATTGCATTGCATTCCATTCCATTCCGTTCCATTCCATTCGTGTTGATTCCATTCCATTCCATTCCATTCCATTCCATTCCATTCCATTCCATTCCATTTGTGTTGAATCCATTCCATTCCATTCCATTCCATTTCATTCCATGCCATTCCATTCCATTCTATTGCATTCGGGTTGATTCCATTCCATTCCATTCCATTCCATTCCATTCGGATTGATTCCATTCCATTCCATTCCGTTCCATTCCTTTCGGGTTGACTCCATTCCATTCCATTCCATTCCATTCCATTCGGGTTGATTCCATTCCATTCCATTCCATTCAATTCCTTTCCATTCCATTCCGGATTATTCCATTCCATTCCAATCCTTTCCATTCGGGTTGACTCCATTCCATTCCATTCCATTCCACTCCATTCCAATAGTTTTGATTCCATTCCATTCCATTCCATTCTATTCCATTCCATTCCATTCGGGTTGATTCCATTCCATTCCATTCCATTCCATTCCATTACATTACATTCCATTCGTGTTGATTCCATTCCATTCCATTCCATTCCATTCCATTACATTTGGGTTGATTCCATTCCATTCCATTGCATTCCATTTCATTCCATGCCATTCCATTCCATTCTATTTCATTTGGGTTGATTCCATTCCATTCCATTCCATTCCATTCCATTCCATTACATATGACTTGATTCCATTCTATTCCATTCCATTCCATTCCATTCCATTCCATTCCATTCCATTCCATTCCTTTCTGGTTGATTCTGTTCCATTCCATTCCATTCCATTGCATTCCATTCCATTACATTCGGTTTGATTCCGTTCCATTCCATTCCATTCCATTTCATTCCCTGCCATTCCATTCCATTCTATTGCATTCGGGTTGATTCCATTCCATTCCATTACATTCCATTCCATTCGGATTGATTCCATTCCATTCCATTCCATTCCATTCCGTTCCATTCCTTTCGGGTTGACTCCATTCCATTCCATTCCATTCCATTCCATTCCATTCGGGTTGATTCCATTCCATTCCATTCCATTCCATTCCTTTCCATTCCATTCCGGATGATTCCATTCCATTCCAATGCTTTCCATTCCGGTTGACTCCATTCCATTCCATTCCATTCCATTCCATTCCATTCCAATAGTTTTGATTCCATTCCATTCCATTCCATTCTATTCCATTCCATTCCATTCGGGTTGATTCCATTCCATTCCATTCCATTCCATTCCATTCCATTACATTCCATTCGTGTTGATTCCATTCCATTCCATTCCATTCCATTCCATTTCGGTTGATTCCATTCCATTCCAATCCATTCCATTTCATTCCATGCCATTCCATTCCATTCTATTTCATTTGGGTTGATTCCATTCCATTCCATTCCATTCCATTCCATTACATATGACTTGATTCCATTCCATTCCATTCCATTCCATTCCAGTCCATTCCATTCCATTCCATTCCTTTCTGTTTGATTCTGTTCCATTCCATTCCATTCCATTGCATTCCATTCCATTACATTCGGTTTGATTCCATTCCAATCCATTCCATTCCATTCCATTCCATTCCGGTTGATACCATTCCATTCCATACCATTCCATGCCATTCCATGCAATTCCATTCCATTCTATTCCATTCCATTCCATTCCATTCCATTCGTGTTGATTCTATTCCATTCCATTCTATTCCATTCCCTTCCATTCGTGTTGATTTCATTCCGTTCCATTCCCTTCCATTCCATTCAATTCGAAGTAATTCCATTCGTTTCCATTCCATTCCATTCCATTCCAATCCATTCCATTTTTGTTGATGCCATTCCATTCCATTCCATTCCTTTCCATTCGGGTTTATGCCAGTCCATTCCATTCCATTCCATTCCATTCCATTCCATTCCATTCCATTCCTTTCTGGTTGATTCCGTTCCATTCCATTCCATTCCATTGCATTCCAATCCATTACATTCGGTTTGATTCCATTCCATTCCATTCCATTCCATTCCATTCCGGTTGATTCCATTCCATTCCATACCATTCCATGCCATTCCATGCAATTCCATTCCATTGTATTCCATTCCATTCCATTCCATTCGTGTTGATTCTATTCCATTCCATTCTATTCCATTCCCTTCCATTCGTGTTGATTTCATTCCGTTCCATTCCCTTCCATTCCATTCAATTCGAAGTGATTCCATTCATTTCCATTCCATTCCATTCCATTCCAATCCATTCCATTTTTGTTGATGCCATTCCATTCCATTCCATTCCTTTCCATTCTGGTTTATGCCAGTCCATTCCATTCCATTCCATTCCAATCCATTCCATTCCATTCCATTCGGTTGGTTCCATTGCATTCCTTTCCATTCGGGTTGATTCCATTCCACTCCATTCCATTCCATTCCATTCCATTACATTCGTGTTGTTTCCATTCCATTCCATTCCATTCCATTCCATTCCATTCCATTCCTTTCAGGTCGATTCTATTCCGTTCCATTCCATTCCATTGCATTCCATTCCATTCCATTCCATTTCATTCCATTCCTTTCTTGTTGATTCCATTCCATTCCGTTGCATTCCATTCCATTCCATTCCATTGCATTCCACTCCATTCGGGTTGATTCCTTTACATTCCATTGCATTCCATTCCATTCCGTTCATGTTGATTCCAATGATTTCCATGCCTTGTCATTCCATTCCATTCTATTCCATGCCATTCGAGGTGATTCCATACCATTCCATTCCATTCCATTCGATTGCATTTCATTCCTTTCGTGTTGATTCCATTGCATTCCATTCCATTCCATTCCATTCCATTCCTTTCTGGTTGATTCTGTTCCATTCCATTCCATTCCATTGCATTCCATTCCATTACATTCGGTTTGATTCCATTCCATTCCATTCCATTCCATTCCATTCCATTCCGGTTGATTCCATTCCATTCCATACCATTCCATGCCATTCCATGCAATTCCATTCCATTCTATTCCATTCCATTCCATTCGTGTTGATTCTATTCCATTCCATTCTATTCCATTCCCTTCCATTCGTGTTGATTTCATTCCATTCCTTTCCCTTCCATTCCATTCAATTCGAAGTGATTCCATTCGTTTCCATTCCATTCCATTCCATTCCAATCCATTCCATTTTTGTTGATGCCATTCCATTCCATTCCATTCCTTTCCATTCGGGTTTATGCCAGTCCATTCCATTCCATTCCATTCCAATCCATTCCATTCCATTCCATTCGGTTGGTTCCATTGCATTCCTTTCCGTTCGGGTTGATTACATTCCACTCCATTCCATTCCATTCCATTCCATTACATTCGTGTTGTTTCCATTCCATTCCATTCCATTCCATTCCATTCCATTCCATTCCTTTCAGGTCGATTCTATTCCATTCCATTCCATTCCATTGCATTCCATTCCATTCCATTCCATTTCATTCCATTCCTTTCGTGTTGATTCCATTCCATTCCGTTGCAATCCATTCCATTCCATTCCATTGCATTCCACTCCATTCGGGTTGATTCCATTACATTCCATTGCATTACATTCCATTCCGTTCATGTTGATTCCAATGATTTCCATTCCTTGTCATTCCATTCCATTCCATTCCATGCCATTCGAGGTGTTTCCATACCATTCCATTGCATTCCATTCGATTGCATTTCATTCCTTTCGTGTTGATTCCATTGCATTCCATTCCATTCCATTCTATTCCATTCCATTCCATTGCATTCCACTCCATTCGGTTTGATTCCATTCCATTCCATTGCATTCCATTCCATTCCGTAGGGGTTGATTCCATTCCTTTCCATGCCTTGTCATTCCATTCCATTCCATTCCATGCCATTAGAGTTGATTCCAGTCCATTCCATTCCATTCCATTCGGGTTGATTCCATTCCATTCCATTCCATTCCATTCCATTCCATTCCATTCCATTGGGGTTGATTCCATTCCATTCCATTCCTTTCCATTCGGGTTGACTCCATTCCAATCCATTCCATTCCATTCATTTCCATTCCATTCGGATTGATTCCATTCCATTCCATTCCATTCCATTCCATTCCATTCCATTCCTTTCGGGTTGACTCCATTCCATTCCATTCCATTCCATTCCATTCCATTCCATTCCATTCCATTCCATTCCATTCCATTCCATTCGTGTTACATCCATTCCATTCCATTCCATTCAATTCCATTCCGGTTGATTCCATTCCATTCAATTCCTTTTCATTCGGGTTGAATCCATTCCATTCCATTCCATTGCATTCCTTTCCATTCCATTGGGATTGATTCCCCTCCATTCCATTCCAATCCATTCCTTTCCATTCCATTCCACTCGTGTTGATTCCATTCCATTCCATTCCATTCGTTTTGATTCCATTCCATTCCATTCCATTCGGGTTGATTCCATTCCATTCCATTCCATTGCATTCCATTCGGGTTGATTCCATTCCATTCCATTCCATTCCATTCCATTCGGGTTGATTCCATTCCATTGCATTGCATTGCATTCCATTCCATTCCGTTCCATTCCATTCGTGTTGATTCCATTCCATTCCATTCCATTCCATTCCATTCCATTTGTGTTGATTCCATTCCATTCCATTCCATTCCATTTCATTCCCTGCCATTCCATTCCATTATATTGCATTCGGGTTGATTCCATTCCATTCCATTACATTACATTCCATTCGGATTGATTCCATTCCATTCCATTCTATTCCATTCCGTTCCATTCCTTTCGGGTTGACTCCATTCCATTCCATTCCATTCCATTCCATTCGGGTTGATTCCATTCCATTCCATTCCATTCCATTCCTTTCCATTCCATTCCGGATGATTCCATTCCATTCCAAGGCTTTCCATTCGGGTTGACTCCATTCCATTCCATTCCATTCCATTCCATTCCATTCCATTCCATTCCAATAGTTTTGATTCCATTCCATTCCATTCCATTCTATCCATTCCATTCCATTCGGGTTGATTCCATTCCATTCCATTCCATTCCATTCCATTCCATTACATTCCATTCGTGTTGACTCAATTCCATTCCATTCCATTCCATTCCATTTGGGTTGATTCCATTCCATTCCATTCCATTCCATTTCATTCCATGCCATTCCATTCCATTCTATTTCATTTGGGTTGATTCCATTCCATTCCATTCCATTCCATTCCATTACATATGACTTGATTCCATTCCATTCCATTCCATTCCATTCCATTCCATTCCATTCCATTCCATTCCATTCCTTTCTGGTTGATTCTGTTCCATTCCATTCCATTCCATTGCATTCCATTCCATTACGTTCGGTTTGATTCCATTCCATTCCATTCCATTCCATTCCATTTCATTCCATTCCATTCCATTCCGGTGGATTCCATTCCATTCCAAACCATTCCATGCCATTCCATGCAATTCCATTCCATTCTATTCCATTCCATTCCATTCCATTCGTGTTGATTCTATTCCATTCCATTCTATTCCATTCCCTTCCATTCGTGTTGATTTCATTCCGTTCCATTCCCTTCCATTCCATTCAATTCGAAGTGATTCCATTCGTTTCCATTCCATTCCATTCCATTCCAATCCATTCCATTTTTGTTGATGCCATTCCATTCCATTCCATTCCTTTCCATTCCGGTTTATGCCAGTCCATTCCATTCCATTCCATTCCAATCCATTCCATTCCATTCCATTCCTTTCTGGTTGATTCTGTTCCATTCCATTCCATTCCATTGCATTCCAATCCGTTACATTCGGTTTGATTCCATTCCATTCCATTCCATTCCATTCCATTCCATTCCAGTTGATTCCATTCCATTCCATACCATTCCATGCCATTCCATGCAATTCCATTCCATTCTATTCCATTCCATTCGTGTTGATTCTATTCCATTCCATTCTATTCCATTCCCTTCCATTCGTGTTGATTTCATTCCGTTCCATTCCCTTCCATTCCATTCAATTCGAAGTGATTCCATTCGTTTCCATTCCATTCCATTCCATTCCAATCCATTCCATTTTTGTTGATGCCATTCCATTCCATTCCATTTCTTTCCATTCGGGTTTATGCCAGTCCATTCCATTCCATTCCATTCCAATCCATTCCATTCCATTCCATTCGGTTGGTTCCATTGCATTCCTTTCCATTCGGGTTGATTCCATTCCACTCCATTCCATTCCATTCCATTCCATTCCATTCGTGTTGTTTCCATTCCATTCCATTCCATTCCATTCCATTCCATTCCATTCCATTCCATTCCTTTCAGGTCGATTCTATTCCGTTCCATTCCATTCCATTCCATTCCATTCCATTCCATTCCATTCCCTTCAGGTCGATTCTATTCCGTTCCATTCCATTCCATTGCATTCCATTCCATTCCATTTCATTCCATTCCTTTCTTATTGGTTCCATTCCATTCCGTTGCATTCCATTCCATTCCATTCCATTGCATTCCACTCCATTCGGGTTGATTCCATTACATTCCATTGCATTCCTTTCCATTCCGTTCATGTTGATTCCAGTGATTTCCATGCCTTGTCATTCCATTCCATTCTATTCCATGCCATTCGAGGTGATTCCATACCATTCCATTCCATTCCATTCGATTGCATTTCATTCCTTTCGTGTTGATTCCATTGCATTCCATTCCATTCCATTCCATTCCATTCCATTCCATTCCATTCCATTCCATTCCTTTCTGGTTGATTCTGTTCCATTCCATTCCATTCCATTGCATTCCATTCCATTACATTCGGTTTGATTCCATTCCATTCCATTCCATTCCATTCCATTCCGGTTGATTCCATTCCATTCCATACCATTCCATGCCATTCCATGCAATTCCATTCCATTCTATTCCATTCCATTCCATTCCATTCGTGTTGATTCTATTCCATTCCATTCTATTCCATTCCGTTCCATTCGTGTTGATTTCATTCCGTTCCATTCCCTTCCATTCCATTCAATTCGAAGTGATTCCATTCGTTTCCATTCCATTCCATTCCATTCCAATCCATTCCATTTTTGTTGATGCCATTCCATTCAATTCCATTCCTTTCCATTCGGGTTTATGCCAGTCCATTCCATTCCATTCCATTCCAATCCATTCCATTCCATTCCATTCGGTTGGTTCCATTGCATTCCTTTCCGTTCGGGTTGATTCCATTCCACTCCATTCCATTCCATTCCATTCCATTACATTCGTGTTGTTTCCATTCCATTCCATTCCATTCCATTCCATTCCATTCCATTCCATTCCTTTCAGGTCGATTCTATTCCATTCCATTCCATTCCATTGCATTCCATTCCATTCCATTCCATTTCATTCCATTCCTTTCGTGTTGATTCCATTCCATTCCGTTGCATTCCATTCCATTCCATTCCATTGCATTCCACTCCATTCGGGTTGATTCCATTACATTCCATTGCATTACATTACATTCCGTTCATGTTGATTCCAATGATTTCCATGCCTTGTCATTCCATTCCATTCCATTCCATGCCATTCGAGGTGATTCCATACCATTCCATTCCATTCCATTCGATTGCATTTCATTCCTTTCATGTTGATTCCATTGCATTCCATTCCATTCCATTCTATTCCATTCCATTCCATTGCATTCCACTCCATTCGGGTTGATTCCATTCTTTCCATTGCATTCCATTCCATTCCGTAGGGGTTGATTCCATTCCTTTCCATGCCTTGTCATTCCATTCCATTCCATTCCATGCCATTAGAGTTGATTCCAGTCCATTCCATTCCATTCCATTCGGGTTGATTCCATTCCATTCCATTCCATCCCATTCCATTCCATTCCATTCCATTCCATTCCATTCCATTCCATTCCATACCTTTCTGGTTGATTCTGTTCCATTCCATTCCATTCCATTGCATTCCATTCCATTACGTTCGGTTTGATTCCATTCCATTCCATTCCATTCCATTCCATTTCATTCCATTCCATTCCATTCCGGTGGATTCCATTCCATTCCAAACCATTCCATGCCATTCCATGCAATTCCATTCCATTCTATTCCATTCCATTCCATTCCATTCGTGTTGATTCTATTCCATTCCATTCTATTCCATTCCCTTCCATTCGTGTTGATTTCATTCCGTTCCATTCCCTTCCATTCCATTCAATTCGAAGTGATTCCATTCGTTTCCATTCCATTCCATTCCATTCCAATCCATTCCATTTTTGTTGATGCCATTCCATTCCATTCCATTCCTTTCCATTCCGGTTTATGCCACTCCATTCCATTCCATTCCATTCCAATCCATTCCATTCCATTCCATTCCTTTCTGGTTGATTCTGTTCCATTCCATTCCATTCCATTGCATTCCAATCCGTTACATTCGGTTTGATTCCATTCCATTCCATTCCATTCCATTCCATTCCATTCCAGTTGATTCCATTCCATTCCATACCATTCCATGCCATTCCATGCAATTCCATTCCATTCTATTCCATTCCATTCGTGTTGATTCTATTCCATTCCATTCTATTCCATTCCCTTCCATTCGTGTTGATTTCATTCCGTTCCATTCCCTTCCATTCCATTCAATTCGAAGTGATTCCATTCGTTTCCATTCCATTCCATTCCATTCCAATCCATTCCATTTTTGTTGATGCCATTCCATTCCATTCCATTTCTTTCCATTCGGGTTTATGCCAGTCCATTCCATTCCATTCCATTCCAATCCATTCCATTCCATTCCATTCGGTTGGTTCCATTGCATTCCTTTCCATTCGGGTTGATTCCATTCCACTCCATTCCATTCCATTCCATTCCATTCCATTCGTGTTGTTTCCATTCCATTCCATTCCATTCCATTCCATTCCATTCCATTCCATTCCATTCCTTTCAGGTCGATTCTATTCCGTTCCATTCCATTCCATTCCATTCCATTCCATTCCATTCCATTCCCTTCAGGTCGATTCTATTCCGTTCCATTCCATTCCATTGCATTCCATTCCATTCCATTTCATTCCATTCCTTTCTTATTGGTTCCATTCCATTCCGTTGCATTCCATTCCATTCCATTCCATTGCATTCCACTCCATTCGGGTTGATTCCATTACATTCCATTGCATTCCTTTCCATTCCGTTCATGTTGATTCCAGTGATTTCCATGCCTTGTCATTCCATTCCATTCTATTCCATGCCATTCGAGGTGATTCCATACCATTCCATTCCATTCCATTCGATTGCATTTCATTCCTTTCGTGTTGATTCCATTGCATTCCATTCCATTCCATTCCATTCCATTCCATTCCATTCCATTCCATTCCATTCCTTTCTGGTTGATTCTGTTCCATTCCATTCCATTCCATTGCATTCCATTCCATTACATTCGGTTTGATTCCATTCCATTCCATTCCATTCCATTCCATTCCGGTTGATTCCATTCCATTCCATACCATTCCATGCCATTCCATGCAATTCCATTCCATTCTATTCCATTCCATTCCATTCCATTCGTGTTGATTCTATTCCATTCCATTCTATTCCATTCCGTTCCATTCGTGTTGATTTCATTCCGTTCCATTCCCTTCCATTCCATTCAATTCGAAGTGATTCCATTCGTTTCCATTCCATTCCATTCCATTCCAATCCATTCCATTTTTGTTGATGCCATTCCATTCAATTCCATTCCTTTCCATTCGGGTTTATGCCAGTCCATTCCATTCCATTCCATTCCAATCCATTCCATTCCATTCCATTCGGTTGGTTCCATTGCATTCCTTTCCGTTCGGGTTGATTCCATTCCACTCCATTCCATTCCATTCCATTCCATTACATTCGTGTTGTTTCCATTCCATTCCATTCCATTCCATTCCATTCCATTCCATTCCATTCCTTTCAGGTCGATTCTATTCCATTCCATTCCATTCCATTGCATTCCATTCCATTCCATTCCATTTCATTCCATTCCTTTCGTGTTGATTCCATTCCATTCCGTTGCATTCCATTCCATTCCATTCCATTGCATTCCACTCCATTCGGGTTGATTCCATTACATTCCATTGCATTACATTACATTCCGTTCATGTTGATTCCAATGATTTCCATGCCTTGTCATTCCATTCCATTCCATTCCATGCCATTCGAGGTGATTCCATACCATTCCATTCCATTCCATTCGATTGCATTTCATTCCTTTCATGTTGATTCCATTGCATTCCATTCCATTCCATTCTATTCCATTCCATTCCATTGCATTCCACTCCATTCGGGTTGATTCCATTCTTTCCATTGCATTCCATTCCATTCCGTAGGGGTTGATTCCATTCCTTTCCATGCCTTGTCATTCCATTCCATTCCATTCCATGCCATTAGAGTTGATTCCAGTCCATTCCATTCCATTCCATTCGGGTTGATTCCATTCCATTCCATTCCATCCCATTCCATTCCATTCCATTGGGGTTGATTCCATTCCATTCCATTCCTTTCCATTCGGGTTGACTCCATTCCAATCCATTCCATTCCATTCATTTCCATTCCATTCGGATTGATTCAATTCCATTGCATTCCATTCCATTCCATTCCATTCCTTTCGGGTTGACTCCATTCCATTCCATTGCATTCCATTCCATTCCATTCCATTCCATTCCATTCCATTCCATTCCATTCGTGTTACATCCATTCCATTCCATTCCATTCAATTCCATTCCGGTTGATTCCATTCCATTCAATTCCTTTTCATTCGGGTTGAATCCATTCCATTGCATTCCTTTCCATTCCATTGGGATTGATTCCACTCCATTCCATTCCAATCCATTCCTTTCCATTCCATTCCACTCGGGTTGATTCCATTCCATTCCATTCCATTCGTTTTGATTCCATTCCATTCGATTCCATTCGGTTTGATTCCATTCCATTCCATTCCATTGCATTCCATTCGGGTTGATTCCATTCCAGTCCATTTCATTCCATTCCATTCCATTCCATTCCATTCGAGTTGATTCCATTCCATTGCATTGCATTCCATTCCATTCCATTCCATTCCATTCCATTCCATTCCATTCCATTCCGTTTGTGTTGATTGCATTCCATTCCATTCCATTCCATTTCATTCCCTGCCATTGCATTCCATTCTATTGCATTCGGGTTGATTCCATTCCATTCCATTACATTCCATTCCATTCGGATTGATTCCATTCCATTCCATTCCATTCCATTCCGTTCCATTCCTTTCGGGTTGACTCCATTGCATTCCATTCCATTCCATTCCATTCGGGTTGATTCCATTCCATTCCATTCCATTCCATTCCTTTCCATTCCATTCCGGATGATTCCATTCCATTCCAATGCTTTCCATTCTGGTTGACTCCATTCCATTCCATTCCATTCCATTCCATTCCATTCCAATAGTTTTGATTCCATTCCATTCCATTCCATTCTATTCCATTCCATTCCATTCGGGTTGATTCCATTCCATTCCATTCCATTCCATTCCATTCCATTACATTACATTCGTGTTGATTCCATTCCATTCCATTCCATTCCATTCCATTTGGGTTGATTCCATTCCATTCCATTCCATTCCATTTCATTCCATGCCATTCCATTCCATTCTATTTCATTTGGGTTGATTCCATTCCATTCCATTCCATTCCATTACATATGACTTAATTCCATTCCATTCCATTCCATTCCATTCCATTCCATTCCATTCCATTCCATTCTATTCCTTTCTGGTTGATTCTGTTCCATTCCATTCCATTCCATTGCATTCCATTCCATTACATTCGGTTTGATTCCATTCCATTCCATTCCATTCCATTCCATTCCATTCCATTCCGGTTGATTCCATTCCATTCCATACCATTCCATGCCATTCCATGCAATTCCATTCCATTCTATTCCATTCCATTGCATTCCATTCGTGTTGATTCTATGCCATTCCATTCTATTCCATTCCCTTCCATTCGTGTTGATTTCACTCCGTTCCATTCCCTTCCATTCCATTCAATTCGAAGTGATTCCATTCGTTTCCATTCCATTCCATTCCATTCCTTTCCATTCGGGTTTATGCCAGTCCATTCCATTCCATTCCATTCCAATCCATTCCATTCCATTCCATTCTGTTGGTTCCATTGCATTCCTTTCCATTCGGGTTGATTCCATTCCACTCCATTCCATTCCATTCCACTCCATTACATTCGTGTTGTTTCCATTCCATTCCATTCCATTCCATTCCATTCCATTCCATTCCTTTCAGGTCGATTCTATTCCGTTCCATTCCATTCCATTGCATTCCATTCCATTCCATTCCATTTCATTCCATTCCTTTCTTGTTGATTCCATTCCATTCCGTTGCATTCCATTCCATTCCATTCCATTGCATTCCACTCCATTCGGGTTGATTCCATTACATTCCATTGCATTCCATTCCATTCCGTTCATGTTATTTCCAATGATTTCCATGCCTTGTCATTCCATTCCATTCTATTGCATGCCATTCGAGGTGATTCCATACCATTCCATTCCATTCCATTCGATTGCATTTCATTCCTTTCGTGTTGATTCCATTGCATTCCATTCCATTCCATTCCATTACATTCCATTCCATTGCATTCCATTCCATTCCTTTCTGGTTGATTCTGTTCCATTCCATTCCATTCCATTGCATTCCATTCCATTACATTCGGTTTGATTCCATTCCATTCCATTCCATTCCATTCCATTCCATTCCGGTTGATTCCATTCCATTCCATACCATTCCATGCCATTCCATGCAATTCCATTCCATTCTATTCCATTCCATTCCATTCCATTCGTGTTGATTCTATTCCATTCCATTCTATTCCATACCCTTCCATTCGTGTTGATTTCATTCCGTTCCATTCCCTTCCATTCCATTCAATTCGAAGTGATTCCATTCGTTTCCATTCCATTCCATTCCATTGCAATCCATTCCATTTTTGTTGATGCCATTCCATTCCATTCCATTCCTTTCCATTCGAGTTTATGCCAGTCCATTCCATTCCATTCCATTCCAATCCATTCCATTCCATTCCATTCCTTTCTGGTTGATTCCGTTCCATTCCATTCCATTCCATTGCATTCCAATCCATTACATTCGGTTTGATTCCATTCCATTCCATTCCATTCCATTCCATTCCATTCCGGTTGATTCCATTCCATTCCATACCTTTCCATGCCATTCCATCTAATTCCATTCCATTCTATTCCATTCCAATCCATTCCATTCGTGTTGATTCTATTCCATTCCATTCTATTCCATTCCCTTCCATTCGTGTTGATTTCATTCCGTTCCATTCCCTTCCATTCCATTCAATTCGAAGTGATTCCATTCATTTCCATTCCATTCCATTCCATTCCAATCCATTCCATTTTTGTTGATGCCATTCCATTCCATTCCATTCCTTTCCATTCCGGTTTATGCCAGTCCATTCCATTCCATTCCATTCCAATCCATTCCATTCCATTCCATTCCATTCGGTTGGTTCCATTTCATTCCTTTCCATTCGGGTTGATTCCATTCCACTCCATTCCATTCCATTCCATTCCATTACATTCGTGTTGTTTCCATTCCATTCCATTCCATTCCATTCCATTCCATTCCATTCCATTCCTTTCAGGTCGATTCTATTCCGTTCCATTCCATTCCATTGCATTCCATTCCATTCCATTCCATTTCATTCCATTCCTTTCTTGTTGATTCCATTCCATTACGTTGCATTCCATTCCATTCCATTCCATTGCATTCCACTCCATTCGGGTTGATTCCTTTACATTCCATTGCATTCCATTCCATTCCGTTCATGTTGATTCCAATGATTTCCATGCCTTGTCATTCCATTCCATTCTATTCCATGCCATTCGAGGTGATTCCATACCATTCCATTCCATTCCATTCGATTGCATTTCATTCCTTTCGTGTTGATTCCATTGCATTCCATTCCATTCCATTCCATTCCATTCCATTCCATTCCATTCCATTCCGGTTGATTCCATTCCATTCCATGCCATTCCATGCCATTCGATGCAATTCCATTCCATTCTATTCCATTCCATTCCATTCCATTCGTGTAGATTCTATTCCATTCCATTCTATTCCATTCCCTTCCATTCGTGTTGATTCCATTCCGTTCCTTTCCCTTCCATTCCATTCAATTCGAAGTGATTCCATTCGTTTCCATTCCATTCCATTCCATTCCAATCCATTCCATTTTTGTTGATGCCATTCCATTCCATTCCATTCCTTTCCATTCGGGTTTATGCCAGTCCATTCCATTCCATTCCATTCCAATCCATTCCATTCCATTCCATTCGGTTGGTTCCATTGCATTCCTTTCCGTTCGGGTTGATTCCATTCCACTCCATTCCATTCCATTCCATTCCATTCCATTCCATTCGTGTTGTTTCCATTCCATTCCATTCCATTCCATTCCATTCCATTCCATTCCATTCCATTCCTTTCAGGTCGATTGTATTCCATTCCATTCCATTCCATTGAATTCCATTCCATTCCATTCCATTTCATTCCATTCCTTTCGTGTTGATTCCATTCCATTCCGTTGCATTCCATTCCATTCCATTCCATTGCATTCCACTCCATTCGGGTTGATTCCATTACATTCCATTGCATTACATTCCATTCCGTTCATGTTGATTCCAATGATTTCCATGCCTTGTCATTCCATTCCATTCCATTCCATGCCATTCGAGGTGTTTCCATACCATTCCATTCCATTCCATTCGATTGCATTTCATTCCTTTCGTGTTGATTCCATTGCATTCCATTCCATTCCATTCTATTCCATTCCATTCCATTGCATTCCACTCCATTCGGCTTGATTCCATTCCATTCCATTGCATTCCATTCCATTCCGTAGGGGTTGATTCCATTCCTTTCCATGACTTGTCATTCCATTCCATTCCATTCCATGCCATTAGAGTTGATTCCAGTCCATTCCATTCCATTCCATTCGGGTTGATTCCATTCCATTCCATTCCATTCCATTCCATTCCATTCCATTGGGGTTGATTCCATTCCATTCCATTCCTTTCCATTCGGGTTGACTCCATTCCAATCCATTCCATTCCATTCATTTCCATTCCATTCGGATTGATTCAATTCCATTGCATTCCATTCCATTCCATTCCATTCCTTTCGGGTTGACTCCATTCCATTCCATTCCATTCCATTCCATTCCATTCCATTCCATTCCATTCCATTCCATTCGTGTTACATCCATTCCATTCCATTCCATTCAATTCCATTCCGGTTGATTCCATTCCATTCAATTCCTTTTCATTCGGGTTGAATCCATTCCACTGCATTCCTTTCCATTCCATTGGAATTGATTCCACTCCATTCCATTCCAATCCATTCCTTTCCATTCCATTCCACTCGGGTTGATTCCATTCCATTCCATTCTTTCATTTTGATTCCATTCTATTCCATTCCATTCGGGTTGATTCCATTCCATTCCATTCCATTGCATTCCATTCGGGTTGATTCCATTCCAGTCCATTTCATTCCATTCCATTCCATTCCATTCCATTCGGGTTGATTCCATTCCATTGCATTGCATTGCATTCCATTCCATTCCGTTCCATTCCATTCGTGTTGATTCCATTCCATTCCATTCCATTCCATTCCATTCCATTCCATTCCATTCCATTTGTGTTGATTGCATTCCATTCCATTCCATTCCATTTCATTCCCTGCCATTGCATTCCATTCTATTGCATTCGGGTTGATTCCATTCCATTCCATTACATTCCATTCCATTCGGATTGATTCCATTCCATTCCATTCCATTCCATTCCGTTCCATTCCTTTCGGGTTGACTCCATTGCATTCCATTCCATTCCATTCCATTCGGGTTGATTCCATTCCATTCCATTCCATTCCATTCCTTTCCATTCCATTCCGGATGATTCCATTCCATTCCAATGCTTTCCATTCGGGTGGACTCCATTCCATTCCATTCCATTCCATTCCATTCCATTCCATTCCATTCCATTCCATTCCAATAGTTTTGATTCCATTCCATTCCATTCCATTCTATTCCATTCCATTCCATTCGGGTTGATTCCATTCCATTCCATTCCATTACATTACATTCCATTACATTCCATTCGTGTTGATTCCACTCCGTTCCATTCCATTCCATTCCATTTGGGTTGATTCCATTCCATTCCATTCCATTCCATTTCATTCCATGCCATTCAATTCCATTCTATTTCATTTGGGTTGATTCCATTCCATTCCATTCCATTCCATTCCATTACATATGACTTGATTCCATTCCATTCCATTCCATTCCATTCCATTCCATTCCATTCCATTCCATTCCATTCCTTTCTGGTTGATTCTGTTCCATTCCATTCCATTCCATTGCATTCCATTCCATTACATTCGGTTTGATTCCATTCCATTCCATTCCATTCCATTCCATTCCATTGCGGTTGATTCCATTCCATTCCATACCATTCCATGCCATTCCATGCAATTCCATTCCATTCTATTCCATTCCATTGTATTCCATTCGTGTTGATTCTATGCCATTCCATTCTATTCCATTCCCTTCCATTCGTGTTGATTTCATTCCGTTCCATTCCCTTCCATTCCATTCAATTCGAAGTGATTCCATTCGTTTCCATTGCATTCCATTCCATTCCTTTCCATTCGGGTTTATGCCAGTCCATTCCATTCCATTCCATTGCAATCCATTCCATTCCATTCCATTCGGTTGGTTCCATTGCATTCCTTTCCATTCGGGTTGATTCCATTCCACTCCATTCCATTCCATTCCATTCCTTTCAGGTCGATTCTATTCCGTTCCATTCCATTCCATTGCATTCCATTCCGTTCCATTCCATTTCATTCCATTCCTTTCTTGTTGATTCCATTCCATTCCGTTGCATTCCATTCCATTCCATTCCATTGCATTCCACTCCATTCGGGTTGATTCCATTACATTCCATTGCATTCCATTCCATTCCGTTCATGTTGATTCCAATGATTTCCATGCCTTGTCATTCCATTCCATTCTATTCCATGCCATTCGAGGTGATTCCATACCATTCCATTCCATTCCATTCGATTGCATTTCATTCCTTTCGTGTTGATTCCATTGCATTCCATTCCATTCCATTCCATTCCATTCCATTCCATTCCTTTCTGGTTGATTCTGTTCCATTCCATTCCATTCCATTGCATTCCATTCCATTACATTCGGTTTGATTCCATTCCATTCCATTGCATTCCATTCCATTCCATTCCATTCCGGTTGATTCCATTCCATTCCATACCATTCCATGCCATTCCTTGCAATTCCATTCCATTCTATTCCATTCCATTCCATTCCATTCGTGTAGATTCTATTCCATTCCTTTCTATTCCATACCCTTCCATTCGTGTTGATTTCATTCCGTTCCATTCCCTTCCATTCCATTCAATTCGAAGTGATTCCATTCGTTTCCATTCCATTCCATTCCATTCCAATCCATTCCATTCCATTCCATTCGGTTGGTTCCATTGCATTCCTTTCCGTTCGGGTTGATTCCATTCCACTCCATTCCATTCTATTCCATTCCATTACATTCGTGTTGTTTCCATTCCATTCCATTCCATTCCATTCCATTCCATTCCATTCCATTCCATTCCTTTCAGGTCGATTCTATTCCATTCCATTCCATTCCATTCCATTCGGGTTGATTCCATTCCATTGCATTGCATTGCATTCCATTCCATTCCGTTCCATTCCATTCGTGTTGATTCCATTCCATTCCATTCCATTCCATTCCATTCCATTCCATTCCATTCCATTCCATTTGTGTTCATTCCATTCCATTCCATTCCATTCCATTTCATTCCCTGCCATTGCATTCCATTCTATTGCATTCGGGTTGATTCCATTCCATTCCATTACATTCCATTCCATTCGGATTGATTCCATTCAATTCCATTCCATTCCATTCCGTTCCATTCCTTTCGGGTTGACTCCATTGCATTCCATTCCATTCCATTCCATTCGGGTTGATTCCATTCCATTCCATTCCATTCCATTCCTTTCCATTCCATTCCGGATGATTCCATTCCGTTCCAATGCTTTCCATTCGGGTTGACTCCATTCCATTCCATTCCATTCCATTCCATTCCATTCCAATAGTTTTGATTCCATTCCATTCCATTCCATTCTATTCCATTCCATTCCTTTCGGGTTGATTCCATTCCATTCCATTCCATTCCATTCCATTCCATTACATTCCATTCGTGTTGATTCCATTCCGTTCCATTCCATTCCATTCCATTTGGGTTGATTCCATTCCATTTCATTCCATGCCATTCCATTCCATTCTATTTCATTTGGGTTGATTCCATTCCATTCCATTGCATTCCATTCCATTAAATATGACTTGATTCCATTCCATTCCATTCCATTCCATTCCATTCCATTCCATTCCATTCCATTCCATTCCTTTCTGGTTGATTCTGTTCCATTCCATTCCATTCCATTGCATTCCATTCCATTACATTCGGTTTGATTCCATTCCATTCCATTCCATTCCATTCCATTCCATTCCGGTTGATTCCATTCCATTGCATACCATTCCATGCCATTCCATGCAATTCCATTCCATTCTATTCCATTCCATTGCATTCCATTCGTGTTGATTCTATGCCATTCCATTCTATCCCATTCCCTTCCATTCGTGTTGATTTCATTCCGTTCCATTCCCTTCCATTCCATTCAATTCGAAGTGATTCCATTCGTTTCCATTCCATTCCATTCCATTCCTTTCCATTCGGGATTATGCCAGTCCATTCCATTCCATTCCATTCCATTACATTCGTGTTGTTTCCATTCCATTCCATTCCATTCCATTCCATTCCATTCCATTCCATTCCATTCCTTTCAGGTCGATTCTATTCCGTTCCATTCCATTCCATTGCATTCCATTCCATTCCATTCCATTTCATTCCATTCCTTTCTTGTTGATTCCATTCCATTCCGTTGCATTCCATTCCATTCCATTCCATTGCATTCCACTCCATTCGGGTTGATTCCATTACATTCCATTGCATTCCATTCCATTCCGTTCATGTTGATTCCAATGATTTCCATGCCTTGTCATTCCATTCCATTCTATTCCATGCCATTCGAGGTGATTCCATACCATTCCATTCCATTCCATTCGATTGCATTTCATTCCTTTCGTGTGGATTCCATTGCATTCCATTCCATTCCATTCCATTCCATTCCATTCCATTCCATTCCATTCCGTTCCTTTCTGGTTGATTCTGTTCCATTCCATTCCATTCCATTGCATTCCATTCCATTACATTCGGTTTGATTCCATTCCATTCCATTCCATTCTATTCCATTCGGGTTGATTCCATTCCATTCCATACCATTCCATGCCATTCCATGCAATTCCATTCCATTCTATTCCATTCCATTCCATTCCATTCGTGTTGATTCTATTCCATTCCATTCTATTCCATACCCTTCCATTCGTGTTGATTTCATTCCGTTCCATTCCCTTCCATTCCATTCAATTCGAAGTGATTCCATTCGTTTCCATTCCATTCCATTCCATTCCATTCCAATCCATTCCATTTTTGTTGATGCCATTCCAATCCATTCCATTCCTTTCCATTCGGGTTTATGCCAGTCCATTCCATTCCATTCCATTCCAATCCATTCCATTCCATTCCATTCGGTTGGTTCCATTGCATTCCTTTCCGTTCGGGTTGATTCCATTCCACTCCATTCCATTCCATTCCATTCCATTACATTCGTGTTGTTTCCATTCCATTCCATTCCATTCCATTCCATTCCATTCCATTCCATTCCATTCCTTTCAGGTCGATTCTATTCCATTCCATTCCATTCCATTGCATTCCATTCCATTCCATTCCATTTCATTCCATTCCTTTCGTGTTGATTCCATTCCATTCCGTTGCATTCCATTCCATTCCATTCCATTGCATTCCACTCCATTCGGGTTGATTCCATTACATTCCATTGCATTCCGTTCCATTCCGTTCATGTTGATTCCAATGATTTCCATGCCTTGTCATTCCATTCCATTCCATTCCATGCCATTCGAGGTGATTCCATTCCATTCCATTCCATTCCATTCGATTGCATTTCATTCCTTTCATGTTGATTCCATTGCATTCCATTCCATTCCATTCTATTCCATTCCATTCCATTGCATTCCACTCCATTCGGGTTGATTCCATTCCATTCCATTGCATTCCAGTCCATTCCGTAGGGGTTGATTCCATTCCTTTCCATGCCTTGTCATTCCATTCCATTCCATTCCATGCCATTAGAGTTGATTCCAGTCCATTCCATTCCATTCCATTCGGGTTGATTCCATTCCATTCCATTCCATTCCATTCCATTCCATTGGGGTTGATTACATTCCATTCCATTCCTTTCCATTCGGGTTGACTCCATTCCAATCCATTCCATTCCATTCATTTCCATTCCATTCGGATTGATTCAATTCCATTCCATTCCATTCCATTCCATTCCATTCCATTCCTTTCGGGTTGACTCCATTCCATTCCATTCCATTCCATTCTATTCCATTCCATTCCATTCCATTCGTGTTACATCCATTCCATTCCATTCCATTCAATTCCATTCCGGTTGATTCCATTCCATTCAATTCCTTTTCATTCGGGTTGAATCCATTCCATTCCATTCCATTGCATTCCTTTCCATTCCATTGGGATTGATTCCACTCCATTCCATTCCAATCCATTCCTTTCCATTCCATTCCACTCGGGTTGATTCCATTCCATTCCATTCCATTCGTTTTGATTCCATTCCATTCCATTCCATTCGGGTTGATTCCATTCCATTCCATTCCATTGCATTCCATTCGGGTTGATTCCATTCCAGTCCATTCCATTCCATTCCATTCCATTCCATTCCATTCGGGTTGATTACATTCCATTGCATTGCATTGCATTCCATTCCATTCCGTTCCATTCCATTCGTGTTGATTCCATTCCATTCCATTCCATTCCATTAAATTCCATTCCATTCCATTTGTGTTGATTCCATTCCATTCCATTCCATTCCATTTCATTCCCTGCCATTCCATTCCATTCTATTGCATTCGGGTTGATTCCATTCCATTCCATTACATTCCATTCCATTCGGATTGATTCCATTCCATTCCATTCCATTCCATTCCATTCCGTTCCATTCCTTTCGGGTTGACTCCATTCCATTCCATTCCATTCCATTCCATTCGGGTTGATTCCATTCCATTCTATTCCATTCCATTCCTTTCCATTCCATTCCGGATGATTCCATTCCATTCCAATGCTTTCCATTCGGGTTGATTCCATTCCATTCCATTCCATTCTATTCCATTCCATTCCATTCGGGTTGATTCCATTCCATTCCATTCCATTCCATTCCATTCCATTCCATTCCATTCGTGTTGATTCAATTCCATTCCATTCCATTCCATTCCATTCCATTTGGGTTGATTCCATTCCATTCCATTCCATTCCATTTCATTCCATGCCATTCCATTCCATTCTATTTCATTTGGGTTGATTCCATTCCATTCCATTCCATTCCATTCCATTCCATTCCATTACATATGACTTGATTCCATTCCATTCCATTCCATTCCATTCCATTCCATTCCATTGCTTTCCATTCCATTCCATTCCATTCCTTTCTGGTTGATTCTGTTCCATTCCATTCCATTCCATTGCATTCCATTCCATTACATTCGGTTTGATTCCATTCCATTCCATTCCATTCCATTCCATTCCATTCCATTCCGGTTGATTCCATTCCATTCCAAACCATTCCATGCCATTCCATGCAATTCCATTCCATTCTATTCCATTCCATTCCATTCCATTCCATTCGTGTTGATTCTATTCCATTCCATTCTATTCCATTCCCTTCCATTCGTGTTGATTTCATTCCGTTCCATTCCCTTCCATTCCATTCAATTCGAAGTGATTCCATTCGTTTCCATTCCATTCCATTCCATTCCAATCCATTCCATTTTTGTTGATGCCATTCCATTCCATTCCATTCCTTTCCATTCTGGTTTATGCCAGTCCATTCCATTCCATTCCATTCCAATCCATTCCATTCCATTCCATTCCTTTCTGGTTGATTCTGTTCCATTCCATTCCAATCCATTCCATTCCATTCCATTCCTTTCTGGTTGATTCTGTTCCATTCCATTCCATTCCATTGCATTCCAATCCATTACATTCGGTTTGATTCCATTCCATTCCATTCCATTCCATTCCATTCCATTCCATTCCACTCCGGTTGATTCCATTCCATTACATACCATTCCATGCCATTCCATGCAATTCCATTCCATTCTATTCCATCCCATTCCATTCCATTCGTGTTGATTCTATTCCATTCCATTGTATTCCATTCCCTTCCATTCGTGTTGATTTCATTCCGTTCCATTCCCTTCAATTCCATTCATTTCGAAGTGATTCCATTCGTTTCCATTCCATTCCATTCCATTCCAATCCATTCCATTTTTGTTGATGCCATTCCATTCCATTCCATTCCTTTCCATTCGGGTTTATGCCAGTCCATTCCATTCCATTCCATTCCATTCGGTTGGTTCCATTGCATTCCTTTCCATTCGGGTTGATTCCATTCCACTCCATTCCATTCCATTCCATTCCATTACATTCGTGTTGTTTCCATTCCATTCCATTCCATTCCATTCTATTCCATTCCATTCCATTCCTTTCAGGTCGATTCTATTCCGTTCCATTCCATTCCATTGCATTCCATTCCATTCCATTCCATTTCATTCCATTCCTTTCTTGTTGATTCCATTCCATTCCGTTGCATTCCATTCCATTCCATTCCATTGCATTCCACTCCATTCGGGTTGATTCCATTACATTCCATTGCATTCCATTCCATTCCGTTCATGTTGATTCCAATGATTTCCATGCCTTGTCATTCCATTCCATTCTATTCCATGCCATTCGAGGTGATTCCATACCAATCCATTCCATTCCATTCGATTGCATTTCATTCCTTTCGTGTTGATTCCATTGCATTCCATTCCATTCCATTCCATTCCATTCCATTCCATTCCATTCCATTCCATTCCATTCCTTTCTGGTTGATTCTGTTCCATTCCATTCCATTCCATTGCATTCCATTCCATTACATTCGGTTTGATTCCATTCCATTCCATTCCATTCCATACCATTCCGGTTGATTCCATTCCATTCCATACCATTCCATGCCATTCCATGCAATTCCATTTCATTCTATTCCATTCCATTCCATTCCATTCGTGTTGATTCTATTCCATTCCATTCTATTCCATTCCCTTCCATTCGTGTTGATTTCATTCCGTTCCATTCCCTTCCATTCCATTCAATTCGAAATGATTCCATTCGTTTCCATTCCATTCCATTCCATTCCAATCCACTCCATTTTTGTTGATGCCATTCCATTCCATTCCATTCCTTTCCATTCGGGTTTATGCCAGTCCATTCCATTCCATTCCATTCCAATCCATTCCATTCCATTCCATTCGGTTGGTTCCATTGCATTCCTTTCCGTTCGGGTTGATTCCATTCCACTCCATTCCATTCCATTACATTCGTGTTGTTTCCATTCCATTCCATTCCATTCCATTCCATTCCATTCCATTCCATTCCATTCCTTTCAGGTCGATTCTATTCCATTCAATTCCATTCCATTGCATTCGATTCCATTCCATTCCATTTCATTCCATTCCTTTCGTGTTGATTCCATTCCATTCCGTTGCATTCCATTCCATTCCATTCCATTGCATTCCACTCCATTCGGGTTGATTCCATTACATTTCATTGCATTCCATTCCATTCCGTTCATGTTGATTCCAATGATTTCCATGCCTTGTCATTCCATTCCATTCCATTCAATGCCATTCGAGGTGATTCCATACCATTCCATTCCATTCCATTCGATTGCATTTCATTCTTTTCATGTTGATTCCATTGCATTCCATTCCATTCCATTCTATTCCACTCCATTCCATTGCATTCCACTCCATTCGGGTTGATTCCATTCCATTCCATTGCATTCCATTCCATTCCGTAGGGGTTGATTCCATTCCTTTCCATGCCTTGTCATTCCATTCCATTCCATTCCATGCCATTAGAGTTGATTCCAGTCCATTCCATTCCATTCCATTCGGGTTGATTCCATTCCATTCCATTCCATTCCATTCCATTCCATTCCATTGGGGTTGATTCCATTCCATTCCATTCCTTTCCATTCGGGTTGATTCCATTCCAATCCATTCCATTCCATTCATTTCCATTCCATTCGGATTGATTCAATTCCATTCCATTCCATTCCATTCCATTCCATTCCTTTCGGGTTGACTCCATTCCATTCCATTCCATTCCATTCCATTCCATTCCATTCCATTCCATTCCATTCGTGTTACATCCATTCCATTCCATTCCATTCCATTCCATTCCATTTGTGTTGATTCCATTCCATTCCATTCCATTCCATTTCATTCCCTGCCATTCCATTCCATTCTATTGCATTCGGGTTGATTCCATTCCATTCCATTCCATTCCATTCCATTCGGATTGATTCCATTCCATTCCATTCCATTCCATTCCGTTCAATTCCTTTCGGGTTGACTCCATTCCATTCCATTCCATTCCATTCCATTCGGGTGGATTCCATTCCATTCCATTCCATTCCATTCCTTTCCATTCCATTCCGGATGATTCCATTCCATTCCAATGCTTTCCATTCGGGTTGACTCCATTCCATTCCATTCCATTCCATTCCATTCCAATAGTTTTGATTCCATTCCATTCCATTCCATTCTATTCCATTCCATTCCATTCGGGTTGATTCCATTCCATTCCATTCCATTCCATTCCATTCCATTCCATTCCATTCCATTCCATTCCGTTACATTCCATTCGTGTTGATTCAATTCCATTCCATTCCATTCCATTCCATTTGGGTTGATTCCATTCCATTCCATTCCATTCCATTTCATTCCATGCCATTCCATTACATTCTATTTCATTTGGGTTGATTCCATTCCATTCCATTCCATTCCATTCCATTCGTGTTACATCCATTCCGTTCCATTCCATTCCATTCCATTCGGGTTTATTCCATTCCATTGCATTGCATTGCATTCCATTCCATTCCGTTCCATTCCATTCGTGTTGATTCCATTCCATTCCATTCCATTCCATTCCATTCCATTCCATTCCATTCCATTTGTGTTGATTCCATTCCATTCCATTCCATTCCATTTCATTCCCTGCCATTCCATTCCATTCTATTGCATTCGGGTTGATTCCATTCCATTCCATTCCATTCCATTCCATTCGGATTGATTCCATTCCATTCCATTCCATTCCATTCCGTTCCATTCCTTTCGGGTGGACTCCATTCCATTCCATTCCATTCCATTCCATTCGGGTTGACTCCATTCCATTCCATTCCATTCCATTCCTTTCCATTCCATTCCGGACGATTCCATTCCATTCCAATGCTTTCCATTCGGGTTGACTCCATTCCATTCCATTCCATTCCATTCCATTCCATTCCATTCCATTCCAATAGTTTTGATTCCATTCCATTCCATTCCATTCTATTCCATTCCATTCCATTCGGGTTGATTCCATTCCATTCCATTCCATTCCATTCCATTCCATTCCATTCCATTACATTACATTCCATTCGTGTTGATTCAATTCCATTCCATTCCATTCCATTCCATTTGTGTTGATTCCATTCCATTCCATTCCATTCCATTCCATTACATATGACTTGATTCCATTCCATTCCATTCCATTCCATTCCATTCCATTCCATTCCTTTCTGGTTGATTCTGTTCCATTCCATTCCATTCCATTGCATTCCATTCCATTACATTCGGTTTGATTCCATTCCATTCCATTCCATTCCATTCCATTCCATTCCATTCCATTCCATTCCGGTTGATTCCATTCCATTCCAAACCATTCCATGCCATTCCATGCAATTCCATTCCATTCCATTCCATTCCATTACATATGACTTGATTCCATTCCATTCCATTCCATTCCATTCCATTCCATTCCATTCCTTTCTGGTTGATTCTGTTCCATTCCATTCCATTCCATTGCATTCCATTCCATTACATTCGGTTTGATTCCATTCCATTCCATTCCATTCCATTCCATTCCATTCCATTCCGGTTGATTCCATTCCATTCCATACCATTCCATGCCATTCCATGCAATTCCATTCCATTCTATTCCATCCCATTCCATTCCATTCGTGTTGATTCTATTCCATTCCATTCTATTCCATTCCCTTCCATTCGTGTTGATTTCATTCCGTTCCATTCCCTTCCATTCCATTCAATTCGAAGTGATTCCATTCGTTTCCATTCCATTCCATTCCATTCCAATCCATTCCATTTTTGTTGATGCCATTCCATTCCATTCCATTCCTTTCCATTCGGGTTTATGCCAGTCCATTCCATTCCATTCCATTCCAATCCATTCCATTCCATTCCATTCGGTTGGTTCCATTGCATTCCTTTCCATTCGGGTTGATTCCATTCCACTCCATTCCATTCCATTCCATTCCATTACATTCGTGTTGTTTCCATTCCATTCCATTCCATTCCATTCCATTCCATTCCATTCCATTCCATTCCATTCCTTTCAGGTCGATTCTATTCCGTTCCATTCCATTCCATTGCATTCCATTCCATTCCATTCCATTTCATTCCATTCCTTTCTTGCTGATTCCATTCCATTCCGTTGCATTCCACTCCATTCGGGTTGATTCCATTACATTCCATTGCATTCCATTCCATTCCGTTCATGTTGATTCCAATGATTTCCATGCCTTGTCATTCCATTCCATTCCATTCCATGCTATTCGAGGTGATTCCATACCATTCCATTCCATTCCATTCGATTGCATTTCATTCTTTTCATGTTGATTCCATTGCATTCCATTCCATTCCATTCTATTCCATTCCATTCCATTGCATTCCACTCCATTCGGGTTGATTCCATTCCATTCCATTGCATTCCATTCCATTCCGTAGGGGTTGATTCCATTCCTTTCCATGCCTTGTCATTCCATTCCATTCCATTCCATGCCATTAGAGTTGATTCCAGTCCATTCCATTCCATTCCATTCGGGTTGATTCCATTCCATTCCATTCCATTCCATTCCATTCCATTCCATTCCATAGGGGTTGATTCCATTCCATTCCATTCCTTTCCATTCGGGTTGACTCCATTCCAATCCATTCCATTCCATTCATTTCCATTCCATTCGGATTGATTCCATTCCATTCCATTCCATTCCATTCCATTCCATTCCATTCCTTTCGGGTTGACTCCATTCCATTCCATTCCATTCCATTCCATTCCATTCCATTCCATTCGTGTTACATCCATTCCATTCCATTCCATTCGGGTTGATTCCATTCCATTGCATTGCATTGCATTCCATTCCATTCCGTTCCATTCCATTCGTGTTGATTCCATTCTATTCCATTCCATTCCATTCCATTCCATTCCATTCCATTTGTGTTGATTCCATTCCATTCCATTCCATTCCATTTCATTCCCTGCCATTCCATTCCATTCTATTGCATTCGGGTTGATTCCATTCCATTCCATTACATTCCATTCCATTCGGATTGATTCCATTCCATTCCATTCCATTCCATTCCATTCCGTTCCATTCCTTTCTGGTTGACTCCATTCCATTCCATTCCATTCCATTACATTCGGTTTGATTCCATTCCATTCCATTCCATTCCATTCCATTCCATTCCATTCCGGTTGATTCCATTCCATTCCAAACCATTCCATGCCATTCCATGCAATTCCATTCCATTCTATTCCATTCCATTCCATTCCATTCCATTCGTGTTGATTCTATTCCATTCCATTCTATTCCATTCCCTTCCATTCGTGTTGATTTCATTCCGTTCCATTCCCTTCCATTCCATTCAATTCGAAGTGATTCCATTCGTTTCCATTCCATTCCATTCCATTCCAATCCATTCCATTTTTGTTGATGCCATTCCATTCCATTCCATTCCTTTCCATTCGGGTTTACGCCAGTCCATTCCATTCCATTCCATTCCAATCCATTCCATTCCATTCCATTCCTTTCTGGTTGATTCTGTTCCATTCCATTCCATTCCATTGCATTCCAATCCATTACATTCGGTTTGATTCCATTCCATTCCATTCCATTCCATTCCATTCCATTCCATTCCATTCCGGTTGATTCCATTCCATTCCATACCATTCCATGCCATTCCATGCAATTCCATTCCATTCTATTCCATCCCATTCCATTCCATTGGTGTTGATTCTATTCCATTCCATTCTATTCCATTCCCTTCCATTCGTGTTGATTTCATTCCGTTCCATTCCATTCCATTCCATTCGGATTGATTCCATTCCATTCCATTACTTTCCATTCGGGTTGATTCCATTCCATTCCATTCCTTTCCATTCGTGTTGACTCCATTCCAATCCATTCCATTCCATTCCTTTCCATTCCACTGGGATTGAATCCACTCCATTCCATTCCATTCCATTCCTTTCCATTCCATTCCATTCGGGTTGATTCCACTCCATTCCATTCCATTCGTTCTGATTCCATTCCTTTCCAATCCACTCCATTCCATTCGGGTTGATTCCGTTCCATTCCATTCCATTCCATTCCATTCCATTCGGGTTGATTCCATTCCAGACCATTCCATTCCATTCCATTCCATTCCATTTGGGTTGATTCCATTCCATTCCATTCCATTCCATTGCATTCCATTCCATTCCATTCCATTCCATTGCATTCCATTCCATTCCATTCCATTCCATTCCATTCCATTCCATTCCATTCCATTCCATTCGTGTTGATGCCATTCCATTCCATTCCATTCCATTTGGGTTGATTCCATTCCATTCCATTCCATTCCATTTCATTCCATGCCATTCCATTCCATTCCATTGCATTCGGGTTGATTCCATTCCATTCCATTCCATTCCATTACATATGACTTGATTCCATTCCATTCCAGTCCTTTCCATTCGGCTTTATTCCATTCCATTCCATTCCAATCCATTCCATTCCATTCCATTCCATTCGGTTTTATTCCATTCCATTCCATTCCATTCCATTCCATTCCATTCCATTCCATTCCATTCCATTCCATTCGGGATGATTCCATTCCATTCCATTCCATTAGGCTTGACTCCATTCCATTCCATTCCATTCCATTCCATTCCATTCCATTCCATTCCATTCGTTTTGATTCCGTTCCATTCCATTCCATTCCATTCCATTCCATTCATTTTCATTCCATTCCATTCCATTCCATTCCATTCGGGTTGATTCAATTCCATTCAATTCCATTCCACTCCATTCCATTCCATTCAATTCCATTCTCGTTGATTCCATTGCAATCCATTCACTTCAATTCGGGTTATTTCAATTCCATTCCATTCAATTCCACTCGGGTTGGTTACATTATATTCCATTCGGGTTGATTCCATTCCATTCCATTCCATTCCATTCGGGTTGATTCCATTCCATTCCATTCCATTCCATTCCATTCCATTCCATTCCATTCCATTCCTTTCCATTCCATTCCATTTGGGTTGATTCCATTCCATTCCATTCCTTTCAAATAGGGTTGATTCCATTCCAGTCCATTCCATTCCATTCTATTCCATTCGGGTTGATTCCATTCCATTCCATTCCAGTACTTTCCATTAAATTCCATTCGTGTTGATTCCATTCCATTCCATTCCATTCCATTTGGGTTGATTCCATTCCATTCCATTCCATTTCATTCCATGCCATTCCATTCCATTCTATTCCATTCGGGTTGATTCCTTTCCATTCCATTCCATTACATATGACTTGATTCCATTCCATTCCATTCCATTCCATTCGGCTTTATTCCATTCCATTCCATTCCATTCCATTCCATTCAGCTGGATTCAATTCCATTCCATTCGATTCCATCCCATTCCATTCAATTCCATTCCATTCGTGTTGATTCCGTTCCATTCCATTCCATTCAATTCCATTCCATTCCATTCGGGTTGATTCCATTACATTGCATTCCATTCCATTCCATTCTTTTCGGGTCGATGCTGTTCCATTCCATTCCATTCCATTGCATTCCATTCCATTCCATTCGGAATGATTCCATTCCATTCCTTTGCATTCCAATCCATTCCATTCCATTCCATTCCATTCCACTCCTTTCCATTTGGGTTGATTCCATTCCATTCGATTCCTTTCCATTCGGGTTGATTCCACTCCATTCCATTCCATTCCATTCCATTCCATTCCATTCCATTCCATTCCATTCGGATTGATTCCATTCCATTCCATTCCATTCCATTCCATTCCATTCCTTTCCATTCCATTTCATTAGGGTTGATTCAATTCCATTTCATTCCATTCGTGTTTATTACATTCCACTCCATTCCATTCAATTCCATTTCATTCCAATCCATTCCGGTTCATTCCATTCCGTTCCATTCCATTCCATTGGGGTTGATTCCATTCCAGTCCATTCCATTCCATTCCATTCCATTCGGGTTGATTCCATTCCATTCCATTCCATTCCTATCCATTAAATTCCATTCGTGTTGATTCCATTCCATTCCATTCCATTCCATTTGGGTTGATTCCATTCCATTTCATTCCATTTCATTCCATGCCATTCCATTCCATTCTATTCCATTCGGGTTGATTCCATTCCATTCCATTCCATTACATATGACTTGGTTCCATTCCATTCCATTCCATTCCATTCGGCTTTATTCCATTCCATTCCATTCCATTCGGCTGGATTCCATTCCATTCCATTCGATTGCATCCCATTCCATTGAATTCCATTCCATTCGTGTTGATTCCATTCCATTCCATTCCATTCAATTCCATTAAATTCTATTCGGGTTGATTCCATTCCATTGCATTCCATTCCATTCCATTCTTTTCGGCTCGATTCTGTTCCATTCCATTCCATTCCATTGCATTCCATTCCTTTCGTGTTGATGCCATTCCGTTGCATCCCTTTCCATTCCACTCCATTCCACTCCATTCGGGTTGATTCCATTCCATTCCATTCCATTCCATTCCATTCCATTTGTGTTGATTCCATTCCATTCCATTCCATTCCATTTCATTCCCTGCCATTCCATTCCATTCTATTGCATTCGGGTTGATTCCATTCCATTCCATTCCATTCCATTCCATTCGGATTGATTCCATTCCATTCCATTCCATTCCATTCCGTTCCATTCCTTTCGGGTTGACTCCATTCCATTCCATTCCATTCCATTCCATTCGGGTTGATTCCATTCCATTCCATTCCATTCCATTCCTTTCCATTCCATTCCGGATGATTCCATTCCATTCCAATGCTTTCCATTCGGGTTGACTCCATTCCATTCCATTCCATTCCATTCCATTCCAATAGTTTTGATTCCATTCCATTCCATTCCATTCTATTCCATTCCATTCCATTCGGGTTGATTCCATTCCATTCCATTCCATTCCATTCCATTCCATTCCATTCCATTACATTACATTCCATTCGTGTTGATTCAATTCCATTCCATTCCATTCCATTCCATTTGCGTTGATTCCATTCCATTCCATTCCATTCCATTTCATTCCATGCCATTCCATTACATTCTATTTCATTTGGGTTGATTCCATTCCATTCCATTCCATTCCATTCCATTCGTGTTACATCCATTCCGTTCCATTCCATTCCATTCCATTCGGGTTTATTCCATTCCATTGCATTGCATTGCATTCCATTCCATTCCGTTCCATTCCATTCGTGTTGATTCCATTCCATTCCATTCCATTCCATTCCATTCCATTCCATTCCATTCCATTTGTGTTGATTCCATTCCATTCCATTCCATTCCATTTCATTCCCTGCCATTCCATTCCATTCTATTGCATTCGGGTTGATTCCATTCCATTCCATTCCATTCCATTCCATTCGGATTGATTCCATTCCATTCCATTCCATTCCATTCCGTTCCATTCCTTTCGGGTGGACTCCATTCCATTCCATTTCATTCCATTCCATTCGGGTTGATTCCATTCCATTCCATTCCATTCCATTCCATTCCTTTCCATTCCATTCCGGACGATTCCATTCCATTCCAATGCTTTCCATTCGGGTTGACTCCATTCCATTCCATTCCATTCCATTCCATTCCATTCCATTCCATTCCATTCGATTCCATTCCAATAGTTTTGATTCCATTCCATTCCATTCCATTCTATTCCATTCCATTCCATTCGGGTTGATTCCATTCCATTCCATTCCATTCCATTCCATTCCATTCCATTCCATTCCATTCCATTCCATTACATTCCATTCGTGTTGATTCAATTCCATTCCATTCCATTCCATTCCATTTGGGTTGATTCCATTCCATTCCATTCCATTCCATTTCATTCCATGCCATTCCATTACATTCTATTTCATTTGGGTTTATTCCATTCCATTCCATTCCATTCCACTCCATTACATATGACTTGATTCCATTCCATTCCATTCCATTCCATTCCATTCCATTCCATTCCATTCCATTCCTTTCTGGTTGATTCTGTTCCATTCCATTCCATTCCATTGCATTCCATTCCATTACATTCGGTTTGATTCCATTCCATTCCATTCCATTCCATTCCATTCCATTCCGGTTGATTCCATTCCATTCCAAACCATTCCATGCCATTCCATGCAATTCCATTCCATTCTATTCCATTCCATTCCATTCCATTCCATTCGTGTTGATTCTATTCCATTCCATTCTATTCCATTCCCTTCCATTCGTGTTGATTTCATTCCGTTCCATTCCCTTCCATTCCATTCAATTCGAAGTGATTTCATTCGTTTCCATTCCATTCCATTCCATTCCAATCCATTCCATTTTTGTTGATGCCATTCCATTCCATTCCATTCCTTTCCATTCGGGTTTATGCCAGTCCATTCCATTCCATTCCATTCCAATCCATTCCATTCCATTCCATTCCTTTCTGGTTGATTCTGTTCCATTCCATTCCATTCCATTGCATTCCAATCCACTACATTCGGTTTGATTCCATTCCATTCCATTCCATTCCATTCCATTCCGGTTGATTCCATTCCATTCCATACCATTCCATGCCATTCCATGCAATTCCATTCCATTCTATTCCATCCCATTCCATTCCATTCGTGTTGATTCTATTCCATTCCAGTCTATTCCATTCCCTTCCATTCGTGTTGATTTCATTCCGTTCCATTCCCTTCCATTCCATTCAATTCGAAGTGATTCCATTCGTTTCCATTCCATTCCATTCCATTCCAATCCATTCCATTTTTGTTGATGCCATTCCATTCCATTCCATTCCTTTCCATTCGGGTTTATGCCAGTCCATTCCATTCCATTCCATTCCAATCCATTCCATTCCATTCCATTCGGTTGGTTCCATTGCATTCCTTTCCATTCGGGTTGATTCCGTTCCACTCCATTCCATTCCATTCCATTCCATTACATTCGTGTTGTTTCCATTCCATTCCATTCCATTCCATTCCATTCCATTCCATTCCATTCCATTCCTTTCAGGTCGATTCTATTCCGTTCCATTCCATTCCATTGCATTCCATTCCATTCCATTCCATTTCATTCCATTCCTTTCTTGTTGATTCCATTCCATTCCGTTGCATTCCACTCCATTCGGGTTGATTCCATTACATTCCATTGCATTCCATTCCATTCCGTTCATGTTGATTCCAATGATTTCCATGCCTTGTCATTCCATTCCATTCCATTCCATGCCATTCGAGGTGATTCCATACCATTCCATTCCATTCCATTCGATTGCATTTCATTCTTTTCATGTTGATTCCATTGCATTCCATTCCATTCCATTCTATTCCATTCCATTCCATTGCATTCCACTCCATTCGGGTTGATTCCATTCCATTCCATTGCATTCCATTCCATTCCGTAGGGGTTGATTCCATTCCTTTCCATGCATTGTCATTCCATTCCATTCCATTCCATGCCATTAGAGTTGATTCCAGTCCATTCCATTCCATTCCATTCGGGTTGATTCCATTCCATTCCATTCCATTCCATTCCATTCCATTCCATTCCATTCCATTCCATTCCATTCCATTGGGGTTGATTCCATTCCATTCCATTCCTTTCCATTCGGGTTGACTCCATTCCAATCCATTCCATTCCATTCATTTCCATTCCATTCGGATTGATTCAATTCCATTCCATTCCATTCCATTCCATTCCATTCCATTCCTTTCGGGTTGACTCCATTCCATTCCATTCCATTCCATTCCATTCCATTCCATTCGTGTTACATCCATTCCATTCCATTCCATTCGGGTTGATTCCATTCCATTGCATTGCATTGCATTCCATTCCATTCCGTTCCATTCCATTCGTGTTGATTCCATTCCATTCCATTCCATTCCATTCCATTCCATTCCATTCCATTCCATTTGTGTTGATTCCATTCCATTCCATTCCATTCCATTTCATTCCCTGCCATTCCATTCCATTCTATTGCATTCGGGTTGATTCCATTCCATTCCATTACATTCCATTCCATTCGGATTGATTCCATTCCATTCCATTCCATTCCATTCCATTCCGTTCCATTCCTTTCTGGTTGACTCCATTCCATTCCATTCCATTCCATTACATTCGGTTTGATTCCATTCCATTCCATTCCATTCCATTCCATTCCATTCCGGTTGATTCCATTCCATTCCAAACCATTCCATGCCATTCCATGCAATTCCATTCCATTCTATTCCATTCCATTCCATTCCATTCCATTCGTGTTGATTCTATTCCATTCCATTCTATTCCATTCCCTTCCATTCGTGTTGATTTCATTCCGTTCCATTCCCTTCCATTCCATTCAATTCGAAGTGATTCCATTCGTTTCCATTCCATTCCATTCCATTCCAATCCATTCCATTTTTGTTGATGCCATTCCATTCCATTCCATTCCTTTCCATTCGGGTTTACGCCAGTCCATTCCATTCCATTCCATTCCAATCCATTCCATTCCATTCCATTCCTTTCTGGTTGATTCTGTTCCATTCCATTCCATTCCATTGCATTCCAATCCATTACATTCGGTTTGATTCCATTCCATTCCATTCCATTCCATTCCATTCCATTCCATTCGGAATGATTCCATTCCATTCCATACCATTCCATGCCATTCCATGAAATTCCATTCCATTCTATTCCATCCCATTCCATTCCATTGGTGTTGATTCTATTCCATTCCATTCTATTCCATTCCCTTCCATTCGGGTTGATTTCATTCCGTTCCATTCCATTCCATTCCATTCGGATTGATTCCATTCCATTCCATTACTTTCCATTCGGGTTGATTCCATTCCATTCCATTCCTTTCCATTCGTGTTGACTCCATTCCAATCCATTCCATTCCATTCCTTTCCATTCCACTGGGATTGAATCCACTCCATTCCATTCCATTCCATTCCTTTCCATTCCATTCCATTCGGGTTGATTCCACTCCATTGCATTCCATTCGTTTTGATTCCATTCCTTTCCAATCCACTCCATTCCATTCGGGTTGATTCCGTTCCATTCCATTCCATTCCATTCCATTCGGGTTGATTCCATTCCAGACCATTCCATTCCATTCCATTCCATTCCATTTGGGTTGATTCCATTCCATTCCATTCCATTCCATTGCATTCCATTCCATTCCATTCCATTCCATTCCATTCCATTCCATTCCATTCCATTCCATTCCATTCCATTCGTGTTGATGCCATTCCATTCCATTCCATTCCATTTGGGTTGATTCCATTCCATTCCATTCCATTCCATTTCATTCCATGCCATTCCATTCCATTCCATTGCATTCGGGTTGATTCCATTCCATTCCATTCCATTCCATTACATATGACTTGATTCCATTCCATTCCAGTCCTTTCCATTCGGCTTTATTCCATTCCATTCCATTCCAATCCATTCCATTCCATTCCATTCCATTCGGTTTTATTCCATTCCATTCCATTCCATTCCATTCCATTCCATTCCATTCGGGATGATTCCATTCCATTCCATTCCATTAGGCTTGACTCCATTCCATTCCATTCCATTCCATTCCATTCCATTCCATTCCATTCCATTCCATTCGTTTTGATTCCGTTCCATTCCATTCCATTCCATTCCATTCCATTCATTTTCATTCCATTCCATTCCATTCCATTCCATTCGGGTTGATTCAATTCCATTCAATTCCATTCCACTCCATTCCATTCCATTCAATTCCATTCTCGTTGATTCCATTGCAATCCATTCAATTCAATTCGGGTTATTTCAATTCCATTCCATTCAATTCCACTCGGGTTGGTTACATTATATTCCATTCGTGTTGATTCCATTCCATTCCATTCCATTCCATTCGGGTTGATTCCATTCCATTCCATTCCATTCCATTCCATTCCATTCCATTCCATTCCATTCCTTTCCATTCCATTCCATTTGGGTTGATTCCATTCCATTCCATTCCTTTCAAATAGGGTTGATTCCATTCCAGTCCATTCCATTCCATTCTATTCCATTCGGGTTGATTCCATTCCATTCCATTCCAGTACTTTCCATTAAATTCCATTCGTGTTGATTCCATTCCATTCCATTCCATTCCATTTGGGTTGATTCCATTCCATTCCATTCCATTTCATTCCATGCCATTCCATTCCATTCTATTCCATTCGGGTTGATTCCTTTCCATTCCATTCCATTACATATGACATGATTCCATTCCATTCCATTCCATTCCATTCGGCTTTATTCCATTCCATTCCATTCCATTCCATTCCATTCAGCTGGATTCCATTCCATTCCATTCGATTCCATCCCATTCCATTCAATTCCATTCCATTCGTGTTGATTCCGTTCCATTCCATTCCATTCAATTCCATTCCATTCCATTCGGGTTGATTCCATTACATTGCATTCCATTCCATTCCATTCTTTTCGGGTCGATGCTGTTCCATTCCATTCCATTCCATTGCATTCCATTCCATTCCATTCGGAATGATTCCATTCCATTCCTTTGCATTCCAATCCATTCCATTCCATTCCATTCCATTCCACTCCTTTACATTTGGGTTGATTCCATTCCATTCGATTCCTTTCCATTCGGGTTGATTCCACTCCATTCCATTCCATTCCATTCCATTCCATTCCATTCCATTCCATTCCATTCCATTCGGATTGATTCCATTCCATTCCATTCCATTTCATTCCATTCCATTCCTTTCCATTCCATTTCATTAGGGTTGATTCAATTCCATTTCATTCCATTCGTGTTTATTACATTCCACTCCATTCCATTCAATTCCATTTCATTCCAATCCATTCCGGTTCATTCCATTCCGTTCCATTCCATTCCATTGGGGTTGATTCCATTCCAGTCCATTCCATTCCATTCCATTCCATTCGGGTTGATTCCATTCCATTCCATTCCATTCCTATCCATTAAATTCCATTCGTGTTGATTCCATTCCATTCCATTCCATTCCATTTGGGTTGATTCCATTCCATTTCATTCCATTTCATTCCATGCCATTCCATTCCATTCTATTCCATTCGGGTTGATTCCATTCCATTCCATTCCATTACATATGACTTGGTTCCATTCCATTCCATTCCATTCCATTCGGCTTTATTCCATTCCATTCCATTCCATTCGGCTGGATTCCATTCCATTCCATTCGATTGCATCCCATTCCATTGAATTCCATTCCATTCGTGTTGATTCCATTCCATTCCATTCCATTCAATTCCATTAAATTCTATTCGGGTTGATTCCATTCCATTGCATTCCATTCCATTCCATTCTTTTCGGCTCGATTCTGTTCCATTCCATTCCATTCCATTGCATTCCATTCCTTTCGTGTTGATGCCATTCCGTTGCATCCCTTTCCATTCCACTCCATTCCATTCCATTCGGGTTGATTCCATTCCATTCCATTCCTATCCATTCGGGTTGACTCCATTCCAATCGATTCCATTCCATTCATTTCCATTCCATTCGGATTGATTCCATTCCATTCCTTTCCATTCCTTTCCCTTCCATTCCATTCGGGTTGATTCCATTCTTTTCCATTCCATTCGTTTTGATTCCATTCCATTCCACTCCATTTCATTCTATTCCATTCCTTTCGCGTTGACTCCATTCCATTCCATTCCATTCCATTCCATTCCATTCGGGTTCATTCCATTCCATTCCATTCCATTCCATTCCATTCCATTCCATTCCATTCGTGTTACATCCATTCCATTCCATTCCATTCAATTCCATTCCGGTTGATTTCATTCCATTCAATTCCTTTCCATTCGGGTTGATTCCATTCCATTCCATTCCATTCCATCCCTTTCCATTCTATTGGGATTGATTCCACTCCATTCCATTCCAATCCATTCCTTTCCATTCCATTCCATTCGGGTTGATTCCATTCCATTCCATTCCATTCGTTTTGATTCCATTCCATTCCATTCCATTCCATTCCATTCCATTCCATTCCATTCGGGTTGATTCCATTCCAGTCCATTCCATTCCATTCCATTCCATTCCATTCGGGTTGATTCCATTCCATTCCATTCCATTTCATTCGGGTTGATTCCATTCCATTCCATTCCATTCCATTCGGAATGATTCCATTCCATTCCATTCCGTTCCATTACTCTCGGGTTGACTCCATTCCATTCCATTCCGTTCCATTGCATTCCATTCCATTTGGGTTGATTCCATTCCATTCCATTCCATTCCATTCCATTCCATTCGTGTTACATCCATTCCATGCCATTCCATTCCATTCCATTTGGGTTGATTCCATTCCATTCCATTCCTTTCCATTCGGGTTGATTCCATTCCATTCCATTCCATTCCATTCCTTTCCATTCCATTGGGATTGATTCCACTCCATTCCATTCCAATCCATTCCTTTCCATTCCATTCCATTCGGGTTGATTCCATTCCATTCCATTCGTTTTGATTCCATTCCATTCCATTCCATTCCATTCCATTCCATTCCATTCGGGTTGATTTCATTCCATTCCATTCCATTCCATTCCATTCCATTCCATTCCATTCGGTTTGATTCCATTCCAGTCCATTCCATTCCATTCCATTCCATTCCTTTCGGGTTGATTCCATTCCATTCCATTCCATTCCATTGCATTGCATTCCATTCCATTCCGTTCCATTGCATTCGTGTTGATTCCATTTCATTCCATTCCATTCCATTCCATTTGGGTTGATTCCATTCCATTCCATTCCATTCCATTTCATTCCATGTCTTTCCATTCCATTGTATTGCATTCGGGTTGATTCCATTCCATTCCATACCATTCCATTCCATTCGGATTGATTCCATTCCATTCCATTTCATTCCATTCCGTTCCATTCCTTTCGGGTTGACTCCATTCCATTCCATTCCATTCCATTCCATTCCATTACCTTCCATTCGGGTAGATTCCATTCCATTCCATTCCATTCCATTCCATTCCATTCCATTCCAGTTGATTCCATTCCATTCCAATCCTTTCCATTCGGGTTAACTCCATTCCATTCCATTCCATTCCATTCCATTCCATTCCATTCCATTCCATTCCATTCTATTGCATTCCATTCCATTCGGGATGATTCCATTCCATTCCATTCCATTCCATTCCATTCCATTCCATTCCATTCCATTCGTGTTGATTCCATTCCATTCCATTCCATTCCATTCCATTCCATTCCATTCCATTTGGGTTGATTCCATTCCATTCCATTCCATTCCATTTTATTCCATGCCATTCCATTCCATTCCATTGCATTTGGGTTGATTCCACTCCATTCCATACCATTCCATTCCATTACATATGACTTGATTCCCTACCATTCCATTCCATTCCATTCCATTCCATTCCATTCCATTCCATTCCATTCCTTTCTGGTTGATTCTGTTCCATTCCATTCCATTCCATTGCATTCCATTCCATTACATTCAGTTTGATTCCATTTCATTACATTTCATTCCATTCCATTCCATTCCGTTTGATTCCATTCCATTCCATTCCGTTCCATGCAATTCCATTCCATTCTATTCCATTCCATTCCATTCCATTCGGGTTGATACTATTCCATACCATTCTATTCCATTCCCTTCCATTCATGTTGATTTCATTCCATTCCATTCCCTTCCATTCCATTCAATTCGAGGTGATTCCATTCGTTTCCATTCCATTCCATTCCATTCCATTCCATTCCATTCCATTCCATTTGTGTTGATGCCATTCCATTCCATTCCATTCCTTTCCATACGGGTTTATGCCAGTCCATTCCATTCCATTCCATTCCAATCCATTCCATTCCATTCCATTCGGTTGATTCCATTGCATTCCTTTCCATTCGGGTTGATTCCATTCCATTCGATTCCATTCCATTACATTCGTGTTGTTTTCATTCCATTCCATTCCATTCCATTCCATCCCATTCCTTTCGGGTCGATTCTATTCCATTCCATTCCATTCCATTGCATTCCATTCCATTCCATTCCATTTCATTCCATTCCTTTCATGTTGATTCCATTCCATTCCGTTGCATTCCATTCCATCCCATTCCATTCCATTGCATTCCACTCCATTCGTGTTGATTCTATTCCATTCCATTGCATTCCATTCCATTCCTTTCAGGTTGATTCCATTCCTTTCCATGCCTTGTCATTCCATTCCATTCCATTCCATGCCATTCGAGTTGATTCCGTACCATTCCATTCCATTCCATTCGATTGCATTTCATTCCTTTCGTGTTGATTCCATTGCATTCCATTCCATTCCATTCCATTCCATTCCATTCCATTCCATTGCATTCCACTAAATTCGGGTTGATTACATTCCATTCCATTGCATTCCATTCCATTCCGTAAGGATTGATTCCATTCCTTTCCATGCCTTGTCATTCCATTCCATTCCATTCCATGCCATTCGAGTTGATTCCATTCCATTCCATTCCATTCCATTCCATTCGGGTTGATTCCATTCCAGTCCATTCCATTCCATTCGGGTTGATTCCATTCCATTCCATTCCATTCCTTTCCATTAAATTCCATTCGTGTTGATTCCTTTCCATTCCATTCCATTCCATTCCATTCCATTCCATTTGGGTTGATTCCATTCCATTCCATTCCATTTCATTCCATGCCATTCCATTCCATTCTATTCCATTCGGGTTGATTCCATTCCATTCCATTCCATTACATATGACTTGATTCCATTCCATTCCATTCCATTCCATTCGGCTTTATTCCATTCCATTCCATTCCATTCCATTCCATTCCATTCCATTCGGCTGGATTCCATTCCATTCCATTCGATTCCATCCCATTTCATTCAATTCCATTCCATTCGTGTTGATTCCATTCCATTCCATTCCATTCAATTCCATTCAATTCCATTCAGGTTGATTCCATTCCATTGCATTCCATTCCATTCCATTCTTTTCGGGTCGATTCTGTTCCATTCCATTCCATTCCATTGCATTCCATTCCATTCCATTCGGAATGATTCCATTCCATTCCATTGCATTCCAGTCAATTCCATTCCATTCCATTCGGAATGATTCCATTCCATTCCATTGCATTCCAGTCCATTCCATTCCATTCCATTCCACTCCATTCCATTTGGGTTGATTCCATTCCATTCCATTCTTTTCCATTCGGGTTGATTCCATTCCATTCCATTCCATTCCATTCCATTCCATTCCATTCCATTCCATACCATTCCATTCGGATTGATTCAATTCTATTCCATTCCATTCCATTCCTTTCCATTCCATTTCATTAGGGTTGATTCAATTCCATTTCAATCCATTCGTGTTGATTACATTCCACTCCATTCCATTCAATTCCCTTTCATTCCAATCCATTCCGGTTCATTCCATTCCATTCCATTCCATTCCATTCGGGTTGATTCCATTCCAGTCCATTCCATTCCATTCCATTCCATTCCATTCGGGTTGATTCCATTCCATAGCATTCCATTCCTATCCATTAAATTCCATTCGTGTTGATTCCGTTCCATTCCATTCCATTCCATTTTATTTGGGTTGATTCCATTCCAATCCATTCCATTTCATTCCATGCCATTCCATTCCATTCTATTCCATTCGCGTTGATTCCATTCCATTCCATTCCATTACATGTGACTTGATTCCATTCCATTCCATTCCATTCCATTCGGCTTCATTCCATTCCATTCCATTCCTTTCCATTCCATTCCATTCGGCTGGATTCCATTCCATTCCATTCGATTCCATCCCATTCCATTCAATTCCATTCAATTCGTGTTGATTCCATTCCATTCCATTACATTCAATTCCATTCCATTCCATTCGGGTTGCTTCCATTCCATTGCATTCCATTCCATTCAATTCTTTTCGGGTCGATTCTGTTCCATTCCATTGCATTCCATTCCTTTCGTGTTGATTCCATTCCGTTGCATTCCTTTCCATTCCACTCCTTTCCATTCCATTGGGGTTGATTCCATTCCATTCCATTCCTTTCCATTCGGGTTGAATCCATTCCAATCCATTCCATTCCATTGATTTCCATTCCATTCGGATTGATTCCATTCCATTCCATTCCATTCCATTCCATTCCATTCCTTTCGGGTTGACTCCATTCCATTCCATTCCATTCCATTCCATTCCATTCCATTCCATTCCATTCGTGTTACATCCATTCCATTCCATTCCATTCAATTCCATTCCGGTTGATTCCATTCCATTCAATTCCTTTTCTTTTGGGTTGAATCCATTCCATTCCATTCCATTGCATTCCTTTCCATACCATTGGGATTGATTCCACTCCATTCCATTCCAATCCATTCCTTTCCATTCCATTGCACTCGGGTTGATTCCATTCCATTCCATTCCATTCGTTTTGATTCCATTCCATTCCTTTCCATTCGGGTTGATTCCATTCCATTCCATTCCATTGCATTCCATTCGGGTTGATTCCTTTCCAATCCATTCCATTCCATTCCATTCCATTCCATTCCATTCCATTCGGGTTGATTCCATTCCATTCCATTGCATTGCATTCCATTCCATTCCGTTCCATTCCATTCGTGTTGATTCCATTCCATTCCAGTGCATTCCATTCCATTCCATTCCATTTGTGTTGATTCCATTCCATTCCATTCCATTCCATTTCATTCCATGCCATTCCATTCCATTCTATTGCTTTCGGGTTGACTCCATTCCATTCCTTTCCATTCCATTCCATTCGGATTGATTCCATTCCATTCCATTCCATTCCATTCCGTTCCATTCCTTTCGGGTTGACTCCATTCCATTCCTTTCCATTCCATTCCATTCCATTCCATTCGGGTTGATTCCATTCCATTCCATTCCATTCCAATCCATTCCATTCCTTTCCATTCGGGTTGACTCCTTCCATTCCATTCCATTCCATTCCATTCGTTTTGATTGCATGCCATTCCATTCCATTCTATTCCATTCCATTCCATTCGGGTTGATTCCATTCCTTTCCATTCCATTCCAATCCATTCCATTCCATTCCATTCGGTTGGTTCCATTGCGTTCCTTTCCATTCGGGTTGATTCCATTCCACTCCATTCCATTCCATTCCATTCCATTCCATTACATTCGTGTTGTTTCCATTCCATTCCATTCCATTCCATTCCATTCCATTCCATTCCTTTCAGGTCGATTCTATTCCATTCCATTCCATTCCATTGCATTCCATTCCATTCCATTCCATTTCATTCCATTCCTTTCGTGTTGATTCCATTCCATTCCGTTGCATTCCATTCCATTCCATTCCATTGCATTCCACTCCATTCGGTTTGATTCCATTACATTCCATTGCATTCCATTCCATTCCGTTCATGTTGATTCCATTCCTTTCCATGCCTTCTCATTCCATTCAATTCCATTGCATGCCATTCGAGTTGATTCCATACCATTCCATTCCATTCCATTCGATTGCATTTCATTCCTTTCGTGTTGATTCCATTGCATTCCATTCCATTCCATTGCATTCCATTCCATTCCATTCCATTGCATTCCACTCCATTCGGGTTGATTCCATTCCATTCCATTGCATTCCATTCCATTCCGTAGGGGTTGATTCCATTCCTTTCCATGCCTTGTCATTCCATTCCATTCCATTCCATGCCATTAGAGTTGATTCCAGTCCATTCCATTCCATTCCATTCGGGTTGATTCCATTCCATTCCATTCCATTCCATTCCATTCCATTCCATTCCATTCCATTCGGGTTGATTCCATTCCATTCCATTACATTCCTTTCGGTTTGATCCTATTCCATTCCTTTCCATTCCATTGCATTCCATTCCACTCCATTCGGGTTGATTCCATTCCATTCCATTCCATTCCATTCCATTCCATTCTTTCGGGTGGATTCTGTTCCATTCCATTCCATTCCATTCCATTCCATTCCATTATATTCGGTTTGATTCGATTCCATTCCATTCCATTGCATTCCATTACGGTTGATTCCATTGCATTCCATTCCATTCCATTGCATTCCATTCCATGCCATTCCATTCCATTCTATTCCATTCGGATTGATTCCAGTCCACTCCAATCAATTCCATTACATTCCATTCCATTCTGGTTGATTCGATTCGATTCCATTCCATTCCATTCCATTCCACTCCATTCCATGCCATTCCCTTCCATTCTATTCCATTCAGGTTGAATCCATTCCATTCCATTCCATTCCATTCGGTTTGATTCCAAGTCGTTCCATTCCATTCCATTCCGTTCCATTCCATTCCACTCTGTTCCTTTCGCGGTGATTCTATTCCATTCCATTACATTCCATTCCATTCCTTTCCATACCATTCCATTTGGGTTGATTCCATTCCATTATGTTCCATTCCATTCCGTTCCATTCCATTTGGGTTAACTCCATTCCATTCCATTCCTTTCCATTCCATTCCATTCCATTCCAATCGGGTTGATTCCATTCCTTTCCATTCCATTCCATTACATTCCATTAAATTCGATTTGATTCCATTCCATTCCATTCCATTGCATTCCATTCCATTCGAGTTGAATCCATTCCATTCCATTCCATTCCATTTCAGTCCTTTCGGTGTGATTCTATTCCATTCTATTCCATTTCATTCTTTTTCATTCCATTCCATTCGGGTTGATTCCATTCCATTCCATTCCTTTCCATTCCATTCCATTCGTGTTGACTCCATTCCATTCAATTGCATTCCATTCCATTCCATTCTGGTTGATACCATTCCATTATATTCCATTCCATTCCATTCCATTCCATTCCATTCGGGTTTATTCCATTCCCTTCCATTCCATTCCATTCCATTCCATTCCATTTCATTCCATTCCATTCCATTCAGGATGATTCCATTCCATTCCATTCCATTCGGCTTGATTCAATCCCATTCCATTCCATTCCTTTCCATTCCATTCGTTTTGATTCCATTCAATTAAATTCCATTCCATTCGGGTTGATACCATTCCATTCAATTCCATTCCACTCCATTCCATTCCATTCGATTCCATTCTCGTTGATTCCATTCCATTCCATTCCATTCCATTCGGGTTATTTCCATTCCATTCCATTCAATTCCACTCGGGTTGATTCCATTATATTCTATTCTGGTTGATTCCAATCCATTCCTTTCCATTCCATTCGGGTTGATTCCATTCCATTCCATTCCATTTCATTCCATGCCATTCCATTCCATTCTATTCCATTCGGGTTGATTCCATTCCATTCCATTCCATTACATATTACTTGATTCCATTCCATTCCATTCCATTCCATTCCATTCGGCTTTATTACATTCCATTCCATTCCATTCCATTCCATTCGGCTGGATTCCATCCCATTCCATTCAAATCCATTCCATTCGTGTTGATTCCATTCCATTCCATTCCATTCCATTCCATTCCATTCCATTCCATTCGAGTTGATTCCATTCCATTGCATTCCATTCCATTCCATTCTTTTCGCGTCGATTCTGTTGCATTCCATTCCATTCCATTGCATTCCATTCCTTTCGTGTTGATTCCATTCCGTTGCATTCCTTTCCATTCCACTCCATTCCATTCCATTCGGGTTGATTCCATTCCATTCCATTCCTTTCCATTCGGGTTGACTCCATTCCAATCCATTCCATTCCATTCATTTGCATTCCATTCGGATTGATTCCATTCCATTCCATTCCATTCTTTCCCTTGATTACATTCGGGTTGTTTCCATTCCATTCCATTCCATTCGTTTTGATTCCATTCCATTCCATTCCATTCCATTCCATTCCATTCCATTCCATTCCATTCCTTTCGGGTTGACTCCATTCCATTCCATTCCATTCCATTCCATTCCATTCCATTCCATTCCATTCCATTCCATTCGGGTTCATTCCATTCCATTCCATTCCAATCCATTCCGTTCCATTCCTCTCGTGTTGACTCCATTCGATTCCATTCCATTCCATTACATTCCATTCCATTCGGGTTGATTCCATTCCATTCCATTCCATTCCACTCCATTCCATTCGTGTTACATCCCTTCCATTCCATTCCATTTGGGTTGATTCCATTCCTTTCCATTCCTTTCCATTCGGGTTGATTCCATTCCATTCCATTCCTTTCCATTCGTGTTGACTCCATTCCAATCCATTCCATTTCATTCCTTTCCATTCCATTGGGATTGAATCCACTCCATTCCATTCCATTCCATTCCTTTCCATTCCATTCCATTCGGGTTGATTCCATTCCATTCCATTCCATTCGTTTTGATTCCACTCCTTTCTATTCCATTCCATTCGGGTTGATTCCATTCCATTCAATTCCATTCCATTCCATTCCATTCCAATCCATTCCATTCGGGTTGATTCCATTCCAGTCCATTCCATTCCATTGCATTCCATTCCATTCGGGTTGATTCCATTCCATTCCATTGCATTCCATTCCATTCCATTCCATTCCATTCCATTCCATTCCATAACATTCCATTCGTGTTGATGCCACTCCATTCCATTCCATTCCATTCCATTCTATTTGTGTTGATTCCATACCATTCCATTCCATTGCATTTCATTCCATGCCATTCCATTCCATTCTATTGCATTCGGGTTGATTCCATTCCATTCCATTCCATTCCATTACATATGACTTGATTCCATTCCATTCCATTCCATTCCATTCGGCTTTATTCCATTCCATTCCATTCCATTCCATTCCATTCCATTCCATTCCATTCCATTCGGCTGGATTCCATTCCATTCCATTCGATTCCATCCCATTTCATTCAATTCCATTCCATTCGTGTTGATTCCATTCCATTCCATTCCATTCAATTCCATTCAATTCCATTCAGGTTGATTCCATTCCATTGCATTCCATTCCATTCCATTCTTTTCGGGTCGATTCTGTTCCATTCCATTCCATTCCATTGCATTCCATTCCATTCCATTCGGAATGATTCCATTCCATTCCATTGCATTCCAGTCAATTCCATTCCATTCCATTCGGAATGATTCCATTCCATTCCATTGCATTCCAGTCCATTCCATTCCATTCCATTCCACTCCATTCCATTTGGGTTGATTCCATTCCATTCCATTCTTTTCCATTCGGGTTGATTCCATTCCATTCCATTCCATTCCATTCCATTCCATTCCATTCCATACCATTCCATTCGGATTGATTCAATTCTATTCCATTCCATTCCATTCCTTTCCATTCCATTTCATTAGGGTTGATTCAATTCCATTTCAATCCATTCGTGTTGATTACATTCCACTCCATTCCATTCAATTCCCTTTCATTCCAATCCATTCCGGTTCATTCCATTCCATTCCATTCCATTCCATTCGGGTTGATTCCATTCCAGTCCATTCCATTCCATTCCATTCCATTCCATTCGGGTTGATTCCATTCCATAGCATTCCATTCCTATCCATTAAATTCCATTCGTGTTGATTCCGTTCCATTCCATTCCATTCCATTTTATTTGGGTTGATTCCATTCCAATCCATTCCATTTCATTCCATGCCATTCCATTCCATTCTATTCCATTCGCGTTGATTCCATTCCATTCCATTCCATTACATGTGACTTGATTCCATTCCATTCCATTCCATTCCATTCGGCTTCATTCCATTCCATTCCATTCCTTTCCATTCCATTCCATTCGGCTGGATTCCATTCCATTCCATTCGATTCCATCCCATTCCATTCAATTCCATTCAATTCGTGTTGATTCCATTCCATTCCATTACATTCAATTCCATTCCATTCCATTCGGGTTGCCTCCATTCCATTGCATTCCATTCCATTCAATTCTTTTCGGGTCGATTCTGTTCCATTCCATTGCATTCCATTCCTTTCGTGTTGATTCCATTCCGTTGCATTCCTTTCCATTCCACTCCTTTCCATTCCATTGGGGTTGATTCCATTCCATTCCATGCCTTTCCATTCGGGTTGAATCCATTCCAATCCATTCCATTCCATTGATTTCCATTCCATTCGGATTGATTCAATTCCATTCCATTCCATTCCATTCCATTCCATTCCTTTCGGGTTGACTCCATTCCATTCCATTCCATTCCATTCCATTCCATTCCATTCCATTCGTGTTACATCCATTCCATTCCATTCCATTCAATTCCATTCCGGTTGATTCCATTCCATTCAATTCCTTTTCTTTTGGGTTGAATCCATTCCATTCCATTCCATTGCATTCCTTTCCATACCATTGGGATTGATTCCACTCCATTCCATTCCAATCCATTCCTTTCCATTCCATTGCACTCGGGTTGATTCCATTCCATTCCATTCCATTCGTTTTGATTCCATTCCATTCCATTCCATTCGGGTTGATTCCATTCCATTCCATTCCATTGCATTCCATTCGGGTTGATTCCTTTCCAATCCATTCCATTCCATTCCATTCCATTCCATTCCATTCGGGTTGATTCCATTCCATTCCATTGCATTGCATTCCATTCCATTCCGTTCCATTCCATTCGTGTTGATTCCATTCCATTCCAGTGCATTCCATTCCATTCCATTCCATTTGTGTTGATTCCATTCCATTCCATTCCATTCCATTTCATTCCATGCCATTCCATTCCATTCTATTGCATTCGGGTTGATTCCATTCCATTCCTTTCCATTCCATTCCATTCGGATTGATTCCATTCCATTCCATTCCATTCCATTCCGTTCCATTCCTTTCGGGTTGACTCCATTCCATTCCTTTCCATTCCATTCCATTCCATTCCATTCGGGTTGATTCCATTCCATTCCATTCCATTCCATTCCATTCCATTCCTTTCCATTCGGGTTGACTCCTTCCATTCCATTCCATTCCATTCCATTCGTTTTGATTGCATGCCATTCCATTCCATTCTATTCCATTCCATTCCATTCGGGTTGATTCCATTCCTTTCCATTCCTTTCCAATCCATTCCATTCCATTCCATTCCATTCCATTTGATTCCATTCTCGTTGATTCCATTCGATTCCATTCCATTCCATTCGGGTTATTTCCATTCCATTCCATTCAATTTCACTTGGGTTGGTTCCATTATATTCCATTGGGGTTGATTCCATTCCATTACATTACATTCCACTGGGTTTGATTGCATTCCATTCCATTCCATTCCATTCCATTCCATTCGGATTGATTCCATTCCATTCCATTACTTTCCATTCGGGTTGATTCCATTCCATTCCATTCCTTTCCATTCGTGTTGACTCCATTCCAATCCATTCCATTCCATTCCTTTCCATTCCACTGGGATTGAATCCACTCCATTCCATTCCATTCCATTCCTTTCCATTCCATTCCATTCGGGTTGATTCCACTCCATTCCATTCCATTCGATTTGATTCCATTCCTTTCCAATCCACTCCATTCCATTCGGGTTGATTCCGTTCCATTCCATTCCATTCCATTCCATTCCATTCCATTCCATTCCATTCGTGTTGATTCCATTCCAGACCATTCCATTCCATTCCATTCCATTCCATTTGGGTTGATTCCATTCCATTCCATTCCATTCCATTGCATTTCATTCCATTCCATTCCATTCCATTCCATTCCATTCCATTCCATTCCATTCCATTCCATTCGTGTTGATGCCATTCCATTCCATTCCATTCCATTTGGGTTGATTCCATTCCATTCCATTCCATTCCATTTCATTCCATGCCATTCCATTCCATTCCATTGCATTCGGGTTGATGCCATTCCATTCCATTCCATTCCATTACATATGACTTGATTCCATTCCATTCCAGTCCTTTCCATTCGGCTTTATTCCATTCCATTCCATTCCAATCCATTCCATTCCATTCCATTCCATTCGGTTTTATTCCATTCCATTCCATTCCATTCCATTCCATTCCATTCCATTCCATTCCATTCCATTCCATTCCGGATGATTCCATTCCATTCCATTCCATTAGGCTTGACTCCATTCCATTCCATTCCATTCCATTCCATTCCATTCCATTCCATTCCATTCGTTTTGATTCCGTTCCATTCCATTCCATTCCATTCCATTCCATTCATTTTCATTCCATTCCATTCCATTCCATTCCATTCGGGTTGATTCAATTCCATTCAATTCCATTCCACTCCATTCCATTCCATTCAATTCCATTCTCGTTGATTCCATTGCAATCCATTCAATTCAATTCGGGTTATTTCAATTCCATTCCATTCAATTCCACTCGGGTTCGTTACATTATATTCCATTCGGGTTGATTCCATTCCATTCCATTCCATTCCATTCCATTCCATTCGGGTTGATTCCATTCCATTCCATTCCATTCCATTCCATTCCATTCCATTCCATTCCATTCCATTCCTTTCCATTCCATTCCATTTGGGTTGATTCCATTCCATTCCATTCCTTTCAAATAGGGTTGATTCCATTCCAGTCCATTCCATTCCATTCTATTCCATTCGGGTTGATTCCATTCCATTCCATTCCAGTACTTTCCATTAAATTCCATTCGTGTTGATTCCATTCCATTCCATTCCATTCCATTTGGGTTGATTCCATTCCATTCCATTCCATTTCATTCCATGCCATTCCATTCCATTCTATTCCATTCGGGTTGATTCCTTTCCATTCCATTCCATTACATATGACTTGATTCCATTCCATTCCATTCCATTCCATTCGGCTTTATTCCATTCCATTCCATTCCATTCCATTCCATTCAGCTGGATTCCATTCCATTCCATTCGATTCCATCCCATTCCATTCAATTCCATTCCATTCGTGTTGATTCCGTTCCATTCCATTCCATTCAATTCCATTCCATTCCATTCGGGTTGATTCCATTACATTGCATTCCATTCCATTCCATTCTTTTCGGGTCGATGCTGTTCCATTCCATTCCATTCCATTGCATTCCATTCCATTCCATTCGGAATGATTCCATTCCATTCCTTTGCATTCCAATCCATTCCATTCCATTCCATTCCATTCCACTCCTTTCCATTTGGGTTGATTCCATTCCATTCGATTCCTTTCCATTCGGGTTGATTCCACTCCATTCCATTCCATTCCATTCCATTCCATTCCATTCCATTCCATTCCATTCCATTCGGATTGATTCCATTCCATTCCATTCCATTCCATTCCATTCCATTCCTTTCCATTCCATTTCATTAGGGTTGATTCAATTCCATTTCATTCCATTCGTGTTTATTACATTCCACTCCATTCCATTCAATTCCATTTCATTCCAATCCATTCCGGTTCATTCCATTCCGTTCCATTCCATTCCATTGGGGTTGATTCCATTCCAGTCCATTCCATTCCATTCCATTCCATTCGGGTTGATTCCATTCCATTCCATTCCATTCCTATCCATTAAATTCCATTCGTGTTGATTCCATTCCATTCCATTCCATTCCATTTGGGTTGATTCCATTCCATTTCATTCCATTTCATTCCATGCCATTCCATTCCATTCTATTCCATTCGGGTTGATTCCATTCCATTCCATTCCATTACATATGACTTGGTTCCATTCCATTCCATTCCATTCCATTCGGCTTTATTCCATTCCATTCCATTCCATTCGGCTGGATTCCATTCCATTCCATTCGATTGCATCCCATTCCATTGAATTCCATTCCATTCGTGTTGATTCCATTCCATTCCATTCCATTCAATTCCATTAAATTCTATTCGGGTTGATTCCATTCCATTGCATTCCATTCCATTCCATTCTTTTCGGCTCGATTCTGTTCCATTCCATTCCATTCCATTCCATTGCATTCCATTCCTTTCGTGTTGATGCCATTCCGTTGCATCCCTTTCCATTCCACTCCATTCCATTCCATTCGGGTTGATTCCATTCCATTCCATTCCTATCCATTCGGGTTGACTCCATTCCAATCGATTCCATTCCATTCATTTCCATTCCATTCGGATTGATTCCATTCCATTCCTTTCCATTCCTTTCCCTTCCATTCCATTCGGGTTGATTCCATTCTTTTCCATTCCATTCGTTTTGATTCCATTCCATTCCACTCCATTTCATTCTATTCCATTCCTTTCGCGTTGACTCCATTCCATTCCATTCCATTCCATTCCATTCCATTCGGGTTCATTCCATTCCATTCCATTCCATTCCATTCCATTCCATTCCATTCCATTCCATTCGTGTTACATCCATTCCATTCCATTCCATTCAATTCCATTCCGGTTGATTTCATTCCATTCAATTCCTTTCCATTCGGGTTGATTCCATTCCATTCCATTCCATTCCATCCCTTTCCATTCTATTGGGATTGATTCCACTCCATTCCATTCCAATCCATTCATTTCCATTCCATTCCATTCGGGTTGATTCCATTCCATTCCATTCCATTCGTTTTGATTCCATTCCATTCCATTCCATTCCATTCCATTCCATTCCATTCCATTCCATTCCATTCGGTTTGATTCCATTCCAGTCCATTCCATTCCATTCCATTCCATTCCATTCGCGTTGATTCCATTCCATTCCATTCCATTCCATTCGGGTTGATTCCATTCCAGTCCATTCCATTCCATTCCATTCCATTCCATTCGGGTTGATTCCATTCCATTCCATTCCATTTCATTCGGGTTGATTCCATTCCATTCCATTCCATTCCATTCGGAATGATTCCATTCCATTCCATTCCATTCCATTCCATTCCATTCCGTTCCATTACTCTCGGGTTGACTCCATTCCATTCCATTCCGTTCCATTACATTCCATTCCATTTGGGTTGATTCCATTCCATTCCATTCCATTCCATTCCATTCCATTCCATTCCATTCGTGTTACATCCATTCCATGCCATTCCATTCCATTCCATTTGGGTTGATTCCATTCCATTCCATTCCTTTCCATTCGGGTTGATTCCATTCCATTCCATTCCATTCCATTCCTTTCCATTCCATTGGGATTGATTCCACTCCATTCCATTCGAATCCATTCCTTTCCATTCCATTCCATTCGGGTTGATTCCATTCCATTCCATTCGTTTTGATTCCATTCCATTCCATTCCATTCCATTCCATTCCATTCCATTCCATTCGGGTTGATTTCATTCCATTCCATTCCATTCCATTCCATTCCATTCCATTCCATTCGGTTTGATTCCATTCCAGTCCATTCCATTCCATTCCATTCCATTCCTTTCGGGTTGATTCCATTCCATTCCATTCCATTCCCTTGCATTGCATTCCATTCCATTCCGTTCCATTCCATTCGTGTTGATTCCATTTCATTCCATTCCATTCCATTCCATTTGGGTTCATTCCATTCCATTCCATTCCATTCCATTTCATTCCATGTCATTCCATTCCATTCTACTGCATTCGGGTTGATTCCATTCCATTCCATACCATTCCATTCCATTCGGATTGATTCCATTCCATTCCATTTCATTCCATTCCGTTCCATTCCTTTCGGGTTGACTCCATTCCATTCCATTCCATTCCATTCCATTCCATTCCATTACATTCCATTCGGGTAGATTCCATTCCATTCCATTCCATTCCATTCCATTCCATTCCATTCCATTCCAGTTGATTCCATTCCATTCCAATCCTTTCCATTCGGGTTAACTCCATTCCATTCCATTCCATTCCATTCCATTCCATTCCATTCCATTCGTTTTGGTTCCATTCCATTCCATTCCATTCTATTGCATTCCATTCCATTCGGGATGATTCCATTCCATTCCATTCCATTCCATTCCATTCCATTCCATTCCATTCCATTCGTGTTGATTCCATTCCATTCCATTCCATTCCATTCCATTCCATTCCATTTGGGTTGATTCCATTCCATTCCATTCCATTCCATTTTATTCCATGCCATTCCATTCCATTCCATTGCATTTGGGTTGATTCCACTCCATTCCATACCATTCCATTCCATTACATATGACTTGATTCCCTACCATTCCATTCCATTCCATTCCATTCCATTCCATTCCATTCCATTCCTTTCTGGTTGATTCTGTTCCATTCCATTCCATTCCATTGCATTCCATTCCATTACATTCAGTTTGATTCCATTTCATTCCATTTCATTCCATTCCATTCCATTCCGTTTGATTCCATTCCATTCCATTCCGTTCCATGCAATTCCATTCCATTCTATTCCATTCCATTCCATTCCATTCGGGTTGATACTATTCCATACCATTCTATTCCATTCCCTTCCATTCATGTTGATTTCATTCCATTCCATTCCCTTCCATTCCATTCAATTCGAGGTGATTCCATTCGTTTCCATTCCATTCCATTCCATTCCATTCCATTCCATTCCATTTGTGTTGATGCCATTCCATTCCATTCCATTCCTTTCCATACGGGTTTATGCCAGTCCATTCCATTCCATTCCATTCCAATCCATTCCATTCCATTCCATTCGGTTGATTCCATTGCATTCCTTTCCATTCGGGTTGATTCCATTCCATTCCATTCCATTCCATTACATTCGTGTTGTTTTCATTCCATTCCATTCCATTCCATTCCATCCCATTCCTTTCGGGTCGATTCTATTCCATTCCATTCCATTCCATTGCATTCCATTCCATTCCATTCCATTTCATTCCATTCCTTTAATGTTGATTCCATTCCATTCCGTTGCATTCCATTCCATCCCATTCCATTCCATTGCATTCCACTCCATTCGTGTTGATTCTATTCCATTCCATTGCATTCCATTCCATTCCTTTCAGGTTGATTCCATTCCTTTCCATGCCTTGTCATTCCATTCCATTCCATTCCATGCCATTCGAGTTGATTCCATACCATTCCATTCCATTCCATTCGATTGCATTTCATTCCTATCGTGTTGATTCCATAGCATTCCATTCCATTCCATTCCATTCCATTCCATTCCATTCCATTGCATTCCACTAAATTCGGGTTGATTCCATTCCATTCCATTGCATTCCATTCCATTCCGTAAGGATTGATTCCATTCCTTTCCATGCCTTGTCATTCCATTCCATTCCATTCCATGCCATTCGAGTTGATTCCATTCCATTCCATTCCATTCCATTCGGGTTGATTCCATTCCAGTCCATTCCATTCCATTCGGGTTGATTCCATTCCATTCCATTCCATTCCTTTCCATTAAATTCCATTCGTGTTGATTCCTTTCCATTCCATTCCATTCCATTCCATTCCATTCCATTTGGGTTGATTCCATTCCATTCCATTCCATTTCATTCCATGCCATTCCATTCCATTCTATTCCATTCGGGTTGATTCCATTCCATTCCATTCCATTACATATGACTTGATTCCATTCCATTCCATTCCATTCCATTCGGCTTTATTCCATTCCATTCCATTCCATTCCATTCCATTCCATTCCATTCGGCTGGATTCCATTCCATTCCATTCGGCTGGATTCCATTCCATTCCATTCGATTCCATCCCATTTCATTCAATTCCATTCCATTCGTGTTGATTCCATTCCATTCCATTCCATTCAATTCCATTCAATTCCATTCAGGTTGATTCCATTCCATTGCATTCCATTCCATTCCATTCTTTTCGGGTCGATTCTGTTCCATTCCATTCCATTCCATTGCATTCCATTCCATTCCATTCGGAATGATTCCATTCCATTCCATTGCATTCCAGTCAATTCCATTCCATTCCATTCGGAATGATTCCATTCCATTCCATTGCATTCCAGTCCATTCCATTCCATTCCATTCCACTCCATTCCATTTGGGTTGATTCCATTCCATTCCATTCTTTTCCATTCGGGTTGATTCCATTCCATTCCATTCCATTCCATTCCATTCCATTCCATTCCATTCCATACCATTCCATTCGGATTGATTCAATTCTATTCCATTCCATTCCATTCCTTTCCATTCCATTTCATTAGGGTTGATTCAATTCCATTTCAATCCATTCGTGTTGATTACATTCCACTCCATTCCATTCAATTCCCTTTCATTCCAATCCATTCCGGTTCATTCCATTCCATTCCATTCCATTCCATTCGGATTGATTCCATTCCAGTCCATTCCATTCCATTCCATTCCATTCCATTCGGGTTGATTCCATTCCATAGCATTCCATTCCTATCCATTAAATTCCATTCGTGTTGATTCCGTTCCATTCCATTCCATTCCATTTTATTTGGGTTGATTCCATTCCAATCCATTCCATTTCATTCCATGCCATTCCATTCCATTCTATTCCATTCGCGTTGATTCCATTCCATTCCATTCCATTACATGTGACTTGATTCCATTCCATTCCATTCCATTCCATTCGGCTTCATTCCATTCCATTCCATTCCTTTCCATTCCATTCCATTCGGCTGGATTCCATTCCATTCCATTCGATTCCATCCCATTCCATTCAATTCCATTCAATTCGTGTTGATTCCATTCCATTCCATTACATTCAATTCCATTCCATTCCATTCGGGTTGCTTCCATTCCATTGCATTCCATTCCATTCAATTCTTTTCGGGTCGATTCTGTTCCATTCCATTGCATTTCATTCCTTTCGTGTTGATTCCATTCCGTTGCATTCCTTTCCATTCCACTCCTTTCCATTCCATTGGGGTTGATTCCATTCCATTCCATTCCTTTCCATTCGGGTTGAATCCATTCCAATCCATTCCATTCCATTGATTTCCATTCCATTCGGATTGATTCAATTCCATTCCATTCCATTCCATTCCATTCCATTCCATTCCTTTCGGGTTGACTCCATTCCATTCCATTCCATTCCATTCCATTCCATTCCATTCCATTCCATTCCATTCGTGTTACATCCATTCCATTCCATTCCATTCAATTCCATTCCGGTTGATTCCATTCCATTCAATTCCTTTTCTTTTGGGTTGAATCCATTCCATTCCATTCCATTGCATTCCTTTCCATACCATTGGGATTGATTCCACTCCATTCCATTCCAATCCATTCCTTTCCATTCCATTGCACTCGGGTTGATTCCATTCCATTCCATTCCATTCGTTTTGATTCCATTCCATTCCATTCCATTCGGGTTGATTCCATTCCATTCCATTCCATTGCATTCCATTCGGGTTGATTCCTTTCCAATCCATTCCATTCCATTCCATTCCATTCCATTCGGGTTGATTCCATTCCATTCCATTGCATTGCATTCCATTCCATTCCGTTCCATTCCATTCGTGTTGATTCCATTCCATTCCAGTGCATTCCATTCCATTCCATTCCATTTGTGTTGATTCCATTCCATTCCATTCCATTCCATTTCATTCCATGCCATTCCATTCCATTCTATTGCTTTCGGGTTGATTCCATTCCATTCCTTTCCATTCCATTCCATTCGGATTGATTCCATTCCATTCCATTCCATTCCATTCCGTTCCATTCCTTTCGGGTTGACTCCATTCCATTCCTTTCCATTCCATTCCATTCCATTCCATTCGGGTTGATTCCATTCCATTCCATTCCATTCCATTCCATTCCTTTCCATTCGGGTTGACTCCTTCCATTCCATTCCATTCCATTCCATTCGTTTTGATTGCATGCCATTCCATTCCATTCTATTCCATTCCATTCCATTCGGGTTGATTCCATTCCTTTCCATTCCATTCCAATCCATTCCATTCCATTCCATTCGGTTGGTTCCATTGCGTTCCTTTCCATTCGGGTTGATTCCATTCCACTCCATTCCATTCCATTCCATTCCATTACATTCGTGTTGTTTCCATTCCATTCCATTCCATTCCATTCCATTCCATTCCATTCCATTCCATTCCTTTCAGGTCGATTCTATTCCATTCCATTCCATTCCATTGCATTCCATTCCATTCCATTCCATTTCATTCCATTCCTTTCGTGTTGATTCCATTCCATTCCGTTGCATTCCATTCCATTCCATTCCATTGCATTCCACTCCATTCGGTTTGATTCCATTACATTCCATTGCATTCCATTCCATTCCGTTCATGTTGATTCCATTCCTTTCCATGCCTTCTCATTCCATTCAATTCCATTGCATGCCATTCGAGTTGATTCCATACCATTCCATTCCATTCCATTCGATTGCATTTCATTCCTTTCGTGTTGATTCCATTGCATTCCATTCCATTCCATTGCATTCCATTCCATTCCATTCCATTGCATTCCACTCCATTCGGGTTGATTCCATTCCATTCCATTGCATTCCATTCCATTCCGTAGGGGTTGATTCCATTCCTTTCCATGCCTTGTCATTCCATTCCATTCCATTCCATGCCATTAGAGTTGATTCCAGTCCATTCCATTCCATTCCATTCGGGTTGATTCCATTCCATTCCATTCCATTCCATTCCATTCCATTCCATTCCATTCCATTCGGGTTGATTCCATTCCATTCCATTACATTCCTTTCGGTTTGATCCTATTCCATTCCTTTCCATTCCATTGCATTCCATTCCACTCCATTCGGGTTGATTCCATTCCATTCCATTCCATTCCATTCCATTCTTTCGGGTGGATTCTGTTCCATTCCATTCCATTCCATTCCATTCCATTCCATTATATTCGGTTTGATTCTATTCCATTCCATTCCATTGCATTCCATTACGGTTGATTCCATTGCATTCCATTCCATTCCATTGCATTCCATTCCATGCCATTCCATTCCATTCTATTCCATTCGGATTGATTCCAGTCCACTCCAATCAATTCCATTACATTCCATTCCATTCTGGTTGATTCGATTCGATTCCATTCCATTCCATTCCATTCCACTCCATTCCATGCCATTCCCTTCCATTCTATTCCATTCAGGTTGAATCCATTCCATTCCATTCCATTCCATTCGGTTTGATTCCAAGTCGTTCCATTCCATTCCATTCCGTTCCATTCCATTCCACTCTGTTCCTTTCGCGGTGATTCTATTCCATTCCATTACATTCCATTCCATTCCTTTCCATACCATTCCATTTGGGTTGATTCCATTCCATTATGTTCCATTCCATTCCGTTCCATTCCATTTGGGTTAACTCCATTCCATTCCATTCCTTTCCATTCATTCCATTCCATTCCAATCGGGTTGATTCCATTCCTTTCCATTCCATTCCATTCCATTCCATTAAATTCGATTTGATTCCATTCCATTCCATTCCATTGCATTCCATTCCATTCGAGTTGAATCCATTCCATTCCATTCCATTCCATTTCAGTCCTTTCGGTGTGATTCTATTCCATTCTATTCCATTTCATTCTTTTTCATTCCATTCCATTCGGGTTGATTCCATTCCATTCCATTCCTTTCCATTCCATTCCATTCGTGTTGACTCCATTCCATTCAATTGCATTCCATTCCATTCCATTCTGGTTGATACCATTCCATTATATTCCATTCCATTCCATTCCATTCCATTCCATTCGGGTTTATTCCATTCCCTTCCATTCCATTCCATTCCATTCCATTCCATTTCATTCCATTCCATTCCATTCAGGATGATTCCATTCCATTCCATTCCATTCGGCTTGATTCAATCCCATTCCATTCCATTCCTTTCCATTCCATTCGTTTTGATTCCATTCAATTAAATTCCATTCCATTCGGGTTGATACCATTCCATTCAATTCCATTCCACTCCATTCCATTCCATTCGATTCCATTCTCGTTGATTCCATTCCATTCCATTCCATTCCATTCGGGTTATTTCCATTCCATTCCATTCAATTCCACTCGGGTTGATTCCATTATATTCTATTCTGGTTGATTCCATTCCATTCCATTCCATTCCATTCGGGTTGATTCCATTCCATTCCATTCCATTACATATTACTTGATTCCATTCCATTCCATTCCATTCCATTCCATTCGGCTTTATTACATTCCATTCCATTCCATTCCATTCCATTCGGCTGGATTCCATCCCATTCCATTCAAATCCATTCCATTCGTGTTGATTCCATTCCATTCCATTCCATTCCATTCCATTCCATTCCATTCCATTCCATTCGAGTTGATTCCATTCCATTGCATTCCATTCCATTCCATTCTTTTCGCGTCGATTCTGTTGCATTCCATTCCATTCCATTGCATTCCATTCCTTTCGTGTTGATTCCATTCCGTTGCATTCCTTTCCATTCCACTCCATTCCATTCCATTCGGGTTGATTCCATTCCATTCCATTCCTTTCCATTCGGGTTGACTCCATTCCAATCCATTCCATTCCATTCATTTGCATTCCATTCGGATTGATTCCATTCCATTCCATTCCATTCTTTCCCTTGATTACATTCGGGTTGTTTCCATTCCATTCCATTCCATTCGTTTTGATTCCATTCCATTCCATTCCATTCCATTCCATTCCATTCCATTCCTTTCGGGTTGACTCCATTCCATTCCATTCCATTCCATTCCATTCCATTCCATTCCATTCGGGTTCATTCCATTCCATTCCATTCCAATCCATTCCGTTCCATTCCTCTCGTGTTGACTCCATTCGATTCCATTCCATTCCATTACATTCCATTCCATTCGGGTTGATTCCATTCCATTCCATTCCATTCCACTCCATTCCATTCGTGTTACATCCCTTCCATTCCATTCCATTTGGGTTGATTCCATTCCTTTCCATTCCTTTCCATTCGGGTTGATTCCATTCCATTCCATTCCTTTCCATTCGTGTTGACTCCATTCCAATCCATTCCATTCCATTCCTTTCCATTCCATTGGGATTGAATCCACTCCATTCCATTCCATTCCATTCCTTTCCATTCCATTCCATTCGGGTTGATTCCATTCCATTCCATTCCATTCGTTTTGATTCCACTCCTTTCTATTCCATTCCATTCGGGTTGATTCCATTCCATTCAATTCCATTCCATTCCATTCCATTCCAATCCATTCCATTCGGGTTGATTCCATTCCAGTCCATTCCATTCCATTGCATTCCATTCCATTCGGGTTGATTCCATTCCATTCCATTGCATTCCATTCCATTCCATTCCATTCCATTCCATTCCATTCCATTCCATAACATTCCATTCGTGTTGATGCCACTCCATTCCATTCCATTACATTCCATTCTATTTGTGTTGATTCCATACCATTCCATTCCATTGCATTTCATTCCATGCCATTCCATTCCATTCTATTGCATTCGGGTTGATTCCATTCCATTCCATTCCATTCCATTACATATGACTTGATTCCATTCCATTCCAGTCCATTCCATTCGGCTTTATTCCATTCCATTCCATTCCAATCCATTCCATTCCATTCCATTCCATTCCATTCCATTCGGTTTTATTCCATTCCATTCCATTCCATTCCATTCCATTCCATTCCATTCCATTCCATTGCATTCGGGATGATTCCATTCCATTCCATTACATTCGGCTTGACTCCATTCCATTCCATTCCATTCCATTCCATGCCATTCCATTCCATTCAATTCCATTCGTTTTGATTCCGTTCCATTCCATTCCATTCCATTCCATTCGTTTTGATTCCATTCCATTCCATTCCATTCCATTCGGGTTGATTCAATTCCATTCAATTCCATTCCACTCCATTCCATTCCATTCGATTCCATTATCGTTGACTCCATTGCAATCCATTCAATTCAATTCGGGTTATTTCAATTCCATTCCATTCAATTCCACTCGGGTTGATTACATTATATTCCATTAGGATTGATTCCATTCCATTCCATTCCATTCCATTCGGGTTGATTGCATTCCATTCCATTCCATTCCATTCCATTCCATTCCATTCCATTCCATTCCATTCGGAATGATTCCATTCCATTCCATTCCATTCCATGCCATTCCATTCCATTCCATTCCATTTGGGTTGATTCCATTCCATTCCATTCCTTTCCATTCGGGTTGATTCCACTCCATTCCATTCCATTCCATTCCACTCCATTCCTTTCCATTCCATTCCATTCCATTCCGATTGATTCCATTCCATTCCATTCCATTCCATTCCTTTCCATTCCATCTCATTAGGGTTGATTCAATTCCATTGCATTCCATTCGTGTTGATTACATTCCACTCCATTCCTTTCAATTCCATTTCATTCCAATCCATTCCGGTTGATTCCATTCCATTCCATTCCATTCGGGTTGATTCCGTTCCATTCCATTCCATTTCCTTCCATGCCATTCCATTCCATTCTATTCCATTCGGGTTGATTCCATTCCATTCCATTCCATTACATATGACTTGATTCCATTCCATTCCATTCCATTCCATTCCATTCCATTCGGCTTTATTCCATTCCATTCCATTCCATTCCATTCCATTCCATTCGGCTGGATTCCATCCCATTCCATTCAAATCCATTCCATTCGTGTTGATTCCATTCCATTCCATTCCATTCGAGTTGATTCCATTCCATTGCTTTCCATTCCATTCCATTCCTTTCGGGTCGATTCTGTTCCATTCCATTCCATTCCATTGCATTCCATTCCTTTCTTGTTGATTCCATTCCGTTGCATTCCTTTCCATTCCACTCCATTCCATTCCATTCGGGTTGATTCCATTCCATTTCATTCCTTTCCATTCGGGTTGACTCCATTCCAATCCATTCCATTCCATTCATTTCCATTCCATTCGGATTGATTCCATTCCATTCAAATCCATTCCTTTCACTTCCATTCCATTCGGGTTGTTTCCATTCCATTCCCTTCCATTCGTTTTGATTCCATTCGATTCCATTCCATTCCATTCCATTCCATTCCATTCCATTCCATTCCATTCCATTCCTTTCGGGTTGACTCCATTCCATTCCATTCCATTCCATTCCATTCGGGTTCATTCCATTCCATTCCATTCCATTCCATTCCATTCCATTCCATTCCATTCGGAATGATTCCATTCCATTCCATTCCATTCCATTCCATTCCATTCGGAATGATTCCATTCCATTCGGAATGATTCCATTCCATTCCATTCCAATCCATTCCGTTCCACTCCTCTCGTGTTGACTCCATTCGATTCCATTCCGTTCCATTACATTCCATTCCATTCGGGTTGATTCCATTCCATTCCATTCCATTGCACTCCATTCCATTCGTGTTACATCCTTTCCATTCCATTCCATTCCATTCCATTTGGGTTGATTCCATTCCATTCCATTCCTTTCCATTCGGGTTGATTCCATTCCATTCCATTCCTTTCCTTTCGTGTTGACTCCATTCCAATCCATTCCATTCCATTCCTTTCCATTCCATTGGGATTGAATCCACTCCATTCCATTCCATTCCATTCCTTTCCATTCCATTCCATTCGGGTTGATTCCATTCCATTCCATTCCATTCGTTTTCATTCCATTCCTTTCTATTCCATTCCATTCGGGTTGATTCCATTCCATTCCATTCCATTCCATTCCATTCCATTCCATTCCATTCCATTCGGGTTGATTCCATTCCAGTCCATTCCATTCCATTGCATTCCATTCCATTCGGGTTGATTCCATTCCACTCCATTCCATTCCATTGCATTCCATTCCATTCCATTCCATTTCATTCCATTCCATTCCATTCGTGTTGATGCCACTCCATTCCATTCCATTCCATTCCATTCCATTCCATTTGGGTTGATTCCATTCCATTCCATTCCATTGCATGTCATTCCATGCCATTGCATTCCATTCTATTGCATTCGGGCTGATTCCATTCCATTCCAATCCATTCCATTACATATGACTTGATTCCATTCCATTCCAGTCCATTCCATTCGGCTTTATTCCATTCCATTCCATTCCAATCCATTCCATTCCATACCATTCCATTCCATTCGGTTTTATTCCATTCCATTCCATTCCATTCCATTCCATTCCATTCCATTCCATTGCATTCGGGATGATTCCATTCCATTCCATTACATTCGGCTTGACTCCATTCCATTCTATTCCATTCCATTCCATTCCATTCCATTCGTTTTGATTCCGTTCCATTCCATTCCATTCGTTTTGATTCCATTCCATTCCATTCCATTGCATTCCATTCGGGTTGATTCAATTCCATTCAATTCCATTCGACTCCATTCCATTCCATTCGATTCCATTATCATTGATTCCATTGCAATCCATTCAATTCACTTCGGGTTATTTCAATTCCATTCCATTCAATTCCACTCGGGTTGATTACATTATATTCCATTCGGGTTGATTCCATTCCATTCAATTCCATTCCATTCGGGTTGATTCCATTCCATTCCATTCCATTCCATTCCATTCCATTCCATTCCATTCCATTCCATTCCATTTGGGTTGGTTCCATTCCATTCCATTCCATTTCATTCCATGCCATTCCATTCCATTCTATTCCATTCGAGTTGATTCCATTCCATTCCATTCCATTACATATGACTTGATTCCATTCCATTCCATTCCATTCCATTCGGCTTCATTCCATTCCATTCCATTCCATTCCATTCCATTCGGCTGGATTCCATTCCATTCCATTCCATTCCTTCCCATTCCATTCAATTCCATTCCATTCGTGTTGATTCCATTCCATTCCATTCCATTCCATTCCATTCCATTCCATTCCATTCCATTCCATTCGGGTTGATTCCATTCCATTGCATTCCATTCCATTCCATTCTTTTCAGGTCGATTCTGTTCCATTCCATTCCATTCCTTTCCCTTCCATTCCATTCGGGTTGATTCCATTCCTTTCCATTCTATTCCTTTTGATTCCATTCCATTCCATTCCATTCCATTCCATTCCATTCCATTCCTTTCGGGTTGACTCCATTCCATTCCATTCCATTCCATTCAATTCCATTCCATTCCAATCCATTCCATTCGGGTTCATTCCATTCCATTCCATTCCATTCCATTCCATTCCATTCCATTCCATTCCATTCCATTCCATTCCATTCGTGTTACATCCATTCCATTACATTCCATTCAATTCCAATCCGGTTGATTCCATTCCATTCAATTCCTTTCCATTCGGGTTGATTCCATTCCATTCCATTCCATTGCATTCCATTCCATTCCAATTGAATCCATTCCATTCCATTCCATTCCATTTCATTCCATTCCATTCCATTCCATTCGGGTTGATTCCATTCCATTCCATTCCATTCCATTCCTTTCGGGGTGATTCTTTTCCATTCTATTCCATTTCATTCTATTTCATTCCATTCCATTCGGGTTGTTTCCATTCCATTCCATTCCATTCCATTCCATTCCATTCCATTCCATTCCATTCCATTCGTGTTGATTCCATTCCATTCAATTGCATTCCATTCCATTCCATTCGGGTTGATACCATTCCATTCTATTGCATTCAATTCCATTCCATTCCATTCCATTCCATTCCATTCCATTCGGATTTATTCCATTCCCTTCCATTCCATTCCGTTCCATTCCATTCCATTCCATTTCATTCCATTCCATTCCATTCAGGATGATTCCATTCCATTCCATTCCATTCGGCTTGATTCCATTCCATTCCATTCCATTCCATTCCATTCCATTCCTTTCCATTCGTTTTGATTCCTTTCAATTAAATTCCATTCCATTCGGGTTGATTCCATTCCATTATGTTCCATTCCATTCCGTTCCATTCCATTTGGGTTAACTCCATTACATTCCATTCCTTTCCATTCCATTCCATTCCATTCCAATCGGGTTGATTCCATTCCTTTCCATTCCATTCCATTCCATTCGATTCCATTCGATTGGATTCCATTCCATTCCATTCCATTGCATTCCATTCCATTAGAATTGAATCCATTCCATTCCATTCCATTCCATTTCATTCCATTCCATTCCATTCCATTCGGGTTGATTCCATTCCATTCCATTCCATTCCATTCCATTTCATTCCATTCCTTTCGGGGTGCTTCTTTTCCATTCTATTCCATTTCATTCTATTTCATTCCATTCCATTCGGGTTGTTTCCATTCCATTCCATTCCATTCCATTCCATTCCATTCCATTCCATTCGTGTTGATTCCATTCCATTCAAGTGCATTCCATTCCATTCCATTCGGGTTGATACCATTCCATTCTATTCCATTCCATTCCATTCCATTCCATTCCATTCCATTCCATTCCATTCCATTCCATTCCATTCAATTCCATTCGGGTTTATTCCATTCCCTTCCATTCCATTCCATTCCATTCCATTCCATTCCATTTCATACCATTCCATTCCATTCAGGATGATTCCATTCCATTCCATTCCATTCGGCTTGATTCCTTTCCATTCCATTCCATTCCATTCCATTCCATTCGGACTGATTCCTTTCCATTCCATTCCATTGAATTCCATTCCATTACATTCGTTTCAGGTTGACTCCGTTCCATTCCATTCCATTCCATTCCATTCCATTCGGGTTGATTCCACTCCATTCCATTCCATTCCTTTCGTGTGACATCCATTCCATTCCATTCCATTCCATTCGGGTTGATTCCAAATCATTCTATTCCATTCCATTCCGTTCCATTCCATTCCACTCCATTCCTTTCAGGGTGATTCTATTCCATTCCATTCCATTCCATTCCATTCCATTCCATTCCATTCCATTCCATTCGGGTTGATTCCATTCCATTCAATTGCATTCCATTCCATTCCATTCGGGTTGATTCCATTCCATTGCATTCCATTCGGCTTGATTCCATTCCATTCCTTTCCATTCCATTCCATTCCATTCGTTTTAATTCCATTCCATTGCATTCCATTCCATTCGGGTTGTTTCCATTCCATTCAATTCCATTCAACTCCATTCCATTCCATCCGATTCCATTCTCGTTGATTCCATTCCATTCCATTCAATTCCATTCAACTCCATTCCATTCCATTCGATTCCATTCTCGTTGATTCCATTCCATTCCATTCCATTCCATTCGGGTTATTTCCATTCCATTCCATTCAATTTCACTTGGGTTGATACCATTATATTCCATTCGGGTTGATTCCATTCCATTACATTCCATTCCATTGGGGTTGATTCCATTCCATTCCATTCCACTCCATTCCATTCCATTCCATTCCATTCCATTCGGATTGATTCCATTCCATTCCATTCCATTCCATTCCATTCCGTTCCATTCCTTTCGGGTTGACTCCATTCCATTCCATTCCATTCCATTCCATTCGGGTTGATTAAATTCCATTCCATTCCATTCCATTCCGGTTGATTCCATTCCATTCCAATCCTTTCCATTCGGGTTGACTCCATTCCATTCCATTCTATTCCATTCCATCCCATTTCATTCGTTTTGATTCCATTCCATTCCATTCCATTCTATTCCATTCCATTCCATTCGGGTTGATTCCATTCCATTCCATTCCATTCCATTCCATTCGTGTTGATTCCATTCCATTCCATTCAATTCCATTCCATTTGGGTTGATTCCATTCCATTCCATTTCATTCCATGCCATTCCATTCCATTCTATTGCATTTGGGTTGATTCCATTCCATTCCATTCCATTACATTCCATTCCATTCCATTACATATGACTTGATTCCATTCCATTCCATTCCATTCAATTGCATTACATTCCATTCGCGTTGTCTCCATTCCATTCCATTCCATTCCATTCCATTTCATTGGGGTTGATTCCATTCCATTCCATTCCATTCCATTCCATTCCATTCCATTCTTTCAGGTTGATTCCATTCCTTTCCATGCCTTGTCATTGCATTCCATTCCATTCCATGCCATTCGAGTTGATTCCATACCATTCCATTCCATTCCATTCGATTGCATTTCATTCCTTTCGTGTTGATTCCATTGCATTCCATTCCATTCCATGCATTCCATTCCATTCCATTGCATTCCCCTCCATTCGAGTTGATTCCATTCCATTCCATTGCATTCCATTCCATTCTGAAAGGGTTGATTCCATTCCTTACCATGCCTTGTCATTCCATTCCATTCCATTAAATGCCATTCGAGTTCATTCCAGTACATTCCATTCCATTCCATTCGGGTTGATTCCATTCCATTCCATTCCATTCCATTCCATTCCATTCCATTCCATTCCATTCCATTCGGGTTGATTCCATTCCATTCCATTACATTCCTTTCGGGTTGATCCTATTCCATTCCATTGCATTCCTTTGCATTCCATTCCATTCCATTCGGGTTCATTCCATTCCATTCCATTCCATTCCATTCCATTCCATTCCTTTCGGGTTGATTCAGTTCCATTCCATTCCATTCCATTGCATTCCATTCCATTACATTCGGTTTGATTTGATTCCTTTCCATTCCATTCCATTCCATTACGGTAGATTCCTTTGCATTCCATTCCATTCCATTGCATTCCATTCCAGGCCATTCCATTCCACTCTATTACATTCGGGTTGATTCCAGTCCACTCCATTCAATTCCATTACATTCCATTCCATTCGGGTTGATTCGATTCCATTCCATTCCATTCCATTCCTTTCCATTCCACTCCATTCGATGCCATTCCATTCCATTCTATTCCATTCAGGTTGAATCCATTCCATTCCATTCCATTCCATTCCATTCGGGTTGATTCCAAGTCATTCCATTCCATTCCATTCCTTTCCATTCCATTCCACTCTGTTCCTTTCGGGGTGATTCTCTTCCATTCCATTCCATTCCATTCCATTACATTCCATTCCAATCTGGTTGATTCCATTCCATTATGTTCCATTCCATTCCGTTCCATTCCATTTGGGTTAACTCCATTCCATTCCATTCCTTTCCATTCCATTCCAATCGGGTTGATTCCATTCCTTTCCATTCCATTCCATTCCATTCGATTTGATTCCATTCCATTCCATTCCATTGCATTCCATTCCATTCGAGTTGAATCCATTCCATTCCATTCCATTCCATTTCATTCCATTCCATTCCATTCCATTCCATGACATTCCAATCCATTCGGGTTGATTCCATTCCATTCCATTCCATTCCATTCCATTCCATTCCATTCCATTCCATTCCATTCCATTCCTTTCGGGGTGATTCTATTCCATTCTATTCCATTTCATTCTATTTCATTCCATTCCATTCGTGTTGATTCCATTCCATTCAATTGCATTCCATTCCATTCCATTCGGGTTGATACCATTCCATTCTATTCCATTCCATTCCATTCCATTCCATTCCATTCCATTCCATTCCATTCGGGTTTATTCCATTCCCTTACATTCCATTCCATTCCATTCCACTCCATTCCATTCCATTCCATTTCATTCCATTCCATTCCATTCAGGATGATACCATTCCTTTCCATTCCATTCGGCTTGATTCAATTCCATTCCATTCCATTCCATTCCATTCCATTCCATTCCATTCCATTCCATTCGTTTTTATCCCATTCAATTAAATTCCATTCCATTCGGGTTGATTCCATTCCATTCAATTCAATTCCACTCCATTCCATTCCATTTGATTCCATTCTCGCTGATTCCATTCCATTCCATTCCATTCCATTCCATTCCATTTGGGTTGATTCCATTCCATTCCATTCCTTTCTATTCGGGTTGATTCCATTCCATTCCATTCCATTCCATTCCATTCCACTCCATTCCTTTCCATTCCATTGCATTCCATTCCGATTGATTCCATTCCATTCCATTCCATTCCATACCTTTCCATTCCTTTTCATTAGGGTAGATTCAATTCCATTCCTTTCCATTCGTGTTGATTACATTCCACTCCATTCCATTCAATTCCATTTCATTCCAATCCATTCCGGTTGATTCCATTCCATTCCATTCCATTCCATTCGGGTTGATTCCTTTCCATTCCATTCCATTCCATTGCATTCCATTCCATTCTATTTGGGTTGTTTGCATTCCATTCCATTCCAATTCATTCCATGCCATTCCATTCCATTCTATTCCATTCGAGTTGATTCCATTCCATTCCATTCCATTACATATGACTTGATTCCATTCCATTCCATTCCATACCATTCGGCTTCATGCTATCCCGTTCCATTCCATTCCATTCCATTCGGCTGGATTCCATTCCATTCCATTCGATTCCATCCCATTCCATTCAATTCCATTCCATTCCATTCGTGTTGATTCCATTCCATTCCATTCCATTCCATTCGGGTTGATTCCATTCCATTGCATTCCATTCCATTCCATTCTTTTCAGGTCGATTCTGTTCCATTCCATTCCATTCCATTGCATTCCATTCCTTTCGTGTTGATTCCATTCCGTTGCATTCCTTTGCATTCCACTCCATTCCATTCCATTCGGGTTTATTCCATTCCATTCCATTCCTTACCATTCGGGTTGACTCCATTCCAATCCATTCCATTCCATTCATTTCCTTTCCATTCGGATTGATTCCATTCCATTCCATTCCATTCCTTTCCCTTCCATTCCATTCGGGTTGTTTCCATTCCATTCCATTCCATTCAGGATGATTCCATTCCATTCCATTCCATTCGGCTTGATTCCATTCCATTCCATTCCATTCCATTCCATTCGGATTGATTCCTTTCCATTCCATTCCATTGAATTCCATTCCATTACATTCGTTTCAGGTTGACTCCGTTCCATTCCATTCCATTCCATTCCATTCCATTCCATTCCATTCCATTCGGGTTGATTCCACTCCATTCCATTCCATTCCTTTCGTGTTACATCCATTCCATTCCATTCCATTCCATTCCATTCGGGTTGATTCCAAATCATTCTATTCCATTCCATTCCGTTCCATTCCATTCCACTCCATTCCTTTCAGGGTGATTCTATTCCATTCCATTCCATTCCATTCCATTCCATTCCATTCCATTCCATTCGGGTTGATTCCATTCCATTCAATTGCATTCCATTCCATTCCATTCGGGTTGATTCCATTCCATTGCATTCCATTCGGCTTGATTCCATTCCATTCCTTTCCATTCCATTCCATTCCATTCGTTTTAATTCCATTCCATTCCATTCCATTCCATTCGGGTTGTTGCCATTCCATTCAATTCCATTCAACTCCATTCCATTCCATCCGATTCCATTCTCGTTGATTCCATTCCATTCCATTCAATTCCATTCAACTCCATTCCATTCCATTCGATTCCATTCTCGTTGATTCCATTCCATTCCATTCCATTCCATTCCATTCGGGTTATTTCCATTCCATTCAATTCAATTTCACTTGGGTTGATTCCATTATATTCCATTCGGGTTGATTCCATTCCATTACATTACATTCCATTGGGGTTGATTCCATTCCATTCCATTCCACTCCATTCCATTCCATTCCATTCCATTCCATTCGGATTGATTCCATTCCATTCCATTCCATGCCATTCCGTTCCATTCCTTTCGGGTTGACTCCATTCCATTCCATTCCATTCCATTCGGGTTGATTAAATTCCATTCCATTCCATTCCATTCCGGTTGATTCCATTCCATACCAATCCTTTCCATTCGGGTTGACTCCATTCCATTCCATTCTATTCCATTCCATCCCATTTCATTCGTTTTGATTCCATTACATTCCATTCCATTCTATTCCATTCCATTCCATTCTGGTTGATTCCATTCCATTCCATTCCATTCCATTCCATTCCATTCCATTCCATTCCATTCGTGTTGATTCCATTCCATTCCATTCCATTTGGGTTGATACCGTTGCATTCCATTTCATTCCATGCCATTCCATTCCATTCTATTGCATTTGGGTTGATTCCATTCCATTCCATTCCATTCCATTCCATTCCATTCCATTCCATTCCATTACATATGACTTGATTCCATTCCATTCCATTCCATTCAATTCCATTACATTCCATTCGCGTTGTCTCCATTCCATTCCATTCCATTCCATTCCATTTCATTCGGGTTGATTCCATTCCATTCAATTCCATTCCATTCCATTCCATTCCATTCCATTCCATTCCATTCCTTTAAGGTTGATTCCATTCCTTTCCATGCCTTGTCATTCCATTCCATTCCATTCCATGCCATTCGAGTTGATTCCATACCATTCCATTCCATTCCATTCCATTCGATTGCATTTCATTCCTTTCGTGTTGATTCCATTGCATTCCATTCCATTCCACGCCATTCCATTCCATTCCATTGCATTCCCCTCCATTCGGGTTGATTCCATTCCATTCCATTGCATTCCATTCCATTCCGAAAGGGTTGATTCCATTCCTTACCATGCCTTGTCATTCCATTCCATTCCATTCCATGCCATTCGAGTTCATTCCAGTACATTCCATTCCATTCCATTCGGGTTGATTCCATTCCATTCCATTCCATTCCATTCCATTCCAATCGGGTTGATTCCATTCCATTACGTTCCATTCCATTCCGTTCCATTCCATTTGGGTTAACTCCATTCCATTCAATTCCTTTCCATTCCATTCCAATCGGGTTGATTCCATTCCTTTCCATTCCATTCCATTCCATTCGATTTGATTCCATTCCATTCCATTCCATTGCATTCCATTCCATTCGAGATGAATCCATTCCATTCCATTCTATTCCATTTCATTCCATTCCATTCCATTCCATTTGGGTTTATTCCATTCCATTCCATTCCATTCCATTCCATGACATTCCAATCCATTCGGGTTGATTCCATTCCATTCCATTCCATTCCATTCCATTCCATTCCATTCCATTCCATTCCACTCCTTTCGGGGTGATTCTATTCCATTCTATTCCATTTCATTCTATTTCATTCCATTCCATTCGGGTTGATTCCATTCCATTCAATTCCATTCCATTCCATTCCATTCCATTCCATTCCTTTCGTGTTGATTCCATTCCATTCAATTGCATTCCATTCCATTCCATTCGGGTTGATACCATTCCATTCTATTCCATTCCATTCCATTCCATTCCATTCCATTCCATTCCATTCCATTCCATTCCATTCGGGTTTATTCCATTCCCTTATATTCCATTCCATTCCATTCCATTCCTTTCCATTCCATTTCATTCCATTCCATTCCATTCAGGATGATTCCATTCCTTTCCATTCCATTCGGCTTGATTCAATTCCATTCCATTCCATTCCATTCCATTCCATTCCATTCCATTCCATTCGTTTTGATTCCGTTCCTTTCTGTTCCATTCCATTCCATTCGTTTTGATTCCGTTCCTTTCCATTCCATTCCATTCCATTCGTTTTGATTCCATTCCATTCCATTCCATTCCATTCCATTCCATTCCATTTGGGTTGATTCCATTCCATTCCATTCCTTTCTATTCGGGTTGATTCCATTCCATTCCATTCCATTCCATTCCATTCCATTCCATTCCACTCCATTCCTTTCCATTCCATTCCATTCCATTCCGATTGATTCCATTCCATTCCATTCCATTCCATTCCTTTCCATTCCTTTTCATTAGGGTAGATTCAATTCCATTCCTTTCCATTCGTGTTGATTACATTCCACTCCATTCCATTCAATTCCATTTCATTCCAATCCATTCCGGTTGATTCCATTCCATTCCATTCCATTCCATTCGGGTTGATTCCATTCCATTCCATTCCATTCCATTCCATTCTATTTGGGTTGTTTGCATTCCATTCCATTCCATTTCATTCCATGCCATTCCATTCCATTCTATTCCATTCGAGTTGATTCCATTCCATTCCATTCCATTACATATGACTTGATTCCATTCCATTCCATTCCATACCATTCGGCTGGATTCCATTCCACTCCATTCCATTCCATCCCATTCCATTCAATTCCATTCCATTCGTGTTGATTCCATTCCATTCCATTCCATTCCATTCCATTCCATTCGGGTTGATTCCATTCCATTGCATTCCATTCCATTCCATTCTTTCCAGGTCGATTCTGTTCCATTCCATTCCATTCCATTGCATTCCATTCCTTTCGTGTTGATTCCATTCCGTTGCATTCCTTTCCATTCCACTCCATTCCATTCCATTCGGGTTGATTCCAATCCATTCCATTCCTTACCATTCGGGTTGACTCCATTCCAATCCATTCCATTCCGTTCATTTCCTTTCCATTCGGATTGATTCCATTCCATTCCATTCCATTCCTTTCCCTTCCATTCCATTCGGGTTGTTTCCATTCCATTCCATTCCATTCGTTTTGATTCCATTCCATTCCATTCCATTCCATTCCATTCCATTCCATTCCTTTCGGGTTGACTCCATTCCATTCCTTTCCATTCCATTCCATTCCATTCCATTCCATTCCATTCGGGTTCATTCCATTCCATTCCATTCCATTCCATTCCATTCGGAATGATTCCATTCCATTCCATTCCATTCCATTCCGTTCCATTCCTCTCGTGTTGACACCATTCGATTCCATTCAGTTCCATTACATTCCATTCCATTCGGGTTGATTCCATTCCATTCCATTCCATTCCACTCCATTCCATTCGTGTTACATCCTTTCCATTCCATTCCATTCCATTCCATTTGGGTTGATTCCATTCCATTCCATTCCTTTCAATTCGGGTTGATTCCATTCCATTCCATTCCTTTCCATTCGTGTTGACTCCATTCCAATCCATTCCATTCCATTCCTTTCCATTCCATTGGGATTGAATCCTCTCCATTCCATTCCATTCCATTCCATTCGGGTTGATTCCATTCCATTCCATTCCATTCGTTTTGATTCCATTCCTTTCTATTCCATTCCATTCGGGTTGATTCCATTCCATTCCATTCCATTCCATTATATTCGGGTTGATTCCATTCCAGTCCATTCCATTCCATTGCATTCCATTCCATTCGGGTTGATTCCATTCCATTCCATTCCATTCCATTGCATTCCATTCCATTCCATTCCATTCTATTCCATTCCATTCCATTCCATTCGTGTTCATGCCACTCCGTTCCATTCCATTCCATTCCATTCCTTTTTGGTTGATTCCATTCCATTCCATTCCATTGCATGTCATTCCATGCCATTCCATTCCATTCTATTGCATTCGGGTTGATTCCATTCCATTCCATTCCATTCCATTACATATGACTTGATTCCATTCCATTCCAGTCCATTCCATTCCATTCGGGTTGATTCCATTCCATTCCATTACATTCCTTTCGGTTTGATCCTATTCCATTCCTTTCCATTCCATTGCATTCCATTCCACTCCATTCGGGTTGATTCCATTCCATTCCATTCCATTCCATTCCATTCTTTCGGGTGGATTTTGTTCCATTCCATTCCATTCCATTCCATTCCATTCCATTATATTCGGTTTGATTCGATTCCATTCCATTCCATTGCATTCCATTACGGTTGATTCCATTGCATTCCATTCCATTCCATTGCATTCCATTCCATGCCATTCCATTCCATTCTATTCCATTCGGATTGATTCCAGTCCACTCCAATCAATTCCATTACATTCCATTCCATTCTGGTTGATTCGATTCGATTCCATTCCATTCCATTCCATTCCACTCCATTCCATGCCATTCCCTTCCATTCTATTCCATTCAGGTTGAATCCATTCCATTCCATTCCATTCCATTCCATTCCATTCGGTTTGATTCCAAGTCGTTCCATTCCATTCCATTCCGTTCCATTCCATTCCACTCTGTTCCTTTCGCGGTGATTCTATTCCATTCCATTACATTCCATTCCATTCCTTTCCATACCATTCCATTTGGGTTGATTCCATTCCATTATGTTCCATTCCATTCCGTTCCATTCCATTTGGGTTAACTCCATTCCATTCCATTCCTTTCCATTCCATTCCATTCCATTCCAATCGGGTTGATTCCATTCCTTTCCATTCCATTCCATTCCATTCCATTAAATTCGATTTGATTCCATTCCATTCCATTCCATTGCATTCCATTCCATTCGAGTTGAATCCATTCCATTCCATTCCATTCCATTTCAGTCCTTTCGGTGTGATTCTATTCCCTTCTATTCCATTTCATTCTTTTTCATTCCATTCCATTCGGGTTGATTCCATTCCATTCCATTCCTTTCCATTCCATTCCATTCGTGTTGACTCCATTCCATTCAATTGCATTCCATTCCATTCCATTCTGGTTGATACCATTCCATTATATTCCATTCCATTCCATTCCATTCCATTCCATTCGGGTTTATTCCATTCCCTTCCATTCCATTCCATTCCATTCCATTCCATTCCATTTCATTCCATTCCATTCCATTCAGGATGATTCCATTCCATTCCATTCCATTCGGCTTGATTCAATCCCATTCCATTCCATTCCTTTCCATTCCATTCATTTTGATTCCATTCAATTAAATTCCATTCCATTCGGGTTGATACCATTCCATTCAATTCCATTCCACTCCATTCCATTCCATTCGATTCCATTCTCGTTGATTCCATTCCATTCCATTCCATTCCATTCGGGTTATTTCCATTCCATTCCATTCAATTCCACTCGGGTTGATTCCATTATATTCCATTCTGGTTGATTCCATTCCATTCCATTCCATTCCATTCGGGTTGATTCCATTCCATTCCATTCCATTTCATTCCATGCCATTCCATTCCATTCTATTCCATTCGGGTTGATTCCATTCCATTCCATTCCATTACATATTACTTGATTCCATTCCATTCCATTCCATTCCATTCCATTCGGCTTTATTACATTCCATTCCATTCCATTCCATTCCATTCGGCTGGATTCCATCCCATTCCATTCAAATCCATTCCATTCGTGTTGATTCCATTCCATTCCATTCCATTTCATTCCATTCCATTCCATTCCATTCGAGTTGATTCCATTCCATTGCATTCCATTCCATTCCATTCTTTTCGCGTCGATTCTGTTGCATTCCATTCCATTCCATTGCATTCCATTCCTTTCGTGTTGATTCCATTCCGTTGCATTCCTTTCCATTCCACTCCATTCCATTCCATTCGGGTTGATTCCATTCCATTCCATTCCTTTCCATTCGGGTTGACTCCATTCCAATCCATTCCATTCCATTCATTTCCTTTCCATTCGGATTGATTCCATTCCATTCCATTCCATTCTTTCCCTTGATTACATTCGGGTTGTTTCCATTCCATTCCATTCCATTCGTTTTGATTCCATTCCATTCCATTCCATTCCATTCCATTCCATTCCATTCCATTCCATTCCTTTCGGGTTGACTCCATTTCATTCCATTCCATTCCATTCCATTCCATTCCATTCCATTCGGGTTCATTCCATTCCATTCCATTCCAATCCATTCCGTTCCATTCCACTCGTGTTGACTCCATTCGATTCCATTCCATTCCATTACATTCCATTCCATTCGGGTTGATTCCATTCCATTCCATTCCATTCCACTCCATTCCATTCGTGTTACATCCCTTCCATTCCATTCCATTTGGGTTGATTCCATTCCTTTCCATTCCTTTCCATTCGGGTTGATTCCATTCCATTCCATTCCTTTCCATTCGTGTTGACTCCATTCCAATCCATTCCATTCCATTCCTTTCCATTCCATTGGGATTGAATCCACTCCATTCCATTCCATTCCATTCCTTTCCATTCCATTCCATTCGGGTTGATTCCATTCCATTCCATTCCATTCGTTTTGATTCCGCTCCTTTCTATTCCATTCCATTCGGGTTGATTCCATTCCATTCAATTCCATTCCATTCCATTCCATTCCAATCCATTCCATTCGGGTTGATTCCATTCCAGTCCATTCCATTCCATTGCATTCCATTCCATTCGGGTTGATTCCATTCCATTCCATTGCATTCCATTCCATTCCATTCCATTCCATTCCATTCCATTCCATTCCATAACATTCCATTCGTGTTGATGCCACTCCATTCCATTCCATTCCATTCCATTCTATTTGTGTTGATTCCATACCATTCCATTCCATTGCATTTCATTACTTGCCATTCCATTCCATTCTATTGCATTCGGGTTGATTCCATTCCATTCCATTCCATTCCATTACATATGACTTGATTCCATTCCATTCCAGTCCATTCCATTCGGCTTTATTCCATTCCATTCCATTCCAATCCATTCCATTCCATTCCATTCCATTCCATTCCATTCGGTTTTATTCCATTCCATTCCATTCCATTCCATTCCATTCCATTCCATTCCATTCCATTGCATTCGGGATGATTCCATTCCATTCCATTACATTCGGCTTGACTCCATTCCATTCCATTCCATTCCATTCCATGCCATTCCATTCCATTCAATTCCATTCGTTTTGATTGCGTTCCATTCCATTCCATTCCATTCCATTCGTTTTGATTCCATTCCATTCCATTCCATTCCATTCGGGTTGATTCAATTCCATTCAATTCCATTCCACTCCATTCCATTCCATTCGATTCCATTATCGTTGACTCCATTGCAATCCATTCAATTCAATTCGGGTTATTTCAATTCCATTCCATTCAATTCCACTCGGGTTGATTACATTATATTCCATTAGGATTGATTCCATTCCATTCCATTCCATTCCATTCGGGTTGATTCCATTCCATTCCATTCCATTCCATTCCATTCCATTCCATTCCATTCCATTCGGAATGATTCCATTCCATTCCATTCCATTCCATGCCATTCCATTCCATTCCATTCCATTTGGGTTGATTCCATTCCATTCCATTCCTTTCCATTCGGGTTGATTCCATTCCATTCCATTCCATTCCATTCCACTCCATTCCTTTCCATTCCATTCCATTCCATTCCGATTGATTCCATTCCATTCCATTCCATTCCATTCCTTTCCATTCCATCTCATTAGGGTTGATTCAATTCCATTGCATTCCATTCGTGTTGATTACATTCCACTCCATTCCTTTCAATTCCATTTCATTCCAATGCATTCCGGTTGATTCCATTCCATTCCATTCCATTCGGGTTGATTCCGTTCCATTCCATTCCATTTCCTTCCATGCCATTCCATTCCATTCTATTCCATTCGGGTTGATTTCATTCCATTCCATTCCATTACATATGACTTGATTCCATTCCATTCCATTCCATTCCATTCCATTCCATTCCATTCGGCTTTATTCCATTCCATTCCATTCCATTCCATTCCATTCCATTCGGCTGGATTCCATCCCATTCCATTCAAATCCATTCCATTCGTGTTGATTCCATTCCATTCCATTCCATTCGAGTTGATTCCATTCCATTGCTTTCCATTCCATTCCATTCTTTTCGGGTCGATTCTGTTCCATTCCATTCCATTCCATTGCATTCCATTCCTTTCTTGTTGATTCCATTCCGTTGCATTCCTTTCCATTCCATTCCATTCCATTCCATTCGGGTTGATTCCATTCCATTTCATTCCTTTCCATTCGGGTTGACTCCATTCCAATCCATTCCATTCCATTCATTTCCATTCCATTCGGATTGATTCCATTCCATTCAAATCCATTCCTTTCACTTCCATTCCATTCGGGTTGTTTCCATTCCATTCCCTTCCATTCGTTTTGATTCCATTCGATTCCATTCCATTCCATTCCATTCCATTCCATTCCATTCCATTCCTTTCGGGTTGACTCCATTCCATTCCATTCCATTCCATTCCATTCGGGTTCATTCCATTCCATTCCATTCCATTCCATTCCATTCCACTCCATTCCATTCCATTCCATTCGGAATGATTCCATTCCATTCCATTCCATTCCATTCCATTCGGAATGATTCCATTCCATTCCATTCCAATCCATTCCGTTCCACTCCTCTCGTGTTGACTCCATTCGATTCCATTCCGTTCCATTACATTCCATTCCATTCGGGTTGATTCCATTCCATTCCATTCCATTGCACTCCATTCCATTCGTGTTACATCCTTTCCATTCCATTCCATTCCATTCCATTTGGGTTGATTCCATTCCATTCCATTCCTTTCCATTCGGGTTGATTCCATTCCATTCCATTCCTTTCCTTTCGTGTTGACTCCATTCCAATCCATTCCATTCCATTCCTTTCCATTCCATTGGGATTGAATCCACTCCATTCCATTCCATTCCATTCCTTTCCATTCCATTCCATTCGGGTTGATTCCATTCCGTTCCATTCCATTCGTTTTCATTCCATTCCTTTCTATTCCATTCCATTCGGGTTGATTCCATTCCATTCCATTCCATTCCATTCCATTCCATTCCATTCCATTCGGGTTGATTCCATTCCAGTCCATTCCATTCCATTGCATTCCATTCCATTCGGGTTGATTCCATTCCACTCCATTCCATTCCATTGCATTCCATTCCATTCCATTCCATTTCATTCCATTCCATTCCATTCGTGTTGATGCCACTCCATTCCATTCCATTCCATTCCATTCCATTCCATTTGGGTTGATTCCATTCCATTCCATTCCATTGCATGTCATTCCATGCCATTGCATTCCATTCTATTGCATTCGGGTTGATTCCATTCCATTCCAATCCATTCCATTACATATGACTTGATTCCATTCCATTCCAGTCCATTCCATTCGGCTTTATTCCATTCCATTCCATTCCAATCCATTCCATTCCATACCATTCCATTCCATTCGGTTTTATTCCATTCCATTCCATTCCATTCCATTCCATTCCATTCCATTCCATTGCATTCGGGATGATTCCATTCCATTCCATTACATTCGGCTTGACTCCATTCCATTCTATTCCATTCCATTCCATTCCATTCCATTCGTTTTGATTCCGTTCCATTCCATTCCATTCGTTTTGATTCCATTCCATTCCATTCCATTCCATTCCATTCGGGTTGATTCAATTCCATTCAATTCCATTCGACTCCATTCCATTCCATTCGATTCCATTATCGTTGATTCCATTGCAATCCATTCAATTCACTTCGGGTTATTTCAATTCCATTCCATTCAATTCCACTCGGGTTGATTACATTATATTCCATTCGGGTTGATTCCATTCCATTCAATTCCATTCAATTGGGTTGATTCCATTCCATTCCATTCCATTCCATTCCATTCCATTCCATTCCATTCCATTCCATTCCATTTGGGTTGGTTCCATTCCATTCCATTCCATTTCATTCCATGCCATTCCATTCCATTCTATTCCATTCGAGTTGATTCCATTCCATTCCATTCCATTACATATGACTTGATTCCATTCCATTCCATTCCATTCCATTCGGCTTCATTCCATTCCATTCCATTCCATTCCATTCCATTCCATTCGGCTGGATTCCATTCCATTCCATTCCATTCCTTCCCATTCCATTCAATTCCATTCCATTCGTGTTGATTCCATTCCATTCCATTCCATTCCATTCCATTCCATTCCATTCGGGTTGATTCCATTCCATTGCATTCCATTCCATTCCATTCTTTTCAGGTCGATTCTGTTCCATTCCATTCCATTCCTTTCCCTTCCATTCCATTCGAGTTGATTCCATTCCTTTCCATTCTATTCCTTTTGATTCCATTCCATTCCATTCCATTCCATTCCATTCCTTTCGGGTTGACTCCATTCCATTCCATTCCATTCCATTCCATTCCATTCCATTCCAATCCATTCCATTCGGGTTCATTCCATTCCATTCCATTCCATTCCATTCCATTCCATTCCATTCCATTCCATTCCATTCCATTCGTGTTACATCCATTCCATTACATTCCATTCAATTCCAATCCGGTTGATTCCATTCCATTCAATTCCTTTCCATTCGGGTTGATTCCATTCCATTCCATTCCATTGCATTCCATTCCATTCCAATTGAATCCATTCCATTCCATTCCATTCCATTTCATTCCATTCCATTCCATTCCATTCGGGTTGATTCCATTCCATTCCATTCCTTTCGGGGTGATTCTTTTCCATTCTATTCCATTTCATTCTATTTCATTCCATTCCATTCGGGTTGTTTCCATTCCATTCCATTCCATTCCATTCCATTCCATTCCATTCCATTCCATTCGTGTTGATTCCATTCCATTCAATTGCATTCCATTCCATTCCATTCAGGATGATTCCATTCCTTTCCATTCCATTCGGCTTGATTCAATTCCACTCCATTCCATTCCATTCCATTCCATTCCATTCCAATCGTTTTTATCCCATTCAATTAAATTCCATTCCATTCGGGTTGATTCCATTCCATTCAATTCAATTCCACTCCATTCCATTCCATTTGATTCCATTCTCGCTGATTCCATTCCATTCCATTCCATTCCATTCCATTCCATTTGGGTTGATTCCATTCCATTCCATTCCTTTCTATTCGGGTTGATTCCATTCCATTCCATTCCATTCCATTCCATTCCACTCCATTCCTTTCCATTCCATTGCATTCCATTCCGATTGATTCCATTCCATTCCATTCCATTCCATACCTTTGCATTCCTTTTCATTAGGGTAGATTCAATTCCATTCCTTTCCATTCGTGTTGATTACATTCCACTCCATTCCATTCAATTCCATTTCATTCCAATCCATTCCGGTTGATTCCATTCCATTCCATTCCATTCCATTCGGGTTGATTCCTTTCCATTCCATTCCATTCCATTGCATTCCATTCCATTCTATTTGGGTTGTTTGCATTCCATTCCATTCCAATTCATTCCATGCCATTCCATTCCATTCTATTCCATTCGAGTTGATTCCATTCCATTCCATTACATATGACTTGATTCCATTCCATTCCATTCCATACCATTCGGCTTCATTCTATCCCGTTCCATTCCATTCCATTCCATTCGGCTGGATTCCATTCCATTCCATTCGATTCCATCCCATTCCATTCAATTCCATTCCATTCCATTCGTGTTGATTCCATTCCATTCCATTCCATTCCATTCGGGTTGATTCCATTCCATTGCATTCCATTCCATTCCATTCTTTTCAGGTCGATTCTGTTCCATTCCATTCCATTCCATTGCATTCCATTCCTTTCGTGTTGATTCCATTCCGTTGCATTCCTTTGCATTCCACTCCATTCCATTCCATTCGGGTTTATTCCATTCCATTCCATTCCTTACCATTCGGGTTGACTCCATTCCAATCCATTCCATTCCATTCATTTCCTTTCCATTCGGATTGATTCCATTCCATTCCATTCCATTCCTTTCCCTTCCATTCCATTCGGGTTGTTTCCATTCCATTCCATTCCATTCAGGATGATTCCATTCCATTCCATTCCATTCGGCTTGATTCCATTCCATTCCATTCCATTCCATTCCATTCCATTCCATTCCATTCGGATTGATTCCTTTCCATTCCATTCCATTGAATTCCATTCCATTACATTCGTTTCAGGTTGACTCCGTTCCATTCCATTCCATTCCATTCCATTCCATTCCATTCCATTCCATTCGGGTTGATTCCACTCCATTCCATTCCATTCCTTTCGTGTTACATCCATTCCATTCCATTCCATTCCATTCCATTCGGGTTGATTCCAAATCATTCTATTGCATTCCATTCCATTCCATTCCATTCCACTCCATTCCTTTCAGGGTGATTCTATTCCATTCCATTCCATTCCATTCCATTCCATTCCATTCCATTCCATTCGGGTTGATTCCATTCCATTCAATTGCATTCCATTCCATTCCATTCGGGTTGATTCCATTCCATTGCATTCCATTCGGCTTGATTCCATTCCATTCCTTTCCATTCCATTCCATTCCATTCGTTTTAATTCCATTCCATTCCATTCCATTCCATTCGGGTTGTTGCCATTCCATTCAATTCCATTCAACTCCATTCCATTCCATCCGATTCCATTCTCGTTGATTCCTTTCCATTCCATTCAATTCCATTCAACTCCATTCCATTCCATTCGATTCCATTCTCGTTGATTCCATTCCATTCCATTCCATTCCATTCCATTCGGGTTATTTCCATTCCATTCAATTCAATTTCACTTGGGTTGTTTCCATTATATTCCATTCGGGTTGATTCCATTCCATTACATTACATTCCATTGGGGTTGATTCCATTCCATTCCATTCCACTCCATTCCATTCCATTCCATTCCATTCCATTCGGATTGATTCCATTCCATTCCATTCCATGCCATTCCGTTCCATTCCTTTCGGGTTGACTCCATTCCATTCCATACCATTCCATTCGGGTTGATTAAATTCCATTCCATTCCATTCCATTCCGGTTGATTCCATTCCATACCAATCCTTTCCATTCGGGTTGACTCCATTCCATTCCATTCTATTCCATTCCATCCCATTTCATTCGTTTTGATTCCATTACATTCCATTCCATTCTATTCCATTCCATTCCATTCTGGTTGATTCCATTCCATTCCATTCCATTCCATTCCATTCCATTCCATTCCATTCCATTCGTGTTGATTCCATTCCATTCCATTCCATTTGGGTTGATACCGTTGCATTCCATTTCATTCCATGCCATTCCATTCCATTCTATTGCATTTGGGTTGATTCCATTCCATTCCATTCCATTCCATTCCATTCCATTCCATTACATATGACTTGATTCCATTCCATTCCATTCCATTCAATTCCATTACATTCCATTCGCGTTGTCTCCATTCCATTCCATTCCATTCCATTCCATTTCATTCGGGTTGATTCCATTCCATTCAATTCCATTCCATTCCATTCCATTCCATTCCATTCCATTCCTTTAAGGTTGATTCCATTCCTTTCCATGCCTTGTCATTCCATTCCATTCCATTCCATGCCATTCGAGTTGATTCCATACCATTCCATTCCATTCCATTCCATTCGATTGCATTTCATTCCTTTCGTGTTGATTCCATTGCATTCCATTCCATTCCACGCCATTCCATTCCATTCCATTGCATTCCCCTCCATTCGGGTTGATTCCATTCCATTCCATTGCATTCCATTCCATTCCGAAAGGGTTGATTCCATTCCTTACCATGCCTTGTCATTCCATTCCATTCCATTCCATGCCATTCGAGTTCATTCCAGTACATTCCAATCCATTCCATTCGGGTTGATTCCATTCCATTCCATTCCATTCCATTCCATTCCATTCCAATCGGGTTGATTCCATTCCATTACGTTCCATTCCATTCCGTTCCATTCCATTTGGGTTAACTCCATTCCATTCCATTCCTTTCCATTCCATTCCAATCGGGTTGATTCCATTCCTTTCCATTCCATTCCATTCCATTCGATTTGATTCCATTCCATTCCATTCCATTGCATTCCATTCCATTCGAGATGAATCCATTCCATTCCATTCTATTCCATTTCATTCCATTCCATTCCATTCCATTTGGGTTTATTCCATTCCATTCCATTCCATTCCATTCCATGACATTCCAATCCATTCGGGTTGATTCCATTCCATTCCATTCCATTCCATTCCATTCCATTCCATTCCATTCCATTCCACTCCTTTCGGGGTGATTCTATTCCATTCTATTCCATTTCATTCTATTTCATTCCATTCCATTCGGGTTGATTCCATTCCATTCAATTCCATTCCATTCCATTCCATTCCATTCCATTCCATTCGTGTTGATTCCATTCCATTCAATTGCATTCCATTCCATTCCATTCGGGTTGATACCATTCCATTCTATTCCATTCCATTCCATTCCATTCCATTCCATTCCATTCCTTTCCATTCCATTCCATTCCATTCGGGTTTATTCCATTCCCTTATATTCCATTCCATTCCATTCCATTCCATTCCATTCCATTTCATTCCATTCCATTCCATTCAGGATGATTCCATTCCTTTCCATTCCATTCGGCTTGATTCAATTCCATTCCATTCCATTCCATTCCATTCCATTCCATTCCATTCGTTTTGATTCCGTTCCTTTCCATTCCATTCCATTCCATTCGTTTTGATTCCGTTCCTTTCCATTCCATTCCATTCCATTCGTTTTGATTCCATTCCATTCCATTCCATTCCATTCCATTCCATTCCATTTGGGTTGATTCCATTCCATTCCATTCCTTTCTATTCGGGTTGATTCCATTCCATTCCATTCCATTCCATTCCATTCCATTCCATTCCACTCCATTCCTTTCCATTCCATTCCATTCCATTCCGATTGATTCCATTCCATTCCATTCCATTCCATTCCTTTCCATTCCTTTTCATTAGGGTACATTCAATTCAATTCCTTTCCATTCGTGTTGATTACATTCCACTCCATTCCATTCAATTCCATTTCATTCCAATCCATTCCGGTTGATTCCATTCCATTCCATTCCATTCCATTCGGGTTCATTCCATTCCATTCCATTCCATTCCATTCCATTCTATTTGGGTTGTTTGCATTCCATTCCATTCCATTTCATTCCATGCCATTCCATTCCATTCTATTCCATTCGAGTTGATTCCATTCCATTCCATTCCATTACATATGACTTGATTCCATTCCATTCCATTCCATACCATTCGGCTGGATTCCATTCCACTCCATTCCATTCCATCCCATTCCATTCAATTCCATTCCATTCGTGTTGATTCCATTCCGTTCCATTCCATTCCATTCCATTCCATTCGGGTTGATTCCATTCCATTGCATTCCATTCCATTCCATTCTTTCCAGGTCGATTCTGTTCCATTCCATTCCATTCCATTGCATTCCATTCCTTTCGTGTTGATTCCATTCCGTTGCATTCCTTTCCATTCCACTCCATTCCATTCCATTCGGGTTGATTCCAATCCATTCCATTCCTTACCATTCGGGTTGACTCCATTCCAATCCATTCCATTCCATTCATTTCCTTTCCATTCGGATTGATTCCATTCCATTCCATTCCATTCCTTTCCCTTCCATTCCATTCGGGTTGTTTCCATTCCATTCCATTCCATTCGGTTTGATTCCATTCCATTCCATTCCATTCCATTCCATTCCATTCCATTCCTTTCGGGTTGACTCCATTCCATTCCATTCCATTCCATTCCATTCCATTCCATTCCATTCCATTCGGGTTCATTCCATTCCATTCCATTCCATTCCATTCCATTCCATTCGGAATGATTCCATTCCATTCCATTCCATTCCATTCCGTTCCATTCCTCTCGTGTTGACTCCATTCGATTCCATTCAGTTCCATTACATTCCATTCCATTCGGGTTGATTCCATTCCATTCCATTCCATTCCACTCCATTCCATTCGTGTTACATCCTTTCCATTCCATTCCATTCCATTCCATTTGGGTTGATTCCATTCCATTCCATTCCTTTCAATTCGGGTTGATTCCATTCCATTCCATTCCTTTCCATTCGTGTTGACTCCATTCCAATCCATTCCATTCCATTCCTTTCCATTCCATTGGGATTGAATCCTCTCCATTCCATTCCATTCCATTCCATTCGGGTTGATTCCATTCCATTCCATTCCATTCGTTTTGATTCCATTCCTTTCTATTCCATTCCATTCGGGTTGATTCCATTCCATTCCATTCCATTCCATTCCATTCCATTCCATTCCATTATATTCGGGTTGATTCCATTCCAGTCCATTCCATTCCATTGCATTCCATTCCATTCGGGTTGATTCCATTCCATTCCATTCCATTCCATTGCATTCCATTCCATTCCATTCCATTCTATTCCATTCCATTCCATTCCATTCGTGTTCTTGCCACTCCGTTCCATTCCATTCCATTCCATTCCTTTTTGGTTGATTCCATTCCATTCCATTCCATTGCATGTCATTCCATGCCATTCCATTCCATTCTATTGCATTCGGGTTGATTCCATTCCATTCCATTCCATTCCATTACATATGACTTGATTCCATTCCATTCCAGTCCATTCCATTCCATTCGGGTTGATTCCATTCCATTCCATTACATTCCTTTCGGTTTGATCCTATTCCATTCCTTTCCATTCCATTGCATTCCATTCCACTCCATTCGGGTTGATTCCATTCCATTCCATTCCATTCCATTCCATTCTTTCGGGTGGATTTTGTTCCATTCCATTCCATTCCATTCCATTCCATTCCATTATATTCGGTTTGATTCGATTCCATTCCATTCCATTGCATTCCATTACGGTTGATTCCATTGCATTCCATTCCATTCCATTGCATTCCATTCCATGCCATTCCATTCCATTCTATTCCATTCGGATTGATTCCAGTCCACTCCAATCAATTCCATTACATTCCATTCCATTCTGGTTGATTCGATTCGATTCCATTCCATTCCATTCCATTCCACTCCATTCCATGCCATTCCCTTCCATTCTATTCCATTCAGGTTGAATCCATTCCATTCCATTCCATTCCATTCCATTCGGTTTGATTCCAAGTCGTTCCATTCCATTCCATTCCGTTCCATTCCATTCCACTCTGTTCCTTTCGCGGTGATTCTATTCCATTCCATTACATTCCATTCCATTCCTTTCCATACCATTCCATTTGGGTTGATTCCATTCCATTATGTTCCATTCCATTCCGTTCCATTCCATTTGGGTTAACTCCATTCCATTCCATTCCTTTCCATTCCATTCCATTCCATTCCAATCGGGTTGATTCCATTCCTTTCCATTCCATTCCATTCCATTCCATTAAATTCGATTTGATTCCATTCCATTCCATTCCATTGCATTCCATTCCATTCGAGTTGAATCCATTCCATTCCATTCCATTCCATTTCAGTCCTTTCGGTGTGATTCTATTCCATTCTATTCCATTTCATTCTTTTTCATTCCATTCCATTCGGGTTGATTCCATTCCATTCCATTCCTTTCCATTCCATTCCATTCGTGTTGACTCCATTCCATTCAATTGCATTCCATTCCATTCCATTCTGGTTGATACCATTTCATTATATTCCATTCCATTCCATTCCATTCCATTCCATTCGGGTTTATTCCATTCCCTTCCATTCCATTCCATTCCATTCCATTCCATTCCATTTCATTCCATTCCATTCCATTCAGGATGATTCCATTCCATTCCATTCCATTCGGCTTGATTCAATCCCATTCCATTCCATTCCTTTCCATTCCATTCGTTTTGATTCCATTCAATTAAATTCCATTCCATTCGGGTTGATACCATTCCATTCAATTCCATTCCACTCCATTCCATTCCATTCGATTCCATTCTCGTTGATTCCATTCCATTCCATTCCATTCCATTCGGGTTATTTCCATTCCATTCCATTCAATTCCACTCGGGTTGATTCCATTATATTCTATTCTGGTTGATTCCATTCCATTCCATTCCATTCCATTCGGGTTGATTCCATTCCATTCCATTCCATTTCATTCCATGCCATTCCATTCCATTCTATTCCATTCGGGTTGATTCCATTCCATTCCATTCCATTACATATTACTTGATTCCATTCCATTCCATTCCATTCCATTCCATTCGGCTTTATTACATTCCATTCCATTCCATTCCATTCCATTCGGCTGGATTCCATCCCATTCCATTCAAATCCATTCCATTCGTGTTGATTCCATTCCATTCCATTCCATTCCATTCCATTCCATTCGAGTTGATTCCATTCCATTGCATTCCATTCCATTCCATTCTTTTCGCGTCGATTCTGTTGCATTCCATTCCATTCCATTGCATTCCATTCCTTTCGTGTTGATTCCATTCCGTTGCATTCCTTTCCATTCCACTCCATTCCATTCCATTCGGGTTGATTCCATTCCATTCCATTCCTTTCCATTCGGGTTGACTCCATTCCAATCCATTCCATTCCATTCATTTCCTTTCCATTCGGATTGATTCCATTCCATTCCATTCCATTCTTTCCCTTGATTACATTCGGGTTGTTTCCATTCCATTCCATTCCATTCGTTTTGATTCCATTCCATTCCATTCCATTCCATTCCATTCCATTCCATTCCATTCCATTCCTTTCGGATTGACTCCATTTCATTCCATTCCATTCCATTCCATTCCATTCCATTCCATTCGGGTTCATTCCATTCCATTCCATTCCAATCCATTCCGTTCCATTCCTCTCGTGTTGACTCCATTCGATTCCATTCCATTCCATTCCATTCCATTCCATTCGGGTTGATTCCATTCCATTCCATTCCATTCCACTCCATTCCATTCGTGTTACATCCCTTCCATTCCATTCCATTTGGGTTGATTCCATTCCTTTCCATTCCTTTCCATTCGGGTTGATTCCATTCCATTCCATTCCTTTCCATTCGTGTTGACTCCATTCCAATCCATTCCATTCCATTCCTTTCCATTCCATTGGGATTGAATCCACTCCATTCCATTCCATTCCATTCCTTTCCATTCCATTCCATTCGGGTTGATTCCATTCCATTCCATTCCATTCGTTTTGATTCCGCTCCTTTCTATTCCATTCCATTCGGGTTGATTCCATTCCATTCAATTCCATTCCATTCCATTCCATTCCAATCCATTCCATTCGGGTTGATTCCATTCCAGTCCATTCCATTCCATTGCATTCCATTCCATTCGGGTTGATTCCATTCCATTCCATTGCATTCCATTCCATTCCATTCCATTCCATTCCATTCCATTCCATTCCATAACATTCCATTCGTGTTGATGCCACTCCATTCCATTCCATTCCATTCCATTCTATTTGTGTTGATTCCATACCATTCCATTCCATTGCATTTCATTCCTTGCCATTCCATTCCATTCTATTGCATTCGGGTTGATTCCATTCCATTCCATTCCATTCCATTACATATGACTTGATTCCATTCCATTCCAGTCCATTCCATTCGGCTTTATTCCATTCCATTCCATTCCAATCCATTCCATTCCATTCCATTCCATTCCATTCCATTCGGTTTTATTCCATTCCATTCCATTCCATTCCATTCCATTCCATTCCATTCCATTCCATTCCATTCCATTCCATTGCATTCGGGATGATTCCATTCCATTCCATTACATTCGGCTTGACTCCATTCCATTCCATTCCATTCCATTCCATGCCATTCCATTCCATTCAATTCCATTCGTTTTGATTGCGTTCCATTCCATTCCATTCCATTCCATTCGTTTTGATTCCATTCCATTCCATTCCATTCCATTCGGGTTGATTCAATTCCATTCAATTCCATTCCACTCCATTCCATTCCATTCGATTCCATTATCGTTGACTCCATTGCAATCCATTCAATTCAATTCGGGTTATTTCAATTCCATTCCATTCAATTCCACTCGGGTTGATTACATTATATTCCATTAGGATTGATTCCATTCCATTCCATTCCATTCCATTCGGGTTGATTCCATTCCATTCCATTCCATTCCATTCCATTCCATTCCATTCCATTCGGAATGATTCCATTCCATTCCATTCCATTCCATGCCATTCCATTCCATTCCATTCCATTCCATTTGGGTTGATTCCATTCCATTCCATTCCTTTCCATTCGGGTTGATTCCATTCCATTCCATTCCATTCCATTCCACTCCATTCCTTTCCATTCCATTCCATTCCATTCCGATTGATTCCATTCCATTCCATTCCATTCCATTCCTTTCCATTCCATCTCATTAGGGTTGATTCAATTCCATTGCATTCCATTCGTGTTGATTACATTCCACTCCATTCCTTTCAATTCCATTTCATTCCAATCCATTCCGGTTGATTCCATTCCATTCCATTCCATTCGGGTTGATTCCGTTCCATTCCATTCCATTTCCTTCCATGCCATTCCATTCCATTCTATTCCATTCGGGTTGATTTCATTCCATTCCATTCCATTACATATGACTTGATTCCATTCCATTCCATTCCATTCCATTCCATTCCATTCGGCTTTATTCCATTCCATTCCATTCCATTCCATTCCATTCCATTCGGCTGGATTCCATCCCATTCCATTCAAATCCATTCCATTCGTGTTGATTCCATTCCATTCCATTCCATTCGAGTTGATTCCATTCCATTGCTTTCCATTCCATTCCATTCTTTTCGGGTCGATTCTGTTCCATTCCATTCCATTCCATTGCATTCCATTCCTTTCTTGTTGATTCCATTCCGTTGCATTCCTTTCCATTCCATTCCATTCCATTCCATTCGGGTTGATTCCATTCCATTTCATTCCTTTCCATTCGGGTTGACTCCATTCCAATCCATTCCATTCCATTCATTTCCATTCCATTCGGATTGATTCCATTCCATTCAAATCCATTCCTTTCACTTCCATTCCATTCGGGTTGTTTCCATTCCATTCCCTTCCATTCGTTTTGATTCCATTCGATTCCATTCCATTCCATTCCATTCCATTCCATTCCATTCCATTCCTTTCGGGTTGACTCCATTCCATTCCATTCCATTCCATTCCATTCGGGTTCATTCCATTCCATTCCATTCCATTCCATTCCATTCCATTCCATTCCATTCCATTCCATTCCATTCGGAATGATTCCATTCCGTTCCATTCCATTCCATTCCATTCCATTCGGAATGATTCCATTCCATTCCATTCCAATCCATTCCGTTCCACTCCTCTCGTGTTGACTCCATTCGATTCCATTCCGTTCCATTACATTCCATTCCATTCGGGTTGATTCCATTCCATTCCATTCCATTGCACTCCATTCCATTCGTGTTACATCCTTTCCATTCCATTCCATTCCATTCCATTTGGGTTGATTCCATTCCATTCCATTCCTTTCCATTCGGGTTGATTCCATTCCATTCCATTCCTTTCCTTTCGTGTTGACTCCATTCCAATCCATTCCATTCCATTCCTTTCCATTCCATTGGGATTGAATCCACTCCATTCCATTCCATTCCATTCCTTTCCATTCCATTCCATTCGGGTTGATTCCATTCCGTTCCATTCCATTCGTTTTCATTCCATTCCTTTCTATTCCATTCCATTCGGGTTGATTCCATTCCATTCCATTCCATTCCATTCCATTCCATTCCATTCCATTCCATTCCATTCGGGTTGATTCCATTCCAGTCCATTCCATTCCATTGCATTCCATTCCATTCGGGTTGATTCCATTCCACTCCATTCCATTCCATTGCATTCCATTCCATTCCATTCCATTTCATTCCATTCCATTCCATTCGTGTTGATGCCACTCCATTCCATTCCATTCCATTCCATTCCATTCCATTTGGGTTGATTCCATTCCATTCCATTCCATTGCATGTCATTCCATGCCATTGCATTCCATTCTATTGCATTCGGGTTGATTCCATTCCATTCCAATCCATTCCATTACATATGACTTGATTCCATTCCATTCCAGTCCATTCCATTCGGCTTTATTCCATTCCATTCCATTCCAATCCATTCCATTCCATACCATTCCATTCCATTCGGTTTTATTCCATTCCATTCCATTCCATTCCATTCCATTCCATTCCATTCCATTGCATTCGGGATGATTCCATTCCATTCCATTACATTCGGCTTGACTCCATTCCATTCTATTCCATTCCATTCCATTCCATTCCATTCGTTTTGATTCCGTTCCATTCCATTCTATTCGTTTTGATTCCATTCCATTCCATTCCATTCCATTCCATTCGGGTTGATTCAATTCCATTCAATTCCATTCGACTCCATTCCATTCCATTCGATTCCATTATCGTTGATTCCATTGCAATCCATTCAATTCACTTCGGGTTATTTCAATTCCATTCCATTCAATTCCACTCGGGTTGATTACATTATATTCCATTCGGGTTGATTCCATTCCATTCAATTCCATTCCATTCGGGTTGATTCCATTCCATTCCATTCCATTCCATTCCATTCCATTACATTCCATTCCATTCCATTCCATTTGGGTTGGTTCCATTCCATTCCATTCCATTTCATTCCATGCCACTCCATTCCATTCTATTCCATTCGAGTTGATTCCATTCCATTCCATTCCATTACATATGACTTGATTCCATTCCATTCCATTCCATTCCATTCGGCTTCATTCCATTCCATTCCATTCCATTCCATTCCATTCGGCTGGATTCCATTCCATTCCATTCCATTCCTTCCCATTCCATTCAATTCCATTCCATTCGTGTTGATTCCATTCCATTCCATTCCATTCCATTCCATTCCATTCCATTCCATTCGGGTTGATTCCATTCCATTGCATTCCATTCCATTCCATTCTTTTCAGGTCGATTCTGTTCCATTCCATTCCATTCCTTTCCCTTCCATTCCATTCGGGTTGATTCCATTCCTTTCCATTCTATTCCTTTTGATTCCATTCCATTCCATTCCATTCCATTCCATTCCATTCCTTTCGGGTTGACTCCATTCCATTCCATTCCATTCCATTCCATTCCATTCCATTCCATTCCAATCCATTCCATTCGGGTTCATTCCATTCCATTCCATTCCATTCCATTCCATTCCATTCCATTCCATTCCATTCCATTCCATTCCATTCGTGTTACATCCATTCCATTACATTCCATTCAATTCCAATCCGGTTGATTCCATTCCATTCAATTCCTTTCCATTCGGGTTGATTCCATTCCATTCCATTCCATTGCATTCCATTCCATTCCAATTGAATCCATTCGATTCCATTCCATTCCATTTCATTCCATTCCATTCCATTCCATTCGGGTTGATTCCATTCCATTCCATTCCATTCCATTCCTTTCGGGGTGATTCTTTTCCATTCTATTCCATTTCATTCCATTTCATTCCATTCCATTCGGGTTGTTTCCATTCCATTACATTCCATTCCATTCCATTCCATTCCATTCCATTCCATTCGTGTTGATTCCATTCCATTCAATTGCATTCCATTCCATTCCATTCGGGTTGATACCATTCCATTCTATTGCATTCAATTCCATTCCATTCCATTCCATTCCATTCCATTCCATTCGGGTTTATTCCATTCCCTTCCATTCCATTCCGTTCCATTCCATTCCATTCCATTTCATTCCATTCCATTCCATTCAGGATGATTCCATTCCATTCCATTCCATTCGGCTTGATTCCATTCCATTCCATTCCATTCCATTCCATTCCATTCCTTTCCATTCGTTTTGATTCCTTTCAATTAAATTCCATTCCATTCGGGTTGATTCCATTCCATTATGTTCCATTCCATTCCGTTCCATTCCATTTGGGTTAACTCCATTACATTCCATTCCTTTCCATTCCATTCCATTCCATTCCAATCGGGTTGATTCCATTCCTTTCCATTCCATTCCATTCCATTCGATTCCATTCCATTGGATTCCATTCCATTCCATTCCATTGCATTCCATTCCATTCGAATTGAATCCATTCCATTCCATTCCATTCCATTTCATTCCATTCCATTCCATTCCATTCGGGTTGATTCCATTCCATTCCATTCCATTCCATTCCATTTCATTCCATTCCTTTCGGGGTGCTTCTTTTCCATTCTATTCCATTTCATTCTATTTCATTCCATTCCATTCGGGTTGTTTCCATTCCATTCCATTCCATTCCATTCCATTCCATTCCATTCCATTCGTGTTGATTCCATTCCATTCAAGTGCATTCCATTCCATTCCATTCGGGTTGATACCATTCCATTCTATTCCATTCCATTCCATTCCATTCCATTCCATTCCATTCCATTCCATTCCATTCCATTCCATTCCATTCCATTCGGGTTTATTCCATTCCCTTCCATTCCATTCCATTCCATTCCATTCCATTCCATTCCATTTCATACCATTCCATTCCATTCAGGATGATTCCATTCCATTCCATTCCATTCGGCTTGATTCCTTTCCATTCCATTCCATTCCATTCCATTCCATTCCATTCCATTCCATTCGGACTGATTCCTTTCCATTCCATTCCATTGAATTCCATTCCATTACATTCGTTTCAGGTTGACTCCGTTCCATTCCATTCCATTCCATTCCATTCCATTCGGGTTGATTCCACTCCATTCCATTCCATTCCTTTCGTGTGACATCCATTCCATTCCATTCCATTCCATTCGGGTTGATTCCAAATCATTCTATTCCATTCCATTCCATTCCACTCCATTCCTTTCAGGGTGATTCTATTCCATTCCATTCCATTCCATTCCATTCCATTCCATTCCATTCCATTCCATTCGGGTTGATTCCATTCCATTCAATTGCATTCCATTCCATTCCATTCGGGTTGATTCCATTCCATTGCATTCCATTCGGCTTGATTCCATTCCATTCCTTTCCATTCCATTCCATTCCATTCGTTTTAATTCCATTCCATTGCATTCCATTCCATTCGGGTTGTTTCCATTCCATTCAATTCCATTCAACTCCATTCCATTCCATCCGATTCCATTCTCGTTGATTCCATTCCATTCCATTCAATTCCATTCAACTCCATTCCATTCCATTCGATTCCATTCTCGTTGATTCCATTCCATTCCATTCCATTCCATTCGGGTTATTTCCATTCCATTCCATTCAATTTCACTTGGGTTGATACCATTATATTCCATTCGGGTTGATTCCATTCCATTACATTCCATTCCATTGGGGTTGATTCCATTCCATTCCATTCCACTCCATTCCATTCCATTCCATTCCATTCCATTCGGATTGATTCCATTCCATTCCATTCCATTCCATTCCATTCCGTTCCATTCCTTTCGGGTTGACTCCATTCCATTCCATTCCATTCCATTCCATTCCATTCGGGTTGATTAAATTCCATTCCATTCCATTCCATTCCGGTTGATTCCATTCCATTCCAATCCTTTCCATTCGGGTTGACTCCATTCCATTCCATTCTATTCCATTCCATCCCATTTCATTCGTTTTGATTCCATTCCATTCCATTCCATTCTATTCCATTCCATTCCATTCGGGTTGATTCCATTCCATTGCATTCCATTCCATTCCATTCGTGTTGATTCCATTCCATTCCATTCAATTCCATTCCATTTGGGTTGATTCCATTCCATTCCATTTCATTCCATGCCATTCCATTCCATTCTATTGCATTTGGGTTGATTCCATTCCATTCCATTCCATTACATTCCATTCCATTCCATTACATATGACTTGATTCCATTCCATTCCATTCCATTCAATTGCATTACATTCCATTCGCGTTGTCTCCATTCCATTCCATTCCATTCCATTCCATTTCATTCGGGTTGATTCCATTCCATTCCATTCCATTCCATTCCATTCCATTCCATTCTTTCAGGTTGATTCCATTCCTTTCCATGCCTTGTCATTGCATTCCATTCCATTCCATGCCATTCGAGTTGATTCCATACCATTCCATTCCATTCCATTCGATTGCATTTCATTCCTTTCGTGTTGATTCCATTGCATTCCATTCCATTCCATGCATTCCATTCCATTCCATTGCATTCCCCTCCATTCGAGTTGATTCCATTCCATTCCATTGCATTCCATTCCATTCCGAAAGGGTTGATTCCATTCCTTACCATGCCTTGTCATTCCATTCCATTCCATTAAATGCCATTCGAGTTCATTCCAGTACATTCCATTCCATTCCATTCGGGTTGATTCCATTCCATTCCATTCCATTCCATTCCATTCCATTCCATTCCATTCCATTCCATTCCATTCGGGTTGATTCCATTCCATTCCATTACATTCCTTTCGGGTTGATCCTATTCCATTCCATTGCATTCCTTTGCATTCCATTCCATTCCATTCGGGTTCATTCCATTCCATTCCATTCCATTCCATTCCATTCCATTCCATTCCTTTCGGGTTGATTCAGTTCCATTCCATTCCATTCCATTGCATTCCATTCCATTACATTCGGTTTGATTTGATTCCTTTCCATTCCATTCCATTCCATTACGGTAGATTCCTTTGCATTCCATTCCATTCCATTGCATTCCATTCCAGGCCATTCCATTCCACTCTATTACATTCGGGTTGATTCCAGTCCACTCCATTCAATTCCATTACATTCCATTCCATTCGGGTTGATTCGATTCCATTCCATTCCATTCCATTCCTTTCCATTCCACTCCATTCGATGCCATTCCATTCCATTCTATTCCATTCAGGTTGAATCCATTCCATTCCATTCCATTCCATTCCATTCGGGTTGATTCCAAGTCATTCCATTCCATTCCATTCCTTTCCATTCCATTCCACTCTGTTCCTTTCGGGGTGATTCACTTCCATTCCATTCCATTCCATTCCATTCCATTCCATTCCAATCTGGTTGATTCCAATCCATTATGTTCCATTCCATTCCGTTCCATTCCATTTGGGTTAACTCCATTCCATTCCATTCCTTTCCATTCCATTCCAATCGGGTTGATTCCATTCCTTTCCATTCCATTCCATTCCATTCGATTTGATTCCATTCCATTCCATTCCATTGCATTCCATTCCATTCGAGTTGAATCCATTCCATTCCATTCCATTCCATTTCATTCCATTCCATTCCATTCCATTCCATGACATTCCAATCCATTCGGGTTGATTCCATTCCATTCCATTCCATTCCATTCCATTCCATTCCATTCCATTCCATTCCATTCCTTTCGGGGTGATTCTATTCCATTCTATTCCATTTCATTCTATTTCATTCCATTCCATTCGGGTTGATTCCATTCCATTCCATTCTATTCCATTCCATTCCATTCCATTCCATTCCATTCCATTCCATTCGTGTTGATTCCATTCCATTCAATTGCATTCCATTCCATTCCATTCGGGTTGATACCATTCCATTCTATTCCATTCCATTCCATTCCATTCCATTCCATTCCATTCCATTCCATTCGGGTTTATTCCATTCCCTTACATTCCATTCCATTCCATTCCACTCCATTCCATTCCATTCCATTTCATTCCATTCCATTCCATTCAGGATGATTCCATTCCTTTCCATTCCATTCGGCTTGATTCAATTCCATTCCATTCCATTCCATTCCATTCCATTCCATTCCATTCGTTTTTATCCCATTCAATTAAATTCCATTCCATTCGGGTTGATTCCATTCCATTCAATTCAATTCCACTCCATTCCATTCCATTTGATTCCATTCTCGCTGATTCCATTCCATTCCATTCCATTCCATTCCATTCCATTCCATTTGGGTTGATTCCATTCCATTCCATTCCTTTCTATTCGGGTTGATTCCATTCCATTCCATTCCATTCCATTCCATTCCACTCCATTCCTTTCCATTCCATTGCATTCCATTCCGATTGATTCCATTCCATTCCATTCCATTCCATTCCTTTCCATTCCTTTTCATTAGGGTAGATTCAATTCCATTCCTTTCCATTCGTGTTGATTACATTCCACTCCATTCCATTCAATTCCATTTCATTCCAATCCATTCCGGTTGATTCCATTCCATTCCATTCCATTCCATTCGGGTTGATTCCTTTCCATTCCATTCCATTCCATTGCATTCCATTCCATTCTATTTGGGTTGTTTGCATTCCATTCCATTCCAATTCATTCCATGCCATTCCATTCCATTCTATTCCATTCGAGTTGATTCCATTCCATTCCATTCCATTACATATGACTTGATTCCATTCCATTCCATTCCATACCATTCGGCTTCATTCTATCCCGTTCCATTCCATTCCATTCCATTCGGCTGGATTCCATTCCATTCCATTCGATTCCATCCCATTCCATTCAATTCCATTCCATTCCATTCATGTTGATTCCATTCCATTCCATTCCATTCCATTCGGGTTGATTCCATTCCATTGCATTCCATTCAATTCCATTCTTTTCAGGTCGATTCTGTTCCATTCCATTCCATTCCATTGCATTCCATTCCTTTCGTGTTGATTCCATTCCGTTGCATTCCTTTGCATTCCACTCCATTCCATTCCATTCGGGTTTATTCCATTCCATTCCATTCCTTACCATTCGGGTTGACTCCATTCCAATCCATTCCATTCCATTCATTTCCTTTCCATTCGGATTGATTCCATTCCATTCCATTCCATTCCATTCCATTCCTTTCCCTTCCATTCCATTCGGGTTGTTTCCATTCCATTCCATTCCATTCAGGATGATTCCATTCCATTCCATTCCATTCGGCTTGATTCCATTCCATTCCATTCCATTCCATTCCATTCCATTCCATTCCATTCGGATTGATTCCTTTCCATTCCATTCCATTGAATTCCATTCCATTACATTCGTTTCAGGTTGACTCCGTTCCATTCCATTCCATTCCATTCCATTCCATTCCATTCCATTCGGGTTGATTCCACTCCATTCCATTCCATTCCTTTCGTGTTACATCCATTCCATTCCATTCCATTCCATTCCATTCGGGTTGATTCCAAATCATTCTATTCCATTCCATTCCGTTCCATTCCATTCCACTCCATTCCTTTCAGGGTGATTCTATTCCATTCCATTCCATTCCATTCCATTTCATTCCATTCCATTCCATTCCATTCGGGTTGATTCCATTCCATTCAATTGCATTCCATTCCATTCCATTCGGGTTGATTCCATTCCATTGCATTCCATTCGGCTTGATTCCATTCCATTCCTTTCCATTCCATTCCATTCCATTCGTTTTAATTCCATTCCATTCCATTCCATTCCATTCGGGTTGTTGCCATTCCATTCAATTCCATTCAACTCCATTCCATTCCATCCGATTCCATTCTCGTTGATTCCATTCCATTCCATTCAATTCCATTCAACTCCATTCCATTCCATTCGATTCCATTCTCGTTGATTCCATTCCATTCCATTCCATTCCATTCCATTCGGGTTATTTCCATTCCATTCAATTCAATTTCACTTGGGTTGATTCCATTATATTCCATTCGGGTTGATTCCATTCCATTACATTACATTCCATTGGGGTTGAATCCATTCCATTCCATTCCACTCCATTCCATTCCATTCCATTCCATTCCATTCGGATTGATTCCATTCCATTCCATTCCATGCCATTCCGTTCCATTCCTTTCGGGTTGACTCCATTCCATTCCATTCCATTCCATTCGGTTTGATTAAATTCCATTCCATTCCATTCCATTCCGGTTGATTCCATTCCATACCAATCCTTTCCATTCGGGTTGACTCCATTCCATTCCATTCTATTCCATTCCATCCCATTTCATTCGTTTTGATTCCATTACATTCCATTCCATTCTATTCCATTCCATTCCATTCTGGTTGATTCCATTCCATTCCATTCCATTCCATTCCATTCCATTCCATTCCATTCCATTCGTGTTGATTCCATTCCATTCCATTCCATTTGGGTTGATACCGTTCCATTCCATTTCATTCCATGCCATTCCATTCCATTCTATTGCATTTGGGTTGATTCCATTCCATTCCATTCCATTCCATTCCATTCCATTCCATTACATATGACTTGATTCCATTCCATTCCATTCCATTCAATTCCATTACATTCCATTCGCGTTGTCTCCATTCCATTCCATTCCATTCCATTCCATTTCATTCGGGTTGATTCCATTCCATTCAATTCCATTGCATTCCATTCCATTCCATTCCATTCCATTCCTTTAAGGTTGATTCCATTCCTTTCCATGCCTTGTCATTCCATTCCATTCCATTCCATGCCATTCGAGTTGATTCCATACCATTCCATTCCATTCGATTGCATTTCATTCCTTTCGTGTTGATTCCATTGCATTCCATTCCATTCCACGCCATTCCATTCCATTCCATTGCATTCCCCTCCATTCGGGTTGATTCCATTCCATTCCATTGCATTCCATTCCATTCCGAAAGGGTTGATTCCATTCCTTACCATGCCTTGTCATTCCATTCCATTCCATTCCATTCCATTCCATTCCAATCGGGTTGATTCCATTCCATTACGTTCCATTACATTCCGTTCCATTCCATTTGGGTTAACTCCATTCCATTCCATTCTTTTCCATTCCATTCCAATCGGGTTGATTCCATTCCTTTCCATTCCATTCCATTCCATTCGATTTGATTCCATTCCATTCCATTCCATTGCATTCCATTCCATTCGAGATGAATCCATTCCATTCCATTCTATTCCATTTCATTCCATTCCATTCCATTCCATTTGGGTTTATTCCATTCCATTCCATTCCATTCCATTCCATGACATTCCAATCCATTCGGGTTGATTCCATTCCATTCCATTCCATTCCATTCCATTCCATTCCATTCCACTCCTTTCGGGGTGATTCTATTCCATTCTATTCCATTTCATTCTATTTCATTCCATTCCATTCGGGTTGATTCCATTCCATTCAATTCCATTCCATTCCATTCCATTCCATTCCATTCCATTCCATTCGTGTTGATTCCATTCCATTCAATTGCATTCCATTCCATTCCATTCGGGTTGATACCATTCCAATCTATTCCATTCCATTCCATTCCATTCCATTCCATTCCATTCCATTCCATTCCATTCCATTCCATTCCATTCCATTCGGGTTTATTCCATTCCCTTATATTCCATTCCATTCCATTCCATTCCATTCCATTCCATTTCATTCCATTCCATTCCATTCAGGATGATTCCATTCCTTTCCATTCCATTCGGCTTGATTCAATTCCATTCCATTCCATTCCATTCCATTCCATTCCATTCCATTCCATTCCATTCCATTCGTTTTGATTCCGTTCCTTTCCATTCCATTCCATTCCATTCGTTTTGATTCCATTCCATTCCATTCCATTCCATTCCATTTGGGTTGATTCCATTCCATTCCATTCCTTTCTATTCGGGTTGATTCCATTCCATTCCATTCCATTCCATTCCATTCCATTCCATTCCACTCCATTCCTTTCCATTCCATTCCATTCCATTCCGATTGATTCCATTCCATTCCATTCCATTCCATTCCTTTCCATTCCTTTTCATTAGGGTAGATTCAATTCCATTCCTTTCCATTCGTGTTGATTACATTCCACTCCATTCCATTCAATTCCATTTCATTCCAATCCATTCCGGTTGATTCCATTCCATTCCATTCCATTCCATTCGGGTTCATTCCATTCCATTCCATTCCATTCCATTCCATTCTATTTGGGTTGTTTGCATTCCATTCCATTCCATTTCATTCCATGCCATTCCATTCCATTCTATTCCATTCGAGTTGATTTCATTCCATTCCATTCCATTACATATGACTTGATTCCATTCCATTCCATTCCATACCATTCGGCTGGATTCCATTCCACTCCATTCCATTCCATCCCATTCCATTCAATTCCATTCCATTCGTGTTGATTCCATTCCATTCCATTCCATTCCATTCCATTCCATTCCATTCCATTCGGGTTGATTCCATTCCATTGCATTCCATTCCATTCCATTCTTTCCAGGTCGATTCTGTTCCATTCCATTCCATTCCATTGCATTCCATTCCTTTCGTGTTGATTCCATTCCGTTGCATTCCTTTCCATTCCACTCCATTCCATTCCATTCGGGTTGATTCCATTCCTTTCCATTCCTTACCATTCGGGTTGACTCCATTCCAATCCATTCCATTCCATTCATTTCCTTTCCATTCGGATTGATTCCATTCCATTCCATTCCATTCCTTTCCCTTCCATTCCATTCGGGTTGTTTCCATTCCATTCCATTCCATTCGTTTTGATTCCATTCCATTCCATTCCATTCCATTCCATTCCATTCCATTCCATTCGGGTTGACTCCATTCCATTCCATTCCATTCCATTCCATTCCATTCCATTCCATTCCATTCGGGTTCATTCCATTCCATTCCATTCCATTCCATTCCATTCGGAATGATTCCATTCCATTCCATTCCATTCCATTCCGTTCCATTCCTCTCGTGTTGACTCCATTCGATTCCATTCAGTTCCATTACATTCCGTTCCATTCGGGTTGATTCCATTCCATTGCATTCCATTCCACTCCATTCCATTCGTGTTACATCCTTTCCATTCCATTCCATTCCATTCCATTTGGGTTGATTCCATTCCATTCCATTCCTTTCAATTCGGGTTGATTCCATTCCATTCCATTCCTTTCCATTCGTGTTGACTCCATTCCAATCCATTCCATTCCATTCCTTTCCATTCCATTGGGATTGAATCCTCTCCATTCCATTCCATTCCATTCCATTCGGGTTGATTCCATTCCATTCCATTCCATTCGTTTTGATTCCATTCCTTTCTATTCCATTCCATTCGGGTTGATTCCATTCCATTCCATTCCATTCCATTCCATTCCATTCCATTCCATTATATTCGGGTTGATTCCATTCCAGTCCATTCCATTCCATTGCATTCCATTCCATTCGGGTTGATTCCATTCCATTCCATTCCATTCCATTGCATTCCATTCCATTCCATTCCATTCTATTCCATTCCATTCCATTCCATTCGTGTTCATGCCACTCCGTTCCATTCCATTCCATTCCATTCCTTTTGGGTTGATTCCATTCCATTCCATTCCATTGCATGTCATTCCATGCCATTCCATTCCATTCTATTGCATTCGGGTTGATTCCATTCCATTCCATTCCACTCCATTACATATGACTTGATTCCATTCCATTCCAGTCCATTCCATTCGGCTTTATTCCATTCCATTCCTTTCCAATCCATTCCATTCCATTCCATTCCATTGCATTCGGGATGATTCCATTCCATTCCATTACATTCGGCTTGACTCCATTCCATTCCATTCCATTCCATTCCATTCCATTCCATTCCATTCCATTCCATTCGTTTTGATTCCGTTCCTTTCCATTCCATTCCATTCCATTCGTTTTGATTCCATTCCATTCCATTCCATTCCATTCGGGTTGATTCAATTCCATTCAATTCCATTCCACTCCATTCCATTCCATTCGATTCCATTATCGTTGATTCCATTGCAATCCATTCAATTCAATTCGGGTTATTTCAATTCCATTCCATTCAATTCCACTCGGGTTGATTACATTATATTCCATTCGGGTTGATTCCATTCCATTCCATTCCATTCCATTCCATTCGGGTTGATTGCATTCCATTCCATTCCATTCCATTCCATTCCATTCCATTCTATTCCATTCGGAATGATTCCATTCCATTCCATTCCATTCCATGCCATTGCATTCCATTCCATTCCATTTGGGTTGATTCCATTCCATTCCATTCCTTTCTATTCGGGTTGATTCCATTCCATTCCATTCCATTCCATTCCATTCCACTCCATTCCTTTCCATTCCATTCCTTTCCATTCCGATTGTTTCCATTCCATTCAATTCCATTCCATTCCTTTCCATTCCTTTTCATTAGGGTTGATTCAATTCCATTCCTTTCCATTCGTGTTGATTACATTCCACTCCATTCCATTCAATTCCATTTCATTCCAATCCATTCCGGTTGATTCCATTCCATTCCATTCCATTCCATTCCATTCCATTCCATTCCATTCCTTTCCATTCCTTTTCATTAGGTTTGATTCAATTCCATCCCTTTCCATTCATGTTGATTACATTCCACTCCATTCCATTCAATTCCATTTCATTCCAATCCATTCCGTTTGGTTCCATTCCATTCCATTCCTTTCCATTCGGGTTGATTCCATTCCATTCCATTTCTTTCCATTCGTGTTGACTCCATTCCAATCCATTCCATTCCATTCCTTTCCATTCCATTGGGATTGAATCCACTCCATTCCATTCCATTCCATTCCATTCCTTTCCATTCCATTCCATTCGGGTTGATTCCATTCCATTCCATTCCATTCGTTTTGATTCCATTCCTTTCTATTCCATTCCATTCGGGTTGATTCCATTCCATTCCATTCCATTCCATTTCATTATATTCGGGTTGATTCCATTCCAGTCCATTCCATTCCATTGCATTCCATTCCATTCGGGTTGATTCCATTCCATTCCATTCCATTCCATTGCATTCCATTCCATTCCATTCCATTCCATTCCATTCCATTCCATTCCATTCGTGTTGACGCCACTCCATTACATTCCATTCCATTCCATTCCATTTGGGTTGATTCCATTCCATTCCATTCCATTGCATGTCATTCCATGCATTTCCATTCCATTCTATTGCATTCGGGTTGGTTCCATTCCATTCCATTCCATTCCATTACATATGACTTGATTCCATTCCATTTCAGTCCATTCCATTCGGCTTTATTGCATTCCATTCCATTCCAATCCATTCCATTCCATTCCATTCAATTCCATTCGGTTTTATTCCATTCCATTCCATTCCATTCCATTCCATTCCATTCCATTCCATTCCATTCCATTGCATTCGGGATGATTCCATTCCATTCCATATCATTCGGCTTCACTCCATTCCATTCCATTCCATTCCATTCGTTTTGATTCCGTTCCATTCCATTCCATTCCATTACATTCGTTTTGATTCCATTCCATTCCATTCCATTCCATTCCATTCGGGTTGATTCAATTCCATTCAATTCCATTCTACTCCATTCCATTCCATTCGATTCCTTTATCGTCGATTCCATTGCAATCCATTCAATTCAATTCGGGTTATTTCAATTCCATTCCATTCAATTCCACTCGGGTTGATTACATTATATTCCATTCGTGTTGATTCCATTGCATTCCATTCCATTCCATTCGGGTTGATTCCATTCCATTCCATTCCATTCCATTCCATTCCATTCCATTCGGAATGATTCCATTCCATTCCATTCGGAATGATTCCATTCCATTCCATTCCATTCGATTCCATTCCATTCCATTCCATTCGGAATGATTCCATTCCATTCCATTCCATTCCATTCCATTCCATTCCATTCCATTCCATTCCATTCCATTTGGGTTGTTTCCATTCCATTCCATTCCTTTCAATTCGGGTTGATTCCATTCCATTCCATTCCATTCCATTCCATTCCTTTCCATTCCATTCCATTCCATTCCGATTGATTCCATTCCATTCCATTCCATTCCATTCCATTCCATTCCATTCGTGTTGATTCCATTTCAGTCCATTCCATTCCATTCCATTCCATTCGGGTTGATTCCATTCCATTCCATTCCATTCCTTTCCATTAAATTCCATTCGTGTTGATTCCATTCCATTCCATTCCATTCCATTCCATTCCATTCCATTCCATTTCATTCCATGCCATTCCATTCCATTCTATTCCATTCGGGTTGATTCCATTCCATTCCATTCCATTCCATATGACTTGATTCCATTCCATTCCATTCCATTCCATTCGGCTGGATTCCATTCCATTCCATTCGATTCCATCCCATTCCATTCAATTCCATTCCATTCGTGTTGATTCCATTCCATTCTATTCCATTCAATTCCATTCCATTCCATTCGGGCTTATTCAATTCCATTGCATTCCATTCCATTCCATTCTTTTCGGGTCGATTCTCTTCCATTCCATTCCATTCCATTGCATTCCATTCCATTCCATTCGGAATGATTCCATTCCATTCCATTGCATTCCAATCCTTTCCATTCCATTCCATTCCACTCCATTCCATTTGGGTTGATTCCATTCCATTCCATTCCTTTCCATTCGGGTTGATTCCATTCCATTCCATTCTATTCCATTCCATTCCATTCCATTCCATTCCATTCGGAATGATTCTTTTCCTTTCCATTCCATTCCATTCCATGCCATTCCATTCCATTCCATTCCATTTGGGTTGATTCCATTCCATTCCATTCCTTTCCATTCGGGATGATTCCATTCCATTCCATTACATTCCATTCCACTCCATTCCTTTCCATTCCATTCCATTCCATTCCGATTGATTCCATTCCATTCCATTCCATTGCATTCCTTTCCATTCCTTTTCATTAGGGTTGATTGAATTCCATTCCATTCCATTCGTGTTGATTACATTCCACTCCATTCCATTCAATTCCATTTCATTCCAATCCATTCCGCTTGATTCCATTCCATTCCATTCCATTCCATTCGTGTTGATTACATTCCACTCCATTCCATTCAATTCCATTTCATTCCAATCCATTCCGGTTGATTCCATTCCATTCCATTCCATTCCATTCGGTTCGATTCTGTTCCATTCCATTCCATTCCATTGCATTCCATTCCTTTCGTGTTGATGCCATTCCGTTGCATTCCTTTCCATTCCACTCCATTCCATTCCATTCGTGTTGATACCTTTCCGTTGCATTCCTTTCCATTCCACTCCATTCCATTCCATTCGGGTTGATTCCATTCCATTCCATTCCTTACCATTCGGGTTGACTCCATTCCAATCCATTCCATTCCATTCATTTCCTTTCCATTCGGATTGATTCCATTCCATTCCATTCCATTCCTTTCCCTTCCATTCCATTCGGGTTGATTCCATTCCATTCCATTCCATTCGTTTTGATTCCATTCTATTCCATTCCATTCCATTCCATTCCATTCCATTCCATTCCATTCATTTCGGGTTGACTCCATTCCATTCCATTGCATTCCTTTGCATTCGGGTTCATTCCATTCCATTCCATTCCATTCCATTCCATTCCATTCCATTCCATTCCATTCAATTCCATTCGTGTTACATCCATTCCATTCCATTCCATTCAATTCCAATCCGGTTGATTCCATTCCATTCAATTCCTTTCCATTCGGGTTGATTCCATTCCATTCCATTCCATTCCATTCCTTTCCATTCCATTGGGATTGTTTCCACTCCATTCCATTCCAATCCAATCCTTTCCATTCCATTCCATGCGGGTTGATTCCATTCCATTCCATTCCATTCCATTCCATTCGGGTTGATTCCAATCCATTCCATTCCATTCCATTCGCGTGGATTCCATTCCATTCCATTCCATTCCATTCCATTCCATTCCATTCGGGTTGATTCCATTCCATTCCATTCCATTCCATTCGGGTTGATTCCATTCCATTCCATTCCATTCCATTCGGAATGATTCCATTCCATTCCATTACATTCCATTCCGTTCCATTACTCTCGTGTTGACTCCATTCCATTCCATTCCGTTCCATTACATTCCATTCCATTTGGGTTGATTCCATTCCATTCCATTCCATTCCATTCCATTCGTGTTACATCAATTCCATACCATTCCATTCCATTCCATTTGGGTTGATTCCATTCCATTACATTCCTTTCCATTCGGGTTGATTCCATTCCATTCCATTCCATTCCATTCCATTCCATTCCATTCCATTCCATTCCATTCCTTTCCGTTCCATTCCATTCCATTCGGATTGATTCCATTCCATTCCTTTCCATTCCATTCCTTTCCATTCCATTTGATTCGGGTTGATTCAATTCCTTTCCATTCCATTCGTGTTGATTACATTCCACTCCATTCCATTCAATTCCATTTCATTCCAATCCATTCCGGTTGATTCCATTCCATTCCATTCCATTCCATTCGGGTTGTTTCCATTCCAGTCCATTCCATTCCATTCCATTCCATTCGGGTTGATTCCATTCCATTCCATTCCTTTCCATTAAATTCCATTCGTGTTGATTCCATTCCATTCCATTCCATTCCATTCGGGTTCATTGCATTCCATTCCATTCCATTCCATTGCATTCCATTCAATTCCATTCCTTTCCATTCCATTCCATTCCTTTCGTGTTGATTCCATTCCATTCCATTCCAATCCATTCCATTTGGGTTGATTCCATTCCATTCCATTCCATTCCATTTCATTCCATGCCATTCCATTCCATTCTATTGCATTCGCGTTGATTCCATTCCATTCCATTCCAATCCATTCCATTCCATTCCATTCCATTCCATTCCATAACATTCGGTATTATTCCATTCCTTTCCATTCCATTCCATTCCATTCCATTCCATTCCATTCGGGATGATTCCATTCCATTCCATTCCATTCCTTTCGGCTTGACTCCATTCCATTCCATTCCATTCCATTCCATTCCATTCCATTCCATTCCATTCGTTTTGATTCCGTTCCTTTCCATTCCATTCCATTCCATTCGTTTTGATTCCATTCCATTACATTCCATTCCATTCGGGTTGATTCCATTCCATTCGATTCCATTCCACTCCATTCCATTCCATTTGATTCCATTCTCGTTGATTCCATTCCAATCCATTCCATTCCATTCGGGTTATTTCAATTCCATTCCATTCAATTCCACTCGGGTTGACTACATTATATTCCATTCGGGGTGATTCCATTCCATTCCATTCCATTCCATTCCGTTCCATTCCTCTCGGGTTGACTCCATTCCATTCCATTCCGTTCCAATACATTCCATTCCATTCGGGTTGATTCCATTCCATTCCATTCCATTCCATTCGTGTTACATCCATTCCATTCCATTCCATTTGGGTTGATTCCATTCCATTCCATTCCTTTCCATTCGGGTTGATTCCATTCCATTCCATTCCATTCCATTCCATTCCATTCCATTCCATTCCATTCCATTCCATTCCATTCCTTTCCGTTCCATTCCATTCCATTCGGATTGATTCCATTCCATTCCATTCCATTCCATTCCATTCCATTCCATTCCATTCCTTTCCGTTCCATTCCATTCCATTCGGATTGATTCCATTCCATTCCTTTCCATTCCATTCCTTTCCATTCCATTTGATTCGGGTTGATTCAATTCCTTTCCATTCCATTCGTGTTGATTACATTCCACTCCATTCCATTCAATTCCATTTCATTCCAATCCATTCCGGTTGATTCCATTCCATTCCATTCCATTCCATTCGGGTTGTTTCCATTCCAGTCCATTCCATTCCATTCCATTCCATTCGGGTTGATTCCATTCCATTCCATTCCATTCCATTCCTTTCCATTAAATTCCATTCGTGTTGATTCCATTCCATTCCATTCCATTCCATTCGGGTTCATTGCATTCCATTCCATTCCATTCCATTGCATTCCATTCAATTCCATTCCTTTCCATTCCATTCCATTCCTTTCGTGTTGATTCCATTCCATTCCATTCCAATCCATTCCATTTGGGTTGATTCCATTCCATTCCATTCCATTCCATTTCATTCCATGCCATTCCATTCCATTCTATTGCATTCGCGTTGATTCCATTCCATTCCATTCCAATCCATTCCATTCCATTCCATTCCATTCCATTCCATAACATTCGGTATTATTCCATTCCTTTCCATTCCATTCCATTCCATTCCATTCCATTCCATTCGGGATGATTCCATTCCATTCCATTCCATTCCATTCGGCTTGACTCCATTCCATTCCATTCCATTCCATTCCATTCCATTCCATTCCATTCCATTCGTTTTGATTCCGTTCCTTTCCATTCCATTCCATTCCATTCGTTTTGATTCCATTCCATTACATTCCATTCCATTCGGGTTGATTCCATTCCATTCGATTCCATTCCACTCCATTCCATTCCATTTGATTCCATTCTCGTTGATTCCATTCCAATCCATTCCATTCCATTCGGGTTATTTCAATTCCATTCCATTCAATTCCACTCGGGTTGACTACATTATATTCCATTCGGGGTGATTCCATTCCATTCCATTCCATTCCATTCCGTTCCATTCCTCTCGGGTTGACTCCATTCCATTCCATTCCGTTCCAATACATTCCATTCCATTCGGGTTGATTCCATTCCATTCCATTCCATTCCATTCGTGTTACATCCATTCCATTCCATTCCATTTGGGTTGATTCCATTCCATTCCATTCCTTTCCATTCGGGTTGATTCCATTCCATTCCATTCCATTCCATTCCATTCCATTCCATTCCATTCCATTCCATTCCATTCCATTCCTTTCCGTTCCATTCCATTCCATTCGGATTGATTCCATTCCATTCCATTCCATTCCATTCGTTTCCATTCCATTTCTTTAGGGTTGATTCAATTCCATTCCATTACATTCTTGTTGATTACTTTCCACTCCATTCCATTCAATTCCATTTCATTCCAATCCATTCCGGCTGATTCCTTTCCATTCCATTCCATTCCATTCGGTTTGATTCCATTCCAGTCCATTCCATTCCATTCCATTCCATTCCATTCGGGTTGATTCCATTCCATTCCGCTCCATTGCTTTCTATTCAATTCCATTCGTGTTGATTCCATTCCATTCTATTCCACTCAATTCAATTTGGGTTGATTCCATTCGATACCATTCCATTTCATTCCATGCCATTCCATTCCATTCTATTCCATTCGGGTTGATTCCATTCCATTCCATTCCATTACATATGACTTGTTTCCATTCCATTCCATTCCATTCCATTCGGCTTTATTCCATTCCATTCCATTCCATTCCATTCCATTCCATTCCATTCCATTCCATTCCATTCGGCTGAATTCCCTTCCATTCCATTCGATTCCATCCCATTCCATTCAATTCCATTCAATTCGCGTTGATTCCATTCCATTCCATTCCATTCAATTCCATTCAATACGTGTTGATTCCATTCCATTCCATTCCATTCAATTCCATTCCATTCCATTCGGGTTGATTTTATTCCATTGCATTCCATTCCATTCCATTCTTTTCGGGTCGATTCTGTTCCATTCCATTCCATTCCATTGCATTCCATTCCTTTCGTGTTGATTCCATTCCGTTGCATTCCTTTCCATTCCACTCCTTTCCATTCCATTGGGGATGATTCCATTGCATTCCATTCGTTTCCATTCGGGTTGACTCCATTCCAATCCATTCCATTCCATTCATTTCCATCCCATTCGGATTGATTCCATTCCATTCCATTCCATTCCTTTCCCTCCATTCCATTCGGGTTGTTCCCATTCCATTCCATTCCATTCGTTTTGATTCCATTCCATTCCATTCCATTCCATTCCATTCCATTCCTTTCTGGTTGACTCCATTCCATTCCATTCCATTCCATTCCATTCCATTCCATTCCATTCCATTCCATTCGGGTTCATTCCATTCCATTCCATTCCATTGCATTCCATTCCAATCCATTCGTGTTACATCCATTCCATTCCATTCCATTCCGGTTGATTCAATTCCATTCAATTCCTTTTCATTCGTGTTGATTCCATTCCATTCCATTCCATTCCATTCCTTTCCATTCCATTGGGATTGATTCCACTCCATTCCATTCCAATCCATTCCTTTCCATTCCATTCCATTCGGGTTGATTGCATTCCATTCCATTCCATTCGTTTTGATTCCATTCCATTCCATTTCATTCGGGTTGATTCCATTCCATTCCATTCCATTCCATTCCATTCGGGTTGATTCCATTCCAGTCCATTCCATTCCATTCCATTCCATTCCATTCCATTCCATTCCATTCCATTCCATTCGGGTTGATTCCATTCCATTCCATTGCATTGCATTCCATTCCATTACGTTCCATTCCATTCGTGTTGATTCCATTCCATTCCATTCCATTCCATTCCATTCCATTCCATTCCATTCCATTTGTGTTGATTCCATTCCATTCCATTCCATTCCATTTCATTCCATGTCCTTCCATTCCATTCTATTGCATTCTGGTTGATTCCATTCCTTTCCATTCCATTCCATTCCATTCGGATTGATTCCATTCCATTCCATGCCATTCCATTCCTTTGTATTCCTTTCGCGTTGATTCCTTTCCATTCCATTCCATTCCATTCCATTCCATTCCATTCCATTCCGGTTGATTCCATTCCATTCCAATCCTTTCCATTCGGGTTGACTCCATTCCATACCATTCCATTCCATTCCATTCCATTCCATTCCATTCCATTCCATTCCATTCGTTTTGATTCCATTCCATTCCATTCGATTCCATTCTATTCCATTCCATTCCATTCGGGTTGATTCCTTTCCACTCCATTTCATTACTTTCCATTTCATTACATTCGTGTTGATTCCATTCCATTCCATTCCATTCCATTCCATTCCATTTGGGTTGATTCCAATCCATTCCATTCCATTCCAATCCATTCCATGCCATTCCATTCCATTCTATTTCATTTGGGTTGATTCCATTCCATTCCATTTTATTCCATTCCATTACATATGACTTGATTCCATTCCATGCCATTCCATTCCATTCCATTCCATTCCATTCCATTCCATTCCATTCCATTCCATTCCATTCCTTTCTGGTTGATTCTGTTCCATTCCATTCCATTCCATTGCATTCCATGCAATTCCATTCCATTCCATTCCATTCCATTCCATTCCATTCCATTCCATTCGTGTTGATTTCATTCCATTCCATTCCCTTCCATTCCAATCAATTCGAGGTGTCTCCATTCCTTTCCATTCCATTCCATTCCATTCCAATCCATTCCATTTTTGTTGATGCCATTCCATTCCATTCCATTCCTTTCCATTGGGGTTTATGCCAGTCCATTCCATTCCATTCCATTCCAATCCATTCCACTCCATTCCATTCTGTTGGTTCCTTTGCATTCCTTTCCTTTTGGGTTGATTCCATTCCACTCCATTCCATTCCATTCCAATCCATTACATTCGTGTTGTTTCCATTCCATTCCATTCCATTCCATTCCATTCCTTTCGGGTCGATTCTATTCCATTACATTCCATTCCATTGCATTCAATTCCATTCCGTTCCATTTCATTCCATTCCTTTCGTGTTGATTCCATTCCATTCCGTTGCATTCCATTCTATTCCATTACATTGCATTCCACTCCATTCTGGTTGATTCCATTCCATTCCATTGCATTCCATTCCATTCCGTTCAGGTTGATTCCATTCCTTTCCATGCCTTGTCATTCCATTCCATTCCATTCCATGCCGTTCGAGTTGATTCCATACCATTCCCTTCCATTCCATTCGATTGCATTTCATTCCTTTCGTGTTGATTCCATTGCATTCCATTCCATTCCATTCCATTCCATTCCATTCCATTCCATTCCATTCCATTCGTGTTGATTCCATTCCATTCCATTCCATTTGGGTTGATTCCATTCCATTCCATTCCATTCCATTTCATTCCATGCCATTCCATTCCATTCTATTGCATTCGGGTTGATTCCATTCCATTCCATTCCATTCAATTACATATGACTTGATTCCATTCCATTCCAGTCCATTCCATTCCTCTCCATTCGTGTTGATTCCATTCAATTCAATTGCATTCCATTCCATTCCATTCGGGTTGATTCCATTCCATTCCATTCCATTCCATTCCATTCGGTTTTATTCCAATCCATTCCATTCCATTCCATTCCATAACATTCCATTCGGGATGACTCCATTCCATTCCATTCCATTCGGCTTGACTCCATTCCATTCCATTCCATTCCATTCCATTCCATTCCATTCCATTCCATTCCATTCCATTCCATTCGTTTTGATTCCGTTCCTTTCCATTCCATTCCATTCCATTCGTTTTGATTCCATTCCATTCCATTCGGGTTGATTCCATTCCATTCAATTCCATTCCACTCCATTCCATTCCATTCGATTCCATTCTGGTTCATTCCATTCCAATCCATTCCATTCCATTCGGGTTATTTCAATTCCATTCCATTCAATTCCATTCGGGTTGATTCCATTCCATTCCATTCCATTCCATTCCATTGCATTCGGAATGATTCCAATCCATTCCATTCCATTCCATTCCGTTCCATTCCTCTCGGATTGACTCCATTCCATTCCATTTCGTTCCAATACATTCCATTCCATCCGGGTTGATTCCATTACATTCCATTCCATTACATTCGTGTTACATCCATTCCATTTCATTCCATTTGGGTTGTCTCCATTCCATTCCATTCCTTTCCATTCGGGTTGATTCCATTCCATTCCATTCCATTCCATTCCTTTCGTGTTGATTCCATTCCATTCCGTTGCATTCCATTCCATTCCATTACATTGCATTCCACTCCATTCGGGTTGATTCCATTCCATTCCATTGCATTCCTTTCCATTCCGTTCAGGTTGATTCCATTCCTTTCCATGCCTTGTCATTCCATTCCATTCCATTCCATGCCATTCGAGTTGATTCCATACCATTCCATTCCATTCCATTCCATTGCATTTCATTCCTTTCGTGTTGATTCCATTTCATTCCATTCCATTCCATTCCATTCCATTCCATTCCATTCGTGTTGATTCCATTGCATTCCAATCCATTTGGGTTGATTCCTTTCCATTCCATTCCATTCCATTTCATTCCATGCCATTCCATTCCATTCTATTGCATTCGGGTTGATTCCATTCCATTCCATTCCATTCAATTACATATGACTTGATTCCATTCCATTCCAGTCCATTCCATTCCTTTCCATTCGTGTTGATTCCATTCAATTCAATTGCATTCCATTCCATTCCATTCGGGTTGATTCCATTCCATTCCATTCCATTCCATTCCATTCCATTCGGTTTTATTCCATTCCATTCCATTCCATTCCATTCCATTCCATTCCATTACATTCCATTCGGGATGATTCCATTCCATTCCATTCCATTCGGCTTGACTCCATTCCATTCCATTCCATTCCATTCCATTCCATTCCATTCCATTCCATTCCATTCCATTCGTTTTGACTCCGTTCCTTTCCATTCCATTCCATTCCATTCGTTTTGATTCCATTCCATTACATTCCATTCCATTCGGGTTGATTCCATTCCATTCAATTCCATTCCACTCCATTCCATTCCATTCGATTCCATTCTCGTTCATTCCATTCCAATCCATTCCATTCCATTCGGGTTATTTCAATTCCATTCCATTCAATTCCATTCGGGTTGATTCCATTCCATTCCATTCCATTCCCTTCCATTCCATTCCATTCGGAATGATTCCAATCCATTCCATTCCATTCCATTCCGTTCCATTCCTCTCGGGTTGACTCCATTCCATTCCATTTCGTTCCAATACATTCCATTCCATCCGGGTTGATTCCATTCCATTCCATTCCATTACATTCGTGTTACATCCATTCCATTCCATTCCATTTGGGTTGTTTCCATTCCATTCCATTCCTTTCCATTCGGGTTGATTCCATTCAATTCCATTCCATTCCATTCCTTTCGTGTTGATTCCATTCCATTCCGTTGCATTCCATTCCATTCCATTACATTTCATTCCACTCCATTCGGGTTGATTCAATTCCATTCCATTGCATTCCATTCCATTCCGTTCAGGTTGATTCCATTCCTTTCCATGCCTTGTCATTCCATTCCATTCCATTCCATGCCATTCGAGTTGATTCCATACCATTCCATTCCATTCCATTCCATTGCATTTCATTCCTTTCGTGTTGATTCCATTGCATTCCATTCCATTCCATTCCATTCCATTCCATTCCATTCCATTCCATTCCATTCCATTCCATTCCATTCGTGTTGATTCCATTCCATTCCAATCCATTTGGGTTGATTCCTTTCCATTCCATTCCATTCCATTTCATTCCATGCCATTCCATTCCATTCTATTGCATTCGGGTTGATTCCATTCCATTCCATTCCATTCAATTACATATGACTTGATTCCATTCCATTCCAGTCCATTCCATTCCTTTCCATTCGTGTTGATTCCATTCAATTCAATTGCATTCCATTCCATTCCATTCGGGTTGGTTCCATTCCATTCCATTCCATTCCATTCCATTCCATTCCATTCGGTTTTATTCCATTCCATTCCATTCCATTCCATTCCATTCCATTACATTCCATTCGGGATGATTCCATTCCATTCCATTCCATTCGGCTTGACTCCATTCCATTCCATTCCATTCCATTCCATTCCATTCCATTCCATTCCATTCGTTTTGATTCCGTTTCTTTCCATTCCATTCCATTCCATTCGTTTTGATTCCATTCCATTACATTCCATTCCATTCGGGTTGATTCCATTCCATTCAATTCCATTCCACTCCATTCCATTCCATTCGATTCCATTCTCGTTCATTCCATTCCAATCCATTCCATTCCATTCGGGTTATTGCAATTCCATTCCATTCAATTCCATTCGGGTTGATTCCATTCCATTCCATTCCATTCCATTCCATTCCATTCGGAATTATTCCAGTCCATTCCATTCCATTCCATTCCGTTCCATTCCTCTCGGGTTGACTCCATTCCATTCCATTTCGTTCCAATACATTCCATTCCATCCGGGTTGATTCCATTCCATTCCATTCCATTACATTCGTGTTAAATCCATTCCATTCCATTCCATTTGGGTTGTTTCCATTCCATTCCATTCCTTTCCATTCGGGTTGATTCCATTCCATTCCATTCCATTCCATTCCTTTCGTGTTGATTCCATTCCATTCCGTTGCATTCCATTCCATTCCATTACATTGCCTTCCACTCCATTCTGGTTGATTCCATTCCATTCCATTGCATTCCATTCCATTCCTTTCAGGTTGATTCTATTCCTTTCCATGCCTTGTCATTCCATTCCATTCCATTCCATGCCATTCGAGTTGATTCCATTGCATTCCATTCCATTCCATTCCATTCCATTCCATTCCATTCGTGTTGATTCCATTCCACTCCATTCCATTTGGGTTGATTCCATTCCATTCCATTCCATTCCATTTCATTCCATGCCATTCCATTCCATTCTATTGCATTCGGGTTGATTCCATTCCATTCCATTCCATTCAATTACATATGACTTGATTCCATTCCATTCCAGTCCATTCCATTCCTTTCCATTCGTGTTGATTCCATTCAATTCAATTGCATTCCATTCCATTCCATTCGGGTTGATTCCATTCCATTCCATTCCATTCCATTCCATTCCATTCGGTTTTATTCCATTCCATTCCATTCCATTACATTACATTACATTCGGGATGATTCCATTCCATTCCATTCCATTCGGCTTGACTCCATTCCATTCCATTCCATTCCATTCCATTCCATTCCATTCCATTCGGCTTGACTCCATTCCATTCCATTCCATTCCATTCCATTCCATTCCATTCCATTCCATTCCATTCCATTCGTTTTGATTCCGTCCCTTTCCATTCCATTCCATTCCATTCGTTTTGATTCCATTCCATTACATTCCATTCCATTCGGGTTGATTCCATTCCATTCAATTCCATTCCACTCCATTCCATTCCATTCGATTCCATTCTCGTTGATTCCATTCCAATCCATTCCATTCCATTCGGGTTATTTCAATTCCATTCCATTCAATTCCATTCGGGTTGATTCCATTCCATTCCATTCCATTCCATTCCATTCCATTCCATTCCATTCCATTCCATTCCTTTCCATTAAATTCCATTCGTGTTGATTCCATTCCATTCCATTCCATTCCATTCCATTCCATTCCATTCCATTCCATTCCATTCCATTTGGGTTGATTCCATTCCATTCCATTCCATTTCACTCCATGCCATTCCATTCCATTCTATTCCATTCGGGTTGATTCCATTCCGTTCCATTCCATTACATATGACTTGATTCCATTCCATTCCATTCCATTCCATTCGGCTTTATTCCATTCCATTCCATTCCATTCCATTCCATTCGGCTGGATTCCTTTCCATTCCATTCGATTCCATCCCATTCCATTCAAATCCATTCCATTCGTGTTGATTCCATTCCATTCCATTCCATTCAATTCCATTCCATTCCATTCGGGTTGATTCCATTCCATTGCATTCCATTCCATTCCATTCTTTTCGGGTCGATTCTGTTCCATTCCATTCCATTCCATTGCATTCCATTCCTTTCGTGTTGATTCCATTCCGTTGCATTCCTTTCCATTCCACTCCATTCCATTCCATTCGGGTTGATTCCATGCCATTCCATTACTTTCCATTCGGGTTGCCTCCATTCCAATCCATTCCATTCCATTCATTTCCAATCCATTCGGATTGATTCCGTTCCATTCCATTACATTCCTTTCCCTTCCATTCCATTCGGGTTGTTTCCATTCCATTCCATTCCATTCGTTTTGATTCCATTCCATTCCATTCCATTCCGTACCATTCCTTTCGGGTTGACTCCATTCCATTCCATTCCATTCCATTCCATTCCATTCCATTCCATTCCATTCCATTCCATACGGGTTCATTCCATTCCATTCCATTCCATTCCATTCCATTCCATTCCATTCGTGTTACATCCATTCCATTCCATTCCATTCAATTCCATTCCGGTTGATTCCATTCCATTCAATTCCTTTCCATTCGGTTTGACTCCATTCCATTCCATTCCATTCCATTCCTTTCCATTCCATTGGGAGTGATTCCACTCCATTCCATTCCAATCCATTCCTTTCCATTCCATTCCATTCGGGTTGATTCCATTCCATTCCATTCCATTCCATTCCATTCCATTCCATAGCATTCGGAATGATTCCAATCCATTCCATTCCATTCCATTCCGTTCCATTCCTCTCGGGTTGACTCCATTCCATTCCATTTCGTTCCAATACATTCCATTCCATCCGGGTTGATTCCATTCCATTCCATTCCATTACATTCGTGTTACATCCATTCCATTCCATTCCGTTTGGGTTGTTTCCATTCCATTCCATTCCATTCCATTCCATTCCTTTCGTGTTGATTCCATTCCATTCCGTTGCATTCCATTCCATTCCATTACATTGCATTCCACTCCATTCGGGTTGATTCAATTCCATTCCATTGCATTCCATTCAATTCCGTTCAGGTTGATTCCATTCCTTTCCATGCCTTGTCATTCCATTCCATGCCATTCGAGTTGATTCCATACCATTCCATTCCATTCCATTCCATTGCATTTCATTCCTTTCGTGTTGATTCCATTGCATTCCATTCCATTCCATTCCATTCCATTCCATTCCATTACATTCCATTCGTGTTGATTCCATTCCATTCCAATCCATTTGTGTTGATTCCTTTCCATTCCATTCCATTCCATTTCATTCCATGCCATTCCATTCCATTCTATTGCATTCGGGTTGATTCCATTCCATTCCATTCCATTCAATTACATATGACTTGATTCCATTCCATTCCAGTCCATTCCATTCCTTTCCATTCGTGTTGATTCCATTCAATTCAATTGCATTCCATTCCATTCCATTCGGGTTGATTCAATTCCATTCCATTCCATTCCATTCCATTCCATTCCATTCGGTTTTATTCCATTCCATTCCATTCCATTCCATTCCATTCCATTCCATTCCATTACATTCCATTCGGGATGATTCCATTCCATTCCATTCCATTCGGCTTGACTCCATTCCATTCCATTCCATTCCATTCCATTCCATTCCATTCGTTTTGATTCCGTTCCTTTCCATTCCATTCCATTCCATTCGTTTTGATTCCATTCCATTCCATTCCATTCCATTCCATTCGGGTTGATTCCATTCCATTCAATTCCATTCCACTCCATTCCATTCCATTCGATTCCATTCTCGTTCATTCCATTCCAATCCATTCCATTCCATTCGGGTTATTTCAATTCCATTCCATTCAATTCCATTCGGGTTGATTCCATTCCATTCCATTCCATTCCATTCCATTCCATTCCATTCGGAATTATTCCAATCCATTCCATTCCATTCCATTCCGTTCCATTCCTCTCGGGTTGACTCCATTCCATTCCATTTCGTTCCAATACATTCCATTCCATCCGGGTTGATTCCATTCCATTCCATTCCATTACATTCCTGTTAAATCCATTCCATTCCATTCCATTTGGGTTGTTTCCATTCCATTCCATTCCTTTCCATTCGGGTTGATTCCATTCCATTCCATTCCATTCCATTCCTTTCGTGTTGATTCCATTCCATTCCGTTGCATTCCATTCCATTCCATTACATTGCATTCCACTCCATTCGGGTTGATTCCATTCCATTCCATTGCATTCCATTCCATTCCTTTCAGGTTGATTCCATTCCTTTCCATGCCTTGTCATTCCATTCCATTCCATTCCATGCCATTCGAGTTGATTCCATTGCATTCCATTCCATTCCATTCCATTCCATTCCATTCGTGTTGATTCCATTCCACTCCATTCCATTTGGTTTGATTCCATTCCATTCCATTCCATTCCATTTCATTCCATGCCATTCCATTCCATTCTATTGCATTCGGGTTAATTCCATTCCATTCCATTCCATTCAATTACATATGACTTGATTCCATTCCATTCCAGTCCATTCCATTCCTTTCCATTCGTGTTGATTCCATTCAATTCAATTGCATTCCATTCCATTCCATTCGGGTTGATTCCATTCCATTCCATTCCATTCCATTCCATTCCATTCGGTTTTATTCCATTCCATTCCATTCCATTCCATTCCATTCCATTACATTACATTCCATTCGGGATGATTCCATTCCATTCCATTCCATTCGGCTTGACTCCATTCCATTCCATTCCATTCCATTCCATTCCATTCCATTCCATTCCATTCCATTCGTTTTGATTCCGTCCCTTTCCATTCCATTCCATTCCATTCGTTTTGATTCCATTCCATTACATTCCATTCCATTCGGGTTGATTCCATTCCATTCAATTCCATTCCACTCCATTCCATTCCATTCGATTCCATTCTCGTTGATTCCATTCCAATCCATTCCATTCCATTCGGGTTATTTCAATTCCATTCCATTCAATTCCATTCGGGTTGATTCCATTCCATTCCATTCCATTCGGAATAATTCCAATCCATTCCATTCCATTCCATTCCGTTCCATTCCTCTCGGGTTGACTCCATTCCATTCCATTTCGTTCCAATACATTCCATTCCACTCGGGTTGATTCCATTCCATTACATTCGTGTTACATCCATTCCATTCCATTCCATTCCATTCCATTTGGGTTGATTCCATTCCATTCCATTCCTTTCCATTCGGGTTGATTCCATTCCATTCCATTCCATTCCATTCCACTCCATTCCATTCCATTCCTTTCCGTTCCATTCCATTCCATTCGGATTGATTCCATTCCATTCCATTCCATTCCATTCCATTCCATTCCTTTCCATTCCATTTCATTAGTGTTGATTCAATTCCATTCCATTCCATTCGTGTTGATTACATTCCACTCCATTCCATTCAATTCCATTTCATTCCAATCCATTCCGGTTGGTTCCATTCCATTCCATTCCATTCGGGTTGATTCCATTCCAGTCCATTCCATTCCATTCCATTCCATTCGGGTTGTTTCCATTCCGTTCCATTCCATTGCTTTCCATTAAATTCCATTCGTGTTGATTCCATTCCATTCCATTCCATTCCATTCCATTCCATTTGTGTTGATTCAATTCCATTCCATTCCATTTCATTCCATGCCATTCCATTCCATTCTCTTCCATTCGGGTTGATTCCATTCCATTCCATTCCATTACATATGACTTGATTCCATTCCATTCCATTCCATTCCATTCGGCTTTATTCCATTGCATTCCATTCCATTCCATTCCATTCCATTCCATTCGGCTGGATTCCATTCCATTCCATTCGATTCCATCCCATTCCATTCAAATCCATTCCATTCGTGTTGATTCCATTCCATTCCATTCCATTCAATTCCATTCCATTCCATTCGGGTTGATTCCATTCCATTGCATTCCATTCCCTTCCATTCTTTTAGGGTCGATTCTGTTCCATTCCATTCCATTCCATTCCATTCCACTCCATTCCATGCCATTCCATTCCATTCTATTCCATTCAGGTTGAATCCATTCCATTCCATTCCATTCGGGTTGATTCCATGTCATTCCATTCCATTCCATTCCGTTCCATTCCATTCCACTCTGTTGCTTTCGGGGTGATTCTATTCCATTCCATTCCATTCCATTCCATTCCATTCCATTCCATTCCATTCCATTCCATTCTGGTTGATTCCATTCCATTATGTTCCATTCCATTCCGTTCCATTCCATTTGGGTTAACTCCATTCCATTCCATTCCTTTCCATTCCATTCCATTCCAATCGGATTGATTCCATTCCTTTCCATTCCATTCCATTCCATTCGATTCCGTTCGATTTGATTCCATTCCATTCCATTCCATTGCATTCCATTCCATTCGAATTGAATCCATTCCATTCCATTCCATTCCATTTCATTCCATTCCATTCCATTCCATTTGGGTTGATTCCATTCCTTTCCATTCCATTCCATTCCATGCCTTTCCATTCCATTCGGGTTGATTCCATTCCATTCCATTCCATTCCATTCCATTCCATTCCTTTCGGGGTTATTCTATTCCATTCTATTCCATTTCATTCTGTTTCATTCCATTCCATTCAGGTTGATTTCATTCCATTCCATTCCATTCCATTCCATTCCATTCTATTCCATTACATTCGTGTTGATTCCATTCCATTCAATTGCATTCCATTCCATTCCATTCGGGTTGATACCATTCCATTCTATTCCATTCCATTCCATTCCATTCCATTCGGGTTTATTCCATTCCCTTCCATTCCATTCCATTCCATTCCATTCCATTCCATTTCATTCCCTTCCATTCCATTCAGGATGATTCCATTCCATTCCATTCCATTCGGCTTGATTCAATTCCATTCCATTCCATTCCATTCCATTCCATTCCATTCGGGTTGATTCCATTCCATTCAATTCCATTGCACTCCATTCCATTCCATTTGATTCCATTCTCGTTGATTCCATTCCATTCCATTCCACTCCATTCGGGTTATTTCCATTCCATTCCATTCAATTCCACTCGGGTTGATTCCATTATTTTCTATTCTGGTTGATTCCTTTCCATTCCATTCCACTGGGGTTGATTCCATTCCATTCCATTCCATTCCATTCCATTCCATTCCATTCCATTCCATTCCATTCGGATTGATTCCTTTCCATTCCATTCCATTGCATTCCATTCCATTCCATTCGTTTCAGGTTGACTCCGTTCCATTCCATTCCATTCCATTCCATTCCATTCCATTCCATTCCATTCGGGTTGATTCCATTCCATTCAATTGCATTCCATTCCATTGCATTCGGGTTGATTCCTTTCCATTCCATTCCATTCCATTCCATTCGATTTTATTCCATTCCATTCCATTCCATTCCATTCCATTCCATTCAATTTGATTCCATTCCATTCCATTCGGGATGATTCCATTCCATTGCATTCCATTCGGCTTGATTCCATTCCATTCGTTTCCATTCCATTCCATTCCATTCGTTTTGATTCCATTCCATTCCATTCCATTCCATTCGGGTTGTTTCCATTCCATTCAATTCCATTCCACTCCATTCCATTCCATTCGATCCCATTCTCGTTGATTCCATTCCATTCCATTCCATTCCATTCGGGTTATTTCCATTCCATTCCATTCAGTTTCACTTGGGTTGATTCCATTATATTCCATTCGGGTTGATTCCATTCCATTACATTCCATTCCATTGGGGTTGACTCCATTCCATTCCATTCCATTCCATTCCATTCCATTCCATTCCATTCCATTCCATTCCATTCGGATTGATTCCATTCCATTCCATTCCATTCCATTCCATTCCATTCCATTCCATTCCATTCCATTCCATTCCATTCCATTCGGGTTGATTAAATTCCATTCCTTTCCATTCCATTCCATTCCATTCCGGTTGATTCCATTCCATTCCAATCCTTTCCATTCTGGTTGACTCCATTCCATTCCATTCCATTCCATTCCATTCCATTCCATTCCATTCCATTCCATTCCATTCGTTTTGATGTCATTCCATTCCATTCCATTCTATTCCATTCCATTCCATTCGGGTTGATTCCATTCCATTCCATTCCATTCCATTCCATGCCATTCCATTCCATTCTATTGCATTTGGGTTGATTCCATTCCATTCCATTCCATTCCACTCCATTCCATTACATATGACTTGATTCCATTCCATTCCATTCCATTCCATTCAATTCCATTACAATCCATTCTCGTTGACTCCATTCCATTCCATTCCATTCCATTCCATTTCATTCGGGTTGATTCCATTCCATTCCATTCCATTCCATTCCATTCCATTCCATTCCGTTCAGGTTGATTCCATTCCTTTCCATGCCTTGTCATTCCATTCCATTCCATTCCATGCCATTCGAGTTGATTCCATACCACTCCATTCCATTCCATTCGATTGAATTTCATTACTTTCGTTTTGATTCCATTGCATTCCATTCCATTCCATTCCATTCCATTCCATTCCATTGCATTCCCCACCATTCGGGTTGATTCCATTCCATTCCATTGCATTCCATTCCATTCCGCAAGGGTTGATTCCATTACTTTCCATGCCTTGTCATTCCATTCCATTCCATTCCATGCCATTCGAGTTGATTCCATACCATTCCATTCGATTGCATTTCATTCCTTTCGTGTTGATTCCACTGCATTCCATTCCATTCCATTCCATTCCATTCCATTCCATTGCATTCCCCTCCATTCGGGTTGATTCCATTCCATTCCATTGCATTCCATTCCATTCCGCAAGGGTTGATTCCATTCCTTTCCATGCCTTGTCAATCCATTCCATTCCCTTCCATGCCATTCGAGTTGATTCCAGTCCATTCCATTCCATTCCATTCGGGTTGATTCCATTCCATTCCATTCGGGTTGATTCCATTCCATTCCATTCCATTCGGGTTGATTCAATTCCATTCCATTACATTTCTTTCGGGTTGATCCTATTCCATTCCATTCCATTCCATTGCATTCCATTCCATTCCATTCGGGTTGATTCCATTCCATTCCATTCCATTCCATTCTATTCCATTCCATTCCATTCCTTTCGGGTTGATTCTGTTCCATTCCATTCCATTCCATTGCATTCCATTCCATTACATTCGGTTTGATTCGATTCTGTTCCATTCCATTCCATTCCATTCCATTACGGTTGATTCCATTGCATTCCATTCTATTCCATTGCATTCCTTTCCATGCCATTCCATTCCATTCTATTCCATTCGGGGTGATTCCAGTCCACTCCATTCAATTCCATTACATTCCATTCCATTCAGGTTGATTCGATTCCATTCCATTCCATTCCATTCCATTCCACTCCATTCCATGCCATTCCATTCCATTCTATTCCATTCAGGTTGAATCCATTCCATTCCATTCGGATTGATTCCAAGTCATTCCATTCCATTCCATTCCATTCCATTCCATTACATTCGGGTTGATTCCATTCCATTATGTTCCATTCCATTCCGTTCCATTCCATTTGGGTTATCTTCATTCCATTCCATTCCTTTCCATTCCATTGCACTCCATTCCAATCGGGTTGATTCCATTCCTTTCCATTCCATTCCATTCCATTCGATTCCATTCGATTTGATTCCATTCCATTCCATTCCATTCCATTCCATTCCATTCCATTCGGGTTGATTCAATTCCATTCAATTCCATTCTACTCCATTCCATTCCATTCGATTCCTTTATCGTCGATTCCATTGCAATCCATTCAATTCAATTCGGGTTATTTCAATTCCATTCCATTCAATTCCACTCGGGTTGATTACATTATATTCCATTCGTGTTGATTCCATTGCATTCCATTCCATTCCATTCGGGTTGATTCCATTCCATTCCATTCCATTCCATTCCATTCCATTCCATTCGGAATGATTCCATTCCATTCCATTCGGAATGATTCCATTCCATTCCATTCCATTCGATTCCATTCCATTCCATTCCATTCGGAATGATTCCATTCCATTCCATTCCATTCCATTCCATTCCATTCCATTCCATTCCATTTGGGTTGTTTCCATTCCATTCCATTCCTTTCAATTCGGGTTGATTCCATTCCATTCCATTCCATTCCATTCCATTCCTTTCCATTCCATTCCATTCCATTCCGATTGATTCCATTCCATTCCATTCCATTCCATTCCATTCCATTCCATTCCATTCGGGTTGATTCCATTTCAGTCCATTCCATTCCATTCCATTCCATTCGGGTTGATTCCATTCCATTCCATTCCATTCCTTTCCATTAAATTCCATTCGTGTTGATTCCATTCCATTCCATTCCATTCCATTCCATTCCATTCCATTCCATTCCATTTCATTCCATGCCATTCCATTCCATTCTATTCCATTCGGGTTGATTCCATTCCATTCCATTCCATTCCATATGACTTGATTCCATTCCATTCCATTCCATTCCATTCGGCTGGATTCCATTCCATTCCATTCGATTCCATCCCATTCCATTCAATTCCATTCCATTCGTGTTGTTTCCATTCCATTCTATTCCATTCAATTCCATTCCATTCCATTCGGGCTTATTCAATTCCATTGCATTCCATTCCATTCCATTCTTTTCGGGTCGATTCTCTTCCATTCCATTCCATTCCATTGCATTCCATTCCATTCCATTCGGAATGATTCCATTCCATTCCATTGCATTCCAATCCTTTCCATTCCATTCCATTCCACTCCATTCCATTTGGGTTGATTCCATTCCATTCCATTCCTTTCCATTCGGGTTGATTCCATTCCATTCCATTCTATTCCATTCCATTCCATTCCATTCCATTCCATTCGGAATGATTCTTTTCCATTCCATTCCATTCCATGCCATTCCGTTCCATTCCATTCCATTTGGGTTGATTCCATTCCATTCCATTCCTTTCCATTCGGGATGATTCCATTCCATTCCATTACATTCCATTCCACTCCATTCCTTTCCATTCCATTCCATTCCATTCCGATTGATTCCATTCCATTCCATTCCATTGCATTCCTTTCCATTCCTTTTCATTAGGGTTGATTGAATTCCATTCCATTCCATTCGTGTTGATTACATTCCACTCCATTCCATTCAATTCCATTTCATTCCAATCCATTCCGCTTGATTCCATTCCATTCCATTCCATTCCATTCGTGTTGATTACATTCCACTCCATTCCATTCAATTCCATTTCATTCCAATCCATTCCGGTTGATTCCATTCCATTCCATTCCATTCCATTCGGGTCGATTCTGTTCCATTCCATTCCATTCCATTGCATTCCATTCCTTTCGTGTTGATGCCATTCCGTTGCATTCCTTTCCATTCCACTCCATTCCATTCCATTCGTGTTGATACCTTTCCGTTGCATTCCTTTCCATTCCACTCCATTCCATTCCATTCGGGTTGATTCCATTCCATTCCATTCCTTACCATTCGGGTTGACTCCATTCCAATCCATTCCATTCCATTCATTTCCTTTCCATTCGGATTGATTCCATTCCATTCCATTCCATTCCTTTCCCTTCCATTCCATTCGGGTTGATTCCATTCCATTCCATTCCATTCGTTTTGATTCCATTCTATTCCATTCCATTCCATTCCATTCCATTCCATTCCATTCCATTCCATTCATTTCGGGTTGACTCCATTCCATTCCATTGCATTCCTTTGCATTCGGGTTCATTCCATTCCATTCCATTCCATTCCATTCCATTACATTCCATTCCATTCAATTCCATTCGTGTTACATCCATTCCATTCCATTCCATTCAATTCCAATCCGGTTGATTCCATTCCATTCAATTTCTTTCCATTCGGGTTGATTCCATTCCATTCCATTCCATTCCATTCCTTTCCATTCCATTGGGATTGTTTCCACTCCATTCCATTCCAATCCAATCCTTTCCATTCCATTCCATGCGGGTTGATTCCATTCCATTCCATTCCATTCGTTTTGATTCCATTGCATTCCACTCCATTCCATTCCATTCCATTCCATTCGGGTTGATTCCAATCCATTCCATTCCATTCCATTCGCGTGGATTCCATTCCATTCCATTCCATTCCATTCCATTCCATTCCATTCGGGTTGATTCCATTCCATTCCATTCCATTCCATTCGGGTTGATTCCATTCCATTCCATTCCATTCCATTCGGAATGATTCCATTCCATTCCATTACATTCCATTCCGTTCCATTACTCTCGTGTTGACTCCATTCCATTCCATTCCGTTCCATTACATTCCATTCCATTTGGGTTGATTCCATTCCATTCCATTCCATTCCATTCCATTCCATTCGTGTTACATCAATTCCATACCATTCCATTCCATTCCATTTGGGTTGATTCCATTCCATTACATTCCTTTCCATTCGGGTTGATTCCATTCCATTCCATTCCATTCCATTCCATTCCATTCCATTCCATTCCATTCCATTCCTTTCCGTTCCATTCCATTCCATTCGGATTGATTCCATTCCATTCCTTTCCATTCCATTCCTTTCCATTCCATTTGATTCGGGTTGATTCAATTCCTTTCCATTCCATTCGTGTTGATTACATTCCACTCCATTCCATTCAATTCCATTTCATTCCAATCCATTCCGGTTGATTCCATTCCATTCCATTCCATTCCATTCGGGTTGTTTCCATTCCAGTCCATTCCATTCCATTCCATTCCATTCGGGTTGATTCCATTCCATTCCATTCCATTCCATTCCTTTCCATTAAATTCCATTCGTGTTGATTCCATTCCATTCCATTCCATTCCATTCGGGTTCATTGCATTCCATTCCATTCCATTCCATTGCATTCCATTCAATTCCATTCCTTTCCATTCCATTCCATTCCTTTCGTGTTGATTCCATTCCATTCCATTCCAATCCATTCCATTTGGGTTGATTCCATTCCATTCCATTCCATTCCATTTCATTCCATGCCATTTCATTCCATTCTATTGCATTCGCGTTGATTCCATTCCATTCCATTCCAATCCATTCCATTCCATTCCATTCCATTCCGTTCCATAACATTCGGTATTATTCCATTCCTTTCCATTCCATTCCATTCCATTCCATTCCATTCCATTCGGGATGATTCCATTCCATTCCATTCCATTCCATTCGGCTTGACTCCATTCCATTCCATTCCATTCCATTCCATTCCATTCGTTTTGATTCCGTTCCTTTCCATTCCATTCCATTCCATTCGTTTTGATTCCATTCCATTACATTCCATTCCATTCGGGTTGATTCCATTCCATTCGATTCCATTCCACTCCATTCCATTCCATTCGATTCCATTCTCGTTGATTCCATTCCAATCCATTCCATTCCATTCGTGTTATTTCAATTCCATTCCATTCAATTCCACTCGGGTTGACTACATTATATTCCATTCGGGGTGATTCCATTCCATTCCATTCCATTCCATTCCGTTCCATTCCTCTCGGGTTGACTCCATTCCATTCCATTCCGTTCCAATACATTCCATTCCATTCGGGTTGATTCCATTCCATTCCATTCCATTCCATTCGTGTTACATCCATTCCATTCCATTCCATTTGGGTTGATTCCATTCCATTCCATTCCTTTCCATTCGGGTTGATTCCATTCCATTCCATTCCATTCCATTCCATTCCATTCCATTCCATTCCATTCCATTCCATTCCATTCCTTTCCGTTCCATTCCATTCCATTCGGATTGATTCCATTCCATTCCATTCCATTCCATTCGTTTCCATTCCATTTCTTTAGGGTTGATTCAATTCCATTCCATTACATTCTTGTTGATTACTTTCCACTCCATTCCATTCAATTCCATTTCATTCCAATCCATTCCGGCTGATTCCTTTCCATTCCATTCCATTCCATTCGGTTTGATTCCATTCCAGTCCATTCCATTCCATTCCATTCCATTCCATTCGGGTTGATTCCATTCCATTCCGCTCCATTGCTTTCTATTCAATTCCATTCGTGTTGATTCCATTCCATTCTATTCCACTCAATTCAATTTGGGTTGATTCCATTCGATACCATTCCATTTCATTCCATGCCATTCCATTCCATTCTATTCCATTCGGGTTGATTCCATTCCATTCCATTCCATTACATATGACTTGTTTCCATTCCATTCCATTCCATTCCATTCGGCTTTATTCCATTCCATTCCATTCCATTCCATTCCATTCCATTCCATTCCATTCGGCTGAATTCCATTCCATTCCATTCGATTCCATCCCATTCCATTCAATTCCATTCAATTCGCGTTGATTCCATTCCATTCCATTCCATTCAATTCCATTCAATACGTGTTGATTCCATTCCATTCCATTCCATTCAATTCCATTCCATTCCATTCGGGTTGATTTTATTCCATTGCATTCCATTCCATTCCATTCTTTTCGGGTCGATTCTGTTCCATTCCATTCCATTCCATTGCATTCTATTCCTTTCGTGTTGATTCCATTCCGTTGCATTCCTTTCCATTCCACTCCTTTCCATTCCATTGGGGATGATTCCATTCCATTCCATTCGTTTCCATTCGGGTTGACTCCATTCCAATCCATTCCATTCCATTCATTTCCATCCCATTCGGATTGATTCCATTCCATTCCATTCCATTCCTTTCCCTTCCATTCCATTCGGGTTGTTCCCATTCCATTCCATTCCATTCGTTTTGATTCCATTCCATTCCATTCCATTCCATTCCATTCCATTCCTTTCTGGTTGACTCCATTCCATTCCATTCCATTCCATTCCATTCCATTCCATTCCATTCCATTCCATTCGGGTTCATTCCATTCCATTCCATTCCATTGCATTCCATTCCATTCCATTCGTGTTACATCCATTCCATTCCATTCCATTCCGGTTGATTCAATTCCATTCAATTCCTTTTCATTCGTGTTGATTCCATTCCATTCCATTCCATTCCATTCCTTTCCATTCCATTGGGATTGATTCCACTCCATTCCATTCCAATCCATTCCTTTCCATTCCATTCCATTCGGGTTGATTGCATTCCATTCCATTCCATTCGTTTTGATTCCATTCCATTCCATTTCATTCGGGTTGATTCCATTCCATTCCATTCCATTCCATTCCATTCGGGTTGATTCCATTCCAGTCCATTCCATTCCATTCCATTCCATTCCATTCCATTCCATTCCATTCCATTCGGGTTGATTCCATTCCATTCCATTGCATTGCATTCCATTCCATTACGTTCCATTCCATTCGTGTTGATTCCATTCCATTCCATTCCATTCCATTCCATTCCATTCCATTCCATTCCATTTGTGTTGATTCCATTCCATTCCATTCCATTCCATTTCATTCCATGTCCTTCCATTCCATTCTATTGCATTCTGGTTGATTCCATTCCTTTCCATTCCATTCCATTCCATTCGGATTGATTCCATTCCATTCCATGCCATTCCATTCCTTTGCATTCCTTTCGCGTTGATTCCTTTCCATTCCATTCCATTCCATTCCATTCCATTCCATTCCATTCCGGTTGATTCCATTCCATTCCAATCCTTTCCATTCGGGTTGACTCCATTCCATACCATTCCATTCCATTCCATTCCATTCCATTCCATTCCATTCCGTTCCATTCGTTTTGATTCCATTCCATTCCATTCCATTCCATTCTATTCCATTCCATTCCATTCGGGTTGATTCCTTTCCACTCCATTTCATTACTTTCCATTTCATTACATTCGTGTTGATTCCATTCCATTCCATTCCATTCCATTCCATTTGGGTTGATTCCAAACCATTCCATTCCATTCCAATCCATTCCATGCCATTCCATTCCATTCTATTTCATTTGGGTTGATTCCATTCCATTCCATTTTATTCCATTCCATTACATATGACTTGATTCCATTCCATGCCATTCCATTCCATTCCATTCCATTCCATTCCATTCCATTCCATTCCATTCCATTCCATTCCTTTCTGGTTGATTCTGTTCCATTCCATTCCATTCCATTGCATTCCATGCAATTCCATTCCATTCCATTCCATTCCATTCCATTCCATTCCATTCCATTCGTGTTGATTTCATTCCATTCCATTCCCTTCCATTCCAATCAATTCGAGGTGTCTCCATTCCTTTCCATTCCATTCCATTCCATTCCAATCCATTCCATTTTTGTTGATGCCATTCCATTCCATTCCATTCCTTTCCATTGGGGTTTATGCCAGTCCATTCCATTCCATTCCATTCCAATCCATTCCACTCCATTCCATTCTGTTGGTTCCTTTGCATTCCTTTCCTTTTGGGTTGATTCCATTCCACTCCATTCCATTCCATTCCAATCCATTACATTCGTGTTGTTTCCATTCCATTCCATTCCATTCCATTCCATTCCTTTCGGGTCGATTCTATTCCATTACATTCCATTCCATTGCATTCAATTCCATTCCGTTCCATTTCATTCCATTCCTTTCGTGTTGATTCCATTCCATTCCGTTGCATTCCATTCTATTCCATTACATTGCATTCCACTCCATTCTGGTTGATTCCATTCCATTCCATTGCATTCCATTCCATTCCGTTCAGGTTGATTCCATTCCTTTCCATGCCTTGTCATTCCATTCCATTCCATTCCATGCCGTTCGAGTTGATTCCATACCATTCCCTTCCATTCCATTCGATTGCATTTCATTCCTTTCGTGTTGATTCCATTGCATTCCATTCCATTCCATTCCATTCCATTCCATTCCATTCCATTCCATTCGTGTTGATTCCATTCCATTCCATTCCATTTGGGTTGATTCCATTCCATTCCATTCCATTCCATTTCATTCCATGCCATTCCATTCCATTCTATTGCATTCGGGTTGATTCCATTCCATTCCATTCCATTCAATTACATATGACTTGATTCCATTCCATTCCAGTCCATTCCATTCCTCTCCATTCGTGTTGATTCCATTCAATTCAATTGCATTCCATTCCATTCCATTCGGGTTGATTCCATTCCATTCCATTCCATTCCATTCCATTCGGTTTTATTCCAATCCATTCCATTCAATTCTTTCCATAACATTCCATTCGGGATGATTCCATTCCATTCCATTCCATTCGGCTTGACTCCATTCCATTCCATTCCATTCCATTCCATTCCATTCCATTCCATTCCATTCCATTCGTTTTGATTCCGTTCCTTTCCATTCCATTCCATTCCATTCGTTTTGATTCCATTCCATTCCATTCGGGTTGATTCCATTCCATTCAATTCCATTCCACTCCATTCCATTCCATTCGATTCCATTCTGGTTCATTCCATTCCAATCCATTCCATTCCATTCGGGTTATTTCAATTCCATTCCATTCAATTCCATTCGGGTTGATTCCATTCCATTCCATTCCATTCCATTCCATTGCATTCGGAATGATTCCAATCCATTCCATTCCATTCCATTCCGTTCCATTCCTCTCGGATTGACTCCATTCCATTCCATTTCGTTCCAATACATTCCATTCCATCCGGGTTGATTCCATTACATTCCATTCCATTACATTCGTGTTACATCCATTCCATTCCATTCCATTTGGGTTGTTTCCATTCCATTCCATTCCTTTCCATTCGGGTTGATTCCATTCCATTCCATTCCATTCCATTCCTTTCGTGTTGATTCCATTCCATTCCGTTGCATTCCATTCCATTCCATTACATTGCATTCCACTCCATTCGGGTTGATTCCATTCCATTCCATTGCATTCCTTTCCATTCCGTTCAGGTTGATTCCATTCCTTTCCATGCCTTGTCATTCCATTCCATTCCATTCCATGCCATTCGAGTTGATTCCATACCATTCCATTCCATTCCATTCCATTGCATTTCATTCCTTTCGTGTTGATTCCATTTCATTCCATTCCATTCCATTCCATTCCATTCCATTCGTGTTGATTCCATTGCATTCCAATCCATTTGGGTTGATTCCTTTCCATTCCGTTCCATTCCATTTCATTCCATGCCATTCCATTCCATTCTATTGCATTCGGGTTGATTCCATTCCATTCCATTCCATTCAATTACATATGACTTGATTCCATTCCATTCCAGTCCATTCCATTCCTTTCCATTCGTGTTGATTCCATTCAATTCAATTGCATTCCATTCCATTCCATTGGGGTTGATTCCATTCCATTCCATTCCATTCCACTCCATTCCATTCCAATCCTTTCCGTTCCATTCCATTCCATTCGGATTGATTCCATTCCATTCCATTCCATTCCATTCCTTTCCATTCCATTTCATTAGTGTTGATTCAATTCCATTCCATTCCATTCGTGTTGATTACATTCCACTCCATTCCATTCAATTCCATTTCATTCCAATCCATTCCGGTTGGTTCCATTCCATTCCATTCCATTCGGGTTGATTCCATTCCAGTCCATTCCATTCCATTCCATTCCATTCGGGTTGTTTCCATTCCGTTCCATTCCATTGCTTTCCATTAAATTCCATTCGTGTTGATTCCATTCCATTCCATTCCATTCCATTCCATTTGTGTTGATTCCATTCCATTCCATTCCATTTCATTCCATGACATTCCATTCCATTCTCTTCCATTCGGGTTGATTCCATTCCATTCCATTCCATTACATATGACTTGATTCCATTCCATTCCATTCCATTCCATTCGGCTTTATTCCATTCCATTCCATTCCATTCCATTCCATTCCATTCCATTCGGCTGGATTCCATTCCATTCCATTCGATTCCATCCCATTCCATTCAAATCCATTCCATTCGTGTTGATTCCATTCCATTCCATTCCATTCAATTCCATTCCATTCCATTCGGGTTGATTCCATTCCATTGCATTCCATTCCCTTCCATTCTTTTAGGGTCGATTCTGTTCCATTCCATTCCATTCCATTCCATTCCACTCCATTCCATGCCATTCCATTCCATTCTATTCCATTCAGGTTGAATCCATTCCATTCCATTCCATTCGGGTTGATTCCATGTCATTCCATTCCATTCCATTCCGTTCCATTCCATTCCACTCTGTTGCTTTCGGGGTGATTCTATTCCATTCCATTCCATTCCATTCCATTCCATTCCATTCCATTCCATTCCATTCCATTCTGGTTGATTCCATTCCATTATGTTCCATTCCATTCCGTTCCATTCCATTTGGGTTAACTCCATTCCATTCCATTCGTTTCCATTCCATTCCATTCCAATCGGGTTGATACCATTCCTTTCCATTCCATTCCATTCCATTCGATTCCGTTCGATTTGATTCCATTCCATTCCATTCCATTGCATTCCATTCCATTCGAATTGAATCCATTCCATTCCATTCCATTCCATTTCATTCCATTCCATTCCATTCCATTTGGGTTGATTCCATTCCTTTCCATTCCATTCCATTCCATGCCTTTCCATTCCATTCGGGTTGATTCCATTCCATTCCATTCCATTCCATTCCATTCCATTCCTTTCGGGGTTATTCTATTCCATTCTATTCCATTTCATTCTGTTTCATTCCATTCCATTCAGGTTGATTTCATTCCATTCCATTCCATTCCATTCCATTCCATTCTATTCCATTACATTCGTGTTGATTCCATTCCATTCAATTGCATTCCATTCCATTCCATTCGGGTTGATACCATTCCATTCTATTCCATTCCATTCCATTCCATTCCATTCGGGTTTATTCCATTCCCTTCCATTCCATTCCATTCCATTCCATTCCATTCCATTTCATTCCCTTCCATTCCATTCAGGATGATTCCATTCCATTCCATTCCATTCGGCTTGATTCAATTCCATTCCATTCCATTCCATTCCATTCCATTCCATTCCATTCGGGTTGATTCCATTCCATTCAATTCCATTGCACTCCATTCCATTCCATTTGATTCCATTCTCGTTGATTCCATTCCATTCCATTCCACTCCATTCGGGTTATTTCCATTCCATTCCATTCAATTCCACTCGGGTTGATTCCATTATTTTCTATTCTGGTTGATTCCTTTCCATTCCATTCCACTGGGGTTGATTCCATTCCATTCCATTCCATTCCATTCCATTCCATTCCATTCCATTCCATTCCATTCCATTCCATTCCATTCCATTCGGATTGATTCCTTTCCATTCCATTCCATTGCATTCCATTCCATTCCATTCGTTTCAGGTTGACTCCGTTCCATTCCATTAAATTCCATTCCATTCCATTCCATTCCATTCCATTCCATTCGGGTTGATTCCATTCCATTCAATTGCATTCCATTCCATTGCATTCGGGTTGATTCCTTTCCATTCCATTCCATTCCATTCCATTCGATTTTATTCCATTCCATTCCATTCCATTCCATTCAATTTGATTCTATTCCATTCCATTCGGGATGATTCCATTCCATTGCATTCCATTCGGCTTGATTCCATTCCATTCGTTTCCATTCCATTCCATTCCATTCGTTTTGATTCCATTCCATTCCATTCCATTCCATTCGGGTTGTTTCCATTCCATTCAATTCCATTCCACTCCATTCCATTCCATTCGATCCCATTCTCGTTGATTCCATTCCATTCCATTCCATTCCATTCGGGTTATTTCCATTCCATTCCATTCAGTTTCACTTGGGTTGATTCCATTATATTCCATTCGGGTTGATTCCATTCCATTACATTCCATTCCATTGGGGTTGACTCCATTCCATTCCATTCCATTCCATTCCATTCCATTCCATTCCATTCGGATTGATTCCATTCCATTCCATTCCATTCCATTCCATTCCATTCCATTCCATTCCATTCCATTCCATTCCATTCGGGTTGATTAAATTCCATTCCTTTCCATTCCATTCCATTCCATTCCGGTTGATTCCATTCCATTCCAATCCTTTCCATTCTGGTTGACTCCATTCCATTCCATTCCATTCCATTCCATTCCATTCCATTCCATTCCATTCCATTCCATTCGTTTTGATGTCATTCCATTCCATTCCATTCTATTCCATTCCATTCCATTCGGGTTGATTCCATTCCATTCCATTCCATTCCATTCCATGCCATTCCATTCCATTCTATTGCATTTGGGTTGATTCCATTCCATTCCATTCCATTCCACTCCATTCCATTACATATGACTTGATTCCATTCCATTCCATTCCATTCCATTCAATTCCATTACAATCCATTCTCGTTGACTCCATTCCATTCCATTCCATTCCATTCCATTTAATTCGGGTTGATTCCATTCCATTCCATTCCATTCCATTCCATTCCATTCCGTTCAGGTTGATTCCATTCCTTTCCATGCCTTGTCATTCCATTCCATTCCATTCCATGCCATTCGAGTTGATTCCATACCACTCCATTCCATTCCATTCGATTGAATTTCATTACTTTCGTTTTGATTCCATTGCATTCCATTCCATTCCATTCCATTCCATTCCATTCCATTGCATTCCCCACCATTCGGGTTGATTCCATTCCATTCCATTGCATTCCATTCCATTCCGCAAGGGTTGATTCCATTACTTTCCATGCCTTGTCATTCCATTCCATTCCATTCCATGCCATTCGAGTTGATTCCATACCATTCCATTCGATTGCATTTCATTCCTTTCGTGTTGATTCCACTGCATTCCATTCCATTCCATTCCATTCCATTCCATTGCATTCCCCTCCATTCGGGTTGATTCCATTCCATTCCATTGCATTCCATTCCATTCCGCAAGGGTTGATTCCATTCCTTTCCATGCCTTGTCAATCCATTCCATTCCCTTCCATGCCATTCGAGTTGATTCCAGTCCATTCCATTCCATTCCATTCGGGTTGATTCCATTCCATTCCATTCGGGTTGATTCCATTCCATTCCATTCCATTCGGGTTGATTCAATTCCATTCCATTACATTTCTTTCGGGTTGATCCTATTCCATTCCATTCCATTCCATTGCATTCCATTCCATTCCATTCGGGTTGATTCCATTCCATTCCATTCCATTCCATTCCATTCCATTCCATTCCTTTCGGGTTGATTCTGTTCCATTCCATTCCATTCCATTGCATTCCATTCCATTACATTCGGTTTGATTCGATTCTGTTCCATTCCATTCCATTCCATTCCATTACGGTTGATTCCATTGCATTCCATTCTATTCCATTGCATTCCTTTCCATGCCATTCCATTCCATTCTATTCCATTCGGGTTGATTCCAGTCCACTCCATTCAATTCCATTACATTCCATTCCATTCAGGTTGATTCGATTCCATTCCATTCCATTCCATTCCATTCCACTCCATTCCATGCCATTCCATTCCATTCTATTCCATTCAGGTTGAATCCATTCCATTCCATTCGGATTGATTCCAAGTCATTCCATTCCATTCCATTCCATTCCATTCCATTACATTCGGGTTGATTCCATTCCATTATGTTCCATTCCATTCCGTTCCATTCCATTTGGGTTATCTCCATTCCATTCCATTCCTTTCCATTCCATTGCATTCCATTCCAATCGGGTTGATTCCATTCCTTTCCATTCCATTCCATTCCATTCGATTCCATTCGATTTGATTCCATTCCATTCCATTTCATTCCATTCCATTCCATTCCATTTTGGTTGATTCCATTCCATTCCATTCCATTCCATGCCATTCCATTACATTCGGGTTGATTCCATTCCATTCCATTCCATTCCATTCCATTCCATTCCATTCCTTTCGGGGTGATTCTATTCCGTTCTATTCCATTTCATTCTGTTTCATTCCATTCCATTCGTGTTGATTCCGTTCCATTCCATTCCATTCCATTTCATTCCATGCCATTCCATTCCACTCTATTGCATTCGGGTTGATTCCATTCCATTCCATTCCATTCAATTACATATGACTTGATTCCATTCCATTCCAGTCCATTCCATTCCTTTCCATTCGTGTTGATTCCATTCAATTCAATTGCATTCCATTCCATTCCATTCGGGTTGATTCCATTCCATTCCATTCCATTCCATTCCATTCCATTCGGTTTTATTCCATTCCATTCCATTCCATTCCATTCCATTCCATTCCATTACATTCCATTCGGGATGATTCCATTCCATTCCATTCCATTCGGCTTGACTCCATTCCATTCCATTCCATTCCATTCCATTCCATTCGTTTTGATTCCGTTCCTTTCCATTCCATTCCATTCCATTCGTTTTGATTCCATTCCATTACATTCCATTCCATTCGGGTTGATTCCATTCCATTCAATTCCATTCCACTCCATTCCATTCCATTCGATTCCATTCTCGTTCATTCCATTCCATTCCATTCCATTCCATTCGGGTTATTTCAATTCCATTCCATTCAATTCCATTCGGGTTGATTCCATTCCATTCCATTCCATTCCATTCCATTCCATTCCATTCCATTCCATTCGGAATTATTCCAATCCATTCCATTCCATTCCATTCCGTTCCATTCCTCTCGGGTTGACTCCATTCCATTCCATTTCGTTCCAATACATTCCATTCCATCCGGGTTGATTCCATTCCATTCCATTCCATTACATTCGTGTTAAATCCATTCCATTCCATTCCATTTGGGTTGTTTCCATTCCATTTCATTCCTTTCCATTCGGGTTGATTCCATTCCATTCCATTCCATTCCATTCCTTTCGTGTTGATTCCATTCCATTCCGTTGCATTCCATTCCATTCCATTACATTGCATTCCACTCCATTCTGGTTGATTCCATTCCATTCCATTGCATTCCATTCCATTCCTTTCAGGTTGATTCCATTCTTTCCATGCCTTGTCATTCCATTCCATTCCATTCCATGCCATTCGAGTTGATTCCAATGCATTCCATTCCATTCCATTCCATTCCATTCCATTCCATTCCATTCCATTCCATTCCATTCCATTCGTGTTGATTCCATTCCACTCCATTCCATTTGGGTTGATTCCATTCCATTCCATTCCATTCCATTTCATTCCATGCCATTCCATTCCATTCTATTGCATTCGGGTTGATTCCATTCCATTCCATTCCATTACATATGACTTGATTCCATTCCATTCCATTCCATTCCATTCGGCTTTATTCCATTCCATTCCATTCCATTCCATTCCATTCCATTCGGCTGGATTCCATTCCATTCCATTCGATTCCATCCCATTCCATTCAAATCCATTCCATTCGTGTTGATTCCATTCCATTCCATTCCATTCAATTCCATTCCATTCCATTCGGGTTGATTCCATTCCATTGCATTCCATTCCCTTCCATTCTTTTAGGGTCGATTCTGTTCCATTCCATTCCATTCCATTCCATTCCACTCCATTCCATGCCATTCCATTCCATTCTATTCCATTCAGGTTGAATCCATTCCATTCCATTCCATTCGGGTTGATTCCATGTCATTCCATTCCGTTCCATTCCGTTCCATTCCATTCCACTCTGTTGCTTTCGTGGTGATTCTATTCCATTCCATTCCATTCCATTCCATTCCATTCCATTCCATTCCATTCTGGTTGATTCCATTCCATTATGTTCCATTCCATTCCGTTCCATTCCATTTGGGTTAACTCCATTCCATTCCATTCCTTTCCATTCCATTCCATTCCAATCGGGTTGATTCCATTCCTTTCCATTCCATTCCATTCCATTCGATTCCGTTCGATTTGATTCCATTCCATTCCATTGCATTGCATTCCATTCCATTCGAATTGAATCCATTCCATTCCATTCCATTCCATTTCATTCCATTCCATTCCATTCCATTTGGGTTGATTCCATTCCTTTCCATTCCTTTCCATTCCATGCCTTTCCATTCCATTCGGGTTGATTGCATTCCATTCCATTCCATTCCATTCCATTCCATTCCTTTCGGGGTTATTCTATTCCATTCTATTCCATTTCATTCTGTTTCATTCCATTCCATTCATTTTGATTTCATTCCATTCCATTCCATTCCATTCCATTCCATTCTATTCCATTACATTCGTGTTGATTCCATTCCATTCAATTGCATTCCATTCCATTCCATTCGGGTTGATACCATTCCATTCTATTCCATTCCATTCCATTCCATTCCATTCGGGTTTATTCCATTCCCTTCCATTCCATTCCATTCCATTCCATTCCATTCCATTTCATTCCCTTCCATTCCATTCAGGATGATTCCATTCCATTCCATTCCATTCGGCTTGATTCAATTCCATTCCATTCCATTCCATTCCATTCCATTCCATTCGGGTTGATTCCATTCCATTCAATTCCATTCCACTCCATTCCATTCCATTCGATTCCATTCTCGTTCATTCCATTCCAATCCATTCCATTCCATTCGGGTTATTTCAATTCCATTCCATTCAATTCCATTCGGGTTGATTCCATTCCATTCCATTCCATTCCCTTCCATTCCATTCCATTCGGAATGATTCCAATCCATTCCATTCCATTCCATTCCGTTCCATTCCTCTCGGGTTGACTCCATTCCATTCCATTTCGTTCCAATACATTCCATTCCATCCGGGTTGATTCCATTCCATTCCATTCCATTACATTCGTGTTACATCCATTCCATTCCATTCCATTTGGGTTGTTTCCATTCCATTCCATTCCTTTCCATTCGGGTTGATTCCATTCAATTCCATTCCATTCCATTCCTTTCGTGTTGATTCCATTCCATTCCGTTGCATTCCATTCCATTCCATTACATTTCATTCCACTCCATTCGGGTTGATTCAATTCCATTCCATTGCATTCCATTCCATTCCGTTCAGGTTGATTCCATTCCTTTCCATGCCTTGTCATTCCATTCCATTCCATTCCATGCCATTCGAGTTGATTCCATACCATTCCATTCCATTCCATTCCATTGCATTTCATTCCTTTCGTGTTGATTCCATTGCATTCCATTCCATTCCATTCCATTCCATTCCATTCCATTCCATTCCATTCCATTCCATTCGTGTTGATTCCATTCCATTCCAATCCATTTGGGTTGATTCCTTTCCATTCCATTCCATTCCATTTCATTCCATGCCATTCCATTCCATTCTATTGCATTCGGGTTGATTCCATTCCATTCCATTCCATTCAATTACATATGACTTGATTCCATTCCATTCCAGTCCATTCCATTCCTTTCCATTCGTGTTGATTCCATTCAATTCAATTGCATTCCATTCCATTCCATTCGGGTTGATTCCATTCCATTCCATTCCATTCCATTCCATTCCATTCCATTCCATTCGGTTTTATTCCATTCCATTCCATTCCATTCCATTCCATTCCATTACATTCCATTCGGGATGATTCCATTCCATTCCATTCCATTCGGCTTGACTCCATTCCATTCCATTCCATTCCATTCCATTCCATTCCATTCCATTCCATTCGTTTTGATTCCGTTTCTTTCCATTCCATTCCATTCCATTCGTTTTGATTCCATTCCATTACATTCCATTCCATTCGGGTTGATTCCATTCCATTCAATTCCATTCCACTCCATTCCATTCCATTCGATTCCATTCTCGTTCATTCCATTCCAATCCATTCCATTCCATTCGGGTTATTGCAATTCCATTCCATTCAATTCCATTCGGGTTGATTCCATTCCATTCCATTCCATTCCATTCCATTCCATTCGGAATTATTCCAGTCCATTCCATTCCATTCCATTCCGTTCCATTCCTCTCGGGTTGACTCCATTCCATTCCATTTCGTTCCAATACATTCCATTCCATCCGGGTTGATTCCATTCCATTCCATTCCATTACATTCGTGTTAAATCCATTCCATTCCATTCCATTTGGGTTGTTTCCATTCCATTCCATTCCTTTCCATTCGGGTTGATTCCATTCCATTCCATTCCATTCCATTCCTTTCGTGTTGATTCCATTCCATTCCGTTGCATTCCATTCCATTCCATTACATTGCCTTCCACTCCATTCTGGTTGATTCCATTCCATTCCATTGCATTCCATTCCATTCCTTTCAGGTTGATTCTATTCCTTTCCATGCCTTGTCATTCCATTCCATTCCATTCCATGTCATTCGAGTTGATTCCATTGCATTCCATTCCATTCCATTCCATTCCATTCCATTCCATTCGTGTTGATTCCATTCCACTCCATTCCATTTGGGTTGATTCCATTCCATTCCATTCCATTCCATTTCATTCCATGCCATTCCATTCCATTCTATTGCATTCGGGTTGATTCCATTCCATTCCATTCCATTCAATTACATATGACTTGATTCCATTCCATTCCAGTCCATTCCATTCCTTTCCATTCGTGTTGATTCCATTCAATTCAATTGCATTCCATTCCATTCCATTCGGGTTGATTCCATTCCATTCCATTCCATTCCATTCCATTCCATTCGGTTTTATTCCATTCCATTCCATTCCATTCCATTCCATTCCATTACATTACATTACATTCGGGATGATTCCATTCCATTCCATTCCATTCGGCTTGACTCCATTCCATTCCATTCCATTCCATTCCATTCCATTCCATTCGGCTTGACTCCATTCCATTCCATTCCATTCCATTCCATTCCATTCCATTCCATTCCATTCCATTCCATTCGTTTTGATTCCGTCCCTTTCCATTCCATTCCATTCCATTCGTTTTGATTCCATTCCATTCCATTCCATTCCATTCGGGTTGATTCCATTCCATTCAATTCCATTCCACTCCATTCCATTCCATTCGATTCCATTCTCGTTGATTCCATTCCAATCCATTCCATTCCATTCGGGTTATTTCAATTCCATTCCATTCAATTCCATTCGGGTTGATTCCATTCCATTCCATTCCATTCCATTCCATTCCATTCCATTCCATTCCTTTCCATTAAATTCCATTCGTGTTGATTCCATTCCATTCCATTCCATTCCATTCCATTCCATTCCATTCCATTCCATTCCATTCCATTTGGGTTGATTCCATTCCATTCCATTCCATTTCACTCCATGCCATTCCATTCCATTCTATTCCATTCGGGTTGATTCCATTCCGTTCCATTCCATTACATATGACTTGATTCCATTCCATTCCATTCCATTCCATTCGGCTTTATTCCATTCCATTCCATTCCATTCCATTCCATTCGGCTGGATTCCTTTCCATTCCATTCGATTCCATCCCATTCCATTCAAATCCATTCCATTCGTGTTGATTCCATTCCATTCCATTCCATTCAATTCCATTCCATTCCATTCGGGTTGATTCCATTCCATTGCATTCCATTCCATTCCATTCTTTTCGGGTCGATTCTGTTCCATTCCATTCCATTCCATTGCATTCCATTCCTTTCGTGTTGATTCCATTCCGTTGCATTCCTTTCCATTCCACTCCATTCCATTCCATTCGGGTTGATTCCATGCCATTCCATTACTTTCCATTCGGGTTGCCTCCATTCCAATCCATTCCATTCCATTCATTTCCAATCCATTCGGATTGATTCCGTTCCATTCCATTCCATTCCTTTCCCTTCCATTCCATTCGGGTTGTTTCCATTCCATTCCATTCCATTCGTTTTGATTCCATTCCATTCCATTCCATTCCGTACCATTCCTTTCGGGTTGACTCCATTCCATTCCATTCCATTCCATTCCATTCCATTCCATTCCATTCCATTCCATACGGGTTCATTCCATTCCATTCCATTCCATTCCATTCCATTCCATTCGTGTTACATCCATTCCATTCCATTCCATTCAATTCCATTCCGGTTGATTCCATTCCATTCAATTCCTTTCCATTCGGTTTGACTCCATTCCATTCCATTCCATTCCATTCCTTTCCATTCCATTGGGAGTGATTCCACTCCATTCCATTCCAATCCATTCCTTTCCATTCCATTCCATTCGGGTTGATTCCATTCCATTCCATTCCATTCCATTCCATTCCATTCCATTCCATAGCATTCGGAATGATTCCAATCCATTCCATTCCATTCCATTCCGTTCCATTCCTCTCGGGTTGACTCCATTCCATTCCATTTCGTTCCAATACATTCCATTCCATCCGGGTTGATTCCATTCCATTCCATTCCATTACATTCGTGTTACATCCATTCCATTCCATTCCGTTTGGGTTGTTTCCATTCCATTCCATTCCATTCCATTCCATTCCTTTCGTGTTGATTCCATTCCATTCCGTTGCATGCCATTCCATTCCATTACATTGCATTCCACTCCATTCGGGTTGATTCAATTCCATTCCATTGCATTCCATTCCATTCCGTTCAGGTTGATTCCATTCCTTTCCATGCCTTGTCATTCCATTCCATGCCATTCGAGTTGATTCCATACCATTCCATTCCATTCCATTCCATTGCATTTCATTCCTTTCGTGTTGATTCCATTGCATTCCATTCCATTCCATTCCATTCCATTCCATTCCATTACATTCCATTCGTGTTGATTCCATTCCATTCCAATCCATTTGTGTTGATTCCTTTCCATTCCATTCCATTCCATTTCATTCCATGCCATTCCATTCCATTCTATTGCATTCGGGTTGATTCCATTCCATTCCATTCCATTCAATTACATATGACTTGATTCCATTCCATTCCAGTCCATTCCATTCCTTTCCATTCGTGTTGATTCCATTCAATTCAATTGCATTCCATTCCATTCCATTCCATTCGGGTTGATTCAATTCCATTCCATTCCATTCCATTCCATTCCATTCCATTCGGTTTTATTCCATTCCATTCCATTCCATTCGATTCCATTCCATTCCATTCCATTCCATTACATTCCATTCGGGATGATTCCATTCCATTCCATTCCATTCGGCTTGACTCCATTCCATTCCATTCCATTCCATTCCATTCCATTCCATTCGTTTTGATTCCGTTCCTTTCCATTCCATTCCATTCCATTCGTTTTGATTCCATTCCATTACATTCCATTCCATTCGGGTTGATTCCATTCCATTCAATTCCATTCCACTCCATTCCATTCCATTCGATTCCATTCTCGTTCATTCCATTCCAATCCATTCCATTCCATTCGGGTTATTTCAATTCCATTCCATTCAATTCCATTCGGGTTGATTCCATTCCATTCCATTCCATTCCATTCCATTCCATTCCATTCGGAATTATTCCAATCCATTCCATTCCATTCCATTCCGTTCCATTCTTCTCGGGTTGACTCCATTCCATTCCATTTCGTTCCAATACATTCCATTCCATCCGGGTTGATTCCATTCCATTCCATTCCATTACATTCCTGTTAAATCCATTCCATTCCATTCCATTTGGGTTGTTTCCATTCCATTCCATTCCTTTCCATTCGGGTTGATTCCATTCCATTCCATTCCATTCCATTCCTTTCGTGTTGATTCCATTCCATTCCGTTGCATTCCATTCCATTCCATTACATTGCCTTCCACTCCATTCTGGTTGATTCCATTCCATTCCATTGCATTCCATTCCATTCCTTTCAGGTTGATTCCATTCCTTTCCATGCCTTGTCATTCCATTCCATTCCATTCCATGCCATTCGAGTTGATTCCATTGCATTCCATTCCATTCCATTCCATTCCATTCCATTCGTGTTGATTCCATTCCACTCCATTCCATTTGGTTTGATTCCATTCCATTCCATTCCATTCCATTTCATTCCATGCCATTCCATTCCATTCTATTGCATTCGGGTTGATTCCATTCCATTCCATTCCATTCAATTACATATGACTTGATTCCATTCCATTCCAGTCCATTCCATTCCATTCCTTTCCATTCGTGTTGATTCCATTCAATTCAATTGCATTCCATTCCATTCCATTCGGGTTGATTCCATTCCATTCCATTCCATTCCATTCCATTCCATTCGGTTTTATTCCATTCCATTCCATTCCATTCCATTCCATTCCATTACATTACATTCCATTCGGGATGATTCCATTCCATTCCATTCCATTCGGCTTGACTCCATTCCATTCCATTCCATTCCATTCCATTCCATTCCATTCCATTCCATTCCATTCGTTTTGATTCCGTCCCTTTCCATTCCATTCCATTCCATTCGTTTTGATTCCATTCCATTACATTCCATTCCATTCGGGTTGATTCCATTCCATTCAATTCCATTCCACTCCATTCCATTCCATTCGATTCCATTCTCGTTGATTCCATTCCAATCCATTCCATTCCATTCGGGTTATTTCAATTCCATTCCATTCAATTCCATTCGGGTTGATTCCATTCCATTCCATTCCATTCCATTCGGAATAATTCCAATCCATTCCATTCCATTCCATTCCGTTCCATTCCTCTCGGGTTGACTCCATTCCATTCCATTTCGTTCCAATACATTCCATTCCACTCGGGTTGATTCCATTCCATTACATTCGTGTTACATCCATTCCATTCCATTCCATTCCATTCCATTTGGGTTGATTCCATTCCATTCCATTCCTTTCCATTCGGGTTGATTCCATTCCATTCCATTCCATTCCATTCCACTCCATTCCATTCCATTCCTTTCCGTTCCATTCCATTCCATTCGGATTGATTCCATTCCATTCCATTCCATTCCATTCCATTCCTTTCCATTCCATTTCATTAGTGTTGATTCAATTCCATTCCATTCCATTCGTGTTGATTACATTCCACTCCATTCCATTCAATTCCATTTCATTCCAATCCATTCCGGTTGGTTCCATTCCATTCCATTCCATTCGGGTTGATTCCATTCCAGTCCATTCCATTCCATTCCATTCCATTCGGGTTGTTTCCATTCCGTTCCATTCCATTGCTTTCCATTAAATTCCATTCGTGTTGATTCCATTCCATTCCATTCCATTCCATTCCATTCCATTTGTGTTGATTCCATTCCATTCCATTCCATTTCATTCCATGCCATTCCATTCCATTCTCTTCCATTCGGGTTGATTCCATTCCATTCCATTCCATTACATATGACTTGATTCCATTCCATTCCATTCCATTCCATTCCATTCGGCTTTATTCCATTCCATTCCATTCCATTCCATTCCATTCCATTCCATTCGGCTGGATTCCATTCCATTCCATTCGATTCCATCCCATTCCATTCAAATCCATTCCATTCGTGTTGATTCCATTCCATTCCATTCCATTCAATTCCATTCCATTCCATTCGGGTTGATTCCATTCCATTGCATTCCATTCCCTTCCATTCTTTTAGGGTCGATTCTGTTCCATTCCATTCCATTCCATTCCATTCCACTCCATTCCATTCAATTCCATTCCATTTCATTCCCTTCCATTCCATTCAGGATGATTCCATTCCATTCCATTCCATTCGGCTTGATTCAATTCCATTCCATTCCATTCCATTCCATTCCATTCCATTCCATTCCATTCGGGTTGATTCCATTCCATTCAATTCCATTGCACTCCATTCCATTCCATTTGATTCCATTCTCGTTGATTCCATTCCATTCCATTCCACTCCATTCGGGTTATTTCCATTCCATTCCATTCAATTCCACTCGGGTTGATTCCATTATTTTCTATTCTGGTTGATTCCTTTCCATTCCATTCCACTGGGGTTGATTCCATTCCATTCCATTCCATTCCATTCCATTCCATTCCATTCCATTCGGATTGATTCCTTTCCATTCCATTCCATTGCATTCCATTCCATTCCATTCGTTTCAGGTTGACTCCGTTCCATTCCATTCCATTCCATTCCATTCCATTCCATTCCATTCCATTCCATTCGGGTTGATTCCATTCCATTCAATTGCATTCCATTCCATTGCATTCGGGTTGATTCCTTTCCATCCCATTCCATTCCATTCCATTCGATTTTATTCCATTCCATTCCATTCCATTCCATTCAATTTGATTCCATTCCATTCCATTCGGGATGATTCCATTCCATTGCATTCCATTCGGCTTGATTCCATTCCATTCGTTTCCATTCCATTCCATTCCATTCGTTTTGATTCCATTCCATTCCATTCCATTCCATTCGGGTTGTTTCCATTCCATTCAATTCCATTCCACTCCATTCCATTCCATTCGATCCCATTCTCGTTGATTCCATTCCATTCCATTCCATTCCATTCGGGTTATTTCCATTCCATTCCATTCAGTTTCACTTGGGTTGATTCCATTATATTCCATTCGCGTTGATTCCATTCCATTACATTCCATTCCATTGGGGTTGACTCCATCCCATTCCATTCCATTCCATTCCATTCCATTCCATTCCATTCGGATTGATTCCATTCCATTCCATTCCATTCCATTCCATTCCATTCCATTCCATTCCATTCCATTCCATTCGGGTTGATTAAATTCCATTCCTTTCCATTCCATTCCATTCCATTCCGGTTGATTCCATTCCATTCCAATCCTTTCCATTCTGGTTGACTCCATTCCATTCCATTCCATTCCATTCCATTCCATTCCATTCCATTCCATTCCATTCCATTCCATTCCATTCGTTTTGATGTCATTCCATTCCATTCCATTCTATTCCATTCCATTCCATTCGGGTTGATTCCATTCCATTCCATTCCATTCCATTCCATGCCATTCCATTCCATTCTATTGCATTTGGGTTGATTCCATTCCATTCCATTCCATTCCACTCCATTCCATTACATATGACTTGATTCCATTCCATTCCATTCCATTCCATTCAATTCCATTACAATCCATTCTCGTTGACTCCATTCCATTCCATTCCATTCCATTCCATTTCATTCGGGTTGATTCCATTCCATTCCATTCCATTCCATTCCATTCCATTCCGTTCAGGTTGATTCCATTCCTTTCCATGCCTTGTCATTCCATTCCATTCCATTCCATGCCATTCGAGTTGATTCCATACCACTCCATTCCATTCCATTCGATTGAATTTCATTACTTTCGTTTTGATTCCATTGCATTCCATTCCATTCCATTCCATTCCATTCCATTCCATTGCATTCCCCACCATTCGGGTTGATTCCATTCCATTCCATTGCATTCCATTCCATTCCGCAAGGGTTGATTCCATTACTTTCCATGCCTTGTCATTGCATTCCATTCCATTCCATGCCATTCGAGTTGATTCCATACCATTCCATTCGATTGCATTTCATTCCTTTCGTGTTGATTCCACTGCATTCCATTCCATTCCATTCCATTCCATTCCATTCCATTCCATTCCATTGCATTCCCCTCCATTCGGGTTGATTCCATTCCATTCCATTGCATTCCATTCCATTCCGCAAGGGTTGATTCCATTCCTTTCCATGCCTTGTCAATCCATTCCATTCCCTTCCATGCCATTCGAGTTGATTCCAGTCCATTCCATTCCATTCCATTCGGGTTGATTCCATTCCATTCCATTCGGGTTGATTCCATTCCATTCCATTCCATTCGGGTTGATTCAATTCCATTCCATTACATTTCTTTCGGGTTGATCCTATTCCATTCCATTCCATTCCATTGCATTCCATTCCATTCCATTCGGGTTGATTCCATTCCATTCCATTCCATTCCATTCCATTCCATTCCATTCCTTTCGGGTTGATTCTGTTCCATTCCATTCCATTCCATTGCATTCCATTCCATTACATTCGGTTTGATTCGATTCTGTTCCATTCCATTCCATTCCATTCCATTACGGTTGATTCCATTGCATTCCATTCTATTCCATTGCATTCCTTTCCATGCCATTCCATTCCATTCTATTCCATTTGGGTTGATTCCAGTCCACTCCATTCAATTCCATTACATTCCATTCCATTCAGGTTGATTCGATTCCATTCCATTCCATTCCATTCCATTCCACTCCATTCCATGCCATTCCATTCCATTCTATTCCATTCAGGTTGAATCCATTCCATTCCATTCGGATTGATTCCAAGTCATTCCATTCCATTCCATTCCATTCCATTCCATTACATTCGGGTTGATTCCATTCCATTATGTTCCATTCCATTCCGTTCCATTCCATTTGGGTTATCTCCATTCCATTCCATTCCTTTCCATTCCATTGCATTCCATTCCAATCGGGTTGATTCCATTCCTTTCCATTCCATTCCATTCCATTCGATTCCATTCGATTTGATTCCATTCCATTCCATTTCATTCCATTCCATTCCATTCCATTTTGGTTGATTCCATTCCATTCCATTCCATTCCATGCCATTCCATTACATTCGGGTTGATTCCATTCCATTCCATTCCATTCCATTCCATTCCATTCCATTCCTTTCGGGGTGATTCTATTCCGTTCTATTCCATTTCATTCTGTTCCATTCCATTCCATTCGTGTTGATTCCGTTCCATTCCATTCCATTCCATTTCATTCCATGCCATTCCATTCCATTCTATTGCATTCGGGTTGATTCCATTCCATTCCATTCCATTCAATTACATATGACTTGATTCCATTCCATTCCAGTCCATTCCATTCCTTTCCATTCGTGTTGATTCCATTCAATTCAATTGCATTCCATTCCATTCCATTCGGGTTGATTCCATTCCATTCCATTCCATTCCATTCCATTCCATTCGGTTTTATTCCATTCCATTCCATTCCATTCCATTCCATTCCATTCCATTACATTCCATTCGGGATGATTCCATTCCATTCCATTCCATTCGGCTTGACTCCATTCCATTCCATTCCATTCCATTCCATTCCATTCGTTTTGATTCCGTTCCTTTCCATTCCATTCCATTCCATTCGTTTTGATTCCATTCCATTACATTCCATTCCATTCGGGTTGATTCCATTCCATTCAATTCCATTCCACTCCATTCCATTCCATTCGATTCCATTCTCGTTCATTCCATTCCATTCCATTCCATTCCATTCGGGTTATTTCAATTCCATTCCATTCAATTCCATTCGGGTTGATTCCATTCCATTCCATTCCATTCCATTCCATTCCATTCCATTCCATGCCATTCCATTCCATTCTATTGCATTCGGGTTGATTCCATTCCATTCCATTCCATTCAATTACATATGACTTGATTCCATTCCATTCCAGTCCATTCCATTCCTTTCCATTCGTGTTGATTCCATTCAATTCAATTGCATTCCATTCCATTCCATTCGGGTTGATTCCATTCCATTCCATTCCATTCCATTCCATTCCATTCGGTTTTATTCCATTCCATTCCATTCCATTCCATTCCATTCCATTCCATTCCATTACATTCCATTCGGGATGATTCCATTCCATTCCATTCCATTCGGCTTGACTCCATTCCATTCCATTCCATTCCATTCCATTCCATTCGTTTTGATTCCGTTCCTTTCCATTCCATTCCATTCCATTCGTTTTGATTCCATTCCATTACATTCCATTCCATTCGGGTTGATTCCATTCCATTCAATTCCATTCCACTCCATTCCATTCCATTCGGGTTATTTCAATTCCATTCCATTCAATTCCATTCGGGTTGATTCCATTCCATTCCATTCCTTTCCATTCCATTCCATTCCATTCCATTCCATTCCATTCCATTCGGAATTATTCCAATCCATTCCATTCCATTCCATTCCGTTCCATTCCTCTCGGGTTGACTCCATTCCATTCCATTTCGTTCCAATACATTCCATTCCATCCGGGTTGATTCCATTCCATTCCATTCCATTACATTCGTGTTAAATCCATTCGATTCCATTCCATTTGGGTTGTTTCCATTCCATTCCATTCCTTTCCATTCGGGTTGATTCCATTCCATTCCATTCCATTCCATTCCTTTCGTGTTGATTCCATTCCATTCCGTTGCATTCCATTCCATTCCATTACATTGCATTCCACTCCATTCTGGTTGATTCCATTCCATTCAATTGCATTCCATTCCATTCCTTTCAGGTTGATTCCATTCTTTCCATGCCTTGTCATTCCATTCCATTCCATTCCATGCCATTCGAGTTGATTCCATTGCATTCCATTCCATTCCATTCCATTCCATTCCATTCCATTCCATTCGTGTTGATTCCATTCCACTCCATTCCATTTGGGTTGATTCCATTCCATTCCATTCCATTCCATTTCATTCCATGCCATTCCATTCCATTCTATTGCATTCGGGTTGATTCCATTCCATTCCATTCCATTACATATGACTTGATTCCATTCCATTCCATTCCATTCCATTCGGCTTTATTCCATTCCATTCCATTCCATTCCATTCCATTCCATTCGGCTGGATTCCATTCCATTCCATTCGATTCCATCCCATTCCATTCAAATCCATTCCATTCGTGTTGATTCCATTCCATTCCATTCCATTCAATTCCATTCCATTCCATTCGGGTTGATTCCATTCCATTGCATTCCATTCCCTTCCATTCTTTTAGGGTCGATTCTGTTCCATTCCATTCCATTCCATTCCATTCCACTCCATTCCATGCCATTCCATTCCATTCTATTCCATTCAGGTTGAATCCATTCCATTCCATTCCATTCGGGTTGATTCCATGTCATTCCATTCCGTTCCATTCCGTTCCATTCCATTCCACTCTGTTGCTTTCGTGGTGATTCTATTCCATTCCATTCCATTCCATTCCATTCCATTCCATTCCATTCCATTCTGGTTGATTCCATTCCATTATGTTCCATTCCATTCCGTTCCATTCCATTTGGGTTAACTCCATTCCATTCCATTCCTTTCCATTCCATTCCATTCCAATCGGGTTGATTCCATTCCTTTCCATTCCATTCCATTCCATTCGATTCCGTTCGATTTGATTCCATTCCATTCCATTCCATTGCATTCCATTCCATTCGAATTGAATCCATTCCATTCCATTCCATTCCATTTCATTCCATTCCATTCCATTCCATTTGGGTTGATTCCATTCCTTTCCATTCCATTCCATTCCATGCCTTTCCATTCCATTCGGGTTGATTGCATTCCATTCCATTCCATTCCATTCCATTCCATTCCTTTCGGGGTTATTCTATTCCATTCTATTCCATTTCATTCTGTTTCATTCCATTCCATTCATTTTGATTTCATTCCATTCCATTCCATTCCATTCCATTCCATTCTATTCCATTACATTCGTGTTGATTCCATTCCATTCAATTGCATTCCATTCCATTCCATTCGGGTTGATACCATTCCATTCTATTCCATTCCATTCCATTCCATTCCATTCGGGTTTATTCCATTCCCTTCCATTCCATTGATTCCATTCCATTCCATTCCATTTCATTCCCTTCCATTCCATTCAGGATGATTCCATTCCATTCCATTCCATTCGGCTTGATTCAATTCCATTCCATTCCATTCCATTCCATTCCATTCCATTCCATTCGGGTTGATTCCATTCCATTCAATTCCATTGCACTCCATTCCATTCCATTTGATTCCATTCTCGTTGATTCCATTCCATTCCATTCCATTCCATTCGGGTTATTTCCATTCCATTCCATTCAATTCCACTCGGGTTGATTCCATTATTTTCTATTCTGGTTGATTCCATTCCATTCCATTCCATTGGGGTTGATTCCATTCCATTCCATTCCATTCCATTCCATTCCATTCCATTCCATTCCATTCCATTCCATTCGGATTGATTCCTTTCCATTCCATTCCATTGCATTCCATTCCATTCCATTCGTTTCAGGTTGACTCCGTTCCATTCCATTCCATTCCATTCCATTCCATTCCATTCCATTCGGGTTGATTCCACTCCATTCCATTCCATTCCTTTCGTTTTACATCCATTCCATTCCATTCCATTCCATTCCATTCGGGTTGATTCCAAATCATTCTATTCCATTCCATTCCACTCCATTCCTTTCAGGGTGATTCTATTCCATTCCATTCCATTCCATTCCATTCCATTCCATTCCATTCCATTCCATTCCATTCGGGTTGATTCCATTCCATTCAATTGCTTTCCATTCCATTGCATTCGGGTTGATTCCTTTCCATTCCATTCCATTCCATTCCATTCCATTCGATTTTATTCCATTCCATTCCATTCCATTCCATTCCATTCAATTTCATTCCATTCCATTCCATTCGGGATGATTCCATTCCATTGCATTCCATTCGGCTTGATTCCATTCCATTCGTTTCCATTCCATTCCATTCCATTCGTTTTGATTCCATTCCATTCCATTCCATTCCATTCGGGTTGTTTCCATTCCATTCAATTCCATTCCACTCCATTCCATTCCATTCGATCCCATTCTCGTTGAATCCATTCCATTCCATTCCATTCCATTCGGGTTATTTCCATTCCATTCCATTCAGTTTCAATTGGGTTGATTCCATTATATTCCATTCGGGTTGATTCCATTCCATTACATTCCATTCCATTGGGGTTGACTCCATTCCATTCCATTCCATTCCATTCCATTCCATTCCATTCCATTCCATTCCATTCGGATTGATTCCATTCCATTCCATTCCATTCCATTCCATTCCATTCCATTCCATTCCATTCCATTCGGGTTGATTAAATTCCATTCCTTTCCATTCCATTCCATTCCATTCCGGTTGATTCCATTCCATTCCAATCCTTTCCATTCTGGTTGACTCCATTCCATTCCATTCCATTCCATTCCATTCCATTCCATTCCATTCCATTCCATTCCATTCCATTCGTTTTGATGTCATTCCATTCCATTCCATTCTATTCCATTCCATTCCATTCGGGTTGATTCCATTCCATTCCATTCCATTCCATTCCATGCCATTCCATTCCATTCTATTGCATTTGGGTTGATTCCATTCCATTCCATTCCATTCCATTCCATTCCATTACATATGACTTGATTCCATTCCATTCCATTCCATTCAATTCCATTACAATCCATTCTCGTTGACTCCATTCCATTCCATTCCATTCCATTCCATTCCATTTCATTCGGGTTGATTCCATTCCATTCCATTCCATTCCATTCCATTCCATTCCGTTCAGGTTGATTCCATTCCTTTCCATGCCTTGTCATTCCATTCCATTCCATTCCATGCCATTCGAGTTGATTCCATACCACTCCATTCCATTCCATTCGATTGAATTTCATTACTTTCGTTTTGATTCCATTGCATTCCATTCCATTCCATTCCATTCCATTCCATTCCATTGCATTCCCCACCATTCGGGTTGATTCCATTCCATTCCATTGCATTCCATTCCATTCCGCAAGGGTTGATTCCATTACTTTCCATGCCTTGTCATTCCATTCCATTCCATTCCATGCCATTCGAGTTGATTCCATACCATTCCATTCGATTGCATTTCATTCCTTTCGTGTTGATTCCACTGCATTCCATTCCATTCCATTCCATTCCATTCCATTGCATTCCCCTCCATTCGGGTTGATTCCATTCCATTCCATTGCATTCCATTCCATTCCGCAAGGGTTGATTCCATTCCTTTCCATGCCTTGTCAATCCATTCCATTCCCTTCCATGCCATTCGAGTTGATTCCAGTCCATTCCATTCCATTCCATTCGGGTTGATTCCATTCCATTCCATTCGGGTTGATTCCATTCCATTCCATTCCATTCGGGTTGATTCAATTCCATTCCATTACATTTCTTTCGGGTTGATCCTATTCCATTCCATTCCATTCCATTGCATTCCATTCCATTCCATTCGGGTTGATTCCATTCCATTCCATTCCATTCCATTCCATTCCATTCCATTCCTTTCGGGTTGATTCTGTTCCATTCCATTCCATTCCATTGCATTCCATTCCATTACATTCGGTTTGATTCGATTCTGTTCCATTCCATTCCATTCCATTCCATTACGGTTGATTCCATTGCATTCCATTCTATTCCATTGCATTCCTTTCCATGCCATTCCATTCCATTCTATTCCATTCGGGTTGATTCCAGTCCACTCCATTCAATTCCATTACATTCCATTCCATTCAGGTTGATTCGATTCCATTCCATTCCATTCCATTCCATTCCATTCCACTCCATTCCATGCCATTCCATTCCATTCTATTCCATTCAGGTTGAATCCATTCCATTCCATTCGGATTGATTCCAAGTCTTTCCATTCCATTCCATTCCATTCCATTCCATTCCATTACATTCGGGTTGATTTCATTCCATTATGTTCCATTCCATTCCGTTCCATTCCATTTGGGTTATCTCCATTCCATTCCATTCCTTTCCATTCCATTGCATTCCATTCCAATCGGGTTGATTCCATTCCTTTCCATTCCATTCCATTCCATTCGATTCCATTCGATTTGATTCCATTCCATTCCATTTCATTCCATTCCATTCCATTCCATTTTGGTTGATTCCATTCCATTCCATTCCATTCCATGCCATTCCATTACATTCGTGTTTATTCCATTCCATTCCATTCCATTCCATTCCATTCCATTCCATTCCTTTCGGAGTGATTCTATTCCATTCTATTCCATTTCATTCTGTTTCATTCCATTCCATTCGTGTTGATTCCGTTCCATTCCATTCCATTCCATTTCATTCCATGCCATTCCATTCCATTCTATTGCATTCGGGTTGATTCCATTCCATTCCATTCCATTCAATTACATATGACTTGATTCCATTCCATTCCAGTCCATTCCATTCCTTTCCATTCGTGTTGATTCCATTCAATTCAATTGCATTCCATTCCATTCCATTCGGGTTGATTCCATTCCATTCCATTCCATTCCATTCCATTCCATTCCATTCGGTTTTATTCCATTCCATTCCATTCCATTCCATTCCATTCCATTACATTCCATTCGGGATGATTCCATTCCATTCCATTCCATTCGGCTTGACTCCATTCCATTCCATTCCATTCCATTCCATTCCATTCCATTCCATTCCATTCGTTTTGATTCCGTTCCTTTCCATTCCATTCCATTCCATTCGTTTTGATTCCATTCCATTACATTCAATTCCATTCGGGTTGATTCCATTCCATTCAATTCCATTCCACTCCATTCCATTCCATTCGATTCCATTCTCGTTCATTCCATTCCAATCCATTCCATTCCATTCGGGTTATTTCAATTCCATTCCATTCAATTCCATTCGGGTTGATTCCATTCCATTCCATTCCATTCCATTCCATTCCATTCCATTCCATTCCATTCGGAATTATTCCAATCCATTCCATTCCATTCCATTCCGTTCCATTCCTCTCAGGTTGACTCCATTCCATTCCATTTCGTTCCAATACATTCCATTCCATCCGGGTTGATTCCATTCCATTCCATTCCATTACATTCGTGTTAAATCCATTCCATTCCATTCCATTTGGGTTGTTTCCATTCCATTCCATTCCTTTCCATTCGGGTTGATTCCATTCCATTCCATTCCATTCCATTCCTTTCGTGTTGATTCCATTCCTTTCCGTTGCATTCCATTCCATTCCATTACATTGCATTCCACTCCATTCTGGTTGATTCCATTCCATTCCATTGCATTCCATTCCATTCCTTTCAGGTTGATTCCATTCTTTCCATGCCTTGTCATTCCATTCCATTCCATTCCATGCCATTCGAGTTGATTCCATTGCATTCCATTCCATTCCATTCCATTCCATTCGTGTTGATTCCATTCCACTCCATTCCATTTGGGTTGATTCCATTCCATTCCATTCCATTCCATTTCATTCCATGCCATTCCATTCCATTCTATTGCATTCGGGTTGATTCCATTCCATTCCATTCCATTCAATTACCTATGACTTGATTCCATTCCATTCCAGTCCATTCCATTCCTTTCCATTCGTGTTGATTCCATTCAATTCAATTGCATTCCATTCGGGTTGATTCCATTCCATTCCATTCCATTCCATTCCATTCCATTCGGTTTTATTCCATTCCATTCCATTCCATTCCATTCCATTCCATTACGTTACATTCCATTCGGGATGATTCCATTCCATTCCATTCCATTCGGCTTGACTCCATTCCATTCCATTCCATTCCATTCCATTCCATTCCATTCGGCTTGACTCCATTCCATTCCATTCCATTCCATTCCATTCCATTCCATTCCATTCCATTCCATTCCATTCGTTTTGATTCCGTCCCTTTCCATTCCATTCCATTCCATTCCTTTTGATTCCATTCCATTACATTCCATTCCATTCGGGTTGGTTCCATTCCATTCAATTCCATTCCACTCCATTCCATTCCATTCGATTCCATTCTCGTTGATTGCATTCCAATCCATTCCATTCCATTCGGGTTATTTCAATTCCATTCCATTCAATTCCATTCGGGTTGATTCCATTCCATTCCATTCCATTCCATTCCATTCCATTCCATTCGGAATAATTCCAATCCATTCCATTCCATTCCATTCCGTTCCATTCCTCTCGGGTTGACTCCATTCCATTCCATTTCGTTCCAATACATTCCATTCCATTCGGGTTGATTCCATTCCATTCCATTCCATTACATTCGTTTTACATCCATTCCATTCCATTCCATTTGGGTTGTTTCCATTCCATTCCATTCCTTTCCATTCGGGTTGATTCCAATCCATTCCATTCCATTCCATTCCATTCCTTTCCATTAAATTCCATTCGTGTTGATTCCATTCCATTCCATTCCATTCCATTCCATTCCATTCCATTCCATTCCATTCCATTTGGGTTGATTCCATTCCATTCCATTCCATTTCACTCCATGCCATTCCATTCCATTCTATTCCATTCGGGTTGATTCCATTCCGTTCCATTCCATTACATATGACTTGATTCCATTCCATTCCATTCCATTCCATTCGGCTTTATTCCATTCCATTCCATTCCATTCCATTCCATTCGGCTGGATTCCTTTCCATTCCATTCGATTCCATCCCATTCCATTCAAATCCATTCCATTCGTGTTGATTCCATTCCATTCCATTCCATTCAATTCCATTCCATTCCATTCGGGTTGATTCCATTCCATTGCATTCCATTCCATTCCATTCTTTTCGGGTCGATTCTGTTCCATTCCATTCCATTCCATTGCATTCCATTCCTTTCGTGTTGATTCCATTCCGTTGCATTCCTTTCCATTCCACTCCATTCCATTCCATTCGGGTTGATTCCATGCCATTCCATTACTTTCCATTCGGGTTGCCTCCATTCCAATCCATTCCATTCCATTCATTTCCAATCCATTCGGATTGATTCCGTTCCATTCCATTCCATTCCTTTCCCTTCCATTCCATTCGGGTTGTTTCCATTCCATTCCATTCCATTCGTTTTGATTCCATTCCATTCCATTCCATTCCATTCCATTCCATTCCATTCCATTCCATTCCATTCCATACGGGTTCATTCCATTCCATTCCATTCCATTCCATTCCATTCCATTCCATTCGTGTTACATCCATTCCATTCCATTCCATTCAATTCCATTCCGGTTGATTCCATTCCATTCAATTCCTTTCCATTCGGTTTGACTCCATTCCATTCCATTCCATTCCATTCCTTTCCATTCCATTGGGAGTGATTCCACTCCATTCCATTCATCCATTCCTTTCCATTCCATTCCATTCGGGTTGATTCCATTCCATTCCATTCCATTCCATTCCATTCCATTGCATTCGGAATGATTCCAATCCATTCCATTCCATTCCATTCCGTTCCATTCCTCTCGGGTTGACTCCATTCCATTCCATTTCTTTCCAATACATTCCATTCCATCCGGGTTGATTCCATTCCATTCCATTCCATTACACTCGTGTTACATCCATTCCATTCCATTCCGTTTGGGTTGTTTCCATTCCATTCCATTCCTTTCCATTCGGGTTGATTCCATTCCATTCCATTCCATTCCATTCCTTTCGTGTTGATTCCATTCCATTCCGTTGCATTCCATTCCATTCCATTATATTGCATTCCACTCCATTCGGGTTGATTCAATTCCATTCCATTGCATTCCATTCCATTCCGTTCAGGTTGATTCCATTCCTTTCCATGCCTTGTCATTCCATTCCATTCCATTCCATGCCATTCGAGTTGATTCCATACCATTCCATTCCATTCCATTCCATTGCATTTCATTCCTTTCGTGTTGATTCCATTGCATTCCATTCCATTCCATTACATTACATTCCATTCCATTTCATTGCATTCGTGTTGATTCCATTCCATTCCAATTCATTTGGGTTGATTCCTTTCCATTCCATTCCATTCCATTTCATTCCATGCCATTCCATTCCATTCTATTGCATTCGGGTTGATTCCATTCCATTCCATTCCATTCAATTACATATGACTTGATTCCATTCCATTCCAGTCCATTCCATTCCTTTCCATTCGTGTTGATTCCATTCAATTCAATTGCATTCCATTCCATTCCATTCGGGTTGATTCCATTCCATTCCATTCCATTCCATTCCATTCCATTCCATTCGGTTTTATTCCATTCCATTCCATTCCATTCCATTCCATTCCATTACATTCCATTCGGGATGATTCCATTCCATTCCATTCCATTCGGCTTGACTCCATTCCATTCCATTCCATTCCATTCCATTCCATTCGTTTTGATTCCGTTCCTTTCCATTCCATTCCATTCCATTCGTTTTGATTCCATTCCATTACATTCCATTCCATTCGGGTTGATTCCATTCCATTCAATTCCATTCCACTCCATTCCATTCCATTCGATTCCATTCTCGTTCATTCCATTCCAATCCATTCCATTCCATTCGGGTTATTTCAATTCCATTCCATTCAATTCCATTCGGGTTGATTCCATTCCATTCCACTCCATTCCATTCCATTCCATTCCATTCCATTCCATTCGGAATTATTCCAATCCATTCCATTCCATTCCATTCCGTTCCATTCCTCTCGGGTTGACTCCATTCCATTCCATTTCGTTCCAATACATTCCATTCCATCCGGGTTGATTCCATTCCATTCCATTCCATTACATTCCTGTTAAATCCATTCCATTCCATTCCATTTGGGTTGTTTCCATTCCATTCCATTCCTTTCCATTCGGGTTGATTCCATTCCATTCCATTCCATTCCATTCCTTTCGTGTTGATTCCATTCCATTCCGTTGCATTCCATTCCATTCCATTACATTGCATTCCACTCCATTCGGGTTGATTCCATTCCATTCCATTGCATTCCATTCCATTCCTTTCAGGTTGATTCCATTACTTTCCATGCCTTGTCATTCCATTCCATTCCATTCCATGCCGTTCGAGTTGATTCCATTGCATTCCATTCCATTCCATTCCATTCCATTCCATTCGTGTTGATTCCATTCCACTCCATTCCATTTGGGTTGATTCCATTCCATTCCATTCCATTCCATTTCATTCCATGCCATTCCATTCCATTCTATTGCATTCGGGTTGATTCCATTCCATTCCATTCCATTCAATTACATATGACTTGATTCCATTCCATTCCAGTCCATTCCATTCCATTACCTTCCATTCAGGTTGATTCCATTCCCTTCCTTTTCCCTCCTTTCCATTCCATTCGGGTTGATTCCCTTCCTTTCCATTCCATTCGTGTTGATTCCATTCCATTCCATTCCATTCCATTCCATATGGGTTGATTCCACTCCATTCTATTAAATTCCATTCCATTCCATTTCATTCCATGCCATTCCATTCCATTCTATTGCATTTGGGTTGATTCCATTCCATTCCATTCCATTACATATGACTTTATTCCATTCCATTCCATTCCATTCAATTCCATTCCATTCCATTCGCGTTGACTCCATTCCATTCCATTCCATTCCATTCCATTCCTTTCTGGTTGATTCTCTTCCATTCCATTCCATTCCATTGCATTCCATTCCATTACATTCTTTTTGATTCCATTCCATTCCATGCCATTCCATTCTATTCCACTCCATTCCATTCCATTCCGCAAGGGTTGATTCCATTACTTTCCATGCCTTGTCATTCCATTCCATTCCATTCCATGCCATTCGATTTGATTCCATAGCATTCCATTCGATTGCATTTCCTTCCTTTCGTGTTGATTCCATTGCATTCCATTCCATTCCATTCCATTCCATTCCATTCCATTCCATTCCATTCCATTGCATTCCCCTCCATTCGGGTTGATTCCATTCCATTCCATTGCATTCCATTCCATTCCGCAAGGGTTGATTCCATTCCTTTCCATGCCTTGTCATTCCATTCCATTCCATTCCATGCCATTCGAGTTGATTCCAGTCCATTCCATTCCATTCCATTCGGGTTGATTCCATTCCATTCCATTCGGGTTGATTCCATTCCATTCCATTCCATTCGGCTTGATTCAATTCCATTCCATTACATTTCTTTCGGGTTGATCCTATTCCATTCCATTCCATTCCACTGCTTTCCATTCCATTCCATTCGGGTTGATTCCATTCCATTCCATTCCATTCCATTCCATTCCATTCCATTCCATTCCATTCCATTCCATTCCATTCCATTCCATTCCTTTCGGGTTGATTCTGTTCCATTCCATTCCATTCCATTGCATTCCATTCAATTACATTCGGTTTGATTCGATTACGTTCCATTCCATTCCATTCCATTCCATTACGGTTGATTCCATTGCATTCCATTCTATTCCATTGCATTCCTTTCCATGCCATTCCATTCCATTCTATTCCATTCGGGTTGATTCCAGTCCACTCCATTCAATTCCGTTACATTACATTCCATTCGGGTTGATTCGATTCCATTCCATTCCATTCCATTCCATTCCACACCATTCCATGCCATTTCATTCCATTCTATTCCATTCAGGTTGAATCCATTCCATTCCATTCGGGTTGATTCCAAGTCATTCCATTCCATTCCATTCCGTTCCATTCCATTCCACTCTGTTCCTTTCGGGGTGATTCTATTCCATTCCATTCCATTCCATTCCATTCCATTCCATTCCATTCCATTACATTCGGGTTGATTCCATTCCATTATGTTCCATTCCATTCCGTTCCATTCCATTTGGGTTATCTCCATTCCATTCCATTCCTTTCCATTCCATTCCATTCCATTCCAATCGGGTTGATTCCATTCCTTTCCATTCCATTCCATTCCATTCGATTCCATTCGATTTGATTCCATTCCATTCCATTTCATTCCATTCCATTCCACTCCATTTAGGTTGATTCCATTCCATTCCATTCCATTCCATGCCATTCCATTCCATTCGGGTTGATTCCATTACATTCAATTCCATTCCATTCCATTCCATTCCATTCCTTTCGGGGTGATTCTATTCCATTCTATTCCATTTCATTCTGTTTCATTCCATTCCATTCGGGTTGATTCCATTCCATTCCATTCCATTCCATTCCATTCCATTCCATTCCATTCCATTCCATTCCTTTCGGGGTGATTCTATTCCACTCTATTCCATTTCATTCTGTTTCATTCCATTCCATTCGGGTTGATTCCTTTCCATTCCATTCCATTCCATTCCATTCCATTCCATTCCATTCCATTCCATTCGTGTTGATTCCATTCCATTGAATTGCATTCCATTCCATTCCATTCGGGTTGATACCATTCCATTCTATTCCACTCCATTCCATTCAATTCCATTCCATTCCATTCGGGTTTATTCCATTCCCTTCCATTCCATTCCATTCCATTCCATTCCATTTCATTCCATTCCATTCCATTCAGGATGATTCCATTCCATTCCATTCCATTCGGCTTGATTCCATTCCATTCCATTCCATTCCATTCCATTCCATTCCATTCCATTCCATTGCATTCGTTTTGATTCCATTCAATTAAATTCCAGCCCATTCGGGTTGAATCCATTCCATTCAATTCCATTGCACTCCATTCCATTCCACTTGATTCCATACTCGTTGATTCCATTCCATTCCATCCATTCCATTCGGGTTATTTCCATTCCATTCCATTCAATTCCACTCGGGTTGATTCCTTTATATTCTATTCTGGTTGATTCCATTCCATTCCATTCCATTCCTTTCGGGTTGATTCCATTCCATTCCATTCCATTCCATTCCATTCCATTCCATTCCATTCGGATTGATTCCTTTCCATTCCATTCCATTGCATTCCATTCCATTCCATTCGTTTCAGGTTGACTCCTTTCCATTCCATTCCATTCCATTCCATTCCATTCCATTCCATTCGGGTTGATTCCACTCCATTCCATTCCATTCCTATCGTGTTACATCCATTCCATTCCATTCCATTCCATTCTATTCGGGATGACTCCAAATCATTCTATTCCATTCCATTCCTTTCCATTCCATTCCACTCCATTCCTTTCAGGGTGATTCTATTCCATTCCATTCCATTCCATTCCATTCCATTCCATTCCATACCATTCCATTCCATTCCTTTCCATTCCATTCCATTCGGGTTGATTCCATTCCATTCAATTGCATTCCATTCCATTCCATTCGGGTTGATTCCATTCCATTCCATTCCATTCGATTTTATTCCATTCCAATCCATTCCATTCCATTCCATTCCATTCCATTCCATTCCATTCAATTTGATTCCATTCCATTCCATTCGGGATGATTCCATTCCATTGCATTCCATTCGGCTTCATTCCATTCCATTCCTTTCCATTCCATTCCATTCCATTCGTTTTGATTCCATTCCATTCCATTCCATTCCATGCCATTCCATTCGGGTTATTTCCATTCCATTCAATTCCATTCCACTCCATTCCATTCCATTGGATTCCATTCTCGTTGATTCCATTCCATTCCATCCCATTCCATTCGGGTTATTTCCATTCCATTCCATTCAATTTCACTTGGGTTGATTCCATTATATTCCATTCGGATTGACTCCATTCCATTCCATTCCATTCCATTCCATTCCATTCCATTCCATTCCATTCCATTCGGATTGATTCCATTCCATTCCATTCCATTCCATTCTGTTCCATTCCTTTCGGGTTGACTCCATTCCATTCCATTCCACTCCATTCCATTCCATTCCATTCGGGTTGATAAAATTCCATTCTATTCCATTCCATTCCATTCCTTTCCATTCCGGTTGATTCCATTCCATTCCAATCCTTTCCATTCGGGTTGACTCCATTCCATTCCATTCCATTCCATTCCATTCCATTCCATTCCATTCCATTCCATTCGTTTTGATTCCATTCAATTCCATTCCATTCTATTCCATTCCATTCCATTCGGGTTGATTCCATTCCATTCCATTCATTGCATTCCATTCCATTCCATTCCATTCCATTCCATTCCTTTCCATTCCATTCCATTCCATTCGTTTTGATTCCATTCAATTCCATTCCATTTCATTCCATGACATTCCATTCCATTCTATTGCATTCGGGTTGATTCCATTCCATTCCATTCCATTCCATTTCATATGACTTGATTCCATTCCATTCCATTCCACTCCATTCCTTTCCTTTACATTCCGGTTGTTTCCATTCCATTCAATTGCATTCAATTCCATTCCATTCGGGTTGATTCCATTCCATTCCATTCCATTCCATTCGGTTTTATTCCATTCCAATCCATTCCATTCCATTTCATTCCATTCCATTCCATTCGGGATGATTCCATTCCATTCCATTCCATTCCATTCAGCTTGTTTCCATTCCATTCCATTCCATTACATTACATTACATTACATTCCGGTTGATTCCTTCCATTCTATTCCATTCCATTCCATTCCATTCCATTGCATTCCATTCCATTCCATTGCATTCCATTCCATTCCATTCGGGTTGAATCCACTCCATTCCATTGCATTTCATTCCGTTCCATTCCATTCGTATTGATTCCATTCCTTTCCGTTCCATTCCATTCCATTCCCTTCCATTAGGGTTGATTCCATTCCTTTCCATTCCCTTCCATTCCGTTCCATTCGGGAGGATTCCATTCCTTTCCATTCCATTCGGGTTGATTCCATTCCATGGCATCCCATTCCATTCGATTCCATTCGTGTTGATTCCATTCCATTCCATTCCATTCCATTCCATTCGGGTTGATTCCATTCCATTCCATTCCATTCCATTCCATTCCATTCCATTCCAATCCATTCCATTCCTTTCGGGTCGATTATATTCCATTACATTCCATTCCTTTGCATTCCATTCCTTTCGTGTTGATTCCATTCCATTCCGTTCCATTCCATTCCATTCCATTCCATTGCATTCCACTCCATTCGGGTTGATTCCATTCCATTCAATTCCATTCCACTCCATTCCATTCCATTCGATTCCATTGTCGTTGATTCCACTCCATTCCATTCCGTTCCATTCGGGTTTTTTCTATTCCATTAAATTCAATTCCACTCGGGTTGATTCCATTATATTCCTTTCGGTTTGATTCATTTCCATTCCATTCCATTCCATTCGGGTTGATTCCGTTCCATTCCATTCCATTCCATGCCATGCCATTCCATTCCATTCGGATTGATTCCAATCCATTCCATTCCATTCCGTTCCAATCCTTTCGGTTTGACTCCATTCCATTGCATTCCGTTCCATTCCATTCCATTCCATTCGGGTTGATTCCATTCCATTCCATTCCTTTCCATTCGGGTTGATTGCATTCCATTCCATACCATTCCATTCCATTCCATTCCATTCCTTTCCATTCCATTCCATTCCATTCGGATTGATTCCATTCCATTCGATTCCATTCCATTCCATTCCTTTCCATTCCATTAGATTCGGGTTGATTCCATTCCATTCCATTCCATTCGTGTTGTTTCCATTCCACTCCATTCCATTCCAATCCATTCGGGTTGATTCCATTCCATTCCATTCCATTCCATTCCATTCGGGTTGATTCCATTCCAGTCCATTCCATTCCATTCCATTCCATTTGGGTTGATTCCATTCCATTCATTGCATTCCATTCCATTCAATTCCATTCGTGTTGTTTCCATTCCATTCCATTCCATTTCGGTTCATTCCATTGCATTCCATTCCATTCCATTCCATTCCATTCCATTGCATTCCATTCCATTTCATTCCATGACATTCCATTCCATTCCATTCCATTCGTGTTGATTCCATTCCACTCCATTCCATTCAATTCCATTCCATTCCATTCCAATCCGTTCCGGTTGATTCCATTCCATTCCATTCCATTCCATTCCATTCCATTCGGGTTGATTCCATTCCAGTCCAGTCCATTCCATTCCATTCCATTCCATTCCACTCGGGTTGATTCCATTCCATTACATTCCATTCTTTCCATTAAATTCCATTCGGGTTGATTCCATTCCATTCCATTGCATTTAATTCCATTCCGTTTGGGTTGATTCCATTCCATTCCATGCATGTGATTCCATTCCATTCCATTCCATGCCATTCGAGATGATTCCATTCCATTCCATTCCATTCCATTACATTCCATTACATTCCGGTTGATTCCATTCCATTCTATTCCATTCCATTCCATTCCGTTCCATTGCATTCCACTCCATTCGGGTTCATTCTATTCAATTCCATTCCATTCCATTCCATTCCATTCCATTCGATTCAATTCTCGTTGATTCCATTCCATTCCATTCCGTTCTATTCGGGTTATTTCCATTCCAGTAAATTCAATTCCACTCCGGTTGATTCCATTATATTCCATTCAGGTTGATTCAATTCCATTCCATTCCATTCCATTCGGGTTGTTTCCATTCCATTCGATTCCATTCCATTCCATTCCATTCCATGCCATTCAATTCCATTCGGATTGATTCCAAACCATTCCATACCATTCCATTCCATTCCTTTCGGTTTGACTCCATTCCATTGCATTCCGTTCCATTCCATTCCATTCCATTCGGGTTGATTCCATTCCATTCCATTCCATTCCATTCCATTCCATTCCATTCCATTCCATTCGGGTTGATTCCATTCCATTCCATTCATTTCCATTCGGGTTGATTGCATTCCATTCCATTGCATTCCATTCCATTCCATTCCATTCCTTTCCATTGCATTCCAATCCATTCGGATTGATTCCATTCCGTTCGATTCCATTCCATTCCATTCCTTTCCATTCCATTAGATTCGGGTTGACTCCATTCCATACCATTCCATTCGGGTTGATTCCATTCCATTCCATTCTATTGCATTCGGGTTGATTCCATTCCATTCCATTCCATTCCATTACATATGACTTGATTCCATTCCATTCCATTCCATTCAATTCCATTCGGCTTTATTCCATTCCATTCCATTCCACTCCATTCCATTCGGCTTCATTCCATTCCATTCCATTCCATCCCATTCCATTCCATTCCATTCCATTCGGGTTGATTCCATTCCATTCCATTCCATTCCATTCGGATTGATTCCATTCCATTCCACTCCATTCCTTTCGGGTCGATTGTGTTGCATTCCATTCCCTTCCATTGCATTCCATTACTTTCGTGTTGATTCTATTCCGTTCCATTCCATTCCATTCCATTCCATTCCATTCCATTCCATTCCATTCCATTCCATTCCATTGCATTCCACTCCATTCACGTTGATTCCATTCCATTCCATTGCATTCCATTCCATTCCGTTCGGGATAATTCCATTCCATTCCATGCCATGTGATTCCATTCCATTCCGTTCCATGCCATTCGAGTTGATTCCATTCTATTCCAGTCCATTCCATTCCATTACATTCCGGTTGATTTCATTGCATTCCATTCCATTCCATTCCATTCCATTCCATTCGGGTTGATTCCACTCCATTCCATTGCATTCCATTCCGTTCCATTCCTTTCGTGTTGATTCCATTCCTTTCCATTCCAATCCATTCCATTCCCTTCCATTCGGGTTGATTCCTTTCCCTTCCATTCCCCTCCATTCCATTCCATTCCGGTTGATTCGATTCCTTTACATTCCATTCCATTCCATTCGGGTTGGTTCCATTCAATTGCATTCCATTCCATTCCGTTCCGTTCCATTCCATTCCATTCGGGTTGATTCCATTCCATTCCATTCTATTCCATTCCATTCCATTAAATTCCATTCCATTCCATTCCATTCCATTCCATTCGGTTTGATTCCATTCCTTTCCATTCCATTCCATTTCCTTCCATTCCATTTCATTCTGGTTTGCTCCATTCCATTCCATTCCATTCCCTTCCATTCAATTCCATTCATTTCTATTCCATTCCTTATGTGTTCATTCCATTCCATTCCATTCCATTCCATTCCATTCGGGTTGATTCCATTCCTTTCAATTGCATTCCATTCCATTCCATTCGTGTTGATTCCATTCCATTCCATTCCATTCCCTTCCATTTCATTCCATTCCATTCCTTTCGGGATGATTCCCTTCCATTCCATTCCATTCGGCTTGATTCCATTCCATTCCATTCCATTCCATTCCACTCCATTCCATTCCAGTTGATTCCATTGCATTCTATCCCATTCCATTCAATTCCATTCCATTCCATTCCATTCCATTCCATTCCATTCCATTCCATTCCACTGCTTTCCATTCCATTCCATTCGGGTTGATTCCACTCCATTCCATTCCAATCCATTCCGTTCCATTCCATTTGGGTTGATTCCTGTCCATTCCAATCCATTCCACTCCGTTCCATTCCATTCGTGTTGATTCCATTCCTTTCCATTCCATTCCATTCCATTCCCTTCCATTCAGGTTGATTACATTCCCTTCCTTTTCCCTCCTTTCCATTCCAATCGGGTTCATTCCCTTCCTTTCCATTCCATTCGGGTTGATTCCATTCCATTGCCTTCCGTTCCATCCCATTCCATTCCATTCCATTCCATTCCATTCCATTCTATGCCATTCCATTCCATTCCATTCGATTTCATTCCATTCCATTCAGGTTGATTCCATTCCATTCCATTCCATTCCATTCCATTCCATTGCATTCCATTCGGATTTGCTCCATTCCATTCCATTCCTTTCCGTTCCATTCCATTCCATTCCTTTCCATTCCATTCCATTCGGGTTGATTCCATTCCCTTCCATACCATTCCATTCTATTCCATTCCATTCCATTCCATTCGGGTTGACTCTATTCCATTCCATTCTATTCCATTCCCTTCCATTCGTGTTGATTTCATTCCTTTCCATTCCCTTCCATTCCATTCTATTCGGGTTGATTCCATTCATTTCCATTCCATTCCATTCCATTCCATTCCATTTGTGTTGATGCCTTTTCATTCCATTCCATTCCTTTCCATTCGGGTTTATTCCATTCCATTCCATTCCATTCCAATCCAATCCATTCCATTCCATTCCATTCGATTGATTCCATTGCATTCATTTCCATTCCATTCCATTCCATTACCTTCCATTCAGGTTGATTCCATTCCCTTCCTTTTCCCTCCTTTCCATTCCATTCGGGTTGATTCCCTTCCTTTCCATTCCATTCGTGTTGATTCCATTCCATTCCATTCCATTTGGGTTGATTCCATTCCATTCTATTCCATTCCATTCCATTCCATTTCATTCCATGCCATTCCATTCCATTCTATTGCATTTGGGTTGATTCCATTCCATTCCATTACATTACATATGACTTGATTCCATTCCATTCCATTCCATTCAATTCCATTCCATTCCATTCGCGTTGACTCCATTCCATTCCATTCCATTCCATTCCATTCCATTCCATTCCATTCCTTTCTGGTTGATTCTCTTCCATTCCATTCCATTCCATTGCATTCCATTCCATTCCATTCGGGTTGATACCATTCCATTCTATTCCACTCCATTCCATTCAATTCCATTCCATTCCATTCGGGTTTATTCCATTCCCTTCCATTCCATTCCATTCCATTCCATTCCATTTCATTCCATTCCATTCCATTCAGGATGATTCCATTCCATTCCATTTCATTCGGCTTGATTCCATTCCATTCCATTCCATTCCATTCCATTCCATTCCATTCCATTCCATTCGTTTTGATTCCATTCAATTAAATTCCATCCCATTCGGGTTGAATCCATTCCATTCAATTCCATTGCACTCCATTCCATTCCACTTGATTCCATTCTCGTTGATTCCATTCCATTCCATCCATTCCATTCGGGTTATTTCCATTCCATTCCATTCAATTCCACTCGGGTTGATTCCTTTATATTCTATTCTGGTTGATTCCATTCCATTCCATTCCATTCCATTCGGGTTGATTCCATTCCATTCCATTCCATTCCATTCCATTCCATTCCATTCCATTCCATTCGGATTGATTCCTTTCCATTCCATTCCATTGCATTCCATTCCATTCCATTCGTTTCAGGTTGACTCCTTTCCATTCCATTCCATTCCATTCCATTCCATTCCATTCCATTCCATTTCATTCCATTCGGGTTGATTCCACTCCATTCCATTCCATTCCTTTCGTGTTACATCCATTCCATTCCATTCCATTCCATTCCATTCGGGATGACTCCAAATCATTCTATTCCATTCCATTCCGTTCCATTCCATTCCACTCCATTCCTTTCAGGGTGATTCTATTCCATTCCATTCCATTCCATTCCATTCCATTCCATTCCATTCCATTCCTTTCCATTCCATTCCATTCGGGTTGATTCCATTCCATTCAATTGCATTCCATTCCATTCCATTCGGGTTGATTCCATTCCATTCCATTCCATTCGATTTTATTCCATTCCATTCCATTCCATTCCATTCCATTCAATTTGATTCCATTCCATTCCATTCGTGATGATTCCATTCCATTGCATTCCATTCGGCTTGATTCCATTCCATTCCTTTCCATTCCATTCCATTCCATTCCACTGCTTTCCATTCCATTCCATTCGGGTTGATTCCACTCCATTCCATTCCAATCCATTCCGTTCCATTCCATTTGGGTTGATTCCTCTCCATTCCAATCCATTCCATTCCGTTCCATTCCATTCGTGTTGATTCCATTCCTTTCCATTCCATTCCATTCCATTCCCTTCCATTCAGGTTGATTACATTCCCTTCCTTTTCCCTCCTTTCCATTCCAATCGGGTTCATTCCCTTCCTTTCCATTCCATTCTGGTTGATTCCATTCCATTGCCTTCCGTTCCATCCCATTCCATTCCATTCCATTCCATTCCATTCCATTCTATGCCACTCCATTCCATTCCATTCGATTTCATTCCATTCCATTCAGGTTGATTCCATTCCATTCCATTCCATTCCATTCCATTCCATTCCATTGCATTCCATTCGGATTTGCTGCATTCCATTCCATTCCTTTCCGTTCCATTCCATTCCATTCCTTTCCATTCCATTCCATTCGGGTTGATTCCATTCCCTTCCATTCCATTCCATTCAATTCCATTCCATTCCATTCCATTCGGGTTGACTCTATTCCATTCCGTTCTATTCCATTCCCTTCCATTCGGGTTGATTTCATTCCTTTCCATTCCCTTCCATTCCATTCTATTCGGGTTGATTCCATTCGGTTCCATTCCATTCCATTCCATTCCATTCCATTCCATTCCATTTGTGTTGATGCCTTTTCATTCCATTCCATTCCTTTCCATTCGGGTTTATTCCATTCCATTCCATTCCATTCCAATCCAATCCATTCCATTCCATTCCATTCGATTGATTCCATTGCATTCCTTTGCATTCCATTCCATTCCATTACCTTCCATTAAGGTTGATTCCATTCCCTTCCTTTTCCCTCCTTTCCATTCCATTCGGGTTGATTCCCTTCCTTTCCATTCCATTCGTGTTGATTCCATTCCATTCCATTCCATTTGGGTTGATTCCATTCCATTCTATTCCATTCCATTCCATTCCATTTCATTCCATGCCATTCCATTCCATTCTATTGCATTTGGGTTGATTCCATTCCATTCCATTCCATTACATATGACTTGATTCCATTCCATTCCATTCCATTCAATTCCATTCCATTCCATTCGCGTTGACTCCATTCCATTCCATTAAATTCCATTCCTTTCTGGTTGATTCTCTTCCATTCCATTCCATTCCATTGCATTCCATTCCATTACATTCTTTTTGATTCCATTCCATTCCATGCCATTCCATTCTATTCCACTCCATTCCATTCCATTCGATTTCATTCCATTCCATTCAGTTTTATTCCACTCTATTCCATTCCATTCCATTCCATTCCATTGCATTCCATTCGGATTTGCTCCATTCCATTCCATTCCTTTCCGTTCCATTCCATTCCATTCCTTTCCATTCCATTCCATTCGGGTTGATTCCATTCCATTCCATTCCATTGCATTCTATTCCATTCCATTCCATACCATTCGGGTTGATTCTATTCCATTCCATTCTATTCCATTCCCTTCCATTCGGGTTGATTTCATTCCATTCCATTCCCTTCCATTCCATTCTATTCGGGTTGATTCCATTGTTTTCCATTCCATTCCATTCCATTCCATTCCATTCCATTCCATTCCATTTGTGTTGATGCCTTTTCATTCCATTCCATTCCTTTCCATTCGGGTTTCTTCCATTCCATTCCATTCCATTCCATTCCAATCCAATCCATTCCATTCCATTCCATTCGAGTGATTCCATTGCATTCCTCTCCATTCCATTCCATTCCATTACCTTCCATTCAGGTTGATTCCATTCCCTTCCTTTTCCCTCCTTTCCATTCCATTCTGGTTGATTCCCTTCCTTTCCATTCCATTCGTGTTGATTCCATTCCATTCCATTCCATTCCATTCCATTCCATTTGGGTTGATTCCATTCCATTCCATTCCATTCCATTCCATTCCATTCCATTCCATTCCATTCCATTCCTTTCGGGTCGATTATATTCCATTACATTCCATTCCTTTGCATTCCATTCCATTCGTGTTGATTCCATTCCATTCCGTTCCATTCCATTCCATTCCATTCCATTGCATTCCACTCCATTCGGGTTGATTCCATTCCATTCAATTCCATTCCACTCCATTCCATTCCATTCGATTCCATTCTCGTTGATTCCACTCCATTCCATTCCGTTCCATTCGGGTTTTTTCTATTCCATTAAATTCAATTCCACTCGGGTTGATTCCATTATATTCCTTTCGGTTTGATTCATTTCCATTCCATTCCATTCCATTCGGGTTGATTCCGTTCCATTCCATTCCATTCCCTTCCATGCCATTCCATTCCATTCGGATTGATTCCAATCCATTCCATTACATTCCGTTCCAATCCTTTCGGTATGACTCCATTCCATTGCATTCCGTTCCATTCCATTCCATTCCATTCGGGTTGATTCCATTCCATTCCATTCTTTTCCATACGGGTTGATTGCATTCCATTCCATACCATTCCATTCCATTCCATTCCATTCCTTTCCATTCCATTCCATTCCATTCGGATTGATTCCATTCCATTCGAATCCATTCCATTCCATTCCTTTCCATTGCATTAGATTCGGGTTGATTCCATTCCATTCCATTCCATTCGTGTTGATTCCATTCCACTCCATTCCATTCCAATCCATTCGGGTTGATTCCATTCCATTCCATTCCATTCGGGTTGATTCCATTCCAGTCCATTCCATTCCGTTCCATTCAATTCCACTAGGGTTGATTCCATTCCATTACATTCCATTCTTTCCATTAAATTCCATTCGGGTTGATTCCATTCCATTCCATTACATTTCATTCCATTCCGTTTGGGTTGATTCCATTCCATTCCATGCATGTGATTCCATTCCATTCCATTCCATGCCATTCGAGATGATTCCATTCCATTCCATTCCATTCCATTACATTCCGGTTGATTCCATTCCATTCTATTCCATTCCATTCCATTCCGTTCCATTGCATTCCACTCCATTCGGTTTCATTCTATTCAATTCCATTCCATTCCATTCCATTCCATTCCATTCCATTCCATTCGATTCAAATCTCGTTGATTCCATTCCATTCCATTCCGTTCTATTCGGGTTATTTCCATTCCAGTAAATTCAATTCCACTCCGGTTGATTCCTTTATATTCCATTCAGGTTGATTCAATTCCATTCCATTCCATTCCATTCGGGTTGTTTCCATTCCATTCGATTCCATTCCATTCCATTCCATTCCATGCCATTCAATTCCATTCGGATTGATTCCAATCCATTCCATTCCATTCTATTCCATTCCTTTCGGTTTGACTCCATTCCATTGCATTCCGTTCCATTCCATTCCATTCCATTCGGGTTGATTCCATTCCATTCCATTCCATTCCATTCCATTCCATTCCATTCGTGTTACATCCATTCCATTCCATTCCATTCCATTCCATTCCATTCCATTCCATTCCATTCCATTCCATTCGGGTTGATTCCATTCCATTCCATTCCTTTCCATTCTGGTTGATTGCATTCAATTCCATTCCATTCCATTCCATTCCATTCCATTCCATTCCATTCCATTCCATTCCATTCCTTTCCATTCCATTCCATTCCATTCGGATTGATTCCATTCCATTCGATTCCATGCCATTCCATTCCTTTCCATTCCATTATATTCGGGTTGATTCCATTCCATTCCATTCCATTCGTGTTGATTCCATTCCACTCCATTCCATTCCAATCCATTCGGGTTGATTCCATTCCAGTCCATTCCATTCCATTCCATTCCATTTGGGTTGATTCCATTCCATTCATTGCATTCCATTCCATTCAATTCCATTCGTGTTGTTACCATTCCATTCCATTCCATTTCGGTTCATTCCATTGCATTCCATTCCATTCCATTCCATTCCATTCCATTGCATTCCATTCCATTTCATTCCATGACATTCCATTCCATTCCATTCCATTCGTGTTGATTCCATTCCACTCCATTCCATTCTATTCAATTCCATTCCATTCCAATCCGTTCCGGTTGATTCCATTCCATTCCATTCGATTCCATTCCATTCGGGTTGATTCCATTCCAGTCCAGTCCATTGCATTCCATTCCATTCCATTCCACTCGGGTTGATTCCATTCCATTACATTCCATTCTTTCCATTAAATTCCATTCGGGTTGATTCCATTCCATTCCATTGCATTTAATTCCATTCCATTTGGGTTGATTCCATTCCATTCCATGCATGTGATTCCATTCCATTCCATTCCATGCCATTCGAGATGATTCCATTCCATTCCATTACATTCCATTACATTCCATTATATTCTGGTTGATTCCATTCCATTCTATTCCATTCCATTCCATTCCGTTCCATTGCATTCCACTCCATTCCGGTTCATTCTATTCAATTCCATTCCATTCCATTCCATTCCATTCCATTCGATTCAATTCTCGTTGATTCCATTCCATTCCTTTCCGTTCTATTCGGGTTATTTCCATTCCAGTAAATTCAATTCCACTCCGGTTGATTCCATTATATTCCATTCAGGTTGATTCAATTCCATTCCATTCCATTCCATTCGGGTTGTTTCCATTCCATTCGATTCCATTCCATTCCATTCCATTCCATGCCATTCAATTCCATTCGGATTGATTCCAATCCATTCCATTCCATTCCATTCCATTCCTTTCGGTTTGACTCCATTCCATTGCATTCCGTTCCATTCCATTCCATTCCATTCGGGTTGATTCCATTCCATTCCATTCCATTCCATTCCATTCCATTCCATTCCATTCCATTCGGGTTGATTCCATTCCATTCCATTCCTTTCCATTCGGGATGATTGCATTCCATTCCATTCCATTCCATTCCATTCCATTCCTTTCCATTGCATTCCATTCCATTCGGATTGATTCCATTCCGTTCGATTCCATTCCATTCCATTCCTTTCCATTCCATTAGATTCGGGTTGACTCCATTCCATACCATTCCATTCGGGTTGATTCCATTCCATTCCATTCTATTGCATTCGGGTTGATTCCATTCCATTCCATTCCACTCCATTACATATGACTTGATTCCATTCCATTCCATTCCATTCAATTCCATTCGGCTTTATTCAATTCCATGCCATTCCACTCCATTCCATTCGGCTTCATTCCATTCCATTCCATTCCATCCCATTCCATTCCATTCCATTCCATTCGGGTTGATTCCATTCCATTCCATTCCATTCGGATTGATTCCATTCCATTCCACTCCATTCCATTCGGGTCGATTGTGTTCCATTCCATTCCCTTCCATTGCATTCCATTCCTTTCGTGTTGATTCTATTCCGTTCCATTCCATTCCATTCCATTCCATTCCATTCCATTCCATTCCATTCCATTGCATTCCACTCCATTCACGTTGATTCCTTTCCATTCCATTGCATTCCATTCCATTCCGTTCGGGATAATTCCATTCCATTCCATGCCATGTGATTCCATTCCATTCCGTTCCATGCCATTCGAGTTGATTCCATTCTATTCCAGTCCATTCCATTCCATTACATTCCGGTTGATTTCATTGCATTCCATTCCATTCCATTCCATTCCATTCCATTCGGGTTGATTCCACTCCATTCCATTGCATTCCATTCCGTTCCATTCCTTTCGTGTTGATTCCATTCCTTTCCATTCCAATCCATTCCATTCCCTTCCATTCGGGTTGATTCCTTTCCCTTCCATTCCCCTCCATTCCATTCCATTCCGGTTGATTCGATTCCTTTACATTCCATTCCATTCCATTCGGGTTGGTTCCATTCCATTGCATTCCATTCCATTCCGTTCCGTTCCATTCCATTCCATTCGGGTTGATTCCATTCCATTCCATTCTATTCCATTCCATTCCATTAAATTCCATTCCATTCCATTCCATTCCATTCCATTCGGGTTGATTCCATTCCTTTCCATTCCATTCCATTTCCTTCCATTCCATTCCATTCGGGTTTGCTCCATTCCATTCCATTCCATTCCCTTCCATTCAATTCCATTCATTTCTATTCCATTCCTTACGTGTTCATTCCATTCCATTCCATTCCATTCCATTCGTGTTGATTCCATTCCATTCCATTCCATTCCCTTCCATTTCATTCCATTCCATTCCATTCGGGATGATTCCCTTCCATTCCATTCCATTCGGCTTGATTCCATTCCATTCCATTCCATTCCATTCCATTCCATTCCATTCCATTCCTTTCGGGTTGATTCTGTTCCATTCCATTCCATTCCATTGCATTCCATTCAATTACATTCGGTTTGATTCGATTACGTTCCATTCCATTCCATTCCATTCCATTACGGTTGATTCCATTGCATTCCATTCTATTCCATTGCATTCCTTTCCATGCCATTCCATTCCATTCTATTCCATTCGGGTTGATTCCAGTCCACTCCATTCAATTCCGTTACATTCCATTCCATTCGGGTTGATTCGATTCCATTCCATTCCATTCCATTCCATTCCACACCATTCCATGCCATTTCATTCCATTCTATTCCATTCAGGTTGAATCCATTCCATTCCATTCGGGTTGATTCCAAGTCATTCCATTCCATTCCATTCCGTTCCATTCCATTCCACTCTGTTCCTTTTGGGGTGATTCTATTCCATTCCATTCCATTCCATTCCATTCCATTCCATTACATTTGGGTTGATTCCATTCCATTATGTTCCATTCCATTCCGTTCCATTCCATTTGGGTTATCTCCATTCCATTCCATTCCTTTCCATTCCATTCCATTCCATTCCAATCGGGTTGATTCCATTCCTTTCCATTCCATTCCATTCCATTCCATTAAATCCGATTTGATTCCATTCCCTTCCATTCCATTGCATTCCATTCCATTCCATGCCATTCCATTCCATTCGGGTTGATTCCATTACATTCAATTCCATTCCATTCCATTCCATTCCATTCCTTTCGGGGTGATTCTATTCCATTCTATTCCATTTCATTCTGTTTCATTCCATTCCATTCGGGTTGATTCCATTCCATTCCATTCCATTCCATTCCATTCCATTCCATTCCATTCCATTCCTTTCGGGGTGATTCTATTCCACTCTATTCCATTTCATTCTGTTTCATTCCATTCCATTCGGGTTGATTCCATTCCATTCCATTCCATTCCATTCCATTCCATTCCATTCCATTCCATTCGTGTTGATTCCATTCCATTCAATTGCATTCCATTCCATTCCATTCGGGTTGATACCATTCCATTCTATTCCACTCCATTCCATTCAATTCCATTCCATTCCATTCGGGTTTATTCCATTCCCTTCCATTCCATTCCATTCCATTCCATTCCATTTCATTCCATTCCATTCCATTCAGGATGATTCCATTCCATTCCATTCCATTCGGCTTGATTCCATTCCATTCCATTCCATTCCATTCCATTCCATTCCATTCCATTCCATTCCATTGCATTCGTTTTGATTCCATTCAATTAAATTCCATCCCATTCGGGTTGAATCCGTTCCATTCAATTCCATTGCACTCCATTCCATTCCACTTGCTTCCATACTCGTTGATTCCATTCCATTCCATCCATTCCATTCGGGTTATTTCCATTCCATTCCATTCAATTCCACTCGGGTTGATTCCTTTATATTCTATTCTGGTTGATTCCATTCCATTCCATTCCATTCCTTTCGGGTTGATTCCATTCCATTCCATTCCATTCCATTCCATTCCATTCCATTCCATTCCATTCCATTCCATTCCATTCGGATTGATTCCTTTCCTTTCCATTCCATTGCATTCCATTCCATTCCATTCGTTTCAGGTTGACTCATTTCCATTCCATTCCATTCCATTCCATTCCATTCGGGTTGATTCCACTCCATTCCATTCCATTCCTATCATGTTACATCCATTCCATTCCATTCCATTCCATTCCATTCGGGATGACTCCAAATCATTCTATTCCATTCCATTCCGTTCCATTCCATTCCACTCCATTCCTTTCAGGGTGATTCTATTCCATTCCATTCCATTCCATTCCATTCCATTCCATACCATTCCATTCCATTCCTTTCCATTCCATTCCATTCGGGTTGATTCCATTCCATTCAATTGCATTCCATTCCATTCCATTCGGGTTGATTCCATTCCATTCCATTCCATTCGATTTTATTCCATTCCATTCCATTCCATTCCATTCCATTCCATTCCATTCCATTCCATTCCATTCAATTTGATTCCATTCCATTCCATTCGGGATGATTCCATTCCATTGCATTCCATTCGGCTTGATTCCATTCCATTCCTTTCCATTCCATTCCATTCCATTCGTTTTGATTCCATTCCATTCCATTCCATTCCATGCCATTCCATTCGGGTTATTTCCAGTCCATTCAATTCCATTCCACTCCATTCCATTCCATTGGATTCCATTCTCGTTGATTCCATTCCATTCCATCCCATTCCATTCGGGTTATTTCCATTCCATTCCATTCAATTTCACTTGGGTTGATTCCATTATATTCCATTCAGATTGACTCCATTCCATTCCATTCCATTCCATTCCATTCCATTCCATTCCATTCCATTCGGATTGATTCCATTCCATTCCATTCCATTCCATTCTGTTCCATTCCTTTCGGGTTGACTGCATTCCATTCCATTCCACTCCATTCCATTCCATTCCATTCGGGTTGATAAAATTCCATTCTATTCCATTCCATTCCATTCCTTTCCATTCCGGTTGATTCCATTCCATTCCAATCCTTTCCATTCGGGTTGACTCCATTCCATTCCATTCCATTCCATTCCATTCCATTCCTTTCCATTCCATTCGTTTTGATTCCATTCAATTCCATTCCATTCTATTCCATTCCATTCCATTCGGGTTGATTCCATTCCATTCCATTCATTGCATTCCATTCCATTCCATTCCATTCCATTCCATTCCATTCCATTCCATTCCATTCCATTCCATTCCATTCGTTTTGATTCCATTCAATTCCATTCCATTTCATTCCATGACATTCCATTCCATTCTATTGCATTCGGGTTGATTCCATTCCATTCCATTCCATTCCATTTCATATGACTTGATTCCATTCCATTCCATTCCACTCCATTCCTTTCCTTTACATTCCGGTTGTTTCCATTCCATTCAATTGCATTCAATTCCATTCCATTCGGGTTCATTCCATTCCATTCCATTCCATTCCATTCGGTTTTATTCCATTCCAATCCATTCCATTCCATTTCATTCCATTCCATTCCATTCGGGATGATTCCATTTCATTCCATTCCATTCAGCTTGTTTCCATTCCATTCCATTCCATTACATTACATTACATTACATTCCGGTTGATTCCTTCCATTCTATTCCATTCCATTCCATTCCATTCCATTGCATTCCATTCCATTCCATTGCATTCCATTCCATTCCATTCGGGTTGAATCCACTCCATTCCATTGCATTTCATTCCGTTCCATTCCATTCGTATTGATTCCATTCCTTTCCGTTCCATTCCATTCCATTCCCTTCCATTAGGGTTGATTCCATTCCTTTCCATTCCCTTCCATTCCGTTCCATTCGGGAGGATTCCATTCCTTTCCATTCCATTCGGGTTGATTCCATTCCATGGCATCCCATTCCATTCGATTCCATTCGTGTTGATTCCATTCCATTCCATTCCATTCCATTCCATTCGGGTTGATTCCATTCCATTCCATTCCATTCCATTCCATTCCATTCCATTCCAATCCATTCCATTCCTTTCGGGTCGATTATATTCCATTACATTCCATTCCTTTGCATTCCATTCCTTTCGTGTTGATTCCATTCCATTCCGTTCCATTCCATTCCATTCCATTCCATTGCATTCCACTCCATTCGGGTTGATTCCATTCCATTCAATTCCATTCCACTCCATTCCATTCCATTCGATTCCATTGTCGTTGATTCCACTCCATTCCATTCCGTTCCATTCGGGTTTTTTCTATTCCATTAAATTCAATTCCACTCGGGTTGATTCCATTATATTCCTTTCGGTTTGATTCATTTCCATTCCATTCCATTCCATTCGGGTTGATTCCGTTCCATTCCATTCCATTCCATGCCATGCCATTCCATTCCATTCGGATTGATTCCAATCCATTCCATTCCATTCCGTTCCAATCCTTTCGGTTTGACTCCATTCCATTGCATTCCGTTCCATTCCATTCCATTCCATTCGGGTTGATTCCATTCCATTCCATTCCTTTCCATTCGGGTTGATTGCATTCCATTCCATACCATTCCATTCCATTCCATTCCATTCCTTTCCATTCCATTCCATTCCATTCGGATTGATTCCATTCCATTCGATTCCATTCCATTCCATTCCTTTCCATTCCATTAGATTCGGGTTGATTCCATTCCATTCCATTCCATTCGTGTTGTTTCCATTCCACTCCATTCCATTCCAATCCATTCGGGTTGATTCCATTCCATTCCATTCCATTCCATTCCATTCGGGTTGATTCCATTCCAGTCCATTCCATTCCATTCCATTCCATTTGGGTTGATTCCATTCCATTCATTGCATTCCATTCCATTCAATTCCATTCGTGTTGTTTCCATTCCATTCCATTCCATTTCGGTTCATTCCATTGCATTCCATTCCATTCCATTCCATTCCATTCCATTGCATTCCATTCCATTTCATTCCATGACATTCCATTCCATTCCATTCCATTCGTGTTGATTCCATTCCACTCCATTCCATTCAATTCCATTCCATTCCATTCCAATCCATTCCGGTTGATTCCATTCCATTCCATTCCATTCCATTCCATTCGGGTTGATTCCATTCCAGTCCAGTCCATTCCATTCCATTCCATTCCATTCCACTCGGGTTGATTCCATTCCATTACATTCCATTCTTTCCATTAAATTCCATTCGGGTTGATTCCATTCCATTCCATTGCATTTAATTCCATTCCGTTTGGGTTGATTCCATTCCATTCCATGCATGTGATTCCATTCCATTCCATTCCATGCCATTCGAGATGATTCCATTCCATTCCATTCCATTCCATTACATTCCATTACATTCCGGTTGATTCCATTCCATTCTATTCCATTCCATTCCATTCCGTTCCATTGCATTCCACTCCATTCGGGTTCATTCTATTCAATTCCATTCCATTCCATTCCATTCCATTCCATTCCATTCGATTCAATTCTCGTTGATTCCATTCCATTCCATTCCGTTCTATTCGGGTTATTTCCATTCCAGTAAATTCAATTCCACTCCGGTTGATTCCATTATATTCCATTCAGGTTGATTCAATTCCATTCCATTCCATTCCATTCGGGTTGTTTCCATTCCATTCGATTCCATTCCATTCCATTCCATTCCATGCCATTCAATTCCATTCGGATTGATTCCAAACCATTCCATACCATTCCATTCCATTCCTTTCGGTTTGACTCCATTCCATTGCATTCCGTTCCATTCCATTCCATTCCATTCGGGTTGATTCCATTCCATTCCATTCCATTCCATTCCATTCCATTCCATTCCATTCCATTCCATTCCATTCGGGTTGATTCCATTCCATTCCATTCCTTTCCATTCGGGTTGATTGCATTCCATTCCATTGCATTCCATTCCATTCCATTCCATTCCTTTCCATTGCATTCCATTCCATTCGGATTGATTCCATTCCGTTCGATTCCATTCCATTCCATTCCTTTCCATTCCATTAGATTCGGGTTGACTCCATTCCATACCATTCCATTCGGGTTGATTCCATTCCATTCCATTCTATTGCATTCGGGTTGATTCCATTCCATTCCATTCCATTCCATTACATATGACTTGATTCCATTCCATTCCATTCCATTCAATTCCATTCGGCTTTATTCCATTCCATTCCATTCCACTCCATTCCATTCGGCTTCATTCCATTCCATTCCATTCCATCCCATTCCATTCCATTCCATTCCATTCGGGTTGATTCCATTCCATTCCATTCCATTCCATTCGGATTGATTCCATTCCATTCCACTCCATTCCTTTCGGGTCGATTGTGTTCCATTCCATTCCCTTCCATTGCATTCCATTACTTTCGTGTTGATTCTATTCCGTTCCATTCCATTCCATTCCATTCCATTCCATTCCATTCCATTCCATTCCATTCCATTGCATTCCACTCCATTCACGTTGATTCCATTCCATTCCATTGCATTCCATTCCATTCCGTTCGGGATAATTCCATTCCATTCCATGCCATGTGATTCCATTCCATTCCGTTCCATGCCATTCGAGTTGATTCCATTCTATTCCAGTCCATTCCATTCCATTACATTCCGGTTGATTTCATTGCATTCCATTCCATTCCATTCCATTCCATTCCATTCGGGTTGATTCCACTCCATTCCATTGCATTCCATTCCGTTCCATTCCTTTCGTGTTGATTCCATTCCTTTCCATTCCAATCCATTCCATTCCCTTCCATTCGGGTTGATTCCTTTCCCTTCCATTCCCCTCCATTCCATTCCATTCCGGTTGATTCGATTCCTTTACATTCCATTCCATTCCATTCGGGTTGGTTCCATTCAATTGCATTCCATTCCATTCCGTTCCGTTCCATTCCATTCCATTCGGGTTGATTCCATTCCATTCCATTCTATTCCATTCCATTCCATTAAATTCCATTCCATTCCATTCCATTCCATTCCATTCGGTTTGATTCCATTCCTTTCCATTCCATTGCATTTCCTTCCATTCCATTCCATTCTGGTTTGCTCCATTCCATTCCATTCCATTCCCTTCCATTCAATTCCATTCATTTCTATTCCATTCCTTATGTGTTCATTCCATTCCATTCCATTCCATTCCATTCCATTCGGGTTGATTCCATTCCTTTCAATTGCATTCCATTCCATTCCATTCGTGTTGATTCCATTCCATTCCATTCCATTCCCTTCCATTTCATTCCATTCCATTCCTTTCGGGATGATTCCCTTCCATTCCATTCCATTCGGCTTGATTCCATTCCATTCCATTCCATTCCATTCCACTCCATTCCATTCCAGTTGATTCCATTGCATTCTATCCCATTCCATTCAATTCAATTCCATTCCATTCCATTCCATTCCATTCCATTCCATTCCACTGCTTTCCATTCCATTCCATTCGGGTTGATTCCACTCCATTCCATTCCAATCCATTCCGTTCCATTCCATTTGGGTTGATTCCTGTCCATTCCAATCCATTCCACTCCGTTCCATTCCATTCGTGTTGATTCCATTCCTTTCCATTCCATTCCATTCCATTCCCTTCCATTCAGGTTGATTACATTCCCTTCCTTTTCCCTCCTTTCCATTCCAATCGGGTTCATTCCCTTCCTTTCCATTCCATTCGGGTTGATTCCATTCCATTGCCTTCCGTTCCATCCCATTCCATTCCATTCCATTCCATTCCATTCCATTCTATGCCATTCCATTCCATTCCATTCGATTTCATTCCATTCAATTCAGGTTGATTCCATTCCATTCCATTCCATTCCATTCCATTCCATTGCATTCCATTCGGATTTGCTCCATTCCATTCCATTCCTTTCCGTTCCATTCCATTCCATTCCTTTCCATTCCATTCCATTCGGGTTGATTCCATTCCCTTCCATTCCATTCCATTCTATTCCATTCCATTCCATTCCATTCGGGTTGACTCTATTCCATTCCATTCTATTCCATTCCCTTCCATTCGTGTTGATTTCATTCCTTTCCATTCCCTTCCATTCCATTCTATTCGGGTTGATTCCATTCATTTCCATTCCATTCCATTCCATTCCATTCCATTTGTGTTGATGCCTTTTCATTCCATTCCATTCCTTTCCATTCGGGTTTATTCCATTCCATTCCATTCCATTCCAATCCAATCCATTCCATTCCATTCCATTCGATTGATTCCATTGCATTCATTTCCATTCCATTCCATTCCATTACCTTCCATTCAGGTTGATTCCATTCCCTTCCTTTTCCCTCCTTTCCATTCCATTCGGGTTGATTCCCTTCCTTTCCATTCCATTCGTGTTGATTCCATTCCATTCCATTCCATTTGGGTTGATTCCATTCCATTCTATTCCATTCCATTCCATTCCATTTCATTCCATGCCATTCCATTCCATTCTATTGCATTTGGGTTGATTCCATTCCATTCCATTACATTACATATGACTTGATTCCATTCCATTCCATTCCATTCAATTCCATTCCATTCCATTCGCGTTGACTCCATTCCATTCCATTCCATTCCATTCCATTCCATTCCATTCCATTCCATTCCTTTCTGGTTGATTCTCTTCCATTCCATTCCATTCCATTGCATTCCATTCCATTCCATTCGGGTTGATACCATTCCATTCTATTCCACTCCATTCCATTCAATTCCATTCCATTCCATTCGGGTTTATTCCATTCCCTTCCATTCCATTCCATTCCATTCCATTCCATTTCATTCCATTCCATTCCATTCAGGATGATTCCATTCCATTCCATTTCATTCGGCTTGATTCCATTCCATTCCATTCCATTCCATTCCATTCCATTCCATTCCATTCCATTCGTTTTGATTCCATTCAATTAAATTCCATCCCATTCGGGTTGAATCCATTCCATTCAATTCCATTGCACTCCATTCCATTCCACTTGATTCCATTCTCGTTGATTCCATTCCATTCCATCCATTCCATTCGGGTTATTTCCATTCCATTCCATTCAATTCCACTCGGGTTGATTCCTTTATATTCTATTCTGGTTGATTACATTCCATTCCATTCCATTCCATTCGGGTTGATTCCATTCCATTCCATTCCATTCCATTCCATTCCATTCCATTCCATTCCATTCCATTCGGATTGATTCCTTTCCATTCCATTCCATTGCATTCCATTCCATTCCATTCGTTTCAGGTTGACTCCTTTCCATTCAATTCCATTCCATTCCATTCCATTCCATTCCATTCCATTTCATTCCATTCGGGTTGATTCCACTCCATTCCATTCCATTCCTTTCGTGTTACATCCATTCCATTCCATTCCATTCCATTCCATTCGGGATGACTCCAAATCATTCTATTCCATTCCATTCCGTTCCATTCCATTCCACTCCATTCCTTTCAGGGTGATTCTATTCCATTCCATTCCATTCCATTCCATTCCATTCCATTCCATTCCATTCCTTTCCATTCCATTCCATTCGGGTTGATTCCATTCCATTCAATTGCATTCCATTCCATTCCATTCGGGTTGATTCCATTCCATTCCATTCCATTCGATTTTATTCCATTCCATTCCATTCCATTCCATTCCATTCAATTTGATTCCATTCCATTCCATTCGTGATGATTCCATTCCATTGCATTCCATTCGGCTTGATTCCATTCCATTCCTTTCCATTCCATTCCATTCCATTGCACTGCTTTCCATTCCATTCCATTCGGGTTGATTCCACTCCATTCCATTCCAATCCATTCCGTTCCATTCCATTTGGGTTGATTCCTCTCCATTCCAATCCATTCCATTCCGTTCCATTCCATTCGTGTTGATTCCATTCCTTTCCATTCCATTCCATTCCATTCCCTTCCATTCAGGTTGATTACATTCCCTTCCTTTTCCCTCCTTTCCATTCCAATCGGGTTCATTCCCTTCCTTTCCATTCCATTCTGGTTGATTCCATTCCATTGCCTTCCGTTCCATCCCATTCCATTCCATTCCATTCCATTCCATTCCATTCCATTCTATGCCACTCCATTCCATTCCATTCGATTTCATTCCATTCCATTCAGGTTGATTCCATTCCATTCCATTCCATTCCATTCCATTCCATTCCATTGCATTCCATTCGGATTTGCTGCATTCCATTCCATTCCTTTCCGTTCCATTCCATTCCATTCCTTTCCATTCCATTCCATTCGGGTTGATTCCATTCCCTTCCATTCCATTCCATTCAATTCCATTCCATTCCATTCCATTCGGGTTGACTCTATTCCATTCCATTCTATTCCATTCCCTTCCATTCGGGTTGATTTCATTCCTTTCCATTCCCTTCCATTCCATTCTATTCGGGTTGATTCCATTCGGTTCCATTCCATTCCATTCCATTCCATTCCATTTGTGTTGATGCCTTTTCATTCCATTCCATTCCTTTCCATTCGGGTTTATTCCATTCCATTCCATTCCATTCCAATCCAATCCATTCCATTCCATTCCATTCGATTGATTCCATTGCATTCCTTTGCATTCCATTCCATTCCATTACCTTCCATTAAGGTTGATTCCATTCCCTTCCTTTTCCCTCCTTTCCATTCCATTCGGGTTGATTCCCTTCCTTTCCATTCCATTCGTGTTGATTCCATTCCATTCCATTCCATTTGGGTTGATTCCATTCCATTCTATTCCATTCCATTCCATTCCATTTCATTCCATGCCATTCCATTCCACTCTATTGCATTTGGGTTGATTCCATTCCATTCCATTCCATTACATATGACTTGATTCCATTCCATTCCATTCCATTCAATTCCATTCCATTCCATTCGCGTTGACTCCATTCCATTCCATTCCATTCCATTCCTTTCTGGTTGATTCTCTTCCATTCCATTCCATTCCATTGCATTCCATTCCATTACATTCTTTTTGATTCCATTCCATTCCATGCCATTCCATTCTATTCCACTCCATTCCATTCCATTCGATTTCATTCCATTCCATTCAGTTTTATTCCACTCTATTCCATTCCATTCCATTCCATTCCATTGCATTCCATTCGGATTTGCTCCATTCCATTCCATTCCTTTCCGTTCCATTCAATTCCATTCCTTTCCATTCCATTCCATTCGGGTTGATTCCATTCCATTCCATTCCATTGCATTCTATTCCATTCCATTCCATACCATTCGGGTTGATTCTATTCCATTCCATTCTATTCCATTCCCTTCCATTCGGGTTGATTTCATTCCATTCCATTCCCTTCCATTCCATTCTATTCGGGTTGATTCCATTGTTTTCCATTCCATTCCATTCCATTCCATTCCATTCCATTCCATTCCATTTGTGTTGATGCCTTTTCATTCCATTCCATTCCTTTCCATTCGGGTTTATTCCATTCCATTCCATTCCATTCCATTCCAATCCAATCCATTCCATTCCATTCCATTCGAGTGATTCCATTGCATTCCTCTCCATTCCATTCCATTCCATTACCTTCCATTCAGGTTGATTCCATTCCCTTCCTTTTCCCTCCTTTCCATTCCATTCTGGTTGATTCCCTTCCTTTCCATTCCATTCGTGTTGATTCCATTCCATTCCATTCCATTCCATTCCATTCCATTTGGGTTGATTCCATTCCATTCCATTCCATTCCATTCCATTCCATTCCATTCCATTCCATTCCATTCCTTTCGGGTCGATTATATTCCATTACATTCCATTCCTTGCATTCCATTCCATTCGTGTTGATTCCATTCCATTCCGTTCCATTCCATTCCATTCCATTCCATTGCATTCCACTCCATTCGGGTTGATTCCATTCCATTCAATTCCATTCCACTCCATTCCATTCCATTCGATTCCATTCTCGTTGATTCCACTCCATTCCATTCCGTTCCATTCGGGTTTTTTCTATTCCATTAAATTCAATTCCACTCGGGTTGATTCCATTATATTCCTTTCGGTTTGATTCATTTCCATTCCATTCCATTCCATTCGGGTTGATTCCGTTCCATTCCATTCCATTCCCTTCCATGCCATTCCATTCCATTCGGATTGATTCCAATCCATTCCATTACATTCCGTTCCAATCCTTTCGGTTTGACTCCATTCCATTGCATTCCGTTCCATTCCATTCCATTCCATTCGGGTTGATTCCATTCCATTCCATTCTTTTCCATACGGGTTGATTGCATTCCATTCCATACCATTCCATTCCATTCCATTCCATTCCTTTCCATTCCATTCCATTCCATTCGGATTGATTCCATTCCATTCGATTCCATTCCATTCCATTCCTTTCCATTGCATTAGATTCGGGTTGATTCCATTCCATTCCATTCCATTCGTGTTGATTCCATTCCACTCCATTCCATTCCAATCCATTCGGGTTGATTCCATTCCATTCCATTCCATTCGGGTTGATTCCATTCCAGTCCATTCCATTCCGTTCCATTCAATTCCACTCGGGTTGATTCCATTCCATTACATTCCATTCTTTCCATTAAATTCCATTCGGGTTGATTCCATTCCATTCCATTACATTTCATTCCATTCCGTTTGGGTTGATTCCATTCCATTCCATGCATGTGATTCCATTCCATTCCATTCCATGCCATTCGAGATGATTCCATTCCATTCCATTCCATTCCATTACATTCCAGTTGATTCCATTCCATTCTATTCCATTCCATTCCATTCCGTTCCATTGCATTCCACTCCATTCGGTTTCATTCTATTCAATTCCATTCCATTCCATTCCATTCCATTCCATTCCATTCGATTCAAACCTCGTTGATTCCATTCCATTCCATTCCGTTCTATTCGGGTTATTTCCATTCCAGTAAATTCAATTCCATTCCGGTTGATTCCTTTATATTCCATTCAGGTTGATTCAATTCCATTCCATTCCATTCCATTCGGGTTGTTTCCATTCCATTCGATTCCATTCCATTCCATTCCATTCCATGCCATTCAATTCCATTCGGATTGATTCCAATCCATTCCATTCCATTCTATTCCATTCCTTTCGGTTTGACTCCATTCCATTGCATTCCGTTCCATTCCATTCCATTCCATTCGGGTTGATTCCATTCCATTCCATTCCATTCCATTCCATTCCATTCGTGTTACATCCATTCCATTCCATTCCATTCCATTCCATTCCATTCCATTCCATTCCATTCCATTCCATTCCATTCGGGTTGATTCCATTCCATTCCATTCCTTTCAATTCGGGTTGATTGCATTCAATTCCATTCCATTCCATTCCATTCCATTCCATTCCATTCCATTCCATTCCATTCCACTCCTTTCCATTCCATTCCATTCCATTCGGATTGATTCCATTCCATTCGATTCCATTCCATTCCATTCCTTTCCATTTCATTATATTCGGGTTGATTCCATTCCATTCCATTCCATTCGTGTTGATTCCATTCCACTCCATTCCATTCCAATCCATTCGGGTTGATTCCATTCCAGTCCATTCCATTCCATTCCATTCCATTTGGGTTGATTCCATTCCATTCATTGCATTCCATTCCATTCAATTCCATTCGTGTTGTTACCATTCCATTCCATTCCATTTCGGTTCATTCCATTGCATTCCATTCCATTCCATTCCATTGCATTCCATTCCATTTCATTCCATGACATTCCATTCCATTCCATTCCATTCGTGTTGATTCCATTCCACTCCATTCCATTCTATTCAATTCCATTCCATTCCAATCCGTTCCGGTTGATTCCATTCCATTCCATTCGATTCCATTCCATTCGGGTTGATTCCATTCCAGTCCAGTCCATTGCATTCCATTCCATTCCATTCCACTCGGGTTGATTCCATTCCATTACATTCCATTCTTTCCATTAAATTCCATTCGGGTTGATTCTATTCCATTCCATTGCATTTAATTCCATTCCATTTGGGTTGATTCCATTCCATTCCATGCATGTGATTCCATTCCATTCCATTCCATGCCATTCGAGATGATTCCATTCCATTCCATTACATTCCATTACATTCCATTATATTCTGGTTGATTCCATTCCATTCTATTCCATTCCATTCCATTCCGTTCCATTGCATTCCACTCCATTCCGGTTCATTCTATTCAATTCCATTCCATTCCATTCCATTCCATTCCATTCGATTCAATTCTCGTTGATTCCATTCCATTCCTTTCCGTTCTATTCGGGTTATTTCCATTCCAGTAAATTCAATTCCACTCCGGTTGATTCCATTATATTCCATTCAGGTTGATTCAATTCCATTCCATTCCATTCCATTCGGGTTGTTTCCATTCCATTCGATTCCATTCCATTCCATTCCATTCCATGCCATTCAATTCCATTCGGATTGATTCCAATCCATTCCATTCCATTCCATTCCATTCCTTTCGGTTTGACTCCATTCCATTGCATTCCGTTCCATTCCATTCCATTCCATTCGGGTTGATTCCATTCCATTCCATTCCATTCCATTCCATTCCATTCCATTCCATTCGGGTTGATTCCATTCCATTCCATTCCTTTCCATTCGGGATGATTGCATTCCATTCCATTCCATTCCATTCCATTCCATTCCTTTCCATTGCATTCCATTCCATTCGGATTGATTCCATTCCGTTCGATTCCATTCCATTCCATTCCTTTCCATTCCATTAGATTCGGGTTGACTCCATTCCATACCATTCCATTCGGGTTGATTCCATTCCATTCCATTCTATTGCATTCGGGTTGATTCCATTCCATTCCATTCCATTCCATTACATATGACTTGATTCCATTCCATTCCATTCCATTCAATTCCATTCGGCTTTATTCAATTCCATGCCATTCCACTCCATTCCATTCGGCTTCATTCCATTCCATTCCATTCCATCCCATTCCATTCCATTCCATTCCATTCGGGTTGATTCCATTCCATTCCATTCCATTCGGATTGATTCCATTCCATTCCACTCCATTCCATTCGGGTCGATTGTGTTCCATTCCATTCCCTTCCATTGCATTCCATTCCTTTCGTGTTGATTCTATTCCGTTCCATTCCATTCCATTCCATTCCATTCCATTCCATTCCATTCCATTCCATTGCATTCCACTCCATTCACGTTGATTCCTTTCCATTCCATTGCATTCCATTCCATTCCGTTCGGGATAATTCCATTCCATTCCATGCCATGTGATTCCATTCCATTCCGTTCCATGCCATTCGAGTTGATTCCATTCTATTCCAGTCCATTCCATTCCATTACATTCCGGTTGATTTCATTGCATTCCATTCCATTCCATTCCATTCCATTCCATTCGGGTTGATTCCACTCCATTCCATTGCATTCCATTCCGTTCCATTCCTTTCGTGTTGATTCCATTCCTTTCCATTCCAATCCATTCCATTCCCTTCCATTCGGGTTGATTCCTTTCCCTTCCATTCCCCTCCATTCCATTCCATTCCGGTTGATTCGATTCCTTTACATTCCATTCCATTCCATTCGGGTTGGTTCCATTCCATTGCATTCCATTCCATTCCGTTCCGTTCCATTCCATTCCATTCGGGTTGATTCCATTCCATTCCATTCTATTCCATTCCATTCCATTAAATTCCATTCCATTCCATTCCATTCCATTCCATTCGGGTTGATTCCATTCCTTTCCATTCCATTCCATTTCCTTCCATTCCATTCCATTCGGGTTTGCTCCATTCCATTCCATTCCATTCCCTTCCATTCAATTCCATTCATTTCTATTCCATTCCTTACGTGTTCATTCCATTCCATTCCATTCCATTCCATTCGGGTTGATTCCATTCTATTCAATTGCATTCCATTCCATTCCATTCGTGTTGATTCCATTCCATTCCATTCCATTCCCTTCCATTTCATTCCATTCCATTCCATTCGGGATTTTTCCCTTCCATTCCATTCCATTCGGCTTGATTCCATTCCATTCCATTCCATTCCATTCCATTCCATTCCATTCCACTCCATTCCATTCCAGTTGATTCCATTCCATTCTATCCCATTCCATTCCATTCCATTCCATTCCATTCCATTCCATTCCATTCCATTCCACTGCTTTCCATTCCATTCCATTCGGGTTGATTCCACTCCATTCCATTCCAATCCATTCCGTTCCATTCCATTTGGGTTGATTCCTCTCCATTCCAATCCATTCCATTCCGTTCCATTCCATTCGTGTTGATTCCATTCCTTTCCATTCCATTCCGTTCCATTCCCTTCCATTCAGGTTGGTTACATTCCCTTCCTTTTCCCTCCTTTCCATTCCATTCGGGTTCATTCCCTTCCTTTCCATTCCATTCTGGTTGATTCCATTCCATTGCCTTCCGTTCCATCCCATTCCATTCCATTCCATTCCATTCCATTCTATGCCACTCCATTCCATTCCATTCGATTTCATTCCATTCCATTCAGGTTGATTCCATTCCATTCCATTCCATTCCATTCCATTCCATTGCATTCCATTCGGATTTGCTCCATTCCATTCCATTCCTTTCCGTTCCATTCCATTCCATTCCTTTCCATTCCATTCCATTCGCGTTGATTCCATTCCCTTCCATTCCATTCCATTCTATTCCATTCCATTCCATTCCATTCGGGTTGACTCTATTCCATTCCATTCTATTCCATTCCCTTCCATTCGGGTTGATTTCATTCCTTTCCATTCCCTTCCATTCCATTCTATTCGGGTTGATTCCATTCGTTTCCATTCCATTCCATTCCATTCCATTCCATTTGTGTTGATGCCTTTTCATTCCATTCCATTCCTTTCCATTCGGGTTTATTCCATTCCATTCCATTCCATTCCAATCCAATCCATTCCATTCCATTCCATTCGATTGATTCCATTGCATTCATTTCCATTCCATTCCATTCCATTACCTTCCATTCAGGTTGATTCCATTCCCTTCCTTTTCCCTCCTTTCCATTCCATTCGGGTTGATTCCCTTCCTTTCCATTCCATTCGTGTTGATTCCATTCCATTCCATTCCATTCCATTCCATATGGGTTGATTCCACTCCATTCTATTAAATTCCATTCCATTCCATTTCATTCCATGCCTTTCCATTCCATTCTATTGCATTTGGGTTGATTCCATTCCATTCCATTCCATTACATATGACTTTATTCCATTCCATTCCATTCCATTCAATTCCATTCCATTCCATTCGCGTTGACTCCATTCCATTCCATTCCATTCCATTCCATTCCTTTCTGGTTGATTCTCTTCCATTCCATTCCATTCCATTGCATTCCATTCCATTACATTCTTTTTGATTCCATTCCATTCCATGCCATTCCATTCTATTCCACTCCATTCCATTCCATTCCGCAAGGGTTGATTCCATTACTTTCCATGCCTTGTCATTCCATTCCATTCCATTCCATGCCATTCGATTTGATTCCATAGCATTCCATTCGATTGCATTTCATTCCTTTCGTGTTGATTCCATTGCATTCCATTCCATTCCATTCCATTCCATTCCATTCCATTCCATTCCATTCCATTGCATTCCCCTCCATTCGGGTTGATTCCATTCCATTCCATTGCATTCCATTCCATTCCGCAAGGGTTGATTCCATTCCTTTCCATGCCTTGTCATTCCATTCCATTCCATTCCATGCCATTCGAGTTGATTCCAGTCCATTCCATTCCATTCCATTCGGGTTGATTCCATTCCATTCCATTCGGGTTGATTCCATTCCATTCCATTCCATTCGGCTTGATTCAATTCCATTCCATTACATTTCTTTCGGGTTGATCCTATTCCATTCCATTCCATTCCACTGCTTTCCATTCCATTCCATTCGGGTTGATTCCATTCCATTCCATTCCATTCCATTCCATTCCATTCCATTCCATTCCTTTCGGGTTGATTCTGTTCCATTCCATTCCATTCCATTGCATTCCATTCAATTACATTCGTTTTGATTCGATTACGTTCCATTCCATTCCATTCCATTCCATTACGGTTGATTCCATTGCATTCCATTCTATTCCATTGCATTCCTTTCCATGCCATTCCATTCCATTCTATTCCATTCGGGTTGATTCCAGTCCACTCCATTCAATTCCGTTACATTCCATTCCATTCGGGTTGATTCGATTCCATTCCATTCCATTCCATTCCATTCCACACCATTCCATGCCATTTCATTCCATTCTATTCCATTCAGGTTGAATCCATTCCATTCCATTCGGGTTGATTCCAAGTCATTCCATTCCATTCCATTCCGTTCCATTCCATTCCACTCTGTTCCTTTCGGGGTGATTCTATTCCATTCCATTCCATTCCATTCCATTCCATTCCATTACATTCGGGTTGATTCCATTCCATTATGTTCCATTCCATTCCGTTCCATTCCATTTGGGTTATCTCCATTCCATTCCATTCCTTTCCATTCCATTCCATTCCATTCCAATCGGGTTGATTCCATTCCTTTCCATTCCATTCCATTCCATTCGATTCCATTCGATTTGATTCCATTCCATTCCATTTCATTCCATTCCATTCCACTCCATTTGGGTTGATTCCATTCCATTCCATTCCATTCCATGCCATTCCATTCCATTCGGGTTGATTCCATTACATTCAATTCCATTCCATTCCATTCCATTCCATTCCTTTCGGGGTGATTCTATTCCACTCTATTCCATTTCATTCTGTTTCATTCCATTCCATTCGGGTTGATTCCATTCCATTCCATTCCATTCCATTCCATTCCATTCCATTCCATTCCATTCGTGTTGATTCCATTCCATTCAATTGCATTCCATTCCATTCCATTCGGGTTGATACCATTCCATTCTATTCCACTCCATTCCATTCAATTCCATTCCATTCCATTCGGGTTTATTCCATTCCCTTCCATTCCATTCCATTCCATTCCATTCCATTTCATTCCATTCCATTCCATTCAGGATGATTCCATTCCATTCCATTCCATTCGGCTTGATTCCATTCCATTCCATTCCATTCCATTCCATTCCATTCCATTCCATTCCATTCCATTGCATTCGTTTTGATTCCATTCAATTAAATTCCATCCCATTCGGGTTGAATCCATTCCATTCAATTCCATTGCACTCCATTCCATTCCACTTGATTCCATACTCGTTGATTCCATTCCATTCCATCCATTCCATTCGGGTTATTTCCATTCCATTCCATTCAATTCCACTCGGGTTGATTCCTTTATATTCTATTCTGGTTGATTCCATTCCATTCCATTCCATTCCTTTCGGGTTGATTCCATTCCATTCCATTCCATTCCATTCCATTCCATTCCATTCCATTCCATTCCATTCGGATTGATTCCTTTCCATTCCATTCCATTGCATTCCATTCCATTCCATTCGTTTCAGGTTGACTCCTTTCCATTCCATTCCATTCCATTCCATTCCATTCCATTCCATTCCATTCGGGTTGATTCCACTCCATTCCATTCCATTCCTATCATGTTACATCCATTCCATTCCATTCCATTCCATTCCATTCGGGATGACTCCAAATCATTCTATTCCATTCCATTCCGTTCCATTCCATTCCACTCCATTCCTTTCAGGGTGATTCTATTCCATTCCATTCCATTCCATTCCATTCCATTCCATACCATTCCATTCCATTCCTTTCCATTCCATTCCATTCGGGTTGATTCCATTCCATTCAATTGCATTCCATTCCATTCCATTCGGGTTGATTCCATTCCATTCCATTCCATTCGATTTTATTCCATTCCATTCCATTCCATTCCATTCCATTCCATTCCATTCCATTCCATTCCATTCAATTTGATTCCATTCCATTCCATTCGGGATGATTCCATTCCATTGCATTCCATTCGGCTTGATTCCATTCCATTACTTTCCATTCCATTCCATTCCATTCGTTTTGATTCCATTCCATTCCATTCCATTCCATGCCATTCCATTCGGGTTATTTCCATTCCATTCAATTCCATTCCACTCCATTCCATTCCATTGGATTCCATTCTCGTTGATTCCATTCCATTCCATCCCATTCCATTCGGGTTATTTCCATTCCATTCCATTCAATTTCACTTGGGTTGATTCCATTATATTCCATTCGGATTGACTCCATTCCATTCCATTCCATTCCATTCCATTCCATTCCATTCCATTCCATTCGGATTGATTCCATTCCATTCCATTCCATTCCATTCTGTTCCATTCCTTTCGGGTTGACTCCATTCCATTCCATTCCACTCCATTCCATTCCATTCCATTCGGGTTGATAAAATTCCATTCTATTCCATTCCATTCCATTCCTTTCCATTCCGGTTGATTCCATTCCATTCCAATCATTTCCATTCGGGTTGACTCCATTCCATTCCATTCCATTCCATTCCATTCCATTCCTTTCCATTCCATTCGTTTTGATTCCATTCAATTCCATTCCATTCTATTCCTTTCCATTCCATTCGGGTTGATTCCATTCCATTCCATTCATTGCATTCCATTCCATTCCATTCCATTCCATTCCATTCCATTCCATTCCATTGCATTCGTTTTGATTCCATTCAATTCCATTCCATTTCACTCCATGACATTCCATTCCATTCTATTGCATTCGGGTTGATTCCATTCCATTCCATTCCATTCCATTTCATATGACTTGATTCCATTCCATTCCATTCCACTCCATTCCTTTCCTTTACATTCCGGTTGTTTCCATTCCATTCAATTGCATTCAATTCCATTCCATTCGGGTTGATTCCATTCCATTCCAATCCATTCCATTCGGTTTTATTCCATTCCAATCCATTCCATTCCATTTCATTCCATTCCATTCCATTCGGGATGATTCCATTCCATTCCATTCCATTCAGCTTGTTTCCATTCCATTCCATTCCATTCCATTACATTACATTACATTCCGGTTGATTCCTTCCATTCTATTCCATTCCATTCCATTCCATTCCATTGCATTCCATTCCATTCCATTGCATTCCATTCCATTGCATTCCATTCCATTCCATTGCATTCCATTCCATTCCATTCGGGTTGAATCCACTCCATTCCATTGCATTCCATTCCGTTCCATTCCATTCGTATTGATTCCATTCCTTTCCGTTCCATTCCATTCCATTCCCTTCCATTAGGGTTGATTCCATTCCTTTCCATTCCCTTCCATTCCGTTCCATTCGGGAGGATTCCATTCCTTTCCATTCCATTCGGGTTGATTCCATTCCATGGCATCCCATTCCATTCGATTCCATTCGTGTTGATTCCATTCCATTCCATTCCATTCCATTCCATTCGGGTTGATTCCATTCCATTCCATTCCATTCCATTCCATTCCATTCCATTCCATTCCATTCCTTTCGGGTCGATTATATTCCATTACATTCCATTCCTTTGCATTCCATTCCTTTCGTGTTGATTCCATTAGATTCCGTTCCATTCCATTCCATTCCATTCCATTGCATTCCACTCCATTCGGGTTGATTCCATTCCATTCAATTCCATTCCACTCCATTCCATTCCATTCGATTCCATTGTCGTTGATTCCACTCCATTCCATTCCGTTCCATTCGGGTTTTTTCTATTCCATTAAATTCAATTCCACTCGGGTTGATTCCATTATATTCCTTTCGGTTTGATTCATTTCCATTCCATTCCATTCCATTCGGGTTGATTCCGTTCCATTCCATTCCATTCCATGCCATGCCATTCCATTCCATTCGGATTGATTCCAATCCATTCCATTCCATTCCGTTCCAATCCTTTCGGTTTGACTCCATTCCATTGCATTCCGTTCCATTCCATTCCATTCCATTCGGGTTGATTCCATTCCATTCCATTCCTTTCCATTCGGGTTGATTGCATTCCATTCCATACCATTCCATTCCATTCCATTCCATTCCTTTCCATTCCATTCCATTCCATTCGGATTGATTCCATTCCATTCGATTCCATTCCATTCCATTCCTTTCCATTCCATTAGATTCGGGTTGATTCCATTCCATTCCATTCCATTCGTGTTGTTTCCATTCCACTCCATTCCATTCCAATCCATTCGGGTTGATTCCATTCCATTCCATTCCATTCCATTCCATTCGGGTTGATTCCATTCCAGTCCATTCCATTCCATTCCATTCCATTTGGGTTGATTCCATTCCATTCATTGCATTCCATTCCATTCAATTCCATTCGTGTTGTTTCCATTCCATTCCATTCCATTTCGGTTCATTCCATTGCATTCCATTCCATTCCATTCCATTCCATTCCATTGCATTCCATTCCATTTCATTCCATGACATTCCATTCCATTCCATTCCATTCGTGTTGATTCCATTCCACTCCATTCCATTCAATTCCATTCCATTCCATTCCAATCCGTTCCGGTTGATTCCATTCCATTCCATTCCATTCCATTCCATTCGGGTTGATTCCATTCCAGTCCAGTCCATTCCATTCCATTCCATTCCATTCCACTCGGTTTGATTCCATTCCATTACATTCCATTCTTTCCATTAAATTCCATTCGGGTTGATTCCATTCCATTCCATTGCATTTAATTCCATTCCGTTTGGGTTGATTCCATTCCATTCCATGCATGTGATTCCATTTCATTCCATTCCATGCCATTCGAGATGATTCCATTCCATTCCATTACATTCCATTACATTCCATTACATTCCGGTTGATTCCATTCCATTCTATTCCATTCCATTCCATTCCGTTCCATTGCATTCCACTTCATTCGGGTTCATTCTATTCAATTCCATTCCATTCCATTCCATTCCATTCGATTCAATTCTCGTTGATTCCATTCCATTCCATTCCGTTCTATTCGGGTTATTTCCATTCCAGTAAATTCAATTCCACTCCGGTTGATTCCATTATATTCCATTCAGGTTGATTCAATTCCATTCCATTCCATTCCATTCGGGTTGTTTCCATTCCATTCGATTCCATTCCATTCCATTCCATTCCATGCCATTCAATTCCATTCGGATTGATTCCAAACCATTCCATTCCATTCCATTCCATTCCTTTCGGTTTGACTCCATTCCATTGCATTCCGTTCCATTCCATTCCATTCCATTCGTGTTGATTCCATTCCATTCCATTCCATTCCATTCCATTCCATTCCATTCCACTCCATTCCATTCGGGTTGATTCCATTCCATTCCATTCCTTTCCATTCGGGTTGATTGCATTCCATTCCATTCCATTCCATTCCATTCCATTCCATTCCTTTCCATTGCATTCCATTCCATTCGGATTGATTCCATTCCGTTCGATTCCATTCCATTCCATTCCTTTCCATTCCATTAGATTCGGGTTGACTCCATTCCATACCATTCCATTCGGGTTGATTCCATTCCATTCCATTCTATTGCATTCGGGTTGATTCCATTCCATTCCATTCCATTCCATTACATATGACTTGATTCCATTCCATTCCATTCCATTCAATTCCATTCGGCTTTATTCCATTCCATTCCATTCCACTCCATTCCATTCGGCTTCATTCCATTCCATTCCATTCCATCCCATTCCATTCCATTCCATTCCATTCGGGTTGATTCCATTCCATTCCATTCCATTCCATTCCATTCCATTCCATTCGGATTGATTCCATTCCATTCCACTCCATTCCTTTCGGGTCGATTGTGTTCCATTCCATTCCCTTCCATTGCATTCCATTACTTTCGTGTTGATTCTATTCCGTTCCATTCCATTCCATTCCATTCCATTCCATTCCATTCCATTCCATTCCATTCCATTGCATTCCACTCCATTCACGTTGATTCCATTCCATTCCATTGCATTCCATTCCATTCCGTTCGGGATAATTCCATTCCATTCCATGCCATGTGATTCCATTCCATTCCGTTCCATGCCATTCGAGTTGATTCCATTCTATTCCAGTCCATTCCATTCCATTACATTCCGGTTGATTTCATTGCATTCCATTCCATTCCATTCCATTCCATTCCATTCGGGTTGATTCCATTCCATTCCATTGCATTCCATTCCGTTCCATTCCTTTCGTGTTGATTCCATTCCTTTCCATTCCAATCCATTCCATTCCCTTCCATTCGGGTTGATTCCTTTCCCTTCCATTCCCCTCCATTCCATTCCATTCCGGTTGATTCGATTCCTTTACATTCCATTCCATTCCATTCGGGTTGGTTCCATTCAATTGCATTCCATTCCATTCCGTTCCGTTCCATTCCATTCCATTCGGGTTGATTCCATTCCATTCCATTCTATTCCATTCCATTCCATTAAATTCCATTCCATTCCATTCCATTCCATTCCATTCGGTTTGATTCCTTTCCTTTCCATTCCATACCATTTCCTTCCATTCCATTCCATTCTGGTTTGCTCCATTCCATTCCATTCCATTCCCTTCCATTCAATTCCATTCATTTCTATTCCATTCCTTATGTGTTCATTCCATTCCATTCCATTCCATTCCATTCCATTCCATTCCATTCGGGTTGATTCCATTCCTTTCAATTGCATTCCATTCCATTCCATTCGTGTTGATTCCATTCCATTCCATTCCATTCCCTTCCATTTCATTCCATTCCATTCCTTTCGGGATGATTCCCTTCCATTCCATTCCATTCGGCTTGATTCCATTCCATTCCATTCCATTCCATTCCACTCCATTCCATTCCAGTTGATTCCATTCCATTCTATCCCATTCCATTCATTCCATTCCATTCCACTCCATTCCATTCCATTCCATTCCATTCCATTCCATTCCACTGCTTTCCATTCCATTCCATTCGGGTTGATTCCACTCCATTCCATTCCAATCCATTCCGTTCCATTCCATTTGGGTTGATTCCTGTCCATTCCAATCCATTCCACTCCGTTCCATTCCATTCGTGTTGATTCCATTCCTTTCCATTCCATTCCATTCCATTCCCTTCCATTCAGGTTGATTACATTCCCTTCCTTTTCCCTCCTTTCCATTCCAATCGGGTTCATTCCCTTCCTTTCCATTCCATTCGGGTTGATTCCATTCCATTGCCTTCTGTTCCATCCCATTCCATTCCATTCCATTCCATTCCATTCTATGCCATTCCATTCCATTCCATTCGATTTCATTCCATTCCATTCAGGTTGATTCCATTCCATTCCATTCCATTCCATTCCATTCCATTGCATTCCATTCGGATTTGCTCCATTCCATTCCATTCCTTTCCGTTCCATTCCATTCCATTCCTTTCCATTCCATTCCATTCGGGTTGATTCCATTCCCTTCCATTCCATTCCATTCTATTCCATTCCATTCCATTCCATTCGGGTTGACTCTATTCCATTCCATTCTATTCCATTCCCTTCCATTCGTGTTGATTTCATTCCTTTCCATTCCCTTCCATTCCATTCTATTCGGGTTGATTCCATTCGTTTCCATTCCATTCCATTCCATTTGTGTTGATGCCTTTTCATTCCATTCCATTCCTTTCCATTCGGATTTATTCCATTCCATTCCATTCCATTCCAATCCAATCCATTCCATTCCATTCCATTCGATTGATTCCATGGCATTCATTTCCATTCCATTCCATTCCATTACCTTCCATTCAGGTTGATTCCATTCCCTTCCTTTTCCCTCCTTTCCATTCCATTCGGGTTGATTCCCTTCCTTTCCATTCCATTCGGGTTGATTCCATTCCATTCCATTCCATTTGGGTTGATTCCATTCCATTCTATTCCATTCCATTCCATTCCATTTCATTCCATGCCATTCCATTCCATTCTATTGCATTTGGGTTGATTACATTCCATTCCATTCCATTACATATGACTTGATTCCATTCCATTCCATTCCATTCAATTCCATTCCATTCCATTCGCGTTGACTCCATTCCATTCCATTCCATTCCATTCCATTCCATTCCATTCCATTCCATTCCTTTCTGGTTGATTCTCTTCCATTCCATTCCATTCCATTGCATTCCATTCCATTCTATTCGGGTTGATACCATTCCATTCTATTCCACTCCATTCCATTCAATTCCATTCCATTCCATTCGGGTTTATTCCATTCCCTTCCATTCCATTCCATTCCATTCCATTCCTTTCGGGTTGATTCTGTTCCATTCCATTCCATTCCATTGCATTCCATTCAATTACATTCGGTTTGATTCGATTACGTTCCATTCCATTCCATTCCATTCCATTACGGTTGATTCCATTGCATTCCATTCTATTCCATTGCATTCCTTTCCATGCCATTCCATTCCATTCTATTCCATTCGGGTTGATTCCAGTCCACTCCATTCAATTCCGTTACATTCCATTCCATTCGGGTTGATTCGATTCCATTCCATTCCATTCCATTCCATTCCACACCATTCCATGCCATTTCATTCCATTCTATTCCATTCAGGTTGAATCCATTCCATTCCATTCGGGTTGATTCCAAGTCATTCCATTCCATTCCATTCCGTTCCATTCCATTCCACTCTGTACCTTTCGGGGTGATTCTATTCCATTCCATTCCATTCCATTCCATTCCATTCCATTACATTCGGGTTGATTCCATTCCATTATGTTCCATTCCATTCCGTTCCATTCCATTTGGGTTATCTCCATTCCATTCCATTCCTTTCCATTCCATTCCATTCCATTCCAATCGGGTTGATTCCATTCCTTTCCATTCCATTCCATTCCATTCGATTCCATTCGATTTGATTCCATTCCATTCCATTTCATTCCATTCCATTCCACTCCATTTGGGTTGATTCCATTCCATTCCATTCCATTCCATGCCATTCCATTCCATTCGGGTTGATTCCATTACATTCAATTCCATTCCATTCCATTCCATTCCATTCCTTTCGGGGTGATTCTATTCCATTCTATTCCATTTCATTCTGTTTCATTCCATTCCATTCGGGTTGATTCCATTCCATTCCATTCCATTCCATTCCATTACATTCCATTCCATTCCATTCCATTCCATTCCATTCCTTTCGGGGTGATTCTATTCCACTCTATTCCATTTCATTCTGTTTCATTCCATTCCATTCGGGTTGATTCCATTCCATTCCATTCCATTCCATTCCATTCCATTCCATTCCATTCCATTCCATTCCATTCCATTCGTGTTGATTCCATTCCATTCAATTGCATTCCATTCCATTCCATTCGGGTTGATACCATTCCATTCTATTCCACTCCATTCCATTCAATTCCATTCCATTCCATTCGGGTTTATTCCATTCCCTTCCATTCCATTCCATTCCATTCCATTCCATTTCATTCCATTCCATTCCATTCAGGATGATTCCATTCCATTCCATTCCATTCGGCTTGATTCCATTCCATTCCATTCCATTCCATTCCATTCCATTCCATTCCATTCGTTTTGATTCCATTCAATTAAATTCCATCCCATTCGGGTTGAATCCATTCCATTCAATTCCATTGCACTCCATTCCATTCCACTTGATTCCATACTCGTTGATTCCATTCCATTCCATCCATTCCATTCGGGTTATTTCCATTCCATTCCATTCAATTCCACTCGGGTTGATTCCTTTATATTCTATTCTGGTTGATTCCATTCCATTCCATTCCATTGCTTTCGGGTTGATTCCATTCCATTCCATTCCATTCCATTCCATTCCATTCCATTCCATTCCATTCCATTCGGATTGATTCCTTTCCATTCCATTCCATTGCATTCCATTCCATTCCATTCGTTTCAGGTTGACTCCTTTCCATTCCATTCCATTCCATTCCATTCCATTCCATTCCATTCGGGTTGATTCCACTCCATTCCATTCCATTCCTATCATGTTACATCCATTCCATTCCATTCCATTCCATTCCATTCGGGATGACTCCAAATCATTCTATTCCATTCCATTCCGTTCCATTCCATTCCACTCCATTCCTTTCAGGGTGATTCTATTCCATTCCATTCCATTCCATTCCATTCCATTCCATACCATTCCATTCCATTCCTTTCCATTCCATTCCATTCGGGTTGATTCCATTCCATTCAATTGCATTCCATTCCATTCCATTCGGGTTGATTCCATTCCATTCCATTCCATTCGATTTTATTCCATTCCATTCCATTCCATTCCATTCCATTCCATTCAATTTGATTCCATTCCATTCCATTCGGGATGATTCCATTCCATTGCATTCCATTCGGCTTGATTCCATTCCATTCCTTTCCATTCCATTCCATTCCATTCGTTTTGATTCCATTCCATTCCATTCCATTCCATGCCATTCCATTCGGGTTATTTCCATTCCATTCAATTCCATTCCACTCCATTCCATTCCATTGGATTCCATTCTCGTTGATTCCATTCCATTCCATCCCATTCCATTCGGGTTATTTCCATTCCATTCCATTCAATTTCACTTTGGTTGATTCCATTATATTCCATTCGGATTGACTCCATTCCATTCCATTCCATTCCATTCCATTCCATTCCATTCCATTCCATTCCATTCGGATTGATTCCATTCCATTCCATTCCATTCCATTCTGTTCCATTCCTTTCGGGTTGACTCCATTCCATTCCATTCCACTCCATTCCATTCCATTCCATTCGGGTTGATAAAATTCCATTCTATTCCATTCCATTCCATTCCTTTCCATTCCGGTTGATTCCATTCCATTCCAATCCTTTCCATTCGGGTTGACTCCATTCCATTCCATTCCATTCCATTCCATTCCATTCCTTTCCATTCCATTCGTTTTGATTCCATTCAATTCCATTCCATTCTATTCCATTCCATTCCATTCGGGTTGATTCCATTCCATTCCATTCATTGCATTCCATTCCATTCCATTCCATTCCATTCCATTCCATTCCATTCCATTCCATTCGTTTTGATTCCATTCAATTCCATTCCATTTCATTCCATGACATTCCATTCCATTCTATTGCATTCGGGTTGATTCCATTCCATTCCATTCCATTCCATTTCATATGACTTGATTCCATTCCATTCCATTCCACTCCATTCCTTTCCTTTACATTCCGGTTGTTTCCATTCCATTCAATTGCATTCAATTCCATTCCATTCGGGTTGATTCCATTCCATTCCATTCCATTCCATTCGGTTTTATTCCATTCCAATCCATTCCATTCCATTTCATTCCATTCCATTCCATTCGGGATGATTCCATTCCATTCCATTCCATTCAGCTTGTTTCCATTCCATTCCATTCCATTACATTACATTACATTACATTCCGGTTGATTCCTTCCATTCTATTCCATTCCATTCCATTCCATTCCATTGCATTCCATTCCATTCCATTGCATTCCATTCCATTCCATTCGGGTTGAATCCACTCCATTCCATTGCATTCCATTCCGTTCCATTCCATTCGTATTGATTCCATTCCTTTCCGTTCCATTCCATTCCATTCCCTTCCATTAGGGTTGATTCCATTCCTTTCCATTCCCTTCCATTCCGTTCCATTCGGGAGGATTCCATTCCTTTCCATTCCATTCGGGTTGATTCCATTCCATGGCATCCCATTCCATTCGATTCCATTCGTGTTGATTCCATTCCATTCCATTCCATTCCATTCCATTCGGGTTGATTCCATTCCATTCCATTCCATTCCATTCCATTCCATTCCATTCCATTCCATTCCATTCCTTTCGGGTCGATTATATTCCATTACATTCCATTCCTTTGCATTCCATTCCTTTCGTGTTGATTCCATTAGATTCCGTTCCATTCCATTCCATTCCATTCCATTGCATTCCACTCCATTCGGGTTGATTCCATTCCATTCAATTCCATTCCACTCCATTCCATTCCATTCGATTCCATTGTCGTTGATTCCACTCCATTCCATTCCGTTCCATTCGGGTTTTTTCTATTCCATTAAATTCAATTCCACTCGGGTTGATTCCATTATATTCCTTTCGGTTTGATTCATTTCCATTCCATTCCATTCCATTCGGGTTGATTCCGTTCCATTCCATTCCATTCCATGCCATGCCATTCCATTCCATTCGGATTGATTCCAATCCATTCCATTCCATTCCGTTCCAATCCTTTCGGTTTGACTCCATTCCATTGCATTCCGTTCCATTCCATTCCATTCCATTCGGGTTGATTCCATTCCATTCCATTCCTTTCCATTCGGGTTGATTGCATTCCATTCCATACCATTCCATTCCATTCCATTCCATTCCTTTCCATTCCATTCCATTCCATTCGGATTGATTCCATTCCATTCGATTCCATTCCATTCCATTCCTTTCCATTCCATTAGATTCGGGTTGATTCCATTCCATTCCATTCCATTCGTGTTGTTTCCATTCCACTCCATTCCATTCCAATCCATTCGGGTTGATTCCATTCCATTCCATTCCATTCCATTCCATTCGGGTTGATTCCATTCCAGTCCATTCCATTCCATTCCATTCCATTTGGGTTGATTCCATTCCATTCATTGCATTCCATTCCATTCAATTCCATTCGTGTTGTTTCCATTCCATTCCATTCCATTTCGGTTCATTCCATTGCATTCCATTCCATTCCATTCCATTCCATTCCATTGCATTCCATTCCATTTCATTCCATGACATTCCATTCCATTCCATTCCATTCGTGTTGATTCCATTCCACTCCATTCCATTCAATTCCATTCCATTCCATTCCAATCCGTTCCGGTTGATTCCATTCCATTCCATTCCATTCCATTCCATTCGGGTTGATTCCATTCCAGTCCAGTCCATTCCATTCCATTCCATTCCATTCCACTCGGTTTGATTCCATTCCATTACATTCCATTCTTTCCATTAAATTCCATTCGGGTTGATTCCATTCCATTCCATTGCATTTAATTCCATTCCGTTTGGGTTGATTCCATTCCATTCCATGCATGTGATTCCATTTCATTCCATTCCATGCCATTCGAGATGATTCCATTCCATTCCATTACATTCCATTACATTCCATTACATTCCGGTTGATTCCATTCCATTCTATTCCATTCCATTCCATTCCGTTCCATTGCATTCCACTTCATTCGGGTTCATTCTATTCAATTCCATTCCATTCCATTCCATTCCATTCCATTCGATTCAATTCTCGTTGATTCCATTCCATTCCATTCCGTTCTATTCGGGTTATTTCCATTCCAGTAAATTCAATTCCACTCCGGTTGATTCCATTATATTCCATTCAGGTTGATTCAATTCCATTCCATTCCATTCCATTCGGGTTGTTTCCATTCCATTCGATTCCATTCCATTCCATTCCATTCCATGCCATTCAATTCCATTCGGATTGATTCCAAACCATTCCATTCCATTCCATTCCATTCCTTTCGGTTTGACTCCATTCCATTGCATTCCGTTCCATTCCATTCCATTCCATTCGGGTTGATTCCATTCCATTCCATTCCATTCCATTCCATTCCATTCCATTCCATTCCATTCCATTCGGGTTGATTCCATTCCATTCCATTCCTTTCCATTCGGGTTGATTGCATTCCATTCCATTCCATTCCATTCCATTCCATTCCATTCCTTTCCATTGCATTCCATTCCATTCGGATTGATTCCATTCCGTTCGATTCCATTCCATTCCATTCCTTTCCATTCCATTAGATTCGGGTTGACTCCATTCCATACCATTCCATTCGGGTTGATTCCATTCCATTCCATTCTATTGCATTCGGGTTGATTCCATTCCATTCCATTCCATTCCATTACATATGACTTGATTCCATTCCATTCCATTCCATTCAATTCCATTCGGCTTTATTCCATTCCATTCCATTCCACTCCATTCCATTCGGCTTCATTCCATTCCATTCCATTCCATCCCATTCCATTCCATTCCATTCCATTCGGGTTGATTCCATTCCATTCCATTCCATTCCATTCCATTCCATTCCATTCCATTCGGATTGATTCCATTCCATTCCACTCCATTCCTTTCGGGTCGATTGTGTTCCATTCCATTCCCTTCCATTGCATTCCATTACTTTCGTGTTGATTCTATTCCGTTCCATTCCATTCCATTCCATTCCATTCCATTCCATTCCATTGCATTCCACTCCATTCACGTTGATTCCATTCCATTCCATTGCATTCCATTCCATTCCGTTCGGGATAATTCCATTCCATTCCATGCCATGTGATTCCATTCCATTCCGTTCCATGCCATTCGAGTTGATTCCATTCTATTCCAGTCCATTCCATTCCATTACATTCCGGTTGATTTCATTGCATTCCATTCCATTCCATTCCATTCCATTCCATTCGGGTTGATTCCATTCCATTCCATTGCATTCCATTCCGTTCCATTCCTTTCGTGTTGATTCCATTCCTTTCCATTCCAATCCATTCCATTCCCTTCCTTTCGGGTTGATTCCTTTCCCTTCCATTCCCCTCCATTCCATTCCATTCCGGTTGATTCGATTCCTTTACATTCCATTCCTTTCCATTCGGGTTGGTTCCATTCAATTGCATTCCATTCCATTCCGTTCCGTTCCATTCCATTCCATTCGGGTTGATTCCATTCCATTCCATTCTATTCCATTCCATTCCATTAAATTCCATTCCATTCCATTCCATTCCATTCCATTCCATTCGGTTTGATTCCATTCCTTTCCATTCCATTCCATTTCCTTCCATTCCATTCCATTCTGGTTTGCTCCATTCCATTCCATTCCATTCCCTTCCATTCAATTCCATTCATTTCTATTCCATTCCTTATGTGTTCATTCCATTCCATTCCATTCCATTCCATTCCATTCCATTCGGGTTGATTCCATTCCTTTCAATTGCATTCCATTCCATTCCATTCGTGTTGATTCCATTCCATTCCATTCCATTCCCTTCCATTTCATTCCATTCCATTCCTTTCGGGATGATTCCCTTCCATTCCATTCCATTCGGCTTGATTCCATTCCATTCCATTCCATTCCATTCCACTCCATTCCATTCCAGTTGATTCCATTCCATTCTATCCCATTCCATTCAATTCCATTCCATTCCATTCCATTCCATTCCATTCCATTCCATTCCATTCCATTCCATTCCATTCCACTGCTTTCCATTCCATTCCATTCGGGTTGATTCCACTCCATTCCATTCCAATCCATTCCGTTCCATTCCATTTGGGTTGATTCCTGTCCATTCCAATCCATTCCACTCCGTTCCATTCCATTCGTGTTGATTCCATTCCTTTCCATTCCATTCCATTCCATTCCATTCCATTCAGGTTGATTACATTCCCTTCCTTTTCCCTCCTTTCCATTCCAATCGGGTTCATTCCCTTCCTTTCCATTCCATTCGGGGTGATTCCATTCCATTGCCTTCCGTTCCATCCCATTCCATTCCATTCCATTCCATTCCATTCTATGCCATTCCATTCCATTCCATTCGATTTCATTCCATTCCATTCAGGTTGATTCCATTCCATTCCATTCCATTCCATTCCATTCCATTGCATTCCATTCGGATTTGCTCCATTCCATTCCATTCCTTTCCGTTCCATTCCATTCCATTCCTTTCCATTCCATTCCATTCGGGTTGATTCCATTCCCTTCCATTCCATTCCATTCTATTCCATTCCATTCCATTCCATTCGGGTTGACTCTATTCCATTCCATTCTATTCCATTCCCTTCCATTCGTGTTGATTTCATTCCTTTCCATTCCCTTCCATTCCATTCTATTCGGGTTGATTCCATTCGTTTCCATTCCATTCCATTCCATTCCATTCCATTCCATTCCATTTGTGTTGATGCCTTTTCATTCCATTCCATTCCTTTCCATTCGGGTTTATTCCATTCCATTCCATTCCATTCCAATCCAATCCATTCCATTCCATTCCATTCGATTGATTCCATGGCATTCATTTCCATTCCATTCCATTCCATTACCTTCCATTCAGGTTGATTCCATTCCCTTCCTTTTCCCTCCTTTCCATTCCATTCGGGTTGATTCCCTTCCTTTCCATTCCATTCGTGTTGATTCCATTCCATTCCATTCCATTTGGGTTGATTCCATTCCATTCTATTCCATTCCATTCCATTCCATTTCATTCCATGCCATTCCATTCCATTCTATTGCATTTGGGTTGATTACATTCCATTCCATTCCATTACATATGACTTGATTCCATTCCATTCCATTCCATTCAATTCCATTCCATTCCATTCGCGTTCACTCCATTCCATTCCATTCCATTCCATTCCATTCCATTCCATTCCATTCCATTCCTTTCTGGTTGATTCTCTTCCATTCCATTCCATTCCATTGCATTCCATTCCATTCTATTCGGGTTGATACCATTCCATTCTATTCCACTCCATTCCATTCAATTCCATTCCATTCCATTCGGGTTTATTCCATTCCCTTCCATTCCATTCCATTCCATTCCATTCCATTTCATTCCATTCCATTCCATTCAGGATGATTCCATTCCATTCCATTTCATTCGGCTTGATTCCATTCCATTCCATTCCATTCCATTCCATTCCATTCCATTCCATTCCATTCGTTTTGATTCCATTCAATTAAATTCCATCCCATTCGGGTTGAATCCATTCCATTCAATTCCATTGCACTCCATTCCATTCCACTTGATTCCATTCTCGTTGATTCCATTCCATTCCATCCATTCCATTCGGGTTATTTCCATTCCATTCCATTCAATTCCACTCGGGTTGATTCCTTTATATTCTATTCTGGTTGATTCCATTCCATTCCATTGCATTCCATTCGGGTTGATTCCATTCCATTCCATTCCATTCCATTCCATTCCATTCCATTCGGATTGATTCCTTTCCATTCCATTCCATTCCATTCCATTCCATTCCATTCGGATTGATTCCTTTCCATTCCATTCCATTGCATTCCATTCCATTCCATTCGTTTCAGGTTGACTCCTTTCCATTCCATTCCATTCCATTCCATTCCATTCCATTCCATTCCATTTCATTCCATTCGGGTTGATTCCACTCCATTCCATTCCATTCCTTTCGTGTTACATCCATTCCATTCCATTCCATTCCATTCCATTCGGGATGACTCCAAATCATTCTATTCCATTCCATTCCGTTCCATTCCATTCCACTCCATTCCTTTCAGGGTGATTCTATTCCATTCCATTCCATTCCATTCCATTCCATTCCATTCCATTCCATTTCATTCCTTTCCATTCCATTCCATTCGGGTTGAGTCCATTCCATTAAATTGCATTCCATTCCATTCCATTCGGGTTGATTCCATTCCATTCCATTCCATTCGATTTTATTCCATTCCATTCCATTCCATTCCATTCCATTCCATTCAATTTGATTCCATTCCATTCCATTCGGGATGATTCCATTCCATTGCATTCCATTCGGCTTGATTCCATTCCATTCCTTTCCATTCCATTCCATTCCATTCCACTGCTTTCCATTCCATTCCATTCGGGTTGATTCCACTCCATTCCATTCCAATCCATTCCGTTCCATTCCATTTGGGTTGATTCCTCTCCATTCCAATCCATTCCATTCCGTTCCATTCCATTCGTGTTGATTCCATTCCTTTCCATTCCATTCCATTCCATTCCCTTCCATTCAGGTTGATTACATTCCCTTCCTTTTCCCTCCTTTCCATTCCAATCGGGTTCATTCCCTTCCTTTCCATTCCATTCGGGTTGATTCCATTCCATTGCCTTCCGTTCCATCCCATTCCATTCCATTCCATTCCATTCCATTCCATTCTATGCCACTCCATTCCATTCCATTCGATTTCATTCCATTCCATTCAGGTTGATTCCATTCCATTCCATTCCATTCCATTCCATTCCATTCCATTCCATTGAATTCCATTCGGATTTGCTGCATTCCATTCCATTCCTTTCCGTTCCATTCCATTCCATTCCTTTCCATTCCATTCCATTCGGGTTGATTCCATTCCCTTCCATTCCATTCCATTCAATTCCATTCCATTCCATTCCATTCGGGTTGACTCTATTCCATTCCATTCTATTCCATTCCCTTCCATTCGGGTTGATTTCATTCCTTTCCATTCCCTTCCATTCCATTCTATTCGGGTTGATTCCATTCGTTTCCATTCCATTCCATTCCATTCCATTCCATTCCATTCCATTTGTGTTGATGCCTTTTCATTCCATTCCATTCCTTTCCATTCGGGTTTATTCCATTCCATTCCATTCCATTCCAATCCAATCCATTCCATTCCATTCCATTCGATTGATTCCATTGCATTCCTTTGCATTCCATTCCATTCCATTACCTTCCATTAAGGTTGATTACATTCCCTTCCTTTTCCCTCCTTTCCATTCCATTCGGGTTGATTCCCTTCCTTTCCATTCCATTCGTGTTGATTCCATTCCATTCCATTCCATTTGGGTTGATTCCATTCCATTCTATTCCATTCCATTCCATTCCATTTCATTCCATGCCATTCCATTCCATTCTATTGCATTTGGGTTGATTCCATTCCATTCCATTCCATTACATATGACTTGATTCCATTCCATTCCATTCCATTCAATTCCATTCCATTCAATTCGCGTTGACTCCATTCCATTCCATTCCATTCCATTCCATTCCATTCCATTCCATTCCTTTCTGGTTGACTCTCTTTCATTCCATTCCATTCCATTGTATTCCATTCCATTACATTCTTTTTGATTCCATTCCATTCCATGCCATTGCATTCTATTCCACTCCATTCCATTCCTTTCCGCAAGGGTTGATTCCATTACTTTCCATGCCTTGTCATTCCATTCCATTCCATTCCATGCCATTCGAGTTGACTCCATAGCATTCCATTCGATTGCATTTCATTCCTTTCGTGTTGATTCCATTGCATTCCATTCCATTCCATTCAATTCCATTCCATTCCATTCCATTCCATTCCATTCCATTCCATTCCATTCCATTCCATTGCATTCCCCTCCATTCGGGTTGATTCCATTCCATTCCATTGCATTCCATTCCATTCCGCAAGGGTTGATTCCATTCCTTTCCATGCCTTGTCATTCCATTCCATTCCATTCCATGCCATTCGAGTTGATTCCTGTCCATTCCATTCCATTCCATTCGGGTTGATTCCATTCCATTCCATTCGGGTTGATTCCATTCCATTCCATTCCATTCGGGTTGATTCAATTCCATTCCATTACATTTCTTTCGGGTTGATCCTATTCCATTCCAATCCATTCCATTGCATTCCATTCCATTCCATTCGGGTTGATTCCATTCCATTCCATTCCATTCCATTCCATTCCATTCCATTCCATTCCTTTCGGGTTGATTCTCTTCCATTCCATTCCATTCCATTGCATTCCATTCCATTACATTCGGTTTGATTCGATTCCGTTCCATTAAATTCCATTCCATTCCATTACGGTTGATTCCATTGCATTCCATTCTATTCCATTGTATTCCTTCCCATGCCATTCCATTCCATTCTATTCCATTCGGGTTGATTGCAGTCCACTCCATTCAATTCCGTTACATTCCATTCCATTCGGGTTGATTCGATTCCATTCCATTCCATTCCATTCCATTCCACTCCATTCCATGCCATTCCATTCCATTCTATTCCATTCAGGTTGAATCCATTCCATTCCATTCGGGTTGATTCCAAGTCATTCCATTCCATTCCATTCCGTTCCATTCCATTCCACTCTGTTCCTTTCGGGGTGATTCTATTCCATTCCATTCCATTCCATTCCATTCCATTCCATTCCATTACATTACATTCGGGTTGATTCCATTCCATTATGTTCCAATCCATTCCGTTCCATTCCATTTCGGTTATCTCCATTCCATTCCATTCCTTTCCATTCCATTCCATTCCATTCCAATCGGGTTGATTCCATTCCTTTCCATTCCATTCCATTCCATTCGATTCCATTCGATTTGATTCCATTCCATTCCATTTCATTCCATTCCATTCCATTCCATTTGGGTTGATTCCATTCCATTCCATTCCATTCCATGCCATTCCATTCCATTCGGGTTGATTCCATTCCATTCCATTCCATTCCATTCCATTCCATTCCTTTCGGGGTGATTCCATTCCATTCTATTCCATTTCATTCTGTTTCATTCCATTCCATTCGGGTTGATTCCATTTCATTCCATTCCATTCCATTCCATTCCATTCCATTCCATTCCATTCCATTCCTTTCGGGGTGATTCTATTCCATTCTATTCCATTTCATTCTGTTTCATTCCATTCCATTCGGGTTTCTTCCATTCCCTTCCATTCCATTCCATTCCATTCCATTCCATTTCATTCCATTCCATTCCATTCAGGATGATTCCATTCTATTCCATTTCATTCGGCTTGATTCCATTCCATTCCATTCCATTCCATTCCATTCCATTCCATTCCATTCCATTCCATTCGTTTTGATTCCATTCAATTAAATTCCATCCCATTCGGGTTGAATCCATTCCATTAAATTCCATTGCACTCCATTCCATTCTACTTGATTCCATTCTCGTTGATTCCATTCCATTCCATCCATTCCATTCGGGTTATTTCCATTCCATTCCATTCAATTCCACTCGGGTTGATTCCTTTATATTCTATTCTGGTTGATTCCATTCCATTCCATTCCATTCCATTCGGGTTGATTCCATTCCATTCCATTCCATTCCATTCCATTGCATTCCATTCCATTCGGATTGATTCCTTTCCATTCCATTCCATTGCATTCCATTCCATTCCATTAGTTTCAGGTTGACTCCTTTCCATTCCATTCCATTCCATTCCATTCCATTCCATTCCATTCCATTCGGGTTGATTCCACTCCATTCCATTCCATTCCTTTCGTGTTACATCCATTCCATTCCATTCCATTCCATTCCATTCCATTCGGGATGACTCCAAATCATTCTATTCCATTCCATTCCGTTCCATTCCATTCCACTCCATTCCTTTCAGGGTGATTCTATTCCATTCCATTCCATTCCCTTCCATTCCATTCCTTTCCATTCCATTCCATTCGGGTTGATTCCATTCCATTCAATTGTATTCCATTCCATTCCATTCGGGTTGATTCCATTCCATTCCATTCCATTCCATTTTATTCCATTCCATTCCATTCCATTCCATTCAATTTGATTCCATTCCATTCCATTCGGGATGATTCCATTCCATTGCATTCCATTCGGCTTGATTCCATTCCATTCCTTTCCATTCCATTCCATTCCATTCGTTTTGATTCCATTCCATTCCATTCCATTCCATGCCATTCCATTCGGGTTATTTCCATTCCATTCAATTCCATTCCACTCCATTCCATTCCATTGGATTCCATTCTCGTTGATTCCATTCCATTCCATTCCATTCCATTCGGGTTATTTCCATTCCATTACATTCAATTTCACTTGGGTTGATTCCATTATATTCCATTCGGATTGACTCCATTCCATTCCATTCCATTCCATTATATTCCATTCCATTCCATTCCATTCCATTCGGATTGATTCCATTCCATTCCATTCCATTCCATTCTTTTCCATTCCTTTCGGGTTGACTCCATTCCATTCCATTCCACTCCATTCCATTCCATTCCATTCGGGTTGATAAAATTCCATTCCATTCCATTCCATTCCATTCCTTTCCATTCCGGTTGATTCCATTCCATTCCAATCCTTTCCATTCGGGTTGATTCCATTCCATTCCATTCCATTCCATTCCATTCCATTCCATTCCATTCCATTCGTTTTGATTCCATTCCATTCCATTCCATTCTATTCCATTCCATTCCATTCGGGTTGATTCCATTCCATTCCATTCATTGCATTCCATTCCATTCCATTTCATTCCATTCCATTCAGTTCCATTCCATTCCATTTCATTCCATGACATTCCATTCCATTCTATTGCATTCGGGTTGATTCCATTCCATTCCATTCCATTCCATTTCATATGACTTGATTCCATTCCATTCCATTCCACTCCATTCCTTTCCTTTACATTCCGGTTGTTTCCATTCCATTCAATTGCATTCAATTCCATTCCATTCGGGTTGATTCCATTCCATTCCATTCCATTCCATTCGGTTTTATTCCATTCCAATCCATTCCATTCCATTTCATTCCATTCCATTCCATTTGGGATGATTCCATTCCATTCCATTCCATTCAGCTTGATTCCATTCCATTCCATTCCATTCCATTACATTACATTCCGGTTGATTCCTTCCATTCTATTCCATTCCATTCCATTCCATTCCATTCCATTCCACTGCATTCCATTCCATTCCATTCGGGTTGAATCCACTCCATTCCATTGCATTCCATTCCGTTCCATTCCATTCGTGTTGATTATTTTCCTTTCCGTTCCATTCCATTCCATTCCCTACCATTCGGGTTGATTGCATTCCTTTCCATTCCCTTCCATTCCGTTCCATTCGGGAGGATTCCATTCCTTTCCATTCCATTCGGGTTGATTCCATTCCATGGCATCCCATTCCATTCGATTCCATTCGTGTTGATTCCATTCCATTCGATTCCATTCCATTCCATTCCATTCCATTCGGGTTGATTCCACTCCATTCCATTGCATTCCATTTCGTTCCATTCCTTTCGTGTTGATTCCATTCCTTTCCATTCCAATCCATTCCATTCCCTTCCATTCGGGTTGATTCCTTTCCCTTCCATTCCCCTCCATTCCATTCCATTCCGGTTGATTCGATTCCTTTCCATTCCATTCCATTCCATTCGGGTTGGTTCCATTCCATTGCATTCCATTCCATTCCGTTCCGTTCCATTCCATTCCATTCGGGTTGATTCCATTCCATTCCATTCTATTCCATTCCATTCCATTAAATTCCATTCCATTCCATTCCATTCGGGTTGATTCCATTCCTTTCCATTCCATTCCATTTCCTTCCATTCCATTCCATTCGGGTTTGCTCCATTCCATTCCATTCCATTCCCTTCCATTCAATTCCATTCATTTCTATTCCATTCCATACGTGTTCATTCCATTCCATTCCATTCCATTCGGGTTGATTCCATTCCATTCAATTGCATTCCATTCCATTCCATTCGTGTTGATTCCATTCCATTCCATTCCATTCCATTCCATTTCATTCCATTCCATTCCATTCGGGATGATTCCCTACCATTCCATTCCATTCGGCTTGATTCCATTCCATTCCATTCCATTCCATTCCACTCCATTCCATTCCAGTTGATTCCATTCCATTCTATCCCATTCCATTCCATTCCATTCCATTCCATTCCATTCCATTCCATTCCATTCCATTCCACTGCTTTCCATTCCATTCCATTCGATTTGATTCCACTCCATTCTATTCCAATCCATTCCGTTCCATTCCATTTGGGTTGATTCCTCTCCATTCCAATCCATTCCATTCCGTTCCATTCCATTCGTGTTGATTCCATTCCTTTCCATTCCATTCCATTCCATTCCCTTCCATTCAGGTTGATTACATTCCCTTCCTTTTCCCTCCTTTCCATTCCATTCGGGTTGATTCCCTTCCTTTCCATTCCATTCGGGTTGATTCCATTCCATTGCCTTCCGTTCCATCCCATTCCATTCCATTCCATTCCATTCCATTCTATGCCACTCCATTCCATTCCATTCGATTTCATTCCATTCCATTCAGGTTGATTCCATTCTATTCCATTCCATTCCATTCCATTCCATTGCATTCCATTCGGATTTGCTCCATTCCATTCCATTCCTTTCCGTTCCATTCCATTCCATTCCTTTCCATTCCATTCCATTCGGGTTGATTCCATTCCCTTCCATTCCATTCCATTCTATTCCATTCCATTCCATTGCATTCGGGTTGACTTTATTCCATTCCATTCTATTCCATTCCCTTCCATTCGGGTTGATTTCATTCCTTTCCATTCCCTTCCATTCCATTCCATTCCATTCGGATTGATTCCTTTCCATTCCATTCCATTCCATTCCATTCCATTCCATTCGGATTGATTCCTTTCCATTCCATTCCATTGCATTCCATTCCATTCCATTCGTTTCAGGTTGACTCCTTTCCATTCCATTCCATTCCATTCCATTCCATTCCATTCCATTCCATTTCATTCCATTCGGGTTGATTCCACTCCATTCCATTCCATTCCTTTCGTGTTACATCCATTCCATTCCATTCCATTCCATTCCATTCGGGATGACTCCAAATCATTCTATTCCATTCCATTCCGTTCCATTCCATTCCACTCCATTCCTTTCAGGGTGATTCTATTCCATTCCATTCCATTCCATTCCATTCCATTCCATTCCATTCCATTTCATTCCTTTCCATTCCATTCCATTCGGGTTGAGTCCATTCCATTAAATTGCATTCCATTCCATTCCATTCGGGTTGATTCCATTCCATTCCATTCCATTCGATTTTATTCCATTCCATTCCATTCCATTCCATTCCATTCCATTCAATTTGATTCCATTCCATTCCATTCGGGATGATTCCATTCCATTGCATTCCATTCGGCTTGATTCCATTCCATTCCTTTCCATTCCATTCCATTCCATTCCACTGCTTTCCATTCCATTCCATTCGGGTTGATTCCACTCCATTCCATTCCAATCCATTCCGTTCCATTCCATTTGGGTTGATTCCTCTCCATTCCAATCCATTCCATTCCGTTCCATTCCATTCGTGTTGATTCCATTCCTTTCCATTCCATTCCATTCCATTCCCTTCCATTCAGGTTGATTACATTCCCTTCCTTTTCCCTCCTTTCCATTCCAATCGGGTTCATTCCCTTCCTTTCCATTCCATTCGGGTTGATTCCATTCCATTGCCTTCCGTTCCATCCCATTCCATTCCATTCCATTCCATTCCATTCCATTCTATGCCACTCCATTCCATTCCATTCGATTTCATTCCATTCCATTCAGGTTGATTCCATTCCATTCCATTCCATTCCATTCCATTCCATTCCATTCCATTGAATTCCATTCGGATTTGCTGCATTCCATTCCATTCCTTTCCGTTCCATTCCATTCCATTCCTTTCCATTCCATTCCATTCGGGTTGATTCCATTCCCTTCCATTCCATTCCATTCAATTCCATTCCATTCCATTCCATTCGGGTTGACTCTATTCCATTCCATTCTATTCCATTCCCTTCCATTCGGGTTGATTTCATTCCTTTCCATTCCCTTCCATTCCATTCTATTCGGGTTGATTCCATTCGTTTCCATTCCATTCCATTCCATTCCATTCCATTCCATTCCATTTGTGTTGATGCCTTTTCATTCCATTCCATTCCTTTCCATTCGGGTTTATTCCATTCCATTCCATTCCATTCCAATCCAATCCATTCCATTCCATTCCATTCGATTGATTCCATTGCATTCCTTTGCATTCCATTCCATTCCATTACCTTCCATTAAGGTTGATTACATTCCCTTCCTTTTCCCTCCTTTCCATTCCATTCGGGTTGATTCCCTTCCTTTCCATTCCATTCGTGTTGATTCCATTCCATTCCATTCCATTTGGGTTGATTCCATTCCATTCTATTCCATTCCATTCCATTCCATTTCATTCCATGCCATTCCATTCCATTCTATTGCATTTGGGTTGATTCCATTCCATTCCATTCCATTACATATGACTTGATTCCATTCCATTCCATTCCATTCAATTCCATTCCATTCAATTCGCGTTGACTCCATTCCATTCCATTCCATTCCATTCCATTCCATTCCATTCCATTCCTTTCTGGTTGACTCTCTTTCATTCCATTCCATTCCATTGTATTCCATTCCATTACATTCTTTTTGATTCCATTCCATTCCATGCCATTGCATTCTATTCCACTCCATTCCATTCCTTTCCGCAAGGGTTGATTCCATTACTTTCCATGCCTTGTCATTCCATTCCATTCCATTCCATGCCATTCGAGTTGACTCCATAGCATTCCATTCGATTGCATTTCATTCCTTTCGTGTTGATTCCATTGCATTCCATTCCATTCCATTCAATTCCATTCCATTCCATTCCATTCCATTCCATTCCATTCCATTCCATTCCATTGCATTCCCCTCCATTCGGGTTGATTCCATTCCATTCCATTGCATTCCATTCCATTCCGCAAGGGTTGATTCCATTCCTTTCCATGCCTTGTCATTCCATTCCATTCCATTCCATGCCATTCGAGTTGATTCCTGTCCATTCCATTCCATTCCATTCGGGTTGATTCCATTCCATTCCATTCGGGTTGATTCCATTCCATTCCATTCCATTCGGGTTGATTCAATTCCATTCCATTACATTTCTTTCGGGTTGATCCTATTCCATTCCAATCCATTCCATTGCATTCCATTCCATTCCATTCGGGTTGATTCCATTCCATTCCATTCCATTCCATTCCATTCCATTCCATTCCATTCCTTTCGGGTTGATTCTCTTCCATTCCATTCCATTCCATTGCATTCCATTCCATTACATTCGGTTTGATTCGATTCCGTTCCATTAAATTCCATTCCATTCCATTACGGTTGATTCCATTGCATTCCATTCTATTCCATTGTATTCCTTCCCATGCCATTCCATTCCATTCTATTCCATTCGGGTTGATTGCAGTCCACTCCATTCAATTCCGTTACATTCCATTCCATTCGGGTTGATTCGATTCCATTCCATTCCATTCCATTCCATTCCACTCCATTCCATGCCATTCCATTCCATTCTATTCCATTCAGGTTGAATCCATTCCATTCCATTCGGGTTGATTCCAAGTCATTCCATTCCATTCCATTCCGTTCCATTCCATTCCACTCTGTTCCTTTCGGGGTGATTCTATTCCATTCCATTCCATTCCATTCCATTCCATTCCATTCCATTACATTACATTCGGGTTGATTCCATTCCATTATGTTCCAATCCATTCCGTTCCATTCCATTTCGGTTATCTCCATTCCATTCCATTCCTTTCCATTCCATTCCATTCCATTCCAATCGGGTTGATTCCATTCCTTTCCATTCCATTCCATTCCATTCGATTCCATTCGATTTGATTCCATTCCATTCCATTTCATTCCATTCCATTCCATTCCATTTGGGTTGATTCCATTCCATTCCATTCCATTCCATGCCATTCCATTCCATTCGGGTTGATTCCATTCCATTCCATTCCATTCCATTCCATTCCATTCCTTTCGGGGTGATTCCATTCCATTCTATTCCATTTCATTCTGTTTCATTCCATTCCATTCGGGTTGATTCCATTTCATTCCATTCCATTCCATTCCATTCCATTCCATTCCATTCCATTCCATTCCTTTCGGGGTGATTCTATTCCATTCTATTCCATTTCATTCTGTTTCATTCCATTCCATTCGGGTTTCTTCCATTCCCTTCCATTCCATTCCATTCCATTCCATTCCATTTCATTCCATTCCATTCCATTCAGGATGATTCCATTCTATTCCATTTCATTCGGCTTGATTCCATTCCATTCCATTCCATTCCATTCCATTCCATTCCATTCCATTCCATTCCATTCGTTTTGATTCCATTCAATTAAATTCCATCCCATTCGGGTTGAATCCATTCCATTAAATTCCATTGCACTCCATTCCATTCTACTTGATTCCATTCTCGTTGATTCCATTCCATTCCATCCATTCCATTCGGGTTATTTCCATTCCATTCCATTCAATTCCACTCGGGTTGATTCCTTTATATTCTATTCTGGTTGATTCCATTCCATTCCATTCCATTCCATTCGGGTTGATTCCATTCCATTCCATTCCATTCCATTCCATTGCATTCCATTCCATTCGGATTGATTCCTTTCCATTCCATTCCATTGCATTCCATTCCATTCCATTAGTTTCAGGTTGACTCCTTTCCATTCCATTCCATTCCATTCCATTCCATTCCATTCCATTCCATTCGGGTTGATTCCACTCCATTCCATTCCATTCCTTTCGTGTTACATCCATTCCATTCCATTCCATTCCATTCCATTCCATTCGGGATGACTCCAAATCATTCTATTCCATTCCATTCCGTTCCATTCCATTCCACTCCATTCCTTTCAGGGTGATTCTATTCCATTCCATTCCATTCCCTTCCATTCCATTCCTTTCCATTCCATTCCATTCGGGTTGATTCCATTCCATTCAATTGTATTCCATTCCATTCCATTCGGGTTGATTCCATTCCATTCCATTCCATTCCATTTTATTCCATTCCATTCCATTCCATTCCATTCAATTTGATTCCATTCCATTCCATTCGGGATGATTCCATTCCATTGCATTCCATTCGGCTTGATTCCATTCCATTCCTTTCCATTCCATTCCATTCCATTCGTTTTGATTCCATTCCATTCCATTCCATTCCATGCCATTCCATTCGGGTTATTTCCATTCCATTCAATTCCATTCCACTCCATTCCATTCCATTGGATTCCATTCTCGTTGATTCCATTCCATTCCATTCCATTCCATTCGGGTTATTTCCATTCCATTACATTCAATTTCACTTGGGTTGATTCCATTATATTCCATTCGGATTGACTCCATTCCATTCCATTCCATTCCATTATATTCCATTCCATTCCATTCCATTCCATTCGGATTGATTCCATTCCATTCCATTCCATTCCATTCTTTTCCATTCCTTTCGGGTTGACTCCATTCCATTCCATTCCACTCCATTCCATTCCATTCCATTCGGGTTGATAAAATTCCATTCCATTCCATTCCATTCCATTCCTTTCCATTCCGGTTGATTCCATTCCATTCCAATCCTTTCCATTCGGGTTGATTCCATTCCATTCCATTCCATTCCATTCCATTCCATTCCATTCCATTCCATTCGTTTTGATTCCATTCCATTCCATTCCATTCTATTCCATTCCATTCCATTCGGGTTGATTCCATTCCATTCCATTCATTGCATTCCATTCCATTCCATTTCATTCCATTCCATTCAGTTCCATTCCATTCCATTTCATTCCATGACATTCCATTCCATTCTATTGCATTCGGGTTGATTCCATTCCATTCCATTCCATTCCATTTCATATGACTTGATTCCATTCCATTCCATTCCACTCCATTCCTTTCCTTTACATTCCGGTTGTTTCCATTCCATTCAATTGCATTCAATTCCATTCCATTCGGGTTGATTCCATTCCATTCCATTCCATTCCATTCGGTTTTATTCCATTCCAATCCATTCCATTCCATTTCATTCCATTCCATTCCATTTGGGATGATTCCATTCCATTCCATTCCATTCAGCTTGATTCCATTCCATTCCATTCCATTCCATTACATTACATTCCGGTTGATTCCTTCCATTCTATTCCATTCCATTCCATTCCATTCCATTCCATTCCACTGCATTCCATTCCATTCCATTCGGGTTGAATCCACTCCATTCCATTGCATTCCATTCCGTTCCATTCCATTCGTGTTGATTATTTTCCTTTCCGTTCCATTCCATTCCATTCCCTACCATTCGGGTTGATTGCATTCCTTTCCATTCCCTTCCATTCCGTTCCATTCGGGAGGATTCCATTCCTTTCCATTCCATTCGGGTTGATTCCATTCCATGGCATCCCATTCCATTCGATTCCATTCGTGTTGATTCCATTCCATTCGATTCCATTCCATTCCATTCCATTCCATTCGGGTTGATTCCACTCCATTCCATTGCATTCCATTTCGTTCCATTCCTTTCGTGTTGATTCCATTCCTTTCCATTCCAATCCATTCCATTCCCTTCCATTCGGGTTGATTCCTTTCCCTTCCATTCCCCTCCATTCCATTCCATTCCGGTTGATTCGATTCCTTTCCATTCCATTCCATTCCATTCGGGTTGGTTCCATTCCATTGCATTCCATTCCATTCCGTTCCGTTCCATTCCATTCCATTCGGGTTGATTCCATTCCATTCCATTCTATTCCATTCCATTCCATTAAATTCCATTCCATTCCATTCCATTCGGGTTGATTCCATTCCTTTCCATTCCATTCCATTTCCTTCCATTCCATTCCATTCGGGTTTGCTCCATTCCATTCCATTCCATTCCCTTCCATTCAATTCCATTCATTTCTATTCCATTCCATACGTGTTCATTCCATTCCATTCCATTCCATTCGGGTTGATTCCATTCCATTCAATTGCATTCCATTCCATTCCATTCGTGTTGATTCCATTCCATTCCATTCCATTCCATTCCATTTCATTCCATTCCATTCCATTCGGGATGATTCCCTACCATTCCATTCCATTCGGCTTGATTCCATTCCATTCCATTCCATTCCATTCCACTCCATTCCATTCCAGTTGATTCCATTCCATTCTATCCCATTCCATTCCATTCCATTCCATTCCATTCCATTCCATTCCATTCCATTCCATTCCACTGCTTTCCATTCCATTCCATTCGATTTGATTCCACTCCATTCTATTCCAATCCATTCCGTTCCATTCCATTTGGGTTGATTCCTCTCCATTCCAATCCATTCCATTCCGTTCCATTCCATTCGTGTTGATTCCATTCCTTTCCATTCCATTCCATTCCATTCCCTTCCATTCAGGTTGATTACATTCCCTTCCTTTTCCCTCCTTTCCATTCCATTCGGGTTGATTCCCTTCCTTTCCATTCCATTCGGGTTGATTCCATTCCATTGCCTTCCGTTCCATCCCATTCCATTCCATTCCATTCCATTCCATTCTATGCCACTCCATTCCATTCCATTCGATTTCATTCCATTCCATTCAGGTTGATTCCATTCTATTCCATTCCATTCCATTCCATTCCATTGCATTCCATTCGGATTTGCTCCATTCCATTCCATTCCTTTCCGTTCCATTCCATTCCATTCCTTTCCATTCCATTCCATTCGGGTTGATTCCATTCCCTTCCATTCCATTCCATTCTATTCCATTCCATTCCATTGCATTCGGGTTGACTTTATTCCATTCCATTCTATTCCATTCCCTTCCATTCGGGTTGATTTCATTCCTTTCCATTCCCTTCCATTCCATTCTATTCGGGTTGATTCCATTCGTTTCCATTCCATTCCATTCTATTCCATTCCATTTGTGTTGATGCCTTTTCATTCCATTCCATTCCTTTCCATTCGGGTTTATTCCATTCCATTCCATTCCATTCCAATCCAATCCATTCCATTCCATTCCATTCGATTGATTCCATTGCATTCCTTTCCATTCCATTCCATTCCATTACCTTCCATTCAGGTTGATTCCATTCCCTTCCTTTTCGCTCCTTTCCATTCCATTCGGGTTGATTCCCTTCCTTTCCATTCCATTCGTGTTGATTCCATTCCATTCCATTCCATTCCATTCCATTTGGGTTGATTCCATTCCATTCTATTCCATTCCATTCCATTCCATTTCATTCCATGCCATTCCATTCCATTCTATTGCATTTGGGTTGATTCCATTCCATTCCATTCCATTACATATGACTTGATTCCATTCTATTCCATTCCATTCAATTCCATTCCATTCCATTCGCGTTGACTCCATTCCATTCCATTCCATTCCATTCCTTTCTGGTTGATTCTCTTCCATTCCATTCCATTCCATTGCATTCCATTCCATTACATTCTTTTTGATTCCATTCCATTCCATGCCATTCCATTCTATTCCACTCCATTCCATTCCATTCGATTTCATTCCATTCCATTCAGTTTTATTCCACTCTATTCCATTCCATTCCATTCCATTCCATTGCATTCCATTCGGATTTGCTCCATTCCATTCCATTCCTTTCCGTTCCATTCCATTCCATTCCTTTCCATTCCATTCCATTCGGGTTGATTCCATTCCATTCCATTCCATTCCATTCTATTCCATTCCATTCCATACCATTCGGGTTGATTCTATTCCATTCCATTCTATTCCATTCCCTTCCATTCGGGTTGATTTCATTCCATTCCATTCCCTTCCATTCCATTCTATTCGGGTTGATTCCATTGTTTTCCATTCCATTCCATTCCATTCCATTCCATTCCATTCCATTCCATTCCATTTGTGTTGATGCCATTTCATTCCATTCCATTCCTTTCCATTCGGGTTTATTCCATTCCATTCCATTCCATTCCATTCCAATCCAATCCATTCCATTCCATTCCATTCGAGTGATTCCATTGCATTCCTCTCCATTCCATACCATTCCATTACCTTCCATTCAGGTTGATTCCATTCCCTTCCTTTTCCCTCCTTTCCATTCCATTCTGGTTGATTCCCTTCCTTTCCATTCCATTCGTGTTGATTCCATTCCATTCCATTCCATTCCATTCCATTCCATTTGGATTGATTCCGTTCCATTCTATTCCATTCCATTCCATTCCATTCCATTCCATTCCATTCCTTTCGGGTCGATTATATTCCATTACATTCCATTCCTTTGCATTCCATTCCATTCGTGTTGATTCCATTCCATTCCGTTCCATTCCATTCCATTCCATTCCATTGCATTCCACTCCATTCGGGTTGATTCCATTCCATTCAATTCCATTCCACTCCATTCCATTCCATTCGATTCCATTCTCGTTGATTCCACTCCATTCCATTCCGTTCCATTCGGGTTTTTTCTATTCCATTAAATTCAATTCCACTCGGGTTGATTCCATTATATTCCTTTCGGTTTGATTCATTTCCATTCCATTCCATTCCATTCGGGTTGATTCCGTTCCATTCCATTCCATTCCCTTCCATGCCATTCCATTCCATTCGGATTGATTCCAATCCATTCCATTCCATTCCGTTCCAATCCTTTCGGTTTGACTCCATTCCATTGCATTCCGTTCCATTCCATTCCATTCCATTCGGGTTGATTCCATTCCATTCCATTCTTTTCCATTCGGGTTGATTGCATTCCATTCCATACCATTCCATTCCATTCCATTCCATTCCTTTCCATTCCATTCCATTCCATTCGGATTGATTCCATTCCATTCGATTCCATTCCATTCCATTCCTTTCCATTGCATTAGATTCGGGTTGATTCCATTCCATTCCATTCCATTCGTGTTGATTCCATACCACTCCATTCCATTCCAATCCATTCGGGTTGATTCCATTCCATTCCATTCCATTTGGGTTGATTCCATTCCAGTCCATTCCATTGCATTCCATTCCATTTGGGTTGATTCCATTCCATTCATTGCATTCCATTCCATTCAATTCCATTCGTGTTGTTTCCATTCCATTCCACTCCATTTCGTTTCATTCCATTGCATTCCATTCCATTCCATTCCATTCCATTCCATTGCATTCCATTCCATTTCATTCCATGACATTCCATTCCATTCCATTCCATTCGTGTTGATTCCATTCCACTCCATTTCATTCAATTCCATTCCATTCCATTCCAATCCGTTCCGGTTGATTCCATTTCATTCCATTCCATTCCATTCCATTCCATTCGGGTTGATTCCATTCCAGTCCATTCCATTCCATTCCATTCAATTCCACTCGGGTTGATTCCATTCCATTACATTCCATTCTTTCCATTAAATTCCATTCGGGTTGATTCCATTCCATTCCATTACATTTCATTCCATTCCGTTTGGGTTGATTCCATTCCATTCCATGCATGTGATTCCATTCCATTCCATTCCATGCCATTCGAGATGATTCCATTCCATTCCATTCCATTCCATTACATTCCGGTTGATTCCATTCCATTCTATTCCATTCCATTCCATTCCGTTCCATTGCATTCCACTCCATTCGGTTTCATTCTATTCAATTCCATTCCATTCCATTCCATTCCATTCCATTCCATTCCATTCGATTCAAATCTCGTTGATTCCATTCCATTCCATTCCGTTCTATTCGGGTTATTTCCATTCCAGTAAATTCAATTCCACTCCGGTTGATTCCTTTATATTCCATTCAGGTTGATTCAATTCCATTCCATTCCATTCCATTCGGGTTGTTTCCATTCCATTCGATTCCATTCCATTCCATTCCATTCCATGCCATTCAATTCCATTCGGATTGATTCCAATCCATTCCATTCCATTCCATTCCATTCCTTTCGGTTTGACTCCATTCCATTGCATTCCGTTCCATTCCATTCCATTCCATTCGGGTTGATTCCATTCCATTCCATTCCATTCCATTCCATTCCATTCCATTCCATTCGTGTTACATCCATTCCATTCCATTCCATTCCATTCCATTCCATTCCATTCCATTCGGGTTGATTCCATTCCATTCCATTCCTTTCCATTCGGGTTGATTGCATTCCATTCCATTCCATTCCATTCCATTCCATTCCATTCCATTCCATTCCTTTCCATTCCATTCCATTCCTTTCCATTGCATTCTATTCCATTCGGGTTGATTCCATTCCGTTCGATTCCATTGCATTCCATTCCTTTCCATTCCATTAGATTCGGGTTGACTCCATTCCATGCCATTCCATTCGGGTTGATTCCATTCCATTCCATTCTATTGCATTCGGGTTGATTCCATTCCATTCCATTCCATTCCATTACATATGACTTGATTCCATTCCATTCCGTTCCATTCAATTCCATTCGGCTTTATTCCATTCCATTCCATTCCACTCCATTCCATTCGGCTTCATTCCATTCCATTCCATTCCATCCCATTCCATTCCATTCCATTCCATTCGTGTTGATTCCATTCCATTCCATTCCATTCGGATTGATTCGATTCCATTCCACTCCATTCCTTTCGGGTCGATTGTGTTCCATTCCATTCCCTTCCATTGCATTCCATTCCTTTCGTGTTGATTCTATTCCGTTCCATTCCATTCCATTCCATTCCATTCCATTCCATTCCATTCCATTCCATTCCATTCCATTCCATTCCATTGCATTCCACTCCAATCACGTTGATTCCATTCCATTCCATTGCATTCCATTCCATTCCGTTCGGGATAATTCCATTCCATTCCATGCCATGTGATTCCATTCCATTCCGTTCCATGCCATTCGAGTTGATTCCATTCCATTCCAGTCCATTCCATTCCATTACATTCCGGTTGATTTCATTGCATTCCATTCCATTCCATTCCATTCAATTCCATTCGGGTTGATTCCACTCCATTCCATTGCATTCCATTCCGTTCCATTCCTTTCGTGTTGATTCCATTCCTTTCCATTCCAATCCATTCCATTCCCTTCCATTCGGGTTGATTCCTTTCCCTTCCATTCCCCTCCATTCCATTCCATTCCATTCCGGTTGATTCGATTCCTTTACATTCCATTCCATTCCATTCGGGTTGGTTCCATTCCATTGCATTCCATTCCATTCCGTTCCGTTCCATTCCATTCCATTCGGGTTGATTCCATTCCATTCCATTCTATTCCATTCCATTCCATTAAATTCCATTCCATTCCATTCCATTCCATTCCATTCGGGTTGATTCCATTCCTTTCCATTCCATTCCATTTCCTTCCATTCCATTCCATTCGGGTTTGCTCCATTCCATTCCATTCCATTCCCTTCCATTCAATTCCATTCATTTCTATTCCATTCCATACGTGTTCATTCCATTCCATTCCATTCCATTCCATTCGGGTTGATTCCATTCCATTCAATTGCATTCCATTCCATTCCATTCGTGTTGATTCCATTCCATTCCATTCCATTCCCTTCCATTTCATTCCACTCCATTCCATTCGGGATGATTCCCTTCCATTCCATTCCATTCGGCTTGATTCCATTCCATTCCATTCCATTCCATTCCACTCCATTCCATTCCAGTTGATTCCATTCCATTCTATCCCATTCCATTCCATTCCATTCCATTCCATTCCATTCCATTCCATTCCATTCCATTCCACTACTTTGCATTCCATTCCATTCGGGTTGATTCCACTCCATTCCATTCCAATCCATTCCGTTCCATTCCATTTGGGTTGATTCCTCTCCATTCCAATCCATTCCATTCCGTTCCATTCCATTCGTGTTGATTCCATTCCTTTCCACTCCATTCCATTCCATTCCCTTCCATTCAGGTTGATTACATTCCCTTCCTTTTCCCTCCTTTCCATTCTATTCGGGTTGATTCCCTTCCTTTCCATTCCATTGGGGTTGATTCCATTCCATTGCCTTCCGTTCCATCCCATTCCATTCCATTCCATTCCATTCCATTCTATGCCACTCCATTCCATTCCATTCGATTTCATTCCATTCCATTCAGGTTGATTCCATACTATTCCATTCCATTCCATTCCATTCCATTGCATTCCATTCGGATTTGCTCCATTCCATTCCATTCCTTTCCGTTCCATTCCATTCCATTCCTTTCCATTCCATTCCATTCGCGTTGATTCCATTCCCTTCCATTCCATTCCATTCTATTCCATTCCATTCCATTCCATTCGGTTTGACTCTATTCCATTCCATTCTATTCCATTCCCTTCCATTCGGGTTGATTTCATTCCTTTCCATTCCCTTCCATTCCATTCTATTCGGGTTGATTCCATTCGTTTCCATTCCATTCCATTCCATTCCATTCCATTTGTGTTGATGCCTTTTCATTCCATTCCATTCCTTTCCATTCGGGTTTATTCCATTCCATTCCATTCCATTCCAATCCAATCCATTCCATTCTATTACATTCGATTGATTCCATTGCATTCCTTTCCATTCCATTCCATTCCATTACCTTCCATTCAGGTTGATTCCATTCCCTTCCTTTTCCCTCCTTTCCATTCCACTCGGGTTGATTCCCTTCCTTTCCATTCCATTCGTGTTGATTCCATTCCATTCCATTCCATTCCAATCCATTTGGGTTGATTCCATTCCATTCTATTCCATTCCATTCCATTCCATTTCATTCCATGCCATTCCATTCCATTCTATTGCATTTGTGTTGATTCCATTCCATTCCATTCCATTACATATGACTTGATTCCATTCCATTCCATTCCATTCAATTCCATTCCATTCCATTCGCGTTGACTCCATTCCATTCCATTCCATTCCATTCCATTCCATTCCTTTCTGGTTGATTCTCTTCCATTCCATTCCATTCCATTGCATTCCATTCCATTTCATTCTTTCTGATTCCATCCCATTCCATGCCATTCCATTCTATTCCACTCCATTCCATTCCATTCGATTTCATTCCATTCCATTCAGTTTTATTCCACTCTATTCCATTCCATTCCATTCCATTCCATTGCATTCCATTCGGATTTCCTCCATTCCATTCCATTCCTTTCCGTTCCATTCCATTCCATTCCTTTCCATTCCATTCCATTCCATTCGGATGGATTCCATTCCATTCCATTCCATTCCATTTTATTCCATTCCATTCCATTCCATTCGGTTTGATTCTATTCCATTCCATTCTATTCCATTCCCTTCCATTCGGGTTGATTTCATTCCATTCCATTCCCTTCCATTCCATTCTATTCTGGTTGATTCCATTGTTTTCCATTCCATTCCATTCCATTCCATTCCATTCCATTCCATTTGTGTTGATGCCATTTCATTCCATTCCATTCCTTTCCATTCGGATTTATTCCATTCCATTCCATTCCATTCCAATCCAATCCATTCCATTCCATTCCATTCGAGTGATTCCATTGCATTCCTCTCCATTCCATTCCATTCCATTACCTTCCATTCAGGTTGATTCCATTCCCTTCCTTTTCCCTCCTTTCCATTCCATTCGGGTTGATTCCCTTCCTTTCCATTCCATTCGTGTTGATTCCATTCCATTCCATTCCATTCCATTCCATTTGGGTTGATTCCATTCCATTCCATTCCATTCCATTCCGTTCCATTCCATTCATTTCCATTTCATTCCATGCCATTCCATTCCATTCTATTGCATTTGGGTTGATTCCATTCCATTCCAATCCATTCCATTCCATTCCATTCCATTACATATGACTTGATTCCATTCCATTCCATTCCATTCAATTCCATTCCATTCCATTCGTGTTGACTCCATTCCATTCCAATCCACACCATTCCATTCCATTCGGGTTGTTTCCGTTCCATTCCATTCAATTCCATTCCATTCCATTCCATTCCATTCCATTCCTTTCTGGTTGATTCTGTTCCATTCCGTTCCATTCCATTGCATTCCATTCCATTACATTCTTTTTGATTCCATTCCATTCCATTCCATTCCATTCCGGTTGATTCCATTCCATTCCATTCCATTCCATTCCATTCCATTCCATTCCATGCAATTCCATTCCATTCTGTTCCATTCCATTGCATTACACTCGGGTTGATTCTATTCCATTCCATTCCATTCCATTGCATTCCATTCCATTACATTCTTTTTGATTCCATTCTATTCCATTCCCTTCCATTCGGGTTGATTTCATTCAATTCCATTCCCTTCCATTCCATTCAATTCTAGTTGTTTCCATTCGTTTCCATTCCATTCCATTCCATTCCATTTGTGTTGATGCCATTCCATTCCATTTCATTCCTTTACATTCGGGTTTATGCCAGTCCATTCCATTGCAATCCATTCCATTCCATTCCATTCGGTTGATTCCATTGCATTCCTTTCCATTCGGGTTGATTCCATTCCATTCCATTCCATTCCTTTCCATTATGTTTCATTCGTGTTGTTTCCATTCCATTCCATTCCATTCCATTCCATTCCATTCCATTCCATTCCATTCCTTTTGGGTCGATTCTATTCCATTCCATTCCATTCCATTCCATTCCATTCCATTCCATTCCATTTCATTCCATTCCTTTCGTGTTGATTCCATTCCATTCCGTTGCATTCCATTCCATTCGATTGCATTGCATTCCACTCCATTCGGGTTGATTCCATTCCATTCCATTGCATTCCATTCCATTCCGGTCAGGTTGATTCCATTCCTTTCCATACCTTGTGTTTCCATGCCATTCCATTCCATGCCATTCGAGTTGATTCCATACCATTCCATTCCATTCCATTCGATTGCAATTCATTCCTTTCGTGTTGATTCCATTGCATTCCATTCCATTCCATTCCATTCCATTCCATTCCATTCCATTCCATTGCATTCCATTCCATTCGGGTTGATTCCATTCCATTCCATTGCATTCCATTCCATTCCGTTCGGGTTGATTCCATTCCTTTCCATGCTTTGTCATTCCATTCCATTCCATTCCATGCCATTCGAGTTGATTCCATTCCATTCCATTCCATTCCATTCGCGTTGACTCCATTCCATTCCATTCCATTCCATTCCATTCCATTCCATTCCTTTCCATTTAATTCCATGCCATTCCATTCCATTCTATTGCATTTGGGTTGATTCCATTCCATTCCAATCCATTCCATTCCATTCCATTCCATTACATATGACTTGATTCCATTCCATTCCATTCCATTCAATTCCATTCCATTCCATTCGTGTTGACTCCATTCCATTCCAATCCACACCATTCCATTCCATTCGGGTTGTTTCCGTTCCATTCCATTCAATTCCATTCCATTCCATTCCATTCCATTCCATTCCATTCCATTCCTTTCTGGTTGATTCTGTTCCATTCCGTTCCATTCCATTGCATTCCATTCCATTACATTCTTTTTGATTCCATTCCATTCCATTCCATTCCATTCCGGTTGATTCCATTCCATTCCATTCCATTCCATTCCATTCCATTCCATTCCATTCCATTCCATTCCATGCAATTCCATTCCATTCTGTTCCATTCCGTTGCATTACACTCGGGTTGATTCTATTCCATTCCATTCCATTCCATTGCATTCCATTCCATTACATTCTTTTTGATTCCATTCTATTCCATTCCCTTCCATTCGGGTTGATTTCATTCCATTCCATTCCCTTCCATTCCATTCAATTCTAGTTGTTTCCATTCGTTTCCATTCCATTCCATTTGTGTTGATGCCATTCCATTCCATTTCATTCCTTTACATTCGGGTTTATGCCAGTCCATTCCATTGCAATCCATTCCATTCCATTCCATTCGGTTGATTCCATTGCATTCCTTTCCATTCGGGTTGATTCCATTCCATTCCATTCCATTCCTTTCCATTATATTTCATTCGTGTTGTTTCCATTCCATTCCATTCCATTCCATTCCATTCCATTCCATTCCATTCCATTCCATTCCATTCCTTTTGGGTCGATTCTATTCCATTCCATTCCATTCCATTGCATTCCATTCCATTCCATTCAATTTCATTCCATTCCTTTCGTGTTGATTCCATTCCATTCCGTTGCATTCCATTCCATTCGATTGCATTGCATTCCACTCCATTCGGGTTGATTCCATTCCATTCCATTGCATTCCATTCCATTCCGGTCAGGTTGATTCCATTCCTTTCCATACCTTGTGTTTCCATGCCATTCCATTCCATGCCATTCGAGTTGATTCCATACCATTCCATTCCATTCCATTCCATTGCAATTCATTCCTTTCGTGTTGATTCCATTGCATTCCATTCCATTCCATTCCATTGCATTCCATTCCATTCCATTGCATTCCATTCCATTCGGGTTGATTCCATTCCATTCCATTGCATTCCATTCCATTCCGTTCGGGTTGATTCCATTCCTTTCCATGCTTTGTCATTCCATTCCATTCCATTCCATGCCATTCGAGTTGATTCCATTCCATTCCATTCCATTCCATTCGGGTTGACTCCATTCCATTCCATTCCATTCCATTCCATTCCATTCCATTCGGGTTGATTCCATTCCATTCCATTCCATTCCATTCCTTTCGGGTTGATCCTATTCCATTCCATTCCATTCCATTGCATTCCATTCCATTCCATTCGGGTTGATTCCATTCCATTCAATTCCATTCCATTCCATTCGCGTTGACTCCATTCCATTCCATTCCATTCCATTCCATTCAATTCCATTCCATTCCATTCGCGTTGACTCCATTCCATCCCAATCCACACCATTCCATGCCATTCGGGTTGTTTCCATTCCATTCCCTTCCATTCCATTCTATTCTGGTTGATTCCATTGTTTTCCATTCCATTCCATTCCATTCCATTCCATTCCATTCCATTCCATTTGTGTTGATGCCATTTCATTCCATTCCATTCCTTTCCATTCGGGTTTATTCCATTCCATTCCATTCCATTCCAATCCAATCCATTCCATTCCATTCCATTCGAGTGATTCCATTGCATTCCTCTCCATTCCATTCCATTCCATTACCTTCCATTCAGGTTGATTCCATTCCCTTCCTTTTCCCTCCTTTCCATTCCATTCGGGTTGATTCCCTTCCTTTCCATTCCATTCGTGTTGATTCCATTCCATTCCATTCCATTCCATTCCATTTGGGTTGATTCCATTGCATTCCATTCCATTCCATTCCATTCCATTCCATTCCATTCCATTCCTTTCCATTTCATTCCATGCCATTCCATTCCATTCTATTGCATTTGGGTTGATTCCATTCCATTGCAATCCATTCCATTCCATTCCATTCCATTACATATGACTTGATTCCATTCCATTCCATTCCATTCAATTCCATTCCATTCCATTCGTGTTGACTCCATTCCATTCCAATCCACACCATTCCATTCCATTCGGGTTGTTTCCGTTCCATTCCATTCAATTCCATTCCATTCCATTCCATTCCATTCCATTCCTTTCTGGTTTATTCTGTTCCATTCCGTTCCATTCCATTGCATTCCATTCCATTACATTCTTTTTGATTCCATTCCATTCCATTCCATTCCATTCCGGTTGATTCCATTCCATTCCATTCCCTTCCATTCCATTCCATTCCATTCCATTCCATGCAATTCCATTCCATTCTGTTCCATTCCATTGCATTACACTCGGGTTGATTCTATTCCATTCCATTCCATTCCATTGCATTCCATTCCATTACATTCTTTTTGATTCCATTCTATTCCATTCCCTTCCATTCGGGTTGATTTCATTCAATTCCATTCCCTTCCATTCCATTCAATTCTAGTTGTTTCCATTCGTTTCCATTCCATTCCATTCCATTCCATTTGTGTTGATGCCATTCCATTCCATTTCATTCCTTTACATTCGGGTTTATGCCAGTCCATTCCATTGCAATCCATTCCATTCCATTCCATTCGGTTGATTCCATTGCATTCCTTTCCATTCGGGTTGATTCCATTCCATTCCATTCCATTCCTTTCCATTATATTTCATTCGTGTTGTTTCCATTCCATTCCATTCCCTTCCATTCCATTCCATTCCTTTTGGGTCGATTCTATTCCATTCCATTCCATTCCATTGCATTCCATTCCATTCCATTCCATTTCATTCCATTCCTTTCGTGTTGATTCCATTCCAATCCGTTGCATTCCATTCCATTCGATTGCATTGCATTCCACTCCATTCGGGTTGATTCCATTCCATTCCATTGCATTCCATTCCATTCCGGTCAGGTTGATTCCATTCCTTTCCATACCTTGTGTTTCCATGCCATTCCATTCCATGCCATTCGAGTTGATTCCATACCATTCCATTCCATTCCATTCGATTGCAATTCATTCCTTTCGTGTTGATTCCATTGCATTCCATTCCATTCCATTCCATTCCATTCCATTGCATTCCATTCCATTCGGGTTGATTCCATTCCATTCCATTGCATTCCATTCCATTCCGTTCGGGTTGATTCCATTCCTTTCCATGCTTTGTCATTCCATTCCATTCCATTCCATGCCATTCGAGTTGATTCCATTCCATTCCATTCCATTCCATTCGCGTTGACTCCATTCCATTCCATTCCATTCCATTCCATTCCATTCCATTCCATTCCATTCCATTCCTTTCCATTTAATTCCATGCCATTCCATTCCATTCTATTGCATTTGGGTTGATTCCATTCCATTCCAATCCATTCCATTCCATTCCATTCCATTACATATGACTTGATTCCATTCCATTCCATTCCATTCAATTCCATTCCATTCCATTCGTGTTGACTCCATTCCATTCCAATCCACACCATTCCATTCCATTCGGGTTGTTTCCGTTCCATTCCATTCAATTCCATTCCATTCCATTCCATTCCATTCCATTCCATTCCTTTCTGGTTGATTCTGTTCCATTCCGTTCCATTCCATTGCATTCCATTCCATTACATTCTTTTTGATTCCATTCCATTCCATTCCATTCCATTCCGGTTGATTCCATTCCATTCCATTCCATTCCATTCCATTCCATTCCATTCCATTCCATTCCATTCCATGCAATTCCATTCCATTCTGTTCCATTCCGTTGCATTACACTCGGGTTGATTCTATTCCATTCCATTCCATTCCATTGCATTCCATTCCATTACATTCTTTTTGATTCCATTCTATTCCATTCCCTTCCATTCGGGTTGATTTCATTCCATTCCATTCCCTTCCATTCCATTCAATTCTAGTTGTTTCCATTCGTTTCCATTCCATTCCATTTGTGTTGATGCCATTCCATTCCATTTCATTCCTTTACATTCGGGTTTATGCCAGTCCATTCCATTGCAATCCATTCCATTCCATTCCATTCGGTTGATTCCATTGCATTCCTTTCCATTCGGGTTGATTCCATTCCATTCCATTCCATTCCTTTCCATTATATTTCATTCGTGTTGTTTCCATTCCATTCCATTCCATTCCATTCCATTCCATTCCATTCCTTTTGGGTCGTTTCTATTCCATTCCATTCCATTCCATTGCATTCCATTCCATTCCATTCCATTTCATTCCATTCCTTTCGTGTTGATTCCATTCCATTCCGTTGCATTCCATTCCATTCGATTGCATTGCATTCCACTCCATTCGGGTTGATTCCATTCCATTCCATTGCATTTCATTCCATTCCGGTCAGGTTGATTCCATTCCTTTCCATACCTTGTGTTTCCATGCCATTCCATTCCATGCCATTCGAGTTGATTCCATACCATTCCATTCCATTCCATTCGATTGCAATTCATTCCTTTCGTGTTGATTCCATTGCATTCCATTCCATTCCATTCCATTCCATTCCATTCCATTCCATTCCATTCCATTCCCTTCCATTCAGGTTGATTACATTCCCTTCCTTTTCCCTCCTTTCCATTCCAATCGGGTTCATTCCCTTCCTTTCCATTCCATTCGGGGTGATTCCATTCCATTGCCTTCCGTTCCATCCCATTCCATTCCATTCCATTCCATTCCATTCTATGCCATTCCATTCCATTCCATTCGATTTCATTCCATTCCATTCAGGTTGATTCCATTCCATTCCATTCCATTCCATTCCATTCCATTGCATTCCATTCGGATTTGCTCCATTCCATTCCATTCCTTTCCGTTCCATTCCATTCCATTCCTTTCCATTCCATTCCATTCGGGTTGATTCCATTCCCTTCCATTCCATTCCATTCTATTCCATTCCATTCCATTCCATTCGGGTTGACTCTATTCCATTCCATTCTATTCCATTCCCTTCCATTCGTGTTGATTTCATTCCTTTCCATTCCCTTCCATTCCATTCTATTCGGGTTGATTCCATTCGTTTCCATTCCATTCCATTCCATTCCATTCCATTCCATTCCATTTGTGTTGATGCCTTTTCATTCCATTCCATTCCTTTCCATTCGGGTTTATTCCATTCCATTCCATTCCATTCCAATCCAATCCATTCCATTCCATTCCATTCGATTGATTCCATGGCATTCATTTCCATTCCATTCCATTCCATTACCTTCCATTCAGGTTGATTCCATTCCCTTCCTTTTCCCTCCTTTCCATTCCATTCGGGTTGATTCCCTTCCTTTCCATTCCATTCGTGTTGATTCCATTCCATTCCATTCCATTTGGGTTGATTCCATTCCATTCTATTCCATTCCATTCCATTCCATTTCATTCCATGCCATTCCATTCCATTCTATTGCATTTGGGTTGATTACATTCCATTCCATTCCATTACATATGACTTGATTCCATTCCATTCCATTCCATTCAATTCCATTCCATTCCATTCGCGTTGACTCCATTCCATTCCATTCCATTCCATTCCATTCCATTCCATTCCATTCCATTCCATTCCTTTCTGGTTGATTCTCTTCCATTCCATTCCATTCCATTGCATTCCATTCCATTCTATTCGGGTTGATACCATTCCATTCTATTCCACTCCATTCCATTCAATTCCATTCCATTCCATTCGGGTTTATTCCATTCCCTTCCATTCCATTCCATTCCATTCCATTCCATTTCATTCCATTCCATTCCATTCAGGATGATTCCATTCCATTCCATTTCATTCGGCTTGATTCCATTCCATTCCATTCCATTCCATTCCATTCCATTCCATTCCATTCCATTCGTTTTGATTCCATTCAATTAAATTCCATCCCATTAGGGTTGAATCCATTCCATTCAATTCCATTGCACTCCATTCCATTCCACTTGATTCCATTCTCGTTGATTCCATTCCATTCCATCCATTCCATTCGGGTTATTTCCATTCCATTCCATTCAATTCCACTCGGGTTGATTCCTTTATATTCTATTCTGGTTGATTCCATTCCATTCCATTCCATTCCATTCGGGTTGATTCCATTCCATTCCATTCCATTCCATTCCATTCCATTCCATTCGGATTGATTCCTTTCCATTCCATTCCATTCCATTCCATTCCATTCCATTCGGATTGATTCCTTTCCATTCCATTCCATTGCATTCCATTCCATTCCATTCGTTTCAGGTTGACTCCTTTCCATTCCATTCCATTCCATTCCATTCCATTCCATTCCATTTCATTCCATTCGGGTTGATTCCACTCCATTCCATTCCATTCCTTTCGTGTTACATCCATTCCATTCCATTCCATTCCATTCCATTCGGGATGACTCCAAATCATTCTATTCCATTCCATTCCGTTCCATTCCATTCCACTCCATTCCTTTCAGGGTGATTCTATTCCATTCCATTCCATTCCATTCCATTCCATTCCATTCCATTTCATTCCTTTCCATTCCATTCCATTCGGGTTGAGTCCATTCCATTAAATTGCATTCCATTCCATTCCATTCGGGTTGATTCCATTCCATTCCATTCCATTCGATTTTATTCCATTCCATTCCATTCCATTCCATTCCATTCAATTTGATTCCATTCCATTCCATTCGGGATGATTCCATTCCATTGCATTCCATTCGGCTTGATTCCATTCCATTCCTTTCCATTCCATTCCATTCCATTCCACTGCTTTCCATTCCATTCCATTCGGGTTGATTCCACTCCATTCCATTCCAATCCATTCCGTTCCATTCCATTTGGGTTGATTCCTCTCCATTCCAATCCATTCCATTCCGTTCCATTCCATTCGTGTTGATTCCATTCCTTTCCATTCCATTCCATTCCATTCCCTTCCATTCAGGTTGATTACATTCCCTTCCTTTTCCCTCCTTTCCATTCCAATCGGGTTCATTCCCTTCCTTTCCATTCCATTCGGGTTGATTCCATTCCATTGCCTTCCGTTCCATCCCATTCCATTCCATTCCATTCCATTCCATTCCATTCTATGCCACTCCATTCCATTCCATTCGATTTCATTCCATTCCATTCAGGTTGATTCCATTCCATTCCATTCCATTCCATTCCATTCCATTCCATTCCATTGAATTCCATTCGGATTTGCTGCATTCCATTCCATTCCTTTCCGTTCCATTCCATTCCATTCCTTTCCATTCCATTCCATTCGGGTTGATTCCATTCCCTTCCATTCCATTCCATTCAATTCCATTCCATTCCATTCCATTCGGGTTGACTCTATTCCATTCCATTCTATTCCATTCCCTTCCATTCGGGTTGATTTCATTCCTTTCCATTCCCTTCCATTCCATTCTATTCGGGTTGATTCCATTCGTTTCCATTCCATTCCATTCCATTCCATTCCATTCCATTTGTGTTGATGCCTTTTCATTCCATTCCATTCCTTTCCATTCGGGTTTATTCCATTCCATTCCATTCCATTCCAATCCAATCCATTCCATTCCATTCCATTCGATTGATTCCATTGCATTCCTTTGCATTCCATTCCATTCCATTACCTTCCATTAAGGTTGATTACATTCCCTTCCTTTTCCCTCCTTTCCATTCCATTCGGGTTGATTCCCTTCCTTTCCATTCCATTCGTGTTGATTCCATTCCATTCCATTCCATTTGGGTTGATTCCATTCCATTCTATTCCATTCCATTCCATTCCATTTCATTCCATGCCATTCCATTCCATTCTATTGCATTTGGGTTGATTCCATTCCATTCCATTCCATTACATATGACTTGATTCCATTCCATTCCATTCCATTCAATTCCATTCCATTCAATTCGCGTTGACTCCATTCCATTCCATTCCATTCCATTCCATTCCATTCCATTCCATTCCATTCCATTCCTTTCTGGTTGACTCTCTTTCATTCCATTCCATTCCATTGTATTCCATTCCATTACATTCTTTTTGATTCCATTCCATTCCATGCCATTGCATTCTATTCCACTCCATTCCATTCCTTTCCGCAAGGGTTGATTCCATTACTTTCCATGCCTTGTCATTCCATTCCATTCCATTCCATGCCATTCGAGTTGACTCCATAGCATTCCATTCGATTGCATTTCATTCCTTTCGTGTTGATTCCATTGCATTCCATTCCATTCCATTCAATTCCATTCCATTCCATTCCATTCCATTCCATTCCATTCCATTCCATTCCATTCCTTTCCATTGCATTCCCCTCCATTCGGGTTGATTCCATTCCATTCCATTGCATTCCATTCCATTCCGCAAGGGTTGATTCCATTCCTTTCCATGCCTTGTCATTCCATTCCATTCCATTCCATGCCATTCGAGTTGATTCCTGTCCATTCCATTCCATTCCATTCGGGTTGATTCCATTCCATTCCATTCGGGTTGATTCCATTCCATTCCATTCCATTCGGGTTGATTCAATTCCATTCCATTACATTTCTTTCGGGTTGATCCTATTCCATTCCATTCCATTCCATTGCATTCCATTCCATTCCATTCGGGTTGATTCCATTCCATTCCATTCCATTCCATTCCATTCCATTCCATTCCATTCCTTTCGGGTTGATTCTGTTCCATTCCATTCCATTCCATTGCATTCCATTCCATTACATTCGGTTTGATTCGATTCCGTTCCATTAAATTCCATTCCATTCCATTACGGTTGATTCCATTGCATTCCATTCTATTCCATTGTATTCCTTCCCATGCCATTCCATTCCATTCTATTCCATTCGGGTTGATTGCAGTCCACTCCATTCAATTCCGTTACATTCCATTCCATTCGGGTTGATTCGATTCCATTCCATTCCATTCCATTCCATTCCACTCCATTCCATGCCATTCCATTCCATTCTATTCCATTCAGGTTGAATCCATTCCATTCCATTCGGGTTGATTCCAAGTCATTCCATTCCATTCCATTCCGTTCCATTCCATTCCACTCTGTTCCTTTCGGGGTGATTCTATTCCATTCCATTCCATTCCATTCCATTCCATTCCATTCCATTACATTACATTCGGGTTGATTCCATTCCATTATGTTCCAATCCATTCCGTTCCATTCCATTTCGGTTATCTCCATTCCATTCCATTCCTTTCCATTCCATTCCATTCCATTCCAATCGGGTTGATTCCATTCCTTTCCATTCCATTCCATTCCATTCGATTCCATTCGATTTGATTCCATTCCATTCCATTTCATTCCATTCCATTCCATTCCATTTGGGTTGATTCCATTCCATTCCATTCCATTCCATGCCATTCCATTCCATTCGGGTTGATTCCATTCCATTCCATTCCATTCCATTCCATTCCATTCCTTTCGGGGTGATTCCATTCCATTCTATTCCATTTCATTCTGTTTCATTCCATTCCATTCGGGTTGATTCCATTTCATTCCATTCCATTCCATTCCATTCCATTCCATTCCATTCCATTCCATTCCTTTCGGGGTGATTCTATTCCATTCTATTCCATTTCATTCTGTTTCATTCCATTCCATTCGGGTTTCTTCCATTCCCTTCCATTCCATTCCATTCCATTCCATTCCATTTCATTCCATTCCATTCCATTCAGGATGATTCCATTCTATTCCATTTCATTCGGCTTGATTCCATTCCATTCCATTCCATTCCATTCCATTCCATTCCATTCCATTCCATTCCTTTCCATTCGTTTTGATTCCATTCAATTAAATTCCATCCCATTCGGGTTGAATCCATTCCATTAAATTCCATTGCACTCCATTCCATTCTACTTGATTCCATTCTCGTTGATTCCATTCCATTCCATCCATTCCATTCGGGTTATTTCCATTCCATTCCATTCAATTCCACTCGGGTTGATTCCTTTATATTCTATTCTGGTTGATTCCATTCCATTCCATTCCATTCCATTCGGGTTGATTCCATTCCATTCCATTCCATTCCATTCCATTGCATTCCATTCCATTCGGATTGATTCCTTTCCATTCCATTCCATTGCATTCCATTCCATTCCATTCGTTTCAGGTTGACTCCTTTCCATTCCATTCCATTCCATTCCATTCCATTCCATTCCATTCCATTCCATTCGGGTTGATTCCACTCCATTCCATTCCATTCCTTTCGTGTTACATCCATTCCATTCCATTCCATTCCATTCCATTCCATTCGGGATGACTCCAAATCATTCTATTCCATTCCATTCCGTTCCATTCCATTCCACTCCATTCCTTTCAGGGTGATTCTATTCCATTCCATTCCATTCCCTTCCATTCCATTCCTTTCCATTCCATTCCATTCGGGTTGATTCCATTCCATTCAATTGTATTCCATTCCATTCCATTCGGGTTGATTCCATTCCATTCCATTCCATTCCATTTTATTCCATTCCATTCCATTCCATTCCATTCCATTCCATTCAATTTGATTCCATTCCATTCCATTCGGGATGATTCCATTCCATTGCATTCCATTCGGCTTGATTCCATTCCATTCCTTTCCATTCCATTCCATTCCATTCGTTTTGATTCCATTCCATTCCATTCCATTCCATGCCATTCCATTCGGGTTATTTCCATTCCATTCAATTCCATTCCACTCCATTCCATTCCATTGGATTCCATTCTCGTTGATTCTATTCCATTCCATTCCATTCCATTCGGGTTATTTCCATTCCATTACATTCAATTTCACTTGGGTTGATTCCATTATATTCCATTCGGATTGACTCCATTCCATTCCATTCCATTCCATTATATTCCATTCCATTCCATTCCATTCCATTCGGATTGATTCCATTCCATTCCATTCCATTCCATTCTTTTCCATTCCTTTCGGGTTGACTCCATTCCATTCCATTCCACTCCATTCCATTCCATTCCATTCGGGTTGATAAAATTCCATTCCATTCCATTCCATTCCATTCCTTTCCATTCCGGTTGATTCCATTCCATTCCAATCCTTTCCATTCGGGTTGATTCCATTCCATTCCATTCCATTCCATTCCATTCCATTCCATTCCATTCCATTCGTTTTGATTCCATTCCATTCCATTCCATTCTATTCCATTCCATTCCATTCGGGTTGATTCCATTCCATTCCATTCATTGCATTCCATTCCATTCCATTTCATTCCATTCCATTCAGTTCCATTCCATTCCATTTCATTCCATGACATTCCATTCCATTCTATTGCATTCGGGTTGATTCCATTCCATTCCATTCCATTCCATTTCATATGACTTGATTCCATTCCATTCCATTCCACTCCATTCCTTTCCTTTACATTCCGGTTGTTTCCATTCCATTCAATTGCATTCAATTCCATTCCATTCGTGTTGATTCCATTCCATTCCATTCCATTCCATTCGGTTTTATTCCATTCCAATCCATTCCATTCCATTTCATTCCATTCCATTCCATTTGGGATGATTCCATTCCATTCCATTCCATTCAGCTTGATTCCATTCCATTCCATTCCATTCCATTACATTACATTCCGGTTGATTCCTTCCATTCTATTCCATTCCATTCCATTCCATTCCATTCCATTCCACTGCATTCCATTCCATTCCATTCGGGTTGAATCCACTCCATTCCATTGCATTCCATTCCGTTCCATTCCATTCGTGTTGATTATTTTCCTTTCCGTTCCATTCCATTCCATTCCCTACCATTCGGGTTGATTGCATTCCTTTCCATTCCCTTCCATTCCGTTCCATTCGGGAGGATTCCATTCCTTTCCATTCCATTCGGGTTGATTCCATTCCATGGCATCCCATTCCATTCGATTCCATTCGTGTTGATTCCATTCCATTCGATTCCATTCCATTCCATTCCATTCCATTCGGGTTGATTCCACTCCATTCCATTGCATTCCATTTCGTTCCATTCCTTTCGTGTTGATTCCATTCCTTTCCATTCCAATCCATTCCATTCCCTTCCATTCGGGTTGATTCCTTTCCCTTCCATTCCCCTCCATTCCATTCCATTCCGGTTGATTCGATTCCTTTCCATTCCATTCCATTCCATTCGGGTTGGTTCCATTCCATTGCATTCCATTCCATTCCGTTCCGTTCCATTCCATTCCATTCGGGTTGATTCCATTCCATTCCATTCTATTCCATTCCATTCCATTAAATTCCATTCCATTCCATTCCATTCGGGTTGATTCCATTCCTTTCCATTCCATTCCATTTCCTTCCATTCCATTCCATTCGGGTTTGCTCCATTCCATTCCATTCCATTCCCTTCCATTCAATTCCATTCATTTCTATTCCATTCCATACGTGTTCATTCCATTCCATTCCATTCCATTCGGGTTGATTCCATTCCATTCAATTGCATTCCATTCCATTCCATTCGTGTTGATTCCATTCCATTCCATTCCATTCCATTCCATTTCATTCCATTCCAATCCATTCGGGATGATTCCCTACCATTCCATTCCATTCGGCTTGATTCCATTCCATTCCATTCCATTCCATTCCACTCCATTCCATTCCAGTTGATTCCATTCCATTCTATCCCATTCCATTCCATTCCATTCCATTCCATTCCATTCCATTCCATTCCATTCCATTCCATTCCATTCCACTGCTTTCCATTCCATTCCATTCGATTTGATTCCACTCCATTCTATTCCAATCCATTCCGTTCCATTCCATTTGGGTTGATTCCTCTCCATTCCAATCCATTCCATTCCGTTCCATTCCATTCGTGTTGATTCCATTCCTTTCCATTCCATTCCATTCCATTCCCTTCCATTCAGGTTGATTACATTCCCTTCCTTTTCCTTCCTTTCCATTCCATTCGGGTTGATTCCCTTCCTTTCCATTCCATTCGGGTTGATTCCATTCCATTGCCTTCCGTTCCATCCCATTCCATTCCATTCCATTCCATTCCATTCTATGCCACTCCATTCCATTCCATTCGATTTCATTCCATTCCATTCAGGTTGATTCCATTCTATTCCATTCCATTCCATTCCATTCCATTGCATTCCATTCGGATTTGCTCCATTCCATTCCATTCCTTTCCGTCCCATTCCATTCCATTCCTTTCCATTCCATTCCATTCGGGTTGATTCCATTCCCTTCCATTCCATTCCATTCTATTCCATTCCATTCCATTGCATTCGGGTTGACTTTATTCCATTCCATTCTATTCCATTCCCTTCCATTCGGGTTGATTTCATTCCTTTCCATTCCCTTCCATTCCATTCTATTCGGGTTGATTCCATTCGTTTCCATTCCATTCCATTCTATTCCATTCCATTTGTGTTGATGCCTTTTCATTCCATTCCATTCCTTTCCATTCGGGTTTATTCCATTCCATTCCATTCCATTCCAATCCAATCCATTCCATTCCATTCCATTCGATTGATTCCATTGCATTCCTTTCCATTCCATTCCATTCCATTACCTTCCATTCAGGTTGATTCCATTCCCTTCCTTTTCGCTCCTTTCCATTCCATTCGGGTTGATTCCCTTCCTTTCCATTCCATTCGTGTTGATTCCATTCCATTCCATTCCATTTGGGTTGATTCCATTCCATTCTATTCCATTCCATTCCATTCCATTTCATTCCATGCCATTCCATTCCATTCTATTGCATTTGGGTTGATTCCATTCCATTCCATTCCATTACATATGACTTGATTCCATTCTATTCCATTCCATTCAATTCCATTCCATTCCATTCGCGTTGACTCCATTCCATTCCATTCCATTCCATTCCTTTCTGGTTGATTCTCTTCCATTCCATTCCATTCCATTGCATTCCATTCCATTACATTCTTTTTGATTCCATTCCATTCCATGCCATTCCATTCTATTCCACTCCATTCCATTCCATTCGATTTCATTCCATTCCATTCAGTTTTATTCCACTCTATTCCATTCCATTCCATTCCATTCCATTGCATTCCATTCGGATTTGCTCCATTCCATTCCATTCCTTTCCGTTCCATTCCATTCCATTCCTTTCCATTCCATTCCATTCGGGTTGATTCCATTCCATTCCATTCCATTCCATTCTATTCCATTCCATTCCATACCATTCGGGTTGATTCTATTCCATTCCATTCTATTCCATTCCCTTCCATTCGGGTTGATTTCATTCCATTCCATTCCCTTCCATTCCATTCTATTCGGGTTGATTCCATTGTTTTCCATTCCATTCCATTCCATTCCATTCCATTCCATTCCATTCCATTCCATTCCATTTGTGTTGATGCCATTTCATTCCATTCCATTCCTTTCCATTCGGGTTTATTCCATTCCATTCCATTCCATTCCATTCCAATCCAATCCATTCCATTCCATTCCATTCGAGTGATTCCATTGCATTCCTCTCCATTCCATACCATTCCATTACCTTCCATTCAGGTTGATTCCATTCCCTTCCTTTTCCCTCCTTTCCATTCCATTCTGGTTGATTCCCTTCCTTTCCATTCCATTCGTGTTGATTCCATTCCATTCCATTCCATTCCATTCCATTCCATTTGGATTAATTCCGTTCCATTCTATTCCATTCCATTCCATTCCATTCCATTCCATTCCTTTCGGGTCGATTATATTCCATTACATTCCATTCCTTTGCATTCCATTCCATTCGTGTTGATTCCATTCCATTCCGTTCCATTCCATTCCATTCCATTCCATTGCATTCCACTCCATTCGGGTTGATTCCATTCCATTCAATTCCATTCCACTCCATTCCATTCCATTCGATTCCATTCTCGTTGATTCCACTCCATTCCATTCCGTTCCATTCGGGTTTTTTCTATTCCATTAAATTCAATTCCACTCGGGTTGATTCCATTATATTCCTTTCGGTTTGATTCATTTCCATTCCATTCCATTCCATTCGGGTTGATTCCGTTCCATTCCATTCCATTCCCTTCCATGCCATTCCATTCCATTCGGATTGATTCCAATCCATTCCATTCCATTCCGTTCCAATCCTTTCGGTTTGACTCCATTCCATTGCATTCCGTTCCATTCCATTCCATTCCATTCGGGTTGATTCCATTCCATTCCATTCTTTTCCATTCGGGTTGATTGCATTCCATTCCATACCATTCCATTCCATTCCATTCCATTCCTTTCCATTCCATTCCATTCCATTCGGATTGATTCCATTCCATTCGATTCCATTCCATTCCATTCCTTTCCATTGCATTAGATTCGGGTTGATTCCATTCCATTCCATTCCATTCGTGTTGATTCCATACCACTCCATTCCATTCCAATCCATTCGGGTTGATTCCATTCCATTCCATTCCATTTGGGTTGATTCCATTCCAGTCCATTCCATTGCATTCCATTCCATTTGGGTTGATTCCATTCCATTCATTGCATTCCATTCCATTCAATTCCATTCGTGTTGTTTCCATTCCATTCCACTCCATTTCGTTTCATTCCATTGCATTCCATTCCATTCCATTCCATTCCATTCCATTGCATTCCATTCCATTTCATTCCATGACATTCCATTCCATTCCATTCCATTCGTGTTGATTCCATTCCACTCCATTTCATTCAATTCCATTCCATTCCATTCCAATCCGTTCCGGTTGATTCCATTTCATTCCATTCCATTCCATTCCATTCCATTCGGGTTGATTCCATTCCAGTCCATTCCATTCCATTCCATTCAATTCCACTCGGGTTGATTCCATTCCATTACATTCCATTCTTTCCATTAAATTCCATTCGGGTTGATTCCATTCCATTCCATTACATTTCATTCCATTCCGTTTGGGTTGATTCCATTCCATTCCATGCATGTGATTCCATTCCATTCCATTCCATTCCATTCCATTCCATTACATTCCGGTTGATTCCATTCCATTCTATTCCATTCCATTCCATTCCGTTCCATTGCATTCCACTCCATTCGGTTTCATTCTATTCAATTCCATTCCATTCCATTCCATTCCATTCCATTCCATTCCATTCGATTCAAATCTCGTTGATTCCATTCCATTCCATTCCGTTCTATTCGGGTTATTTCCATTCCAGTAAATTCAATTCCACTCCGGTTGATTCCTTTATATTCCATTCAGGTTGATTCAATTCCATTCCATTCCATTCCATTCGGGTTGTTTCCATTCCATTCGATTCCATTCCATTCCATTCCATTCCATGCCATTCAATTCCATTCGGATTGATTCCAATCCATTCCATTCCATTCCATTCCATTCCTTTCGGTTTGACTCCATTCCATTGCATTCCGTTCCATTCCATTCCATTCCATTCGGGTTGATTCCATTCCATTCCATTCCATTCCATTCCATTCCATTCCATTCCATTCCATTCGTGTTACATCCATTCCATTCCATTCCATTCCATTCCATTCCATTCCATTCCATTCGGGTTGATTCCATTCCATTCCATTCCTTTCCATTCGGGTTGATTGCATTCCATTCCATTCCATTCCATTCCATTCCATTCCATTCCATTCCTTTCCATTCCATTCCATTCCTTTCCATTGCATTCTATTCCATTCGGGTTGATTCCATTCCGTTCGATTCCATTGCATTCCATTCCTTTCCATTCCATTAGATTCGGGTTGACTCCATTCCATGCCATTCCATTCGGGTTGATTCCATTCCATTCCATTCTATTGCATTCGGGTTGATTCCATTCCATTCCATTCCATTCCATTACATATGACTTGATTCCATTCCATTCCGTTCCATTCAATTCCATTCGGCTTTATTCCATTCCATTCCATTCCACTCCATTCCATTCGGCTTCATTCCATTCCATTCCATTCCATCCCATTCCATTCCATTCCATTCCATTCGTGTTGATTCCATTCCATTCCATTCCATTCGGATTGATTCGATTCCATTCCACTCCATTCCTTTCGGGTCGATTGTGTTCCATTCCATTCCCTTCCATTGCATTCCATTCCTTTCGTGTTGATTCTATTCCGTTCCATTCCATTCCATTCCATTCCATTCCATTCCATTCCATTCCATTCCATTCCATTCCATTCCATTCCATTCCATTGCATTCCACTCCAATCACGTTGATTCCATTCCATTCCATTGCATTCCATTCCATTCCGTTCGGGATAATTCCATTCCATTCCATGCCATGTGATTCCATTCCATTCCGATCCATGCCATTCGAGTTGATTCCATTCCATTCCAGTCCATTCCATTCCATTACATTCCGGTTGATTTCATTGCATTCCATTCCATTCCATTCCATTCAATTCCATTCGGGTTGATTCCACTCCATTCCATTGCATTCCATTCCGTTCCATTCCTTTCGTGTTGATTCCATTCCTTTCCATTCCAATCCATTCCATTCCCTTCCATTCGGGTTGATTCCTTTCCCTTCCATTCCCCTCCATTCCATTCCATTCCATTCCGGTTGATTCGATTCCTTTACATTCCATTCCATTCCATTCGGGTTGGTTCCATTCCATTGCATTCCATTCCATTCCGTTCCGTTCCATTCCATTCCATTCGGGTTGATTCCATTCCATTCCATTCTATTCCATTCCATTCCATTAAATTCCATTCCATTCCATTCCATTCCATTCCATTCGGGTTGATTCCATTCCTTTCCATTCCATTCCATTTCCTTCCATTCCATTCCATTCGGGTTTGCTTCATTCCATTCCATTCCATTCCCTTCCATTCAATTCCATTCATTTCTATTCCATTCCATACGTGTTCATTCCATTCCATTCCATTCCATTCCATTCGGGTTGATTCCATTCCATTCAATTGCATTCCATTCCATTCCATTCGTGTTGATTCCATTCCATTCCATTCCATTCCCTTCCATTTCACTCCACTCCATTCCATTCGGGATGATTCCCTTCCATTCCATTCCATTCGGCTTGATTCCATTCCATTCCATTCCATTCCATTCCACTCCATTCCATTCCAGTTGATTCCATTCCATTCTATCCCATTCCATTCCATTCCATTCCATTCCATTCCATTCCATTCCATTCCATTCCATTCCACTACTTTGCATTCCATTCCATTCGGGTTGATTCCACTCCATTCCATTCCAATCCATTCCGTTCCATTCCATTTGGGTTGATTCCTCTCCATTCCAATCCATTCCATTCCGTTCCATTCCATTCGTGTTGATTCCATTCCTTTCCACTCCATTCCATTCCATTCCCTTCCATTCAGGTTGATTACATTCCCTTCCTTTTCCCTCCTTTCCATTCTATTCGGGTTGATTCCCTTCCTTTCCATTCCATTGGGGTTGATTCCATTCCATTGCCTTCCGTTCCATCCCATTCCATTCCATTCCATTCCATTCCATTCTATGCCACTCCATTCCATTCCATTCGATTTCATTCCATTCCATTCAGGTTGATTCCATACTATTCCATTCCATTCCATTCCATTCCATTGCATTCCATTCGGATTTGCTCCATTCCATTCCATTCCTTTCCGTTCCATTCCATTCCATTCCTTTCCATTCCATTCCATTCGCGTTGATTCCATTCCCTTCCATTCCATTCCATTCTATTCCATTCCATTCCATTCCATTCGGTTTGACTCTATTCCATTCCATTCTATTCCATTCCCTTCCATTCGGGTTGATTTCATTCCTTTCCATTCCCTTCCATTCCATTCTATTCGGGTTGATTCCATTCGTTTCCATTCCATTCCATTCCATTCCATTCCATTTGTGTTGATGCCTTTTCATTCCATTCCATTCCTTTCCATTCGGGTTTATTCCATTCCATTCCATTCCATTCCAATCCAATCCATTCCATTCTATTACATTCGATTGATTCCATTGCATTCCTTTCCATTCCATTCCATTCCATTACCTTCCATTCAGGTTGATTCCATTCCCTTCCTTTTCCCTCCTTTCCATTCCACTCGGGTTGATTCCCTTCCTTTCCATTCCATTCGTGTTGATTCCATTCCATTCCATTCCATTCCAATCCATTTGGGTTGATTCCATTCCATTCTATTCCATTCCATTCCATTCCATTTCATTCCATGCCATTCCATTCCATTCTATTGCATTTGTGTTGATTCCATTCCATTCCATTCCATTACATATGACTTGATTCCATTCCATTCCATTCCATTCAATTCCATTCCATTCCATTCGCGTTGACTCCATTCCATTCCATTCCATTCCATTCCATTCCATTCCTTTCTGGTTGATTCTCTTCCATTCCATTCCATTCCATTGCATTCCATTCCATTTCATTCTTTCTGATTCCATCCCATTCCATGCCATTCCATTCTATTCCACTCCATTCCATTCCATTCGATTTCATTCCATTCCATTCAGTTTTATTCCACTCTATTCCATTCCATTCCATTCCATTCCATTGCATTCCATTCGGATTTCCTCCATTCCATTCCATTCCTTTCCGTTCCATTCCATTCCATTCCTTTCCATTCCATTCCATTCCATTCGGATGGATTCCATTCCATTCCATTCCATTCCATTTTATTCCATTCCATTCCATTCCATTCGGTTTGATTCTATTCCATTCCATTCTATTCCATTCCCTTCCATTCGGGTTGATTTCATTCCATTCCATTCCCTTCCATTCCATTCTATTCTGGTTGATTCCATTGTTTTCCATTCCATTCCATTCCATTCCATTCCATTCCATTCCATTTGTGTTGATGCCATTTCATTCCATTCCATTCCTTTCCATTCGGATTTATTCCATTCCATTCCATTCCATTCCAATCCAATCCATTCCATTCCATTCCATTCGAGTGATTCCATTGCATTCCTCTCCATTCCATTCCATTCCATTACCTTCCATTCAGGTTGATTCCATTCCCTTCCTTTTCCCTCCTTTCCATTCCATTCGGGTTGATTCCCTTCCTTTCCATTCCATTCGTGTTGATTCCATTCCATTCCATTCCATTCCATTCCATTTGGGTTGATTCCATTCCATTCCATTCCATTCCATTCCGTTCCATTCCATTCATTTCCATTTCATTCCATGCCATTCCATTCCATTCTATTGCATTTGGGTTGATTCCATTCCATTCCAATCCATTCCATTCCATTCCATTCCATTACATATGACTTGATTCCATTCCATTCCATTCCATTCAATTCCATTCCATTCCATTCGTGTTGACTCCATTCCATTCCAATCCACACCATTCCATTCCATTCGGGTTGTTTCCGTTCCATTCCATTCAATTCCATTCCATTCCATTCCATTCCATTCCATTCCTTTCTGGTTGATTCTGTTCCATTCCGTTCCATTCCATTGCATTCCATTCCATTACATTCTTTTTGATTCCATTCCATTCCATTCCATTCCATTCCGGTTGATTCCATTCCATTCCATTCCATTCCATTCCATTCCATTCCATTCCATGCAATTCCATTCCATTCTGTTCCATTCCATTGCATTACACTCGGGTTGATTCTATTCCATTCCATTCCATTCCATTGCATTCCATTCCATTACATTCTTTTTGATTCCATTCTATTCCATTCCCTTCCATTCGGGTTGATTTCATTCAATTCCATTCCCTTCCATTCCATTCAATTCTAGTTGTTTCCATTCGTTTCCATTCCATTCCATTCCATTCCATTTGTGTTGATGCCATTCCATTCCATTTCATTCCTTTACATTCGGGTTTATGCCAGTCCATTCCATTGCAATCCATTCCATTCCATTCCATTCGGTTGATTCCATTGCATTCCTTTCCATTCGGGTTGATTCCATTCCATTCCATTCCATTCCTTTCCATTATGTTTCATTCGTGTTGTTTCCATTCCATTCCATTCCATTCCATTCCATTCCATTCCATTCCATTCCATTCCTTTTGGGTCGATTCTATTCCATTCCATTCCATTCCATTCCATTCCATTCCATTCCATTCCATTTCATTCCATTCCTTTCGTGTTGATTCCATTCCATTCCGTTGCATTCCATTCCATTCGATTGCATTGCATTCCACTCCATTCGGGTTGATTCCATTCCATTCCATTGCATTCCATTCCATTCCGGTCAGGTTGATTCCATTCCTTTCCATACCTTGTGTTTCCATGCCATTCCATTCCATGCCATTCGAGTTGATTCCATACCATTCCATTCCATTCCATTCGATTGCAATTCATTCCTTTCGTGTTGATTCCATTGCATTCCATTCCATTCCATTCCATTCCATTCCATTCCATTCCATTCCATTGCATTCCATTCCATTCGGGTTGATTCCATTCCATTCCATTGCATTCCATTCCATTCCGTTCGGGTTGATTCCATTCCTTTCCATGCTTTGTCATTCCATTCCATTCCATTCCATGCCATTCGAGTTGATTCCATTCCATTCCATTCCATTCCATTCGCGTTGACTCCATTCCATTCCATTCCATTCCATTCCATTCCATTCCATTCCTTTCCATTTAATTCCATGCCATTCCATTCCATTCTATTGCATTTGGGTTGATTCCATTCCATTCCAATCCATTCCATTCCATTCCATTCCATTACATATGACTTGATTCCATTCCATTCCATTCCATTCAATTCCATTCCATTCCATTCGTGTTGACTCCATTCCATTCCAATCCACACCATTCCATTCCATTCGGGTTGTTTCCGTTCCATTCCATTCAATTCCATTCCATTCCATTCCATTCCATTCCATTCCATTCCATTCCTTTCTGGTTGATTCTGTTCCATTCCGTTCCATTCCATTGCATTCCATTCCATTACATTCTTTTTGATTCCATTCCATTCCATTCCATTCCATTCCGGTTGATTCCATTCCATTCCATTCCATTCCATTCCATTCCATTCCATTCCATTCCATTCCATTCCATGCAATTCCATTCCATTCTGTTCCATTCCGTTGCATTACACTCGGGTTGATTCTATTCCATTCCATTCCATTCCATTGCATTCCATTCCATTACATTCTTTTTGATTCCATTCTATTCCATTCCCTTCCATTCGGGTTGATTTCATTCCATTCCATTCCCTTCCATTCCATTCAATTCTAGTTGTTTCCATTCGTTTCCATTCCATTCCATTTGTGTTGATGCCATTCCATTCCATTTCATTCCTTTACATTCGGGTTTATGCCAGTCCATTCCATTGCAATCCATTCCATTCCATTCCATTCGGTTGATTCCATTGCATTCCTTTCCATTCGGGTTGATTCCATTCCATTCCATTCCATTCCTTTCCATTATATTTCATTCGTGTTGTTTCCATTCCATTCCATTCCATTCCATTCCATTCCATTCCATTCCATTCCATTCCATTCCATTCCTTTTGGGTCGATTCTATTCCATTCCATTCCATTCCATTGCATTCCATTCCATTCCATTCAATTTCATTCCATTCCTTTCGTGTTGATTCCATTCCATTCCGTTGCATTCCATTCCATTCGATTGCATTGCATTCCACTCCATTCGGGTTGATTCCATTCCATTCCATTGCATTCCATTCCATTCCGGTCAGGTTGATTCCATTCCTTTCCATACCTTGTGTTTCCATGCCATTCCATTCCATGCCATTCGAGTTGATTCCATACCATTCCATTCCATTCCATTCCATTGCAATTCATTCCTTTCGTGTTGATTCCATTGCATTCCATTCCATTCCATTCCATTGCATTCCATTCCATTCCATTGCATTCCATTCCATTCGGGTTGATTCCATTCCATTCCATTGCATTCCATTCCATTCCGTTCGGGTTGATTCCATTCCTTTCCATGCTTTGTCATTCCATTCCATTCCATTCCATGCCATTCGAGTTGATTCCATTCCATTCCATTCCATTCCATTCGGGTTGACTCCATTCCATTCCATTCCATTCCATTCCATTCCATTCCATTCGGGTTGATTCCATTCCATTCCATTCCATTCCATTCCTTTCGGGTTGATCCTATTCCATTCCATTCCATTCCATTGCATTCCATTCCATTCCATTCGGGTTGATTCCATTCCATTCAATTCCATTCCATTCCATTCGCGTTGACTCCATTCCATTCCATTCCATTCCATTCCATTCAATTCCATTCCATTCCATTCGCGTTGACTCCATTCCATCCCAATCCACACCATTCCATGCCATTCGGGTTGTTTCCATTCCATTCCCTTCCATTCCATTCTATTCTGGTTGATTCCATTGTTTTCCATTCCATTCCATTCCATTCCATTCCATTCCATTCCATTCCATTTGTGTTGATGCCATTTCATTCCATTCCATTCCTTTCCATTCGGGTTTATTCCATTCCATTCCATTCCATTCCAATCCAATCCATTCCATTCCATTCCATTCGAGTGATTCCATTGCATTCCTCTCCATTCCATTCCATTCCATTACCTTCCATTCAGGTTGATTCCATTCCCTTCCTTTTCCCTCCTTTCCATTCCATTCGGGTTGATTCCCTTCCTTTCCATTCCATTCGTGTTGATTCCATTCCATTCCATTCCATTCCATTCCATTTGGGTTGATTCCATTGCATTCCATTCCATTCCATTCCATTCCATTCCATTCCATTCCATTCCTTTCCATTTCATTCCATGCCATTCCATTCCATTCTATTGCATTTGGGTTGATTCCATTCCATTGCAATCCATTCCATTCCATTCCATTCCATTACATATGACTTGATTCCATTCCATTCCATTCCATTCAATTCCATTCCATTCCATTCGTGTTGACTCCATTCCATTCCAATCCACACCATTCCATTCCATTCGGGTTGTTTCCGTTCCATTCCATTCAATTCCATTCCATTCCATTCCATTCCATTCCATTCCTTTCTGGTTTATTCTGTTCCATTCCGTTCCATTCCATTGCATTCCATTCCATTACATTCTTTTTGATTCCATTCCATTCCATTCCATTCCATTCCGGTTGATTCCATTCCATTCCATTCCCTTCCATTCCATTCCATTCCATTCCATTCCATGCAATTCCATTCCATTCTGTTCCATTCCATTGCATTACACTCGGGTTGATTCTATTCCATTCCATTCCATTCCATTGCATTCCATTCCATTACATTCTTTTTGATTCCATTCTATTCCATTCCCTTCCATTCGGGTTGATTTCATTCAATTCCATTCCCTTCCATTCCATTCAATTCTAGTTGTTTCCATTCGTTTCCATTCCATTCCATTCCATTCCATTTGTGTTGATGCCATTCCATTCCATTTCATTCCTTTACATTCGGGTTTATGCCAGTCCATTCCATTGCAATCCATTCCATTCCATTCCATTCGGTTGATTCCATTGCATTCCTTTCCATTCGGGTTGATTCCATTCCATTCCATTCCATTCCTTTCCATTATATTTCATTCGTGTTGTTTCCATTCCATTCCATTCCCTTCCATTCCATTCCATTCCTTTTGGGTCGATTCTATTCCATTCCATTCCATTCCATTGCATTCCATTCCATTCCATTCCATTTCATTCCATTCCTTTCGTGTTGATTCCATTCCAATCCGTTGCATTCCATTCCATTCGATTGCATTGCATTCCACTCCATTCGGGTTGATTCCATTCCATTCCATTGCATTCCATTCCATTCCGGTCAGGTTGATTCCATTCCTTTCCATACCTTGTGTTTCCATGCCATTCCATTCCATGCCATTCGAGTTGATTCCATACCATTCCATTCCATTCCATTCGATTGCAATTCATTCCTTTCGTGTTGATTCCATTGCATTCCATTCCATTCCATTCCATTCCATTCCATTCCATTCCATTCCATTGCATTCCATTCCATTCGGGTTGATTCCATTCCATTCCATTGCATTCCATTCCATTCCGTTCGGGTTGATTCCATTCCTTTCCATGCTTTGTCATTCCATTCCATTCCATTCCATGCCATTCGAGTTGATTCCATTCCATTCCATTCCATTCCATTCGCGTTGACTCCATTCCATTCCATTCCATTCCATTCCATTCCATTCCATTCCTTTCCATTTAATTCCATGCCATTCCATTCCATTCTATTGCATTTGGGTTGATTCCATTCCATTCCAATCCATTCCATTCCATTCCATTCCATTACATATGACTTGATTCCATTCCATTCCATTCCATTCAATTCCATTCCATTCCATTCGTGTTGACTCCATTCCATTCCAATCCACACCATTCCATTCCATTCGGGTTGTTTCCGTTCCATTCCATTCAATTCCATTCCATTCCATTCCATTCCATTCCATTCCATTCCATTCCTTTCTGGTTGATTCTGTTCCATTCCGTTCCATTCCATTGCATTCCATTCCATTACATTCTTTTTGATTCCATTCCATTCCATTCCATTCCATTCCGGTTGATTCCATTCCATTCCATTCCATTCCATTCCATTCCATTCCATTCCATTCCATTCCATTCCATGCAATTCCATTCCATTCTGTTCCATTCCGTTGCATTACACTCGGGTTGATTCTATTCCATTCCATTCCATTCCATTGCATTCCATTCCATTACATTCTTTTTGATTCCATTCTATTCCATTCCCTTCCATTCGGGTTGATTTCATTCCATTCCATTCCCTTCCATTCCATTCAATTCTAGTTGTTTCCATTCGTTTCCATTCCATTCCATTTGTGTTGATGCCATTCCATTCCATTTCATTCCTTTACATTCGGGTTTATGCCAGTCCATTCCATTGCAATCCATTCCATTCCATTCCATTCGGTTGATTCCATTGCATTCCTTTCCATTCGGGTTGATTCCATTCCATTCCATTCCATTCCTTTCCATTATATTTCATTCGTGTTGTTTCCATTCCATTCCATTCCATTCCATTCCATTCCATTCCATTCCATTCCATTCCATTCCATTCCTTTTGGGTCGATTCTATTCCATTCCATTCCATTCCATTGCATTCCATTCCATTCCATTCAATTTCATTCCATTCCTTTCGTGTTGATTCCATTCCATTCCGTTGCATTCCATTCCATTCGATTGCATTGCATTCCACTCCATTCGGGTTGATTCCATTCCATTCCATTGCATTCCATTCCATTCCGGTCAGGTTGATTCCATTCCTTTCCATACCTTGTGTTTCCATGCCATTCCATTCCATGCCATTCGAGTTGATTCCATACCATTCCATTCCATTCCATTCCATTGCAATTCATTCCTTTCGTGTTGATTCCATTGCATTCCATTCCATTCCATTCCATTGCATTCCATTCCATTCCATTGCATTCCATTCCATTCGGGTTGATTCCATTCCATTCCATTGCATTCCATTCCATTCCGTTCGGGTTGATTCCATTCCTTTCCATGCTTTGTCATTCCATTCCATTCCATTCCATGCCATTCGAGTTGATTCCATTCCATTCCATTCCATTCCATTCGGGTTGACTCCATTCCATTCCATTCCATTCCATTCCATTCCATTCCATTCGGGTTGATTCCATTCCATTCCATTCCATTCCATTCCTTTCGGGTTGATCCTATTCCATTCCATTCCATTCCATTGCATTCCATTCCATTCCATTCGGGTTGATTCCATTCCATTCAATTCCATTCCATTCCATTCGCGTTGACTCCATTCCATTCCATTCCATTCCATTCCATTCAATTCCATTCCATTCCATTCGCGTTGACTCCATTCCATCCCAATCCACACCATTCCATGCCATTCGGGTTGTTTCCATTCCATTCCCTTCCATTCCATTCTATTCTGGTTGATTCCATTGTTTTCCATTCCATTCCATTCCATTCCATTCCATTCCATTCCATTCCATTTGTGTTGATGCCATTTCATTCCATTCCATTCCTTTCCATTCGGGTTTATTCCATTCCATTCCATTCCATTCCAATCCAATCCATTCCATTCCATTCCATTCGAGTGATTCCATTGCATTCCTCTCCATTCCATTCCATTCCATTACCTTCCATTCAGGTTGATTCCATTCCCTTCCTTTTCCCTCCTTTCCATTCCATTCGGGTTGATTCCCTTCCTTTCCATTCCATTCGTGTTGATTCCATTCCATTCCATTCCATTCCATTCCATTTGGGTTGATTCCATTGCATTCCATTCCATTCCATTCCATTCCATTCCATTCCATTCCATTCCTTTCCATTTCATTCCATGCCATTCCATTCCATTCTATTGCATTTGGGTTGATTCCATTCCATTGCAATCCATTCCATTCCATTCCATTCCATTACATATGACTTGATTCCATTCCATTCCATTCCATTCAATTCCATTCCATTCCATTCGTGTTGACTCCATTCCATTCCAATCCACACCATTCCATTCCATTCGGGTTGTTTCCGTTCCATTCCATTCAATTCCATTCCATTCCATTCCATTCCATTCCATTCCTTTCTGGTTTATTCTGTTCCATTCCGTTCCATTCCATTGCATTCCATTCCATTACATTCTTTTTGATTCCATTCCATTCCATTCCATTCCATTCCGGTTGATTCCATTCCATTCCATTCCCTTCCATTCCATTCCATTCCATTCCATTCCATGCAATTCCATTCCATTCTGTTCCATTCCATTGCATTACACTCGGGTTGATTCTATTCCATTCCATTCCATTCCATTGCATTCCATTCCATTACATTCTTTTTGATTCCATTCTATTCCATTCCCTTCCATTCGGGTTGATTTCATTCAATTCCATTCCCTTCCATTCCATTCAATTCTAGTTGTTTCCATTCGTTTCCATTCCATTCCATTCCATTCCATTTGTGTTGATGCCATTCCATTCCATTTCATTCCTTTACATTCGGGTTTATGCCAGTCCATTCCATTGCAATCCATTCCATTCCATTCCATTCGGTTGATTCCATTGCATTCCTTTCCATTCGGGTTGATTCCATTCCATTCCATTCCATTCCTTTCCATTATATTTCATTCGTGTTGTTTCCATTCCATTCCATTCCCTTCCATTCCATTCCATTCCTTTTGGGTCGATTCTATTCCATTCCATTCCATTCCATTGCATTCCATTCCATTCCATTCCATTTCATTCCATTCCTTTCGTGTTGATTCCATTCCAATCCGTTGCATTCCATTCCATTCGATTGCATTGCATTCCACTCCATTCGGGTTGATTCCATTCCATTCCATTGCATTCCATTCCATTCCGGTCAGGTTGATTCCATTCCTTTCCATACCTTGTGTTTCCATGCCATTCCATTCCATGCCATTCGAGTTGATTCCATACCATTCCATTCCATTCCATTCGATTGCAATTCATTCCTTTCGTGTTGATTCCATTGCATTCCATTCCATTCCATTCCATTCCATTCCATTGCATTCCATTCCATTCGGGTTGATTCCATTCCATTCCATTGCATTCCATTCCATTCCGTTCGGGTTGATTCCATTCCTTTCCATGCTTTGTCATTCCATTCCATTCCATTCCATGCCATTCGAGTTGATTCCATTCCATTCCATTCCATTCCATTCGCGTTGACTCCATTCCATTCCATTCCATTCCATTCCATTCCATTCCATTCCATTCCATTCCATTCCTTTCCATTTAATTCCATGCCATTCCATTCCATTCTATTGCATTTGGGTTGATTCCATTCCATTCCAATCCATTCCATTCCATTCCATTCCATTACATATGACTTGATTCCATTCCATTCCATTCCATTCAATTCCATTCCATTCCATTCGTGTTGACTCCATTCCATTCCAATCCACACCATTCCATTCCATTCGGGTTGTTTCCGTTCCATTCCATTCAATTCCATTCCATTCCATTCCATTCCATTCCATTCCATTCCTTTCTGGTTGATTCTGTTCCATTCCGTTCCATTCCATTGCATTCCATTCCATTACATTCTTTTTGATTCCATTCCATTCCATTCCATTCCATTCCGGTTGATTCCATTCCATTCCATTCCATTCCATTCCATTCCATTCCATTCCATTCCATTCCATTCCATGCAATTCCATTCCATTCTGTTCCATTCCGTTGCATTACACTCGGGTTGATTCTATTCCATTCCATTCCATTCCATTGCATTCCATTCCATTACATTCTTTTTGATTCCATTCTATTCCATTCCCTTCCATTCGGGTTGATTTCATTCCATTCCATTCCCTTCCATTCCATTCAATTCTAGTTGTTTCCATTCGTTTCCATTCCATTCCATTTGTGTTGATGCCATTCCATTCCATTTCATTCCTTTACATTCGGGTTTATGCCAGTCCATTCCATTGCAATCCATTCCATTCCATTCCATTCGGTTGATTCCATTGCATTCCTTTCCATTCGGGTTGATTCCATTCCATTCCATTCCATTCCTTTCCATTATATTTCATTCGTGTTGTTTCCATTCCATTCCATTCCATTCCATTCCATTCCATTCCATTCCTTTTGGGTCGTTTCTATTCCATTCCATTCCATTCCATTGCATTCCATTCCATTCCATTCCATTTCATTCCATTCCTTTCGTGTTGATTCCATTCCATTCCGTTGCATTCCATTCCATTCGATTGCATTGCATTCCACTCCATTCGGGTTGATTCCATTCCATTCCATTGCATTTCATTCCATTCCGGTCAGGTTGATTCCATTCCTTTCCATACCTTGTGTTTCCATGCCATTCCATTCCATGCCATTCGAGTTGATTCCATACCATTCCATTCCATTCCATTCGATTGCAATTCATTCCTTTCGTGTTGATTCCATTGCATTCCATTCCATTCCATTCCATTCCATTCCATTCCATTCCATTCCATTCCATTCCCTTCCATTCAGGTTGATTACATTCCCTTCCTTTTCCCTCCTTTCCATTCCAATCGGGTTCATTCCCTTCCTTTCCATTCCATTCGGGGTGATTCCATTCCATTGCCTTCCGTTCCATCCCATTCCATTCCATTCCATTCCATTCCATTCTATGCCATTCCATTCCATTCCATTCGATTTCATTCCATTCCATTCAGGTTGATTCCATTCCATTCCATTCCATTCCATTCCATTCCATTGCATTCCATTCGGATTTGCTCCATTCCATTCCATTCCTTTCCGTTCCATTCCATTCCATTCCTTTCCATTCCATTCCATTCGGGTTGATTCCATTCCCTTCCATTCCATTCCATTCTATTCCATTCCATTCCATTCCATTCGGGTTGACTCTATTCCATTCCATTCTATTCCATTCCCTTCCATTCGTGTTGATTTCATTCCTTTCCATTCCCTTCCATTCCATTCTATTCGGGTTGATTCCATTCGTTTCCATTCCATTCCATTCCATTCCATTCCATTCCATTCCATTTGTGTTGATGCCTTTTCATTCCATTCCATTCCTTTCCATTCGGGTTTATTCCATTCCATTCCATTCCATTCCAATCCAATCCATTCCATTCCATTCCATTCGATTGATTCCATGGCATTCATTTCCATTCCATTCCATTCCATTACCTTCCATTCAGGTTGATTCCATTCCCTTCCTTTTCCCTCCTTTCCATTCCATTCGGGTTGATTCCCTTCCTTTCCATTCCATTCGTGTTGATTCCATTCCATTCCATTCCATTTGGGTTGATTCCATTCCATTCTATTCCATTCCATTCCATTCCATTTCATTCCATGCCATTCCATTCCATTCTATTGCATTTGGGTTGATTACATTCCATTCCATTCCATTACATATGACTTGATTCCATTCCATTCCATTCCATTCAATTCCATTCCATTCCATTCGCGTTGACTCCATTCCATTCCATTCCATTCCATTCCATTCCATTCCATTCCATTCCATTCCATTCCTTTCTGGTTGATTCTCTTCCATTCCATTCCATTCCATTGCATTCCATTCCATTCTATTCGGGTTGATACCATTCCATTCTATTCCACTCCATTCCATTCAATTCCATTCCATTCCATTCGGGTTTATTCCATTCCCTTCCATTCCATTCCATTCCATTCCATTCCATTTCATTCCATTCCATTCCATTCAGGATGATTCCATTCCATTCCATTTCATTCGGCTTGATTCCATTCCATTCCATTCCATTCCATTCCATTCCATTCCATTCCATTCCATTCGTTTTGATTCCATTCAATTAAATTCCATCCCATTAGGGTTGAATCCATTCCATTCAATTCCATTGCACTCCATTCCATTCCACTTGATTCCATTCTCGTTGATTCCATTCCATTCCATCCATTCCATTCGGGTTATTTCCATTCCATTCCATTCAATTCCACTCGGGTTGATTCCTTTATATTCTATTCTGGTTGATTCCATTCCATTCCATTCCATTCCATTCGGGTTGATTCCATTCCATTCCATTCCATTCCATTCCATTCCATTCCATTCGGATTGATTCCTTTCCATTCCATTCCATTCCATTCCATTCCATTCCATTCGGATTGATTCCTTTCCATTCCATTCCATTGCATTCCATTCCATTCCATTCGTTTCAGGTTGACTCCTTTCCATTCCATTCCATTCCATTCCATTCCATTCCATTCCATTTCATTCCATTCGGGTTGATTCCACTCCATTTCATTCCATTCCTTTCGTGTTACATCCATTCCATTCCATTCCATTCCATTCCATTCGGGATGACTCCAAATCATTCTATTCCATTCCATTCCGTTCCATTCCATTCCACTCCATTCCTTTCAGGGTGATTCTATTCCATTCCATTCCATTCCATTCCATTCCATTCCATTCCATTTCATTCCTTTCCATTCCATTCCATTCGGGTTGAGTCCATTCCATTAAATTGCATTCCATTCCATTCCATTCGGGTTGATTCCATTCCATTCCATTCCATTCGATTTTATTCCATTCCATTCCATTCCATTCCATTCCATTCAATTTGATTCCATTCCATTCCATTCGGGATGATTCCATTCCATTGCATTCCATTCGGCTTGATTCCATTCCATTCCTTTCCATTCCATTCCATTCCATTCCACTGCTTTCCATTCCATTCCATTCGGGTTGATTCCACTCCATTCCATTCCAATCCATTCCGTTCCATTCCATTTGGGTTGATTCCTCTCCATTCCAATCCATTCCATTCCGTTCCATTCCATTCGTGTTGATTCCATTCCTTTCCATTCCATTCCATTCCATTCCCTTCCATTCAGGTTGATTACATTCCCTTCCTTTTCCCTCCTTTCCATTCCAATCGGGTTCATTCCCTTCCTTTCCATTCCATTCGGGTTGATTCCATTCCATTGCCTTCCGTTCCATCCCATTCCATTCCATTCCATTCCATTCCATTCCATTCTATGCCACTCCATTCCATTCCATTCGATTTCATTCCATTCCATTCAGGTTGATTCCATTCCATTCCATTCCATTCCATTCCATTCCATTCCATTCCATTGAATTCCATTCGGATTTGCTGCATTCCATTCCATTCCTTTCCGTTCCATTCCATTCCATTCCTTTCCATTCCATTCCATTCGGGTTGATTCCATTCCCTTCCATTCCATTCCATTCAATTCCATTCCATTCCATTCCATTCGGGTTGACTCTATTCCATTCCATTCTATTCCATTCCCTTCCATTCGGGTTGATTTCATTCCTTTCCATTCCCTTCCATTCCATTCTATTCGGGTTGATTCCATTCGTTTCCATTCCATTCCATTCCATTCCATTCCATTCCATTTGTGTTGATGCCTTTTCATTCCATTCCATTCCTTTCCATTCGGGTTTATTCCATTCCATTCCATTCCATTCCAATCCAATCCATTCCATTCCATTCCATTCGATTGATTCCATTGCATTCCTTTGCATTCCATTCCATTCCATTACCTTCCATTAAGGTTGATTACATTCCCTTCCTTTTCCCTCCTTTCCATTCCATTCGGGTTGATTCCCTTCCTTTCCATTCCATTCGTGTTGATTCCATTCCATTCCATTCCATTTGGGTTGATTCCATTCCATTCTATTCCATTCCATTCCATTCCATTTCATTCCATGCCATTCCATTCCATTCTATTGCATTTGGGTTGATTCCATTCCATTCCATTCCATTACATATGACTTGATTCCATTCCATTCCATTCCATTCAATTCCATTCCATTCAATTCGCGTTGACTCCATTCCATTCCATTCCATTCCATTCCATTCCATTCCATTCCATTCCATTCCATTCCTTTCTGGTTGACTCTCTTTCATTCCATTCCATTCCATTGTATTCCATTCCATTACATTCTTTTTGATTCCATTCCATTCCATGCCATTGCATTCTATTCCACTCCATTCCATTCCTTTCCGCAAGGGTTGATTCCATTACTTTCCATGCCTTGTCATTCCATTCCATTCCATTCCATGCCATTCGAGTTGACTCCATAGCATTCCATTCGATTGCATTTCATTCCTTTCGTGTTGATTCCATTGCATTCCATTCCATTCCATTCAATTCCATTCCATTCCATTCCATTCCATTCCATTCCATTCCATTCCATTCCATTCCTTTCCATTGCATTCCCCTCCATTCGGGTTGATTCCATTCCATTCCATTGCATTCCATTCCATTCCGCAAGGGTTGATTCCATTCCTTTCCATGCCTTGTCATTCCATTCCATTCCATTCCATGCCATTCGAGTTGATTCCTGTCCATTCCATTCCATTCCATTCGGGTTGATTCCATTCCATTCCATTCGGGTTGATTCCATTCCATTCCATTCCATTCGGGTTGATTCAATTCCATTCCATTACATTTCTTTCGGGTTGATCCTATTCCATTCCATTCCATTCCATTGCATTCCATTCCATTCCATTCGGGTTGATTCCATTCCATTCCATTCCATTCCATTCCATTCCATTCCATTCCATTCCTTTCGGGTTGATTCTGTTCCATTCCATTCCATTCCATTGCATTCCATTCCATTACATTCGGTTTGATTCGATTCCGTTCCATTAAATTCCATTCCATTCCATTACGGTTGATTCCATTGCATTCCATTCTATTCCATTGTATTCCTTCCCATGCCATTCCATTCCATTCTATTCCATTCGGGTTGATTGCAGTCCACTCCATTCAATTCCGTTACATTCCATTCCATTCGGGTTGATTCGATTCCATTCCATTCCATTCCATTCCATTCCACTCCATTCCATGCCATTCCATTCCATTCTATTCCATTCAGGTTGAATCCATTCCATTCCATTCGGGTTGATTCCAAGTCATTCCATTCCATTCCATTCCGTTCCATTCCATTCCACTCTGTTCCTTTCGGGGTGATTCTATTCCATTCCATTCCATTCCATTCCATTCCATTCCATTCCATTCCATTACATTACATTCGGGTTGATTCCATTCCATTATGTTCCAATCCATTCCGTTCCATTCCATTTCGGTTATCTCCATTCCATTCCATTCCTTTCCATTCCATTCCATTCCATTCCAATCGGGTTGATTCCATTCCTTTCCATTCCATTCCATTCCATTCGATTCCATTCGATTTGATTCCATTCCATTCCATTTCATTCCATTCCATTCCATTCCATTTGGGTTGATTCCATTCCATTCCATTCCATTCCATGCCATTCCATTCCATTCGGGTTGATTCCATTCCATTCCATTCCATTCCATTCCATTCCATTCCTTTCGGGGTGATTCCATTCCATTCTATTCCATTTCATTCTGTTTCATTCCATTCCATTCGGGTTGATTCCATTTCATTCCATTCCATTCCATTCCATTCCATTCCATTCCATTCCATTCCATTCCTTTCGGGGTGATTCTATTCCATTCTATTCCATTTCATTCTGTTTCATTCCATTCCATTCGGGTTTCTTCCATTCCCTTCCATTCCATTCCATTCCATTCCATTCCATTTCATTCCATTCCATTCCATTCAGGATGATTCCATTCTATTCCATTTCATTCGGCTTGATTCCATTCCATTCCATTCCATTCCATTCCATTCCATTCCATTCCATTCCATTCCTTTCCATTCGTTTTGATTCCATTCAATTAAATTCCATCCCATTCGGGTTGAATCCATTCCATTAAATTCCATTGCACTCCATTCCATTCTACTTGATTCCATTCTCGTTGATTCCATTCCATTCCATCCATTCCATTCGGGTTATTTCCATTCCATTCCATTCAATTCCACTCGGGTTGATTCCTTTATATTCTATTCTGGTTGATTCCATTCCATTCCATTCCATTCCATTCGGGTTGATTCCATTCCATTCCATTCCATTCCATTCCATTGCATTCCATTCCATTCGGATTGATTCCTTTCCATTCCATTCCATTGCATTCCATTCCATTCCATTCGTTTCAGGTTGACTCCTTTCCATTCCATTCCATTCCATTCCATTCCATTCCATTCCATTCCATTCCATTCGGGTTGATTCCACTCCATTCCATTCCATTCCTTTCGTGTTACATCCATTCCATTCCATTCCATTCCATTCCATTCCATTCGGGATGACTCCAAATCATTCTATTCCATTCCATTCCGTTCCATTCCATTCCACTCCATTCCTTTCAGGGTGATTCTATTCCATTCCATTCCATTCCCTTCCATTCCATTCCTTTCCATTCCATTCCATTCGGGTTGATTCCATTCCATTCAATTGTATTCCATTCCATTCCATTCGGGTTGATTCCATTCCATTCCATTCCATTCCATTTTATTCCATTCCATTCCATTCCATTCCATTCCATTCCATTCAATTTGATTCCATTCCATTCCATTCGGGATGATTCCATTCCATTGCATTCCATTCGGCTTGATTCCATTCCATTCCTTTCCATTCCATTCCATTCCATTCGTTTTGATTCCATTCCATTCCATTCCATTCCATGCCATTCCATTCGGGTTATTTCCATTCCATTCAATTCCATTCCACTCCATTCCATTCCATTGGATTCCATTCTCGTTGATTCTATTCCATTCCATTCCATTCCATTCGGGTTATTTCCATTCCATTACATTCAATTTCACTTGGGTTGATTCCATTATATTCCATTCGGATTGACTCCATTCCATTCCATTCCATTCCATTATATTCCATTCCATTCCATTCCATTCCATTCGGATTGATTCCATTCCATTCCATTCCATTCCATTCTTTTCCATTCCTTTCGGGTTGACTCCATTCCATTCCATTCCACTCCATTCCATTCCATTCCATTCGGGTTGATAAAATTCCATTCCATTCCATTCCATTCCATTCCTTTCCATTCCGGTTGATTCCATTCCATTCCAATCCTTTCCATTCGGGTTGATTCCATTCCATTCCATTCCATTCCATTCCATTCCATTCCATTCCATTCCATTCGTTTTGATTCCATTCCATTCCATTCCATTCTATTCCATTCCATTCCATTCGGGTTGATTCCATTCCATTCCATTCATTGCATTCCATTCCATTCCATTTCATTCCATTCCATTCAGTTCCATTCCATTCCATTTCATTCCATGACATTCCATTCCATTCTATTGCATTCGGGTTGATTCCATTCCATTCCATTCCATTCCATTTCATATGACTTGATTCCATTCCATTCCATTCCACTCCATTCCTTTCCTTTACATTCCGGTTGTTTCCATTCCATTCAATTGCATTCAATTCCATTCCATTCGTGTTGATTCCATTCCATTCCATTCCATTCCATTCGGTTTTATTCCATTCCAATCCATTCCATTCCATTTCATTCCATTCCATTCCATTTGGGATGATTCCATTCCATTCCATTCCATTCAGCTTGATTCCATTCCATTCCATTCCATTCCATTACATTACATTCCGGTTGATTCCTTCCATTCTATTCCATTCCATTCCATTCCATTCCATTCCATTCCACTGCATTCCATTCCATTCCATTCGGGTTGAATCCACTCCATTCCATTGCATTCCATTCCGTTCCATTCCATTCGTGTTGATTATTTTCCTTTCCGTTCCATTCCATTCCATTCCCTACCATTCGGGTTGATTGCATTCCTTTCCATTCCCTTCCATTCCGTTCCATTCGGGAGGATTCCATTCCTTTCCATTCCATTCGGGTTGATTCCATTCCATGGCATCCCATTCCATTCGATTCCATTCGTGTTGATTCCATTCCATTCGATTCCATTCCATTCCATTCCATTCCATTCGGGTTGATTCCACTCCATTCCATTGCATTCCATTTCGTTCCATTCCTTTCGTGTTGATTCCATTCCTTTCCATTCCAATCCATTCCATTCCCTTCCATTCGGGTTGATTCCTTTCCCTTCCATTCCCCTCCATTCCATTCCATTCCGGTTGATTCGATTCCTTTCCATTCCATTCCATTCCATTCGGGTTGGTTCCATTCCATTGCATTCCATTCCATTCCGTTCCGTTCCATTCCATTCCATTCGGGTTGATTCCATTCCATTCCATTCTATTCCATTCCATTCCATTAAATTCCATTCCATTCCATTCCATTCGGGTTGATTCCATTCCTTTCCATTCCATTCCATTTCCTTCCATTCCATTCCATTCGGGTTTGCTCCATTCCATTCCATTCCATTCCCTTCCATTCAATTCCATTCATTTCTATTCCATTCCATACGTGTTCATTCCATTCCATTCCATTCCATTCGGGTTGATTCCATTCCATTCAATTGCATTCCATTCCATTCCATTCGTGTTGATTCCATTCCATTCCATTCCATTCCATTCCATTTCATTCCATTCCAATCCATTCGGGATGATTCCCTACCATTCCATTCCATTCGGCTTGATTCCATTCCATTCCATTCCATTCCATTCCACTCCATTCCATTCCAGTTGATTCCATTCCATTCTATCCCATTCCATTCCATTCCATTCCATTCCATTCCATTCCATTCCATTCCATTCCATTCCCTTCCATTCCACTGCTTTCCATTCCATTCCATTCGATTTGATTCCACTCCATTCTATTCCAATCCATTCCGTTCCATTCCATTTGGGTTGATTCCTCTCCATTCCAATCCATTCCATTCCGTTCCATTCCATTCGTGTTGATTCCATTCCTTTCCATTCCATTCCATTCCATTCCCTTCCATTCAGGTTGATTACATTCCCTTCCTTTTCCTTCCTTTCCATTCCATTCGGGTTGATTCCCTTCCTTTCCATTCCATTCGGGTTGATTCCATTCCATTGCCTTCCGTTCCATCCCATTCCATTCCATTCCATTCCATTCCATTCTATGCCACTCCATTCCATTCCATTCGATTTCATTCCATTCCATTCAGGTTGATTCCATTCTATTCCATTCCATTCCATTCCATTCCATTGCATTCCATTCGGATTTGCTCCATTCCATTCCATTCCTTTCCGTCCCATTCCATTCCATTCCTTTCCATTCCATTCCATTCGGGTTGATTCCATTCCCTTCCATTCCATTCCATTCTATTCCATTCCATTCCATTGCATTCGGGTTGACTTTATTCCATTCCATTCTATTCCATTCCCTTCCATTCGGGTTGATTTCATTCCTTTCCATTCCCTTCCATTCCATTCTATTCGGGTTGATTCCATTCGTTTCCATTCCATTCCATTCTATTCCATTCCATTTGTGTTGATGCCTTTTCATTCCATTCCATTCCTTTCCATTCGGGTTTATTCCATTCCATTCCATTCCATTCCAATCCAATCCATTCCATTCCATTCCATTCGATTGATTCCATTGCATTCCTTTCCATTCCATTCCATTCCATTACCTTCCATTCAGGTTGATTCCATTCCCTTCCTTTTCGCTCCTTTCCATTCCATTCGGGTTGATTCCCTTCCTTTCCATTCCATTCGTGTTGATTCCATTCCATTCCATTCCATTTGGGTTGATTCCATTCCATTCTATTCCATTCCATTCCATTCCATTTCATTCCATGCCATTCCATTCCATTCTATTGCATTTGGGTTGATTCCATTCCATTCCATTCCATTACATATGACTTGATTCCATTCTATTCCATTCCATTCAATTCCATTCCATTCCATTCGCGTTGACTCCATTCCATTCCATTCCATTCCATTCCTTTCTGGTTGATTCTCTTCCATTCCATTCCATTCCATTGCATTCCATTCCATTACATTCTTTTTGATTCCATTCCATTCCATGCCATTCCATTCTATTCCACTCCATTCCATTCCATTCGATTTCATTCCATTCCATTCAGTTTTATTCCACTCTATTCCATTCCATTCCATTCCATTCCATTGCATTCCATTCGGATTTGCTCCATTCCATTCCATTCCTTTCCGTTCCATTCCATTCCATTCCTTTCCATTCCATTCCATTCGGGTTGATTCCATTCCATTCCATTCCATTCCATTCTATTCCATTCCATTCCATACCATTCGGGTTGATTCTATTCCATTCCATTCTATTCCATTCCCTTCCATTCGGGTTGATTTCATTCCATTCCATTCCCTTCCATTCCATTCTATTCGGGTTGATTCCATTGTTTTCCATTCCATTCCATTCCATTCCATTCCATTCCATTCCATTCCATTCCATTCCATTTGTGTTGATGCCATTTCATTCCATTCCATTCCTTTCCATTCGGGTTTATTCCATTCCATTCCATTCCATTCCATTCCAATCCAATCCATTCCATTCCATTCCATTCGAGTGATTCCATTGCATTCCTCTCCATTCCATACCATTCCATTACCTTCCATTCAGGTTGATTCCATTCCCTTCCTTTTCCCTCCTTTCCATTCCATTCTGGTTGATTCCCTTCCTTTCCATTCCATTCGTGTTGATTCCATTCCATTCCATTCCATTCCATTCCATTCCATTTGGATTAATTCCGTTCCATTCTATTCCATTCCATTCCATTCCATTCCATTCCATTCCTTTCGGGTCGATTATATTCCATTACATTCCATTCCTTTGCATTCCATTCCATTCGTGTTGATTCCATTCCATTCCGTTCCATTCCATTCCATTCCATTCCATTGCATTCCACTCCATTCGGGTTGATTCCATTCCATTCAATTCCATTCCACTCCATTCCATTCCATTCGATTCCATTCTCGTTGATTCCACTCCATTCCATTCCGTTCCATTCGGGTTTTTTCTATTCCATTAAATTCAATTCCACTCGGGTTGATTCCATTATATTCCTTTCGGTTTGATTCATTTCCATTCCATTCCATTCCATTCGGGTTGATTCCGTTCCATTCCATTCCATTCCCTTCCATGCCATTCCATTCCATTCGGATTGATTCCAATCCATTCCATTCCATTCCGTTCCAATCCTTTCGGTTTGACTCCATTCCATTGCATTCCGTTCCATTCCATTCCATTCCATTCGGGTTGATTCCATTCCATTCCATTCTTTTCCATTCGGGTTGATTGCATTCCATTCCATACCATTCCATTCCATTCCATTCCATTCCTTTCCATTCCATTCCATTCCATTCGGATTGATTCCATTCCATTCGATTCCATTCCATTCCATTCCTTTCCATTGCATTAGATTCGGGTTGATTCCATTCCATTCCATTCCATTCGTGTTGATTCCATACCACTCCATTCCATTCCAATCCATTCGGGTTGATTCCATTCCATTCCATTCCATTTGGGTTGATTCCATTCCAGTCCATTCCATTGCATTCCATTCCATTTGGGTTGATTCCATTCCATTCATTGCATTCCATTCCATTCAATTCCATTCGTGTTGTTTCCATTCCATTCCACTCCATTTCGTTTCATTCCATTGCATTCCATTCCATTCCATTCCATTCCATTCCATTGCATTCCATTCCATTTCATTCCATGACATTCCATTCCATTCCATTCCATTCGTGTTGATTCCATTCCACTCCATTTCATTCAATTCCATTCCATTCCATTCCAATCCGTTCCGGTTGATTCCATTTCATTCCATTCCATTCCATTCCATTCCATTCGGGTTGATTCCATTCCAGTCCATTCCATTCCATTCCATTCAATTCCACTCGGGTTGATTCCATTCCATTACATTCCATTCTTTCCATTAAATTCCATTCGGGTTGATTCCATTCCATTCCATTACATTTCATTCCATTCCGTTTGGGTTGATTCCATTCCATTCCATGCATGTGATTCCATTCCATTCCATTCCATGCCATTCGAGATGATTCCATTCCATTCCATTCCATTCCATTACATTCCGGTTGATTCCATTCCATTCTATTCCATTCCATTCCATTCCGTTCCATTGCATTCCACTCCATTCGGTTTCATTCTATTCAATTCCATTCCATTCCATTCCATTCCATTCCATTCCATTCCATTCGATTCAAATCTCGTTGATTCCATTCCATTCCATTCCGTTCTATTCGGGTTATTTCCATTCCAGTAAATTCAATTCCACTCCGGTTGATTCCTTTATATTCCATTCAGGTTGATTCAATTCCATTCCATTCCATTCCATTCGGGTTGTTTCCATTCCATTCGATTCCATTCCATTCCATTCCATTCCATGCCATTCAATTCCATTCGGATTGATTCCAATCCATTCCATTCCATTCCATTCCATTCCTTTCGGTTTGACTCCATTCCATTGCATTCCGTTCCATTCCATTCCATTCCATTCGGGTTGATTCCATTCCATTCCATTCCATTCCATTCCATTCCATTCCATTCCATTCCATTCGTGTTACATCCATTCCATTCCATTCCATTCCATTCCATTCCATTCCATTCCATTCGGGTTGATTCCATTCCATTCCATTCCTTTCCATTCGGGTTGATTGCATTCCATTCCATTCCATTCCATTCCATTCCATTCCATTCCATTCCTTTCCATTCCATTCCATTCCTTTCCATTGCATTCTATTCCATTCGGGTTGATTCCATTCCGTTCGATTCCATTGCATTCCATTCCTTTCCATTCCATTAGATTCGGGTTGACTCCATTCCATGCCATTCCATTCGGGTTGATTCCATTCCATTCCATTCTATTGCATTCGGGTTGATTCCATTCCATTCCATTCCATTCCATTACATATGACTTGATTCCATTCCATTCCGTTCCATTCAATTCCATTCGGCTTTATTCCATTCCATTCCATTCCACTCCATTCCATTCGGCTTCATTCCATTCCATTCCATTCCATCCCATTCCATTCCATTCCATTCCATTCGTGTTGATTCCATTCCATTCCATTCCATTCGGATTGATTCCATTCCATTCCACTCCATTCCTTTCGGGTCGATTGTGTTCCATTCCATTCCCTTCCATTGCATTCCATTCCTTTCGTGTTGATTCTATTCCGTTCCATTCCATTCCATTCCATTCCATTCCATTCCATTCCATTCCATTCCATTCCATTCCATTCCATTCCATTCCATTGCATTCCACTCCAATCACGTTGATTCCATTCCATTCCATTGCATTCCATTCCATTCCGTTCGGGATAATTCCATTCCATTCCATGCCATGTGATTCCATTCCATTCCGTTCCATGCCATTCGAGTTGATTCCATTCCATTCCAGTCCATTCCATTCCATTACATTCCGGTTGATTTCATTGCATTCCATTCCATTCCATTCCATTCAATTCCATTCGGGTTGATTCCACTCCATTCCATTGCATTCCATTCCGTTCCATTCCTTTCGTGTTGATTCCATTCCTTTCCATTCCAATCCATTCCATTCCCTTCCATTCGGGTTGATTCCTTTCCCTTCCATTCCCCTCCATTCCATTCCATTCCATTCCGGTTGATTCGATTCCTTTACATTCCATTCCATTCCATTCGGGTTGGTTCCATTCCATTGCATTCCATTCCATTCCGTTCCGTTCCATTCCATTCCATTCGGGTTGATTCCATTCCATTCCATTCTATTCCATTCCATTCCATTAAATTCCATTCCATTCCATTCCATTCCATTCCATTCGGGTTGATTCCATTCCTTTCCATTCCATTCCATTTCCTTCCATTCCATTCCATTCGGGTTTGCTCCATTCCATTCCATTCCATTCCCTTCCATTCAATTCCATTCATTTCTATTCCATTCCATACGTGTTCATTCCATTCCATTCCATTCCATTCCATTCGGGTTGATTCCATTCCATTCAATTGCATTCCATTCCATTCCATTCGTGTTGATTCCATTCCATTCCATTCCATTCCCTTCCATTTCATTCCACTCCATTCCATTCGGGATGATTCCCTTCCATTCCATTCCATTCGGCTTGATTCCATTCCATTCCATTCCATTCCATTCCACTCCATTCCATTCCAGTTGATTCCATTCCATTCTATCCCATTCCATTCCATTCCATTCCATTCCATTCCATTCCATTCCATTCCATTCCATTCCACTACTTTGCATTCCATTCCATTCGGGTTGATTCCACTGCATTCCATTCCAATCCATTCCGTTCCATTCCATTTGGGTTGATTCCTCTCCATTCCAATCCATTCCATTCCGTTCCATTCCATTCGTGTTGATTCCATTCCTTTCCACTCCATTCCATTCCATTCCCTTCCATTCAGGTTGATTACATTCCCTTCCTTTTCCCTCCTTTCCATTCTATTCGGGTTGATTCCCTTCCTTTCCATTCCATTGGGGTTGATTCCATTCCATTGCCTTCCGTTCCATCCCATTCCATTCCATTCCATTCCATTCCATTCTATGCCACTCCATTCCATTCCATTCGATTTCATTCCATTCCATTCAGGTTGATTCCATACTATTCCATTCCATTCCATTCCATTCCATTGCATTCCATTCGGATTTGCTCCATTCCATTCCATTCCTTTCCGTTCCATTCCATTCCATTCCTTTCCATTCCATTCCATTCGCGTTGATTCCATTCCCTTCCATTCCATTCCATTCTATTCCATTCCATTCCATTCCATTCGGTTTGACTCTATTCCATTCCATTCTATTCCATTCCCTTCCATTCGGGTTGATTTCATTCCTTTCCATTCCCTTCCATTCCATTCTATTCGGGTTGATTCCATTCGTTTCCATTCCATTCCATTCCATTCCATTCCATTTGTGTTGATGCCTTTTCATTCCATTCCATTCCTTTCCATTCGGGTTTATTCCATTCCATTCCATTCCATTACCTTCCATTCAGGTTGATTCCATTCCCTTCCTTTTCCCTCCTTTCCATTCCACTCGGGTTGATTCCCTTCCTTTCCATTCCATTCGTGTTGATTCCATTCCATTCCATTCCATTCCAATCCATTTGGGTTGATTCCATTCCATTCTATTCCATTCCATTCCATTCCATTTCATTCCATGCCATTCCATTCCATTCTATTGCATTTGTGTTGATTCCATTCCATTCCATTCCATTACATATGACTTGATTCCATTCCATTCCATTCCATTCAATTCCATTCCATTCCATTCGCGTTGACTCCATTCCATTCCATTCCATTCCATTCCATTCCATTCCTTTCTGGTTGATTCTCTTCCATTCCATTCCATTCCATTGCATTCCATTCCATTTCATTCTTTCTGATTCCATCCCATTCCATGCCATTCCATTCTATTCCACTCCATTCCATTCCATTCGATTTCATTCCATTCCATTCAGTTTTATTCCACTCTATTCCATTCCATTCGGATTTCCTCCATTCCATTCCATTCCTTTCCGTTCCATTCCATTCCATTCCTTTCCATTCCATTCCATTCGGGTTGATTCCATTCCATTCCATTCCATTCCATTTTATTCCATTCCATTCCATTCCATTCGGTTTGATTCTATTCCATTCCATTCTATTCCATTCCCTTCCATTCGGGTTGATTTCATTCCATTCCATTCCCTTCCATTCCATTCTATTCTGGTTGATTCCATTGTTTTCCATTCCATTCCATTCCATTCCATTCCATTCCATTCCATTCCATTTGTGTTGATGCCATTTCATTCCATTCCATTCCTTTCCATTCGGATTTATTCCATTCCATTCCATTCCATTCCAATCCAATCCATTCCATTCCATTCCATTCGAGTGATTCCATTGCATTCCTCTCCATTCCATTCCATTCCATTACCTTCCATTCAGGTTGATTCCATTCCCTTCCTTTTCCCTCCTTTCCATTCCATTCGGGTTGATTCCCTTCCTTTCCATTCCATTCGTGTTGATTCCATTCCATTCCATTCCATTCCATTCCATTTGGGTTGATTCCATTCCATTCCATTCCATTCCATTCCATTCCATTCCATTCATTTCCATTTCATTCCATGCCATTCCATTCCATTCTATTGCATTTGGGTTGATTCCATTCCATTCCAATCCATTCCATTCCATTCCATTCCATTACATATGACTTGATTCCATTCCATTCCATTCCATTCAATTCCATTCCATTCCATTCGTGTTGACTCCATTCCATTCCAATCCACACCATTCCATTCCATTCGGGTTGTTTCCGTTCCATTCCATTCAATTCCATTCCATTCCATTCCATTCCATTCCATTCCTTTCTGGTTGATTCTGTTCCATTCCGTTCCATTCCATTGCATTCCATTCCATTACATTCTTTTTGATTCCATTCCATTCCATTCCATTCCATTCCGGTTGATTCCATTCCATTCCATTCCATTCCATTCCATTCCATTCCATTCCATGCAATTCCATTCCATTCTGTTCCATTCCATGGCATTACACTCGGGTTGATTCTATTCCATTCCATTCCATTCCATTGCATTCCATTCCATTACATTCTTTTTGATTCCATTCTATTCCATTCCCTTCCATTCGGGTTGATTTCATTCAATTCCATTCCCTTCCATTCCATTCAATTCTAGTTGTTTCCATTCGTTTCCATTCCATTCCATTCCATTCCATTTGTGTTGATGCCATTCCATTCCATTTCATTCCTTTACATTCGGGTTTATGCCAGTCCATTCCATTGCAATCCATTCCATTCCATTCCATTCGGTTGATTCCATTGCATTCCTTTCCATTCGGGTTGATTCCATTCCATTCCATTCCATTCCTTTCCATTATGTTTCATTCGTGTTGTTTCCATTCCATTCCATTCCATTCCATTCCATTCCATTCCATTCCATTCCTTTTGGGTCGATTCTATTCCATTCCATTCCATTCCATTGCATTCCATTCCATTCCATTCCATTTCATTCCATTCCTTTCGTGTTGATTCCATTCCATTCCGTTGCATTCCATTCCATTCGATTGCATTGCATTCCACTCCATTCGGGTTGATTCCATTCCATTCCATTGCATTCCATTCCATTCCGGTCAGGTTGATTCCATTCCTTTCCATACCTTGTGTTTCCATGCCATTCCATTCCATGCCATTCGAGTTGATTCCATACCATTCCATTCCATTCCATTCGATTGCAATTCATTCCTTTCGTGTTGATTCCATTGCATTCCATTCCATTCCATTCCATTCCATTCCATTCCATTGCATTCCATTCCATTCGGGTTGATTCCATTCCATTCCATTGCATTCCATTCCATTCCGTTCGGGTTGATTCCATTCCTTTCCATGCTTTGTCATTCCATTCCATTCCATTCCATGCCATTCGAGTTGATTCCATTCCATTCCATTCCATTCCATTCGCGTTGACTCCATTCCATTCCATTCCATTCCATTCCATTCCATTCCATTCCTTTCCATTTAATTCCATGCCATTCCATTCCATTCTATTGCATTTGGGTTGATTCCATTCCATTCCAATCCATTCCATTCCATTCCATTCCATTACATATGACTTGATTCCATTCCATTCCATTCCATTCAATTCCATTCCATTCCATTCGTGTTGACTCCATTCCATTCCAATCCACACCATTCCATTCCATTCGGGTTGTTTCCGTTCCATTCCATTCAATTCCATTCCATTCCATTCCATTCCATTCCATTCCATTCCTTTCTGGTTGATTCTGTTCCATTCCGTTCCATTCCATTGCATTCCATTCCATTACATTCTTTTTGATTCCATTCCATTCCATTCCATTCCATTCCGGTTGATTCCATTCCATTCCATTCCATTCCATTCCATTCCATTCCATTCCATTCCATTCCATGCAATTCCATTCCATTCTGTTCCATTCCGTTGCATTACACTCGGGTTGATTCTATTCCATTCCATTCCATTCCATTGCATTCCATTCCATTACATTCTTTTTGATTCCATTCTATTCCATTCCCTTCCATTCGGGTTGATTTCATTCCATTCCATTCCCTTCCATTCCATTCAATTCTAGTTGTTTCCATTCGTTTCCATTCCATTCCATTTGTGTTGATGCCATTCCATTCCATTTCATTCCTTTACATTCGGGTTTATGCCAGTCCATTCCATTGCAATCCATTCCATTCCATTCCATTCGGTTGATTCCATTGCATTCCTTTCCATTCGGGTTGATTCCATTCCATTCCATTCCATTCCTTTCCATTATATTTCATTCGTGTTGTTTCCATTCCATTCCATTCCATTCCATTCCATTCCATTCCATTCCATTCCATTCCATTCCATTCCATTCCTTTTGGGTCGATTCTATTCCATTCCATTCCATTCCATTGCATTCCATTCCATTCCATTCAATTTCATTCCATTCTTTTCGTGTTGATTCCATTCCATTCCGTTGCATTCCATTCCATTCGATTGCATTGCATTCCACTCCATTCGGGTTGATTCCATTCCATTCCATTGCATTCCATTCCATTCCGGTCAGGTTGATTCCATTCCTTTCCATACCTTGTGTTTCCATGCCATTCCATTCCATGCCATTCGAGTTGATTCCATACCATTCCATTCCATTCCATTCCATTGCAATTCATTCCTTTCGTGTTGATTCCATTGCATTCCATTCCATTCCATTCCATTGCATTCCATTCCATTCCATTGCATTCCATTCCATTCGGGTTGATTCCATTCCATTCCATTGCATTCCATTCCATTCCGTTCGGGTTGATTCCATTCCTTTCCATGCTTTGTCATTCCATTCCATTCCATTCCATGCCATTCGAGTTGATTCCATTCCATTCCATTCCATTCCATTCGGGTTGACTCCATTCCATTCCATTCCATTCCATTCCATTCCATTCCATTCCATTCCATTCGGGTTGATTCCATTCCATTCCATTCCATTCCATTCCTTTCGGGTTGATCCTATTCCATTCCATTCCATTCCATTGCATTCCATTCCATTCCATTCGGGTTGATTCCATTCCATTCAATTCCATTCCATTCCATTCGCGTTGACTCCATTCCATTCCATTCCATTCCATTCCATTCAATTCCATTCCATTCCATTCGCGTTGACTCCATTCCATCCCAATCCACACCATTCCATGCCATTCGGGTTGTTTCCATTCCATTCCCTTCCATTCCATTCTATTCTGGTTGATTCCATTGTTTTCCATTCCATTCCATTCCATTCCATTCCATTCCATTCCATTCCATTTGTGTTGATGCCATTTCATTCCATTCCATTCCTTTCCATTCGGGTTTATTCCATTCCATTCCATTCCATTCCAATCCAATCCATTCCATTCCATTCCATTCGAGTGATTCCATTGCATTCCTCTCCATTCCATTCCATTCCATTACCTTCCATTCAGGTTGATTCCATTCCCTTCCTTTTCCCTCCTTTCCATTCCATTCGGGTTGATTCCCTTCCTTTCCATTCCATTCGTGTTGATTCCATTCCATTCCATTCCATTCCATTCCATTTGGGTTGATTCCATTGCATTCCATTCCATTCCATTCCATTCCATTCCATTCCTTTCCATTTCATTCCATGCCATTCCATTCCATTCTATTGCATTTGGGTTGATTCCATTCCATTCCAATCCATTCCATTCCATTCCATTCCATTACATATGACTTGATTCCATTCCATTCCATTCCATTCAATTCCATTCCATTCCATTCGTGTTGACTCCATTCCATTCCAATCCACACCATTCCATTCCATTCGGGTTGTTTCCGTTCCATTCCATTCAATTCCATTCCATTCAATTCCATTCCATTCCATTCCTTTCTGGTTTATTCTGTTCCATTCCGTTCCATTCCATTGCATTCCATTCCATTACATTCTTTTTGATTCCATTCCATTCCATTCCATTCCATTCCGGTTGATTCCATTCCATTCCATTCCCTTCCATTCCATTCCATTCCATTCCATTCCATGCAATTCCATTCCATTCTGTTCCATTCCATTGCATTACACTCGGGTTGATTCTATTCCATTCCATTCCATTCCATTGCATTCCATTCCATTACATTCTTTTTGATTCCATTCTATTCCATTCCCTTCCATTCGGGTTGATTTCATTCAATTCCATTCCCTTCCATTCCATTCAATTCTAGTTGTTTCCATTCGTTTCCATTCCATTCCATTCCATTCCATTTGTGTTGATGCCATTCCATTCCATTTCATTCCTTTACATTCGGGTTTATGCCAGTCCATTCCATTGCAATCCATTCCATTCCATTCCATTCGGTTGATTCCATTGCATTCCTTTCCATTCGGGTTGATTCCATTCCATTCCATTCCATTCCTTTCCATTATATTTCATTCGTGTTGTTTCCATTCCATTCCATTCCCTTCCATTCCATTCCATTCCTTTTGGGTCGATTCTATTCCATTCCATTCCATTCCATTGCATTCCATTCCATTCCATTCCATTTCATTCCATTCCTTTCGTGTTGATTCCATTCCATTCCGTTGCATTCCATTCCATTCGATTGCATTGCATTCCACTCCATTCGGGTTGATTCCATTCCATTCCATTGCATTCCATTCCATTCCGGTCAGGTTGATTCCATTCCTTTCCATACCTTGTGTTTCCATGCCATTCCATTCCATGCCATTCGAGTTGATTCCATACCATTCCATTCCATTCCATTCGATTGGAATTCATTCCTTTCGTGTTGATTCCATTGCATTCCATTCCATTCCATTCCATTCCATTCCATTGCATTCCATTCCATTCGGGTTGATTCCATTCCATTCCATTGCATTCCATTCCATTCCGTTCGGGTTGATTCCATTCCTTTCCATGCTTTGTCATTCCATTCCATTCCATTCCATGCCATTCGAGTTGATTCCATTCCATTCCATTCCATTCCATTCGCGTTGACTCCATTCCATTCCATTCCATTCCATTCCATTCCATTCCATTCCATTCCATTCCTTTCCATTTAATTCCATGCCATTCCATTCCATTCTATTGCATTTGGGTTGATTCCATTCCATTCCAATCCATTCCATTCCATTCCATTCCATTACATATGACTTGATTCCATTCCATTCCATTCCATTCAATTCCATTCCATTCCATTCGTGTTGACTCCATTCCATTCCAATCCACACCATTCCATTCCATTCGGGTTGTTTCCGTTCCATTCCATTCAATTCCATTCCATTCCATTCCATTCCATTCCATTCCATTCCTTTCTGGTTGATTCTGTTCCATTCCGTTCCATTCCATTGCATTCCATTCCATTACATTCTTTTTGATTCCATTCCATTCCATTCCATTCCATTCCGGTTGATTCCATTCCATTCCATTCCATTCCATTCCATTCCATTCCATTCCATTCCATGCAATTCCATTCCATTCTGTTCCATTCCGTTGCATTACACTCGGGTTTATTCTATTCCATTCCATTCCATTCCATTGCATTCTATTCCATTACATTCTTTTTGATTCCATTCTATTCCATTCCCTTCCATTCGGGTTGATTTCATTCCATTCCATTCCCTTCCATTCCATTCAATTCTAGTTGTTTCCATTCGTTTCCATTCCATTCCATTTGTGTTGATGCCATTCCATTCCATTTCATTCCTTTACATTCGGGTTTATGCCAGTCCATTCCATTGCAATCCATTCCATTCCATTCCATTCGGTTGATTCCATTGCATTCCTTTCCATTCGGGTTGATTCCATTCCATTCCATTCCATTCCTTTCCATTATATTTCATTCGTGTTGTTTCCATTCCATTCCATTCCATTCCATTCCATTCCATTCCTTTTGGGTCGATTCTATTCCATTCCATTCCATTCCATTGCATTCCATTCCATTCCATTCCATTTCATTCCATTCCTTTCGTGTTGATTCCATTCCATTCCGTTGCATTCCATTCCATTCGATTGCATTGCATTCCACTCCATTCGGGTTGATTCCATTCCATTCCATTGCATTTCATTCCATTCCGGTCAGGTTGATTCCATTCCTTTCCATACCTTGTGTTTCCATGCCATTCCATTCCATGCCATTCGAGTTGATTCCATACCATTCCATTCCATTCCATTCGATTGCAATTCATTCCTTTCGTGTTGATTCCAATGCATTCCATTCCATTCCATTCCATTCCATTCCATTCCATTCCATTCCATTGCATTCCATTCCATTCGGGTTGATTCCATTCCATTCCATTGCATTCCATTCCATTCCGTTCGGGTTGATTCCATTCCTTTCCATGCTTTGTCATTCCATTCCATTCCATTCCATGCCATTCGAGTTGATTCCATTCCATTCCATTCCATTCCATTCGGGTTGACTCCATTCCATTCCATTCCATTCCATTCCATTCCATTCCATTCCATTCCATTCCATTCGGGTTGATTCCATTCCATTCCATTCCATTCCATTCCTTTCGGGTTGATCCTATTCCATTCCATTCCATTCCATTGCATTCCATTCCATTCCATTCGGGTTGATTCCATTCCATTCAATTCCAATCCATTCCATTCGCGTTGACTCCATTCCATTCCATTCCATTCCATTCCATTCAATTCCATTCCATTCCATTCGCGTTGACTCCATTCCATCCCAATAAACACCATTCCATGCCATTCGGGTTGTTTCCATTCCATTCCATTCCATTCCATTCCATTGCATTGCATTCCATTCCATTCCATTCCATTCCATTCAATTCCATTCCATTCCTTTCTGGTTGATTCTGTTCCATTCCATTCCATTCCATTGCATTCCATTCCATTACATTCTTTTTGATTCCATTCCATTCCATTCCATTCCATTCCATTCCATTCCATTCCATTCCGGTTGATTCCATTCCATTCCATTCCATTCCATTCCATTCCATTCCATGCAATTCCATCCCTTTCCATTCCATTCCTTTCAATTACATTTCATTCGTGTTGTTTCCATTCCATTCCATTCCATTCCATTCCATTCCATTCCATTCCATTCCATTCCTTTCGTGTCGATTCTACTTCATTCCATTCCATTCCATTGCATTCCATTCCATTCCGTTGCATTTCATTCCATTCGATTGCATTGCATTCCACTCCATTCGGGTTGATTCCATTCCATTCCATTGCATTCCATTCCATTCCGGTCAGGTTGATTCCATTCCTTTCCATACCTTGTGTTTCCATGCCATTCCATTCCATGCCATTCGAGTTGATTCCATACCATTCCATTCCATTCCATTCGATTGCATTTCATTCCTTTCGTGTTGATTCCATTCCATTCCATTCCATTCCATTCCATTGCATTCCATTCCATTCCGTTCGGGTTGATTCCTTTCCTTTCCATGCTTTGTCATTCCATTCCATTCCATTCCATGCCATTCGAGTTGATTCCATTCCATTCCATTCCATTCCATTCGGGTTGACTCCATTCCATTCCATTCCATTCCATTCCATTCCATTCCATTCCATTCCATTCCATTCGGGTTGATTCCATTCCATTCCATTACATTCCTTTCGGGTTGATCCTATTCCATTCCATTCCATTCCATTGCATTCCATTCCATTCCATTCGTGTTGATGCCATTCCATTCAATTCCATTCCATTCCATTCGCGTTGACTCCATTCCATTCCATTCCATTCCATTCCATTCAATTCCATTCCATTCCATTCGCGTTGACTCCATTCCATTCCAATCCACACCATTCCATTCCATTCGGGTTGTTTCCATTCCATTCCATTCCATTCCATTCCATTTCATTCCATTCCATTCCATTCCATTCCATTCCATTCCATTCCTTTCTGGTTGATTCTGTTCCATTCCATTCCATTCCATTGCATTCCATTCCATTACATTCTTTTTGATTCCATTCCATTCCATTCCATTCCATTCCGGTTGATTCCATTCCATTCCATTCCATTCCATTCCATTCCATTCCATTCCATTACATTTCATTCGTGTTGTTTCCATTCCATTCCATTCCATTCCATTCCTTTCTTGTCGATTCTATTCCATTCCATTCCATTCCATTGCATTCCATTCCATTCCATTCCATTTCATTCCATTCCTTTCGTGTTGATTCCATTCCATTCTGTTGCATTCCATTCCATTCCATTGCATTGCATTCCACTCCATTCGGGTTGATTCCATTCCATTCCATGACATTCCATTCCATTCCGGTCAGGTTGATTCCATTCCTTTCCATACCTTTTGTTTCCATTCCATTCCATTCCATGCCTTTCGAGTTGATTCCATACCATTCCATTCAATTCCATTCGATTGCATTTCATTCCTTTCGTGTTGATTCCATTGCATTCCATTCCATTCCATTCCATTCCATTCCATTCCATTCCATTGCATTCCATTCCATTCGGGTTGATTAGATTCCATTCCATTGCATTCCATCCCATTCCGTTCGGGTTGATTGCATTCCTTTCCATGCTTTGTCATTCCATTCCATTCCATTCCATTTCATTCCATTCCTTTCGTGTTGATTCCATTCCATTCCGTTGCATTCCATTCCATTCCATTTCATTGCATTCCACTCCATTCGGGTTGATTCCATTCCATTCCATTGCATTCCATTCCATTCCGGTCAGGTTGATTCCATTCCTTTCCATACCTTGTGTTTCCATGCCATTCCATTCCATGCCATTCGAGTTGATTCCATACCATTCCATTCCATTCCATTCGATTGCATTTCATTCCTTTCGTGTTGATTCCATTGCATTCCATTCCATTCCATTCCATTCCATTCCATTCCATTCCATTCCATTCCATTCCATTCCATTCCATTCCATTCCTTTGTATTCCATTCCATTCGGGTTGATTCCATTCCATTCCATTGCATTCCATTCCATTCCGTTCGGGGTGATTCCATTCCTATCCATGCTTTGTCATTCCATCCCATTCCATTCCATGCCATTCGAGTTGATTCCATTCCATTCCATTCCATTCCATTCCATTCGGGTTGACTCCATTCCATTCCATTCCATTCCATTCGGGTTGATTCCATTCCATTCCATTACATTCCATTCGGCTTGATCCTATTCCATTCCATTCCATTCCATTGCATTCCATTCCATTCCATTCGGGTTGTTTCCATTCCATTCCATTCCATTCCATTCCATTCCATTCCATTCCAATCCATTTCATTCGGTTTTATTCCATTCCATTCCATTCCATTCCATTCCATTTCATTCCATTCCATTCCATTCGGTATGATTCCATTCCATTCCATTCCATTCCATCAGGCTTGATTCCATTCCATTCCATTCCATTCCATTCGTTTTGATTCCGTTCCATTCCATTCCATTCCATTCGTTTTCATTCCATTCCATTCCATTCCATTCCATTCGGGTTGATTCCATTCCATTCAATTCCATTCCACTCCATTCCATTCCATTCGATTTCATTCTCGTTGATTCCATTCCAATCCTTTCCATTCCATTCAGGTTATTTCAATTCCATTCCATTCAATTCCACTCGGGTTGATTACATTATATTCCATTCGGGTTGATTCCATTCCATTCCATTCCATTCCATTCGGGTTGATTCCATTCCATTCCATTCCATTCCATACCATTGCATTCCATTCGGAATGATTCCATTCCATTCCATTCCATTCCATTCCATTCCATTCCGTTCCATTCCTCTCGGGTTGACGCCATTCCATTCCATTCCGTTCCATTTCATTCCATTCCATTCGGGTTGATTCCATTCCATTCCATTCCATTCGTGTTACATCCATTCCATTCCATTCCATTCCATTCCATTTAGGTTGATTCCATTCCATTCCATTCCTTTCCATTCGGGTTGATTCCATTCCATTCCATTCCATTCCATTCCATTCCATTCCATTCCATTCCATTCCATTCCATTCCATTCCTTTCTGGTTGATTCTGTTCCATTCCATTCCATTCCATTGCATTCCATTCCATTACATTCTTTTTGATTCCATTCCATTCCATTCCATTCCATTCCGGTTGATTCCATTCCATTCCATTCCATTCCATTGCATTCCATGCAATTCCATCCCATTCCATTCCATTCCTTTCCATTACATTTCATTCGTGTTGTTTCCATTCCATTCCATTCCATTCCATTCCATTCCATTCCATTCCATTCCTTTCGTGTCGATTCTACTTCATTCCGTTCCATTCCATTGCATTCCATTCCATTCCATTGCATTCCATTCCATTCCGGTCAGGTTGATTCCATTCCTTTCCATACCTTCTGTTTCCATGCCATTCCATTCCATGCCATTCGAGTTGATTCCATACCATTCCATTCCATTCCATTCGATTGCATTTCATTCCTTTCGTGTTGATTCCATTGCATTCCATTCCATTCCATTCCATTCCATTCCATTCCATTCCATTCCATTCCATTGCATTCCATTCCATTCCGTTCGGGTTGATTCCTTTCCTTTCCATGCTTTGTCATTCCATTCCATTCCATTCCATGCCATTCGAGTTGATTCCATTCCATTCCATTCCATTCCATTCGGGTTGACTCCATTCCATTCCATTCCATTCCATTCCATTCCATTCCATTCCATTCGGGTTGATTCCATTCCATTCCATTACATTCCTTTCGGGTTGATCCTATTCCATTCCATTCCATTCCATTGCATTCCATTCCATTCCATTCGTGTTGATTCCATTCCATTCAATTCCATTCCATTCCATTCGCGTTGACTCCATTCCATTCCATTCCATTCCATTCCATTCCATTCAATTCCATTCCATTCCATTCGCGTTGACTCCATTCCATTCCAATCCACACCATTCCATTCCATTCGGGTTGTTTCCATTCCATTCCATTCCATTCCATTCCATTTCATTCCATTCCATTCCATTCCATTCCTTTCTGGTTGATTCTGTTCCATTCCATTCCATTCCATTGCATTCCATTCCATTACATTCTTTTTGATTCCATTCCATTCCATTCCATTCCATTCCGGTTGATTCCATTCCATTCCATTCCATTCCATTCCATTCCATTCCATTCCATGCAATTCCATTCCATTCTATTCCATTCCTTTGCATTCCATTCGGGTTGATTCTATTCCATTCCATTCTATTCCATTCCCTTTCTTTCGGGTTCATTTCATTCCATTCCATTCCCTTCCATTCCATTCAATTCGAGTTGTTTCCATTCGTTTCCGTTCCATTCCATTCCATTCCATTCCATTTGTGTTGATGCCATTCCATTCCATTTCATTCCTTTCCATTCGGGTTTTTGCCAGTCCATTCCATTCCATTCCATTCCAATCCATTCCACTCCATTCCATTCGGTTGATTCCATTGCATTCCTTTCCATTCGGGTGGATTCCATTCCATTCCATTCCATTCCTTTCCATTACATTTCATTCGTTTTGTTTCCATTCCATTCCATTCCATTCCATTCCTTTCGTGTCGATTCTATTCCATTCCATTCCATTCCATTGCATTCCATTCCATTCCATTCCATTTCATTCCATTCCTTTCGTGTTGATTCCATTCCATTCTGTTGCATTCCATTCCATTCCATTGCATTGCATTCCACTCCATTCGGGTTGATTCCATTCCATTCCATGACATTCCATTCCTTTCCGGTCAGGTTGATTCCATTCCTTTCCATACCTTGTGTTTCCATTCCATTCCATTCCATGCCTTTTGAGTTGATTCCATACCATTCCATTCAATTCCATTCGATTGCATTTCATTCCTTTCGTGTTGATTCCATTGCATTCCATTCCATTCCATTCCATTCCATTCCATTCCATTCCATTCCATTCCATTCCATTCCATTGCATTCCATTCCATTCGGGTTGATTCGATTCCATTCCATTGCATTCCATCCCATTCCGTTCGGGTTGATTCCATTCCTTTCCATGCTTTGTCATTCCATTCCATTCCATTCCATTTCATTCCATTCCTTTCGTGTTGATTCCATTCCATTCCGTTGCATTCCATTCCATTCCATTGCATTGCATTCCACTCCATTCGGGTTGATTCCATTCTATTCCATTGCATTCCATTCCATTCCGGTCAGGTTGATTCCATTCCTTTCCATACCTTGTGTTTCCATGCCATTCCATTCCATGCCATTCGAGTTGATTCCATACCATTCCATTCCATTCCATTCGATTGCATTTCATTCCTTTCGTGTTGATTCCATTGCATTCCATTCCATTCCATTCCATTCCATTCCATTCCATTCCATTCCATTCCATTCCATTCCATTCCTTTGCATTCCATTCCATTCGGGTTGATTCCATTACATTCCATTGCATTCCATTCCATTCCGTTCGGGGTGATTCCTTTCCTATCCATGCTTTGTCATTCCATCCCATACCATTCCATGCCATTCGAGTTGATTCAATTCCATTCCATTCCATTCCATTCGGGTTGACTCCATTCCATTCCATTCCATTCCATTCCATTCCATTCGGGTTGATTCCATTCCATTCCATTACATTCCATTCGGGTTGATCCTATTCCATTCCATTCCATTCCATTGCATTCCATTCCATTCCATTCGGTATGATTCCATTCCATTCCATTCCATTCCATCAGGCTTGATTCCATTCCATTCCATTCCATTCGTTTTGATTCCGTTCCATTCCATTCCATTCCATTCGTGTTGATTACTTTCCACTTCATTCCATTCAATTCCATTTCATTCCAATCCATTCCGGTTGATTCCATTCCATTCCATTCTATTCCATTCGGGTTGATTCCATTCCAATCAATTGCATTCCATTCCATTCCATTCGGGTTGATTCCATTCCATTCCACTCCATTCCATTCCATTCCATTCCATTCCATTCCATTCCATACCATTTCATTCGGTTTTATTCCATTCCATTCCATTCCATTCCATTCCATTCCATACCATTCCATTCCATTTCATTCCGTTCCATTCCATTCGGTATGATTCCATTCCATTCTATTCCATTAGGCTTGATTCCATTCCATTCCATTCCATTCCATTCCATTCCATTCGTTTTGATTCCGTTCCATTCCATTCCATTCCATTCGTTTCGATTCCATTCCATTCCATTCGGGTTGATTCCATTCCATTCAATTCCATTCCACTCCATTCCATTCTATTCCATTCCATTCTCGTTGATTCCATTCCAATCCATTCCATTCCATTCGGGTTATTTCAATTCCATTCCATTCAATTCCACTCGGGTTGACTACATTATATTCCATTCGGGTTGATTCCATTCCATTCGGGTTGATTCCATTCCATTCCATTCCATTCCATTCCATTCCATTCCATTCGGAATGATTACATTCCATTCCATTCCATTCCATACCGTTCAATTCCTCTCGGGTTGACTCCATTCCATTCCATTCCGTTCCATTACACTCCATTCCATTCGGGTTGATTCCATTCCATTCCATCCCCTTCGTGTTACATCCATTCCATTCCATTCCATTCCATTCCATTTGGGTTGATTCCATTCCATTCCATTCCTTTCCATTCGTGTTGATTCCATTCCATTCCATTCCATTCCATTCCATTCCATTCCATTCCATTCCTTTCCATTCCATTCCATTCCATTCGGATTGATTCCATTCCATTCCATTCCATTCCATTCCTTTCCATTCCATTTCATTCAGGTTGATTCAATTCCATTCCATTCCATACGTGTTGATTACTTTCCACTCCATTCCATTCAATTCCATTTCATTCCAATCCATTCCGGTTGATTCCATTCCATTCAATTCCATTCAATTCGGGTTGATTCCATTCCTGTCCTTTCCATTCCATTCCATTCCATTCGGGTTGATTCCATTCCATTCAATTGCATTCCATTCCATTCCATTCGGGTTGATTCCATTCCATTCCCTTCCATTCCATTCCATTCCATTCTGTTTTATTCCATTCCATTCCATTCCATTCCGTTCCATTTCATTCCATTCCTTTCCATTCGGGATGATTCCATTCCATTCCATTCCATTCGGCTTGATTCCATTCCATTCCATTCCATTCCATTCCATTCTTTCCATTCCATTCCATTCCATTCCATTCGTTTTGATTCCATTCCATTCCATTCCATTCGTTTTGATTCCAATTCATTCCATTCTTGTTGATTCCATTCCATTCAATTCCATTCCACTCCATTCCATTCCATTCGATTCCATTCTCTTTGATTGCATTCCAATCCATTCCATTCCATTCGGGTTATTTCAATTCCATTCCATTCAATTCCACTCTGGTTGATTACATTATATTCCATTCGGGTTGATTCCATTCCATTCCATTTCATTCGGGTTGACTCCATTCCATTCCATTCCATTCCATTCCATTCCATTCCATTCCATTCCTTTCCATTCCATTCCATTCCATTCTGAATGATACCTTTCCATTCCATTCCATTCAGTTCCATTCCTCTCCGGTTGACTCCATTCCATTCCATTCCGTTCCATTCCATTCCATTCGAGTTGATTCCATTCCATTCCATTACATTCCATTCGTGTAACATCCGTTCCATTCGATTCCATTCCATTCCATTCCATTCCATTCCATTCGGGTTGATTCCATTCCATTCCATTCCTTTCCATTCGTGTTGATTCCATTCCATTCCATTCCATACCATTGCATTCCATTTCTTTCCATTCCATTCCATTCCATTCGGATTGATTCCATTCCATTACATTCCATTTCATTCCTTTCCATTCCGTTTCATTCGGGTTGATTCCATTCCATTCCATTCCATTCCATTGGTGTTGATTCCATTCCACTCCATTCCATTCCATTCCATTCCATTCCATTCCATTCCATTCGGGTTGATTCCATACCATTCCACTCCGTTCCATTCCATTGTATTCGGGTTGATTCCATTCCATTCCATTCCATTCCTTGCCATTACATTCCATTCGTGTTGATTCCGTTCCATTCTATTCCATTCGGGTTGATTCCATTCCATTCCACTCCATTACATATGACTTGATTCCATTCCATTCCATTGCATTCCATTCGTCTTTATTCCGTTCCATTCCATTCCATTCTATTCGGGTTGATTCCATTCCATTCCATTCCTTTCCATTCGGGTTGACTCCATTCCAATCCATTCCATTCCATTAATTTCCATTCCATTCGGATTGATTCCATTCCATTCCATTCCATTCCTTTCCATTCCATTCCATTCGGGTTGATTCCATTCCATTCCATTCCATTCGTTTTGATTCCATTCCATTCCATTCCATTCCATTCCATTACTTTCCATTCGGGTTGATTCCATTCCAATCAATTGCATTCCATTCCATTCCATTCGGGTTGATACCTTTCCATTCCTTTCCATTCCATTCCATTCCATTTCAGTCGGTTTTATTCCATTCCATTCCATTCCATTCCATTCCATTCCATTCCATTCCATTCCATTTCATTCCATTCCATTCCATTCGGTATGATTCCATTCCATTCCATTCCATTCGGCTTGATTCCATTCCATTCCATTCCATTCGTTTTGATTCCGTTCCATTCCATTCCATTCCATTCGTTTTGATTCCATTCCCTTCCATTCCATTCCATTCGTTTTGATTTCATTCCATTCCATTCCATTCCATTCCATTCCATTCGGGTTGATTCCATTCCATTCCATTCCATTGCATTCGTGTTGATTCCATTCCATTCCACTCCATTCCATTCCATTCCATTCGTGTTATTTCATTTCCATTCCATTCAATTCCACTCGGGTTGATTACATTATATTCCATTCGGGTTGATCCCATTCCATTCCATTGCATTCCATTCGGGTTGAATCGTATCCATTCCATTCCATTCCATTCCATTCCATTCCATTCCATTCCATTCCATTCGGAATGATTCCATTCAATTCCATTCCGTTCCATTCCTCTCGGGTTGACTCCATTCTATTCAATTCCGTTCCATTACATTCCATTCCATTCGGGTTGATTCCATTCCATTCCATTACATTCGTGTTACATCCATTCCATTCCATTCCAGTTGGGTTGATTCCATTCCATTCCATTCCTTTCCATTCGGGTTGATTCCATTCCATTCCATTCCATTCCATTCCATTCCATTCCATTCCATTCCTTTCCATTCCATTTAATTCCGGTTGATTCAATTCCGTTCCATTCCATTCGTGTTGATTACATTCCACACCATTCCATTCAATTCCATTTCATTGCAATCCATTCCGGTTGATTCCATTCCATTCCATTCCTTTCCATTCGGGTTGATTCCATTCCAGTCCATTCCATTCCATTCCATTCCATTAGGGTTGATTCCATTCCATTCAATTGCATTCCATTCCATTCCATTCGGGTTGATTCCATTCCATTCCCTTCCATTCCATTCCATTCCATTCTGTTTTATTCCATTCCATTCCACTCCATTCCGTTCCATTTCATTCCATTCCATTCCATTCGGGATGATTCCATTCCATTCCATTCCATTCCATTCGTTTTGATTCCATTCCATTCCATTCCATTCGTTTTGATTCCAATTCATTCCATTCTTGTTGATTCCATTCCATTCAATTCCATTCCACTCCATTCCATTCCATTCGATTCCATTCTCGTTGATTGCATTCCAATCCATTCCATTCCATTCGGGTTATTTCAATTCCATTCCATTCAATTCCACTCGGGTTGATTACATTATATTCCATTCGGGTTGATTCCATTCCATTCCATTTCATTCGGGTTGACTCCATTCCAGTCCATTCCATTCCATTCCATTCCATTCCATTCCATTCCATTCCATTCTGAATGATACCTTTCCATTCCATTCCATTCCATTCTATTCGGGTTGATTCCATTCCATTCCATTCCTTTCCATTCGGGTTGACTCCATTCCAATCCATTCCATTCCATTAATTTCCATTCCATTCGGATTGATTCCATTCCATTCCATTCCATTCCTTTCCATTCCATTCCATTCGGGTTGATTCCATACCATTCCACTCCGTTCCATTACATTGTATTCGGGTTGATTCCATTCCATTCCATTCCATTCCTTGCCATTACATTCCATTCGTGTTGATTCCGTTCCATTCTATTCCATTCGGGTTGATTCCATTCCATTCCACTCCATTACATATGACTTGATTCCATTCCATTCCATTGCATTCCATTCGTCTTTATTCCGTTCCATTCCATTCCATTCTATTCGGGTTGATTCCATTCCATTCCATTTCTTTCCATTCGGGTTGACTCCATTCCAATCCATTCCATTCCATTAATTTCCATTCCATTCGGATTGATTCCATTCCATTCCATTCCATTCCTTTCCATTCCATTCCATTCGGGTTGATTCCATTCCATTCCATTCCATTCGTTTTGATTCCATTCCATTCCATTCCATTCCATTCCATTCCATTCCATTCCATTACTTTCCATTCGGGTTGATTCCATTCCAATCAATTGCATTCCATTCCATTCCATTCTGGTTGATTCCTTTCCATTCCTTTCCATTCCATTCCATTCCATTTCAGTCGGTTTTATTCCATTCCATTCCATTCCATTCCATTCCATTCCATTCCATTCCATTTCATTCCATTCCATTCCATTCGGTATGATTCCATTCCATTCCATTCCATTCGGCTTGATTCCATTCCATTCCATTCCATTCGTTTTGATTCCGTTCCATTCCATTCCATTCCATTCGTTTTGATTCCATTCCCTTCCATTCCATTCCATTCGTTTTGATTTCATTCCATTCCATTCCATTCCATTCCATTCCATTCGGGTTGATTCCATTCCATTCCATTCCATTCCATTCCATTGCATTCGTGTTGATTCCATTCCATTCCACTCCATTCCATTCCATTCCATTCGTGTTATTTCATTTCCATTCCATTCAATTCCACTCGGGTTGATTACATTATATTCCATTCGGGTTGATCCCATTCCATTCCATTGCATTCCATTCGGGTTGAATCGTATCCATTCCATTCCATTCCATTCCATTCCATTCGGAATGATTCCATTCAATTCCATTCCGTTCCATTCCTCTCGGGTTGACTCCATTCCATTCAATTCCGTTCCATTACATTCCATTCCATTCGGGTTGATTCCATTCCATTCCTTTACATTCGTGTTACATCCATTCCATTCCATTCCAGTTGGGTTGATTCCATTCCATTCCATTCCTTTCCATTCGGGTTGATTCCATTCCATTCCATTCCATTCCATTCCATTCCATTCCTTTCCATTCCATTTAATTCCGGTTGATTCAATTCCGTTCCATTCCATTCGTGTTGATTACATTCCACACCATTCCATTCAATTCCATTTCATTGCAATCCATTCCGGTTGATTCCATTCCATTCCATTCCTTTCCATTCGGGTTGATTCCATTCCAGTCCATTCCATTCCATTCCATTCCATTAGGGTTGATTCCATTCCATTCAATTGCATTCCATTCCATTCCATTCGGGTTGATTCCATTCCATTCCCTTCCATTCCATTCCATTCCATTCTGTTTTATTCCATTCCATTCCACTCCATTCCGTTCCATTTCATTCCATTCCATTCCATTCGGGATGATTCCATTCCATTCCATTCCATTCCATTCGTTTTGATTCCATTCCATTCCATTCCATTCGTTTTGATTCCAATTCATTCCATTCTTGTTGATTCCATTCCATTCAATTCCATTCCACTCCATTCCATTCCATTCGATTCCATTCTCGTTGATTGCATTCCAATCCATTCCATTCCATTCGGGTTATTTCAATTCCATTCCATTCAATTCCACTCGGGTTGATTACATTATATTCCATTCGGGTTGATTCCATTCCATTCCATTTCATTCGGGTTGACTCCATTCCAGTCCATTCCATTCCATTCCATTCTATTCCATTCCATTCCATTCCATTCCATTCCATTCCATTCTGAATGATACCTTTCCATTCCATTCCATTCCATTCCGTTCCATTCCTCTCCGGTTGACTCCATTCCATTCCATTCCGTTCCATTCCATTCCATTCGAGTTGATTCCATTCCATTCCGTTACATTCCATTCGTGTAACATCCATTCCATTCGATTCCATTCCATTCCATTCCATTCCATTCCATTCGGGTTGATTCCATTCCATTCCATTCCTTTCCATTCGTGTTGATTCCATACCATTCCATTCCATACCATTGCATTCCATTTCTTTCCATTCCATTCCATTCCATTCGGATTGATTCCATTCCATTACATTCCATTTCATTACTTTCCATTCCATTTCATTCGGGTTATTTCCATTCCATTCCATTCCATTCCATTGGTGTTGATTCCATTCCACTCTATTCCATTCCATTCCATTCCATTCCATTCCATTCGGGTTGATTCCATAACATTCCACTCCATTCCATTCCATTGCATTCTGGTTGATTCCATTCCATTCCATTCCATTCCTTGCCATTACATTCCATTCGTGTTGATTCCATTCCATTCTATTCCATTCGGGTTGATTCCATTCCAGTCCACTCCATTACATATGACTTGATTCCATTCCATTCCATTGCATTCCATTCGTCTTTATTCCATTCCATTCCATTCCATTCTATTCGGGTTGATTCCATTCCATTCCATTCCTTTCCATTCGGGTTGACTCCATTCCAATCCATTCCATTCCGTTAATTTCCATTCCATTCGGATTGATTCCATTCCATTCCATTCCATTCCTTTCCATTCCATTCCATTCGGGTTGATTCCATTCCATTCCATTCCATTCGTTTTGATTCCATTCCATTCCATTCCATTCCATTCCATTCCATTCCATTCCATTCCATTCCATTGCATTCCATTACTTTCCATTCGGGTTGATTCCATTCCAATCAATTGCATTCCATTCCATTCCATTCGGGTTGATTCCTTTCCATTCCTTTCCATTCCATTCCATTCCATTCCATTCCATTCCATAACATTCCATTCCATTCCATTCGGTATGATTCCATTCCATTCCATTCCATTCGGCTTGATTCCATTCCATTCCATTCCATTCGTTTTGATTCCGTTCCATTCCATTCCATTCCATTCGTTTTGATTCCATTCTCTTCCATTCCATTCCATTCGTTTTGATTCCATTCCATTCCATTCCATTCCATTCCATTCCATTCGGGTTGATTCCATTCCATTCCTTTCCATTCCATTCCATTCCATTCCATTGCATTCGTGTTGATTCCATTCCATTCCACTCCATTCCATTCCATTCCATTCGTGTTATTTCAATTCCATTCCATTCAATTCCACTCGGGTTGATTACATTATATTCCATTCGGGTTGGTCCCATTCCATTCCATTGCATTCCATTCGGGTTGAATCGTATCCATTCCATTCCATTCCATTCCATTCCATTCGGAATGATTCCATTCAATTCCATTCCGTTCCATTCCTCTCGGGTTGACTCCATTCCATTCAATTCCGTTCCATTACATTCCATTCCATTCGGGTTGATTCCATTCCATTCCATTCCATTCGTGTTACATCAATTCCATTCCATTCCAGTTGGGTTGATTCCATTCCATTCCATTCCTTTCCTTTCGGGTTGATTCCATTCCATTCCATTCCATTCCATTCCATTCCATTCCATTCCATTCCTTTCCATTCCATTCCTTTCCATTCCATTTAAGTCCGGTTGATTCAATTCCGTTCCATTCCATTCGTGTTGATTACATTCCACACCATTCCATTCAATTCCATTTCATTGCAATCCATTCCGGTTGATTCCATTCCATTCCATTCCTTTCCATTCGGGTTGATTCCATTCCAGTCCATTCCATTCCATTCCATTCCATTCGGGTTGATTCCATTCCATTCAATTGCATTCCATTCCATTCCATTCGGGTTGATTCCATTCCATTCCATTCCATTCCATTCCATTCCGTTCCATTCGGTTTTATTCCATTCCATTCCATTCCATTCCATTCCGTTCCATTTCATTCCTTTCCATTCCATTCGGGATGATTCCATTCCATTCCATTCCATTCGGCTTGATTCCATTCCATTCCATTCCATTCCATTCCATTCCATTCGTTTTGATTCCATTTCATTCCATTCCATTCATTTTGATTCCATTCCATTCCATTCCATTCCATTTGGGTTGATTCCATTCCATTCAGTTCCATTCCACTCCATTCCATTCCATTCGATTCCATTCTCGTTGATTCCATTCCAATCCATTCCATTCCATTCGGGTTATTTCTATTCCATTCCATTCAATTCCACTCGGGTTAATTACATTATATTCCATTCGGGTTGATTCCATTCCATTCCATTCCATTCGGGTTGACTCCATTCCAGTCCACTCCATTCCATTCCATTCCATTCCATTCCATTCCATTCTGAATGATACCATGCCATTCCAACCCATTCCATTCCGTTACATTCCTCTCGGGTTGACCCCATTCCATTCCATTCTGTTCCATTCCATTCCATTCTGGTTGATTCCATTCCATTCCATTCCGTTCGTGTTACATCCATTCCATTCCATTCCATTCCATTCCATTCCATTCCATTCCATTCGGGTTGATTCCATTCCATTCCCTTCCTTTCCATTCGTGTTTATTCCATTCCATTCCATTCCATACCATTGCATTCCATTCCTTTCCATTCCATTCCATTCCATTCGGATTGATTCCTTTACATTACATTCCATTTCATTCCTTTCCATTCCATTTCATTAGGGTTGATTCCATTCCATTCCATTCCATTCCATTGGTGTTGATTCCATTCCTCTCCATTCCATTCCATTTCTTTCGGGTTGATTCCATTCCTTTCCATTCCATTCCATTCCATTCCATTCGGGTTGATTCCATTCCCTTCCATTCCATTCCTTTCCATTAAATTCCATTCGTGTTGATTCCATTCCATTCTATTCCATTATGGTTGATTCCATTGCATTCCATAACATAAGACTTGATTCCATTCCGTTCCATTCCATTGCATTCCATTCGGCTTTATTCCATTCCATTCCATTTCATGCCATTCCATTCGGCTGGATTCCATTCCATTCAATTCCATTCCATCCCATTCCACTCCATTCCATTCCATTCGTGTTGATTCCATTCCATTCCATTCCATTCCATTCCATTCGGGTTGATTCCATTGCATTCCATTCCATTCCATTCCATTCCATTCCAATCCATTCCATTCTTTTCGAGTCGATTCTGTTCCATTCCATTCCATTCCATTGCATTCCATTCCTTTCGTGTTGATTCCATTCCGTTTCATTCCATTCCATTCCATTCCATTCCATTGCAGACCACTCCATTCGGGTTGATTCCATTCCATTCCATTGCATTCCATTCCATTCCGTTTGGGTTGATTCCATTCCATTCCATGCATGTGATTCCATTCCATCCCATTCCATGCCATTCGAGTTGATTCCTTTCCGTTCCATTCCATTCCATTCCATTCCATTCCATTCCATTCCATTCCATTGCATTCCACTCCATTCGGGTTGATTCCATTGCATTCCATTGTATTCCATTCCATTCCTTTCGTATTGATTCCATTCCATTCCATGCATGTGATTCCATTCCATTCCATTCCATGCCATTCGAGTTGATTCCATTCCATTCCATTCCATTCCATTCCATTCAATTCCATTACATTACATTCCGGTTGAATCCATTCAATTCCATTCCCTTCCGTTCCATTCCTTTCGGTTTGACTCCATTCCATTGCATTCCGTTCCATTCCATTCCATTCGTGTTACATCCATTCCATTCCATTCCATTCGATTCCATTCGGGTTGATTCCATTCCATTCCATTCCTTTCCATTCGGGTTGATTGCATTCCAATCCATTCCATTCCATTCCATTCCATTCCATTCCATTCGGATTGATTCCATTCCATTCCATTCCATTCCTTTCCATTCCATTAGATTCGGGTTGATTCCATTCCACTCCATTCCATTCCATTCCATTCCATTCCATTCCATTCCGTTCGGGTTGATTCCAAATCATTCTATTCCATTCCATTCGGTTCCTTTCCATTCCACTCCATTCCTTTCGTGGTGATTCTATTCCATTCCATTCCATTCCATTCCATTCCATTCCAATCGGGTTGATTCCATTCCATTCCATTCCATGCCATTCGTGTTGATTCCATTCCGTTCCATTACCTTCCATTTCTTTTGGGTGGATTCCATTCCAATCCAATCCATTCCATTCCATTCCATTCCATTCCATGCCATTCCATTCCATTAGGGTTGATTCCATTGCATTCAATTCCTTTCCATTCGGGTTGACTCCATTCCAATCCATTCCATTCCATTAATTTCCATTCCATTCTGATTGATTCCATTCCATTCCATTCCATTCCTTTCCATTCCATTCCATTCGGGTTGATTCCATTCCATTCCATTCCATTCGTTTTGATTCCATTCCATTCCATTCCATTCCATTCCATTCCATTCCATTCCATTACTTTCCATTCGGGTTGATTCCATTCCAATCAATTGCATTCCATTCCATTCCATTCGGGTTGATTCCTTTCCATTCCTTTCCATTCCATTCCATTCCATTCCATTCCATTCCATTTCAGTCGGTTTTATTCCATTCCATTCCATTCCATTCCATTCCATTCCATTCCATTCCATTCCATTTCATTCCATTCCATTCCATTCGGTATGATTCCATTCCATTCCATTCCATTCGGCTTGATTCCATTCCATTCCATTCCATTCGTTTTGATTCCGTTCCATTCCATTCCACTCCATTCGCTTTGATTCCATTCCCTTTTATTCCATTCCATTCGTTTTGATTCCATTCCATTCCATTCCATTGCATTCCATTCCATTCGGGTTGATTCCATTCCATTCCATTCCATTCCACTCCAATGCATTCGTGTTGATTCCATTCCATTCCACTACATTCCATTCCATTCCATTCGTGTTATTTCAATTCCATTCCAATCAATTCCACTCGGGTTGATTACATTATATTCCATTCGAGTTGATCCCATTCCATTCCATTGCATTCCATTCGGGTTGAATCGTATCCATTCCATTCCATTCCATTCCATTCCATTCCATTCCATTCCATTCCATTCCATTCCATTCCATTCCATTCGGATTGATTCCATTCAATTCCATTCCGTTCCATTCCTCTCGGGTTGACTCCATTCCATTCAATTCCGTTCCATTACATTCCATTCCATTCGGGTTGATTCCATTCCATTCCATTACATTCGTGTTACATCCATTCCATTCCATTCCAGTTGGGTTGATTCCATTCCATTCCATTCCTTTCCATTCGGGTTGATTCCATTCCATTCCATTCCATTCCATTCCATTCCATTCCATTCAATTCCATTCCATTCCTTTCTGGTTGATTCTGTTCCATTCCATTCCATTCCATTGCATTCCATTCCATTACATTCTTTTTGATTCCATTCCATTCCATTCCATTCCATTCCATTCCATTCCATTCCGGTTGATTCCATTCCATTCCATTCCATTCCATTCCATTCCATTCCATGCAATTCCATCCCTTTCCATTCCATTCCTTTCAATTACATTTCATTCGTGTTGTTTCCATTCCATTCCATTCCATTCCATTCCATTCCATTCCATTCCATTCCATTCCTTTCGTGTCGATTCTACTTCATTCCATTCCATTCCATTGCATTCCATTCCATTCCGTTGCATTTCATTCCATTCGATTGCATTGCATTCCACTCCATTCGGGTTGATTCCATTCCATTCCATTGCATTCCATTCCATTCCGGTCAGGTTGATTCCATTCCTTTCCATACCTTGTGTTTCCATGCCATTCCATTCCATGCCATTCGAGTTGATTCCATACCATTCCATTCCATTCCATTCGATTGCATTTCATTCCTTTCGTGTTGATTCCATTCCATTCCATTCCATTCCATTCCATTGCATTCCATTCCATTCCGTTCGGGTTGATTCCTTTCCTTTCCATGCTTTGTCATTCCATTCCATTCCATTCCATGCCATTCGAGTTGATTCCATTCCATTCCATTCCATTCCATTCGGGTTGACTCCATTCCATTCCATTCCATTCCATTCCATTCCATTCCATTCCATTCCATTCCATTCCATTCCATTCGGGTTGATTCCATTCCATTCCATTACATTCCTTTCGGGTTGATCCTATTCCATTCCATTCCATTCCATTGCATTCCATTCCATTCCATTCGTGTTGATGCCATTCCATTCAATTCCATTCCATTCCATTCGCGTTGACTCCATTCCATTCCATTCCATTCCATTCCATTCAATTCCATTCCATTCCATTCGCGTTGACTCCATTCCATTCCAATCCACACCATTCCATTCCATTCGGGTTGTTTCCATTCCATTCCATTCCATTCCATTCCATTTCATTCCATTCCATTCCATTCCATTCCATTCCATTCCATTCCTTTCTGGTTGATTCTGTTCCATTCCATTCCATTCCATTGCATTCCATTCCATTACATTCTTTTTGATTCCATTCCATTCCATTCCATTCCATTCCGGTTGATTCCATTCCATTCCATTCCATTCCATTCCATTCCATTCCATTCCATTCCATTACATTTCATTCGTGTTGTTTCCATTCCATTCCATTCCATTCCATTCCTTTCTTGTCGATTCTATTCCATTCCATTCCATTCCATTGCATTCCATTCCATTCCATTCCATTTCATTCCATTCCTTTCGTGTTGATTCCATTCCATTCTGTTGCATTCCATTCCATTCCATTGCATTGCATTCCACTCCATTCGGGTTGATTCCATTCCATTCCATGACATTCCATTCCATTCCAGTCAGGTTGATTCCATTCCTTTCCATACCTTTTGTTTCCATTCCATTCCATTCCATGCCTTTCGAGTTGATTCCATACCATTCCATTCAATTCCATTCGATTGCATTTCATTCCTTTCGTGTTGATTCCATTGCATTCCATTCCATTCCATTCCATTCCATTCCATTCCATTCCATTGCATTCCATTCCATTCGGGTTGATTAGATTCCATTCCATTGCATTCCATCCCATTCCGTTCGGGTTGATTGCATTCCTTTCCATGCTTTGTCATTCCATTCCATTCCATTCCATTTCATTCCATTCCTTTCGTGTTGATTCCATTCCATTCCGTTGCATTCCATTCCATTCCATTTCATTGCATTCCACTCCATTCGGGTTGATTCCATTCCATTCCATTGCATTCCATTCCATTCCGGTCAGGTTGATTCCATTCCTTTCCATACCTTGTGTTTCCATGCCATTCCATTCCATGCCATTCGAGTTGATTCCATACCATTCCATTCCATTCCATTCGATTGCATTTCATTCCTTTCGTGTTGATTCCATTGCATTCCATTCCATTCCATTCCATTCCATTCCATTCCATTCCATTCCATTCCATTCCATTCCATTCCATTCCTTTGTATTCCATTCCATTCGGGTTGATTCCATTCCATTCCATTGCATTCCATTCCATTCCGTTCGGGGTGATTCCATTCCTATCCATGCTTTGTCATTCCATCCCATTCCATTCCATGCCATTCGAGTTGATTCCATTCCATTCCATTCCATTCCATTCCATTCGGGTTGACTCCATTCCATTCCATTCCATTCCATTCGGGTTGATTCCATTCCATTCCATTACATTCCATTCGGCTTGATCCTATTCCATTCCATTCCATTCCATTGCATTCCATTCCATTCCATTCGGGTTGTTTCCATTCCATTCCATTCCATTCCATTCCATTCCATTCCATTCCAATCCATTTCATTCGGTTTTATTCCATTCCATTCCATTCCATTCCATTCCATTTCATTCCATTCCATTCCATTCGGTATGATTCCATTCCATTCCATTCCATTCCATCAGGCTTGATTCCATTCCATTCCATTCCATTCCATTCGTTTTGATTCCGTTCCATTCCATTCCATTCCATTCGTTTTCATTCCATTCCATTCCATTCCATTCCATTCGGGTTGATTCCATTCCATTCAATTCCATTCCACTCCATTCCATTCCATTCGATTTCATTCTCGTTGATTCCATTCCAATCCTTTCCATTCCATTCAGGTTATTTCAATTCCATTCCATTCAATTCCACTCGGGTTGATTACATTATATTCCATTCGGGTTGATTCCATTCCATTCCATTCCATTCCATTCGGGTTGATTCCATTCCATTCCATTCCATTCCATACCATTGCATTCCATTCGGAATGATTCCATTCCATTCCATTCCATTCCATTCCATTCCATTCCGTTCCATTCCTCTCGGGTTGACGCCATTCCATTCCATTCCGTTCCATTTCATTCCATTCCATTCGGGTTGATTCCATTCCATTCCATTCCATTCGTGTTACATCCATTCCATTCCATTCCATTCCATTCCATTTAGGTTGATTCCATTCCATTCCATTCCTTTCCATTCGGGTTGATTCCATTCCATTCCATTCCATTCCATTCCATTCCATTCCATTCCATTCCATTCCATTCCATTCCATTCCTTTCTGGTTGATTCTGTTCCATTCCATTCCATTCCATTGCATTCCATTCCATTACATTCTTTTTGATTCCATTCCATTCCATTCCATTCCATTCCGGTTGATTCCATTCCATTCCATTCCATTCCATTGCATTCCATGCAATTCCATCCCATTCCATTCCATTCCTTTCCATTACATTTCATTCGTGTTGTTTCCATTCCATTCCATTCCATTCCATTCCATTCCATTCCATTCCATTCCTTTCGTGTCGATTCTACTTCATTCCGTTCCATTCCATTGCATTCCATTCCATTCCATTGCATTCCATTCCATTCCGGTCAGGTTGATTCCATTCCTTTCCATACCTTCTGTTTCCATGCCATTCCATTCCATGCCATTCGAGTTGATTCCATACCATTCCATTCCATTCCATTCGATTGCATTTCATTCCTTTCGTGTTGATTCCATTGCATTCCATTCCATTCCATTCAATTCCATTCCATTCCATTCCATTCCATTCCATTGCATTCCATTCCATTCCGTTCGGGTTGATTCCTTTCCTTTCCATGCTTTGTCATTCCATTCCATTCCATTCCATGCCATTCGAGTTGATTCCATTCCATTCCATTCCATTCCATTCGGGTTGACTCCATTCCATTCCATTCCATTCCATTCCATTCCATTCCATTCCATTCCATTCCATTCGGGTTGATTCCATTCCATTCCATTACATTCCTTTCGGGTTGATCCTATTCCATTCCATTCCATTCCATTGCATTCCATTCCATTCCATTCGTGTTGATTCCATTCCATTCAATTCCATTCCATTCCATTCGCGTTGACTCCATTCCATTCCATTCCATTCCATTCCATTCCATTGAATTCCATTCCATTCCATTCGCGTTGACTCCATTCCATTCCAATCCACACCATTCCATTCCATTCGGGTTGTTTCCATTCCATTCCATTCCATTCCATTCCATTTCATTCCATTCCATTCCATTCCATTCCTTTCTGGTTGATTCTGTTCCATTCCATTCCATTCCATTGCATTCCATTCCATTACATTCTTTTTGATTCCATTCCATTCCATTCCATTCCATTCCGGTTGATTCCATTCCATTCCATTCCATTCCATTCCATTCCATTCCATTCCATGCAATTCCATTCCATTCTATTCCATTCCTTTGCATTCCATTCGGGTTGATTCTATTCCATTCCATTCTATTCCATTCCCTTTCTTTCGGGTTCATTTCATTCCATTCCATTCCCTTCCATTCCATTCAATTCGAGTTGTTTCCATTCGTTTCCGTTCCATTCCATTCCATTCCATTCCATTTGTGTTGATGCCATTCCATTCCATTTCATTCCTTTCCATTCGGGTTTTTGCCAGTCCATTCCATTCCATTCCATTCCAATCCATTCCACTCCATTCCATTCGGTTGATTCCATTGCATTCCTTTCCATTCGGGTGGATTCCATTCCATTCCATTCCATTCCTTTCCATTACATTTCATTCGTTTTGTTTCCATTCCATTCCATTCCTTTCGTGTCGATTCTATTCCATTCCATTCCATTCCATTGCATTCCATTCCATTCCATTCCATTTCATTCCATTCCTTTCGTGTTGATTCCATTCCATTCTGTTGCATTCCATTCCATTCCATTGCATTGCATTCCACTCCATTCGGGTTGATTCCATTCCATTCCATGACATTCCATTCCTTTCCGGTCAGGTTGATTCCATTCCTTTCCATACCTTGTGTTTCCATTCCATTCCATTCCATGCCTTTTGAGTTGATTCCATACCATTCCATTCAATTCCATTCGATTGCATTTCATTCCTTTCGTGTTGATTCCATTGCATTCCATTCCATTCCATTCCATTCCATTCCATTCCATTCCATTCCATTCCATTCCATTCCATTGCTTTCCATTCCATTCGGGTTGATTCGATTCCATTCCATTGCATTCCATCCCATTCCGTTCGGGTTGATTCCATTCCTTTCCATGCTTTGTCATTCCATTCCATTCCATTCCATTTCATTCCATTCCTTTCGTGTTGATTCCATTCCATTCCGTTGCATTCCATTCCATTCCATTGCATTGCATTCCACTCCATTCGGGTTGATTCCATTCTATTCCATTGCATTCCATTCCATTCCGGTCAGGTTGATTCCATTCCTTTCCATACCTTGTGTTTCCATGCCATTCCATTCCATGCCATTCGAGTTGATTCCATACCATTCCATTCCATTCCATTCGATTGCATTTCATTCCTTTCGTGTTGATTCCATTGCATTCCATTCCATTCCATTCCATTCCATTCCATTCCATTCCATTCCATTCCATTCCATTCCATTCCATTCCTTTGCATTCCATTCCATTCGGGTTGATTCCATTACATTCCATTGCATTCCATTCCATTCCGTTCGGGGTGATTCCTTTCCTATCCATGCTTTGTCATTCCATCCCATACCATTCCATGACATTCGAGTTGATTCAATTCCATTCCATTCCATTCCATTCGGGTTGACTCCATTCCATTCCATTCCATTCCATTCCATTCCATTCGGGTTGATTCCATTCCATTCCATTACATTCCATTCGGGTTGATCCTATTCCATTCCATTCCATTCCATTGCATTCCATTCCATTCCATTCGGTATGATTCCATTCCATTCCATTCCATTCCATCAGGCTTGATTCCATTCCATTCCATTCCATTCGTTTTGATTCCGTTCCATTCCATTCCATTCCATTCGTGTTGATTACTTTCCACTTCATTCCATTCAATTCCATTTCATTCCAATCCATTCCGGTTGATTCCATTCCATTCCATTCTATTCCATTCGGGTTGATTCCATTCCAATCAATTGCATTCCATTCCATTCCATTCGGGTTGAATCCATTCCATTCCACTCCATTCCATTCCATTCCATTCCATTCCATTCCATTCCATACCATTTCATTCGGTTTTATTCCATTCCATTCCATTCCATTCCATTCCATTCCATACCATTCCATTCCATTTCATTCCGTTCCATTCCATTCGGTATGATTCCATTCCATTCTATTCCATTAGGCTTGATTCCATTCCATTCCATTCCATTCCATTCCATTCCATTCGTTTTGATTCCGTTCCATTCCATTCCATTCCATTCGTTTCGATTCCATTCCATTCCATTCGGGTTGATTCCATTCCATTCAATTCCATTCCACTCCATTCCATTCTATTCCATTCCATTCACGTTGATTCCATTCCAATCCATTCCATTCCATTCGGGTTATTTCAATTCCATTCCATTCAATTCCACTCGGGTTGACTACATTATATTCCATTCGGGTTGATTCCATTCCATTCGGGTTGATTCCATTCCATTCCATTCCATTCCATTCCATTCCATTCCATTCGGAATGATTACATTCCATTCCATTCCATTCCATACCGTTCAATTCCTCTCGGGTTGACTCCATTCCATTCCATTCCGTTCCATTACACTCCATTCCATTCGGGTTGATTCCATTCCATTCCATCCCCTTCGTGTTACATCCATTCCATTCCATTCCATTCCATTCCATTTGGGTTGATTCCATTCCATTCCATTCCTTTCCATTCGTGTTGATTCCATTCCATTCCATTCCATTCCATTCCATTCCATTCCATTCCATTCCTTTCCATTCCATTCCATTCCATTCGGATTGATTCCATTCCATTCCATTCCATTCCATTCCTTTCCATTCCATTTCATTCAGGTTGATTCAATTCCATTCCATTCCATACGTGTTGATTACTTTCCACTCCATTCCATTCAATTCCATTTCATTCCAATCCATTCCGGTTGATTCCATTCCATTCAATTCCATTCAATTCGGGTTGATTCCATTCCTGTCCTTTCCATTCCATTCCATTCCATTCGGGTTGATTCCATTCCATTCAATTGCATTCCATTCCATTCCATTCGGGTTGATTCCATTCCATTCCCTTCCATTCCATTCCATTCCATTCTGTTTTATTCCATTCCATTCCATTCCATTCCGTTCCATTTCATTCCATTCCATTCCATTCGGGATGATTCCATTCCATTCCATTCCATTCGGCTTGATTCCATTCCATTCCATTCCATTCCATTCCATTCCATTCTTTCCATTCCATTCCATTCCATTCCATTCGTTTTGATTCCATTCCATTCCATTCCATTCGTTTTGATTCCAATTCATTCCATTCTTGTTGATTCCATTCCATTCAATTCCATTCCACTCCATTCCATTCCATTCGATTCCATTCTCTTTGATTGCATTCCAATCCATTCCATTCCATTCGGGTTATTTCAATTCCATTCCATTCAATTCCACTCTGGTTGATTACATTATATTCCATTCGGGTTGATTCCATTCCATTCCATTTCATTCGGGTTGACTCCATTCCATTCCATTCCATTCCATTCCATTCCATTCCATTCCATTCCTTTCCATTCCATTCCATTCCATTCTGAATGATACCTTTCCATTCCATTCCATTCAGTTCCATTCCTCTCCGGTTGACTCCATTCCATTCCATTCCGTTCCATTCCATTCCATTCGAGTTGATTCCATTCCATTCCATTACATTCCATTCGTGTAACATCCGTTCCATTCGATTCCATTCCATTCCATTCCATTCCATTCCATTCGGGTTGATTCCATTCCATTCCATTCCTTTCCATTCGTGTTGATTCCATTCCATTCCATTCCATACCATTGCATTCCATTTCTTTCCATTCCATTCCATTCCATTCGGATTGATTCCATTCCATTACATTCCATTTCATTCCTTTCCATTCCGTTTCATTCGGGTTGATTCCATTCCATTCCATTCCATTCCATTGGTGTTGATTCCATTCCACTCCATTCCATTCCATTCCATTCCATTCCATTCCATTCCATTCGGGTTGATTCCATACCATTCCACTCCGTTCCATTCCATTGTATTCGGGTTGATTCCATTCCATTCCATTCCATTCCTTGCCATTACATTCCATTCGTGTTGATTCCGTTCCATTCTATTCCATTCGGGTTGATTCCATTCCATTCCACTCCATTACGTATGACTTGATTCCATTCCATTCCATTGCATTCCATTCGTCTTTATTCCGTTCCATTCCATTCCATTCTATTCGGGTTGATTCCATTCCATTCCATTCCTTTCCATTCGGGTTGACTCCATTCCAATCCATTCCATTCCATTAATTTCCATTCCATTCGGATTGATTCCATTCCATTCCATTCCATTCCTTTCCATTCCATTCCATTCGGGTTGATTCCATTCCATTCCATTCCATTCGTTTTGATTCCATTCCATTCCATTCCATTCCATTCCATTCCATTCCATTCCATTACTTTCCATTCGGGTTGATTCCATTCCAATCAATTGCATTCCATTCCATTCCATTCGGGTTGATTCCTTTCCATTCCTTTCCATTCCATTCCATTCCATTTCAGTCGGTTTTATTCCATTCCATTCCATTCCATTCCATTCCATTCCATTCCATTCCATTTCATTCCATTCCATTCCATTCGGTATGATTCCATTCCATTCCATTCCATTCGGCTTGATTCCATTCCATTCCATTCCATTCGTTTTGATTCCGTTCCATTCCATTCCATTCCATTCGTTTTGATTCCATTCCCTTCCATTCCATTCCATTCGTTTTGATTTCATTCCATTCCATTCCATTCCATTCCATTCCATTCGGGTTGATTCCATTCCATTCCATTCCATTGCATTCGTGTTGATTCCATTCCATTCCACTCCATTCCATTCCATTCCATTCGTGTTATTTCATTTCCATTCCATTCAATTCCACTCGGGTTGATTACATTATATTCCATTCGGGTTGATCCCATTCCATTCCATTGCATTCCATTCGGGTTGAATCGTATCCATTCCATTCCATTCCATTCCATTCCATTCCATTCCATTCCATTCCATTCCATTCGGAATGATTCCATTCAATTCCATTCCGTTCCATTCCTCTCGGGTTGACTCCATTCTATTCAATTCCGTTCCATTACATTCCATTCCATTCGGGTTGATTCCATTCCATTCCATTACATTCGTGTTACATCCATTCCATTCCATTCCAGTTGGGTTGATTCCATTCCATTCCATTCCTTTCCATTCGGGTTGATTCCATTCCATTCCATTCCATTCCATTCCATTCCATTCCATTCCATTCCTTTCCATTCCATTTAATTCCGGTTGATTCAATTCCGTTCCATTCCATTCGTGTTGATTACATTCCACACCATTCCATTCAATTCCATTTCATTGCAATCCATTCCGGTTGATTCCATTCCATTCCATTCCTTTCCATTCGGGTTGATTCCATTCCAGTCCATTCCATTCCATTCCATTCCATTAGGGTTGATTCCATTCCATTCAATTGCATTCCATTCCATTCCATTCGGGTTGATTCCATTCCATTCCCTTCCATTCCATTCCATTCCATTCTGTTTTATTCCATTCCATTCCACTCCATTCCGTTCCATTTCATTCCATTCCATTCCATTCGGGATGATTCCATTCCATTCCATTCCATTCCATTCGTTTTGATTCCATTCCATTCCATTCCATTCGTTTTGATTCCAATTCATTCCATTCTTGTTGATTCCATTCCATTCAATTCCATTCCACTCCATTCCATTCCATTCGATTCCATTCTCGTTGATTGCATTCCAATCCATTCCATTCCATTCGGGTTATTTCAATTCCATTCCATTCAATTCCACTCGGGTTGATTACATTATATTCCATTCGGGTTGATTCCATTCCATTCCATTTCATTCGGGTTGACTCCATTCCAGTCCATTCCATTCCATTCCATTCCATTCCATTCCATTCCATTCCATTCTGAATGATACCTTTCCATTCCATTCCATTCCATTCTATTCGGGTTGATTCCATTCCATTCCATTCCTTTCCATTCGGGTTGACTCCATTCCAATCCATTCCATTCCATTAATTTCCATTCCATTCGGATTGATTCCATTCCATTCCATTCCATTCCTTTCCATTCCATTCCATTCGGGTTGATTCCATACCATTCCACTCCGTTCCATTACATTGTATTCGGGTTGATTCCATTCCATTCCATTCCATTCCTTGCCATTACATTCCATTCGTGTTGATTCCGTTCCATTCTATTCCATTCGGGTTGATTCCATTCCATTCCACTCCATTACATATGACTTGATTCCATTCCATTCCATTGCATTCCATTCGTCTTTATTCCGTTCCATTCCATTCCATTCTATTCGGGTTGATTCCATTCCATTCCATTTCTTTCCATTCGGGTTGACTCCATTCCAATCCATTCCATTCCATTAATTTCCATTCCATTCGGATTGATTCCATTCCATTCCATTCCATTCCTTTCCATTCCATTCCATTCGGGTTGATTCCATTCCATTCCATTCCATTCGTTTTGATTCCATTCCATTCCATTCCATTCCATTCCATTCCATTCCATTCCATTCCATTCCATTCCATTCCATTACTTTCCATTCGGGTTGATTCCATTCCAATCAATTGCATTCCATTCCATTCCATTCTGGTTGATTCCTTTCCATTCCTTTCCATTCCATTCCATTCCATTTCAGTCGGTTTTATTCCATTCCATTCCATTCCATTCCATTCCATTCCATTCCATTCCATTCCATTCCATTTCATTCCATTCCATTCCATTCGGTATGATTCCATTCCATTCCATTCCATTCGGCTTGATTCCATTCCATTCCATTCCATTCGTTTTGATTCCGTTCCATTCCATTCCATTCCATTCGTTTTGATTCCATTCCCTTCCATTCCATTCCATTCGTTTTGATTTCATTCCATTCCATTCCATTCCATTCCATTCCATTCGGGTTGATTCCATTCCATTCCATTCCATTCCATTCCATTGCATTCGTGTTGATTCCATTCCATTCCACTCCATTCCATTCCATTCCATTCGTGTTATTTCATTTCCATTCCATTCAATTCCACTCGGGTTGATTACATTATATTCCATTCGGGTTGATCCCATTCCATTCCATTGCATTCCATTCGGGTTGAATCGTATCCATTCCATTCCATTCCATTGCATTCCATTCCATTCCATTCCATTCCATTCCATTCGGAATGATTCCATTCAATTCCATTCCGTTCCATTCCTCTCGGGTTGACTCCATTCCATTCAATTCCGTTCCATTACATTCCATTCCATTCGGGTTGATTCCATTCCATTCCTTTACATTCGTGTTACATCCATTCCATTCCATTCCAGTTGGGTTGATTCCATTCCATTCCATTCCTTTCCATTCGGGTTGATTCCATTCCATTCCATTTCATTCCATTCCATTCCATTCCTTTCCATTCCATTTAATTCCGGTTGATTCAATTCCGTTCCATTCCATTCGTGTTGATTACATTCCACACCATTCCATTCAATTCCATTTCATTGCAATCCATTCCGGTTGATTCCATTCCATTCCATTCCTTTCCATTCGGGTTGATTCCATTCCAGTCCATTCCATTCCATTCCATTCCATTAGGGTTGATTCCATTCCATTCAATTGCATTCCATTCCATTCCATTCGGGTTGATTCCATTCCATTCCCTTCCATTCCATTCCATTCCATTCTGTTTTATTCCATTCCATTCCACTCCATTCCGTTCCATTTCATTCCATTCCATTCCATTCGGGGTGATTCCATTCCATTCCATTCCATTCCATTCGTTTTGATTCCATTCCATTCCATTCCATTCGTTTTGATTCCAATTCATTCCATTCTTGTTGATTCCATTCCATTCAATTCCATTCCACTCCATTCCATTCCATTCGATTCCATTCTCGTTGATTGCATTCCAATCCATTCCATTCCATTCGGGTTATTTCAATTCCATTCCATTCAATTCCACTCGGGTTGATTACATTATATTCCATTCGGGTTGATTCCATTCCATTCCATTTCATTCGGGTTGACTCCATTCCAGTCCATTCCATTCCATTCCATTCCATTCCATTCCATTCCATTCCATTCCATTCCATTCCATTCTGAATGATACCTTTCCATTCCATTCCATTCCATTCCGTTCCATTCCTCTCCGGTTGACTCCATTCCATTCCATTCCGTTCCATTCCATTCCATTCGAGTTGATTCCATTCCATTCCGTTACATTCCATTCGTGTAACATCCATTCCATTCGATTCCATTCCATTCCATTCCATTCCATTCCATTCGGGTTGATTCCATTCCATTCCATTCCTTTCCATTCGTGTTGATTCCATACCATTCCATTCCATACCATTGCATTCCATTTCTTTCCATTCCATTCCATTCCATTCGGATTGATTCCATTCCATTACATTCCATTTCATTACTTTCCATTCCATTTCATTCGGGTTATTTCCATTCCATTCCATTCCATTCCATTGGTGTTGATTCCATTCCACTCTATTCCATTCCATTCCATTCCATTCCATTCCATTCGGGTTGATTCCATAACATTCCACTCCATTCCATTCCATTGCATTCTGGTTGATTCCATTCCATTCCATTCCATTCCTTGCCATTACATTCCATTCGTGTTGATTCCATTCCATTCTATTCCATTCGGGTTGATTCCATTCCATTCCACTCCATTACATATGACTTGATTCCATTCCATTCCATTGCATTCCATTCGTCTTTATTCCATTCCATTCCATTCCATTCTATTCGGGTTGATTCCATTCCATTCCATTCCTTTCCATTCGGGTTGACTCCATTCCAATCCATTCCATTCCGTTAATTTCCATTCCATTCGGATTGATTCCATTCCATTCCATTCCATTCCTTTCCATTCCATTCCATTCGGGTTGATTCCATTCCATTCCATTCCATTCGTTTTGATTCCATTCCATTCCATTCCATTCCATTCCATTCCATTCCATTCCATTCCATTGCATTCCATTACTTTCCATTCGGGTTGATTCCATTCCAATCAATTGCATTCCATTCCATTCCATTCGGGTTGATTCCTTTCCATTCCTTTCCATTCCATTCCATTCCATTCCATTCCATTCCATTCCATTCCATTCCATTCCATTCCATTCCATTCCATTCGGTATGATTCCATTCCATTCCATTCCATTCGGCTTGATTCCATTCCATTCCATTCCATTCGTTTTGATTCCGTTCCATTCCATTCCATTCCATTCGTTTTGATTCCATTCTCTTCCATTCCATTCCATTCGTTTTGATTCCATTCCATTCCATTCCATTCCATTCCATTCCATTCGGGTTGATTCCATTCCATTCCTTTCCATTCCATTCCATTCCATTCCATTGCATTCGTGTTGATTCCATTCCATTCCACTCCATTCCATTCCATTCCATTCGTGTTATTTCAATTCCATTCCATTCAATTCCACTCGGGTTGATTACATTATATTCCATTCGGGTTGGTCCCATTCCATTCCATTGCATTCCATTCGGGTTGAATCGTATCCATTCCATTCCATTCCATTCCATTCCATTCGGAATGATTCCATTCAATTCCATTCCGTTCCATTCCTCTCGGGTTGACTCCATTCCATTCAATTCCGTTCCATTACATTCCATTCCATTCGGGTTGATTCCATTCCATTCCATTCCATTCGTGTTACATCAATTCCATTCCATTCCAGTTGGGTTGATTCCATTCCATTCCATTCCTTTCCTTTCGGGTTGATTCCATTCCATTCCATTCCATTCCATTCCATTCCATTCCATTCCATTCCTTTCCATTCCATTCCTTTCCATTCCATTTAAGTCCGGTTGATTCAATTCCGTTCCATTCCATTCGTGTTGATTACATTCCACACCATTCCATTCAATTCCATTTCATTGCAATCCATTCCGGTTGATTCCATTCCATTCCATTCCTTTCCATTCGGGTTGATTCCATTCCAGTCCATTCCATTCCATTCCATTCCATTCGGGTTGATTCCATTCCATTCAATTGCATTCCATTCCATTCCATTCGGGTTGATTCCATTCCATTCCATTCCATTCCATTCCATTCCGTTCCATTCGGTTTTATTCCATTCCATTCCATTCCATTCCATTCCGTTCCATTTCATTCCTTTCCATTCCATTCGGGATGATTCCATTCCATTCCATTCCATTCGGCTTGATTCCATTCCATTCCATTCCATTCCATTCCATTCCATTCGTTTTGATTCCATTTCATTCCATTCCATTCATTTTGATTCCATTCCATTCCATTCCATTCCATTTGGGTTGATTCCATTCCATTCAGTTCCATTCCACTCCATTCCATTCCATTCGATTCCATTCTCGTTGATTCCATTCCAATCCATTCCATTCCATTCGGGTTATTTCTATTCCATTCCATTCAATTCCACTCGGGTTAATTACATTATATTCCATTCGGGTTGATTCCATTCCATTCCATTCCATTCGGGTTGACTCCATTCCAGTCCACTCCATTCCATTCCATTCCATTCCATTCCATTCCATTCTGAATGATACCATGCCATTCCAACCCATTCCATTCCGTTACATTCCTCTCGGGTTGACCCCATTCCATTCCATTCTGTTCCATTCCATTCCATTCTGGTTGATTCCATTCCATTCCATTCCGTTCGTGTTACATCCATTCCATTCCATTCCATTCCATTCCATTCCATTCCATTCCATTCGGGTTGATTCCATTCCATTCCCTTCCTTTCCATTCGTGTTTATTCCATTCCATTCCATTCCATACCATTGCATTCCATTCCTTTCCATTCCATTCCATTCCATTCGGATTGATTCCTTTACATTACATTCCATTTCATTCCTTTCCATTCCATTTCATTAGGGTTGATTCCATTCCATTCCATTCCATTCCATTGGTGTTGATTCCATTCCTCTCCATTCCATTCCATTTCTTTCGGGTTGATTCCATTCCTTTCCATTCCATTCCATTCCATTCCATTCGGGTTGATTCCATTCCCTTCCATTCCATTCCTTTCCATTAAATTCCATTCGTGTTGATTCCATTCCATTCTATTCCATTATGGTTGATTCCATTGCATTCCATAACATAAGACTTGATTCCATTCCGTTCCATTCCATTGCATTCCATTCGGCTTTATTCCATTCCATTCCATTTCATGCCATTCCATTCGGCTGGATTCCATTCCATTCAATTCCATTCCATCCCATTCCACTCCATTCCATTCCATTCGTGTTGATTCCATTCCATTCCATTCCATTCCATTCCATTCGGGTTGATTCCATTGCATTCCATTCCATTCCATTCCATTCCATTCCAATCCATTCCATTCTTTTCGAGTCGATTCTGTTCCATTCCATTCCATTCCATTGCATTCCATTCCTTTCGTGTTGATTCCATTCCGTTTCATTCCATTCCATTCCATTCCATTCCATTGCAGACCACTCCATTCGGGTTGATTCCATTCCATTCCATTGCATTCCATTCCATTCCGTTTGGGTTGATTCCATTCCATTCCATGCATGTGATTCCATTCCATCCCATTCCATGCCATTCGAGTTGATTCCTTTCCGTTCCATTCCATTCCATTCCATTCCATTCCATTCCATTCCATTCCATTGCATTCCACTCCATTCGGGTTGATTCCATTGCATTCCATTGTATTCCATTCCATTCCTTTCGTATTGATTCCATTCCATTCCATGCATGTGATTCCATTCCATTCCATTCCATGGCATTCGAGTTGATTCCATTCCATTCCATTCCATTCCATTCCATTCAATTCCATTACATTACATTCCGGTTGAATCCATTCCATTCCATTCCCTTCCGTTCCATTCCTTTCGGTTTGACTCCATTCCATTGCATTCCGTTCCATTCCATTCCATTCGTGTTACATCCATTCCATTCCATTCCATTCGATTCCATTCGGGTTGATTCCATTCCATTCCATTCCTTTCCATTCGGGTTGATTGCATTCCAATCCATTCCATTCCATTCCATTCCATTCCATTCCATTCCATTCGGATTGATTCCATTCCATTCCATTCCATTCCTTTCCATTCCATTAGATTCGGGTTGATTCCATTCCACTCCATTCCATTCCATTCCATTCCATTCCATTCCATTCCGTTCGGGTTGATTCCAAATCATTCTATTCCATTCCATTCGGTTCCTTTCCATTCCACTCCATTCCTTTCGTGGTGATTCTATTCCATTCCATTCCATTCCATTCCATTCCATTCCAATCGGGTTGATTCCATTCCATTCCATTCCATGCCATTCGTGTTGATTCCATTCCGTTCCATTACCTTCCATTTCTTTTGGGTGGATTCCATTCCAATCCAATCCATTCCATTCCATTCCATTCCATTCCATGCCATTCCATTCCATTAGGGTTGATTCCATTGCATTCAATTCCTTTCCATTCGGGTTGACTCCATTCCAATCCATTCCATTCCATTAATTTCCATTCCATTCTGATTGATTCCATTCCATTCCATTCCATTCCTTTCCATTCCATTCCATTCGGGTTGATTCCATTCCATTCCATTCCATTCGTTTTGATTCCATTCCATTCCATTCCATTCCATTCCATTCCATTCCATTCCATTACTTTCCATTCGGGTTGATTCCATTCCAATCAATTGCATTCCATTCCATTCCATTCGGGTTGATTCCTTTCCATTCCTTTCCATTCCATTCCATTCCATTCCATTCCATTCCATTTCAGTCGGTTTTATTCCATTCCATTCCATTCCATTCCATTCCATTCCATTCCATTCCATTCCATTCCATTTCATTCCATTCCATTCCATTCGGTATGATTCCATTCCATTCCATTCCATTCGGCTTGATTCCATTCCATTCCATTCCATTCGTTTTGATTCCGTTCCATTCCATTCCATTCCATTCGTTTTGATTCCATTCCCTTTTATTCCATTCCATTCGTTTTGATTCCATTCCATTCCATTCCATTCCATTCCATTCCATTCGGGTTGATTCCATTCCATTCCATTCCATTCCACTCCAATGCATTCGTGTTGATTCCATTCCATTCCACTACATTCCATTCCATTCCATTCGTGTTATTTCAATTCCATTCCAATCAATTCCACTCGGGTTGATTACATTATATTCCATTCGAGTTGATCCCATTCCATTCCATTGCATTCCATTCGGGTTGAATCGTATCCATTCCATTCCATTCCATTCCATTCCATTCCATTCCATTCCATTCCATTCCATTCCATTCCATTCCATTCGGATTGATTCCATTCAATTCCATTCCGTTCCATTCCTCTCGGGTTGACTCCATTCCATTCAATTCCGTTCCATTACATTCCATTCCATTCGGGTTGATTCCATTCCATTCCATTACATTCGTGTTACATCCATTCCATTCCATTCCAGTTGGGTTGATTCCATTCCATTCCATTCCTTTCCATTCGGGTTGATTCCATTCCATTCCATTCCATTCCATTCCATTCCATTCCATTCCATTCCATTCCATTCCTTTCCATTCCATTTAATTCCGGTTGATTCAATTCCGTTCCATTCCATTCGTGTTGATTACATTCCACACCATTCCATTCAATTCCATTTCATTGCAATCCATTCCGGTTGATTCCATTCCATTCCATTCCTTTCCATTCGGGTTGATTCCATTCCAGTCCATTCCATTCCATTCCATTCCATTCGGGTTGATTCCATTCCATTCAATTGCATTCCATTCCATTCCATTCGGGTTGATTCCATTCCATTCCCTTCCATTCCATTCCATTCCATTCTGTTTTATTCCATTCCATTCCATTCCATTCCATTCGGGATGATTCCATTCCATTCCATTCCATTCGTTTTGATTCCATTCCATTCCATTCCATTCGTTTTGATTCCAATTCATTCCATTCTTGTTGATTCCATTCCATTCAATTCCATTCCACTCCATTCCATTCCATTCGATTCCATTCTCGTTGATTGCATTCCAATCCATTCCATTCCATTCGGGTTATTTCAATTCCATTCCATTCAATTCCACTCGGGTTGATTACATTATATTCCATTCGGGTTGATTCCATTCCATTCCATTTCATTCGGGTTGACTCCATTCCTGTCCATTCCATTCCATTCCATTCCATTCCATTCCATTCCATTCTGAATGATACCTTTCCATTCCATTCCATTCCATTCCGTTCCATTCCTCTCCGGTTGACTCCATTCCATTCCATTCCTTTCCATTGGTGTTGATTCCATTCCATTCCATTCCATACCATTGCATTCCATTTCTTTCCATTCCATTCCATTCCATTCGGATTGATTCCATTCCATTACATTCCATTTCATTCCTTTCCATTCCATTTCATTCGGGTTATTTCCATTCCATTCCATTCCATTCCATTGGTGTTGATTCCATTCCACTCCATTCCATTCCATTCCATTCCATTCCATTCCATTCCATTCGGGTTGATTCCATACCATTCCACTCCATTCGATTCCATTGCATTCGGGTTGATTCCATTCCATTCCATTCCATTCCTTGCCATTACATTCCATTCGTGTTGATTCCATACCATTCTATTCCATTCGGGTTGATTCCATTCCATTCCACTCCATTACATATGACTTGATTCCATTCCATTCCATTCCATTCCATTCCTTTCCATTGCATTCCATTCGGGTTGATTCCATTCCATTCCATTCCATTCGTTTTGATTCCATTCCATTCCATTCCATTCCATTCCATTCCATTGCATTCCGTTACTTTCCATTCGGGTTGATTCCATTCCAATCAATTGCATTCCATTCCATTCCATTCGGGTTGATTCCTTTCCATTCCTTTCCATTGCATTCCATTCCATTCCATTCCATTTCAGTCGGTTTTATTCCATTCCATTCCATTCCATTCCATTCCATTCCATTCCATTCGGTATGATTCCATTCCATTCCATTCCATTCGGCTTGATTCCATTCCATTCCACTCCATTCGTTTTGATTCCATTCCATTCCATTCCATTCCATTCCGGTTGATTCCATTCCATTCCTTTCCATTCCATTCCATTCCATTCCATTGCATTCGTGTTGATTCCATTCCATTCCACTCCATTCCATTCCATTCCATTCGTGTTATTTCAATTCCATTCCATTCAATTCCACTCGGGTTGATTACATTATATTCCATTCGGGTTGATCCCATTCCATTCCATTGCATTCCATTCGGGTTGAATCGTATCCATTCCATTCCATTCCATTCCATTCCATTCCATTCCATTCCAATCCATTCCATTCTTTTCGGGTCGATTCTGTTCCATTCCATTCCATTCCATTGCATTCCATTCCTTTCGTGTTGATTCCATTCCGTTTCATTCCATTCCATTCCATTCCATTCCATTGCAGTCCACTCCATTCGGGTTGATTCCATTCCATTCCATTGCATTCCATTCCATTCCGTTTGGGTTGATTCCATTCCATTCCATGCATGTGATTCCATTCCATCCCATTCCATGCCATTCGAGTTGATTCCTTTCCGTTCCATTCCATTCCATTCCATTCCATTCCATTCCATTCCATTCCATTGCATTCCACTCCATTCGGGTTGATTCCATTGCATTCCATTGTATTCCATTCCATTCCTTTCGTATTGATTCCATTCCATTCCATGCATGTGATTCCATTCCATTCCATTCCATGCCATTCGAGTTGATTCCATTCCATTCCATGCCATTCCATTCCATTCCATTCCATTACATTCCGGTTGAATCCATTCCATTCCATTCCCTTCCGTTCCATTCCTTTCGGTTTGATTCCATTCCATTGCATTCCGTTCCATTCCATTCCATTCGTGTTACATCCATTCCATTCCATTCCATTCCATTCCATTCGGGTTGATTCCATTCCATTCCATTCCTTTCCATTCGGGTTGATTGCATTCCATTCCATTCCATTCCATTCCATTCCATTCCATTCCATTCGGATTGATTCCATTCCATTCCATTCCATTCCTTTCCATTCCATTAGATTCGGGTTGATTCCATTCCACTCCATTCCATTCCATTCCATTCCATTCCATTCCATTCCATTCCGTTCGGGTTGATTCCAAATCATTCTATTCCATACCATTCGGTTCCTTTCCATTCCAGTCCATTCCTTTCGGGGTGATTCTATTCCATTCCATTCCATTCCATTCCATTCCATTCCAATCAGGTTGATTCCATTCCATTCCATTCCATGCCATTCGTGTTGATTCCATTCCCTTCCATTACCTTCCATTTCTTTTGGGTGGATTCCATTCCAATCCATTCCATTCCATTCCATTCCATTCCATTCCATGCCATTCCATTCCATTCGGGTTGATTCCATTGCATTCAATTCCATTCCATTCCATTCCATTCCATTTGGGTTGATTCCATTCCACTCCATTCCATTCCATTCCATTCCATTCCATTCCATTCCATTCCATTCCATTCCATTCCATTCGTGTTGATTCCATGCCATTCCTTTCCATTCCATTCCATTCCATTCCATTCCATTTGGGTTGATTCAATTCCATTCCATTCCATTCCATTTCATTCCATTACATTCCTTGCCATTCTATTGCATTCTGGTTGATTCCACTCCATTCCATTCCAATTCATATGACTTGATTCCATTCCATTCCATTCCATTCCATTCCATTCCATTCCATTCCATTCCTTTCCATTCGGGTTGATTTCATTGCATTCAATTGCATTCCATTCCATTCAATTCGGGTTAATTCCATTCCATTACATTCCATTCCATTCGGTTTTATTCCATTCCGTTCCATTCCATTCCATTCCATTGCATTCCATTCGATTCCATTCGTGTTGATTCCATTCCATTCCATTCCATTTCATTCGGGTTGATTTCATTCCATTCCATTCCATTCCATGCCATTCCATTCCATTACATTCCTATTGGGTCGATTCTATTCCATTCTATTCCATTAGATTGCATTCTATTCTTTTCTTGTTGATTTCATTCCATTCTTTTCTTGTTGATTTCATTCCTTTCCTTTCCATTCCATTCCATTCCATTCCATTGCATTCCACTTCATTCGGGTTGATTCCATTCCATTCAATTCCATTCCACTTTATTCCATTCCATTCGATTCCATTCTCGTTGATTCCACTACATTCCATTCCGTTCCATTCAGGTTATTTCCATTCCATTCCTTTCTATTCAACTAGGGTTGATTCCATTATATTCCATACGGGTTGATTCCATTCCATTCCATTCCATTCCATTCGGGTTGATTCCATTCCATAGCATTCCAATCCATTCCATTCCATTCCATGCCATTCCATTCCGTTCGGATTGATTCCATTCCATTCCATTCCATTCCGTTCCATTCCTTTCGGTTTGACTCCATTCCATTGCATTCCGTTCCATTACATTCCATTCCATTCGGGTTGATTCCAATCCATTCCATTCCATTCCATTCCATTCCATTCCATTCCATTCGTGTTATATCCATTCCATTCCTTTCCATTCCATTCCATTCCATTCGGATTGATTCCATTCCATTCCATTCCATTCCATTCCATTCCATTCCATTCCTTTCTATTCCATTAGATTCGGGTTGATTCCATTACATTCCATTCCATTCGTGTTGATTCCATTCCACTCTATTCCATTCCATTCCATTCCATTCCATTCCATTCCATTCCATTCCATTCCATTCGGGTTGATTCCAAATCATTCTTTTCCATTCCATTCCGTTCCATTCCATTCCACTCCATTCCTTTCGGGGTGATTCTATTCCATTCCATTCCATTCCATTCCATTCCATTCCATTCCAATCGGGTTGATTCCATTCCATTCCATTCCTTTCCATTCCATTCTATGCCATTCGTGTTGATTCCATTCCATTCCATTCCATTCCATTACCTTCCATTCCATTTGGGTTGATTCCATTCCAATCCATTCCATTCCATTCCATTCCATTCCATTCCATTCCATTCCATTCCATTCCATTCCATTCCATTCCATTCCTTTCGGGGTGATTCTATTCCATTCTATTCCATTTCATTCTATTCCATTCCATTCCATTCGGATTGATTCCATTCCATTCCATTCCATTCCATTCCATTCCATTCGGGTTGATTCCGTTCCATTCCATTCCATTCGTGTTACATCCATTCCATTCCATTCCATTCCATTCCATTCTATTCCATTCCATTCGGGTGATTCCATTCCATTCCATTCCTTTCCATTCGGGTTGACTCCATTCCATTCCATTCCATTGCTTTCCATTCCATTCGGATTGATTCCATTCCATTCCATTCCATTCCATTCCATTCCATTCCATTCCATTCCATTCCTTTCCATTCCATTTAATTCGGGTTGATTCCATTCCATTCCATTCCATTCCATTCCATTCCATTCCATTCCATTCCATTCCATTCCATGCCATTCCATTCCACTCGGGTTGATTCCATTCCACTCCATTCCATTCCATTCCATTCCATTCCATTCCATTCCATTCGGTGTGATTCTATTCCATTCTATTCCATTTCATTCTATTCCATTCCATTCCATTCGGATTGATTCCATTCCATTCCATTCCATTCCATTCCATTCCATTCCATTCCATTCCATGGCGTTCCATTCCTTTCGGGTTGACTCCATTCCATTCCATTCCATTCCATTCCATTCCATTCCATTCCATTCCATTCCATTCCATTCCATTCGGGTTGATTCCATTCCATTCCATTCCATTCCATTCCATTCGGGTTGATTCCATTCCATTCCATTCCATTGCATTCATTCCATTCGTGTTACATCCATTCCATTCCATTCCATTCCATTCCATTCCATTTCATTCCATTCCATTCGGGTGATTCCATTCCTTTCCATTCCTTTCCTTTCGGGTTGACTCCATTCCATTCCATTCCATTCCTTTCCATTCCTTACGGATTGATTCCATTCCATTCCATTCCAGTCCATTCCATGCCATTCCTTTCCATTCCATTCCATTCGTGTTGATTCCATTCCATTCCATTCCATTCCATTCCATTCCATTCGTGTAACATCCGTTCCATTCGATTCCATTCCATTCCATTCCATTCGGGTTGATTCCATTCCATTCCATTCCTTTCTATTCGTGTTGATTCCATTCCATTCCATTCCATACCATTGCATTCCATTTCTTTCCATTCCATTCCATTCCATTCGGATTGATTCCATTCCATTACATTGCATTTCATTCCTTTCCATTCCATTTCATTCGGGTTGATTCCATTCCATTCCATTCCATTCCATTGGTGTTGATTCCATTCCACTCCATTCCATTCCATTCCATTCCATTCCATTCCATTCCATTCGGGTTGATTCCATACCATTCCACTCCGTTCCATTCCATTGCATTCGGGTTGATTCCATTCCATTCCATTCCATTCCTTGCCATTACATTCCATTCGTGTTGATTCCGTTCCATTCTATTCCATTCGGGTTGATTCCATTCCATTCCACTCCATTACATATGACTTGATTCCATTCCATTCCATTGCATTCCATTCGTCTTTATTCCATTCCATTCAATTCCATTCTATTCGGGTTGATTCCATTCCATTCCATTCCTTTCCATTCGGGTTGACTCCATTCCAATCCATTCCATTCCATTAATTTCCATTCCATTCGGATTGATTCCATTCCATTCCATTCCATTCCTTTCCATTCCATTCCATTCGGGTTGATTCCATTCCATTCCATTCCATTCGTTTTGATTCCATTCCATTCCATTCCATTCCATTCCATTCCATTCCATTCCATTACTTTCCATTCGGGTTGATTCCATTCCAATCAATTGCATTCCATTCCATTCCATTCGGGTTGATTCCTTTCCATTCCTTTCCATTCCATTCCATTACATTCCATTCCATTCCATTTCAGTCGGTTTTATTCCATTCCATTCCATTCCATTCCATTCCATTCCATTCCATTCCATTCCATTTCATTCCATTCCATTCCATTCGGTATGATTCCATTCCATTCCATTCCATTCGGGTTGATTCCATTCCATTCCATTACATTCGTGTTACATCCATTCCATTCCATTCCAGTTGGGTTGATTCCATTCCATTCCATTCCTTTCCATTCGGGTTGATTCCATTCCATTCCATTCCATTCCATTCCATTCCATTCCATTCCTTTCCATTCCATTTAATTCCGGTTGATTCAATTCCGTTCCATTCCATTCGTGTTGATTACATTCCACACCATTCCATTCAATTCCATTTCATTGCAATCCATTCCGGTTGATTCCATTCCATTCCATTCCTTTCCATTCGGGTTGATTCCATTCCAGTCCATTCCATTCCATTCCATTCCATTCGGGTTGATTCCATTCCATTCAATTGCATTCCATTCCATTCCATTCGGGTTGATTCCATTCCATTCCCTTCCATTCCATTCCATTCCATTCTGTTTTATTCCATTCCATTCCACTCCATTCCTTTCCATTTCATTCCATTCCATTCCATTCGGGGTGATTCCATTCCATTCCATTCCATTCGTTTTGATTCCATTCCATTCCATTCCATTCGTTTTGATTCCAATTCATTCCATTCTTGTTGATTCCATTCCATTCAATTCCATTCCACTCCATTCCATTCCATTCGATTCCATTCTCGTTGATTGCATTCCAATCCATTCCATTCCATTTGGGTTATTTCAATTCCATTCCATTCAATTCCACTCGGGTTGATTACATTATATTCCATTCGGGTTGATTCAATTCCATTCCATTTCATTCGGGTTGACTCCATTCCAGTCCATTCCATTCCATTCCATTCCATTCCATTCCATTCCATTCCATTCCATTCCATTCCATTCTGAATGATACCTTTCCATTCCATTCCATTCCATTCCGTTCCATTCCTCTCCGGTTGACTCCATTCCATTCCATTCCGTTCCATTCCATTCCATTCGAGTTGATTCCATTCCATTCCATTACATTCCATTCGTGTAACATCCATTCCATTCCATTCCATTCCATTCCATTCCATTCCATTCCATTCCATTCCATTCCATGCCATTCCATTCCATTCGGGTTGATTCCATTGCATTCAATTCCATTCCATTCCATTCCATTCCATTTGGGTTGATTCCATTCCACTCCATTCCATTCCATTCCATTCCATTCCATTCCATTCCATTCCATTCGTGTTGATTCCATTCCATTCCTTTCCATTCCATTCCATTCCATTCCATTCCATTCCATTTGGGTTGATTCAATTCCATTCCATTCCATTCCATTTCATTCCATTACATTCCTTGCCATTCTATTGCATTCTGGTTGATTCCATTCCATTCCATTCCAATTCATATGACTTGATTCCACTCCATTCCATTCCATTCCATTCCATTCCATTCCATTCCTTTCCAGTCGGGTTGATTTCATTGCATTCAATTGCATTCCATTCCATTCAATTCGGGTTAATTCCATTCCATTCCATTCCATTCCATTCGGTTTTATTAAATTCCGTTCCATTCCATTCCATTCCATTCCATTCCATTCCATTCCATTCCATTCGTGTTATATCCATTCCATTCCTTTCCATTCCATTCCATTCCATTCGGATTGATTCCATTCCATTCCATTCCATTCCATTCCATTCCTTTCTATTCCATTAGATTCGGGATGATTCCATTACATTCCATTCCATTCGTGTTGATTCCATTCCACTCTATTCCATTCCATTCCATTCCATTCCATTCCATTCCATTCCATTCGGGTTGATTCCAAATCATTCTTTTCCATTCCATTCCGTTCCATTCCATTCCACTCCATTCCTTTCGGGGTGATTCTATTCCATTCCATTCCATTCCATTCCATTCCATTCCATTCCATTCCAATCGGGTTGATTCCATTCCATTCCATTCCTTTCCATTCCATTCTATGCCATTCGTGTTGAATCCATTCCATTCCATTCCATTCCATTACCTTCCATTCCATTTGGGTTGATTCCATTCCAATCCATTGCATTCCATTCCATTCCATTCAATTCCATTCCATTCCATTCCATTCCATTCCTTTCGGGGTGATTCTATTCCATTCTATTCCATTTCATTCTATTCCATTCCATTCCATTCGGATTGATTCCATTCCATTCCATTCCATTCCATTCCATTCCATTCGGGTTGATTCCGTTCCATTCCATTCCATTCGTGTTACATCCATTCCATTCCATTCCATTCCATTCCATTCTATTCCATTCCATTCGGGTGATTCCATTCCATTCCATTCCTTTCCATTCGGGTTGACTCCATTCCATTCCATTCCATTGCTTTCCATTCCATTCGGATTGATTCCATTCCATTCCATTCCATTCCATTCCATTCCATTCCATTCCATTCCTTTCCATTCCATTTCATTCGGGTTGATTCCATTCCATTCCATTCCATTCCATTCCATTCCATTCCATTCCATTCCATGCCATTCCATTCCATTCGGGTTGATTCCATTCCACTCCGTTCCATTCCATTCCATTCCATTCCATTCCATTCCATTCGGTGTGATTCTATTCCATTCTATTCCATTTCACTCTATTCCATTCCATTCCATTCGGATTGATTCCATTCCATTCCATTCCATTCCATTCCATTCCATTCCATTCCATGGCGTTCCATTCCTTTCGGGTTGACTCCATTCCATTCCATTCCATTCCATTCCATTCCATTCCATTCCATTCCATTCCATTCGGGTTGATTCCATTCCATTCCATTCCATTCCATTCCATTCGGGTTGATTCCATTCCATTCCATTCCATTGCATTCATTCCATTCGTGTTACATCCATTCCATTCCATTCCATTCCATTCCATTCCATTTCATTCCATTCCATTCGGGTGATTCCATTCCTTTCCAATCCTTTCCTTTCGGGTTGACTCCATTCCATTCCATTCCATTCCTTTCCATTCCTTACGGATTGATTCCATTCCATTCCATTCCAGTCCATTCCATGCCATTCCTTTCCATTCCATTCCATTCGTGTTGATTCCATTCCATTCCATTCCATTCCATTCCATTCCATTCGTGTAACATCCGTTCCATTCGATTCCATTCCATTCCATTCCATTCGGGTTGATTCCATTCCATTCCATTCCTTTCCATTCGTGTTGATTCCATTCCATTCCATTCCATACCATTGCATTCCATTTCTTTCCATTCCATTCCATTCCATTCGGATTGATTCCATTCCATTACATTCCATTTCATTCCTTTCCATTCCATTTCATTCGGGTTGATTCCATTCCATTCCATTCCATTCCATTATTGTTGATTCCATTCCACTCCATTCCGTTCCATTCCATTCCATTCCATTCCATTCCATTCGGGTTGATTCCATACCATTCCACTCCGTTCCATTCCATTGTATTCGGGTTGATTCCATTCCATTCCATTCCATTCCTTGCCATTAGATTCCATTCGTGTTGATTCCGTTCCATTCTATTCCATTCGGGTTGATTCCATTCCATTCCACTCCATTACATATGACTTGATTCCATTCCATTCCATTGCATTCCATTCGTCTTTATTCCATTCCATTCAATTCCATTCTATTCGGGTTGATTCCATTCCATTCCATTCCTTTCCATTCGGGTTGACTCCATTCCAATCCATTCCATTCCATTAATTTCCATTCCATTCGGATTGATTCCATTCCATTCCATTCCATTCCTTTCCATTCCATTCCATTCGGGTTGATTCCATTCCATTCCATTCCATTCGTTTTGATTCCATTCCATTCCATTCCATTCCATTCCATTCCATTCCATTCCATTCTATTACTTTCCATTCGGGTTGATTCCATTCCAATCAATTGCATTCCATTCCATTCCATTCGGGTTGATTCCTTTCCATTCCTTTCCATTCCATTCCATTACATTCCATTCCATTCCATTTCAGTCGGTTTTATTCCATTCCATTCCATTCCATTCCATTCCATTCCATTCCATTCCATTCCATTTCATTCCATTCCATTCCATTCGGTATGATTCCATTCCATTCCATTCCATTCGGGTTGATTCCATTCCATTCCATTACATTCGTGTTACATCCATTCCATTCCATTCCAGTTGGGTGGATTCCATTCCATTCCATTCCTTTCCATTCGGGTTGATTCCATTCCATTCCATTCCATTCCATTCCATTCCATTCCATTCCATTCCATTCCTTTCCTTTCCATTCCATTTAATTCCGGTTGATTCAATTCCGTTCCATTCCATTCGTGTTGATTACATTCCACACCATTCCATTCAATTCCATTTCATTGCAATCCATTCCGGTTGATTCCATTCCATTCCATTCCTTTCCATTCGGGTTGATTACATTCCAGTCCATTCCATTCCATTCCATTCCGTTCGGGTTGATTCCATTCCATTCAATTGCATTCCATTCCATTCCATTCGGGTTGATTCCATTCCATTCCCTTCCATTCCATTCCATTCCATTCTGTTTTATTCCATTCCATTCCACTCCATTCCTTTCCATTTCATTCCATTCCATTCCATTCGGGGTGATTCCATTCCATTCCATTCCATTCGTTTTGATTCCATTCCATTCCATTCCATTCGTTTTGATTCCAATTCATTCCATTCTTGTTGATTCCATTCCATTCAATTCCATTCCACTCCATTCCATTCCATTCGATTCCATTCTCGTTGATTGCATTCCAATCCATTCCATTCCATCTGGGTTATTACAATTCCATTCCATTCAATTCCATTCGGGTTGATTACATTATATTCCATTCGGGTTGATTCCATTCCATTCCATTTCATTCGGGTTGACTCCATTCCAGTCCAGTCCATTCCATTCCATTCCATTCCATTCCATTCCATTCCATTCCATTCCATTCCATTCTGAATGATACCTTTCCATTCCATTCCATTCCATTCCGTTCCATTCCTCTCCGGTTGACTCCATTCCATTCCATTCCGTTCCATTCCATTCCATTCGAGTTGATTCCATTCCATTCCATTACATTCCATTCGTGTAACATCCATTCCATTCGATTCCATTCCATTCCATTCCATTCCATTCCATTCGGGTTGATTCCATTCCATTCCATTCCTTTCCATTCGTGTTGATTCCATTCCATTCCATTCCATACCATTGCATTCCATTTCTTTCCATTCCATTCCATTCCATTCGGATTGATTCCATTCCATTACATTCCATTTCATTCCTTTCCATTCCATTTCATTCGGGTTATTTCCATTCCATTCCATTCCATTCCATTGGTGTTGATTCCATTCCACTCCATTCCATTCCATTCCATTCCATTCCATTCCATTCGGGTTGATTCCATACCATTCCACTCCATTCCATTCCATTGCATTCGGGTTGATTCCATTCCATTCCATTGCATTCCATTCGTCTTTATTCCATTCCATTCCATTCCATTCTATTCGGGTTGATTCCATTCCATTCCATTCCTTTCCATTCGGGTTGACTCCATTCCAATCCATTCCATTCCATTAATTTCCATTCCATTCGGATTGATTCCATTCCATTCCATTCCATTCCTTTCCATTCCATTCCATTCGGGTTGATTCCATTCCATTCCATTCCATTCGTTTTGATTCCATTCCATTCCATTCCGTTCCATTCCATTCCATTCCATTGCATTCCATTACTTTCCATTCGGGTTGATTCCATTCCAATCAATTGCATTCCATTCCATTCGATTCGGGTTGATTCCTTTCCATTCCTTTCCATTCCATTCCATTCCATTCCATTCCATTCCATTCCATTTCAGTCGGTTTTATTCCATTCCATTCCATTCCATTCCATTCCATTCCATTCCATTTCAGTCGGATTTATTCCATTCCATTCGGTATGATTCCATTCCATTCCATTCCATTCGGCTTGATTCCATTCCATTCCATTCCATTCGTTTTGATTCCGTTCCATTCCATTCCATTCCATTCGTTTTGATTCCATTCCCTTCCATTCCATTCCATTCGTTTTGATTCCATTCCATTCCATTCCATTCCATTCGGGTTGATTCCATTCCATTCCTTTCCATTCCATTCCATTCCATTCCATTGCATTCGTGTTGATTCCATTCCATTCCACTCCATTCCATTCCATTCCATTCGTGTTATTTCAATTCCATTCCATTCAATTCCACTCGGGTTGATTACATTATATTCCATTCGGGTTGATCCCATTCCATTCCATTGCATTCCATTCGGGTTGAATCGTATCCATTCCATTCCATTCCATTCCATTCCATTCCATTCCATTCCATTCCATTCGGAATGATTCCATTCAATTCCATTCCGTTCCATTCCTCTCGGGTTGACTCCATTCCATTCAATTCCGTTCCATTACATTCCATTCCATTCGGGTTGATTCCATTCCATTCCATTCCATTCGTGTTACATCCATTCCATTCCATTCCAGTTGGGTTGATTCCATTCCATTCCATTCCTTTCCATTCGGGTTGATTCCATTCCATTCCATTCCATTCCATTCCATTCCATTCCATTCCATTCCATTCCATTCCTTTCCATTCCATTCTTTTCCATTCCATTTAATTCCGGTTGATTCAATTCCGTTCCATTCCATTCGTGTTGATTACATTCCACACCATTCCATTCAATTCCATTTCATTGCAATCCATTCCGGTTGATTCCATTCCATTCCATTCCTTTCCATTCGGGTTGATATCATTCCAGTCCATTCCATTCCATTCCATTCCATTCGGGTTGATTCCATTCCATTCAATTGCATTCCATTCCATTCCATTCGGGTTGATTCCATTCCATTCCATTCCATTCCATTCCATTCCGTTCCATTCGGTTTTATTCCATTCCATTCCATTCCATTCCATTCCGTTCCATTTCATTCCATTCCATTCCATTCGGGATGATTCCATTCCATTCCATTTCATTCGGCTTGATTCCATTCCATTCCATTCCATTCCATTCCATTCCATTCGTTTTGATTCCATTCCATTCCATTCCATTCATGTTGATTCCATTTCATTCCATTCCATTCCATTCGGGTTGATTCCATTCCATTCAGTTCCATTCCACTCCATTCCATTCCATTCGATTCCATTCTCGTTGATTCCATTCCAATCCATTCCATTCCATTCGGGTTATTTCTATTCCATTCCATTCAATTCCACTCGGGTTAATTACATTATATTCCATTCGGGTTGATTCCATTCCATTCCATTCCATTCGGGTTGACTCCATTCCAGTCCACTCCATTCCATTCCATTCCATTCCATTCCATTCTGAATGATACCATGCCATTCCAACCCATTCCATTCCGTTACATTCCTCTCGGGTTGACCCCATTCCATTCCATTCTGTTCCATTCCATTCCATTCTGGTTGATTCCATTCCATTCCATTCCGTTCTTGTTACATCCATTCCATTCCATTCCATTCCATTCCATTCGGGTTGATTCCATTCCATTCCCTTCCTTTCCATTCGTGTTGATTCCATTCCATTCCGTTCCATACCATTGCATTCCACTCCTTTCCATTCCATTCCATTCCATTCGGATTGATTCCTTTACATTACATTCCATTTCATTCCTTTCCATTCCATTTCATTCGGGTTGATTCCATTCCATTCCATTGGTGTTGATTCCATTCCTCTCCATTCCATTCCATTCCATTCGGGTTGATTCCATTCCTTTCCATTCCATTCCATTCCATTCCATTCGGGTTGATTCCATTCCATTCCATTCCATTCCTTTCCATTAAATTCCATTCGTGTTGATTCCATTCCATTCTATTCCATTATGGTTGATTCCATTGCATTCCATAACATAAGACTTGATTCCATTCCGTTCCATTCCATTGCATTCCATTCGGCTTTATTCCATTCCTTCCATTTCATGCCATTCCATTCGGCTGGATTCCATTCCATTCAATTCCATTCCATCCCATTCCATTCCATTCCATTCCATTCGTGTTGATTCCATTCCATTCCACTCCATTCCATTCCATTCGGGTTGATTCCATTGCATTCCATTCCATTCCATTCCATTCCATTCCATTCCATTCCAATCCATTCCTTTCTTTTCGGGTCGATTCTGTTCCATTCCATTCCATTCCATTGCATTCCATTCCTTTCGTGTTGATTCCATTCCGTTTCATTCCATTCCATTTCATTCCATTCCATTGCAGTCCACTCCATTCGGGTTGACTCCATTCCATTCCATTGCATTCCATTCCATTCCGTTTGGGTTGATTCCATTCCATTCCATGCATGTGATTCCATTCCATCCCATTCCATGCCATTCGAGTTGATTCCTTTCCGTTCCATTCCATTCCATTCCATTCCATTCCATTCCATTCAATTCAATTGCATTCCACTCCATTCGGGTTGATTCCATTGCATTCCATTGTATTCCATTCCATTCCTTTCGTATTGATTCCATTCCATTCCATGCATGTGATTCCATTCCATTCCATTCCATTCCATTCCATTCCATTCCATTACATTACATTCCGGTTGAATCCATTCCATTCCATTCCCTTCCGTTCCATTCCTTTCGGTTTGACTCCATTCTATTGCATTCCGTTCCATTCCATTCCATTCGTGTTACATCCATTCCATTCCATTCCATTCGGGTTGATTCCATTCCATTCCATTCCTTTCCATTCGGGTTGATTGCATTCCATTCCATTCCATTCCATTCCATTCCATTCCATTCCATTCGGATTGATTCCATTCCATTCCATTCCATTCCTTTCCATTCCATTTGATTCGGGTTGATTCCATTCCACTCCATTCCATTCCATTCCATTCCATTCCTTTCCATTCCATTCCGTTCGGGTTGATTCCAAATCATTCTATTCCATACCATTCGGTTCCTTTCCATTCCACTCCATTCCTTTCGGGGTGATTCTATTCCATTCCATTCCATTCCATTCCATTCCATTCCAATCGGGTTGATTCCATTCCATTCCATTCCATGCCATTCGTGTTGATTCCATTCCATTCCATTACCTTCCATTTCTTTTGGGTGGATTCCATTCCAATCCATTCCATTCCATTCCATTCAATTCCATGCCATTCCATTCCATTCGGGTTGATTCCATTGCATTCAATTCCATTCCATTCCATTCCATTCCATTTGGGTTGATTCCATTCCACTCCATTCCATTCCATTCCATTCCATTCCATTCCATTCCATTCCATTCGTGTTGATTCCATTCCATTCCTTTCCATTCCATTCGATTCCATTCCATTCCATTTGGGTTGATTCAATTCCATTCCATTCCATTCCATTTCATTCCATGACATTCCATGCCATTCTATTGCATTCTGGTTGATTCCATTCCATTCCATTCCAATTCATATGACTTGATTCCATTCCATTCCATTCCATTCCATTCCTTTCCATTCGGGTTGATTTCATTGCATTCAATTGCATTCCATTCCATTCAATTCGGGTTAATTCCATTCCATTACATTCCATTCCATTCGGTTTTATTCCATTCCGTTCCATTCCATTCCATTCCATTTCATTCCATTCGATTCCATTCGTGTTGATTCCATTCCATTCCATTCCATTCCATTCGGGTTGATTTCATTCCATTCCATTCCATTCCATGCCATTCCATTCCATTCCATTCCTTCTGGGTCGATTCTATTCCATTCTATTCCATTAGATTGCATTCTATTCTTTTCTGGTTGATTTCATTCCATTCTTTTCTTGTTGATTTCATTTCTTTCCTTTCCATTCCATTCTTTCCATTCCATTGCATTCCACTTCATTCGGGTTGATTCCATTCCATTCAATTCCATTCCACTTTATTCCATTCCATTCGATTCCATTCTCGTTGATTCCACTACATTCCATTCCGTTCCATTAAGGTTATTTCCATTCCATTCCATTCCATTCAACTAGGGTTGATTCCATTATATTCCATACGGGTTGATTCCATTCCATTCCATTCCATTCCATTCGGGTTGATTCCATTCCATAGCATTCCATTCCATTCCATTCCATTCCATGCCATTCCATTCCGTTCGGATTGATTCCATTCCATTCCATTCCATTCCGTTCCATTCCTTTCGGTTTGACTCCATTCCATTGCATTCCGTTCCATTACATTCCATTCCATTCGGGTTGATTCCAATCCATTCCATTCCATTCCATTCCATTCCATTCCATTCGTGTTATATCCATTCCATTCCTTTCCATTCCATTCCATTCCATTCGGATTGATTCCATTCCATTCCATTCCATTCCATTCCATTCCATTCCATTCCTTTGTATTCCATTAGATTCGGATTGATTCCATTCCATTCCATTCCATTCGTGTTGATTCCATTCCACTCTATTCCATTCCATTCCATTCCATTCCATTCCATTCCATTCCATTCCATTCGGGTTGATTCCAAATCATTCTTTTCCATTCCATTCCGTTCCATTCCATTCCACTCCATTCCTTTCGGGGTGATTCTATTCCATTCCATTCCATTCCATTCCATTCCATTACATTCCAATCGGGTTGATTCCATTCCATTCCATTCCTTTCCATTCCATTCCATGCCATTCGTGTTGATTCCATTCCATTCCATTCCATTCCATTACCTTCCATTCCATTTGGGTTGATTCCATTCCAATCCATTCCATTCCATTCCATTCCATTCCATTCCATTCCATTCCATTCCATTCCATTCCTTTCGGGGTGATTCTATTCCATTCTATTCCATTTCATTCTATTCCATTCCATTCCATTCGGATTGATTCCATTCCATTCCATTCCATTCCATTCCATTCCATTCCATTCGGGTTGATTCCGTTCCATTCCATTCCATTCGTGTTACATCCATTCCATTCCATTCCATTCTATTCCATTCCATTCGGGTGATTCCATTCCATTCCATTCCTTTCCATTCGGGTTGACTCCATTCCATTCCATTCCATTGCTTTCCATTCCATTCGGATTGATTCCATTCCATTCCATTCCATTCCATTCCATTCCATTCCTTTCCATTCCATTCCTTTCCATTCCATTGCATTCGGGTTGATTCCATTCCATTCCATTCCATTCCATTCCATTCCATTCCATTCCATTCCATTCCATGCCATTCCATTCAATTCGGGTTGACTCCATTCCATTCCATTCCATTCCATTCCATTCCATTCCATTCCATTCCATTCCATTCCATTCGGGTTGATTCCATTCCATTCCATTCCATTCCATTCCATTCGGGTTGATTCCATTCCATTCCATTCCATTGCATTCATTCCATTCGTGTTACATCCATTCCATTCCATTCCATTCCATTCCATTCCATTCCATTTCATTCCATTCCATTCGGGTGATTCCATTCCTTTCCATTCCTTTCCTTTCGGGTTGACTCCATTCCATTCCATTCCATTCCTTTCCATTCCTTACGGACTGATTCCATTCCATTCCATTCCAGTCCATTCCATGCCATTCCTTTCCATTCCACTCCATTCGGGTTGATTCCATTCCATTCCATTCCATTCCATTCCATTCCATTCGTGTAACATCCGTTCCATTCGATTCCATTCCATTCCATTCCATTCCATTCCATTCGGGTTGATTCCATTCCATTCCGTTCCTTTCCATTCGTGTTGATTCCATTCCATTCCATTCCATACCATTGCATTCCATTTCTTTCCATTCCATTCCATTCCATTCGGATTGATTCCATTGCATTACATTCCATTTCATTCCTTTCCATTCCATTTCATTCGGGTTGATTCCATTCCATTCCATTCCATTCCATTGGTGTTGATTCCATTCCACTCCATTCCATTCCATTCCATTCCATTCCATTCCATTCCATTCGGGTTGATTCCATACCATTCCACTCCGTTCCATTCCAGTGTATTCGGGTTGATTCCATTCCATTCCATTCCATTCCTTGCCATTACATTCCATTCGTGTTGATTCCGTTCCATTCTATTCCATTCGGGTTGATTCCATTCCATTCCACTCCATTACACATGACTTGATTCCATTCCATTCCATTGCATTCCATTCGTCTTTATTCCATTCCATTCCATTCCATTCTATTCGGGTTGATTCCATTCCATTCCATTCCTTTCCATTCGGGTTGACTCCATTCCAATCCATTCCATTCCATTAATTTCCATTCCATTCGGATTGATTCCATTCCATTCCATTCCATTCCTTTCCATTCCATTCCATTCGGGTTGATTCCATTCCATTCCATTCCATTCGTTTTGATTCCATTCCATTCCATTCCATTCCATTCCATTACTTTCCATTCGGGTTGATTCCATTCCAATCAATTCCATTCAGTTCGTGTTAAATCCATTCGATTCCATTCCATTCCATTCCATTCGGGTTGATTCCATTCCATTCCATTTCATGCCATTCCATTCGGCTGGATTCCATTCCATTCAATTCCATTCCATCCCATTCCATTCTATTCCATTCCATTCGTGTTGATTCCATTCCATTCCATTCCATTCCATTCCATTCGGGTTGATTCCATTGCATTCCATTCCATTCCATTCCAATCCATTCCATTCTTTTCGGGTCGATTCTGTTCCATTCCATTCCATTCCATTGCATTCCATTCCTTTCGTGTTGATTCCATTCCGTTTCATTCCATTCCATTCCATTCCATTCCTTTGCAGTCCACTCCACTCGGGTTGATTCCATTCCATTCCATTGCATTCCATTCCATTTCGTTTGGGTTGATTCCATTCCATTCCATGCATGTGATTCCATTCCATCCCATTCCATGCCATTCGAGTTGATTCCTTTCCGTTCCATTCCATTCCATTCCATTCCATTCCATTCCATTCCATTCCATGCCATTCCATTCCATTCGGGTTGATTCCATTGCATTCAATTCCTTTCCATTCGTGTTGACTCCATTCCAATCCATTCCATTCCATTAATTTCCATTCCATTCGGATTGATTCCATTCCATTCGATTCCATTCCTTTCCATTCCATTCCATTCCATTCGGGTTGATTCCATTCCATTCCATTCCATTCGTTTTGATTCCATTCCATTCCATTCCATTCCATTCCATTCCATTCCATTACTTTCCATTCGGGTTGATTCCATTCCAATCAATTGCATTCCATTCCATTCCATTCGGGTTGATTCCTTTCCATTCCTTTCCATTCCATTCCATTACATTCCATTCCATTCCATTTCAGTCGGTTTTATTCCATTCCATTCCATTCCATTCCATTCCATTCCATTCCATTTCATTCCATTCCATTCCATTTCATTCCATTCCATTCCATTCGGGTTGATTCCATTCCATTCCATTCCATTCCATTCCATTGCATTCATGTTGATTCCATTCCATTCCACTCCATTCCATTCCATTCCATTCGTGTTATTTCAATTCCATTCCATTCAATTCCACTCTGGTTGATTACATTATATTCCATTCGGGTTGATCCCATTCCATTCCATTGCATTCCCTTCGGGTTGAATCGTATCCATTCCATTCCATTCCATTCCATTCCATTCCATTCCATTCCATTCCATTCCATTCCATTCGGAATGATTCCATTCAATTCCATTCCGTTCCATTCCTCTCGGGTTGACTCCATTCCATTCAATTCCGTTCCATTACATTCCATTCCATTCGGGTTGATTCTATTCCATTCCATTACATTCGTGTTACATCCATTCCATTCCATTCCAGTTGGGTTGATTCCATTCCATTCCATTCCTTTCCATTCGGGTTGATTCCATTCCATTCCATTCCATTCCATTCCATTCCATTCCATTCCATTCCATTCCATTCCTTTCCATTCCATTTAATTCCGGTTGATTCAATTCCGTTCCATTCCATTCGTGTTGATTACATTCCACACCATTCTATTCAATTCCATTTCATTGCAATCCATTCCGGTTGATTACATTCCATTCCATTCCTTTCCATTCGGGTTGATTCCATTCCAGTCCATTCCATTCCATTCCATTCCATTCGGGTTGATTCCATTCCATTCAATTGCATTCCATTCCATTCCATTCGGGTTGATTCCATTCCATTCCCTTCCATTCCATTCCATTCCATTCTGTTTTATTCCATTCCATTCCATTCCATTCCGTTCCATTTCATTCCATTCCATTCCATTCGGGATGATTCCATTCCATTCCATTCCATTCGTTTTGATTCCATTCCATTCCATTCCATTCGCTTTGATTCCAATTCATTCCATTCTTGTTGATTCCATTCCATTCAATTCCATTCCACTCCATTCCATTCCATTCGATTCCATTCTCGTTGATTGCATTCCAATCCATTCCATTCCATTCGGGTTATTTCAATTCCATTCCATTCAATTCCACTCGGGTTGATTACATTATATTCCAATCGGGTTGATTCCATTCCATTCCATTTCATTCGGGTTGACTCCATTCCAGTCCATTCCATTCCGTTCCATTCCATTCCATTCAATTCCATTCTCAATGACACCTTTCCATTCCATTCCATTCCATTCCGTTCCATTCCTCTCCGGTTGACTCCATTCCATTCCATTCCGTTACATTCCATTCCATTCGAGTTGATTCCATTCCATTCCATTACATTCCATTCGTGTAACATCCATTCCATTCGATTCCATTCCATTCCATTCCATTCCATTCCATTCCATTCGGGTTGATTCCATTCCATTCCATTCCTTTCCATTCGTGTTGATTCCATTCCATTCCATTCCATACCATTGCATTCCATTTCTTTCCATTCCATTCCATTCCATTCGGATTGATTCCATTCCATTACATTCCATTTCATTCCTTTCCATTCCATTTCATTCGGGTTATTTCCATTCCATTCCATTCCATTCCATTGGTGTTGATTTCATTCCACTCCATTCCATTCCATTCCATTCCATTCCATTCCATTCGGGTTGATTCCATACCATTCCACTCCATTCCATTCCATTGCATTCGGGTTGATTCCATTCCATTCCATTCCATTCCTTGCCATTACATTCCATTCGTGTTGATTCCATTCCATTCTATTCCATTCGGGTTGATTCCATTCCATTCCACCCCATTACATATGACTTGATTCCATTCCATTCCATTGCTTTCCATTCGTCTTTATTCCATTCCATTCCATTCCATTCCATTCCATTCGGGTTGATTCCATTCCATTCCATTCCTTTCCATTCGGGTTGACTCCATTCCAATCCATTCCATTCCATTAATTTCCATTCCATTCGGATTGATTCCATTGCATTCCATTCCATTCCTTTCCATTCCATTCCATTCGGGTTGATTCCATTCTATTCCATTCCATTCGTTTTGATTCCATTCCATTCCATTCCATTCCATTCCATTCCATTCCATTCCATTCCATTGCATTCCATTGCATTCCATTACTTTCCATTCGGGTTGATTCCATTCCAATCAATTGCATTCCATTCCATTCCATTCGGTTTGATTCCTTTCCATTCCTTTCCATTCCATTCCATTCCATTCCATTCCATTTCAGTCGGTTTTATTCCATTCCATTCCATTCCATTCCATTCCATTCCATTCCATTCCATTCCATTCCATTCGGTATGATTCCATTCCATTCCATTCCATTCGGCTTGATTCCATTCCATTCCATTCCATTCGTTTTGATTCCGTTCCATTCCATTCCATTCCCTTCGTTGTGATTCCAATCCCTTCCATTCCATTCCGTTCGTTTTGATTCCATTCCATTCCATTCCATTCCATTCGGGTTGATTCCATTCCATTCCTTTCCATTCCATTCCATTCCATTCCATTGCATTCGTGTTGATTCCATTCCATTCCACTCCATTCCATTCCATTCCATTCGTGTTATTTCAATTCCATTCCATTCAATTCCACTCGGGTTGATTACATTATATTCCATTCGGGTTGATCCCATTCCATTCCATTGCATTCCATTCGGGTTGAATCGTATCCATTCCATTCCATTCCATTCCATTTCATTCCATTCCATTCCATTCCATTCCATTCGGAATGATTCCATTCAATTCCATTCCGTTCCATTCCTCTCGGGTTGACTCCATTCCATTCAATTCCGTTCCATTACATTCCATTCCATTCGGGTTGATTCCATTCCATTCCATTCCATTCCTGTTACATCCATTCCATTCCATTCCAGTTGGGTTGATTCCATTCCATTCCTTTCCTTTCCATTCGGGTTGATTCCATTCCATTCCATTCCATTCCATTCCATTCCATTCCATTCCATTCCTTTCCATTCCTTTTAATTCCGGTTGATTCAATTCCGTTCCATTCCATTCGTGTTGATTACATTCCACACCATTCCATTCAATTCCATTTCATTGCAATCCATTCCGGTTGATTCCATTCCATTCCATTCCTTTCCATTCGGGTTGATTCCATTCCAGTCCATTCCATCCCATTCCATTCCATTCGGGTTGATTCCATTCCATTCAATTGCATTCCATTCCATTCCATTCGGGTTGATTCCATTCCATTCCATTCCATTCCATTCCATTCCGTTCCATTCGGTTTTATTCCATTCCATTCCATTCCATTCCGTTCCATTGCATTCCATTCCATTCCATTCGGGATGATTCCATTCCATTCCATTTCATTCGGCTTGATTCCATTCCATTCCATTCCATTCCATTCCATTCGTTTTGATTCCATTCCATTCCATTCCATTCATTTTGATTCCATTCCATTCCATTCCATTCCATTCGGGTTGATTCCATTCCATTCAGTTCCATTCCACTCCATTCCATTCCATTCGATTCCATTCTCGTTGATTCCATTCCAATCCATTCCATTCCATTCGGGTTATTTCTATTCCATTCCATTCAATTCCACTCGGGTTAATTACATTATATTCCATTCGGGTTGATTCCATTCCATTCCATTCCATTCGGGTTGACTCCATTCCAGTCCACTCCATTCCATTCCATTCCATTCCATTCCATTCCATTCTGAATGATACCATGCCATTCCAACCCATTCCATTCCGTTACATTCCTCTCGGGTTGACTCCATTCCATTCCATTCTGTTCCATTCCATTCCATTCTGGTTGATTCCATTCAATTCCATTCAGTTCGTATTAAATCCATTCGATTCCATTCCATTCCATTCCATTCGGGTTGATTCCATTCCATTCCATTTCATGCCATTCCATTCGGCTGGATTCCATTCCATTCAATTCCATTCCATCCCATTCCATTCCATTCCATTTCATTCGTGTTGATTCCATTCCATTCCATTCCATTCCATTCGGGTTGATTCCATTGCATTCCATTCCATTCCATTCCAATCCATTCCATTATTTTCGGGTCGATTCTGTTCCATTCCATTCCATTCCATTGCATTCCATTCCTTTCGTGTTGATTCCATTCCGTTTCATTCCATTCCATTCCATTCCATTCCTTTGCAGTCCACTCCACTGGGGTTGATTCCATTCCATTCCATTGCATTCCATTCCATTTCGTTTGGGTTGATTCCATTCCATTCCATGCATGTGATTCCATTCCATCCCATTCCATGCCATTCGAGTTGATTCCTTTCCGTTCCATTCCATTCCATTCCATTCCATTCCATTCCATTCCATGCCATTCCATTCCATTCGGGTTGATTCCATTGCATTCAATTCCTTTCCATTCGTGTTGACTCCATTCCAATCCATTCCATTCCATTAATTTCCATTCCATTCGGATTGATTCCATTCCATTCCATTCCATTCCTTTCCATTCCATTCCATTCCATTCGGGTTGATTCCATTCCATTCCATTCCATTCGTTTTGATTCCATTCCATTCCATTCCATTCCATTCCATTCCATTCCATTCCATTCCATTCCATTACTTTCCATTCGGGTTGATTCCATTCCAATCAATTGCATTCCATTCCATTCCATTCGGGTTGATTCCTTTCCATTCCTTTCCATTCCATTCCATTACATTCCATTCCATTCCATTTCAGTCGGTTTTATTCCATTCCATTCCATTCCATTCCATTCCATTCCATTTCATTCCATTCCATTCCATTTCATTCCATTCCATTCCATTCGGTATGATTCCATTCCATTCCATTCCATTCGGCTTGATTCCATTCCATTCCATTCCATTCGTTTTGATTCCGTTCCATTCCATTCCATTCCATTCGTTTTCATTCCATTCCCTTCCATTCCATTCCATTCGTTTTGATTCCATTCCATTCCATTCCATTCCATTCCATTCCATTCGGGTTGATTCCATTCCATTCCATTCCATTCCATTCCATTGCATTCGTGTTGATTCCATTCCATTCCACTCCATTCCATTCCAATCCATTCGTGTTATTTCAATTCCATTCCAATCAATTCCACTCGGGTTGATTACATTATATTCCATTCGGGTTGATCCCATTCCATTCCATTGCATTCCATTCGGGTTGAATCGTATCCATTCCATTCCATTCCATTCCATTCCATTCCATTCAATTCCATTCCATTCCATTCGGAATGATTCCATTCAATTCCATTCCGTTCCATTCCTCTCGGGTTGACTCCATTCCATTCAATTCCGTTCCATTACATTCCATTCCATTCGGGTTGATTCCATTCCATTCCATTACATTCGTGTTACATCCATTCCATTCCATTCCAGTTGGGTTGATTCCATTCCATTCCATTCCTTTCCATTCGGGTTGATTCCATTCCATTCCATTCCATTCCATTCCATTCCATTCCATTCCATTCCTTTCCATTCCCTTTAATTCCGGTTGATTCAATTCTGTTCCATTCCATTCGTGTTGATTACATTCCACACAATTCCATTCAATTCCATTTCATTGCAATCCATTCCGGTTGATTCCATTCCATTCCATTCCTTTCCATTCGGGTTGATTCCATTCCAGTCCATTCCATTCCATTCCATTCCATTCGGGTTGATTCCATTCCATTCAATTGCATTCCATTCCATTCCATTCGGGTTGATTCCATTCCATTCCCTTCCATTCCATTCCATTCCATTCTCTTTTATTCCATTCCATTCCATTCCATTCCGTTCCATTTCATTCCATTCCATTCCATTCGGGAAGATTCCATTCCATTCCACTCCATTCGTTTTGATTCCATTCCATTCCATTCCATTCGTTTTGATTCCAATTCATTCCATTCTTGTTGATTCCATTCCATTCAATTCCATTCCACTCCATTCCATTCCATTCGATTCCATTCTCGTTGATTGCATTCCAATCCATTCCATTCCATTCGGGTTATTTCAATTCCATTCCATTCAATTCCACTCGGGTTGATTACATTATATTCCATTCGGGTTGATTCCATTCCATTCCATTTCATTCGGGTTGACTCCATTCCAGTCCATTCCATTCCATTCCATTCCATTCCATTCCATTCCATTCCATTCCATTCTGAATGATACCTTTCAATTCCATTCCATTCCATTCCGTTCCATTCCTCTCCGGTTGACTTCATTCCATTCCTTTCCGTTCCATTCCATTCCATTCGAGTTGATTCCATTCCATTCCCTTACATTCCATTCGTGTAACATCCATTCCATTCGATTACATTCCATTCCATTCCATTCCATTCCATTCGGGTTGATTCCATTCCATTCCATTCCTTTCCATTCGTGTTGATTCCTTTCCATTCCATTCCATACCATTGCATTCCATTTCTTTCCATTCCATTCCATTCCATTCGGATTGATTCCATTCCATTACATTCCATTTCATTCCTTTCCATTCCATTTCATTCGGGTTATTTCCATTCCTTTCCATTCCATTCCATTGGTGTTGATTCCATTCCACTCCTTTCCATTCCATTCCATTCCATTTCATTCCATTCGGGTTGATTCCATACCATTCCACTCCATTCCATTCCATTGCATTCGGGTTGATTCCATTCCATTCCATTCCATTCCATTCCTTGCCATTACATTCCATTCGTGTTGATTCCATTCCATTCTCTTCCATTCGGGTTGATTCCATTCCATTCCACTCCATTACATATGACTTGATTCCATTCCATTCCATTGCATTCCATTCGTCTTTATTCCATTCCATTCCATTCCATTCTATTCGGGTTGATTCCATTCCATTCCATTCCTTTCCATTCGGGTTGACTCCATTCCAATCCATTCCATTCCATTAATTTCCATTCCATTCGGATTGATTCCATTCCATTCCATTCCATTCCTTTCCATTCCATTCCATTCCATTCCATTGCATTCCATTACTTTCCATTCGGTTTGATTCCATTCCAATCAATTGCATTCCATTCCATTCCATTCGGGTTGATTCCTTTCCATTCCTTTCCATTCCATTCCATTCCATTCCATTCCATTCCATTTCAGTCGGTTTTATTCCATTCCATTCCATTCCATTCCATTCCATTCCATTCCATTCCATTCGTTTTGATTCCATTCCATTCCATTCCATTCCATTCCATTCCATTCCATTGCATTCCATTACTTTCCATTCGGGTTGATTCCATTCCAATCAATTGCATTCCATTCCATTCCATTCGGGTTGATTCCTTTCCATTCCTTTCCATTCTATTCCATTCCATTCCATTCCATTCCATTTCAGTCGGTTTTATTCCATTCCATTCCATTCCATTCCATTCCATTCCATTCCATTCCATTCCATTCCATTCCATTCGGTATGATTCCATTCCATTCCATTCCATTCGGCTTGATTCCATTCCAATCCATTCCATTCGCTTTGATTCCGTTCCATTCCATTCCATTCCATTCGTTTTGATTCCATTCCCTTCCATTCCATTCCATTCGTTTTGATTCCATTCCATTCCATTCCATTCCATTCGGGTTGATTCCATTCCATTCCTTTCCATTCCATTCCATTCCATTCCATTGCATTCGTGTTGATTCCATTCCATTCCACTCCATTCCATTCCATTCCATTCTTGTTATTTCAATTCCATTCCATTCAATTCCACTCGGGTTGATTACATTATATTCCATTCGGGTTGATCCCATTCCATTCCATTGCATTCCATTCGGGTTGAATCGTATCCATTCCATTCCACTCCATTCCATTCCATTCCATTCGGAATGATTCCATTCAATTCCATTCCGTTCCATTCCTCTCGGGTTGACTCCATTCCATTCAATTCCGTTCCATTCCATTCCATTCCAGTTGGGTTGATTCCATTCCATTCCATTCCTTTCCATTCGGGATGATTCCATTCCATTCCATTCCATTCCATTCCTTTCCATTCCTTTGCATTCCATTTAATTCCGGTTGATTCAATTCCGTTCCATTCCATTCGTGTTGATTACATTCCACACCATTCCATTCAATTCCATTTCATTGTAATCCATTCCGGTTGATTCCATTCCATTCCATTCCTTTCCATTCTGGTTGACTCCATTCCAGTCCATTCCGTTCCATTCCTTTCCATTCGGGTTGATTCCATTCCATTCAATTGCATTCCATTCCATTCCATTCGGTTTTATTCCATTCCATTCCATTCCATTCCATTCCATTCCATTCCGTTCCATTTCATTCCATTCCATTCCATTCGGGATGAATCCATTCCATTCCATTCCATTCGGCTTGATTCCATTCCATTCCATTCCATTCCATTCCATTCCATTCGTTTTGATTCCATTCCATTCCATTCCATTCATTTTGATTCAATTCCCTTCAATTCCATTCCATTCGGGTTGATTCCATTCCATTCAGTTCCATTCCACTCCATTCCATTCCACTCGATTCCATTCTCGTTGATTCCATTCCAATCCATTCCATTCCATTCGGGTAATTTCTATTCCATTCCATTCAATTCCACTCGGGTTAATTACATTATATTCCATTCGGGTTGATTCCATTCCATTCCATTCCATTCGGGTTGACTCCATTCCAGTCCACTCCATTCCATTCCATTCCATTCCATTCCATTCCATTCTGAATGATACCATGCCATTCCAACCCATTCCATTCCGCTACATTCCTCTCGGGTTGACTCCATTCCATTCCATTCTGTTCCATTCCATTCCATTCTGGTTGATTCCATTCCATTCCATTCCGTTCGTGTTACATCCATTCCATTCCATTCCATTCCATTCCATTCGGGTTGATTCCATTCCATTCCCTTCCTTTCCATTCGTGTTGATTCCATTCCATTCCATTCCATTCCATACCATTGCATTCCATTCCTTTCCATTCCATTCCATTCCATTCGGATTGATTCCTTTACATTACATTCCATTTCATTCCTTTCCATTCCATTTCATTCGGGTTGATTCCATTCCATTCCATTCCATTCCATTGGTGTTGATTCCATTCCTCTCCATTCCATTCCATTCCATTCGGGTTGATTCCATTCCTTACCATTCCATTCCATTCCGTTCCATTCGGGTTGATTCCATTCCATTCCATTCCATTCCTTTCCATTAAATTCCATTCGTGTTGATTCCATTCCATTCTATTCCATTATGGTTGATTCCATTGCATTCCATAACATAAGACTTGATTCCATTCCGTTCCATTCCATTGCATTCCATTCGGCTTTATTCCATTCCATTCCATTTCATGCCATTCCATTCGGCTGGATTCCATTCCATTCAATTCCATTCCATCACATTCCATTCCATTCCATTCCATTCGTGTTGATTCCATTCCATTCCATTCCATTCCATTCCATTCGGGTTGATTCCATTGCATTCCATTCCATTCCATTCCATTCCATTGCATTCCATTCCATTCCATTCCATTCCATTCCATTCCATTCCATTCCAATCCATTCCATTCTTTTCGGGTCGATTTTGTTCCATTCCATTCCATTCCATTGCATTCCATTCCTTTCGTGTTGATTCCATTCCGTTTCATTCCATTCCATTCCATTCCATTCCATTGCAGTCCACTCCATTCGGGTTGATTCCATTCCATTCCATTGCATTCCATTCCATTCCGTTTGGGTTGATTCCATTCCATTCCATGCATGTGACTCCATTCCATCCCATTCCATGCCATTCGAGTTGATCCCTTTCCGTTCCATTCCATTCCATTCCATTCCATTCCATTCCATTCCATTCCATTCCATTCCTTTCCATTCCATTGCATTCGGTTTGATTCCATTCCATTCCATTCCATTCCATCCCATTCCATTCCATTCCATGCCATTCCATTCCATTCGGGTTGATTCCATTCCACTCCATTCCATTCCATTCCATTCCATTCCATTCCATTCCATTCGGGGTGATTCTATTCCATTCTATTCCATTACATTCTATTCCATTCCATTCCATTCGGATTGATTCCATTCCATTCCATTCCATTCCATTCCATTCCATTCCATTCCATTCCATTCCATTCCATGGCGTTCCATTCCTTTCGGGTTGACTCCATTCCATTCCATTCCATTCCATTCCATTCCATTCCATTCCATTGCATTCATTCCATTCGTGTTACATCCATTCCATTCCATTCCATTCCATTCCATTCCATTCCATTTCATTCCATTCCATTCGGGTGATTCCATTCCTTTCCATTCCTTTCCTATCGGGTTGACTCCATTCCATTCCATTCCATTCCTTTCCATTCCTTACGGATTGATTCCATTCCATTCCATTCCAGTCCATTCCATGCCATTCCTTTCCATTCCATTCCATTCGGGTTGATTCCATTCCATTCCATTCCATTCCATTCCATTCCATTCCATTCCATTCCTTCCATGCCATTCCATTCCATTCGGGTTGATTCCATTCCACTCCATTCCATTCCATTCCATTCGGGTTGATTCCATTCCATTCCATTCCATTCCACTCCATTCCATTCCATTCGGGTTGATTCCATTCCAGTCCCTTCCATCCCATTCCATTACATTCGGGTTGATTCCATTCCATTCCATTTGATTCCATTCCATTCCATTCCATTCTATTCCATTCCATTCCATTAAATTCCATTCCATTCCATTCCATTCCATTCCATTCGGGTTGATTCCATTCCTTTCCATTCCATTCCATTTCCTTCCATTCCATTCCATTCGGGTTTGCTCCATTCCATTCCATTCCATTCCCTTCCATTCAATTCCATTCATTTCTATCCCATTCCATACGTGTTCATTCCATTCCATTCCATTCCATTCCATTCCATTCCATTCGGGTTGATTCCATTCCATTCAATTGCATTCCATTCCATTCCATTCGTGTTGATTCCATTCCATTCCATTCCATTCCCTTCCATTTCATTCCATTCCATTCCATTCGGTATGATTCCCTTCCATTCCATTCCATTCGGCTTGATTCCATTCCATTCCATTCCATTCCACTCCATTCCATTCCAGTTGATTCCATTCCATTCTATCCCATTCCATTCCATTCCATTCCATTCCATTCCATTCCATTCCATTCCATTCCATTCCATTCCATTCCATTCCACTGCTTTCCATTCCATTCCATTCGGGTTGATTCCACTCCATTCCAGTCCAATCCATTCCGTTCCATTCCATTTGGGTTGATTCCTCTCCATTCCAATCCATTCCATTCCGTTCCATTCCATTCGTGTTGATTCCATTCCTTTCCATTCCATTCCATTCCATTCCCTTCCATTCAGGTTGATTACATTCCCTTCCTTTTCCCTCCTTTCCATTCCATTCGGGTTGATTCCCTTCCTTTCCATTCCATTCGGGTTGATTCCATTCCATTGCCTTCCGTTCCATCCCATTCCATTCCATTCCATTACATTCCATTCTATGCCACTCCATTCCATTCCATTCGATTTCATTCCATTCCATTCAGGTTGATTCCATTCTATTCCATTCCATTCCATTCCATTGCATTCCATTCGGATTTGCTCCATTCCATTCCATTCCTTTCCGTTCCATTCAATTCCATTCCTTTCCAATCCATTCCATTCGGGTTGATTCCATTCCCTTCCATTCCATTCCATTCTATTCCATTCCATTCCATTCCATTCGGGTTGACTCTATTCCATTCCATTCTATTCCATTCCCTTCCATTCGGGTTGATTTCATTCCTTTCCATTCCCTTCCATTCCATTCTATTCGGGTTGATTCCATTCGTTTCCATTCCATTCCATTCCATTCCATTCCATTCCATTTGTGTTGATGCCATTTCATTCCATTCCATTCCTTTCCATTCGGGTTTATTCCATTCCATTCCATTCCATTCCAATCCAATCCATTCCATTCCATTCTATTCGTTTGATTCCATTGCATTCCTTTCCATTCCATTCCATTCCATTACCCTCCATTCAGGTTATTCCATTCCCTTCCTTTTCCCTCCTTTCCATTCCATTCGGGTTGATTCCCTTCCTTTCCATTCCATTCGTGTTGATTCCATTCCATTCCATTCCATTCCATTCCATTTGGGTTGATTCCATTCCATTCTATTCCATTCCATTCCATTCCATTTCATTCCATGCCATTCCATTCCATTCTATTGCATTTGGGTTGATTCCATTCCATTGCATTCCATTACATATGACTTGTTTCCATTCCATTCCATTCCATTCCATTCCATTCCATTCCATTCCATTCCATTCCCGTTGACTCCATTCCATTCCATTCCATTCCATTCCATTCCTTTCCTTTCTGGTTGATTCTCTTCCATTCCATTCCATTCCATTGCATTCCATTCCATTACATTCTTTTTGATTCCATTAAATTCCATGCCATTCCATTCTATTCCACTCCATTCCATTCCATTCGATTTCATTCCATTCCATTCAGTTTTATTCCACTCTATTCCATTCCATTCCATTCCATTCCATTGCATTCCATTCGGATTTGCTCCATTCCATTCCATTCCTTTCCGTTCCATTCCATTCCATTCCTTTCCATTCCTTTCCATTCGGGTTGATTCCATTCCATTCCATTCCATTCCATTCTATTCCATTCCATTCCATTCCATTCGGGTTGATACTATTCCATTCCATTCTATTCCATTCCCTTCCATTCGGGTTGATTTCATTCCATTCCATTCCCTTCCATTCCATTCTATTCGGGTTGATTCCATTGTTTTCCATTCCATTCCATTCCATTCCATTCCATTCCATTCCATTCCATTCCATTTGTGTTGATGCCATTTCATTCCATTCCATTCCTTTCCATTCGGGTTTATTCCATTCCATTCCATTCCATTCCAATCCAATCCATTCCATTCCATTCCATTCGAGTGATTCCATTGCATTCCTCTCCATTCCATTCCATTCCATTACCTTCCATTCAGGTTGATTCCATTCCCTTCCTTTTCCCTCCTTTTCATTCCATTCGGGTTGATTCCCTTCCTTTCCATTCCATTCGCGTTGATTCCATTCCATTCCATTCCATTCCATTCCATTTGGGTTGATTCCATTCCATTCCATTCCATTCCATTCCATTCCATTCCATTCCATTCCATTCCATTCCATTCCATGCCATTCCATTCCATTCTATTGCATTTGGGTTGATTCCATTCCATTCCAATCCATTCCATTCCATTCCATTCCATTCCATATGACTTGATTCCATTCCATTCCATTCCATTCAATTCCATTCCATTCCATTCCTGTTGACTCCATTCCATTCCAATCCACACCATTCCATTCCATTCGGGTTGTTTCCATTCCATTCCATTCAATTCTATTCCATTCCATTCCATTCCATTCCTTTCTGGTTGATTCTGTTCAATTCCATTCCATTCCATTGCATTCCATTCCATTACATTCTTTTTGATTCCATTCCATTCCATTCCATTCCATTCCGGTTGATTCCATTCCATTCCATTCCATTCCATTCCATTCCATTCCATTCCATGCAATTCCATTCCATTCGGTTCCATTCCATTGCATTACATTCGGGTTGATTCCATTCTATTCCATTCCCTTCCATTCGGGTTGATTTCATTCCATTCCATTCCCTTCCATTCCATTCAATTCGAGTTGTTTCCATTCGTTTCCATTCCATTCCATTCCATTCCATTTGTGTTGATGCCATTCCATTGCATTTCATTCCTTTACATTCGGGTTAATGCCAGTCCATTCCATTCCATTCCATTGCAATCCATTCCATTCCATTCCATTCGGTTGATTCCATTGCATTCCTTTCCATTCGGGTTGATTCCATTCCATTCCATTCCATTCCTTTCCATTATATTTCATTCGTGTTGTTTCCATTCCATTCCATTCCATTCCATTCCATTCCATTCCATTCCATTCCATTCCATTCCATTCCTTTTGGGTCGATTCTATTCCATTCCATTCCATTCCATTGCATTCCATTCCATTCCATTCCATTTCATTCCATTCCTTTTGTGTTGATTCCATTCCATTCCGTTGCATTACATTCCATTCGATTGCATTGCATTGCACTCCATTCGGGTTGATTCCATTCCATTCCATTGCATTCCATTCCATTCCGGTCAGGTTGATTCCATTCCTTTCCATACCTTGTGTTTCCATGCCATTCCATTCCATGCCATTCGAGTTGATTCCATACCATTCCATTCCATTCCATTCGATTGCATTTCATTCCTTTCGTGTTGATTCCATTGCATTCCATTCCATTCCATGCCATTCCATTCCATTCCATTCCATTCCATTGCATTCCATTCCATTCGGGTTGATTCCATTCCATTCCATTGTATTCCATTCCATTCCGTTCGGGTTGATTTCATTCCTTTCCATGCTTTGTCATTCCATTCCATTCCATTCCATTCCATTCCATTCCATTCGTTTTCATTCCATTCCATTCCATTCCATTCATTTTGATTCCATTCCATTCCATTCCATTCCATTCGGGTTGATTCCATTCCATTCAGTTCCATTCCACTCCATTCCATTCCATTCGATTCCATTCTCGTTGATTCCATTCCAATCCATTACATTCCATTCGGGTTATTTCTATTCCATTCCATGCAATTCCACTCGGGTTAATTACATTATATTCCATTCGGGTTGATTCCATTCCATTCCATTCCATTCGGGTTGACTCCATTCCAGTCCACTCCATTCCATTCCATTCCATTCCATTCCATTCCATTCCATTCTGAATGATACCATGCCATTCCAACCCATTCCATTCCGTTACATTCCTCTCGGGTTGACTCCATTCCATTCCATTCTGTTCCATTCCATTCCATTCTGGTTGATTCCATTCCATTCCATTCCGTTCGTGTTACATCCATTCCATTCCATTCCATTCCACTCGGGTTGATTCCATTCCATTCCCTTCCTTTCCATTCGTGTTGATTCCATTCCATTCCATTCCATTCCATACCATTGCATTCCATTCCTTTCCATTCCATTCCATTCCATTCGGATTGATTCCTTTACATTACATTCCATTTCATTCCTTTCCATTCCATTTCATTCGGGTTGATTCCATTCCATTCCATTCCATTCCATTGGTGTTGATTCCATTCCTCTCCATTCCATTCCATTCCATTGGGGTTGATTCCATTCCTTTCCATTCCATTCCATTCCATTCCATTCGGGTTGATTCCATTCCATTCCATTCCATTCCTTTCCATTAAATTCCATTCGTGTTGATTCCATTCCATTCTATTCCATTATGGTTGATTCCATTGCATTCCATAACATAAGACTTGATTCCATTCCGTTCCATTCCATTGCATTCCATTCGGCTTCATTCCATTCCATTCCATTTCATGCCATTCCATTCGGCTGGATTCCATTCCATTCAATTCCATTCCATCCCATTCCATTCCATTCCATTCCATTCGGGTTGATTCCATTCCATTCCATTCCATTCCCTTCTATTCCATTCCATTCCATTCCATTCCATTCGGGTTGATTCCATTGAATTCCATTCCATTCCATTCCATTCCAATCCATTCCATTCTTTTCGGGTCGATTCTGTTCCATTCCATTCCATTCCATTGCATTCCATTCCTTTCTTGTTGATTCCATTCCGTTTCATTCCATTCCATTCCATTCCATTCCATTGCAGTCCACTCCATTCGGGTTGATTCTATTCCATTCCATTGCATTCCATTCCATTCCGTTTGGGTTGATTCCATTCCATTCCATGCATGTGATTCCATTCCATCCCATTCCATGCCATTCGAGTTGATTCCTTTCCGTTCCATTCCATTCCATTCCATTCCATTCCATTCCATTCCATTCCATTCCATTGCATTCCACTCCATTCGGGTTGATTCCATTGCATTCCATTGTATTCCATTCCATTCCTTTCGTATTGATTCCATTCCATTCCATGCATGTGATTCCATTCCATTCCATTCCATGCCATTCGAGTTGATTCCATTCCATTCCATTCCATTCCATTCCATTCCATTCCATTACATTCCGGTTGAATCCATTCTATTCCATTCCCTTCCTTTCCATTCCTTTCGGTTTGACTCCACTCCATTGCATTCCGTTCCATTCCATTCCATTCGTGGTACATCCATTCCATTCCATTCCATTCCATTCCATTCGGGTTGATTCCATTCCATTCCATTCCTTTCCATTCGGGTTGATTGCATTCCATTCCATTCCATTCCATTCCATTCCATTCCGTTCGGGTTGATTCCAAATCATTCTATTCCATTCCATTCGGTTCCTTTCCATTCCACTCCATTCCTTTCGGGGTGATTCTATTCCATTCCATTCCTTTCCATTCCATTCTATTCCATTCCATTCCAATCGGGTTGATTCCATTGCATTCCATTCCATGCCATTCGTGTTGATTCCATTCCATTCCATTACCTTCCATTTCTTTTGGGTGGATTCCATTACAAACCATTCCATTCCATTCCATTCCATTCCATGCCATTCCATTCCATTCGGGTTGATTCCATTGCATTCAATTCCATTCCATTCCATTCCATTCCATTTGGGTTGATTCCATTCCACTCCATTCCATTGCATTCCATTCCATTCCATTCCATTCCATTCGTGTTGATTCCATTCCATTCCTTTCCATTCCATTCCATTCCATTCCATTCCATTTGGGTTGATTCAATTCCATTCCATTCCATTCCATTTCATTCCATGACATTCCATGCCATTCTATTGCATTCTTGTTGATTCCATTCCATTCCATTCCAATTCATATGACTTGATTCCATTCCATTCCATTCCATTCCATTCCATTCCATTCCTTTCCATTCGGGTTGATTTCATTGCATTCAATTGCATTCCATTCCATTCAATTCGGGTTAATTCCATTCCATTACATTCCATTCCATTCGGTTTTATTCCATTCCGTTCCATTCCATTCCATTCCATTTCATTCCATTCGATTCCATTCGTGTTGATTCCATTCCATTCCATTCCATTCCATTCGGGTTGATTTCATTCCATTCCATTCCATTCCATGCCATTCCATTCCATTCCATTCCTTTTGGGTCGATTCTATTCCATTCTATTCCATTAGATTGCATTCTATTCTTTTCTTGTTGATTTCATTCCATTCTTTTCTTGTTGATTTCATTCCATTCCTTTCCATTCCATTCCATTCCATTCCATTGCATTCCACTTCATTCGGGTTGATTCCATTCCATTCAATTCCATTCCACTTTATTCCATTCCATTCGATTCCATTCTCGTTGATTCCACTACATTCCATTCCGTTCCATTCAGGTTATTTCCATTCCATTCCATTCCATTCAACTAGGGTTGATTCCATTATATTCCATACGGGTTGATTCCATTCCATTCCATTCCATTCCATTCGGGTTGATTCCATTCCATAGCATTCCATTCCATTCCATTCCATTCCATGCCATTCCATTCCGTTCGGATTGATTCCATTCCATTCCATTCCATTCCGTTCCATTCCTTTCGGTTTGACTCCATTCCATTGCATTCCGTTCCATTACATTCCATTCCATTCGGGTTGATTCCAATCCATTCCATTCCATTCCATTCCATTCCATTCCATTCCATTCCATTCGTGTTATATCCATTCCATTCCTTTCCATTCCATTCCATTCCATTCGGATTGATTCCATTCCATTCCATTCCATTCCATTCCATTCCTTTCTATTCCATTAGATTCGGGTTGATTCCATTCCATTCCATTCCATTCGTGTTGATTCCATTCCACTCTATTCCATTCCAATCCATTCCATTCCATTCCATTCGGGTTGATTCCAAATCATTCTTTTCCATTCCATTCCGTTCCATTCCATTCCACTCCACTCCTTTCGGGGTGATTCTATTCCATTCCATTCCATTCCATTCCATTCCATTCCAATCGGGTTGATTCCATTCCATTCCATTCCATTCCATTCCATTCCATTCCATTCCATGCCATTCGTGTTGATTCCATTCCATTCCATTCCATTCCATTACCTTCCATTCCATTTGGGTTGATTCCATTCCAATCCATTCCATTCCATTCCATTCCATTCCATTCCATTCCATTCCATTCCATTCCATTCCATTCCATTCCATTCCTTTCGGGGTGATTCTATTCCATTCTATTCCATTTCATTCTATTCCATTCCATTCCATTCGGATTGATTCCATTCCATTCCATTCCATTCCATTCCATTCGGGTTGATTCCGTTCCATTCCATTCCATTCGTGTTACATCCATTCCATTCCATTCCATTCCATTCCATTCTATTCCATTCCATTCGGGTGATTCCATTCCATTCCATTCCTTTCCATTCGGATTGACACCATTCCATTCCATTCCATTGCTTTCCATTCCATTCGGATTGATTCCATTCCATTCCATTCCATTCCATTCCATTCCATTCCATTCCATTCCTTTCCATTCCATTGCATTCGGGTTGATTCCATTCCATTCCATTCCATTCCTTTCCATTCCATTCCATTCCATTCCATGCCATTCCATTCCATTCGGGTTGATTCCATTCCACTCCATTCCATTCCATTCCATTCCATTCCATTCCATTCCATTCGGGGTGATTCTATTCCATTCTATTCCATTTCATTCTATTCCATTCCATTCCATTCGGATTGATTCCATTCCATTCCATTCCATTCCATTCCATTCCATTCCATTCCATTCCATGGCGTTCCATTCCTTTCGGGTTGACTCCATTCCATTCCATTCCATTCCATTCCATTCCATTCCATTCCATTCCATTCCATTCGGGTTGATTCCATTCCATTCCATTCCATTCCATTCCATTCGGGTTGATTCCATTCCATTCCATTCCATTGCATTCATTCCATTCGTGTTACATCCATTCCATTCCATTCCATTCCATTCCATTCCATTCCATTTCATTCCATTCCATTCGGGTGATTGCATTCCTTTCCATTCCTTTCCTATCGGGTTGACTCCATTCCATTCCATTCCATTCCTTTCCATTCCTTACGGATTGATTCCATTCCATTCCATTCCAGTCCATTCCATGCCATTCCTTTCCATTCCATTCCATTCGGGTTGATTCCATTCCATTCCATTCCATTCCATTCCATTCCATTCCATTCCATTCCATTCCATTGCATTCCTTCCATGCCATTCCATTCCATTCGGGTTGATTCCATTCCACTCCATTCCATTCCATTCCATTCGGGTTGATTCCATTCCATTCCATTCCATTCCACTCCATTCCATTCCATTCGTGTTGATTCCATTCCAGTCCCTTCCATTCCATTCCTTTCCATTCGGGTTGATTCCATTCCATTCCATTTGATTCCATTCCATTCCATTCCATTCTATTCCATTCCATTCCATTAAATTCCATTCCATTCCATTCCATTCCATTCCATTCGGGTTGATTCCATTCCTTTCCATTCCATTCCATTTCCTTCCATTCCATTCCGTTCGGGTTTGCTCCATTCCATGCCATTCCATTCCCTTCCATTCAATTCCATTCATTTCTATCCCATTCCATACGTGTTCATTCCATTCCGTTCCATTCCATTCCATTCCATTCGGGTTGATTCCATTCCATTCAATTGCATTCCACTCCATTCCATTCGTGTTGATTCCATTCCATTCCATTCCATTCCCTTCCATTTCATTCCATTCCATTCCATTCGGGATGATTCCCTTCCATTCCATTCCATTCGGCTTGATTCCATTCCATTCCACTCCATTCCATTCCAGTTGATTCCATTCCATTCTATCCCATTCCATTCCATTCCATTCCATTCCATTCCATTCCATTCCATTCCACTGCTTTCCATTCCATTCCATTCGGGTTGATTCCACTCCATTCCAGTCCAATCCATTCCGTTCCATTCCATTTGGGTTGATTCCTCTCCATTCCAATCCATTCCATTCCGTTCCATTCCATTCGTGTTGATTCCTTTCCTTTCCATTCCATTCCATTCCATTCCCTTCCATTCAGGTTGATTACATTCCCTTCCTTTTCCCTCCTTTCCATTCCATTCGGGTTGATTCCCTTCCTTTCCATTCCATTCGGGTTGATTCGATTCCATTGCCTTCCGTTCCATCCCATTCCATTCCATTCCATTCCATTCCATTCTATGCCACTCCATTCCATTCCATTCGATTTCATTCCACTCCATTCAGGTTGATTCCATTCTATTCCATTCCATTCCATTCCATTCCATTGCATTCCATGCGGATTTGCTCCATTCCATTCCATTCCTTTCCGTTCCATTCCATTCCATTCCTTTCCATTCCATTCCATTCCATTCGGGTTGATTCCATTCCCTTCCATTCCATTCCATTCTATTCCATTCCATTCCATTCCATTCGGGTTGACTCTATTCCATTCCATTCTATTCCATTCCCTTCCATTCGGGTTGATTTCATTCCTTTCCATTCCCTTCCATTCCATTATATTCGGGTTGATTCCATTCGTTTCCATTCCATTCCATTCCATTCCATTCCATTCTATTCCATTTGTGTTGATGCCATTTCATTCCATTCCATTCCTTTCCATTCGGGTTTATTCCATTCCATTCCCTTCCATTCCAATCCAATCCATTTCATTCCATTCCATTCGATTGATTCCATTGCATTCCTTTCCATTCCACTCCATTCCATTCCACTCGATTCCATTCTCGTTGATTCCATTCCAATCCATTCCATTCCATTCGGGTAATTTCTATTCCATTCCATTCAATTCCACTCGGGTTAATTACATTATATTCCATTCGGGTTGATTCCATTCCATTCCATTCCATTCGGGTTGACTCCATTCCAGTCCACTCCATTCCATTCCATTCCATTCCATTCCATTCCATTCTGAATGATACCATGCCATTCCAACCCATTCCATTCCGCTACATTCCTCTCGGGTTGACTCCATTCCATTCCATTCTGTTCCATTCCATTCCATTCTGGTTGATTCCATTCCATTCCATTCCGTTCGTGTTACATCCATTCCATTCCATTCCATTCCATTCCATTCGGGTTGATTCCATTCCATTCCCTTCCTTTCCATTCGTGTTGATTCCATTCCATTCCATTCCATTCCATACCATTGCATTCCATTCCTTTCCATTCCATTCCATTCCATTCGGATTGATTCCTTTACATTACATTCCATTTCATTCCTTTCCATTCCATTTCATTCGGGTTGATTCCATTCCATTCCATTCCATTCCATTGGTGTTGATTCCATTCCTCTCCATTCCATTCCATTCCATTCGGGTTGATTCCATTCCTTACCATTCCATTCCATTCCGTTCCATTCGGGTTGATTCCATTCCATTCCATTCCATTCCTTTCCATTAAATTCCATTCGTGTTGATTCCATTCCATTCTATTCCATTATGGTTGATTCCATTGCATTCCATAACATAAGACTTGATTCCATTCCGTTCCATTCCATTGCATTCCATTCGGCTTTATTCCATTCCATTCCATTTCATGCCATTCCATTCGGCTGGATTCCATTCCATTCAATTCCATTCCATCACATTCCATTCCATTCCATTCCATTCGTGTTGATTCCATTCCATTCCATTCCATTCCATTCCATTCGGGTTGATTCCATTGCATTCCATTCCATTCCATTCCATTCCATTGCATTCCATTCCATTCCATTCCATTCCATTCCATTCCATTCCATTCCAATCCATTCCATTCTTTTCGGGTCGATTTTGTTCCATTCCATTCCATTCCATTGCATTCCATTCCTTTCGTGTTGATTCCATTCCGTTTCATTCCATTCCATTCCATTCCATTCCATTGCAGTCCACTCCATTCGGGTTGATTCCATTCCATTCCATTGCATTCCATTCCATTCCGTTTGGGTTGATTCCATTCCATTCCATGCATGTGACTCCATTCCATCCCATTCCATGCCATTCGAGTTGATCCCTTTCCGTTCCATTCCATTCCATTCCATTCCATTCCATTCCATTCCATTCCATTCCATTCCTTTCCATTCCATTTCATTCGGTTTGATTCCATTCCATTCCATTCCATTCCATCCCATTCCATTCCATTCCATGCCATTCCATTCCATTCGGGTTGATTCCATTCCACTCCATTCCATTCCATTCCATTCCATTCCATTCCATTCCATTCGGGGTGATTCTATTCCATTCTATTCCATTACATTCTATTCCATTCCATTCCATTCGGATTGATTCCATTCCATTCCATTCCATTCCATTCCATTCCATTCCATTCCATTCCATTCCATTCCATGGCGTTCCATTCCTTTCGGGTTGACTCCATTCCATTCCATTCCATTCCATTCCATTCCATTCCATTCCATTGCATTCATTCCATTCGTGTTACATCCATTCCATTCCATTCCATTCCATTCCATTCCATTCCATTTCATTCCATTCCATTCGGGTGATTCCATTCCTTTCCATTCCTTTCCTATCGGGTTGACTCCATTCCATTCCATTCCATTCCTTTCCATTCCTTACGGATTGATTCCATTCCATTCCATTCCAGTCCATTCCATGCCATTCCTTTCCATTCCATTCCATTCGGGTTGATTCCATTCCATTCCATTCCATTCCATTCCATTCCATTCCATTCCATTCCTTCCATGCCATTCCATTCCATTCGGGTTGATTCCATTCCACTCCATTCCATTCCATTCCATTCGGGTTGATTCCATTCCATTCCATTCCATTCCACTCCATTCCATTCCATTCGGGTTGATTCCATTCCAGTCCCTTCCATCCCATTCCATTACATTCGGGTTGATTCCATTCCATTCCATTTGATTCCATTCCATTCCATTCCATTCTATTCCATTCCATTCCATTAAATTCCATTCCATTCCATTCCATTCCATTCCATTCGGGTTGATTCCATTCCTTTCCATTCCATTCCATTTCCTTCCATTCCATTCCATTCGGGTTTGCTCCATTCCATTCCATTCCATTCCCTTCCATTCAATTCCATTCATTTCTATCCCATTCCATACGTGTTCATTCCATTCCATTCCATTCCATTCCATTCCATTCCATTCGGGTTGATTCCATTCCATTCAATTGCATTCCATTCCATTCCATTCGTGTTGATTCCATTCCATTCCATTCCATTCCCTTCCATTTCATTCCATTCCATTCCATTCGGTATGATTCCCTTCCATTCCATTCCATTCGGCTTGATTCCATTCCATTCCATTCCATTCCACTCCATTCCATTCCAGTTGATTCCATTCCATTCTATCCCATTCCATTCCATTCCATTCCATTCCATTCCATTCCATTCCATTCCATTCCATTCCATTCCATTCCATTCCACTGCTTTCCATTCCATTCCATTCGGGTTGATTCCACTCCATTCCAGTCCAATCCATTCCGTTCCATTCCATTTGGGTTGATTCCTCTCCATTCCAATCCATTCCATTCCGTTCCATTCCATTCGTGTTGATTCCATTCCTTTCCATTCCATTCCATTCCATTCCCTTCCATTCAGGTTGATTACATTCCCTTCCTTTTCCCTCCTTTCCATTCCATTCGGGTTGATTCCCTTCCTTTCCATTCCATTCGGGTTGATTCCATTCCATTGCCTTCCGTTCCATCCCATTCCATTCCATTCCATTCCATTCCATTCTATGCCACTCCATTCCATTCCATTCGATTTCATTCCATTCCATTCAGGTTGATTCCATTCTATTCCATTCCATTCCATTCCATTGCATTCCATTCGGATTTGCTCCATTCCATTCCATTCCTTTCCGTTCCATTCAATTCCATTCCTTTCCAATCCATTCCATTCGGGTTGATTCCATTCCCTTCCATTCCATTCCATTCTATTCCATTCCATTCCATTCCATTCGGGTTGACTCTATTCCATTCCATTCTATTCCATTCCCTTCCATTCGGGTTGATTTCATTCCTTTCCATTCCCTTCCATTCCATTCTATTCGGGTTGATTCCATTCGTTTCCATTCCATTCCATTCCATTCCATTCCATTCCATTTGTGTTGATGCCATTTCATTCCATTCCATTCCTTTCCATTCGGGTTTATTCCATTCCATTCCATTCCATTCCAATCCAATCCATTCCATTCCATTCTATTCGTTTGATTCCATTGCATTCCTTTCCATTCCATTCCATTCCATTACCTTCCATTCAGGTTATTCCATTCCCTTCCTTTTCCCTCCTTTCCATTCCATTCGGGTTGATTCCCTTCCTTTCCATTCCATTCGTGTTGATTCCATTCCATTCCATTCCATTCCATTCCATTTGGGTTGATTCCATTCCATTCTATTCCATTCCATTCCATTCCATTTCATTCCATGCCATTCCATTCCATTCTATTGCATTTGGGTTGATTCCATTCCATTGCATTCCATTACATATGACTTGTTTCCATTCCATTCCATTCCATTCCATTCCATTCCATTCCATTCCATTCCATTCCATTCCCGTTGACTCCATTCCATTCCATTCCATTCCATTCCATTCCTTTCCTTTCTGGTTGATTCTCTTCCATTCCATTCCATTCCATTGCATTCCATTCCATTACATTCTTTTTGATTCCATTAAATTCCATGCCATTCCATTCTATTCCACTCCATTCCATTCCATTCGATTTCATTCCATTCCATTCAGTTTTATTCCACTCTATTCCATTCCATTCCATTCCATTCCATTGCATTCCATTCGGATTTGCTCCATTCCATTCCATTCCTTTCCGTTCCATTCCATTCCATTCCTTTCCATTCCTTTCCATTCGGGTTGATTCCATTCCATTCCATTCCATTCCATTCTATTCCATTCCATTCCATTCCATTCGGGTTGATACTATTCCATTCCATTCTATTCCATTCCCTTCCATTCGGGTTGATTTCATTCCATTCCATTCCCTTCCATTCCATTCTATTCGGGTTGATTCCATTGTTTTCCATTCCATTCCATTCCATTCCATTCCATTCCATTCCATTCCATTCCATTCCATTTGTGTTGATGCCATTTCATTCCATTCCATTCCTTTCCATTCGGGTTTATTCCATTCCATTCCATTCCATTCCAATCCAATCCATTCCATTCCATTCCATTCGAGTGATTCCATTGCATTCCTCTCCATTCCATTCCATTCCATTACCTTCCATTCAGGTTGATTCCATTCCCTTCCTTTTCCCTCCTTTTCATTCCATTCGGGTTGATTCCCTTCCTTTCCATTCCATTCGCGTTGATTCCATTCCATTCCATTCCATTCCATTCCATTTGGGTTGATTCCATTCCATTCCATTCCATTCCATTCCATTCCATTCCATTCCATTCCATTCCATTCCATTCCATGCCATTCCATTCCATTCTATTGCATTTGGGTTGATTCCATTCCATTCCAATCCATTCCATTCCATTCCATTCCATTCCATATGACTTGATTCCATTCCATTCCATTCCATTCAATTCCATTCCATTCCATTCCTGTTGACTCCATTCCATTCCAATCCACACCATTCCATTCCATTCGGGTTGTTTCCATTCCATTCCATTCAATTCTATTCCATTCCATTCCATTCCATTCCTTTCTGGTTGATTCTGTTCAATTCCATTCCATTCCATTGCATTCCATTCCATTACATTCTTTTTGATTCCATTCCATTCCATTCCATTCCATTCCGGTTGATTCCATTCCATTCCATTCCATTCCATTCCATTCCATTCCATTCCATGCAATTCCATTCCATTCGGTTCCATTCCATTGCATTACATTCGGGTTGATTCCATTCTATTCCATTCCCTTCCATTCGGGTTGATTTCATTCCATTCCATTCCCTTCCATTCCATTCAATTCGAGTTGTTTCCATTCGTTTCCATTCCATTCCATTCCATTCCATTTGTGTTGATGCCATTCCATTGCATTTCATTCCTTTACATTCGGGTTAATGCCAGTCCATTCCATTCCATTCCATTGCAATCCATTCCATTCCATTCCATTCGGTTGATTCCATTGCATTCCTTTCCATTCGGGTTGATTCCATTCCATTCCATTCCATTCCTTTCCATTATATTTCATTCGTGTTGTTTCCATTCCATTCCATTCCATTCCATTCCATTCCATTCCATTCCATTCCATTCCATTCCATTCCTTTTGGGTCGATTCTATTCCATTCCATTCCATTCCATTGCATTCCATTCCATTCCATTCCATTTCATTCCATTCCTTTTGTGTTGATTCCATTCCATTCCGTTGCATTACATTCCATTCGATTGCATTGCATTGCACTCCATTCGGGTTGATTCCATTCCATTCCATTGCATTCCATTCCATTCCGGTCAGGTTGATTCCATTCCTTTCCATACCTTGTGTTTCCATGCCATTCCATTCCATGCCATTCGAGTTGATTCCATACCATTCCATTCCATTCCATTCGATTGCATTTCATTCCTTTCGTGTTGATTCCATTGCATTCCATTCCATTCCATGCCATTCCATTCCATTCCATTCCATTCCATTGCATTCCATTCCATTCGGGTTGATTCCATTCCATTCCATTGTATTCCATTCCATTCCGTTCGGGTTGATTTCATTCCTTTCCATGCTTTGTCATTCCATTCCATTCCATTCCATTCCATTCCATTCCATTCGTTTTCATTCCATTCCATTCCATTCCATTCATTTTGATTCCATTCCATTCCATTCCATTCCATTCGGGTTGATTCCATTCCATTCAGTTCCATTCCACTCCATTCCATTCCATTCGATTCCATTCTCGTTGATTCCATTCCAATCCATTACATTCCATTCGGGTTATTTCTATTCCATTCCATGCAATTCCACTCGGGTTAATTACATTATATTCCATTCGGGTTGATTCCATTCCATTCCATTCCATTCGGGTTGACTCCATTCCAGTCCACTCCATTCCATTCCATTCCATTCCATTCCATTCCATTCCATTCTGAATGATACCATGCCATTCCAACCCATTCCATTCCGTTACATTCCTCTCGGGTTGACTCCATTCCATTCCATTCTGTTCCATTCCATTCCATTCTGGTTGATTCCATTCCATTCCATTCCGTTCGTGTTACATCCATTCCATTCCATTCCATTCCACTCGGGTTGATTCCATTCCATTCCCTTCCTTTCCATTCGTGTTGATTCCATTCCATTCCATTCCATTCCATACCATTGCATTCCATTCCTTTCCATTCCATTCCATTCCATTCGGATTGATTCCTTTACATTACATTCCATTTCATTCCTTTCCATTCCATTTCATTCGGGTTGATTCCATTCCATTCCATTCCATTCCATTGGTGTTGATTCCATTCCTCTCCATTCCATTCCATTCCATTGGGGTTGATTCCATTCCTTTCCATTCCATTCCATTCCATTCCATTCGGGTTGATTCCATTCCATTCCATTCCATTCCTTTCCATTAAATTCCATTCGTGTTGATTCCATTCCATTCTATTCCATTATGGTTGATTCCATTGCATTCCATAACATAAGACTTGATTCCATTCCGTTCCATTCCATTGCATTCCATTCGGCTTCATTCCATTCCATTCCATTTCATGCCATTCCATTCGGCTGGATTCCATTCCATTCAATTCCATTCCATCCCATTCCATTCCATTCCATTCCATTCGGGTTGATTCCATTCCATTCCATTCCATTCCCTTCTATTCCATTCCATTCCATTCCATTCCATTCGGGTTGATTCCATTGAATTCCATTCCATTCCATTCCATTCCAATCCATTCCATTCTTTTCGGGTCGATTCTGTTCCATTCCATTCCATTCCATTGCATTCCATTCCTTTCTTGTTGATTCCATTCCGTTTCATTCCATTCCATTCCATTCCATTCCATTGCAGTCCACTCCATTCGGGTTGATTCTATTCCATTCCATTGCATTCCATTCCATTCCGTTTGGGTTGATTCCATTCCATTCCATGCATGTGATTCCATTCCATCCCATTCCATGCCATTCGAGTTGATTCCTTTCCGTTCCATTCCATTCCATTCCATTCCATTCCATTCCATTCCATTCCATTCCATTGCATTCCACTCCATTCGGGTTGATTCCATTGCATTCCATTGTATTCCATTCCATTCCTTTCGTATTGATTCCATTCCATTCCATGCATGTGATTCCATTCCATTCCATTCCATGCCATTCGAGTTGATTCCATTCCATTCCATTCCATTCCATTCCATTCCATTCCATTACATTCCGGTTGAATCCATTCTATTCCATTCCCTTCCTTTCCATTCCTTTCGGTTTGACTCCACTCCATTGCATTCCGTTCCATTCCATTCCATTCGTGGTACATCCATTCCATTCCATTCCATTCCATTCCATTCGGGTTGATTCCATTCCATTCCATTCCTTTCCATTCGGGTTGATTGCATTCCATTCCATTCCATTCCATTCCATTCCATTCCGTTCGGGTTGATTCCAAATCATTCTATTCCATTCCATTCGGTTCCTTTCCATTCCACTCCATTCCTTTCGGGGTGATTCTATTCCATTCCATTCCTTTCCATTCCATTCTATTCCATTCCATTCCAATCGGGTTGATTCCATTGCATTCCATTCCATGCCATTCGTGTTGATTCCATTCCATTCCATTACCTTCCATTTCTTTTGGGTGGATTCCATTACAAACCATTCCATTCCATTCCATTCCATTCCATGCCATTCCATTCCATTCGGGTTGATTCCATTGCATTCAATTCCATTCCATTCCATTCCATTCCATTTGGGTTGATTCCATTCCACTCCATTCCATTGCATTCCATTCCATTCCATTCCATTCCATTCGTGTTGATTCCATTCCATTCCTTTCCATTCCATTCCATTCCATTCCATTCCATTTGGGTTGATTCAATTCCATTCCATTCCATTCCATTTCATTCCATGACATTCCATGCCATTCTATTGCATTCTTGTTGATTCCATTCCATTCCATTCCAATTCATATGACTTGATTCCATTCCATTCCATTCCATTCCATTCCATTCCATTCCTTTCCATTCGGGTTGATTTCATTGCATTCAATTGCATTCCATTCCATTCAATTCGGGTTAATTCCATTCCATTACATTCCATTCCATTCGGTTTTATTCCATTCCGTTCCATTCCATTCCATTCCATTTCATTCCATTCGATTCCATTCGTGTTGATTCCATTCCATTCCATTCCATTCCATTCGGGTTGATTTCATTCCATTCCATTCCATTCCATGCCATTCCATTCCATTCCATTCCTTTTGGGTCGATTCTATTCCATTCTATTCCATTAGATTGCATTCTATTCTTTTCTTGTTGATTTCATTCCATTCTTTTCTTGTTGATTTCATTCCATTCCTTTCCATTCCATTCCATTCCATTCCATTGCATTCCACTTCATTCGGGTTGATTCCATTCCATTCAATTCCATTCCACTTTATTCCATTCCATTCGATTCCATTCTCGTTGATTCCACTACATTCCATTCCGTTCCATTCAGGTTATTTCCATTCCATTCCATTCCATTCAACTAGGGTTGATTCCATTATATTCCATACGGGTTGATTCCATTCCATTCCATTCCATTCCATTCGGGTTGATTCCATTCCATAGCATTCCATTCCATTCCATTCCATTCCATGCCATTCCATTCCGTTCGGATTGATTCCATTCCATTCCATTCCATTCCGTTCCATTCCTTTCGGTTTGACTCCATTCCATTGCATTCCGTTCCATTACATTCCATTCCATTCGGGTTGATTCCAATCCATTCCATTCCATTCCATTCCATTCCATTCCATTCCATTCCATTCGTGTTATATCCATTCCATTCCTTTCCATTCCATTCCATTCCATTCGGATTGATTCCATTCCATTCCATTCCATTCCATTCCATTCCTTTCTATTCCATTAGATTCGGGTTGATTCCATTCCATTCCATTCCATTCGTGTTGATTCCATTCCACTCTATTCCATTCCAATCCATTCCATTCCATTCCATTCGGGTTGATTCCAAATCATTCTTTTCCATTCCATTCCGTTCCATTCCATTCCACTCCACTCCTTTCGGGGTGATTGTATTCCATTCCATTCCATTCCATTCCATTCCATTCCAATCGGGTTGATTCCATTCCATTCCATTCCATTCCATTCCATTCCATTCCATTCCATTCCATGCCATTCGTGTTGATTCCATTCCATTCCATTCCATTCCATTACCTTCCATTCCATTTGGGTTGATTCCATTCCAATCCATTCCATTCCATTCCATTCCATTCCATTCCATTCCATTCCATTCCATTCCATTCCATTCCTTTCGGGGTGATTCTATTCCATTCTATTCCATTTCATTCTATTCCATTCCATTCCATTCGGATTGATTCCATTCCATTCCATTCCATTCCATTCCATTCGGGTTGATTCCGTTCCATTCCATTCCATTCGTGTTACATCCATTCCATTCCATTCCATTCCATTCCATTCTATTCCATTCCATTCGGGTGATTCCATTCCATTCCATTCCTTTCCATTCGGATTGACACCATTCCATTCCATTCCATTGCTTTCCATTCCATTCGGATTGATTCCATTCCATTCCATTCCATTCCATTCCATTCCATTCCATTCCATTCCTTTCCATTCCATTGCATTCGGGTTGATTCCATTCCATTCCATTCCATTCCTTTCCATTCCATTCCATTCCATTCCATGCCATTCCATTCCATTCGGGTTGATTCCATTCCACTCCATTCCATTCCATTCCATTCCATTCCATTCCATTCCATTCGGGGTGATTCTATTCCATTCTATTCCATTTCATTCTATTCCATTCCATTCCATTCGGATTGATTCCATTCCATTCCATTCCATTCCATTCCATTCCATTCCATTCCATTCCATGGCGTTCCATTCCTTTCGGGTTGACTCCATTCCATTCCATTCCATTCCATTCCATTCCATTCCATTCCATTCCATTCCATTCGGGTTGATTCCATTCCATTCCATTCCATTCCATTCCATTCGGGTTGATTCCATTCCATTCCATTCCATTGCATTCATTCCATTCGTGTTACATCCATTCCATTCCATTCCATTCCATTCCATTCCATTTCATTCCATTCCATTCGGGTGATTGCATTCCTTTCCATTCCTTTCCTATCGGGTTGACTCCATTCCATTCCATTCCATTCCTTTCCATTCCTTACGGATTGATTCCATTCCATTCCATTCCAGTCCATTCCATGCCATTCCTTTCCATTCCATTCCATTCGGGTTGATTCCATTCCATTCCATTCCATTCCATTCCATTCCATTCCATTCCATTCCATTGCATTCCTTCCATGCCATTCCATTCCATTCGGGTTGATTCCATTCCACTCCATTCCATTCCATTCCATTCGGGTTGATTCCATTCCATTCCATTCCATTCCACTCCATTCCATTCCATTCGTGTTGATTCCATTCCAGTCCCTTCCATTCCATTCCTTTCCATTCGGGTTGATTCCATTCCATTCCATTTGATTCCATTCCATTCCATTCCATTCTATTCCATTCCATTCCATTAAATTCCATTCCATTCCATTCCATTCCATTCCATTCGGGTTGATTCCATTCCTTTCCATTCCATTCCATTTCCTTCCATTCCATTCCGTTCGGGTTTGCTCCATTCCATTCCATTCCATTCCCTTCCATTCAATTCCATTCATTTCTATCCCATTCCATACGTGTTCATTCCATTCCGTTCCATTCCATTCCATTCCATTCGGGTTGATTCCATTCCATTCAATTGCATTCCACTCCATTCCATTCGTGTTGATTCCATTCCATTCCATTCCATTCCCTTCCATTTCATTCCATTCCATTCCATTCGGGATGATTCCCTTCCATTCCATTCCATTCGGCTTGATTCCATTCCATTCCACTCCATTCCATTCCAGTTGATTCCATTCCATTCTATCCCATTCCATTCCATTCCATTCCATTCCATTCCATTCCATTCCATTCCATTCCACTGCTTTCCATTCCATTCCATTCGGGTTGATTCCACTCCATTCCAGTCCAATCCATTCCGTTCCATTCCATTTGGGTTGATTCCTCTCCATTCCAATCCATTCCATTCCGTTCCATTCCATTCGTGTTGATTCCTTTCCTTTCCATTCCATTCCATTCCATTCCCTTCCATTCAGGTTGATTACATTCCCTTCCTTTTCCCTCCTTTCCATTCCATTCGGGTTGATTCCCTTCCTTTCCATTCCATTCGGGTTGATTCGATTCCATTGCCTTCCGTTCCATCCCATTCCATTCCATTCCATTCCATTCCATTCTATGCCACTCCATTCCATTCCATTCGATTTCATTCCACTCCATTCAGGTTGATTCCATTCTATTCCATTCCATTCCATTCCATTCCATTGCATTCCATGCGGATTTGCTCCATTCCATTCCATTCCTTTCCGTTCCATTCCATTCCATTCCTTTCCATTCCATTCCATTCCATTCGGGTTGATTCCATTCCCTTCCATTCCATTCCATTCTATTCCATTCCATTCCATTCCATTCGGGTTGACTCTATTCCATTCCATTCTATTCCATTCCCTTCCATTCGGGTTGATTTCATTCCTTTCCATTCCCTTCCATTCCATTATATTCGGGTTGATTCCATTCGTTTCCATTCCATTCCATTCCATTCCATTCCATTCTATTCCATTTGTGTTGATGCCATTTCATTCCATTCCATTCCTTTCCATTCGGGTTTATTCCATTCCATTCCCTTCCATTCCAATCCAATCCATTTCATTCCATTCCATTCGATTGATTCCATTGCATTCCTTTCCATTCCATTCCATTCCATTACCTTCCATTCAGGTTGATTCCATTCCCTTCCTTTTCCCTCCTTTCCATTCCATTCGGGTTGATTCCCTTCCTTTCCATTCCATTCGTGTTGATTCCATTCCATTCCATTCCATTCCATTCCATTTGGGTTGATTCCATTCCATTCTATTCCATTCCATTCCATTCCCTTTCATTCCATGCCATTCCATTCCATTCTATTGCATTTGGGTTGATTCCATTCCATTCCATTCCATTACATATGACTTGATTCCATTCCATTCCATTCCATTCAATTCCATTCCATTCCATTCGCGTTGACTCCATTCCATTCCATTCCATTCTATTCCATTCTATTCCTTTCTGGTTGATTCTCTTCCATTCCATTCCATTCCATTGCATTCCATTCCATTACATTCTTTTTGATTCCATTCCATTCCATGCCATTCCATTCTATTCCACTCCATTCCATTCCATTCGATTTCATTCCATTCCATTCAGTTTTATTCCACTCTATTCCATTCCATTCCATTCCATTCCATTGCATTCCATTCGGATTTGCTCCATTCCATTCCATTCCTTTCCGTTCCATTCCATTCCATTCCTTTCCATTCCATTCCATTCGGTTTGATTCCATTCCATTCCATTCCATTCCATTCTATTCCATTCCATTCCATTCCATTCGGGTTGATTCTATTCCATTCCATTCTATTCCATTCCCTTCCATTCGGGTTGATTTCATTCCATTCCATTCCCTTCCATTCCATTCTATTCGGGTGGATTCCATTGTTTTCCATTCCATTCCATTCCATTCCATTCCATTCCATTCCATTCCATTTGTGTTGATGCCATTTCATTCCATTCCATTCCTTTCCATTCGGGTTTATTCCATTCCATTCCATTCCATTCCAATCCAATCCATTCCATTCCATTCCATTCGAGTGATTCCATTGCATTCCTCTCCATTCCATTCCATTCCATTACCTTCCATTCAGGTTGATTCCATTCCCTTCCTTTTCCCTCCTTTTCATTCCATTCGGGTTGATTCCCTTCCTTTCCATTCCATTCGTGTTGATTCCATTCCATTCCATTCCATTCCATTCCATTTGGGTTGATTCCATTCCATTCCATTCCATTCCATTCCATTCCATTCCATTTCATTCCATGCCATTCCATTCCATTCTATTGCATTTGGGTTGATTCCATTCCATTCCAATCCATTCCATTCCATTCCATTCCATTCCATATGACCTGATTCCATTCCATTCCATTCCATTCAATTCCATTCCATTCCATTCGTGTTGACTCCATTCCATTCCAATCCACACCATTCCATTCCATTCGGGTTGTTTCCATTCCATTCCATTCAATTCCATTCCATTCCATTCCATTCAATTCCTTTCTGGTTGATTCTGTTCCATTCCATTCCATTCCATTGCATTCCATTCCATTACATTCTTTTTGATTCCATTCCATTCCATTCCATTCCATTCCGGTTGATTCCATTCCATTCCATTCCATTCCATTCCATTCCATTCCATTCCATTCCATGCAATTCCATTCCATTCGGTTCCATTCCATTGCATTACATTCGGGTTGATTCCATTCTATTCCATTCCCTTCCATTCGGGTTGATTTCATTCCATTCCATTCCCTTCCATTCCATTCAATTCGAGTTGTTTCCATTCGTTTCCATTCCATTCAATTCCATTCCATTTGTGTTGATGCCATTCCATTCCATTTCATTCCTTTACATTCGGGTTAATGCCAGTCCATTCCATTCCATTCCATTGCAATCCATTCCATTCCATTCCATTCGGTTGATTCCATTGCATTCCTTTCCATTCGGGTTGATTCCATTCCATTCCATTCCATTCCTTTCCATTATATTTCATTCGTGTAGTTTCCATTCCATTCCATTCCATTCCATTCCATTCCTTTTGGGTCGATTCTATTCCATTCCATTCCATTCCATTGCATTCCATTCCATTCCATTCCATTTCATTCCATTCCTTTCGTGTTGATTCCATTCCATTCCGTTGCATTACATTCCATTCGATTGCATTGCATTCCACTCCATTCTGGTTGATTCCATTCCATTCCATTGTATTCCATTCCATTCCGGTCAGGTTGATTCCATTCCTTTCCATACCTTGTGTTTCCATGCCATTCCATTCCATGCCATTCGAGTTGATTCCATACCATTCCATTCCATTCCATTCGATTGCATTTCATTCCTTTCGTGTTGATTCCATTGCATTCCATTCCATTTCATTCCATTCCATTCCATTCCATTCCATTCCATTGCATTCCATTCCTTTCGGGTTGATTCCATTCCATTCCATTGTATTCCATTCCATTCCGTTCGGGTTGATTCCATTCCTTTCCATGCTTTGTCATTCCATTCCACTCCATTCCATGCCATTCGAGTTGATTCCATTCCATTCGATTCCATTCCATTCGGGTTGACTCCATTCCATTCCATTCCATTCCATTCCATTCCATTCCATTCCATTCGGGTTGATTCCATTCCATTCCACTCCATTCCATTCATTTCGGGTTGATCCTATTCCATTCCATTCCATTCCATTGCATTCCATTCCATTCCATTCGGGTTGATTCCATTCCATTCAATTCCATTCCATTCCATTCGCGTTGACTCCATTCCATTCCATTCCATTCCATTCCATTCCATTCAATTCCATTCCATTCCATTCGCGTTGACTCCATTCCATCCCAATCCACACCATTCCATTCCATTCGGGTTGTTTACATTCCATTCCATTCCATTCCATTCCATTGCATTCCATTCCATTCCATTCCATTCCATTCCATTCCATTCCTTTCTGGTTGATTCCATTCCATTCCATTCCATTCCATTTAGGTTGATTCCATTCCATTCCATTCCTTTCCATTCTGGTTGATTCCATTCCATTCCATTCCATTCCATTCCATTCCATTCCATTCCATTCCATTCCTTTCCATTCCATTCCATTCCATTCGGATTGATTCCATTCCATTCCATTCCATTCCATTCCTTTCCCTTCCATTTCATTCAGGTTGATTCAATTCCATTCCATTCCATTCGTGTTGATTACATTCCACTCCATTACATTCAATTCCATTTCATTCCAATCCATTCCTGTTGATTCCATTCCATTCCATTCCATTCCATTCGTGTTGATTCCATTCCTGTCCTTTATATTCCATTCCATTCCATTCGGGTTGATTCCCTTCCATTCAATTGCATTCCATTCCATTCCATTCGGGTTGATTCCATTCCATTCCATTCCATTCCATTCCATTCCATTCCATTCCATTCCATTCGGTTTTATTCCATTCCATTCCATTCCATTCCATTTCATTCCATTCCATTCCATTCGGGATGATTCCATTCCATACCATTCCATTCGGCTTGATTTCATTCCATTCCATTCCATTCCATTCAATTCCATTCCATTCCATTCCATTCCATTCGTTTTGATTCCATTCCATTCCATTCCATTCGTTTTGATTCCATTTCATTCCATTCGGGTTGATTCCATTCCATTCAATTCCATTACACTCCATTCCATTTCGTTCGATTCCATTCTCGTTGATTCCATTCCAATCCATTCCATTCCATTCGGGTTATTTCAATTCCATTCCATTCAATTCCACTCGGGTTGAACACATTATATTCCATTCGGGTTGATTCCATTCAATTCCATTCCATTCCATTCCATTCGGGTTGATTCAATTATATTCCATTCCTTTCCATTCCATTCGGGTTATTTCAATTCCATTCCATTGAATTCCACTCGGGTTCATTACATTATATTCCATTCGGGTTGATTCCATTCCAATCCATTCCATTCGGGTTGACTCCATTCCAGTCCATTCCATTCCATTCCATTCCATTCCATTCCATTCCATTCCATTCCATTCCATTCCACTCTGAATGATACCATTCCATTCCATTCCATTCCATTCCGGTCCATTCCTCTCGGGTTGACTCCATTCCATTGCATTCCGTTCCATTCCATTCCATTCGGGTTGATTCCATTCCATTCCATTCGTGTTACATCCATTCCATTCCATTCCATTCCATTCTATTCGGGTTGATTCCATTCCATTCCATTCCTTTCCATGCCTGTTGATTCCATTGCATTCCATTCCATACCATTGCATTCCATTTCTTGCCATTCCATTCCATTCAATTCGGATTGACTCCATTCCATTACATTCCATTTCATTCCTTTCCATTCCATTTCATTCGGGTTGATTCCATTCCATTCCATTCCATTCCATTCCATTCCATTCGGGTTGATTCCATTCCATTCCATTCCAATCCTTTCCATTAAATTCCATTCGTGTTGATTCCATTGCATTCTATTCCATTCGGGTTGACTCCATTCCAATCAGTTGCATTCCATTCAATTCCATTCGGGTTGATTCCATTCCATTCCATTCCATTCCATTCCATTCCATTCCATTCGTTTTGATTCCGTTCCATTCCATTCCATTCCATTCGTTTTGATTCCATTCCATTCCATTCCATTCCATTCGTTTTGATTCCATTCCATTCCATTCCATTCCATTCGAGTTGATTCCATTCCATTCAATTCCATTCCACTCCATTCCATTCCATTCGATTCCATTCTCGTTGATTCCATTCCAATCCATTCCATTCCATTCGGGTTATTTCAATTCCATTCCATTCAATTCCACTCGGGTTGCTTACATTATATTCCATTCGGGTTGATTCCATTCCATTCCATTCCATTCCATTCGTTTTGATTCCATTCCATTCCATTCCATACCATTCCATTCCATTCCATTCCATTCCATTCGGAATGATTCCATTCCATTCCATTCCATTCCATTCCGTTCAATTCCTCTCGGGTTGACTCCATTCCATTCCATTCCGTTCCATTACATTCCATTCCATTCGGGTTGATTCCATTCCATTCCATCCCATTCGTGTTACATCCATTCCATTCCATTCTATTCCATTCCATTTGGGTTGATTCCATTCCATTCCATTCCTTTCCATTCCATTCCATTCCATTCCATTCCATTCCATTCGTTTCCATTCCATTCCATTCCATTCGGATTGATTCCATTCCATTCTATTCCATTCCACTCCTTTCCATTCCATTTCATTCAGGTTGATTCAATTCCATTCCATTCCATTCGTGTTGATTACTTTCCACTCCATTCTATTCAATTCCATTTCATTCCAATCCATTCCGGTTGATTCCATTCCATTCCATTCTATTCCATTCGGGTTGATTCCATTCCAATCAATTGTATTCCATTCCATTCCATTCGGGTTGATTTCATTCCATTCCATTCCATTCCATTCCATTCCATTCCATTCCATTCCATTCCATTCCATTTCATTCGGTTTTATTCCATTCCATTCCATTCCATTCCATTCCATTCCATTCCATTCCATTCCATTTCATTCCATTCCATTCCATTCGGTATGATTCCATTCCATTCCATTCCATTAGGCTTGATTCCATTCCATTCCATTCCATTCCATTCCATTGCATTCGTTTTGATTCCGTTCCATTCCATTCCATTCCATTCGTTTCGATTCCATTCCATTCCATTCCATTCCATTCGGGTTGATTCCATTACATTCAATTCCATTCCACTCTATTCCATTCCATTCGATTCCATTCTCGTTGATTCCATTCCAATCCATTCCATTCCATTCGGGTTATTTCAATTCCATTCCATTCAGTTCCACTCGGGTTGACTACATTATATTCCATTCGGGTTGATTCCATTCCATTCGGGTTGATTCCATTCCATTCCATTCCATTCCATTCCATTCCATTCGGAATGATTACATTCCTTTCCATTCCATTCCATACCGTTCAATTCCTCTCGGGTTAACTCCATTCCATTCCATTCCGTTCCATTTCATTCCATTCCATTCGGGTTGATTCCATTCCATTCCATCCCATTCGTGTTACATCCATTCCATTCCATTCCATTCCATTCCATTTGGGATGATTCCATTCCATTCCATTCCTTTCCATTCGTGTTGATTCCATTCCATTCCATTCCATTCCATTCCATTCCATTCCATTCCATTCCATTTCAGTCGGTTTTATTCCATTCCATTCCATTCCATTCCATTCCATTCCATTCCATTCCATTTCATTCCATTCCATTCCATTCGGTATGATTCCATTCCATTCCATTCCATTCGGCTTGATTCCATCCCATTCCATTCCATTCGTTTTGATTCCGTTCCATTCCATTCCATTCCATTCGTTTTGATTCCATTCCCTTCCATTCCATTCCATTCGTTTTGATTCCATTCCATTCCATTCCATTCCATTCCATTCCATTCGTGTTGATTCCATTCCATTCCATTCCATTCCATTCCATTGCATTCGTGTTGATTCCATTCCATTCCACTCCATTCCATTCCATTCCATTCGTGTTATTTCAATTCCATTCCATTCAATTCCACTCGGGTTGATTACATTATATTCCATTCGGGTTGATCCCATTCCATTCCATTGCATTCCATTCGGGTTGAATCGTATCCATTCCATTCCATTCCATTCCATTCCATTCCATTCCATTCCATTCCATTCCATTCGGAATGATTCCATTCAATTCCATTCCGTTCCATTCCTCTCGTGTTGACTCCATTCCATTCAATTCCGTTCCATTACATTCCATTCCATTCGGGTTGATTCCATTCCATTCCATTCCATTCGTGTTACATCCATTCCATTCCATTCCAGTTGGGTTGATTCCATTCCATTCTATTCCTTTCCATTCGGGTTGATTCCATTCCATTCCATTCCATTCAATTCCATTCCATTCCATTCCATTCCTTTCCATTCCATTTAATTCCGGTTGATTCAATTCCGTTCCATTCCATTCGTGTTGATTACATTCCACACCATTCCATTCAATTCCATTTCATTGCAATCCATTCCGGTTGATTCCATTCCATTCCATTCCTTTCCATTCGGGTTGATTCCATTCCAGTCCATTCCATTCCATTCCATACCATTCGGGTTGATTCCATTCCATTCAATTGCATTCCATTCGATTCCATTCGGGTTGATTCCATTCCATTCCATTCCATTCCATTCCATTCCATTCCCTTCCATTCGGTTTTATTCCATTCCATTCCATTCCATTCCATTCCATTCCATTCCGTTCCATTCCGTTCCATTTCATTCCATTCCATTCCATTCGGGATGATTCCATTCCATTCCATTCCATTCGGCTTGATTCCATTCCATTCCATTCCATTCCATTCCATGCATTTTGATTCCATTCCATTCCATTCCATTCCATTCGAGTTGATTCCATTCCATTCAGTTCCATTCCACTCCATTCCATTCCATTCGATTCCATTCTCGTTGATTCCATTCCAATCCATTCCATTCCATTCGGGTTATTTCAATTCCATTCCATTCAATTCCACTCGGGTTAATTACATTATATTCCATTCGGGTTGATTCCATTCCATTCCATTCCATTCGGGTTGACTCCATTCCAGTCCACTCCATTCCATTCCATTCCATTCCATTCCATTCCACTCTGAATGATACCATGCCATTCCAACCCATTCCATTCCGTTACATTCCTCTCGGGTTGACTCCATTCCATTCCATTCTGTTCCATTCCATTCCATTCTGGTTGATTCCATTCCATTCCATTCCGTTCGTGTTACATCCATTCCATTCCATTCCATTCCATTCCATTCCATTCCATTCGGGTTGATTCCATTCCATTCCATTCCTTTCCATTCGTGTTGATTCCATTCCATTCCATTCCATACCATTGCATTCCATTCCTTTCCATTCCATTACATTCCATTCGGATTGATTCCTTTACATTACATTCCATTTCATTCCTTTCCATTCCATTTCATTCGGGTTGATTCCATTCCATTCCATTCCATTCCATTGGTGTTGATTCCATTCCTCTCCATTCCATTCCATTCCATTCCATTCGGGTTGATTCCATTCCATTCCATTCCATTCCTTTCCATTAAATTCCATTCGTGTTGATGCCATTCCATTCTATTCCATTATGGTTGATTCCATTGCATTCCATACCATAAGACTTGATTCCATTCCGTTCCATTCCATTGCATTCCATTCGGCTTTATTCCATTCCATTCCATTTCATGCCATTCCATTCGGCTGGATTCCATTCCATTCAATTCCATTCCATCCCATTCCATTCCATTCCATTCCATTCGTGTTGATTCCATTCCATTCCATTCCATTCCATTCCATTCCATTCCATTCCATTCCATTCGGGTTGATTCCATAGCATTCCATTCCATTCCATTCCATTCCATTCCATTCCATTCCATTCCAATCCATTCCATTCTTTTCGGGTCGATTCTTTTCCATTCCATTTCATTCCATTGCATTCCATTCCTTTCGTGTTGATTCCATTCCGTTTCATTCCATTCCATTCCATTCCATTCCATTGCAGTCCACTCCATTCGGGTTGATTCCATTCCATTCCATTGCATTCCATTCCATTCCGTTTTGGTTGATTCCATTCCATTCCATTAATGTGATTCCGTTCCATTCCATTCCATGCCATTCGAGTTGATTCCTTTCCGTTCCATTCCATTCCATTCCATTCCATTGCATTCCACTCCAGTCGGGTTGATTCCATTCCTTTCCATTGTATTCCATTCCATTCCTTTCGTATTGATTCCATTCCATTCCATGCATGTGATTCCATTCCATTCCATTCCATGCCATTCGAGTTGATTCCATTCCATTCCATTCCATTCCATTCCATTCCATTCCATTCCATTACATTCCGGTTGATTCCATTCCATTCCATTCCATTCCGTTCCATTCCTTTCGGTTTGACTCCATTCCATTGCATTCCGTTCCATTCCATTCCATTCGTGTTACATCCATTCCATTCCATTCCATTCCATTCCATTCGGGTTGATTCCATTCCATTCCATTCCTTTCCATTCGGGTTGATTGCATTCCATTCCATTCCATTCCATTCCATTCCATTCGGATTGATTCCATTCCATTCCATTCCATTCCTTTCCATTCCATTAGATTCGGGTTGATTCCATTCCACTCCATTCCATTCCATTCCATTCCATTCCATTCCGTTCGGGTTGATTCCAAATCATTCTATTCCATTCCATTCCATTCCATTCCATTCCATTCCATTCCATTCCAATCGGGTTGATTCCATTCCATTCCATTCCATGCCATTCGTGTTGATTCCATTCCATTCCATTACCTTCCATTTCTTTTGGGTGGATTCCATTCCAATCCATTCCATTCCATTCCATTCCATTCCATTCCATTCCATTCCATTCCATGCCTTTCCATTCCATTCGGGTTGATTCCATTGCATTCAATTCCATTCCATTCCATTCCATTCCATTTGGGTTGATTCCATTCCACTCCATTCCATTCCATTCCATTCCATTCCATTCCATTCCATTCCATTCGTGTTGATTCCATTCCATTCCTTTCCATTCCATTCCATTCCATTCCATTCCATTCCATTTGTGTTGATTCAATTCCATTCCATTCCATTCCATTTCATTCCATGACATTCCATGCCATTCTATTGCATTCTGGTTGATTCCATTCCATTCCATTCCAATTCATATTACTTGATTCCATTCCATTCCATTCCATTCCTTTCCATTCCGGTTGATTTCATTGCATTCAATTGCATTCCATTCCATTCAATTCGGGTTAATTCCATTCCATTACATTCCATTCCATTCGGTTTTATTCCATTCCGTTCCATTCCATTCCATTCCATTTCATTCCATTCGATTCCATTCGTGTTGATTCCATTCCATTCCATTCCATTCCATTCGGGTTGATTTCATACCATTCCATTCCATTCCATGACATTCCATTCCATTCCCTTCCTTTTGGGTTGATTCTATTCCATTCCATTCCATTAGATTGCATTCCATTCTTTTCTTGTTGATTTCATTCCATTCCTTTCCATTCCATTCCATTCCATTCCATTGCATTCCACTTCATTCGAGTTGATTCCATTCCATTCAATTCCATTCCACTTTATTCCATTCCATTCGATTCCATTCTCGTTGATTCCACTACATTCCATTCCGTTCCATTCCGGTTATTTCCATTCCATTCCATTCCATTCAACTAGGGTTGATTCCATAATATTCCATACGGGTTGATTCCATTCCATTCCATTCCATTCCATTCGGGTTGATTCCATTCCATTCCATTCCATTCCATGCCATTCCATTCCGTTCGGATTGATTCCATTCCATTCCATTCCATTCCGTTCCATTCCTTTCGGTTTGACTCCATTCCATTGCATTCCATTCCATTACATTCCATTCCATTCGGGTTGATTCCAATCCATTCCATTCCATTCCATTCCATTCCATTCCATTCCATTCCATTCGTGTTATATCCATTCCATTCCTTTCCATTCCATTCCATTCCATTCGGATTGATTCCATTCCATTCCATTCCATTCCATTCCATTCCATTCCTTTCTATTCAATTAGATTCGGGTTGATTCCATTCCATTCCATTCCATTCGTGTTGATTCCATTCCACTCTATTCCATTCCGTTCCATTCCATTCCATTCGGGTTGATTCCAAATCATTCTTTTCCATTCCATTCCGTTCCATTCCATTCCACTCCATTCCTTTCGGGGTGATTCTATTCCATTCCATCCCATTCCATTCCATTCCATTCCATTCCATTCCATTCGGGTTGATTCCATTCCATTCCATTCCATTCCATTCCATTCCATTCCATTCCATGCCATTCCATTCCATTCGTTTTGATTCCATTCCATTCCATTCCATTCCATTCGAGTTGATTCCATTCCATTCAATTCCATTCCACTCCATTCCATTAAATTCGATTCCATTCTCGTTGATTCCATTCCAATCCATTCCATTCCATTCGGGTTATTTCAATTCCATTCCATTCAATTCCACTCGGGTTGCTTACATTATATTCCATTCGGGTTGATTCCATTCCATTCCATTCCATTCCATTCGTTTTGATTCCATTCCATTCCATTCCATACCATTCCATTCCATTCCATTCCATTCGGAATGATTCCATTCCATTCCATTCCATTCCATTCCGTTCAATTCCTCTCGGGTTGACTCCATTCCATTCCATTCCGTTCCATTACATTCCATTCCATTCGGGTTGATTCCATTCCATTCCATCCCATTCGTGTTACATGCATTCCATTCCATTCTATTCCATTCCATTTGGGTTGATTCCATTCCATTCCATTCCATTCCATTCCATTCGTTTCCATTCCATTCCATTCCATTCGGATTGATTCCATTCCATTCCATTCCATTCCACTCCTTTCCATTCCATTTCATTCAGGTTGATTCAATTCCATTCCATTCCATTCGTGTTGATTACTTTCCACTCCATTCCATTCAATTCCATTTCATTCCAATCCATTCCGGTTGATTCCATTCCATTCCATTCTATTCCATTCGGGTTGATTCCATTCCAATCAATTGCATTCCATTCCATTCCATTCGGGTTGATTCCATTCCATTCCATTCCATTCCATTCCATTCCATTCCATTCCATTCCATTTCATTCCATTTCATTCGGTTTTATTCCATTCCATTCCATTCCATTCCATTCCATTCCATTCCATTCCATTCCATTCCATTTCATTCCATTCCATTCCATTCGGTATGATTCCATTCCATTCCATTCCATTAGGCTTGATTCCATTCCATTCCATTCCATTCCATTCCATTGCATTCGTTTTGATTCCGTTCCATTCCATTCCATTCCATTCGTTTCGATTCCATTCCATTCCATTCCATTCGGGTTGATTCCATTCCATTCAATTCCATTCCTCTCCATTCCATTCCATTCGATTCCATTCTCGTTGATTCCATTCCAATCCATTCCATTCCATTCGGGTTATTTCGATTCCATTCCATTCAATTCCACTCGGGTTGACTACATTATATTCCATTCGGGTTGATTCCATTCCATTCGGGTTGATTCCATTCCATTCCATTCCATTCCATTCCATTCCATTCGGAATGATTACATTCCTTTCCATTCCATTCCATACCGTTCAATTCCTCTCGGGTTGACTCCATTCCATTCCATTCCGTTCCATTACATTCCATTCCATTCGGGATGATTCCATTCCATTCCATCCCATTCGTGTTACATCCATTCCATTCCATTCCATTCCATTCCATTCCATTTGGGTTGATTCCATTCCATTCCATTCCTTTCCATTCGTGTTGATTCCATTCCATTCCATTCCATTCCATTCCATTCCATTCCATTCCATTTCAGTCGGTTTTATTCCATTCCATTCCATTCCATTCCATTCCATTCCATTCCATTCCATTCCATTCCATTCCATTTCATTCCATTCCATTCCATTCGGTATGATTCCATTCCATTCCATTCCATTCGGCTTGATTCCATTCCATTCCATTCCATTCGTTTTGATTCCGTTCCATTCCATTCCATTCCATTCGTTTTGATTCCATTCCCTTCCATTCCATTCCATTCGTTTTGATTCCATTCCATTCCATTCCATTCCATTCCATTCGTGTTGATTCCATTCCATTCCATTCCATTCCATTCCATTGCATTCGTGTTGATTCCATTCTATTCCACTCCATTCCATTCCATTCCATTCGTGTTATTTCAATTCCATTCCATTCAATTCCACTCGGGTTGATTACATTATATTCCTTTCGGGTTGATCCCATTCCATTCCATTGCATTCCATTCGGGTTGAATCGTATCCATTCCATTCCGTTCCATTCCATTCCATTCCATTCCATTCCATTCCATTCGGAATGATTCCATTCAATTCCATTCCGTTCCATTCCTCTCGTGTTGACTCCATTCCATTCAATTCCGTTCCATTACATTCCATTCCATTCGGGTTGATTCCATTCCATTCCATTCCATTCGTGTTACATCCATTCCATTCCATTCCAGTTGGGTTGATTCCATTCCATTCTATTCCTTTCCATTCGGGTTGATTCCATTCCATTCAATTCCATTCAATTCCATTCCATTCCATTCCATTCCATTCCTTTCCATTCCATTTAATTCCGGTTGATTCAATTCCGTTCCATTCCATTCGTGTTGATTACATTCCACACCATTCCATTCAATTCCATTTCATTGCAATCCATTCCGGTTGATTCCATTCCATTCCATTCCTTTCCATTCGGGTTGATTCCATTCCAGTCCATTACATTCCATTCCATACCATTCGGGTTGATTCCATTCCATTCAATTGCATTCCATTCCATTCCATTCGGGTTGATTCCATTCCATTCCATTCCATTCCATTCCCTTCCATTCGGTTTTATTCCATTCCATTCCATTCCATTCCATTCCATTCCATTCCGTTCCATTCCGTTCCATTTCATTCCATTCCATTCAATTCGGGATGATTCCATTCCATTCCATTCCATTCGGCTTGATTCCATTCCATTCCATTCCATTCCATTCCATTCCATTCCATTCATTTTGATTCCATTCCATTCCATTCCATTCCATTCCATTCGGGTTGATTCCATTCCATTCCGTTCCATTCCTTTCCATTAAATTCCATTCGTGTTGATTCCATTCCATTCTATTCCATTATGGTTGATTCCATTGCATTCCATACCAAAAGACTTGATTCCATTCCGTTCCATTCCATTGCATTCCATTCGGCTTTATTCCATTCCATTCCATTTCATGCCATTCCATTCGGCTGGATTCCATTCCATTCAATTCCATTCCATCCCATTCCATTCCATTCCATTCCATTCGTTTTGATTCCATTCCATTCCATTCCATTCCATTCCATTCCATTCCATTCCATTCCTTTCCATTCCATTCGGGTTGATTCCATAGCATTCCATTCCATTCCATTCCATTCCATTCCATTCCATTCCATTCCATTCCAATCCATTCCATTCTTTTCGGGTCGATTCTGTTCCATTCCATTCCATTCCATTGCATTCCATTCCTTTCGTGTTGATTCCATTCCGTTTCATTCCATTCCATTCCATTCCATTCCATTGCAGTCCACTACATTCGGGTTGATTCCATTCCATTCTATTGCATTCCATTCCATTCCGTTTGGGTTGATTCCATTCCATTCCATTAATGTGATTCCGTTCCATTCCATTCCATGCCATTCGAGTTGATTCCTTTCCGTTCCATTCCATTCCATTCCATTCCATTGCATTCCACTCCAGTCGGGTTGATTCCATTCCATTCCATTGTATTCCATTCCATTCCTTTCGTATTGATTCCATTCCATTCCATGCATGTGATTCCATTCCATTCCATTCCATGCCATTCGAGTTGATTCCATTCCATTCCATTCCATTCCATTCCATTCCATTTCAGTCGGTTTTATTCCATTCCATTCCATTCCATTCCATTCCATTCCATTCCATTCCATTCCATTCCATTCCATTTCATTCCATTCCATTCCATTCGGTATGATTCCATTCCATTCCATTCCATTCGGCTTGATTCCATTCCATTCCATTCCATTCGTTTTGATTCCGTTCCATTCCATTCCATTCCATTCGTTTTGATTCCATTCCCTTCCATTCCATTCCATTCGTTTTGATTCCATTCCATTCCATTCCATTCCATTCCATTCGTGTTGATTCCATTCCATTCCATTCCATTCCATTCCATTGCATTCGTGTTGATTCCATTCTATTCCACTCCATTCCATTCCATTCCATTCGTGTTATTTCAATTCCATTCCATTCAATTCCACTCGGGTTGATTACATTATATTCCTTTCGGGTTGATCCCATTCCATTCCATTGCATTCCATTCGGGTTGAATCGTATCCATTCCATTCCGTTCCATTCCATTCCATTCCATTCCATTCCATTCCATTCGGAATGATTCCATTCAATTCCATTCCGTTCCATTCCTCTCGTGTTGACTCCATTCCATTCAATTCCGTTCCATTACATTCCATTCCATTCGGGTTGATTCCATTCCATTCCATTCCATTCGTGTTACATCCATTCCATTCCATTCCAGTTGGGTTGATTCCATTCCATTCTATTCCTTTCCATTCGGGTTGATTCCATTCCATTCAATTCCATTCAATTCCATTCCATTCCATTCCATTCCATTCCTTTCCATTCCATTTAATTCCGGTTGATTCAATTCCGTTCCATTCCATTCGTGTTGATTACATTCCACACCATTCCATTCAATTCCATTTCATTGCAATCCATTCCGGTTGATTCCATTCCATTCCATTCCTTTCCATTCGGGTTGATTCCATTCCAGTCCATTACATTCCATTCCATACCATTCGGGTTGATTCCATTCCATTCAATTGCATTCCATTCCATTCCATTCGGGTTGATTCCATTCCATTCCATTCCATTCCATTCCCTTCCATTCGGTTTTATTCCATTCCATTCCATTCCATTCCATTCCATTCCATTCCGTTCCATTCCGTTCCATTTCATTCCATTCCATTCAATTCGGGATGATTCCATTCCATTCCATTCCATTCGGCTTGATTCCATTCCATTCCATTCCATTCCATTCCATTCCATTCCATTCATTTTGATTCCATTCCATTCCATTCCATTCCATTCCATTCGGGTTGATTCCATTCCATTCCGTTCCATTCCTTTCCATTAAATTCCATTCGTGTTGATTCCATTCCATTCTATTCCATTATGGTTGATTCCATTGCATTCCATACCAAAAGACTTGATTCCATTCCGTTCCATTCCATTGCATTCCATTCGGCTTTATTCCATTCCATTCCATTTCATGCCATTCCATTCGGCTGGATTCCATTCCATTCAATTCCATTCCATCCCATTCCATTCCATTCCATTCCATTCGTTTTGATTCCATTCCATTCCATTCCATTCCATTCCATTCCATTCCATTCCATTCCTTTCCATTCCATTCGGGTTGATTCCATAGCATTCCATTCCATTCCATTCCATTCCATTCCATTCCATTCCATTCCATTCCAATCCATTCCATTCTTTTCGGGTCGATTCTGTTCCATTCCATTCCATTCCATTGCATTCCATTCCTTTCGTGTTGATTCCATTCCGTTTCATTCCATTCCATTCCATTCCATTCCATTGCAGTCCACTACATTCGGGTTGATTCCATTCCATTCTATTGCATTCCATTCCATTCCGTTTGGGTTGATTCCATTCCATTCCATTAATGTGATTCCGTTCCATTCCATTCCATGCCATTCGAGTTGATTCCTTTCCGTTCCATTCCATTCCATTCCATTCCATTGCATTCCACTCCAGTCGGGTTGATTCCATTCCATTCCATTGTATTCCATTCCATTCCTTTCGTATTGATTCCATTCCATTCCATGCATGTGATTCCATTCCATTCCATTCCATGCCATTCGAGTTGATTCCATTCCATTCCATTCCATTCCATTCCATTCCATTCCATTACATTCCGGTTGATTCCATTCCATTCCATTCCATTCCATTCCATTCCTTTCGGTTTGACTCCATTCCATTGAATTCCGTTCCATTCCATTCCATTCGTGTTACATCCATTCCATTCCATTCCATTCCATTCCATTCGGGTTGATTCCATTCCATTCCATTCCTTTCCATTCGGGTTGATTGCATTCCATTCCATTCCATTCCATTCCATTCCATTCCATTCGGATTGATTCCATTCCATTCCATTCCATTCCTTTCCATTCCATTAGATTCGGGTTGATTCCATTCCACTCCATTCCATTCCATTCCATTCCATTCCATTCCGTTCGGGTTGATTCCAAATCATTCTATTCCATTCCATTCCATTCCATTCCATTCCATTCCATTCCAATCGGGTTGATTCCATTCCATTCCATTCCATGCCATTCGTGTTGATTCCATTCCATTCCATTACCTTCCATTTCTTTTGGGTGGATTCCATTCCAATCCATTCCATTCCATTCCATTCCATTCCATTCCATTCCATGCCTTTCCATTCCATTCGGGTTGATTCCATTGCATTCACTTCCATTCCATTCCATTCCATTCCATTCCATTTGGGTTGATTCCATTCCACTCCATTCCATTCCATTCCATTCCATTCCATTCCATTCCATTCCATTCCATTCCATTCCATTCCATTCGTGTTGATTCCATTCCATTCCTTTCCATTCCATTCCATTCCATTCCATTCCATTCCATTTGTGTTGATTCAATTCCATTCCATTCCATTCCATTTCATTCCATGACATTCCATGCCATTCTATTGCATTCTGGTTGATTCCATTCCATTCCATTCCAATTCATATGACTTGATTCCATTCCATTCCATTCCATTCCTTTCCATTCCGGTTGATTTCATTGCATTCAATTGCATTCCATTCCATTCAATTCGGGTTAATTCCATTCCATTACATTCCATTCCATTCGGTTTTATTCCATTCCGCTCCATTCCATTCCATTCCATTTCATTCCATTCGATTCCATTCGTGTTGATTCCATTCCATTCCATTCCATACCATTCGGGTTGATTTCATACCATTCCATTCCATTCCATGCCATTCCATTCCATTCCCTTCCTTTTGGGTTGATTCTATTCCATTCCATTCCATTAGATTGCATTCCATTCTTTTTTTGTTGATTTCATTCCATTCCTTTCCATTCCATTCCATTCCATTCCATTGCATTCCACTTCATTCGGGTTGATTCCATTCCATTCAATTCCATTCCACTTTATTCCATTCCATTCGATTCCATTCTCGTTGATTCCACTACATTCCATTCCGTTCCATTCCGGTTATGTCCATTCCATTCATTTCCATTCAACTAGGGTTGATTCCATAATATTCCATACGGGTTGATTCCATTCCATTCCATTCCATTCCATTCGGGTTGATTCCATTCCATAGCATTCCATTCCATTCCATTCCATTCCATGCCATTCCATTCCGTTCGGATTGATTCCATTCCATTCCATTCCATTCCGTTCCATTCCTTTCGGTTTGACTCCATTCCATTGCATTCCATTCCATTACATTCCATTCCATTCGGGTTGATTCCAATCCATTCCATTCCATTCCATTCCATTCCATTCCATTCCATTCCATTCCATTCGTGTTATATCCATTCCATTCCTTTCCATTCCATTCCATTCCATTCGGATTGATTCCATTCCATTCCATTCCATTCCATTCCATTCCATTCCATTCCTTTCTATTCCATTAGATTCGGGTTGATTCCATTCCATTCCATTCCATTCGTGTTGATTCCATTCCACTCTATTCCATTCCATTCCATTCCATTCCATTCGGGTTGATTCCAAATCATTCTTTTCCATTCCATTCCGTTCCATTCCATTCCACTCCATTCCTTTCGGGGTGATTCTATTCCATTCCATTCCATTCCATTCCATTCCATTCCATTCCATTCCATTCCATTCCATTCGGGTTGATTCCATTCCATTCCATTCCATTCCATTCCATGGCATTCGTGTTGATTCCATTCCATTCCATTCCATTCCATTACCTTCCATTCCATTTGGGTTGATTCCATTCCAATCCATTCCATTCCATTCCATGCCGTTCCATTCCATTTGGGTTCATTCCATTCCATTCCATTCAATTCCATTCCATTCCATTACTTTCGGGGTGATTCTATTCCATTCTATTCCATTTCATTCCATTCCATTCCATTCCATTCGGATTGATTCCATTCCATTCCATTCCATTCCATTCCATTCCATTCCATTCGTGTTGATTCCATTCCATTCCATTCCATTCCATTCCATTCCATTCCATTCGGGTTGATTCCATAGCATTCCATTCCATTCCATTCCATTCCATTCCATTCCATTCCAAACCATTCCATTCTTTTCGGGTCGATTCTGCTCCATTCCATTCCATTCCATTGCATTCCATTCCTTTCGTGTTGATTCCATTCCGTTTCATTCCATTCCATTCCATTCCATTCCATTGCAGTCCACTCCATTCGGGTTGATTCCATTCCATTCCATTGCATTCCATTCCATTCCGTTTGGGTTGATTCCATTCCATTCCATTAATGTGATTCCGTTCCATTCCATTCCATGCCATTCGAGTTGATTCCTTTCCGTTCCATTCCATTCCATTCCATTCCATTGCTTTCCACTCCAGTCGGGTTGATTCCATTCCATTCCATTGTATTCCATTCCATTCCTATCGTATTGATTCCATTCCATTCCATGCATGTGATTCCATTCCATTCCATTCCATGCCATTCGAGTTCATTCCATTCCATTCCATTACATTCCATTCCATTACATTCCATTACATTCCGGTTGATTCCATTCCATTCCATTCCATTCCGTTCCATTCCTTTTCGTTTGACTCCATTCCATTGCATTCCGTTCCATTCCATTCCATTCGTGTTACATCCTTTCCATTCCATTCCATTCCATTCCATTCGGGTTGATTCCATTCCATTCCATTCCTTTCCATTCGGGTTGATTGCATTCCATTCCATTCCATTCCATTCCATTCCATTCGGATTGATTCCATTCCATTCCATTCCATTCCTTTCCATTCCATTAGATTCGGGTTGATTCCATTCCACTCCATTCCATTCCATTCCATTCCGTTCCATTCCGTTCGGGATGATTCCAAATCATTCTATTCCATTCCACTCCATTCCATTCCATTCCATTCCAATCGGGTTGATTCCATTCCATTCCTTTCCATGCCATTCGTGTTGATTCCATTCCATTCCATTACCTTCCATTTCTTTTGGGTGGATTCCATTCCAATCCATTCCATTCCATTCCATTCCATTCCATGCCATTCCATTCCATTCGGGTTGATTCCATTGCATTCAATTCCATTCCATTCCATTCCATTCCATTTGGGTTGATTCCATTCCACTCCATTCCATTCAATTCCATTCCATTCCATTCCATTCCATTCCATTCGTGTTGATTCCATTCCATTCCTTTCCATTCCATTCCATTCCATTCCATTTGTGTTGATTCAATTCCATTCCATTCCATTCCATTTCATTCCATGACATTCCATGCCATTCTATTGCATTCTGGTTGATTTCATTCCATTCCATTCCAATTCATATGACTTGATTCCATTCCATTCCATTCCATTCCTTTCCATTCCGGTTGATTTCATTGCATTCAATTTCATTCCATTCCATTCAATTCGGGTTAATTCCATTCCATTACATTCCATTCCATTCGGTTTTATTCCATTCCGTTCCATTCCATTCCATTCCATTTCATTCCATTCGATTCCATTCGTGTTGATTCCATTCCATTCCATTCCATTCCATTCGGGTTGATTTCATTCCATTCCATTCCATTCCATGCCATTCCATTCCATTCCCTTCCTTTTGGGTTGATTCTATTCCATTCCATTCCATTAGATTGCATTCCATTCTTTTCTTGTTGATTTCATTCCATTCCTTTCCATTCCATTCCATTCCATTCCATTGCATTCCACTTCATTCGGGTTGATTCCATTCCATTCAATTCCATTCCACTTTATTCCATTCCATTCGATTCCATTCTCGTTGATTCCACTACATTCCATTCCGTTCCATTCAGGTTATTTCCATTCCATTCCATTCCATTCAACTAGGGTTGATTCCATTATATTCCATACGGGTTGATTCCATTCCATTCCATTCCATTCCATTCGGGTTGATTCCATTCCATAGCATTCCATTCCATTCCATTCCATTCCATGCCATTCCATTCCGTTCGGATTGATTCCATTCCATTCCATTCCATTCCGTTCCATTCCTTTCGGTTTGACTCCATTCCATTGCATTCCATTCCATTACATTCCATTCCATTCGGGTTGATTCCAATCCATTCCATTCCATTCCATTCCATTCCATTCCATTCCATTCCATTCGTGTTATATCCATTCCATTCCTTTCCATTCCATTCCATTCCATTCGGATTGATTCCATTCCATTCCATTCCATTCCATTCCTTTCTATTCCATTAGATTCGGGTTGATTCCATTCCATTCCATTCCATTCGTGTTGATTCCATCCCACTCTATTCCATTCCATTCCATTCGGGTTTATTCCAAATCATTCTTTTCCATTCCATTCCGTTCCATTCCATTCCACTCCATTCCTTTCGGGGTGATTATATTCCATTCCATCCAATTCCATTCCATTCCATTCCATTCCATTCCATTCCATTCGGGTTGATTCCATTCCATTCCATTCCATTCCATTCCATGGCATTCGTGTTGATTCCATTCCATTCCATTCCATTCCATTACCTTCCATTCCATTTGGGTTGATTCCATTCCAATCCATTCCATTCCATTCCATGCCGTTCCATTCCATTTGGGTTCATTCCATTCCATTCCATTCCATTCCATTCCATTCCATTCCATTACTTTCGGGGTGATTCTATTCCATTCTATTCCATTTCATTCCATTCCTTTCCATTCCATTCGGATTGATTCCATTCCATTCCATTCCATTCCATTCCATTCCATTCCATTCCATTCGGGTTGATTCCGTTCCATTCCATTCCTTTCGTGTTACATCCATTCCATTCCATTCCATTCCATTCCATTCTATTCCATTCCATTCGGGTGATTCCATTCCATTCCATTCCTTTCCATTCGGGTTGACTCCATTCCATTCCATTCCATTCCTTTCCATTCCATTCGGATTGATTCCATTCCATTCCATTCCATTCCATTCCATTCCATTCCATTCCATTCCATGCCATTCCATTCCATTCGGGTTGATTCCATTCCACTCCATTCCATTCCATTCCATTCCATTCCATTCCATTCCATTCGGGGTGATTCTATTCCATTCTATTCCATTTCATTCTATTCCATTCCATTCCATTCGGATTGATTCCATTCCATTCCATTCCATTCCATTCCATTCCATTCCACGGCGTTCCATTCCTTTCGGGTTGACTCCATTCCATTCCATTCCATTCCATTCCATTCCATTCCATTCCATTCCATTCGGGTTGATTCCATTCCATTCCATTCCATTCCATTCCATTCCATTCCATTCCATTCCATTCGGGTTGATTCCATTCCATTCCATTCCATTGCATTCATTCCATTCGTGTTACATCCATTCCATTCCATTCCGTTCCATTCCATTCCATTTCATTCCATTCCATTCGGGTGATTCCATTCCTTTCCATTCCTTTCCTTTCGGGTTGACTCCATTCCTTTCCATTCCATTCCTTTCCATTCCTTACGGATTGATTCCATTCCATTCCATTCCATTCCATTCCATGCCATTCCTTTCCATTCCATTCCATTCGGGTTGATTCCATTCCATTCCATTCCATTCCATTCCATTCCATTCCATTCCATTCCTTCCATGCCATTCCATTCCATTCGGGTTGATTCCATTCCACTCCATTCCATTCCATTCCATTCGGGTTGATTACATTCCATTCCATTCCATTCCACTGCATTCCATTCCATTCGGGTTGATTCCATTCCAGTCCCTTCCATTCCATTCCATTCCATTCGGGTTGATTCCATTCCATTCCATTTGCTTCCATTCCATTCCATTCCATTCCATTCCGTTTGCTTCCATTGCATTCAATTCCATTCCATTCTATTCCATTCCATTCCATTTGGGTTGATTCCATTCCATTCCATTCCATTCCATTCCATTCCATTCCATTTCATTCCATGACATTCCATGCCATTCTATTGCATTCGGTTGATTCCATTCCATTCCATTCCATTCCATTCCATTCCATTTCATATGACTTGATTCCATTCCATTCCATTCCACTCCATTCCATTCCTTTCCATTAGGGTTGATTTCATTGCATTCAATTGCATTCCATTCCATTCAAGTCGGGTTGATTCCATTCGATTCCATTCTATTCCATTCGGTTTTATTCCATTCCCTTCCATTCCATTCCATTCCATTTCATTCCATTCGATTCCATTCGTGTTGATTCCATTCCATTCCATTCCATTCTATTCGGGTTGATTCCATTCCATTCCATTCCATTCCATTCCATTCCATTCCATTCCATTCCTTTCGGGTCGATTCTATTCCACTCCATTCCTATCCATTGCATTCCATTCTTTTCTTGGTGATATCATTCCATTCTTTTCCATTCCATTCCATTCCATTCCATTGCATTCCACTCCATTTGGTTGATTCCATTCCTTTCAATTCCATTCCACTTTATTCCATTCCATTCGATTCCATTCTCGTTGATTCCACTCCATTCCATTCCGGTCCATTCGTGTTATTTCCATTCCATTCCACTCAATTCAACTAGGGTTCATTCCATTATATTCCATTCGGGTTGATACCATTCCATTCCATTCCTTTCCATTCGGGTTGATTCCATTCCATTCCATTCCATTCCATTCCATTCCATGCCATTCCATTCCATTCGGATTGATTCCATTCGATTCCATTCCATTCCGTTCCATTCCTTTCGGTTTGATTCCATTCCATTGCATTCCGTTCCATTCCATTCCATTCCATTCGGTTTGATTCCAATCCATTCCATTCCATTGCATTCCATTCCATTCGTGTTACATCCATTCCATTCCATTCCATTCCATTCCATTCCATTCGGGTTGATTCCATTCCATTCCATTCCTTTCCATTCGGGTTGATTGCATTCCATTCCATTCCATTCCATTCCATTCCATTTCATTCCATTCCTTTCCATTCCATTCCATTCCATTCGGATTCATTCCATTCCATTCCATTCCATTCCATTCCTTTCCATTCCATTAGATTCGGGTTGAATCCATTCCATTCCTTTCCATTCCATTCGTGTTGATTCCATTCCACTCCGTTCCATTCCATTCCATTCCATTCCATTCGGGTGATTCCATTCCATTCCATTCCTTTCCATTCGGGTTGACTCCATTCCATTCCATTCCATTCCTTTCCATTCCATTCGGATTGATTCCATTCCATACCATTCAATTCCATTCCATTCCTTTCCATTCGGGTTCATTTCATTGCATTCAATTGCATTCCATTCCATTCCATTCGGGTTGATTCCATCCCATTCCATTCCATTCCATTCGATTTTATTCCATTCCCTTCCATTCCATTCCATTCCATTTCATTCCAATCCATTCCATTCGGGATGATTCCATTCCATTCCATTCCATTCAGCTTGATTCCATTCCATTCCATTCCATTCCACTCCATTCCATTCGTTTTGATTCAATTCTTTCCATTCCATTCCATTCCATTCCATTCGTTTTGTTTCCATTCCATTCCATTCCATTCGTTTTGATTCCATTCCATTCCATTCCATTCCATTCCTTTCGGGTTGATTCCATCCCATTCCATTCCATTCCATTCGATTTTATTCCATTCCATTCCATTTCATTCCAATCCATTCCATTCGGGATGATTCCATTCCATTCCATTCCATTCTGCTTGATTCCATTCCATTCCATTCCATTCCACTCCATTCCATTCGTTTTGATTCAATTCTTTCCATTCCATTCCATTCCATTCCATTCGTTTTGTTTCCATTCCATTCCATTCCATTCGTTTTGATTCCATTCCATTCCATTCCATTCCATTCCATTCCATTCCTTTCGGGTTGACTGCATTCCATTCCATTCCTTTCCATTCCATTCCATTCGGGTTGATTCCATTCCATTCCACTCCACTCCATTCCATTCCATTCGGGTTGATTCCATTCCAGTCGCTTCCATTCCATTCCATTCCATTCGGGTTGATTCCATTCCATTCCATTTGATTCCATTCCATTCCATTCCATTCCATTCCTTTTGCTTCCATTGCATTCAATTTCATTCCATTCCATTCCATTCCATTCCATTTGGGTTGATTCCATTCCATTCCATTCCATTCCATTCCGTTCCATTCCATTCCATTCCATTCCATTGCATTTCATTCGGGTTGATTCCATTCCATTCCATTCCATTCCATTCCATTCCATTCCATTCCTTCCATGCCATTCCATTCCATTCGGGTTGATTCCATTCTACTCCATTCCATTCCATTCCATTCGGGTTGATTACGTTCCATTCCATTCCATTCCACTCCATTCCATTCCATTCGGGTTGATTCCATTCCAGTCCCTTCCATTCCATTCCATTCCATTCGGGTTGATTCCATTCCATTCCATTTGATTCCATTCCATTCCATTCCATTCCATTCCATTCCATTCCATTCCTTTTGCTTCCATTGCATTCAATTCCATTCCATTCTATTCCATTCCATTCCATTCGGGTTGATTCCATTCCATTCCATTCCATTCCATTCCATTCCATTCCATTCCATTCCATGACATTCCATGCCATTCTATTGCATTCGGTTGATTCCATTCCATTCCATTCCATTCCATTTCATATGACTTGATTCCATTCCATTCCATTCCACTCCATTCCATTCCTTTCCATTCGGGTTGATTTCATTGCATTCAATTGCATTCCATTCCATTCAATTCTGGTTGATTCCATTCGATTCCATTCTATTCCATTCGGTTTTATTCCATTCCCTTCCATTCCATTCCATTCCATTTCATACCATTCGATTCCATTCGTGTTGATTCCATTCCATTCCATTCCATTCTATTCGGGTTGATTCCATTCCATTCCATTCCATTCCTTTCCTTTCGGGTCGATTCTATTCCACTCCATTCCTTTCCATTGCATTCCATTCTTTTCTTGGTGATTTCATTCCATTCTTTTCCATTCCATTCCATTCCATTCCATTGCATTCCACTCCATTCGGTTGGTTCCATTCCTTTCAATTCCATTCCACTTTATTCCATTCCATTCAATTCCATTCTCGTTGATTCCACTCCATTCCATTCCGTTCCATTCGGGTTATTTCCATTCCATTCCACTCAAATCAACTAGGGTTCATTCCATTATATTCCATTCGGGTTGATACCATTCCATTCCATTCCTTTCTATTCGGGTTGATTCCATTCCATTCCATTCCATTCCATTCCATGCCATTCCATTCCATTCGGGTTGAATCCATTCCACTCCATTCCATTCCATTCCGTTCCATTCCATTCCATTCCATTCCATTCTGGGTGATTCTATTCCATTCTATTCCATTTCATTCTATTCCATTCCATTCCATTCGGATTGATTCCATTCCATTCCATTCCATTCCATTCCATTCCATTCCATTCCATTCCATGGCGTTCCATTCCTTTCGGGTTGACTCCATTCCATTCCATTCCATTCCATTCCATTCCATTCCATTCCATTCAGGTTGATTCCATTCCATTCCATTCAATTCCATTCCATTCCATTCCATTCCATTCCATTCCTTCCATGCCATTCCATTCCATTCGGGTTGATTCCATTCCACTCCATTCCATTCCATTCCATTCGGGTTGATTGCATTCCATTCCATTCCATTCCATTCCATTCCATTCCAGTCCCTTCCATTCCATTCCATTCCATTCGGGTTGATTCCATTCCATTCCATTTGCTTCCATTCCATTCCATTCCATTCCATTCCGTTTGCTTCCATTGCATTCAATTCCATTCCATTCTATTCCATTCCATTCCATTTGGGTTGATTCCATTCCATTCCATTCCATTCCATTCCATTCCATTCCATTCCATTCCATTCCATTTCATTCCATGACATTCCATGCCATTCTATTGCATTCGGTTGATTCCATTCCATTCCATTCCATTCCATTCCATTTCATATGACTTGATTCCATTCCATTCCATTCCACTCCATTCCATTCCTTTCCATTCGGGTTGATTTCATTGCATTCAATTGCATTCCATTCCATTCAAATCGGGTTGATTCCATTCGATTCCATTCTATTCCATTCGGTTTTATTCCATTCCCTTCCATTCCATTCCATTCCATTTCATTCCATTCGATTCCATTCGTGTTGATTCCATTCCATTCCATTCCATTCTATTCGGGTGGATTCCATTCCATTCCATTCCATTCCATTCCATTCCATTCCATTCCTTTCGGGTCGATTCTATTCCACTCCATTCCTATCCATTGCATTCCATTCGTTTCTTGGTGATTTCATTCCATTCTTTTCCATTCCATTCCATTCCATTCCATTGCATTCCACTCCATTCGGTTGATTCCATTCCTTTCAATTCCATTCCACTTTATTCCATTCCATTCGATTCCATTCACGTTGATTCCACTCCATTCCATTCCGGTCCATTCGTGTTATTTCCATTCCATTCCACTCAATTCAACTAGGGTTCATTCCATTATATTCCATTCGGGTTGATACCATTCCATTCCATTCCTTTCCATTCGGGTTGATTCCATTCCATTCCATTCCATTCCATTCCATGCCATTCCATTCCATTCGGATTGATTCCATTCCATTCCATTCCATTCCGTTCCATTCCTTTCGGTTTGACTCCATTCCATTGCATTCCGTTCCATTCCATTCCATTCCATTCGGGTTGATTCCAATCCATTCCATTCCATTGCATTCCATTCCATTCGTGTTACATCCATTCCATTCCATTCCATTCCATTCCATTCGGGTTGATTCCATTCCATTCCATTCCTTTCCATTCGGGTTGATTGCATTCCATTCCATTCCATTCCATTCCATTCCATTCCATTCCATTCCATTCCATTCCATTCCTTTCCATTCCATTCCATTCCATTCGGATTCATTCCATTCCATTCCATTCCATTCCATTCCTTTCCATTCCATTAGATTCGGGTTGATTCCATTCCATTCCTTTCCATTCCATTCGTGTTGATTCCATTCCACTCCATTCCATTCCATTCCATTCCATTCCATTCGGGTTGATTCCAAATCATTCTATTCCATTCCATTCCGTTCCATTCCATTCCACTCCATTCCTTTCGGGGTGATTCTATTCCATTCCATTCCATTCCATTCCATTCCAATCGGGTTGATTCCATTCCATTGCATTCTATTCCATTCCATTCCATGCCATTCGTGTTGATTCCATTCCATTCCATTCCATTCCATTACCTTCCATTCCATTTGGGTTCATTCCATTCCAATCCATTCCATTCCATTCCATGCCGTTCAATTCCATTCGGGTTCATTCCATTCCATTCCATTCCATACCATTCCATTCCTTTCGGAGTGATTCTATTCCATTCTATTCCATTTCATTCTATTCTATTCCATTCCATTCGGATTGATTCCATTCCATTCCATTCCATTCCATTCCATTCCATTCCATTCCATTCGTGTTGCTTCCATTCCATTCAATTCCATTCCATTCCATTCCATTCCATTCCATTCCATTCCATTGGGGTTGATTCCATTCCATTCCATTCCATTCCATTTCATTCCATGGCATTCCATGCCATTCTATTGCATTCGGGTTGATTCCATTCCATTCCATTCCATTCCATTACATATGACTTGATTCCATTCCATACCATTCAATTCCATTCCATTCCTTTCCATTCGGGTTGATTTCATTGCATTCAATTGCATTCCATTCCATTCCATTCGGGTTGATTCCATCCCATTCCATTCCATTCCATTCGATTTTAGTCCATTCCCTTCCATTCCATTCCATTCCATTTCATTCCAATCCATTCCATTCGGGATGATTCCATTCCATTCCATTCCATTCCATTCCTTCCATGCCATTCCATTCCATTCGGGTTGATTCCATTCTACTCCATTCCATTCCATTCCATTCGGGTTGATTACGTTCCATTCCATTCCATTCAACTCCATTCCATTCCATTCGGGTTGATTCCATTCCAGTCCCTTCCATTCCATTCCATTCCATTCGGGTTGATTCCATTCCATTCCATTTGATTCCATTCCATTCCATTCCATTCCATTCCATTCCATTCCTTTTGCTTCCATTGCATTCAATTCCATTCCATTCTATTCCATTCCATTCCATTCGGGTTGATTCCATTCCATTCCATTCCATTCCATTCCATTCCATTCCATTTCATTCCATTCCATTCCATTCCATGACATTCCATGCCATTCTATTGCATTCGGTTGATTCCATTCCATTCCATTCCATTCCATTTCATATGACTTGATTCCATTCCATTCCATTCCACTCCATTCCATTCCTTTCCATTCGGGTTGATTTCATTGCATTCAATTGCATTCCATTCCATTCAATTCTGGTTGATTCCATTCGATTCCATTCTATTCCATTCGGTTTTATTCCATTCCCTTCCATTCCATTCCATTCCATTTCATACCATTCGATTCCATTCGTGTTGATTCCATTCCATTCCATTCCATTCTATTCGGGTTGATTCCATTCCATTCCATTCCATTCCTTTCCTTTCGGGTCGATTCTATTCCACTCCATTCCTTTCCATTGCATTCCATTCTTTTCTTGGTGATTTCATTCCATTCTTTTCCATTCCATTCCATTCCATTCCATTGCATTCCACTCCATTCGGTTGGTTCCATTCCTTTCAATTCCATTCCACTTTATTCCATTCCATTCGATTCCATTCTCGTTGATTCCACTCCATTCCATTCCGTTCCATTCGGGTTATTTCCATTCCATTCCACTCAAATCAACTAGGGTTCATTCCATTATATTCCATTCGGGTTGATACCATTCCATTCCATTCCTTTCTATTCGGGTTGATTCCATTCCATTCCATTCCATTCCATTCCATGCCATTCCATTCCATTCGGGTTGAATCCATTCCACTCCATTCCATTCCATTCCGTTCCATTCCATTCCATTCCATTCCATTCTGGGTGATTCTATTCCATTCTATTCCATTTCATTCTATTCCATTCCATTCCATTCGGATTGATTCCATTCCATTCCATTCCATTCCATTCCATTCCATTCCATTCCATGGCGTTCCATTCCTTTCGGGTTGACTCCATTCCATTCCATTCCATTCCATTCCATTCCATTCCATTCCATTCCATTCCATTCAGGTTGATTCCATTCCATTCCATTCCATTCCATTCCATTCCATTCCATTCCATTCCTTCCATGCCATTCCATTCCATTCGGGTTGATTCCATTCCACTCCATTCCATTCCATTCCATTCGGGTTGATTGCATTCCATTCCATTCCATTCCACTCCATTCCATTCCATTCGGGTTGATTCCATTCCAGTCCCTTCCATTCCATTCCATTCCATTCGGGTTGATTCCATTCCATTCAATTTGCTTCCATTCCATTCCATTCCATTCCATTCCGTTTGCTTCCATTGCATTCAATTCCGTTCCATTCTATTCCATTCCATTCCATTTGGGTTGATTCCATTCCATTCCATTCCATTCCATTCCATTCCATTCCATTCCATTCCATTCCATTCCATTCCATTTCATTCCATGACATTCCATGCCATTCTATTGCATTCGGTTGATTCCATTCCATTCCATTCCATTCCATTCCATTTCATATGACTTGATTCCATTCCATTCCATTCCACTCCATTCCATTCCTTTCCATTCGGGTTGATTTCATTGCATTCAATTGCATTCCATTCCATTCAAATCGGGTTGATTCCATTCGATTCCATTCTATTCCATTCGGTTTTATTCCATTCCCTTCCATTCCATTCCATTCCATTTCATTCCATTCGATTCCATTCGTGTTGATTCCATTCCATTCCATTCCATTCTATTCGGGTGGATTCCATTCCATTCCATTCCATTCCATTCCATTCCATTCCATTCCATTCCATTCCTTTCGGGTCGATTCTATTCCACTCCATTCCTATCCATTGCATTCCATTCGTTTCTTGGTGATTTCATTCCATTCTTTTCCATTCCATTCCATTCCATTCCATTGCATTCCACTCCATTCGGTTGATTCCATTCCTTTCAATTCCATTCCACTTTATTCCATTCCATTCGATTCCATTCACGTTGATTCCACTCCATTCCATTCCGGTCCATTCGTGTTATTTCCATTCCATTCCACTCAATTCAACTAGGGTTCATTCCATTATATTCCATTCGGGTTGATACCATTCCATTCCATTCCTTTCCATTCGGGTTGATTCCATTCCATTCCATTCCATTCCATTCCATTCCATGCCATTCCATTCCATTCGGATTGATTCCATTCCATTCCATTCCATTCCGTTCCATTCCTTTCGGTTTGACTCCATTCCATTGCATTCCGTTCCATTCCATTCCATTCCATTCGGGTTGATTCCAATCCATTCCATTCCATTGCATTCCATTCCATTCGTGTTACATCCATTCCATTCCATTCCATTCCATTCCATTGGGGTTGATTCCATTCCATTCCATTCCATTCCATTTCATTCCATGGCATTCCATGCCATTCTATTGCATTCGGGTTGATTCCATTCCATTCCATTCCATTCCATTACATATGACTTGATTCCATTCCATACCATTCAATTCCATTCCATTCCTTTCCATTCGGGTTGATTTCATTGCATTCAATTGCATTCCATTCCATTCCATTCGGGTTGATTCCATCCCATTCCATTCCATTCCATTCGATTTTAGTCCATTCCCTTCCATTCCATTCCATTCCATTTCATTCCAATCCATTCCATTCGGGATGATTCCATTCCATTCCATTCCTTTCGGGTCGATTCTATTCCACTCCATTCCTATCCATTGCATTCCATTCGTTTCTTGGTGATTTCATTCCATTCTTTTCCATTCCATTCCATTCCATTCCATTGCATTCCACTCCATTCGGTTGATTCCATTCCTTTCAATTCCATTCCACTTTATTCCATTCCATTCGATTCCATTCACGTTGATTCCACTCCATTCCATTCCGGTCCATTCGTGTTATTTCCATTCCATTCCACTCAATTCAACTAGGGTTCATTCCATTATATTCCATTCGCGTTGATACCATTCCATTCCATTCCTTTCCATTCGGGTTGATTCCATTCCATTCCATTCCATTCCATTCCATTCCATGCCATTCCATTCCATTCGGATTGATTCCATTCCATTCCATTCCATTCCGTTCCATTCCTTTCGGTTTGACTCCATTCCATTGCATTCCGTTCCATTCCATTCCATTCCATTCGGGTTGATTCCAATCCATTCCATTCCATTGCATTCCATTCCATTCGTGTTACATCCATTCCATTCCATTCCATTCCATTCCATTGGGGTTGATTCCATTCCATTCCATTCCATTCCATTTCATTCCATGGCATTCCATGCCATTCTATTGCATTCGGGTTGATTCCATTCCATTCCATTCCATTCCATTACATATGACTTGATTCCATTCCATACCATTCAATTCCATTCCATTCCTTTCCATTCGGGTTGATTTCATTGCATTCAATTGCATTCCATTCCATTCCATTCGGGTTGATTCCATCCCATTCCATTCCATTCCATTCGATTTTAGTCCATTCCCTTCCATTCCATTCCATTCCATTTCATTCCAATCCATTCCATTCGGGATGATTCCATTCCATTCCATTCCATTCCATTCCTTCCATGCCATTCCATTCCATTCGGGTTGATTCCATTCTACTCCATTCCATTCCATTCCATTCGGGTTGATTACGTTCCATTCCATTCCGTTCAACTCCATTCCATTCCATTCGGGTTGATTCCATTCCAGTCCCTTCCATTCCATTCCATTCCATTCGGGTTGATTCCATTCCATTCCATTTGATTCCATTCCATTCCATTCCATTCCATTCCATTCCATTCCTTTTGCTTCCATTGCATTCAATTCCATTCCATTCTATTCCATTCCATTCCATTCGGGTTGATTCCATTCCATTCCATTCCATTCCATTCCATTCCATTTCATTCCATTCCATTCCATTCCATGACATTCCATGCCATTCTATTGCATTCGGTTGATTCCATTCCATTCCATTCCATTCCATTTCATATGACTTGATTCCATTCCATTCCATTCCACTCCATTCCATTCCTTTCCATTCGGGTTGATTTCATTGCATTCAATTGCATTCCATTCCATTCAAATCGGGTTGATTCCATTCGATTCCATTCTATTCCATTCGGTTTTATTCCATTCCCTTCCATTCCATTCCATTCCATTTCATTCCATTCGATTCCATTCGTGTTGATTCCATTCCATTCCATTCCATTCTATTCGGGTGGATTCCATTCCATTCCATTCCATTCCATTCCATTCCATTCCATTCCATTCCATTCCTTTCGGGTCGATTCTATTCCACTCCATTCCTATCCATTGCATTCCATTCGTTTCTTGGTGATTTCATTCCATTCTTTTCCATTCCATTCCATTCCATTCCATTGCATTCCACTCCATTCGGTTGATTCCATTCCTTTCAATTCCATTCCACTTTATTCCATTCCATTCGATTCCATTCACGTTGATTCCACTCCATTCCATTCCGGTCCATTCGTGTTATTTCCATTCCATTCCACTCAATTCAACTAGGGTTCATTCCATTATATTCCATTCGGGTTGATACCATTCCATTCCATTCCTTTCCATTCGGGTTGATTCCATTCCATTCCATTCCATTCCATTCCATTCCATGCCATTCCATTCCATTCGGATTGATTCCATTCCATTCCATTCCATTCCGTTCCATTCCTTTCGGTTTGACTCCATTCCATTGCATTCCGTTCCATTCCATTCCATTCCATTCGGGTTGATTCCAATCCATTCCATTCCATTGCATTCCATTCCATTCGTGTTACATCCATTCCATTCCATTCCATTCCATTCCATTCGGGTTGATTCCATTCCATTCCATTCCTTTCCATTCGGGTTGATTGCATTCCATTCCATTCCATTCCATTCCATTCCATTCCATTCCATTCCATTCCATTCCATTCCATTCCTTTCCATTCCATTCCATTCCATTCGGATTCATTCCATTCCATTCCATTCCATTCCATTCCTTTCCATTCCATTAGATTCGGGTTGATTCCATTCCATTCCTTTCCATTCCATTCGTGTTGATTCCATTCCACTCCATTCCATTCCATTCCATTCCATTCCATTCGGGTTGATTCCAAATCATTCTATTCCATTCCATTCCGTTCCATTCCATTCCACTCCATTCCTTTCGGGGTGATTCTATTCCATTCCATTCCATTCCATTCCATTCCAATCGGGTTGATTCCATTCTATTGCATTCCATTCCATTCCATTCCATGCCATTCGTGTTGATTCCATTCCATTCCATTCCATTCCATTACCTTCCATTCCATTTGGGTTCATTCCATTCCAATCCATTCCATTCCATTCCATGCCGTTCCATTCCATTCGGGTTCATTCCATTCCATTCCATTCCATACCATTCCATTCCTTTCGGAGTGATTCTATTCCATTCTATTCCATTTCATTCTATTCTATTCCATTCCATTCGGATTGATTCCATTCCATTCCATTCCGTTCCATTCCATTCGTGTTGCTTCCATTCCATTCAATTCCATTCCATTCCATTCCATTCCATTCCATTGGGGTTGATTCCATTCCATTCCATTCCATTCCATTTCATTCCATGGCATTCCATGCCATTCTATTGCATTCGGGTTGATTCCATTCCATTCCATTCCATTCCATTACATATGACTTGATTCCATTGCATACCATTCAATTCCATTCCATTCCTTTCCATTCGGGTTGATTTCATTGCATTCAATTGCATTCCATTCCATTCCATTCGGGTTGATTCCATCCCATTCCATTCCATTCCATTCGATTTTATTCCATTCCCTTCCATTCCATTCCATTCCATTTCATTCCAATCCATTCCATTCGGGATGATTCCATTCCATTCCATTCCATTCAGCTTGATTCCATTCCATTCCATTCCATTCCACTCCATTCCATTCGTTTTGATTCAATTCTTTCCATTCCATTCCATTCGTTTTGTTTCCATTCCATTCCATTCCATTCGTTTTGATTCCATTCCATTCCATTCCATTCCATTCAATTCCTTTCAGGTTGACTCCATTCCATTCCATTCCACTCCATTCCATTCCATTCGGGTTGATTCCATTCCAGTCGCTTCCATTCCATTCCATTCCATTCGGGTTGATTCCATTCCATTCCATTTGATTCCATTCCATTCCATTCCATTCCATTCCTTTTGCTTCCATTGCATTCAATTTCATTCCATTCCATTCCATTCCATTCCATTTGGGTTGATTCCATTCCATTCCATTCCATTCCATTCCGTTCCATTCCATTCCATTCCATTCCATTGCATTTCATTCGGGTTGATTCCATTCCATTCCATTCCATTCCATTCCATTCCATTCCTTCCATGCCATTCCATTCCATTCGGGTTGATTCCATTCTACTCCATTCCATTCCATTCCATTCGGGTTGATTACGTTCCATTCCATTCCATTCCACTCCATTCCATTCCATTCGGGTTGATTCCATTCCAGTCCCTTCCATTCCATTCCATTCCATTCGGGTTGATTCCATTCCATTCCATTTGATTCCATTCCATTCCATTCCATTCCATTCCATTCCATTCCTTTTGCTTCCATTGCATTCAAATCCATTCCATTCTATTCCATTCCATTCCATTTGTGTTGATTCCATTCCATTCCATTCCATTCCATTCCATTCCATTCCATTCCATTCCATTTCATTCCATGACATTCCATGCCATTCTATTGCATTCGGTTGATTCCATTCCATTCCATTCCATTTCATATGACTTGATTCCATTCCATTCCATTCCACTCCATTCCATTCCTTTCCATTCGGGTTGATTTCATTGCATTCAATTGCATTCCATTCCATTCAATTCGGGTTGATTCCATTCGATTCCATTCTATTCCATTCGGTTTTATTCCATTCCCTTCCATTCCATTCCATTCCATTTCATTCCATTCGATTCCATTCGTGTTGATTCCATTCCATTCCATTCCATTCTATTCGGGTTGATTCCATTCCATTCCATTCCATTCCATTCCATTCCATTCCATTCCATTCCATTCCTTTCGGGTCGATTCTATTCCACTCCATTCCTATCCATTGCATTCCATTCTATTCTTGGTGATTTCATTCCATTCTTTTCCATTCCATTCCATTCCATTCCATTGCATTCCACTCCATTCGGTTGATTCCATTCCTTTCAATTCCATTCCACTTTATTCCATTCCATTCGATTCCATTCTCGTTGATTCCTCTCCATTCCATTCCAGTCCATTCGTGTTATTTCCATTCCATTCCACTCAATTCAACTAGGGTTCATTCCATTATATTCCATTCGGGTTGATACCATTCCATTCCATTCCTTTCCATTCGGGTTGATTCCATTCCATTCCATTCCATTCCATTCCATGCCATTCCATTCCATTCGGATTGATTCCATTCCATTCCATTCCATTCCGTTCCATTCCTTTCGGTTTGACTCCATTCCATTGCATTCCGTTCCATTCCATTCCATTCCATTCGGGTTGATTCCAATCCATTCCATTCCATTGCATTCCATTCCATTCGTGTTACATCCATTCCATTCCATTCCATTCCATTCCATTCGGGTTGATTCCATTCCATTCCATTCCTTTCCATTCGGGTTGATTGCATTCCATTCCGTTCCATTCCATTCCATTCCATTCCATTCCATTCCATTCCATTCCATTCCATTCCTTTCCATTCCATTAGATTCGGGTTGATTCCATTCCATTCCTTTCCATTCCATACGTGTTGATTCCATTCCACTCCATTCCATTCCATTCCATTCCATTCCATTCCATTCCATTCGGGTTGATTCCAAATCATTCTATTCCGTTCCATTCCGTTCCATTCCATTCCACTCCATTCCTTTCGGGGTGATTCTATTCCATTCCATTCCATTCCATTCCATTCCAATCGGGTTGATTCCATTCCATTGCATTCCATTCCATTCCATTCCATGCCATTCGTGTTGATTCCATTCCATTCCATTCCATTCCATTACCTTCCATTCCATTTGGGTTGATTCCATTCCAATCCATTCCATTCCATTCCATGCCGTTCCATTCCATTCGGGTTCATTCCATTCCATTCCATTCCATACCATTCCATTCCTTTCGGAGTGATTCTATTCCATTCTATTCCATTTCATTCTATTCTATTCCATTCCATTCGGATTGATTCCATTCCATTCCATTCCATTCCATTCCATTCCATTCCATTCGTGTTGCTTCCATTCCATTCCATTCCATTCCATTCCATTCCATTCCATTCCATTGGGGTTGATTCCATTCCATTCCATTCCATTCCATTTCATTCCATGGCATTCCATGCCATTCTATTGCATTCGGGTTGATTCCATTCCATTCCATTCCATTCCATTACATATGACTTGATTCGATTCCATACCATTCAATTCCATTCCATTCCTTTCCATTCGGGTTGATTTCATTGCATTCAATTGCATTCCATTCCATTCCATTCGGGTTGATTCCATCCCATTCCATTCCATTCCATTCGATTTTATTCCATTCCCTTCCATTCCATTCCATTCCGTTTCATTCCAATCCATTCCATTCGGGATGATTCCATTCCATTCCATTCCATTCAGCTTGATTCCATTCCATTGCATTCCATTCCACTCCATTCCATTCGTTTTGATTCAATTCTTTCCGTTCCATTCCATTCCATTCCATTCGTTTTGTTTCCATTCCATTCCATTCCATTCGTTTTGATTCCATTCCATTCCATTCCATTCCATTCCATTCCATTCCTTTCGGGTTGACTCCATTCCATTCCATTCCTTTCCATTCCATTCCATTCGGGTTGATTCCATTCCATTCCATTCCACTCCATTCCATTCCATTCGGGTTGATTCCATTCCAGTCGCTTCCATTCCATTCCATTCCATTCGGGTTGATTCCATTCCATTCCATTTAATTCCATTCCATTCCATTCCATTCCATTCCTTTTGCTTCCATTGCATTCAATTTCATTCCATTCCATTCCATTCCATTCCATTTGGGTTGATTCCATTCCATTCCATTCCGTTCCATTCCATTCCATTCCATTCCATTGCATTTCATTCGGGTTGATTCCATTCCATTCCATTCCATTCCATTCCATTCCATTCCATTCCATTCCTTCCATGCCATTCCATTCCATTCGGGTTGATTCCATTCTACTCCATTCCATTCCATTCCATTCAGGTTGATTACGTTCCATTCCATTCCATTCCACTCCATTCCATTCCATTTGGGTTGATTCCATTCCAGTCCCTTCCATTCCATTCCATTCCATTCGGGTTGATTCCCTTCCATTCCATTTGATTCCATTCCATTCCATTCCATTCCATTCCATTCCATTCCATTCCTTTTGCTTCCATTGCATTCAATTCCATTCCATTCTATTCCATTCCATTCCATTTGTGTTGATTCCATTCCATTCCATTCCATTCCATTCCATTCCATTCCATTCCATTTCATTCCATGACATTCCATGCCATTCTATTGCATTCGGTTGATTCCATTCCATTCCATTCCATTCCATTCCATTTCATTTGACTTGATTCCATTCCATTCCATTCCACTCCATTGCATTCCTTTCCATTCGGGTTGATTTCATTGCATTCAATTGCATTCCATTCCATTCAATTCGGGTTGATTCCATTCGATTCCATTCTATTCCATTCGGTTTTATTCCATTCCCTTCCATTCCATTCCATTCCATTTCATTCCATTCGATTCCATTCGTGTTGATTCCATTCCATTCCATTCCATTCTATTCGGGTTGATTCCATTCCATTCCATTCCATTCCATTCCATTCCATTCCATTCCTTTCGGGTCGATTCTATTCCACTCCATTCCTTTCCATTGCATTCCATTCTTTTCTTGGTGATTTCATTCCATTCTTTTCCATTCCATTCCATTCCATTCTATTACATTCCACTCCATTCGGTTGATTCCATTCCTTTCAATTCCATTCCACTTTATTCCATTCCATTCGATTCCATTCTCATTGATTCCACTCCATTCCATTCCGTTCCATTCGGGTTATTTCCATTCCATTCCACTCAATTCAACTAGGGTTCATTCCATTATATTCCATTCGGGTTGATACCATTCCATTCCATTCCTTTCCATTCGGGTTGATTCCATTCCATTCCATGCCATTCCATTCCATTCGGATTGATTCCATTCCATTCCATTCCATTCCGTTCCATTCCTTTCGGTTTGACTCCATTCCATTGCATTCCGTTCCATTCCATTCTGTTCCATTCGGGTTGATTCCAATCCATTCCATTCCATTGCATTCCATTCCATTCGTGTTACATGCATTCCATTCCATTCCATTCCATTCCATTCCATTCGGGTTGATTCCATTCCATTCCATTCCATTCCATTGGGGTTGATTCCATTCCATTCCATTCCATTCCATTTCATTCCATGGCATTCCATGCCATTCTATTGCATTCGGGTTGATTCCATTCCATTCCATTCCATTCCATTACATATGACTTGATTCCATTGCATACCATTCAATTCCATTCCATTCCTTTCCATTCGGGTTGATTTCATTGCATTCAATTGCATTCCATTCCATTCCATTCGGGTTGATTCCATCCCATTCCATTCCATTCCATTCGATTTTATTCCATTCCCTTCCATTCCATTCCATTCCATTTCATTCCAATCCATTCCATTCGGGATGATTCCATTCCATTCCATTCCATTCAGCTTGATTCCATTCCATTCCATTCCATTCCACTCCATTCCATTCGTTTTGATTCAATTCTTTCCATTCCATTCCATTCGTTTTGTTTCCATTCCATTCCATTCCATTCGTTTTGATTCCATTCCATTCCATTCCATTCCATTCCATTCCTTTCAGGTTGACTCCATTCCATTCCATTCCACTCCATTCCATTCCATTCGGGTTGATTCCATTCCAGTCGCTTCCATTCCATTCCATTCCATTCGGGTTGATTCCATTCCATTCCATTTGATTCCATTCCATTCCATTCCATTCCATTCCTTTTGCTTCCATTGCATTCAATTTCATTCCATTCCATTCGATTCCATTCCATTTGGGTTGATTCCATTCCATTCCATTCCATTCCATTCCGTTCCATTCCATTCCATTCCATTCCATTGCATTTCATTCGGGTTGATTCCATTCCATTCCATTCCATTCCATTCCATTCCATTCCTTCCATGCCATTCCATTCCATTCGGGTTGATTCCATTCTACTCCATTCCATTCCATTCCATTCGGGTTGATTACGTTCCATTCCATTCCATTCCACTCCATTCCATTCCATTCGGGTTGATTCCATTCCAGTCCCTTCCATTCCATTCCATTCCATTCGGGTTGATTCCATTCCATTCCATTTGATTCCATTCCATTCCATTCCATTCCATTCCGTTCCTTTTGCTTCCATTGCATTCAAATCCATTCCATTCTATTCCATTCCATTCCATTTGTGTTGATTCCATTCCATTCCATTCCATTCCATTCCATTCCATTCCATTCCATTTCATTCCATGACATTCCATGCCATTCTATTGCATTCGGTTGATTCCATTCCATTCCATTCCATTTCATATGACTTGATTCCATTCCATTCCATTCCACTCCATTCCATTCCTTTCCATTCGGGTTGATTTCATTGCATTCAATTGCATTCCATTCCATTCAATTCGGGTTGATTCCATTCGATTCCATTCTATTCCATTCGGTTTTATTCCATTCCCTTCCATTCCATTCCATTCCATTTCATTCCATTCGATTCCATTCGTGTTGATTCCATTCCATTCCATTCCATTCTATTCGGGTTGATTCCATTCCATTCCATTCCATTCCATTCCATTCCATTCCATTCCATTCCTTTCGGGTCGATTCTATTCCACTCCATTCCTATCCATTGCATTCCATTCTATTCTTGGTGATTTCATTCCATTCTTTTCCATTCCATTCCATTCCATTCCATTGCATTCCACTCCATTCGGTTGATTCCATTCCTTTCAATTCCATTCCACTTTATTCCATTCCATTCGATTCCATTCTCGTTGATTCCTCTCCATTCCATTCCAGTCCATTCGTGTTATTTCCATTCCATTCCACTCAATTCAACTAGGGTTCATTCCATTATATTCCATTCGGGTTGATACCATTCCATTCCATTCCTTTCCATTCGGGTTGATTCCATTCCATTCCATTCCATTCCATTCCATGCCATTCCATTCCATTCGGATTGATTCCATTCCATTCCATTCCATTCCGTTCCATTCCTTTCGGTTTGACTCCATTCCATTGCATTCCGTTCCATTCCATTCCATTCCATTCGGGTTGATTCCAATCCATTCCATTCCATTGCATTCCATTCCATTCGTGTTACATCCATTCCATTCCATTCCATTCCATTCCATTCGGGTTGATTCCATTCCATTCCATTCCTTTCCATTCGGGTTGATTGCATTCCATTCCATTCCATTCCATTCCATTCCATTCCATTCCATTCCATTCCATTCCTTTCCATTCCATTAGATTCGGGTTGATTCCATTCCATTCCTTTCCATTCCATACGTGTTGATTCCATTCCACTCCATTCCATTCCATTCCATTCCATTCCATTCCATTCCATTCGGGTTGATTCCAAATCATTCTATTCCGTTCCATTCCGTTCCATTCCATTCCACTCCATTCCTTTCGGGGTGATTCTATTCCATTCCATTCCATTCCATTCCATTCCAATCGGGTTGATTCCATTCCATTGCATTCCATTCCATTCCATTCCATGCCATTCGTGTTGATTCCATTCCATTCCATTCCATTCCATTCCATTACCTTCCATTCCATTTGGGTTGATTCCATTCCAATCCATTCCATTCCATTCCATGCCGTTCCATTCCATTCGGGTTCATTCCATTTCATTCCATTCCATACCATTCCATTCCTTTCGGAGTGATTCTATTCCATTCTATTCCATTTCATTCTATTCTATTCCATTCCATTCGGATTGATTCCATTCCATTCCATTCCATTCCATTCCATTCCATTCCATTCCATTCGTGTTGCTTCCATTCCATTCAATTCCATTCCATTCCATTCCATTCCATTCCATTGGGGTTGATTCCATTCCATTCCATTCCATTCCATTTCATTCCATGGCATTCCATGCCATTCTATTGCATTCGGGTTGATTCCATTCCATTCCATTCCATTCCATTACATATGACTTGATTCCATTCCATACCATTCAATTCCATTCCATTCCTTTCCATTCGGGTTGATTTCATTGCATTCAATTGCATTCCATTCCATTCCATTCGGGTTGATTCCATCCCATTCCATTCCATTCCATTCGATTTTATTCCATTCCCTTCCATTCCATTCCATTCCATTTCATTCCAATCCATTCCATTCGGGATGATTCCATTCCATTCCATTCCATTCAGCTTGATTCCATTCCATTCCATTCCATTCCACTCCATTCCATTCGTTTTGATTCAATTCTTTCCATTCCATTCCATTCCATTCCATTCGTTTTGTTTCCATTCCATTCCATTCCATTCGTTTTGATTCCATTCCATTCCATTCCATTCCATTCCATTCCATTCCATTCCTTTCGGGTTGACTCCATTCCATTCCATTCCTTTCCATTCCATTCCATTCGGGTTGATTCCATTCCATTCCATTCCACTCCATTCCATTCCATTCGGGTTGATTCCATTCCAGTCGCTTCCATTCCATTCCATTCCATTCGGGTTGATTCCATTCCATTCCATTTAATTCCATTCCATTCCATTCCATTCCATTCCTTTTGCTTCCATTGCATTCAATTTCATTCCATTCCATTCCATTCCATTCCATTTGGGTTGATTCCATTCCATTCCATTCCGTTCCATTCCATTCCATTCCATTCCATTGCATTTCATTCGGGTTGATTCCATTCCATTCCATTCCATTCCATTCCATTCCATTCCATTCCATTCCATTCCTTCCATGCCATTCCATTCCATTCGGGTTGATTCCATTCTACTCCATTCCATTCCATTCCATTCAGGTTGATTACGTTCCATTCCATTCCATTCCACTCCATTCCATTCCATTTGGGTTGATTCCATTCCAGTCCCTTCCATTCCATTCCATTCCATTCGGGTTGATTCCCTTCCATTCCATTTGATTCCATTCCATTCCATTCCATTCCATTCCATTCCATTCCTTTTGCTTCCATTGCATTCAATTCCATTCCATTCTATTCCATTCCATTCCATTTGTGTTGATTCCATTCCATTCCATTCCATTCCATTCCATTCCATTCCATTCCATTTCATTCCATGACATTCCATGCCATTCTATTGCATTCGGTTGATTCCATTCCATTCCATTCCATTCCATTCCATTTCATTTGACTTGATTCCATTCCATTCCATTCCACTCCATTGCATTCCTTTCCATTCGGGTTGATTTCATTGCATTCAATTGCATTCCATTCCATTCAATTCGGGTTGATTCCATTCGATTCCATTCTATTCCATTCGGTTTTATTCCATTCCCTTCCATTCCATTCCATTCCATTTCATTCCATTCGATTCCATTCGTGTTGATTCCATTCCATTCCATTCCATTCTATTCGGGTTGATTCCATTCCATTCCATTCCATTCCATTCCATTCCATTCCATTCCTTTCGGGTCGATTCTATTCCACTCCATTCCTTTCCATTGCATTCCATTCTTTTCTTGGTGATTTCATTCCATTCTTTTCCATTCCATTCCATTCCATTCTATTACATTCCACTCCATTCGGTTGATTCCATTCCTTTCAATTCCATTCCACTTTATTCCATTCCATTCGATTCCATTCTCATTGATTCCACTCCATTCCATTCCGTTCCATTCGGGTTATTTCCATTCCATTCCACTCAATTCAACTAGGGTTCATTCCATTATATTCCATTCGGGTTGATACCATTCCATTCCATTCCTTTCCATTCGGGTTGATTCCATTCCATTCCATGCCATTCCATTCCATTCGGATTGATTCCATTCCATTCCATTCCATTCCGTTCCATTCCTTTCGGTTTGACTCCATTCCATTGCATTCCGTTCCATTCCATTCTGTTCCATTCGGGTTGATTCCAATCCATTCCATTCCATTGCATTCCATTCCATTCGTGTTACATGCATTCCATTCCATTCCATTCCATTCCATTCCATTCGGGTTGATTCCATTCCATTCCATTCCATTCCATTGGGGTTGATTCCATTCCATTCCATTCCATTCCATTTCATTCCATGGCATTCCATGCCATTCTATTGCATTCGGGTTGATTCCATTCCATTCCATTCCATTCCATTACATATGACTTGATTCCATTGCATACCATTCAATTCCATTCCATTCCTTTCCATTCGGGTTGATTTCATTGCATTCAATTGCATTCCATTCCATTCCATTCGGGTTGATTCCATCCCATTCCATTCCATTCCATTCGATTTTATTCCATTCCCTTCCATTCCATTCCATTCCATTTCATTCCAATCCATTCCATTCGGGATGATTCCATTCCATTCCATTCCATTCAGCTTGATTCCATTCCATTCCATTCCATTCCACTCCATTCCATTCGTTTTGATTCAATTCTTTCCATTCCATTCCATTCGTTTTGTTTCCATTCCATTCCATTCCATTCGTTTTGATTCCATTCCATTCCATTCCATTCCATTCCATTCCTTTCAGGTTGACTCCATTCCATTCCATTCCACTCCATTCCATTCCATTCGGGTTGATTCCATTCCAGTCGCTTCCATTCCATTCCATTCCATTCGGGTTGATTCCATTCCATTCCATTTGATTCCATTCCATTCCATTCCATTCCATTCCTTTTGCTTCCATTGCATTCAATTTCATTCCATTCCATTCGATTCCATTCCATTTGGGTTGATTCCATTCCATTCCATTCCATTCCATTCCGTTCCATTCCATTCCATTCCATTCCATTGCATTTCATTCGGGTTGATTCCATTCCATTCCATTCCATTCCATTCCATTCCATTCCTTCCATGCCATTCCATTCCATTCGGGTTGATTCCATTCTACTCCATTCCATTCCATTCCATTCGGGTTGATTACGTTCCATTCCATTCCATTCCACTCCATTCCATTCCATTCGGGTTGATTCCATTCCAGTCCCTTCCATTCCATTCCATTCCATTCGGGTTGATTCCATTCCATTCCATTTGATTCCATTCCATTCCATTCCATTCCATTCCGTTCCTTTTGCTTCCATTGCATTCAAATCCATTCCATTCTATTCCATTCCATTCCATTTGTGTTGATTCCATTCCATTCCATTCCATTCCATTCCATTCCATTCCATTCCATTTCATTCCATGACATTCCATGCCATTCTATTGCATTCGGTTGATTCCATTCCATTCCATTCCATTTCATATGACTTGATTCCATTCCATTCCATTCCACTCCATTCCATTCCTTTCCATTCGGGTTGATTTCATTGCATTCAATTGCATTCCATTCCATTCAATTCGGGTTGATTCCATTCGATTCCATTCTATTCCATTCGGTTTTATTCCATTCCCTTCCATTCCATTCCATTCCATTTCATTCCATTCGATTCCATTCGTGTTGATTCCATTCCATTCCATTCCATTCTATTCGGGTTGATTCCATTCCATTCCATTCCATTCCATTCCATTCCATTCCATTCCATTCCTTTCGGGTCGATTCTATTCCACTCCATTCCTATCCATTGCATTCCATTCTATTCTTGGTGATTTCATTCCATTCTTTTCCATTCCATTCCATTCCATTCCATTGCATTCCACTCCATTCGGTTGATTCCATTCCTTTCAATTCCATTCCACTTTATTCCATTCCATTCGATTCCATTCTCGTTGATTCCTCTCCATTCCATTCCAGTCCATTCGTGTTATTTCCATTCCATTCCACTCAATTCAACTAGGGTTCATTCCATTATATTCCATTCGGGTTGATACCATTCCATTCCATTCCTTTCCATTCGGGTTGATTCCATTCCATTCCATTCCATTCCATTCCATGCCATTCCATTCCATTCGGATTGATTCCATTCCATTCCATTCCATTCCGTTCCATTCCTTTCGGTTTGACTCCATTCCATTGCATTCCGTTCCATTCCATTCCATTCCATTCGGGTTGATTCCAATCCATTCCATTCCATTGCATTCCATTCCATTCGTGTTACATCCATTCCATTCCATTCCATTCCATTCCATTCGGGTTGATTCCATTCCATTCCATTCCTTTCCATTCGGGTTGATTGCATTCCATTCCATTCCATTCCATTCCATTCCATTCCATTCCATTCCATTCCATTCCTTTCCATTCCATTAGATTCGGGTTGATTCCATTCCATTCCTTTCCATTCCATACGTGTTGATTCCATTCCACTCCATTCCATTCCATTCCATTCCATTCCATTCCATTCCATTCGGGTTGATTCCAAATCATTCTATTCCGTTCCATTCCGTTCCATTCCATTCCACTCCATTCCTTTCGGGGTGATTCTATTCCATTCCATTCCATTCCATTCCATTCCAATCGGGTTGATTCCATTCCATTGCATTCCATTCCATTCCATTCCATGCCATTCGTGTTGATTCCATTCCATTCCATTCCATTCCATTCCATTACCTTCCATTCCATTTGGGTTGATTCCATTCCAATCCATTCCATTCCATTCCATGCCGTTCCATTCCATTCGGGTTCATTCCATTTCATTCCATTCCATACCATTCCATTCCTTTCGGAGTGATTCTATTCCATTCTATTCCATTTCATTCTATTCTATTCCATTCCATTCGGATTGATTCCATTCCATTCCATTCCATTCCATTCCATTCCATTCCATTCCATTCGTGTTGCTTCCATTCCATTCAATTCCATTCCATTCCATTCCATTCCATTCCATTGGGGTTGATTCCATTCCATTCCATTCCATTCCATTTCATTCCATGGCATTCCATGCCATTCTATTGCATTCGGGTTGATTCCATTCCATTCCATTCCATTCCATTACATATGACTTGATTCCATTCCATACCATTCAATTCCATTCCATTCCTTTCCATTCGGGTTGATTTCATTGCATTCAATTGCATTCCATTCCATTCCATTCGGGTTGATTCCATCCCATTCCATTCCATTCCATTCGATTTTATTCCATTCCCTTCCATTCCATTCCATTCCATTTCATTCCAATCCATTCCATTCGGGATGATTCCATTCCATTCCATTCCATTCAGCTTGATTCCATTCCATTCCATTCCATTCCACTCCATTCCATTCGTTTTGATTCAATTCTTTCCATTCCATTCCATTCCATTCCATTCGTTTTGTTTCCATTCCATTCCATTCCATTCGTTTTGATTCCATTCCATTCCATTCCATTCCATTCCATTCCATTCCATTCCTTTCGGGTTGACTCCATTCCATTCCATTCCTTTCCATTCCATTCCATTCGGGTTGATTCCATTCCATTCCATTCCACTCCATTCCATTCCATTCGGGTTGATTCCATTCCAGTCGCTTCCATTCCATTCCATTCCATTCGGGTTGATTCCATTCCATTCCATTTAATTCCATTCCATTCCATTCCATTCCATTCCTTTTGCTTCCATTGCATTCAATTTCATTCCATTCCATTCCATTCCATTCCATTTGGGTTGATTCCATTCCATTCCATTCCGTTCCATTCCATTCCATTCCATTCCATTGCATTTCATTCGGGTTGATTCCATTCCATTCCATTCCATTCCATTCCATTCCATTCCATTCCATTCCATTCCTTCCATGCCATTCCATTCCATTCGGGTTGATTCCATTCTACTCCATTCCATTCCATTCCATTCAGGTTGATTACGTTCCATTCCATTCCATTCCACTCCATTCCATTCCATTTGGGTTGATTCCATTCCAGTCCCTTCCATTCCATTCCATTCCATTCGGGTTGATTCCCTTCCATTCCATTTGATTCCATTCCATTCCATTCCATTCCATTCCATTCCATTCCTTTTGCTTCCATTGCATTCAATTCCATTCCATTCTATTCCATTCCATTCCATTTGTGTTGATTCCATTCCATTCCATTCCATTCCATTCCATTCCATTCCATTCCATTTCATTCCATGACATTCCATGCCATTCTATTGCATTCGGTTGATTCCATTCCATTCCATTCCATTCCATTCCATTTCATTTGACTTGATTCCATTCCATTCCATTCCACTCCATTGCATTCCTTTCCATTCGGGTTGATTTCATTGCATTCAATTGCATTCCATTCCATTCAATTCGGGTTGATTCCATTCGATTCCATTCTATTCCATTCGGTTTTATTCCATTCCCTTCCATTCCATTCCATTCCATTTCATTCCATTCGATTCCATTCGTGTTGATTCCATTCCATTCCATTCCATTCTATTCGGGTTGATTCCATTCCATTCCATTCCATTCCATTCCATTCCATTCCATTCCTTTCGGGTCGATTCTATTCCACTCCATTCCTTTCCATTGCATTCCATTCTTTTCTTGGTGATTTCATTCCATTCTTTTCCATTCCATTCCATTCCATTCTATTACATTCCACTCCATTCGGTTGATTCCATTCCTTTCAATTCCATTCCACTTTATTCCATTCCATTCGATTCCATTCTCATTGATTCCACTCCATTCCATTCCGTTCCATTCGGGTTATTTCCATTCCATTCCACTCAATTCAACTAGGGTTCATTCCATTATATTCCATTCGGGTTGATACCATTCCATTCCATTCCTTTCCATTCGGGTTGATTCCATTCCATTCCATGCCATTCCATTCCATTCGGATTGATTCCATTCCATTCCATTCCATTCCGTTCCATTCCTTTCGGTTTGACTCCATTCCATTGCATTCCGTTCCATTCCATTCTGTTCCATTCGGGTTGATTCCAATCCATTCCATTCCATTGCATTCCATTCCATTCGTGTTACATGCATTCCATTCCATTCCATTCCATTCCATTCCATTCCATTCGGGTTGATTCCATTCCATTCCATTCCATTCCATTGGGGTTGATTCCATTCCATTCCATTCCATTCCATTTCATTCCATGGCATTCCATGCCATTCTATTGCATTCGGGTTGATTCCATTCCATTCCATTCCATTCCATTACATATGACTTGATTCCATTCCATACCATTCAATTCCATTCCATTCCTTTCCATTCGGGTTGATTTCATTGCATTCAATTGCATTCCATTCCATTCCATTCGGGTTGATTCCATCCCATTCCATTCCATTCCATTCGATTTTATTCCATTCCCTTCCATTCCATTCCATTCCATTTCATTCCAATCCATTCCATTCGGGATGATTCCATTCCATTCCATTCCATTCAGCTTGATTCCATTCCATTCCATTCCATTCCACTCCATTCCATTCGTTTTGATTCAATTCTTTCCATTCCATTCCATTCCATTCCATTCGTTTTGTTTCCATTCCATTCCATTCCATTCGTTTTGATTCCATTCCATTCCATTCCATTCCATTCCATTCCATTCCTTTCGGGTTGACTCCATTCCATTCCATTCCTTTCCATTCCATTCCATTCGGGTTGATTCCATTCCATTCCATTCCACTCCATTCCATTCCATTCGGGTTGATTCCATTCCAGTCGCTTCCATTCCATTCCATTCCATTCGGGTTGATTCCATTCCATTCCATTTAATTCCATTCCATTCCATTCCATTCCATTCCTTTTGCTTCCATTGCATTCAATTTCATTCCATTCCATTCCATTCCATTCCATTTGGGTTGATTCCATTCCATTCCATTCCGTTCCATTCCATTCCATTCCATTCCATTGCATTTCATTCGGGTTGATTCCATTCCATTCCATTCCATTCCATTCCATTCCATTCCATTCCATTCCTTCCATGCCATTCCATTCCATTCGGGTTGATTCCATTCTACTCCATTCCATTCCATTCCATTCAGGTTGATTACGTTCCATTCCATTCCATTCCACTCCTTTCCATTCCATTTGGGTTGATTCCATTCCAGTCCCTTCCATTCCATTCCATTCCATTCGGGTTGATTCCCTTCCATTCCATTTGATTCCATTCCATTCCATTCCATTCCATTCCTTTTGCTTCCATTGCATTCAATTCCATTCCATTCTATTCCATTCCATTCCATTTGTGTTGATTCCATTCCATTCCATTCCATTCCATTCCATTCCATTCCATTCCATTTCATTCCATGACATTCCATGCCATTCTATTGCATTCGGTTGATTCCATTCCATTCCATTCCATTCCATTCCATTTCATTTGACTTGATTCCATTCCATTCCATTCCACTCCATTGCATTCCTTTCCATTCGGGTTGATTTCATTGCATTCAATTGCATTCCATTCCATTCAATTCGGGTTGATTCCATTCGATTCCATTCTATTCCATTCGGTTTTATTCCATTCCCTTCCATTCCATTCCATTCCATTTCATTCCATTCGATTCCATTCGTGTTGATTCCATTCCATTCCATTCCATTCTATTCGGGTTGATTCCATTCCATTCCATTCCATTCCATTCCATTCCATTCCATTCCTTTCGGGTCGATTCTATTCCACTCCATTCCTTTCCATTGCATTCCATTCTTTTCTTGGTGATTTCATTCCATTCTTTTCCATTCCATTCCATTCCATTCTATTACATTCCACTCCATTCGGTTGATTCCATTCCTTTCAATTCCATTCCACTTTATTCCATTCCATTCGATTCCATTCTCATTGATTCCACTCCATTCCATTCCGTTCCATTCGGGTTATTTCCATTCCATTCCACTCAATTCAACTAGGGTTCATTCCATTATATTCCATTCGGGTTGATACCATTCCATTCCATTCCTTTCCATTCGGGTTGATTCCATTCCATTCCATGCCATTCCATTCCATTCGGATTGATTCCATTCCATTCCATTCCATTCCGTTCCATTCCTTTCGGTTTGACTCCATTCCATTGCATTCCGTTCCATTCCATTCTGTTCCATTCGGGTTGATTCCAATCCATTCCATTCCATTGCATTCCATTCCATTCGTGTTACATGCATTCCATTCCATTCCATTCCATTCCATTCCATTCGGGTTGATTCCATTCCATTCCATTCCATTCCATTGGGGTTGATTCCATTCCATTCCATTCCATTCCATTTCATTCCATGGCATTCCATGCCATTCTATTGCATTCGGGTTGATTCCATTCCATTCCATTCCATTCCATTACATATGACTTGATTCCATTGCATACCATTCAATTCCATTCCATTCCTTTCCATTCGGGTTGATTTCATTGCATTCAATTGCATTCCATTCCATTCCATTCGGGTTGATTCCATCCCATTCCATTCCATTCCATTCGATTTTATTCCATTCCCTTCCATTCCATTCCATTCCATTTCATTCCAATCCATTCCATTCGGGATGATTCCATTCCATTCCATTCCATTCAGCTTGATTCCATTCCATTCCATTCCATTCCACTCCATTCCATTCGTTTTGATTCAATTCTTTCCATTCCATTCCATTCGTTTTGTTTCCATTCCATTCCATTCCATTCGTTTTGATTCCATTCCATTCCATTCCATTCCATTCCATTCCTTTCAGGTTGACTCCATTCCATTCCATTCCACTCCATTCCATTCCATTCGGGTTGATTCCATTCCAGTCGCTTCCATTCCATTCCATTCCATTCGGGTTGATTCCATTCCATTCCATTTGATTCCATTCCATTCCATTCCATTCCATTCCTTTTGCTTCCATTGCATTCAATTTCATTCCATTCCATTCGATTCCATTCCATTTGGGTTGATTCCATTCCATTCCATTCCATTCCATTCCGTTCCATTCCATTCCATTCCATTCCATTGCATTTCATTCGGGTTGATTCCATTCCATTCCATTCCATTCCATTCCATTCCATTCCTTCCATGCCATTCCATTCCATTCGGGTTGATTCCATTCTACTCCATTCCATTCCATTCCATTCGGGTTGATTACGTTCCATTCCATTCCATTCCACTCCATTCCATTCCATTCGGGTTGATTCCATTCCAGTCCCTTCCATTCCATTCCATTCCATTCGGGTTGATTCCATTCCATTCCATTTGATTCCATTCCATTCCATTCCATTCCATTCCGTTCCTTTTGCTTCCATTGCATTCAAATCCATTCCATTCTATTCCATTCCATTCCATTTGTGTTGATTCCATTCCATTCCATTCCATTCCATTCCATTCCATTCCATTCCATTTCATTCCATGACATTCCATGCCATTCTATTGCATTCGGTTGATTCCATTCCATTCCATTCCATTTCATATGACTTGATTCCATTCCATTCCATTCCACTCCATTCCATTCCTTTCCATTCGGGTTGATTTCATTGCATTCAATTGCATTCCATTCCATTCAATTCGGGTTGATTCCATTCGATTCCATTCTATTCCATTCGGTTTTATTCCATTCCCTTCCATTCCATTCCATTCCATTTCATTCCATTCGATTCCATTCGTGTTGATTCCATTCCATTCCATTCCATTCTATTCGGGTTGATTCCATTCCATTCCATTCCATTCCATTCCATTCCATTCCATTCCTTTCGGGTCGATTCTATTCCACTCCATTCCTATCCATTGCATTCCATTCTATTCTTGGTGATTTCATTCCATTCTTTTCCATTCCATTCCATTCCATTCCATTGCATTCCACTCCATTCGGTTGATTCCATTCCTTTCAATTCCATTCCACTTTATTCCATTCCATTCGATTCCATTCTCGTTGATTCCTCTCCATTCCATTCCAGTCCATTCGTGTTATTTCCATTCCATTCCACTCAATTCAACTAGGGTTCATTCCATTATATTCCATTCGGGTTGATACCATTCCATTCCATTCCTTTCCATTCGGGTTGATTCCATTCCATTCCATTCCATTCCATTCCATGCCATTCCATTCCATTCGGATTGATTCCATTCCATTCCATTCCATTCCGTTCCATTCCTTTCGGTTTGACTCCATTCCATTGCATTCCGTTCCATTCCATTCCATTCCATTCGGGTTGATTCCAATCCATTCCATTCCATTGCATTCCATTCCATTCGTGTTACATCCATTCCATTCCATTCCATTCCATTCCATTCGGGTTGATTCCATTCCATTCCATTCCTTTCCATTCGGGTTGATTGCATTCCATTCCATTCCATTCCATTCCATTCCATTCCATTCCATTCCATTCCATTCCTTTCCATTCCATTAGATTCGGGTTGATTCCATTCCATTCCTTTCCATTCCATACGTGTTGATTCCATTCCACTCCATTCCATTCCATTCCATTCCATTCCATTCCATTCCATTCGGGTTGATTCCAAATCATTCTATTCCGTTCCATTCCGTTCCATTCCATTCCACTCCATTCCTTTCGGGGTGATTCTATTCCATTCCATTCCATTCCATTCCATTCCAATCGGGTTGATTCCATTCCATTGCATTCCATTCCATTCCATTCCATGCCATTCGTGTTGATTCCATTCCATTCCATTCCATTCCATTCCATTCCATTACCTTCCATTCCATTTGGGTTGATTCCATTCCAATCCATTCCATTCCATTCCATGCCGTTCCATTCCATTCGGGTTCATTCCATTCCATTCCATTCCATACCATTCCATTCCTTTCGGAGTGATTCTATTCCATTCTATTCCATTTCATTCTATTCTATTCCATTCCATTCGGATTGATTCCATTCCATTCCATTCCATTCCATTCCATTCCATTCCATTCGTGTTGCTTCCATTCCATTCAATTCCATTCCATTCCATTCCATTCCATTCCATTGGGGTTGATTCCATTCCATTCCATTCCATTCCATTTCATTCCATGGCATTCCATGCCATTCTATTGCATTCGGGTTGATTCCATTCCATTCCATTCCATTCCATTACATATGACTTGATTCCATTCCATACCATTCAATTCCATTCCATTCCTTTCCATTCGGGTTGATTTCATTGCATTCAATTGCATTCCATTCCATTCCATTCGGGTTGATTCCATCCCATTCCATTCCATTCCATTCGATTTTATTCCATTCCCTTCCATTCCATTCCATTCCATTTCATTCCAATCCATTCCATTCGGGATGATTCCATTCCATTCCATTCCATTCAGCTTGATTCCATTCCATTCCATTCCATTCCACTCCATTCCATTCGTTTTGATTCAATTCTTTCCATTCCATTCCATTCCATTCCATTCGTTTTGTTACCATTCCATTCCATTCCATTCGTTTTGATTCCATTCCATTCCATTCCATTCCATTCCATTCCATTCCTTTCGGGTTGACTCCATTCCATTCCATTCCTTTCCATTCCATTCCATTCGGGTTGATTCCATTCCATTCCATTCCACTCCATTCCATTCCATTCGGGTTGATTCCATTCCAGTCGCTTCCATTCCATTCCATTCCATTCGGGTTGATTCCATTCCATTCCATTTAATTCCATTCCATTCCATTCCATTCCATTCCTTTTGCTTCCATTGCATTCAATTTCATTCCATTCCATTCCATTCCATTCCATTTGGGTTGATTCCATTCCATTCCATTCCGTTCCATTCCATTCCATTCCATTCCATTGCATTTCATTCGGGTTGATTCCATTCCATTCCATTCCATTCCATTCCATTCCATTCCATTCCATTCCATTCCTTCCATGCCATTCCATTCCATTCGGGTTGATTCCATTCTACTCCATTCCATTCCATTCCATTCAGGTTGATTACGTTCCATTCCATTCCATTCCACTCCATTCCATTCCATTTGGGTTGATTCCATTCCAGTCCCTTCCATTCCATTCCATTCCATTCGGGTTGATTCCCTTCCATTCCATTTGATTCCATTCCATTCCATTCCATTCCATTCCATTCCATTCCTTTTGCTTCCATTGCATTCAATTCCATTCCATTCTATTCCATTCCATTCCATTTGTGTTGATTCCATTCCATTCCATTCCATTCCATTCCATTCCATTCCATTCCATTTCATTCCATGACATTCCATGCCATTCTATTGCATTCGGTTGATTCCATTCCATTCCATTCCATTCCATTCCATTTCATTTGACTTGATTCCATTCCATTCCATTCCACTCCATTGCATTCCTTTCCATTCGGGTTGATTTCATTGCATTCAATTGCATTCCATTCCATTCAATTCGGGTTGATTCCATTCGATTCCATTCTATTCCATTCGGTTTTATTCCATTCCCTTCCATTCCATTCCATTCCATTTCATTCCATTCGATTCCATTCGTGTTGATTCCATTCCATTCCATTCCATTCTATTCGGGTTGATTCCATTCCATTCCATTCCATTCCATTCCATTCCATTCCATTCCTTTCGGGTCGATTCTATTCCACTCCATTCCTTTCCATTGCATTCCATTCTTTTCTTGGTGATTTCATTCCATTCTTTTCCATTCCATTCCATTCCATTCTATTACATTCCACTCCATTCGGTTGATTCCATTCCTTTCAATTCCATTCCACTTTATTCCATTCCATTCGATTCCATTCTCATTGATTCCACTCCATTCCATTCCGTTCCATTCGGGTTATTTCCATTCCATTCCACTCAATTCAACTAGGGTTCATTCCATTATATTCCATTCGGGTTGATACCATTCCATTCCATTCCTTTCCATTCGGGTTGATTCCATTCCATTCCATGCCATTCCATTCCATTCGGATTGATTCCATTCCATTCCATTCCATTCCGTTCCATTCCTTTCGGTTTGACTCCATTCCATTGCATTCCGTTCCATTCCATTCTGTTCCATTCGGGTTGATTCCAATCCATTCCATTCCATTGCATTCCATTCCATTCGTGTTACATGCATTCCATTCCATTCCATTCCATTCCATTCCATTCCATTCCATTCCATTCGGGTTGATTCCATTCCATTCCATTCCATTCCATTGGGGTTGATTCCATTCCATTCCATTCCATTCCATTTCATTCCATGGCATTCCATGCCATTCTATTGCATTCGGGTTGATTCCATTCCATTCCATTCCATTCCATTACATATGACTTGATTCCATTCCATACCATTCAATTCCATTCCATTCCTTTCCATTCGGGTTGATTTCATTGCATTCAATTGCATTCCATTCCATTCCATTCGGGTTGATTCCATCCCATTCCATTCCATTCCATTCGATTTTATTCCATTCCCTTCCATTCCATTCCATTCCATTTCATTCCAATCCATTCCATTCGGGATGATTCCATTCCATTCCATTCCATTCAGCTTGATTCCATTCCATTCCATTCCATTCCACTCCATTCCATTCGTTTTGATTCAATTCTTTCCATTCCATTCCATTCCATTCCATTCGTTTTGTTTCCATTCCATTCCATTCCATTCGTTTTGATTCCATTCCATTCCATTCCATTCCATTCCATTCCATTCCATTCCTTTCGGGTTGACTCCATTCCATTCCATTCCTTTCCATTCCATTCCATTCGGGTTGATTCCATTCCATTCCATTCCACTCCATTCCATTCCATTCGGGTTGATTCCATTCCAGTCGCTTCCATTCCATTCCATTCCATTCGGGTTGATTCCATTCCATTCCATTTAATTCCATTCCATTCCATTCCATTCCATTCCTTTTGCTTCCATTGCATTCAATTTCATTCCATTCCATTCCATTCCATTCCATTTGGGTTGATTCCATTCCATTCCATTCCGTTCCATTCCATTCCATTCCATTCCATTGCATTTCATTCGGGTTGATTCCATTCCATTCCATTCCATTCCATTCCATTCCATTCCATTCCTTCCATGCCATTCCATTCCATTCGGGTTGATTCCATTCTACTCCATTCCATTCCATTCCATTCAGGTTGATTACGTTCCATTCCATTCCATTCCACTCCTTTCCATTCCATTTGGGTTGATTCCATTCCAGTCCCTTCCATTCCATTCCATTCCATTCGGGTTGATTCCCTTCCATTCCATTTGATTCCATTCCATTCCATTCCATTCCATTCCTTTTGCTTCCATTGCATTCAATTCCATTCCATTCTATTCCATTCCATTCCATTTGTGTTGATTCCATTCCATTCCATTCCATTCCATTCCATTCCATTCCATTCCATTCCATTTCATTCCATGACATTCCATGCCATTCTATTGCATTCGGTTGATTCCATTCCATTCCATTCCATTCCATTCCATTCCATTTCATTTGACTTGATTCCATTCCATTCCATTCCACTCCATTGCATTCCTTTCCATTCGGGTTGATTTCATTGCATTCAATTGCATTCCATTCCATTCAATTCGGGTTGATTCCATTCGATTCCATTCTATTCCATTCGGTTTTATTCCATTCCCTTCCATTCCATTCCATTCCATTTCATTCCATTCGATTCCATTCGTGTTGATTCCATTCCATTCCATTCCATTCTATTCGGGTTGATTCCATTCCATTCCATTCCATTCCATTCCATTCCATTCCATTCCTTTCGGGTCGATTCTATTCCACTCCATTCCTTTCCATTGCATTCCATTCTTTTCTTGGTGATTTCATTCCATTCTTTTCCATTCCATTCCATTCCATTCTATTACATTCCACTCCATTCGGTTGATTCCATTCCTTTCAATTCCATTCCACTTTATTCCATTCCATTCGATTCCATTCTCATTGATTCCACTCCATTCCATTCCGTTCCATTCGGGTTATTTCCATTCCATTCCACTCAATTCAACTAGGGTTCATTCCATTATATTCCATTCGGGTTGATACCATTCCATTCCATTCCTTTCCATTCGGGTTGATTCCATTCCATTCCATGCCATTCCATTCCATTCGGATTGATTCCATTCCATTCCATTCCATTCCGTTCCATTCCTTTCGGTTTGACTCCATTCCATTGCATTCCGTTCCATTCCATTCTGTTCCATTCGGGTTGATTCCAATCCATTCCATTCCATTGCATTCCATTCCATTCGTGTTACATGCATTCCATTCCATTCCATTCCATTCCATTCCATTCGGGTTGATTCCATTCCATTCCATTCCTTTCCATTCGGGTTGATTGCATTCCATTCCATTCCACTCCATTCCATTCCATTCCATTCCATTCCATTCCATTCCATTCCATTCCATTCCATTCCTTTCCATTCCATTCCATTCCATTCGGATTCATTCCATTCCATTCCATTCCATTCCATTCCTTTCCATTCCATTAGATTCGGGTTGATTCCATTCCATTCCTTTCCATTCCATTCGTGTTGATTCCATTCCACTCCATTCCATTCCATTCCATTCCATTCCATTCGGGTTGATTCCAAATCATTCTATTCCATTCCATTCCGTTCCATTCCATTCCACTCCATTCCTTTCGGGGTGATTCTATTCCATTCCATTCCATTCCATTCCATTCCAATCGGGTTGATTCCATTCCATTGCATTCCATTCCATTCCATTCCATTCCATGCCATTCGTGTTGATTCCATTCCATTCCATTCCATTCCATTACCTTCCATTCCATTTGGGTTGCTTCCATTCCAATCCATTCCATTCCATTCCATGCCGTTCCATTCCATTCGGGTTCATTCCATTCCATTCCATTCCATACCATTCCATTCCTTTCGGAGTGATTCTATTCCATTCTATTCCATTTCATTCTATTCTATTCCATTCCATTCGGATTGATTCCATTCCATTCCATTCCATTCCATTCCATTCCATTCCATTCCATTCGTGTTGCTTCCATTCCATTCAATTCCATTCCATTCCATTCCATTCCATTCCATTGGGGTTGATTCCATTCCATTCCATTCCATTCCATTTCATTCCATGGCATTACATGCCATTCTATTGCATTCGGGTTGATTCCATTCCATTCCATTCCATTCCATTACATATGACTTGATTCCATTCCATACCATTCAATTCCATTCCATTCCTTTCCATTCGGGTTGATTTCATTGCATTCAATTGCATTCCATTCCATTCCATTCGGGTTGATTCCATCCCATTCCATTCCATTCCATTCGATTTTATTCCATTCCCTTCCATTCCATTCCATTCCATTTCATTCCAATCCATTCCATTCGGGATGATTCCATTACATTCCATTCCATTCAGCTTGATTCCATTCCATTCCATTCCATTCCACTCCATTCCATTCGTTTTGATTCAATTCTTTCCATTCCATTCCATTCCATTCCATTCGTTTTGTTTCCATTCCATTCCATTCCATTCGTTTTGATTCCATTCCATTCCATTCCATTCCATTCCATTCCATTCCATTCCTTTCGGGTTGACTCCATTCCATTCCATTCCTTTCCATTCCATTCCATTCGGGTTGATTCCATTCCATTCGATTCCACTCCATTCCATTCCATTCGGGTTGATTCCATTCCAGTCGCTTCCATTCCATTCCATTCCATTCGGGTTGATTCCATTCCATTCCATTTGATTCCATTCCATTCCATTCCATTCCATTCCTTTTGCTTCCATTGCATTCAATTTCATTCCATTCCATTCCATTCCATTCCATTTGGGTTGATTCCATTCCATTCCATTCCGTTCCATTCCATTCCATTCCATTCCATTGCATTTCATTCGGGTTGATTCCATTCCATTCCATTCCATTCCATTCCATTCCATTCCATTCCATTCCTTCCATGCCATTCCATTCCATTCGGGTTGATTCCATTCTACTCCATTCCATTCCATTCCATTCAGGTTGATTACGTTCCATTCCATTCCATTCCACTCCATTCCATTCCATTCGGGTTGATTCCATTCCAGTCCCTTCCATTCCATTCCATTCCATTCGGGTTGATTCCCTTCCATTCCATTTGATTCCATTCCATTCCATTCCATTCCATTCCATTCCATTCCTTTTGCTTCCATTGCATTCAATTCCATTCCATTCTATTCCATTCCATTCCATTTGTGTTGATTCCATTCCATTCCATTCCATTCCATTCCATTCCATTCCATTCCATTTCATTCCATGACATTCCATGCCATTCTATTGCATTCGGTTGATTCCATTCCATTCCATTCCATTCCATTCCATTTCATATGACTTGATTCCATTCCATTCCATTCCACTCCATTCCATTCCTTTCCATTCGGGTTGATTTCATTGCATTCAATTGCATTCCATTCCATTCAATTCGGGTTGATTCCATTCGATTCCATTCTATTCCATTCGGTTTTATTCCATTCCCTTCCATTCCATTCCATTCCATTTCATTCCATTCGATTCCATTCGTGTTGATTCCATTCCATTCCATTCCATTCTATTCGGGTTGATTCCATTCCATTCCATTCCATTCCATTCCATTCCATTCCATTCCATTCCTTTCGGGTCGATTCTATTCCACTCCATTCCTTTCCATTGCATTCCATTCTTTTCTTGGTGATTTCATTCCATTCTTTTCCATTCCATTCCATTCCATTCTATTACATTCCACTCCATTCGGTTGATTCCATTCCTTTCAATTCCATTCCACTTTATTCCATTCCATTCGATTCCATTCTCATTGATTCCACTCCATTCCATTCCGTTCCATTCGGGTTATTTCCATTCCATTCCACTCAATTCAACTAGGGTTCATTCCATTATATTCCATTCGGGTTGATACCATTCCATTCCATTCCTTTCCATTCGGGTTGATTCCATTCCATTCCATGCCATTCCATTCCATTCGGATTGATTCCATTCCATTCCATTCCATTCCGTTCCATTCCTTTCGGTTTGACTCCATTCCATTGCATTCCGTTCCATTCCATTCTGTTCCATTCGGGTTGATTCCAGTCCATTCCATTCCATTGCATTCCATTCCATTCGTGTTACATGCATTCCATTCCATTCCATTCCATTCCATTCCATTCGGGTTGATTCCATTCCATTCCATTCCTTTCCATTCGGGTTGATTGCATTCCATTCCATTCCACTCCATTCCATTCCATTCCATTCCATTCCATTCCATTCCATTCCATTCCATTCCATTCCATTCCTTTCCATTCCATTCCATTCCATTCGGATTCATTCCATTCCATTCCATTCCATTCCATTCCTTTCCATTCCATTAGATTCGGGTTGATTCCATTCCATTCCTTTCCATTCCATTCGTGTTGATTCCATTCCACTCCATTCCATTCCATTCCATTCCATTCCATTCGGGTTGATTCCAAATCATTCTATTCCATTCCATTCCGTTCCATTCCATTCCACTCCATTCCTTTCGGGGTGATTCTATTCCATTCCATTCCATTCCATTCCATTCCAATCGGGTTGATTCCATTCCATTGCATTCCATTCCATTCCATTCCATGCCATTCGTGTTGATTCCATTCCATTCCATTCCATTCCATTACCTTCCATTCCATTTGGGTTGATTCCATTCCAATCCATTCCATTCCATTCCATGCCGTTCCATTCCATTCGGGTTCATTCCATTCCATTCCATTCCATACCATTCCATTCCTTTCGGAGTGATTCTATTCCATTCTATTCCATTTCATTCTATTCTATTCCATTCCATTCGGATTGATTCCATTCCATTCCATTCCATTCCATTCCATTCCATTCCATTCCATTCGTGTTGCTTCCATTCCATTCAATTCCATTCCATTCCATTCCATTCCATTCCATTGGGGTTGATTCCATTCCATTCCATTCCATTCCATTTCATTCCATGGCATTACATGCCATTCTATTGCATTCGGGTTGATTCCATTCCATTCCATTCTATTCCATTACATATGACTTGATTCCATTCCATACCATTCAATTCCATTCCATTCCTTTCCATTCGGGTTCATTTCATTGCATTCAATTGCATTCCATTCCATTCCATTCGGGTTGATTCCATCCCATTCCATTCCATTCCATTCGATTTTATTCCATTCCCTTCCATTCCATTCCATTCCATTTCATTCCAATCCATTCCATTCGGGATGATTCCATTACATTCCATTCCATTCAGCTTGATTCCATTCCATTCCATTCCATTCCACTCCATTCCATTCGTTTTGATTCAATTCTTTCCATTCCATTCCATTCCATTCCATTCGTTTTGTTTCCATTCCATTCCATTCCATTCGTTTTGATTCCATTCCATTCCATTCCATTCCATTCCATTCCATTCCATTCCTTTCGGGTTGACTCCATTCCATTCCATTCCTTTCCATTCCATTCCATTCGGGTTGATTCCATTCCATTCCATTCCACTCCATTCCATTCCATTCGGGTTGATTCCATTCCAGTCGCTTCCATTCCATTCCATTCCATTCGGGTTGATTCCATTCCATTCCATTTGATTCCATTCCATTCCATTCCATTCCATTCCTTTTGCTTCCATTGCATTCAATTTCATTCCATTCCATTCCATTCCATTCCATTTGGGTTGATTCCATTCCATTCCATTCCGTTCCATTCCATTCCATTCCATTCCATTGCATTTCATTCGGGTTGATTCCATTCCATTCCATTCCATTCCATTCCATTCCATTCCATTCCATTCCTTCCATGCCATTCCATTCCATTCGGGTTGATTCCATTCTACTCCATTCCATTCCATTCCATTCAGGTTGATTACGTTCCATTCCATTCCATTCCACTCCATTCCATTCCATTCGGGTTGATTCCATTCCAGTCCCTTCCATTCCATTCCATTCCATTCGGGTTGATTCCCTTCCATTCCATTTGATTCCATTCCATTCCATTCCATTCCATTCCATTCCATTCCTTTTGCTTCCATTGCATTCAATTCCATTCCATTCTATTCCATTCCATTCCATTTGTGTTGATTCCATTCCATTCCATTCCATTCCATTCCATTCCATTCCATTCCATTTCATTCCATGACATTCCATGCCATTCTATTGCATTCGGTTGATTCCATTCCATTCCATTCCATTCCATTCCATTTCATATGACTTGATTCCATTCCATTCCATTCCACTCCATTCCATTCCTTTCCATTCGGGTTGATTTCATTGCATTCAATTGCATTCCATTCCATTCAATTCGGGTTGATTCCATTCGATTCCATTCTATTCCATTCGGTTTTATTCCATTCCCTTCCATTCCATTCCATTCCATTTCATTCCATTCGATTCCATTCGTGTTGATTCCATTCCATTCCATTCCATTCTATTCGGGTTGATTCCATTCCATTCCATTCCATTCCATTCCATTCCATTCCATTCCATTCCATTCCTTTCGGGTCGATTCTATTCCACTCCATTCCTTTCCATTGCATTCCATTCTTTTCTTGGTGATTTCATTCCATTCTTTTCCATTCCATTCCATTCCATTCTATTACATTCCACTCCATTCGGTTGATTCCATTCCTTTCAATTCCATTCCACTTTATTCCATTCCATTCGATTCCATTCTCATTGATTCCACTCCATTCCATTCCGTTCCATTCGGGTTATTTCCATTCCATTCCACTCAATTCAACTAGGGTTCATTCCATTATATTCCATTCGGGTTGATACCATTCCATTCCATTCCTTTCCATTCGGGTTGATTCCATCCCATTCCATGCCATTCCATTCCATTCGGATTGATTCCATTCCATTCCATTCCATTCCATTCCGTTCCATTCCTTTCGGTTTGACTCCATTCCATTGCATTCCGTTCCATTCCATTCTGTTCCATTCGGGTTGATTCCAGTCCATTCCATTCCATTGCATTCCATTCCATTCGTGTTACATGCATTCCATTCCATTCCATTCCATTCCATTGCATTCGGGTTGATTCCATTCCATTCCATTCCTTTCCATTCGGGTTGATTGCATTCCATTCCATTCCACTCCATTCCATTCCATTCCATTCCATTCCATTCCATTCCATTCCATTCCATTCCATTCCATTCCTTTCCATTCCATTCCATTCCATTCGGATTCATTCCATTCCATTCCATTCCATTCCATTCCTTTCCATTCCATTAGATTCGGGTTGATTCCATTCCATTCCTTTCCATTCCATTCGTGTTGATTCCATTCCACTCCATTCCATTCCATTCCATTCCATTCCATTCGGGTTGATTCCAAATCATTCTATTCCATTCCATTCCGTTCCATTCCATTCCACTCCATTCCTTTCGGGGTGATTCTATTCCATTCCATTCCATTCCATTCCATTCCAATCGGGTTGATTCCATTCCATTGCATTCCATTCCATTCCATTCCATGCCATTCGTGTTGATTCCATTCCATTCCATTCCATTCCATTACCTTCCATTCCATTTGGGTTGATTCCATTCCAATCCATTCCATTCCATTCCATGCCGTTCCATTCCATTCGGGTTCATTCCATTCCATTCCATTCCATACCATTCCATTCCTTTCGGAGTGATTCTATTCCATTCTATTCCATTTCATTCTATTCTATTCCATTCCATTCGGATTGATTCCATTCCATTCCATTCCATTCCATTCCATTCCATTCCATTCCATTCCATTCCACTCCATTCGTGTTGCTTCCATTCCATTCAATTCCATTCCATTCCATTCCATTCCATTCCATTGGGGTTGATTCCATTCCATTCCATTCCATTCCATTTCATTCCATGACATTCCATGCCATTCTATTGCATTCGGGTTGATTCCATTCCATTCCATTCCATTCCATTACATATGACTTGATTCCATTCCATACCATTCCATTCCATTCCATTCCTTTCCATTCGGGTTGATTTCATTGCATTCAATTGCATTCCATTCCATTCCATTCGGGTTGATTCCATTCCATTCCATTCCATTCCATTCGATTTTATTCCATTCCCTACCATTCCATTCCATTCCATTTCATTCCAATCCATTCCATTCGGGATGATTCCATTCCATTCCATTCCATTCAGCTTGATTCCATTCCATTCCATTCCATTCCACTCCATTCCATTCGTTTTGATTCAATTCTTTCCATTCCATTCCATTCCATTCCATTCGTTTTGTTTCCATTCCATTCCATTCCATTCGTTTTGATTCCATTCCATTCCATTCCATTCCATTCCACTCCATTCCATTCCATTCGGGTTGATTTCATTCCAGTCGCTTCCATTCCATTCCATTCCATTCGGGTTGATTCCATTCCATTCCATTTGATTCCATTCCATTCCATTCCATTCCATTCCTTTTGCTTCCATTGCATTCAATTTCATTCCATTCCATTCCATTCCATTCCATTTGGGTTGATTCCATTCCATTCCATTCCATTCCATTCCATTCCATTCCATTCCTTTCCATTTCTTTCCATGACATTCCATGCCATTCTATTGCATTCGGGTAGATTCCATTCCATTCCATTCCATTCCATTTCATATGACTTGATTCCATTCCATTCCATTCCACTCCATTCCATTCCTGTCCATTCGGGTTGATTTCATTGCATTCAATTGCATTCCATTCCCTTCAATTCGGGTTGATTCCATTCGATTCCATTCCATTCTATTCGGTTTTATTCCATTCCCTTCCATTCCATTCCATTCCATTTCATTCCATTCGATTCCATTCGTGTTGATTCCATTCCATTCCATTCCATTCCATTCGGGTTGATTCCATTCCATTCCATTCCATTCCATTCCATTCCATTCCATTCCATTCCATTCCATTCGTGTTACATCCATTCCATTCCATTCCATTCGGGTTGATTCCATTCCATTCCATTCCATTCCATTCCGTTCCATTCCATTCCATTCCATTCCATTCGTGTTACATCCATTGCATTCCATTCCATTCCATTCGGGTGATTCCATTCCATTCCCTTCCTTTCCATTCGGGTTGACTCCATTCCATTCCATTCCATTCCTTTCCATTCCATTCGGATTGATTCCATTCCATTTCATTCCATTCCATTCCATTCCTTTCCATTCCATTCCATTCGGGTTGATTCCATTCCATGCCATTCCATTCCATTCGGGTTGATTCCATTCCTCTCCATTCCATTCCATTCCATTCGGGTTGATTCCATTCCATTCCATTCCATTCCATTCCATTCGGGTTGATTCCATTCCAGTCCATTCCATTCCATTCCATTCCATTCCATTCCATTCGTGTTGCTTCCATTCCATTCAATTCGATTCCATTCCATTCCATTCCATTCCATTCAATTCCATTTCGGTTGATTCCATTCCATTCCATTCCATTCCATTTCATTCCATGACATTCCATGCCATTCTATTGCATTCGGGTTGATTCCATTCCAGTCCATTCCATTCCATTCCATTCCATTCCATTTAGGTTGATTCCATTCCATTAAATTCCATTCCATTCCATTCCATTCCATTCCATTCCATTCCATTCCATTCCATTCCATTCCATTTGGGTTGATTCCATTCCATTCCATTCCATTCCATTTCATTCCATGACATTCCATGCCATTCTATTGCATTCGGGTTGATTCCATTCCATTCCATTCCATTCCATTCCATTTCATATGACTTGATTCCATTCCATTCCATTCCATTCCATTCCATTCCATTCCATTCCATTCCATTCCTTTCCATTCGGGTTGATTTCATTGCATTCAATTGCATTCCATTCCATTGCATTCGGGTTGATTCCATTCCATTCCATTCCATTCCATTCGGTTTTATTACATTCCCTTCCATTCCATTCCATTCCATTTCATTCCAATCCATCCATTCGGGATGATTCCATTCCATTCCATTCCATTCAGCTTGATTCCATTCCATTCCATTCCATTCCACTCCATTCCATTCGTTTTGATTCCATTCCATTCCATTCCATTCCATTCCATTCCATTCCATTCCATTCGTTTTGTTTCCATTCCATTCCTTTCCATTCGTTTTGATTCCATTCCATTCCATTCCATTCCATTCCATTCCATTCCATTCCATTCCATTCCGTTCTATTCCGTTCCATTCGGTTTTATTCCATTCCATTCCATTCCATTCCATTCCTTTCCGTTCCATTTCATTCCATTCCATTCCATTCGGGATGATTCCATGCCATTCCATTCCATTCGGCTTGATTCCATTCCATTCAATTCCATTCCATTCCATTCCATTCCTTTCCATTCCTATCGTTTTGATTCCATTCCATTCCATTCCATTCCATTCGGGTTGATTCCATTCCATTCAGTTCCATTCCACTCCATTCCATTCCATTCGATTCCATTCTCGTTGATTCCATTCCAATCCATTCCATACCATTCGGGTTATTTCAATTCCATTCCATTAAATTCCACTCGGGTTGATTACATTATATTCCATTCGGGTTGATTCCATTCCATTCCATTCCATTCGGGTTGACTCCATTCCAGTCCATTCCGTTCCATTCCATTCCATTCGGGTTGATTCCATTCCATTCCATTCCACTCCATTCCATTCCATTCCATTCCATTCCATTCCATTCCATTCCATTCCATTCCATTCGTGTTACATCCATTCCATTCCATTCCATTCCATTCCATTCGGGTGATTCCATTCCATTCCATTCCTTTCCATTCGGGTTGACTCCATTCCATTCCATTAAATTCCTTTCCATTCCATTCGGATTGATTCCATTCCATTTCATTCCATTCCATTCCATTCCTTTCCGTTCCATTCCATTCGGGTTGATTCCATTCCATGCCATTCCATTCCATTCGGGTTGATTCCATTCCTCTCCATTCCATTCCATTCCATTCGGGTTGATTCCATTCCATTCCATTCCATTCCATTCGGGTTAATTCCATTCCAGTCCATTCCATTCCATTCCATTCCATTCAGGTTGATTCCTTTCCATTAAATTCCATTCCATTCCATTCCATTCCATTCCATTCCATTCCATTCCACTCCATTCCATTTGGGTTGATTCCATTCCATTCCATTCCATTCCATTTCATTCCATGACATTCCATGCCATTCTATTGCATTCGGGTTGATTCCATTCCATTCCATCCCATTCCATTCCACTACATATGACTTGATTCCATTCCATTCCATTCCATTCCATTCCATTCCATTCCATTCCATTCCATTCCTTTCCATTCGGGTTGATTTCATTGCATTCAATTACATTCCATTCCATTCCATTCGGGTTGATTCCATTCCATTCCATTCCATTCCATTCGGTTTTATTACATTCCCTTCCATTCCATTCCATTCCATTTCATTCCAATCCATTCCATTCGGGATGATTCCATTCCATTCCATTCCATTCAGCTTGATTCCATTCCATTCCATTCCATTCCACTCCATTCCATTCGTTTTGATTCCATTCCATTCCATTCCATTCCATTCCATTCCATTCCATTCGTTTTGTTTCCATTCCATTCCATTCCATTCGTTTTGATTCCATTCCATTCCATTCCATTCCATTCCATTCCATTCCATTCCTTTTGTGTTGACTCCATTCCATTCCATTCCTTTCCATTCCATTCCATTCGGGTTGATTCCATTCAATTCCATTCCATTCCATTGCATTCCATTCCATTCCATTCGTGTTATATCGATTCCATTCCATTCCATTCCATTCTATTTGGGTTGATTCCATTCCATTCCTCTCCTTTCCATTCGGGTTGACTCCATTCCAATCCATTCCATTCCATTCCTTTCCATTACATTGGGATTGAATCCAGTCCATTCCATTCCATTCCATTCCTTTCCATTCCATTGCATTCGTTTTGATTCCATTCCATTGCATTCCATTCCATTCCATTCCTTTCGGGTTTATTCCATTCCATTCCATTCCATTCGGGTTGATTCCATTCCAATCAATTGCAGTCCATTCCATTCCATTCGGGTTGATTCCATTGCATTCCATTCCATTCCATTCCATTCCATTCCATTCCATTCCATTTTATTCGGTTTTATTCCATTCCATTCCATTCCATTCCATTCCATTCCATTCCATTCCATTTCATTCCATTCCATTCCATTCGGTATGATTCCATTCTATTCCATTCCATTAGGCTTGATTCCATTCCATTCCATTCCATTCAATTCCATTCCATTCCATTCGTTTTGATTCCGTTCCATTCCATTCCATTCCATTCGTTTTGATTCCATTCCTTTCCATTCCATTCCATTTGGGTTGATTCCATTCCATTCAATTCCATTCCACTCCATTCCATTCCATTCGATTCCATTCTCGTTGATTCCATTCCAATCCATTCCATTCCAATCGGGTTATTTCAATTCCATTCCATTCAATTCCACTCGGGTTGATTACATTATATTCCATTCGGGTTGATTCCATTCCATTCCATTCCATTCCATTCGGGTTGATTCCATTCCATTCCATTCCATTCGGAATGATTTCATTCCATTCCATTCCATTCCATTCCGTTCAATTCCACTCGGGTTGACTCCATTCCATACAATTCCGTTCCATTACATTCCATTCCATTCGGGTTTATTCCATTCCATTCCATCCCATTCGTGTTACATGCATTCCATTCCATTGCATTTGGGTTGATTCCATTCCATTCCATTCCTCTCCATTCGGGTTGATTCCATTCCATTCCATTCCATTCCATTCCATTCCATTCCATTCCATTCCATTCCTTTCCATTCCATTCCATTCCATTCGGATTGATTCCATTCCATTCCATTCCATTCCATTCCTTTCCATTCCATTTCATTCAGGTTGATTCAACTCCATTCCATTCCATTCGTGTTGATTACTTTTCACTCCATTCCATTCAATTCCATTTCATTCCAATCCATTCCGGTTGATTCCATTCCATTCTATTCCATTCCATTCGGGTTGATTCCATTCCTGTCCTTTCCATTCCATTCCATTCCATTCGGGTTGACTCCATTCCAGTCCATTCCATTCCATTCCATTCCACTCCATTCCATTCCATTCCATTCCTTTCCATTCCATTTAATTCTGGTTGATTCAATTCCATTCCATTCCATTCGTGTTGATTACATTCCACTCCATTCCATTCAATTCCATTTCATTCCAATCCATTCCGGTTGATTCCATTCCATTCCATTACTTTCCATTCGGGTTCATTCCATTCCATTCCATTCCATTCCATTCCATTCCATTCGGGTTGATTCCATTCCATTCAATTGCATTCCATTCCATTCCATTCGGGTTGATTCCATTCCATTCCATTCCATTCCATTCCATTCCATTCCATTCCATTCCATTCCATTCCATTCCATTCCATTCCTTTCCATTCGGTTTTATTCCATTCCATTCCACTCCATTCCATTCCGTTCCATTTCATTCCATTCCATTCCATTCGGGATGATTCCATGCCATTCCATTCCATTCGGCTTGATTCCATTCCATTCCATACCATTCCATTCCATTCCATTCCATTCCATTCCATTCCATTCCATTCGTTTTGATTCCATTCCATTCCATTCCATTCCATTCGGGTTGATTCCATTCCATTCAGTTCCATTCCACTCCATTCCATTCCATTCGATTCCATTCTCGTTGATTCCATTCCAATCCATTCCATACCATTCGGGTTATTTCAATTCCATTCCATTAAATTCCACTCGGGTTGATTACATTATATTCCATTCGGGTTGATTCCATTCCATTCCATTCCATTCGGGTTGACTCCATTCCAGTCCATTCCGTTCAATTCCATTCCATTCCATTCCATTCCATTCCATTCCATTCCATTCCATTCCATTCCATTCCATTCCATTCGTGTTACATCCATTCCATTCCATTCTATTCCATTCCATTCGGGTGATTCCATTCCATTCCATTCCTTTCCATTCGGGTTGACTCCATTCCATTCCATTCCATTCCTTTCCATTCCATTCGGATTGATTCCATTCCATTTCATTCCATTCTATTCCATTCCTTTCCGTTCCATTCCATTCGGGTTGATTCCATTCCATGCCATTCCATTCCCTTCGGGTTGATTCCATTCTTCTCCATGCCATTCCATTCCATTCGGGTTGATTCCATTCCATTCCATTCCATTCCATTCCATTCCATTCGGGTTGATTCCATTCCAGTCCATTCCATTCCATTCCATTCCATTCCATTCCATTCAGGTTGATTCCATTCCATTCCATTCCATTCCATTCCATTCCATTCCATTCCATTCCATTCCATTTTTGTTGATTCCATTCCATTCCATTCCATTCCATTTCATTCCATGACATTCCATGCCATTCTATTGCATTCGGGTTGATTCCATTCCATTCCATTCCATTCCATTCAATTACATATGACTTGATTCCATTCCATTCCATTCCATTCCATTCCATTCCTTTCCATTCGGGTTGATTTCACTGCCTTCAATTGCATTCCATTCCATTCCATTCGGGTTGATTCCATTCCATTCCATTCCATTCCATTCGGTTTTATTCCATTCCCTTCCATTCCATTCCATTCCATTTCATTCCAATCCATTCCATTCGGGATGATTCCATTCCATTCCATTCCATTCAGCTTGATTCCATTCCATTCCATTCCATTCCATTCCACTCCATTCCATTCCTTTTGATTCATTTCTTTCCATTCCATTGCATTCCATTCCATTTGTTTTGTTTCCATTCCACTCCATTCCATTCGTTTTTATTCCATTCCATTCCATTCCATTCCATTCCATTCCATTCCATTCCATTCCATTCCTTTCGGGTAGACTCCATTCCATTCCATTCCTTTCCATTCCATTCCATTCGGGTTGATTCCATTCCATTCCATTCCATTCCATTCCATTCCATTCCATTCGTGTTATATCCATTCCATTCCATTCCATTCCATTCTATTTGGGTTGATTCCATTCCATTCCTTTCCTTTCCATTCCATTGTGATTGAATCCAGTCCATTCCATTCCATTCCATTCCATTCCTTTCCATTCCATTCCATTCGGGTTGATTCCATTCCATTCCATTCCATTCGTTTTGATTCCTTTGCATTCCATTCCATTCCATTCCATTCCATTCGGGATGATTCCATTCCATTCCATTCCATTCCATTCCAATCGTTTTGATTTCTTTCCTTTCCATTCCATTCTATTCCATTCCATTCCATTCGGGTTGATTCCATTCCATTCCATTCCATTCCATTCCATTCCATTCCATTCGTGTTGATTCCATTCCAGTCCATTCCATTCCATTCCATTCCATTCCATTCCATTCCATTCCATTCCATTCCATTCCACTGCATTGCATTCCATTCCATTCCATTCCATTCCATTCCATTCCATTCCATTCCATTCGTATTGATTCCATTCCATTCCATTCCATTCCATTCCATTCCATTCCATTCCATTTGGGTTGAATCCATTCCATTCCATTTCATTCCATTCCATTCCACTCCATTCTGTTGCATTCGGGTTGATTCCATTCCATTCCATTCCATTCCATTACATATGACTAGATTCCATTCCATTCCAGTCCATTCCATTCCTTTCCATTCGGGTTGATTCCATTCAATTCAATTGCATTCCATTCCATTCCATTCGGGTTGATTCCATTCCATTCCATTCCATTCCAATCCATTCCATTCCATTCCATTTCATTCAATTCGGTTTTATTCCATTCCATTCCATTCCATTCCATTCAATTCCATTCGGGATGATTCCATTCCATTCCATTCCATTCGGCTTGACTCCATTCCATTCCTTTCCATTCCATTCCATTCCATTCCACTCCATTCCTTTCCATTCGTTTTGATTCCTTTCCATTCCATTCCATTCCATTCCATTCGTTTTGATTCCATTCCATTCCATTCCTTTCGTGTTGATTCAATTCCATTCAATTCCATTCCACTCCATTCCATTCCATTTGATTACATTCTCGTTATTTCCATTGCAATCCATTCCATTCCTTCCGGGTTATTTCAATTCCATTCCACTCAATTCCACTCGTGTTGATTGCCTTATATTCCATTCGGGTTGTTTCCATTCCATTCCATTGCATTCCATTCGGGTTGATTCCATCCCATTCCATTCCATTCCATTCCATTCGGAATGATTCCATTCCATCCCATTCCATTCCATTCCATTCCATTCCATTCCATTCCATTTCATTCCATTTGGGTTGATTCCATTCCATCCCATCCCTTTCCATTCGGGTTGATTCCATTCCATTCCATTCCATTCCATTCCATTCCATTCCATTCCATTCCATTCCTTTCCATTCCATTCCATTCCATTCGGATTGATTCCATTCCATTCCATTCCATTCCATTCCTTTCCATTCCATTTCATTAGGGTTGATTCAATTCCATTCCATTTCATTCGTGTTGATTACATTCCACTCCATTCCATTCAATTCCATTTCATTCCAATCCATTCCTGTTGATTCCATTGCATTCCATTGCATTCCATTCGGGTTGATTCCATCCCAGTCCATTCCATTCCATTCCATTCCATTCCATTCGGGTTGATTCCATTCCATTCCATTCCATTCCTTTCCATTAAATTCCATTCGTGTTGATTCCATTCCATTCCATTCCATTCCATTCCATTCCATTCCATTCTATTCCATTTGTGTTGACTCAATTCCATTCCATTCCATTTCATTCCATACCATTCCATTCCATTCTATTCCATTCTGGTTGATTCCATTCCATTCCATTCCATTCCATTACATATGACTTGATTCCATTCCATTCCATTCCATTCCATTCCATTCCATTCCTTTCGGGTTGACTCCATTCCATTCCATTCCTTTCCATTCCATTCCATTCGGGTTCATTCCATTCCATTCCATTCCATTCCATTCCATTCCATTCCATTCCATTCCATTCGTGTTATATCCATTCCATTCCATTCCATTCCATTCTATTTGGGTTGATTCCATTCCATTCCTTTCCTTTCCATTCCATTGGGATTGAATCCAGTCCATTCCATTCCATTCCAATCCTTTACATTCCATTGCATTCGGGTTGATTCCATTCCATTCCATTCCATTCGTTTTGATTCCATTCCATTCCATTCCATTCCATTCCATTCCATTCCATTCCATTCCATTCCATTCCATTCCATTCGGGATGATTCCATTCCATTCCATTCCATTCCATTCCATTCCATTCCATTCCATTCCATTCCATTCGGGTTGATTCCATTCCAGTCCATTCCATTCCATTCCATTCCATTCCATTCCATTCCATTCCATTCCATTCCATTCCATTCCATTCCATTCCGGTTGATTCCATTCCATTCCATTCCATTGCATTGCATTCCATTCCATTCCATTCCATTCCATTCGTGTTGATTCCATTCCATTCCATTCCATTCCATTCCATTCCATTCCATTTGGGTTGAATCCATTCCATTCCATTTCATTCCATTCCATTCCACTCCATTCCATTGCATTCGGGTTGATTCCATTCCATTCCATTCCATTCCATTACATATGACTTTATTCCATTCCATTCCAGTCCATTCCATTCCTTTCCATTCGGGTTGATTCCATTCAATTCAATTGCATTCCATTCCATTCCATTCGGGTTGATTCCATTCCATTCCATTCCATTCCATTCCAATCCATTCCATTCCATTCCATTCAATTCGGTTTTATTCCATTCCATTCCATTCCATTCCATTCAATTCCATTCGGGATGATTCCATTCCATTCCATTCCATTCGGCTTGACTCCATTCCATTCCTTTCCATTCCATTCCATTCCATTCCATTCCATTCCTTTCCATTCGTTTTGATTCCTTTCCATTCCATTCCATTCCATTCCATTCGTTTTGATTCCATTCCATTCCATTCCATTCGGGTTGATTCAATTCCATTCAATTCCATTCCACTCCATTCCATTCCATTTGATTCCATTCTCGTTATTTCCATTGCAATCCATTCCATTCCTTCCGGGTTATTTCAATTCCATTCCAGTCAATTCCACTCGTGTTGATTGCCTTATATTCCATGCGGGTTGTTTCCATTCCATTCCATTGCATTCCATTCGGGTTGATTCCATCCCATTCCATTCCATTCCATTCCATTCGGAATGATTCCATTCCATTCCATTCCATTCCATTCCATTCCATTCCATTCCATTTGGGTTGATTCCATTCCATTCCATCCCTTTCCATTCGGGTTGATTCCATTCCATTCCATTCCATTCCATTCCATTCCATTCCATTCCATTCCATTCCATTCCATTCCTTTCCATTCCATTCCATTCCATTCGGATTGATTCCATTCCATTCCATTCCATTCCATTCCAATCCATTCCTGTTGAATCCATTGCATTCCATTCCATTCCATTCCATTCGGGTTGATTCCATCCCAGTCCATTCCATTCCATTCCAATCCATTCCTGTTGACTCCATTGCATTCCATTACATTCCATTCCATTCGGGTTGATTCCATCCCAGTCCATTCCATTCCATTCCATTCCATTCCATTCCATTCGGATTGATTCCATTCCATTCCATTCCATTCCATTCCTTTCCATTCCATTTCATTAGGGTTGATTCAATTCCATTCCATTTCATTCGTGTTGATTACATTCCACTCCATTCCATTCAATTCCATTTCATTCCAATCCATTCCTGTTGACTCCATTGCATTCCATTCCATTCCATTAAATTCGGGTTGATTCCATCCCAGTCCATTCCATTCCATTCCATTCCATTCCATTCGGGTTGATTCCATTCCATTCCATTCCTTTCCATTAAATTCCATTCGTGTTGATTCCATTCCATTCCATTCCATTTGTGTTGACTCAATTCCATTCAATTCCATTTCATTCCATGCCATTCCATTCCATTCTATTCCATTCTGGTTGATTCCATTCCATTCCATTCCATTCCATTCCATTCCATTACATATGACTTGATTCCATTCCATTCCATTCCATTCCATTCCATTCCATTCGGCTTTATTCCATTCCATTCCATTCCATTCCATTCCATTCGATTCCATCCCATTCCATTCCAATCCATTCCATTCGTGTTGATTCCATTCCATTCCATTCCATTCCATTCCATTCCAATCCATTCCATTTCATTCGGTTTTATTCCATTCCATTCCATTCCATTCCATTCCATTCCATTTCATTCCATTCCATTCCCTTCGGTATGATTCCATTCCATTCCATTCCATTACGCTTGATTCCATTCCATTCCATTCCATTCCATTCCATTCCATTCCATTCCATTCGTTTTGATTCCGTTCCATTCAATCCCATTCCATTCGTTTTGATTCCATTCCATTCCATTCCATTCGGGTTGATTCCATTCCATTCAATTCCATTCCACTCCATTCCTTTCCATTCGATTCCATTCTCGTTGATTCCATTCCAATCCATTCAATTCCATTCGGGTTATTTCAATTCCATTCCATTCAATTCCACTCTGGTTGATTACATTCTATTCCATTCGGGTTGATTCCATTCCATTCCATTCCATTCCATTCCATTCGGGTTGATTCCATTCCATTCCATTCCATTCCATTCCATTCAATTACATTCGGAATGATTCAATTCCACTCCATTCCATTCCATTCCGTTCCATTCCTCTCGGGTTGACTCCATTCCATTCCATTCCGTTCCATTCCATTCCATTCCATTCGGGTTGATTCCATTCCATTCCATTCCATTCCTTTCCATTAAATTCCATTCGTGTTGATTCCATTCCATTCCATTCCATTCCATTCCATTCCATTCCATTCCATTTGTGTTGACTCAATTCCATTCCATTCCATTTCATTCCATGCCATTCCATTCCATTCTATTCCATTCTGGTTCATTCCATTCCATTCCATTCCATTACATTCCATTACATATGACTTGATTCCATTCCATTCCATTCCATTCCATTCCATTCCATTCCATTCCATTCCATTCCATTCGGCTTTATTCCATTCCATTCCATTCCCTTCCATTCGGCTGGATTCCATTCCATTCCATTCGATTCCATCCCATTCCATTCCATTCCATTCCATTCGTGTTGATTCCATTCCATTCCATTCCATTCCATTCCATTCCAATCCATTCCATTTCATTCGGTTTTATTCCATTCCATTCCATTCCATTCCATTCCATTTCATTCCATTCCATTCCATTCGGTATGATTCCATTCCATTCCATTCCATTAGGCTTGATTCCATTCCATTCCATTCCATTCGTTTTGATTCCGTTCCATTCAATTCCATTCCATTCGTTTTGATTCCATTCCATTCCATTCCATTCCATTCGGGTTGATTCCATTCCATTCAATTCCATTCCACTCCATTCCTTTCCATTCGATTCCATTCTTGTTGATTCCATTCCAATCCATTCAATTCCATTCGGGTTATATCAATTCCATTCCATTCAATTCCACTCTGGTTGATTACATTATATTCCATTCGGGTTGATTCCATTCCATTCCATTCCATTCCATTCGGGTTGATTCCTTTCCATTCCATTCCATTCCATTCAATTCCATTCCATTCGTGTTGATTCCATTCCACTCCATTCCATTCCATTCCATTCCATTCCATTCGGGTTGATTCCAAATCATTCTATTCCATTCCATTCCGTTCCATTCCTTTCCACTCCATTCCTTTCGGGGTGATTCTATTCCATTCCATTCCATTCCATTAAATTCCATTCCAATCGGGTTGATTCCATTCCATTGCATTCCATTCCATTCCATTCCATGCCATTCGTGTTGATTCCATTCCATTCCATTCCATTCCATTACCTTCCATTCCATTTGGGTTGATGCCATTCCAATCCATTCCATTCCATTCCATGCCATTCCATTCCATTCGGGTTCATTCCATTCCATTCCATTCCAAACCATTCCATTCCTTTCGGAGTGATTCTATTCCATTCTATTCCATTTCATTCTATTCTATTCCATTCCATTCGGATTGATTCCATTCCATTCCATTCCATTCCATTCCATTCCATTCCATTCCATTCGTGTTGCTTCCATTCCATTCAATTCCATTCCATTCCATTCCATTCCATTGGGATTGATTCCATTCCATTCCATTCCATTCCATTTCATTCCATGACATTACATGCCATTCTATTGCATTCGGGTTGATTCCATTCCATTCCATTCCATTCCATTACATATGACCTGATTCCATTCCATACCATTCCATTCCATTCCATTCCTTTCCATTCGGGTTGATTTCATTGCATTCAATTGCATTCCATTCCATTCCATTCGGGTTGATTCCATTCCATTCCATTCCATTCCATTCGATTTTATTCCATTCCCTTCCATTCCATTCCATTCCATTTCATTCCAATCCATTCCATTCGGGATGATTCCATTCCATTCCATTCCATTCAGCTTGATTCCATTCCATTCCATTCCATTCCACTCCATTCCATTCGTTTTGATTCAATTCTTTCCATTCCATTCCATTCCAATCCATTCGTTTTGTTTCCATTCCATTCCATTCCATTCGTTTTGATTCCATTCCATTCCATTCCATTCCATTCCATTCCATTCCATTCGGGTTGATTCCATTCCATTCCATTCCATTCCTTTCCATTAAATTCCATTCGTGTTGATTCCATTCCATTCCATTCCATTCCATTCCATTCCATTCCATTCCATTTGTGTTGACTCAATTCCATTCCATTCCATTTCATTCCATGCCATTCCATTCCATTCTATTCCATTCTGGTTCATTCCATTCCATTCCATTCCATTCCATTACATATGACTTGATTCCATTCCATTCCATTCCATTCCATTCCATTCCATTCCATTCCATTCCATTCGGCTTTATTCCATTCCATTCCATTCCATTCCATTCAGCTGGATTCCATTCCATTCCATTCGATTCCATCCCATTCCATTCCATTCCATTCCATTCGTGTTGATTCCATTCCATTCCATTCCATTCCATTCCAATCCATTCCATTTCATTCGGTTTTATTCCATTCCATTCCATTCCATTCCTTTCCATTCCATTCCATTCCATTTCATTCCATTCCATTCCATTCAGTATGATTCCATTCCATTCCATTCCATTAGGCTTGATTCCTTTCCATTCCATTCCATTCGTTTTGATTCCGTTCCATTCAATTCCATTCCATTCGTTTTGATTCCATTCCATTCCATTCCATTCCATTCGGGTTGATTCCATGCCATTCAATTCCATTCCACTCCATTCCTTTCCATTCCATTCCATTCATGTTGATTCCATTCCAATCCATTCAATTCCATTCGGGTTATATCAATTCCATTCCATTCAATTCCACTCTGGTTGATTACATTATATTCCATTCGGGTTGATTCCATTCCATTCCATTCCATTCCATTCGGGTTGATTCCTTTCCATTCCATTTCATTCCATTCCTTTCCATTCCATTCGTGTTGATTCCATTCCACTCCATTCCATTCCATTCCATTCCATTCCATTCGGGTTGATTCCAAATCATTCTGTTCCATTCCATTCCGTTCCATTCCATTCCACTCCATTCCTTTCGGGGTGATTCTATTCCATTCCATTCCATTCCATTCCATTCCAATCGGGTTGATTCCATTCCATTGCATTCCATTCCATTCCATTCCATGCCATTCTTGTTGATTTCATTCCATTCCATTCCATTCCATTACCTTCCATTCCATTTGGGTTGATGCCATTCCAATCCATTCCATTCCATTCCATGCCATTCCATTCCATTCGGGTTCATTCCATTCCATTCCATTCCAAACCATTCCATTCCTTTCGGAGTGATTCTATTCCATTCTATTCCATTTCATTCTATTCTATTCCATTCCATTCGGATTGATTCCATTCCATTCCATTCCATTCCATTCCATTCCATTCCATTCCATTCCATTCCATTCGTGTTGCTTCCATTCCATTCAATTCCATTCCATTCCATTCCATTCCATTTCATTGGGGTTGATTCCATTCCATTCCATTCCATTCCATTTCATTCCATGACATTCCATGCCATTCTATTGCATTCGGGTTGATTCCATTCCATTCCATTCCATTCCATTACATATGACTTGATTCCATTCCATACCATTCCAATCCATTCCATTCCTTTCCATTCGGGTTGATTTCATTGCATTCAATTGCATTCCATTCCATTCCATTCGGGTTGATTCCATTCCATTCCATTCCATTCCATTCGATTTTATTCCATTACCTTCCATTCCATTCCATTCCATTTCATTCCAATCCATTCCATTCGGGATGATTCCATTCCATTCCATTCCATTCAGCTTGATTCCATTCCATTCCATTCCATTCCACTCCATTCCATTCGTTTTGATTCAATTCTTTCCATTCAATTCCATTCCATTCCATTCGTTTTGTTTCCATTCCATTCCATTCCATTCGTTTTGATTCCATTCCATTCCATTCCATTCCATTCCATTCCATTCGGGTTGATTCCATTCCATTCCATTCCATTCCTTTCCATTAAATTCCATTCGTGTTGATTCCATTCCATTCCATTTCATTCCATTCCATTCCATTCCATTCCATTCCATTCCATTTGTGTTGACTCAATTCCATTCCATTCCATTTCATTCCATGGCATTCCATTCCATTCTATTCCATTCTGGTTCATTCCATTCCATTCCATTCCATTCCATTACATATGACTTGATTCCATTCCATTCCATTCCATTCCATTCCATTCCATTCCATTCCATTCCATTCGGCTTTATTCCATTCCATTCCATTCCCTTCCATTCGGCTGGATTCCATTCCATTCCATTCGATTCCATCCCATTCCATTCCATTCCATTCCATTCGTGTTGATTCCATTCCATTCCATTCCATTCCATTCCAATCCATTCCATTTCATTCGGTTTTATTCCATTCCATTCCATTCCATTCCATTCCATTCCATTTCCTTCCATTCCATTCCATTCGGTATGATTCCATTCCATTCCATTCCATTAGGCTTGATTCCATTCCATTCCATTCCATTCCATTCCATTCGTTTTGATTCCGTTCCATTCAATTCCATTCCATTCGTTTTGATTCCATTCCATTCCATTCCATTCCATTCGGGTTGATTCCATTCCATTCAATTCCATTCCACTCCATTCCTTTCCATTCGATTCCATTCTTGTTGATTCCATTCCAATCCATTCAATTCCATTCGGGTTATATCAATTCCATTCCATTCAATTCCACTCTGGTTGATTACATTATATTCCATTCGGGTTGATTCCATTCCATTCCATTCCATTCCATTCGGGTTGATTCCTTTCCATTCCATTCCATTCCATTCAATTCCATTCGGAATGATTCCATTCCACTCCATTCCATTCCATTCCGTTCCATTCCTCTCGGGTTGACTCCATTCCATTCCATTCCTTCCATTACATTCTATTCCATTCGTGTTGATTCCATTCCATTCCATTCAATTCGTGTTGCATCCATTCCATTCAATTCCATTCCATTCCATTCCATTCGGGTTGATTCCATTCCAGTCCATTCCATTCCATTCCATTTGGGTTGATTCCATTCCATTAAATTCCATTCCATTCCATTCCATTCCATTCCATTCCATTCCATTCCATTTGGGTTGATTCCATTCCATTCCATTCCATTCCATTTCATTCCATGACATTCCCTGCCATTCTATTGCATTGGGGTTGATTCCATTCCATTCCATTCCATTCCATTCAATTACATATGACTTGACTCCATTCCATTCCATTCCATTCCATTCCGTTCCTTTCCATTCGGGTTGATTTCATTGCATTCAAATGCATTCCATTCCATTCCATTCGGGTTGATTCCATTCCATTCCATTCCATTCCATTCGGTTTTATTCCATTCCCTTCCATTCCAATCCATTCCATTTCATTCCAATCCATTCCATTCGGGATGATTCCATTCCATTCCATTCCATTCAGCTTGATTCCATTCCATTCCATTCCATTCCAATCCATTCCATTCGTTTTGATTCAATTCTTTCCATTCCATTCCATTCCATTCCATTGGTTTTTTTTCCATTCCATTCCATTCCATTCGTTTTGATTCCATTCCATTCCATTCCTTTCCATTCCATTCCATTCGGGTTGATTCCATTCCATTCCATTCCATTCCATTCCATTCCATTCCATTCCATTCCATTCCATTCCGTTCCATTCGTTTTATATCCATTCCATTTCATTCCATTCCATTCTATTTGGGTTGATTCCATTCCATTCCTTTCCTTTCCATTCCATTGGGATTGAATCCAGTCCATTCCATTCCATTCCAATCCTTTCCATTCCATTGCATTCGGGTTGATTCCATTCCATTCCATTCCATTCGTTTTGATTCCATTCCATTCCATTCCATTCCATTCCATTCCATTCCATTCGGGTTGATTCCATTCCATTCCATTCCATTCGTTTTGATTCCATTCCATTCCATTCCATTCCATTCCTTTCCATTCGGGATGATTCCATTCCATTCCATTCCATTCCATTCCATTCCATTCCATTCGGTTTGATTCCATTCCAGTCCACTCCATTCCATTCCATTCCATTCCATTCCATTCCATTCCATTCCATTCCATTCCGGTTGATTCCATTCGATTCCATTCCATTGCATTGCATTCCATTCCATTCCATTCCATTCCATTCCATTTGGGTTGAATCCATTCCATTCCATTTCATTCCATTCCATTCCACTCCTTTCTATTGCATTCGGGTTGATTCCATTCCATTCCATTCCATTCCATTACATATGACTTGATTCCATTCCATTCCAGTCCATTCCATTCCTTTCCATTCGGGTTGATTCCATTCAATTCAATTGCATTCCATTCCATTCCATTCGGGTTGATTCCATTCCATTCCGTTCCATTCCAATCAATTCCATTCCATTCCATTCCATTCAATTCGGTTTTATTCCATTCCATTCCATTCCATTCCATTCAATTCCATTCGGGATGATTCCATTCCATTCCATTCCATTCGGCTTGACTCCATTCCATTCCTTTCCATATCATTCCATTCCATTCCATTCCATTCCTTTCCATTCGTTTTGATTCCTTTCCATTCCATTCCATTCCATTCCATTCGTTTTGATTCCATTCCGTTCCATTCCATTCGGGTTGATTCAATTCAATTCAATTCCATTCCACTCCATTCCATTCCATTTGATTCCATTCTCGTTATTTCCATTGCAATCCATTCCATTCCTTCCGGGTTATTTCAATTCCATTCCACTCAATTCCACTCTTGTTGATTGCCTTATATTCCATTCGGGTTGTTTCCATTCCATTCCATTGCATTCCATTCGGGTTGATTCCATCCCATTCCATTCCATTCCATTCCATTCGGAATGATTCCATTCCATTCCATTCCATTCCATTCCATTCCATTCCATTCCATTCCATTCCATTCCATTCCTTTCCATTCCATTCCATTCCATTCGGATTGATTCCATTCCATTCCATTCCATTCCATTCCTTTCCATTCCATTTCATTAGGGTTGATTCAATTCCATTCCATTTCATTCGTGTTGATTACATTCCACTCCATTCCATTCAATTCCATTTCATTCCAATCCATTCCTGTTGATTCCATTGCATTCCATTCCATTCCATTCGGGTTGATTCCATCCCAGTCCATTCCATTCCATTACATTCCATTCCATTCGGGTTGATTCCATTCCATTCCATTCCATTCCTTTCCATTAAATTCCATTCGTGTTGATTCCATTCCATTCCATTCCATTCCATTTGTGTTGACTCAATTCCATTCCATTCCATTTCATTCCATGCCATTCCATTCCATTCTATTCCATTCTGGTTGATTCCATTCCATTCCATTCCATTCCATTCCATTCCATTACATATGACTTGATTCCATTCCATTCCATTCCATTCCATTCCATTCTATTCGGCTTTATTCCATTCCATTCCATTCCATTCCATTCCATTCCATTCCATCCCATTCCATTCCAATCCATTCCATTCGTGTTGATTCCATTCCATTCCATTCCATTCCATTCCAATCCATTCCATTTCATTCGGTTTTATTCCATTCCATTCCATTCCATTCCATTCCATTCCATTTCATTTCATTCCATTCCGTTCGGTATGATTCCATTCCATTCCATTCCATTAGGCTTGATTCTATTCCATTCCATTCCATTCGTTTTGATTCCGTTCCATTCAATTCCATTCCATTCGTTTTGATTCCATTCCATTCCATTCCATTCCATTCGGGTTGATTCCATTCCATTCAATTCCATTCCACTCCATTCCTTTCATTCGATTCCATTCTCGTTGATTCCATTCCAATCCATTCAATTCCATTCGGGTTATTTCAATTCCATTCCATTCAATTCCACTCTGGTTGATTACATTCTATTACATTCGGGTTGATTCCATTCCATTCCATTCCATTCCATTCCATTCGGGTTGATTCCATTCCATTCCATTCCATTCCATTCAATTACATTCGGAATGATTCCATTCCACTCCATTCCATTCCATTCCGTTCCATTCCTCTCGGGTTGACTCCATTCCATTCCATTCCGTTCCATTACATTCTATTCCATTCGGGTTGATTCCATTCCATTCCATTCCATTCGTGTTGCATCCATTCCATTCCATTCCATTCCATTCCATTTGGGTTGATTCCATTCCATTCCATTCCTTTCTATTCGAGTTGATTCCATTCCATTCCATTCCATTCCATTCCATTCCATTCCATTCCATTCCATTCCTTTCCATTCCATTCCATTCCATTCGGATTGATTCCATTGCATTCCATTCAATTCCATTCCTTTCCATTCCATTTCATTCAGGTTGATTCAATTCCATTCCATTCCCTTCGTGTTGATTACGTTCCACTCCATTCCATTCAATTCCATTTCATTCCAATGCATTCCGGTTGATTCCATTCCATTCCATTCCATTCCATTCGTGTTGATTCCATTCCTGTCCTTTCCATTCCATTCCATTCCATTCGGGTTGATTCCATTCCATTCAATTGCATTCCATTCCATTCCATTCGGGTTGATTCCATTCCATTCCATTCCATTCCATTCCATTCCATTCCATTCGGTTTTATTCCATTTCATTCCATTCCAATCCATTCGGGATGATTACATTCCATTCCATTCCATTCGGCTTGATTTCATTCCATTCCATTCCATTCCATTCCATTCCATTCCATTCCATTCCATTCCATTCCATTCGTATTGATTCCATTCCATTCCATTCCATTCCATTTGTTTTGATTCCATTCCATTCCATTCCATTCATTTTGATTCCATCCCATTCCATTCCATTCCATTCGGGTTGATTCCATTCCATTCAGTTCCATTCCACTCCATTCCATTCCATTCGATTCCATTCTCTTTGATTCCATTCCAATACATTCCATACCATTCGGGTTATTTCAATTCCATTCCATTAAATTCCACTCGGGTTGATTACATTATGTTCAATTCGGGTTGATTCCATTCCATTCCATTCCATTCGGGTTGACTGCATTCCAGTCCATTCCGTTCCATTCCATTCCATTCGGGTTGATTCCGTTCCATTCCATTCCATTCGTGTTACATCCATTCCATTCCATTCCATTCCATTCCATTCGGGTTGATTCCATTCCATTCCATTCCTTTCCATTCGTGTTGATTCCATTCCATTCCATTCCATACCATTGCATTCCATTCCTTTCCATTCCATTCCATACCATTCGGATTGATTCCATTCCATTACATTACATTTCATTCCTTTCCAATCCGTTTCATTCGGGTTGATTCCATTCCATTCCATTCCATTCCATTGGTGTTGATTCCATTCCACTCCATTCCATTCCATTCCATTCGGGTTGATTCCATTCCATTCCATTCCATTCCATTCCATTCCATTCCATTCCATTCCATTCCATTCGGGTTGATTCCATTCCATTCCATTCCATTCCTTTCCATTAAATTCCATTCGTGTTGATTCCATTCCATTCTATTCCATTCGGGTTATTTCCATTCCATTCCATTCCATTCCATAACATAAGACTTGATTCCATTCCGTTCCAATCCATTGCATTCCATTCGGCTTTATTCCATTCCATTCCATTCCATTCCATTCCATTCCATTCGGCTGGATTCCATTCCATTCAATTCCATTCCATCCCATTCCAGTCCATTCCATTCCATTCGTGTTGATTCCATTCCATTCCATTCCATTCCATTCCATTCCATTCGGGTTGATTCCATTGCATTCAATTCCATTCCATTCCATTCCATTCCATTTTTTCGGGTCGATTCTGTTCCATTCCATTCCATTCCATTGCATTCCATTCCTTTCGTGTTGATTCCATTCCGTTTCATTCCATTCCATTCCATTCCATTCCATTGCATTCCACTCCATTCGGGTTGATTCCATTCCATTCCATTGCATTCCATTCCATTCCGTTCGGGTTGATTCCATTGCATTCCATTCAATTCCATTCCTTTCCATTCCATTTCATTCAGGTTGATTCAATTCCATTCCATTCCCTTCGTGTTGATTACGTTCCACTCCATTCCATTCAATTCCATTTCATTCCAATGCATTCCGGTTGATTCCATTCCATTCCATTCCATTCCATTCGTGTTGATTCCATTCCTGTCCTTTCCATTCCATTCCATTCCATTCGGGTTGATTCCATTCCATTCAATTGCATTCCATTCCATTCCATTCGGGTTGATTCCATTCCATTCCATTCCATTCCATTCCATTCCATTCCATTCGGTTTTATTCCATTTCATTCCATTCCAATCCATTCGGGATGATTACATTCCATTCCATTCCATTCGGCTTGATTTCATTCCATTCCATTCCATTCCATTCCATTCCATTCCATTCCATTCCATTCCATTCGTATTGATTCCATTCCATTCCATTCCATTCCATTTGTTTTGATTCCATTCCATTCCATTCCATTCATTTTGATTCCATCCCATTCCATTCCATTCCATTCGGGTTGATTCCATTCCATTCAGTTCCATTCCACTCCATTCCATTCCATTCGATTCCATTCTCTTTGATTCCATTCCAATACATTCCATACCATTCGGGTTATTTCAATTCCATTCCATTAAATTCCACTCGGGTTGATTACATTATGTTCAATTCGGGTTGATTCCATTCCATTCCATTCCATTCGGGTTGACTGCATTCCAGTCCATTCCGTTCCATTCCATTCCATTCGGGTTGATTCCATTCCATTCCATTCCTTTCCATTCGTGTTGATTCCATTCCATTCCATTCCATACCATTGCATTCCATTCCTTTCCATTCCATTCCATACCATTCGGATTGATTCCATTCCATTACATTACATTTCATTCCTTTCCAATCCGTTTCATTCGGGTTGATTCCATTCCATTCCATTCCATTCCATTGGTGTTGATTCCATTCCACTCCATTCCATTCCATTCCATTCGGGTTGATTCCATTCCATTCCATTCCATTCCATTCCATTCCATTCCATTCCATTCGGGTTGATTCCATTCCATTCCATTCCATTCCTTTCCATTAAATTCCATTCGTGTTGATTCCATTCCATTCTATTCCATTCGGCTTTATTCCATTCCATTCCATTTCATGCCATTCCATTCGGCTTTATTCCATTCCATTCCATTCCATTCCATTCCATTCCATTCGGCTGGATTCCATTCCATTCAATTCCATTCCATCCCATTCCAGTCCATTCCATTCCATTCGTGTTGATTCCATTCCATTCCATTCCATTCCATTCCATTCCATTCCATTCGGGTTGATTCCATTGCATTCAATTCCATTCCATTCCATTCCATTCCATTTTTTCGGGTCGATTCTGTTCCATTCCATTCCATTCCATTGCATTCCATTCCTTTCGTGTTGATTCCATTCCGTTTCATTCCATTCCATTCCATTCCATTCCATTGCATTCCACTCCATTCGGGTTGATTCCATTCCATTCCATTGCATTCCATTCCATTCCGTTCGGGTTGATTCCATTCCATTCCATGCATGTGATTCCATTCCATTCCATTACATGCCATTCGAGTTGATTCCATTCCATTCCATTCCTTTCCCTTACATTACATTACATTCCGGTTGATTCCATTCCATTCCATTCCATTCCGTTCCATTCCTTTCGGTTTGACTCCATTCCATTGCATTCCTTTCCGTTCCATTCCATTCCATTCGCGTTGATTCCAATCCATTTCATTCCATTCCATTCCATTCCGTTCGTGTTACATCCATTCCATTCCATTCCATTCCATTCGGGTTGATTCCATTCCATTCCATTCCTTTCCATTCGGGTTGATTGCATTCCATTCCATTCCATTCCATTCCATTCCATTCGGGTTGATTCCATTCCATTCCATTCCATTCCATTCCTTTCCATTCCATTAGATTCGGGTTGATTCCATTCCATTCCATTCCATTGGTGTTGATACCATTCCACTCCATTCCATTCCATTCGATTCCATTCGTTTTGATTCCAAATCATTCTATTCCATTCCATTCCGTTCCTTTCCATTCCACTCCATTCCTTTCGGGGTGATTCTATTGCATTCCATTCCATTCCATTCCATTCCAATCGGGTTGATTCCAATCCATTCCATTCCATTCCATTCCATGACATTCGTGTTGATTCCATTCCATTCCATTATATTCCATTACCTTCCATTCCATTTGGGTTGATTCCATTCCAATCCATTCCATTCCATTCCATTCCATTACATGCCATTCCATTCCATTCGTGTTGATTCCATTCCATTCCATTCCATTCCATTCCATTCCATTCCATTAGTGTTGATCCCATTCCATTCCATTCCATTCCATTCCATTCCATTCCATTCGTGTTGTTTCCATTGCATTCCATGCCATTCCATTCCATTCCATTCCATTCCATTCAATTTGGGTTGATTCCATTCCATTCCATTCCATTCCATTCCAATTCATAAGACATGACTCCATTCCATTCCATTCCATTCCATTCCATTCCTTTCCTTTCCATTCGGGTTGATTTCATTGCATTCAATTGCATTCCATTCCATTCAATTAAGGTTGATTCCATTCCATTCCATTCCATTCCATTCGGTTTTATTCCATTCCCTTCCATTCCATTCCATTCCATTTCATACCATTCGATTCCATTGGTGTTGATTCCATTCCATTCCATTCCATTCCATTCGGGTTGATTTCATTCCATTCCATTCCATTCCATTCCATTCCTTTCCTTTTGGGTCGATTCTATTCCATTCCATTCCATTAGATTGCATTCCATTATTTTCTTGTTGATTTCATTCCATTCCTTTCCATTCCATTCCATTCCATTGCATTCCACTCCATTCGGGTTGATTCTATTCCATTCAATTGCATTCCACTTTATTCCATTCCATTCGATTCCATTCTCGTTGATTCCACTCCATTCCATTCCGTTCCATTCCGGTTATTTCCATTCCATTCCATTCAATTCAACTAGGGTTGATTCCATTATATTCCATACGGGTTGATTCCATTCCATTCCATTCCATTCCATTCGGGTTGATTCCATTCCATACCATTCCACTCCCTTCCATTTCATTCCATGCCATTCCATTCCATTCGGATTGATTCCATTCCATTCCATTCCATTCCGTTCCATTCCTTTCGGTTTCACTCCATTCCAATGCATTCCGTTCCATTTCATTCCATTCCATTCGGGTTGATTCCAATCCATTCCATTCCATTCCATTCCATTCCATTCCATTCCATTCCATTCGTGTTATATCCATTCCATTCCATTCCATTCCATTCCATTCCATTCCATTCCATTCCATTCCATTCCATTCGGGTTGATTCCATTCCATTCCATTTCTTTCCATTCGGGTTGATTGCATTCCATTCCATTCCATTCCTTTCCATTCCATTCCATTCCATTCGGATTAGTTCCATTCCATTCCATTCCATTCCATTCCATTCCATTCCTTTCCATTCCATAAGATTCGGGTTGATTCCATTCCATTCCATTCCATTCGTGTTGATTCCATTCCACTCCATTCCATTCCATTCCATTCCATTCCATTGCATTCCATTCGGGTTGATTCCAAATCATTCTATTCCATTCCATTCCGTTCCATTCCATTCCACTCCATTCCTTTCGGGGTGATTCTATTCCATTCCATTGCATTCCATTCCATTCCATTCCATTCCATTTCTATCGGGTTGATTCCATTCCATTCCATTCCATTCCATTCCATTCCATTCCATGCCATTCGTGTTGATTCCATTCCATTCCATTCCATTCCATTACCTTCCATTCCATTTGGGTTGATTCCCTTCCAATCCATTCCATTCCATTCCATGCCGTTCCATTCCATTTGGGTTCATTCCATTCCATTCCATTCCATTCCATTCCATTCCATTCCATTCCATTCCTTTCGGGGTGATTCAATTCCATTCTATTCCATTTCATTCTATTCCATTCCATTCCATTCGAATTGATTCCATTCCATTCCATTCCATTCCATTCCATTCCATTCCATTCCATTCCATTCCATTCGGGTTGATTCCGTTCCATTCCATTCCATTCCATTCCATTCGTGTTACATCCATTCCATTCCATTCCATTCCACTCCATTCCATTCAATTCCATTCGGGTGATTCCATTCCATTCCATTCCTTTCCAATCGGGTTGACACCATTCCATTCCATTCCATTCCATTCCTTTCCATTCCATTCGGATTGATTCCATTCCATTCCATTCCATTCCATTCCATTCCATTCCATTCCATTCCATTCCTTTCCATTCCATTCCATTCGGGTTGATTCCATTCCATTCCATTCCATTCCATTCCATTCCTTGCCATTCCATTCCATTCCATGACATTCCATTCCATTCGGGTTGATCCCATTCCACTCCATTCCATTCCATTCCATTCCATTCCATTCCATGCCCTTCCATTCCATTCCTTTCGGGGTGATTCTATTCCATTCTATTCCATTTCATTCTATTCCATTCCATTCCATTCGGATTGACTCCATTCCATTCCATTCCATTCCATTCCATTCCGTTCCATTCCTTTCGTGTTGATTCCATTCCATTCCATTCCATTCAATTCCATTCCATTCGGGTTCATTCCATTCCATTCCATTCCACTCCATTCCATTCCATTCGGGTTGATTCCAATCCATTCCATTCCATTGCATTCCATTCCATTCGTGTTACATCCATTCCATTCCATTCCATTCCATTCCATTCCATTCCATTCCATTCTGGTGATTCCATCCCATTCCATTCCATTCCATTCCATGCTATTGCTTTCCATTCCATTCCATTCGGGTTGATTCCATTCCATTCCATTCCATTCCATTCCATTCCATTCCATTCCATGCCATTCCATTCCATTCGGGTTGATTCCATTCCACTCCATTCCATTCCATTCCATTCGGGTTGATTACATTCCATTCCATTCCATTCCACTCCATTCCATTCCATTCGGGTTGATTCCATTCCAGTCCCTTCCATTCCATTCCATTCCATTCGGGTTGATTCAATTCCATTCCATTTGATTCCATTCCATTCCATTCCATTCCATTCGTTTTGCTTCCATTGCATTCAATTCCATTCCATTCCATTCCATTCCATTACATTCGTTTTGCTTCCATTGCATTCAATTCCATTCCATTCCATTCCATTCAGTTCCATTCCATTCCATTCCATTCCATTCCATGACATTCCATGCCATTCTATTGCATTCGGATTGATTCCATTCCATTCCATTCCATTCCATTCCATTTCATATGACTTGATTCCATTCCATTCAATTCCACTCCATTCCATTCCATTCTATTCGGGTTGATTCCATTCGATTCCATTCCATTCCACTCGGTTTTATTCCATTCCCTTCCATTCCATTCCATTCAATTTCATTCCATTCGATTCCATTCGTGTTGATTCCATTCCATTCCATTCGGGTTGATTGCATTCCATTCCATTCCATTCCATACCATTCCATACCTTTCGGGTAGATTCTATTCCATTCCATTCCTTTCCATTGCATTCCATTCTTTTCTTGGTGACTTCATTCCATTGCTTTCCATTCCATTCCATTCCATTCCATTGCATACCACTACATTCGGGTTGACTCCATTCCATTCAATTCCATTCCACTTTATTCCATTCCATTCGATTCCATTCTCGTTGATTCCACTCCATTCCATTCCGTTCCATTCGGGTTATTTCCATTCCATTCCACTCAATTCAACTAGGGTTCATTCCATTATATTCCATTCGGGTTGATACCATTCCATTCCATTCCTTTCCATTCGTGTTGATTCCATTCCATTCCATTCCATTCCATTCCATTCCATTCCATTCCATGCCATTCCATTCCATTCGGATTGATTCCATTCCATTCCATTCCATTCCGTTCCATTCCTTTCGGTTTGACTCCATTCCATTGCATTCCGTTCCATTCCATTCCATTCCATTCGGGTTGATTCCAATCTATTCCATTCCATTCCATTCCATTCCATTCGTGTTACATCCATTCCATTCCATTCCATTCCATTCCATTCGGGTTGATTCCATTCCATTCCATTCCTTTCCATTCGGGTTGATTGCATTCCATTCCATTCCATTCCATTCCTTTCCATTCCATTAGATTCGGGTTGATTCCATTCCATTCCATTCCATTCGTGTTGATTCCATTCCACTCCATTCCATTCCATTCCATTCCATTCCATTCCAATCGGGTTGATTCCATTCCATTGCATTCCATTCCATTCCATTCCATCCCATTCGTGTTGATTCCATTCCATTCCATTCCATTCCATTACCTTCCATTCCATTTGGGTTGATTCCGTTCCAATCCATTCCATTCCATTCCATGCCGTTCCATTCCATTCGGGTTCATTCCATTCCATTCCATTCCATTCCATTCCATTCCATTCCATTCCATTCGTTTTGATTCCATTCCATTCCATTCCATTCCATTCGTGTTACATCTATTCCACTCCATTCCATTCCATTCCATTCGGGTTGATTACATTCCATTCCATTCCATTCCACTCCATTCCATTCCATTCGGGTTGATTCCATTCCAGTCCCTTCCATTCCATTCCATTCCATTCGGGTTGTCTCCATTCCATTCCATTCCATTCCTTTCCATTCCATTCGGATTGATTCCATTCCATTTCATTCCATTCCATTCCATTCCTTTCCATTCCATTCCATTCGGGTTGATTCCATTCCATTCAATTCCATTCCATTCCATTACTTTTGGGTTGATTCCATTCCATTCCATTCCATTCCATTTCATTCCATGACATTCCATGCCATTCTATTGCATTCGGGTTGATACCATTCCATTCCATTCCATTCCATTCCATTACATATGACTTGATTCCATTCCATTCCATTCCATTCCTTTCCATTCGGTTTGATTTCATTGCATTCAATTGCATTCCATTCCATTCCATTCGGGTTGATTCCATTCCATTCCATTCCATTCCATTCGGTTTTATTCCATATCCTTCCATTCCATTCCAATCCATTTCATTCCAATCCATTCCATTCGGGATGATTCCATTCCATTCCATTCCATTCAGCTTGATATCATTCCATTCCATTCCATTCCACTCCATTCCATTCGTTTTGATTCCATTCCATTCCATTCCATTCCATTCCATTCCATTCCATTCCATTCGTTTTGTTTCCATTCCATTCCATTCCATTCGTTTTGATTTCATTCCATTCCATTCCATTCCATTCCATTCCATTCCATTCCATTCCATTCCATTCCATTCCTTTCGGGTTGACTACATTCCATTCCATTCCTTTCCATTCCATTCTATTCGGGTTGATTCCATTCCATTCCATTCCATTCCATTCCATTCCATTCCATTCCATTCCATTCCATTCCATTCGTGTTATATCCATTCCATTCCATTCCATTCCATTACATTCCGGTTGATTCCATTCCATTCCTTTCCTTTCCATTCGGGTTGACTCCATTCCAATCCACTCCATTCCATTCCTTTCCATTGCATTGGGATTGAATCCAGTCCATTCCATTCCATTCCATTCCTTTCCATTCCATTCCATTCGGGTTGATTCCATTCCATTCCATTCCATTCGTTTTGATTCCATTCCATTCCATTCCATTTCATTCCATTTCGGTTGATTCCATTCCATTCCATTCCATTCCATTCCATTCGGGTTGATTCCATTCCAGTCCATTCCATTCCATTCCATTCCATTCCATTCCATTCCATTCCATTCCATTCCGGTTGATTCCATTCCATTCCATTCCATTGCATTGCATTCCATTCCATTCCATTCCATTCCATTGCATTGCATTCCATTCCATTCCATTCCATTCCATTCCATTCCATTCCAATCGTGTTGATTCCATTCCATTCCATTCCATTCCATTCCATTCCATTCCACTCCATTCCATTCCATTCCATTTGTGTTGAATCCATTCCATTCCATTTCATTCCATTCCATTCCATTCCATTCTATTGCATTCGGGTTGATTCCATTCCATTCCATTCCATTCCATTACATATGACTTGATTCCATTCCATTCCAGTCCATTCCATTCCTTTCCATTCGGGTTGATTCCTTTCAATTCAATTGCATTCCATTGCATTCCATTCGGGTTGATTCCATTCCACTTCATTCCATTCCAATCCATTCCATTCCATTCCATTCCATTCCATTCCATTCCATTCCATTCCATTCCATTCCATTCCATTCGGTTTTATTCCATTCCATTCCATTCCATTCCATTCCATTCCATTCAATTCGGGATGATTCCATTCCATTCCATTCCATTCGGCTTGACTCCATTCCATTCCATTCCATTCCATTCCATTCCATTCCACTCCATTCCATTCCATTCGTTGTGATTCCGTTCCATTCCATTCCATTCCATTCCATTCCATTCGTTTTGATGCCATTCCATTCCACTCCATTCCTTACGGGTTGATTCAATTCCATTCAATTCCATTCCACTCCATTCCATTCCATTTGATTCCATTTTCGTTGATTCCATTGCAATCCATTCCATTCCTTTCCGGTTATTTCAATTCCATTCCACTCAATTCCACTCGGGTTGATTACCTTATATTCCATTCGGGTTGTTTCCATTCCATTCCATTCCATTCCATTCGGGTTGATTCCATTCCATTCCATTACTTTCCATTCCATTCCATTCGGAATGATTCCATTCCATTCCATTCCATTCCATTTGTGTTGATTCCATTCCATTCCATTCCATTTCATTCCATGCCATTCCATTCCATTCTATTCCATTCGGGTTGATTCCATTCCATTCCATTCCATTACATATGACTTGATTCCATTCCATTCCATTCCATTCCATTCCATTCGGCTTTATTCCATTCCATTCCATTCCGTTCCATTCGGCTGGATTCCATTCCATTGCATTCGATTCCATCCCATTCCATTCCATTCCATTCCATTCGTGTTGATTCCATTCCATTCCATTCCATTGCATTCCATTCCATTCGGGTTGATTCTATTCCATTACATTCCCTTCCATTCCATTCTTTTCGGGTCGATTCTATTCCATTCCATTCCATTCCATTGCATTCCATTCCTTTCGTGTTGATTCCATTCCGTTGCATTCCATTACATTCCACTCCATTCCATTCCATTCGGGTTGATTCCATTCCATTCCATTCCTTTCCATTCGGGTTGACTCCATTCCAATCCATTCCATTCCATTCATTTCCATTCCATTCCGGTTGATTCAATTCCATTCCATTCCTTTCCATTCGGGTTGACTCCATTCCAATCCATTCCATTCCATTCCTTTCCATTCCATTGGGATTGAATCCACTCCATTCCATTCCATTCCATTCCTTTCCATTCCATTCCATTCGGGTTGATTCCATTCCATTCCATTCCATTCGTTTTGATTCAAATCCATTACATTCCATTCCATTCCATTCTTGTTGATTTCACTCCATTCCATTCCATTCCATTCCATTCCATTCCATTCCATCCCATTCCATTCCATTCGGGTTGATTCCATTCCAGTCCTTTCCATTCCGTTCCATTCCATTCCGGTTGATTCCATTCCATTCCATTCCATTCCATTCCATTGCATTCCATTCCATTCCATTCCATTCCATTCCATTCCATTCCATTCCATTCCATTCGTGTTGATTCCATTCCATTCCATTCCATTCCATTCCATTCGTTTTGGGTTGAATCCATTCCATTCCATTCCATTCCATTCCATTCCATTACATATGACTTGATTCCATTCCATTCCAGTCCATTCCATTCCCTTCCATTCGCGTTGATTCCATTCAATTCAATTGCATTACATTCCATTCCATTCGGGTTGATTCCATTCCATTCCATTCCATTCCATTCCATTCCTTTCCATTCCATTCGATTTTATTCCCTTCCATTCCATTCCATTCCATTGCATTCCATTCGGGATGATTCCATTCCATTCCATTCCATTCCATTCCATTCGTTGTATTTCCGTTCCATTCCATTCCATTCCCTTCCATTCGTTTTGATTCCATTCCATTCCATTCCATTCCATTCGGGTTGATGCCATTCCATTCAATTCCATTCCACTCCATTCCATTCCATTCGATTCCATTCTCGTTGATTCCATTCCAATCCATTCCATTCCATTCGGGTTATATCAATTCCATTCCATTCAATTCCACTCGGGTTGATTACATTATATTCCATTCGGGTTGATTCCATTCCATTCCATTCCATTCCATTCGGGTTGATTCCATTCCATTCCATTACATTCCTTTCCATTCCATTCCATTCCATTCCATTCGGAATGATTCCAATCCATTCCATTCCAGTCCACTCCGTTCCTTTCCTCTCAAGTTGACTCCATTCCATTCCATTCTGTTCCATTACATTCCATTACATTCCATTACATTCGGGTTGATTCCATTCCATTCCATTCCATTCCATTCCATTCCATTCGTGTTACATCCATTCCATTCCATTGCATTCCATTCCATTTGGGTTGATTCCATTCCATTCCATTCCTTTCCATTCGGGTTGATTCCATTCCATTCCATTACATTCCATTCCATTACATTCCATTCCTTTCCGTTCCATTCCATTCCATTCGGATTGATTCCATTCCATTCCATTCCATTCCTTTCCATTCCATTTCATTTGGGTTGATTCAATTCCATTCCATTCCATTCGTTTTGATTACATTCCACTCCATTCCATTCAATTCCATTTCATTCCAATCCATTCCGGTTGATTCCATTCCATTCCATTCCATTACATTCGGGTTGATTCCATTCCATTCCATTCCATTCCATTCCATTCAATTCCATTCCATTCCATTCCATTCCATTCCATTCCATTCGGTTTTATTCCATTCCATTCCATTCCATTCCATTCCATTCCATTCGGGATGATTCCATTCCATTCCATTCCATTCGGCTTGACTGCATTCCATTCCATTCCATTCCATTCCATTCCATTCCATTCCATTCTGGTTGATTCCTTTCCATTCCATTCCATTCCTTTCCATTAAATTCCATTCGTGTTGACTCCATTCCATTCCATTCCATTCCATTCCATTCCATTTGGGTTGATTCCATTCCATTCCATTCCATTTCATTCCATGCCATTCCATTCCATTCTATTCCATTCGGGTTGATTCCATTGCATTCCATTCCATTACATATGACTTGATTCCATTCCATTCCATTCCATTCCATTCCATTCTGCTTTATTCCATTCCATTCCATTCCATTCAATTCGGCTGGATTCCATTCCATTCCATTCGATTCCATCCCATTCCTTTCCATTCCATTCCATTCCATTCGTGTTGATTCCATTCCATTCCATTCCATTCCTTTCCATTCCATTCCATTCCATTCCATTCGGGTTGATTCCATTCCATTGCATTCCATTCCATTCCATTCTTTTTGGGTCGATTCTGTTCCATTCCATTCCATTCCATTGCATTCCATTCGTTTCGTGTTGATTCCATTCCGTTGCATTCCATTCCATTCCACTCCATTCCATTCCATTCGATTCCATTCTCGTTGATTCCATTGCAATCCATTCCATTCCATTCGGTTTATTTCAATTCCATTCCATTCAATTCCACTCGGGTTGATTACATTATATTCCATTCGGGTTGATTCCATTCCATTCCATTCCATTCCATTCGGGTTGATTCCATTCCATTCCATTCCATTCCATTCCATTCCATTCCATTACATTCGGAATGATTCCATTCCATTCCATTCCATTCCATTCCATTCCATTCCATTCCATTCCATTCCATTCCATTCCATTTGCGTTGATTCCATTCCATTCCATTCCTTTCCATTCGGGTTGATTCCTTCCATTCCTTTCCATTCCATTCCTTTCCATTCCATTCCATTCCATTCGATTTGATTCCATTCCATTCCATTCCATTCCATTCGTGTTGATTACATTCCACTCCATTGAATTCAATTCCATTTCATTCCAGTCCATTCCGATTGATTCCTTTCCATTCCATTCCATTCCATTCCATTCCATTCCATTTGGGTTGATTCCATCCCATTCCATTCCATTCCTTTCCATTAAATTCCATTCGTGTTTATTCCATTCCATTCCAATGCATTCTATTCCATTTGGGTTGATTCCATTCCATTCCATTCCATTTCATTCCATGACATTCCATTCCATTCTATTCCATTCGTGTTGATTCCATTGCATTCCATTCCATTACATATGACTTGATTCCATTCCATTCCATTCCATTCCATTCGGCTTTATTCCATTCCATTCCATTCGGCTGGATTCCATTCCATTCCATTCCATTCCATTCCATTCCATTCCATTCCATTCGTGTAGATTCCATTCCATTCCATTCCATTCCATTCCATTCGGGTTGATTCCATTCCATTCCATTCCATTCCATTCCATTCTTTTCGTGCCGATTCTGATCCATTCCTTTCCATTCCATTGCATTCCATTCGTTTCGTGTTGATTCCATTCCGTTGCATTCCATTCCAATCCACTCCATTCCATTCCATTCGGGTTGATTCCATTCCATTCCATTTCTTTCCATTCGGGTTGACTCCATTCCAACCCATTCCATTCCATTCATTTCCATTCCATTCGGATTGATTCCATTCCATTCCATTCCATTCCATTCCATTCCATTCTTTTCGGGTTGACTCAATTCCATTCCATTCCATTCCATTCCATTCCATTCCATTCGGGTTCATTCCATTCCATTCCATTCCATTCCATTCCATTCCATTCGTGTTACACCCAATCCATTCCATTCCATTCCATTCCATTCCATTCCATTCCATTCCGGTTGATTCCATTCCATTCCATTCCATTCCATTCCATTACATATGACTTGATTCCATTCCATTCCTTTCCATTCCATTCCATTCCATTCCATTCCGTTCCATTTCATTCCATTCCTTTCTGGTTGATTCTGTTCCATTCCATTCCATTCCATTGCATTCCTTTCCATTACATTCGGTTTGACTCCATTCCATTCCATTCCATTCCATTCCATTCCTTTTGATTCCATTCCATTCCATTCCATTCCATGCAATTCCATTCCATTTTATTCCATTCCATTCCATTCCATTCGGGTTGATTCTATTCCATTCCATTCTATTCCATTCCCTTCCATTCGGGTTGATTTCATTCCATTCCATTCCCTTCCATTCCATTCAATTCGAGTTGATTCCATTCGTTTCCATTCCATTCCATTCCTTTCCATTTGTGTTGATGCCATTCCATTCCATTCCATTCCTTTCCATTCGTGTTTATGCCAGTCCATTCCATTCCATTCCATTCCAATCCATTCCATTCCATTCCATTCCATTACATTACATTCGTGTTGTTTCCATTCCATTCCATTCCATTCCATTCCATTCCATTCCATTCCATTCCATTCCATTCCATTCCATTCCATTCCATTCTATTCCTTTCGGGTCGATTCCATTCCATTCCTTTCCATTCCATTGCATTCCATTCCATTCCATTCGATTTCATTCCATTCCTTTCGGGTTGATTCCATTCCATTCCGTTGCATTCCATTCCATTCCATTCCATTGCATTCCACTCCATTCAGGTTGATTCCATTCCATTCCATTGCATTCCATTCCATTCCGTTCAGGGTGATTCCATTCCTTTGCTTGCCTTGTCTTTCCATTCCATTCCATTCCATGCCATTCGAGTTGATTCCATACCATTCCATTCCATTCCATTCGATTGCATTTCATTCCTTTCGCGTTGATTCCATTCCATTCCATTCCATTCCATTCCATTCCATTCCATTCCATTCCATTCCATTCCATTCCATTCCATTCCATTCCATTCCATTCCTTTCGGGTTGATTCTATTCAATTCCATTCCATTCCATTCCATTCCATTCCATTCCATTTCATTCCATTCCTTTCGTGTTGATTCCATTCCATTCCGTTGCATTCCATTCCATTCCATTCCATTGCATTCCACTCCATGCGTGTTGATTCCATTCCATTCCATTGCATTCCATTCCATTCCGTTCAGGTTGATTCAATTCTTTTCCATGCCTTGTCATTCCATTCCATTCCATTACATGCCATTCGAGTTGATTCCATACCTTTCCATTCCATTCCATTTGATTGCATTTCATTGCTTTCCTGTTGATTCCATTGCATTCCATTGCATTTCATTCCTTTCCATTCCATTCAGTTCCATTCCATTCCATTCCATTCCACTCCATTGTATTCCACTCCATTCGGGTTGATTCCATTCCATTCCATTGCATTCCATTCCATTCCGTAAGGGTTGATTCCATTCCTTTCCATGCCTTGTCATTCCATTCCATTCCATTCCATGCCATTCGAGTTGATTCCTGTCCATTCCATTCCATTCCACTCGGGTTGATTCCATTCCATTCCATTCCATTCCATTCCATTCCATTCCATTCCATTCGGGTTGATTCCATACCATTCCATTAGATTCCTTACGGGTTGATCCTATTCCATTCCATTCCATTCCATTGCATTCCATTCCATTCCATTCGGGTTGATTGCATTCCATTCCATTCCATTCCATTCCAATCCATTCCTTTCGGGTTGATTCTGTTCCATTCCATTCCATTCCATTGCATTCCATTCCATCACATTCGGTTTGATTCGATTCCATTGCATTCCATTCCATTCCATTACGGTTGATTCCATTGCATTCCACTCCACTCTATTGCATTCCATTCCATGCCATTCCATTCCATTCTATTCCATTCGGGTTGACTCCAGTCCACGCCATTCAATTCCATTCCATTCCATTCCATTCGGGTTGATTCCAAGTCATTCCATTCCATTCCATTCCGTTCCATTCCATTCCACTCTGTTCCTTTCGGGTTGATTCTATTCCATTCCATTCCATTCCATTCCATTCCATTCCATTCCATTCCATTCGGGTTGATTCCATTCCATTATGTTCCATTCCATTCCGTTCCATTCCATTTGGGTTAAGTCCATTCCATTCAATTCCATTCCATTTCATTCCATTCCATTCGATTCCATTCTCGTTGATTCCATTCCATTCCATTCCATTCCATTCGGGTTATTTCCATTCCATTCCATTCAATTCCACTCGGGTTGATTCCATTATATTCTATTCTGGTTGATTCCATTCCATTCCATTCCATTCCATTCCATTCCATTCCATTCGGGTTGATTCCATTCCATTCCATTCCATTCCATTCCATTCCATTCCATTCGGATTGATTCCTTTCCATTCCATTCCATTGCATTCCATTCCTTTCCATTCCTTTCTGGTTGACTCCGTTCCATTCCATTCCATTCCATTCCATTCCATTCCATTCCATTCGGGTTGATTCCACTCCATTCCATTCCATTCCTTTCGTGTTACATCCATTCCATTCGGGTTGATTCCAAATAATTCTATTCCATTCCATTCCGTTCAATTCCATTCCACTCCATTCCTTTCAGGGTGATTCTATTCCATTCCATTCCATTCCACTCCATTCGGGTTGATTCCATTCCATTCAATTGCATTCCATTCCATTCCATTCGAGTTGATTCCATTCCATTCCATTCCATTCCATTCCATTCCATTCGATTTTATTCCATTCCATTCCATTCCATTCAATTTGATTCCATTCCATTCCATTCGGGATGATTCCATTCCATTGCATTCCATTCGGCTTGATTCCATTCCATTCCTTTCCATTCCATTCCATTCCATTCGTTTTGACTCCATTCCATTCCATTCCATTCCATTCCATTCCATTCAATTCCATTCTCGTTGATTCCATTCCATTCCATTCTTTTTTATTCCATTCCATTCCATTCCATTCCATTCCATTCCATTCGGGATGATTCCATTCCATTCCATTCCATTCGACTTGACTCCATTCCATTCCATTCCATTCCATTCCATTCGTTTTGATTCCGCTCCATTCCATTCCAATCCATTCCATTCGTTTTGATTCCATTCCATTCCATTCCATTGCATAAGGGTTGATTCCATTCCATTCAATTCCATTCCAATCCATTCCATTCCATTCGATTCCATTCTCGTTGATTCCATTCCAATCCATTCCATTCCATTCGGGTTATTTCAATTCCATTCCATCCAATTCCACTCGGGTTGATTACATTATATTCCATTCGGGTTGATTCCATTCCATTCCATTCCATTCCATTCGGGTTGATTCCATTCCATTCCATTCCATTCCATTCCATTCCAATCCATTCGGAATGATTCCATTCTATTCCATTCCATTCCATTCCGTTCCGTTCCTCTCAGGTTGACTCCATTTCATTCCATTCCGTTCCATTACATTCCATTCCATTCGGTTTGATTCCATTCCATTCCATTCCATTCCATTCCATTCCATTCCATTCCATTCCATTGCATTCCACTCGTGCTACATCCATTCCATTGCATTCCATTCCATTCCATTCCATTACATTTGGGTTGATTCCATTCCATTCCATTCCTTTCCATTCGGGTTGATTCCATTCCATTCCATTCCATTCCATACCATTACATTACATTCCTTTCCATTCCATTCCATTCCATTCGGATTGATTCCATTCCATTCCATTCCATTCCATTCCTTTCCATTCCATTTCATTCTGGTTGATTCAATTACATTCCATTCCATTCGTGTTGATTACATTCCACTCCATTCCATTCAATTCCATTTCGTTCCAATCCATTCGGGATGATTCCGTTCCATTCCATTCAATTCCATTCGGGTTGATTCCATTCCATTCCATTCCATTCCTTTCCATTAAATTCCATTCGTGTTGATTCCATTCCATTCCATTACATTACATTCCATTTGGGTTGATTCCATTCCATTCCATTCCATTTCATTCCATGCCATTCCATTCCATTCTTTTCCATTCGGGTTGATTCCATTCCATTCCACTCCATTACATATGACTTGATTCCATTCCATTCAATTCCATTCCATTCGGCTTTATTCCATTCCATTCCATTCCATTCCATTCCATTCGGGTTGATTCCATTCCATTCCATTCCTTTCCATTCGGGTTGACTCCATTCCAAACCATTCCATTCCATTCCATTCCATTCCATTGGGATTGAATCCTCTCCAATTCGTTCCATTCCATTCCTTTCCATTCCATTCCATTCGGGTTGATTCCATTCCAGTCCACACCATTCCATTCCATTCCATTCCATTCGGGTTGATTCCATTCCATTCCATTCCATTCAATTGCATTCCATTCTATTCCATTCCATTCCATTCCATTCCATTCCATTCGTGTTGATTCCATTCCATTCCATTCCATTCCATTCCATTCCACTCCTTTCAATTCCATTCCATTTGGGTTGATTCCATTCCATTCCATTCCACTCCATTTCATTCCATGCCATTCCATTCCATTCTATTGCTTTCGGGTTGATTCCATTCCATTCCATTCCATTCCATTCCATTCGTGCTGATTCCATTCCGTTCCATTCCATTCCATTCCTTTCCATTCCATTCCATTCCATTCAGTTTGATTCCATTCCATTCCATTCAATTCCATTCCATTCCATTCCATTCCATTCGGCTGGATTCCATTCCATTCCATTCGATTCCATCCCATTCCATTCCATTCCATTCCATTCGTGTTGATTCCATTCCATTCCATTCCATTCCATTCCATTCCATTCCATTCCATTCGGAATGATTCCATTCCATTCCATTCCAGTCCATTCCATTCCATTTGCGTTGATTCCATTCCATTCCATTCCATTCCATTCCATTCCATTCCACTCCATTCCATTCCATTCGATTCCATTATTGTTGATTCCATTGCAATCCATTCCATTCCATTCGGGTTATTTCAATTCCATTCCATTCAATTCCACTCGGGTTGATTACATTATATTCCATTCGGGATGATTCCTTTCCATTCCATTCCATTCCATTCGGGTTGATTCCATTCCGGTCCATTCCATTCCATTCCATTCCATTCCATTCCATTCCATTCCATTCAGTTTGATTCCATTCCATTCAATTCCATTCCATTCCATTCCACTCCATTCGGATTGATTCCATTCCATTCCATTCCATTCCATTCCATTCCATTCGTGTTGATTCCATTCCATTCCATTCCATTCCATTCCATTCCATTCCATTCCATTCCATTCGTGTTGATTCCATTCCATTACCTTACATTCTTTCCATTCCATTTGGGTTGATTCCATTCCATTCCATTCCATTCCATTCCATGCCATTCCACTCCATTCTATTCCATCCGGGTTGATTCCATTCCATCGCATTCTATTTCATTCCATATGACTTGATTCCATTCCATTCCATTCCATTCCATTCCATTCCATTCCATTCGGGAGTATTCCATTCCATTCCATTCCATTCCATTCCATTCCATTCCATTCCATTCGGCTTGATTCCATTCCATTCCATTCCGTTCGGCTTCATTCCATTCCTTTCCATTCCATTCCATTCCATTCCATTCCATTCCACTCCATTCCATTGCATACCTTTTGATTACATTCCATTCCATTCGGGTTGATACCATTCCATTCAATTCAATTCCATTCCATTCCATTCCATTCTATTCGGGTTGATTCCATACCATTTCTTTGCATTCCATTCCATTCCGTCGGGTTGATTCCATTCCATTCCATTCCATTCCTTTCGGGTTGTTTCTATTCCATTCCATTCCATTCCATTCCATTGCATTCCTTTCGGGTTGATTCCATTCCATTCAATTCCATTCCATTCCATTCGCGTTGAATCCATTCCATTCCATTCCATTCCATTCCGTTTGATTCCATTCCATTCCATTCCATTCCCTTCCATTCCTTTCGGGTTGACTCCATTCCATTCCATTCCATTCCATTCCATTCCATTCCATTCCATTCGGAATGACTCCATTCCATTCCATTCCATTCCATTCCATTCCATTCCATTCCATTTGCGTTGATTCCATTCCATTCCATTCCTTTCCATTCGGGTTGATTCCATTCCATTCCATTCCATTCCATTCCTTTCCATTCCATTCCATTCCATTCGGATTGATTCCATTCCATTCCATTCCATTGCATTCCTTTCCATTCCATTTCATTCGGGTTGATTCAATTCCATTCCATTCCATTCGTGTTGATTACATTCCACTCCATTGCATTCAATTCCATTTCATTCCAGTCCATTCCGGTTGATTCCATTGCATTCCATTCCATTCCATTCGGGTTGATTTCATTTCAGTCCATTCCATTCCATTCCTTTCCATTCGGGTTGATTCCATTCCATTCCATTCCATTCCTTTCCATTAAATTCCATTCGTGTAGATTCCATTCCATTCCATTCCATTCCATTCCATTCCATTTGGGTTGATTCCATTCCATTCCATTCCATTTCATTCCATGCCATTCCATTCCATTCTATTCCATTCGTGTTGATTACATTGCATTCCATTCCATTACATATGACTTGATTCCATTCCATTCCATTCCATTCCATTCCATTCGGCTTCATTACATTCCATTCCATTCGTCTGGATTCCATTCCATTCCATTCGATTCCTTCCCATTCCATTCCACTCCATTCCATTCTGGTAGATTCCATTCCATTCCATTCCATTCCATTCCATTAAATTCCATTCGGGTTGATTCCATTCCATTCCATTCCATTCTTTTCGGGTCGATTCTGTTCCATTCCATTCCATTCCATTCCATTGCATTCCATTCGTTTCGTGTTGATTCCATTCCGTTGCATTCCATTCCATTCCACTCCATTCCATTCCATTCGGGTTGATTCCATTCCATTCCATTCATTTCCATTCGGGTTGACTCCATTCCAACCCATTCCATTCCATTCATTTCCATTCCATTCGGATTGATTCCATTCCATTCCATTCCATTCCTTTGCATTCCATTCCATTCGGGTTGTTTCCATTCCATTCCATTCCATTCGTTTTGATTCCATTCCATTCCATTCCATTCCATTCCATTCCATTCCATTCCATTCCTTTCGGGTTGACTCAATTCCATTCCTTTCCATTCCATTCGGTTTCATTCCATTCCATTCCATTCGTGTTACATCCATTCCATTCCATTCCATTCCATTCCATTCCATTCCGGTTGATTCCATTCCATTCCATTCCTTTCCATTCGGGTTGACTCCATTCCATTCCATTCCATTCCATTCCATTCCATTGGGATTGATTCCACTCCATTCCATTCCATTCAATTCCTTTGCATTCCATTCCATTCGGGTTGATTCCATTCCATTCCATTCCATTCGTTTTGATTCCATTCCATTCCATTCCATTCGGGTTGATTCCATTCCATTCCATTCCATTCCATTCGGGTTGATTCCATTCCAGTCCATTCCATTCCATTCCATTCCATTCCATTCCATTCCATTCGGGTTGATTCCATTCCATTCCATTCCATTCAATTGCATTCCACTCCATGCCATTCCATTCCATTCTATTCCACTCGGGTTGATTCCAGTCCACTCCATTCAATTCCATTACATTCCATTCCATTCGGGTTGATTGGATTCGATTCCATTCCATTCCATTCCATTCCACTGCATTCCATGCCATTCCATTCCATTCCATTCCATTCAGGTTGAATCCATTCCATTCCATTTCATTCCATTCCATTAGGGTTGATTCCAAGTCATTCCGTTCCATTCCGTTCCGTTACAGTCCATTCCACTCTGTTCCTTTCGGTGTGATTCTATTCCATTCCATTTCATTCCATTCCATTCCATTCCATTCCATTCCATTCCATTCCATTCCATTCCATTCCAATCGGGTTGATTCCATTCCTTTCAATTCCATTCCATTCCATTCAATTTGGGTTAACTCCATTACATTCCATTTCTTTCCATTCCATTCCATTCCATTCCAATCTGGTTGATTCCATTCCTTTCCATTCCATTCCATTCCATTCCGTTCCATTCGATTTGATTCCATTCTATTCCATTCCATTGCATTTCATTCCATTCGTGTTGATTCCATTCCATTCCATTCCATTCCATTCCATTCCATTCCATTTGGGTTGATTCCATTCCATTACATTCCATTCCATTCTATTCCATGCCATTCCATTCCATTCGGGTTGATTCCATTCCATTCCATGCCATTGCATTCCATTCCATTCCATTCCTTTCGGGTTGATTCTATTCCATTCTATTCCATTTCATTCTATTTCATTCAATTCCCTTCGGGTTGATTCCATTCCATTCCGTTCCATTCCATTCCATTCGTGTTGATTCCATTCCATTCAATTGCATTCCATTCCATTCCATTCGGGTTGATAACATTCCATTCTACTCCATTCCATTCCATTCCATTCCATTCCATTCCATTCCATTCCATTCGGGATGATTCCATTCCATTCCATTCCATTCGGCTTGATTCAATTCCATTCCATTCCTTTCCATTCCATTGCATTCGTTTTGATTCCATTCTATTAAATTCCATTCCATTCGGGTTGATTCCATTCCATTCCATTCCATTCCATTCGTGTTGATTCCATTCCATTCCATTCCACTCCATTCCATTCGGCTTGATTCCACTCCATTCCATTCCATTCCTTTCATGTTACATTCATTGCATTCCATGCCATTCCATTCCATTCGGGTTGATTCCAAATCATTCTATTCCATTCCATTCCGTTCCATTCCATTCCAATCCATTCCTTTCGGGGTGATTCTATTCCATTCCATTCCATTCCATTCCATTCCATTCCATTCCATTCCATTCGGGTTGACTCCATTCCATTCAATTGTATTCCATCCCATTCCTTTCCATTCCATTGCATTCCTTTTTATTCCATTCCATTCCATTCGGGTTGATTCCATTCCATTCAATTCTATTCCATTCCATTCCATTCCATTCGGCTTGATTCCATTCCTTCACATTCCTTTCCGGTTGTTTCTATTCCATTCCATTCCATTCCATTCCATTCCAATCGGGTTGATTCCATTCCATTCAAAACCTTTCCATTCATTCCATTCAATTCAATTCCATTCCATTCGCGTTGACTCCATTCCATTCCATTCCATTCCATTCCTGTTGATTCCATTCCATTCCATTCCATTCCATTCCATTCCATTCCTTTCGGGTTGATTCTGTTCCATTCCATTCCATTCCATTGCATTCCATTCCATTCCATTCGGTTTGATTCCACTCCATTCCATTCCATTGCATTCCATTCCATTCCATTCGGGTTGATTCCATTCCATTCCATTCGATTCCATTCCATTCCATTCCATTCCATTCCATTCCATTCCATGCCATTCCATTACAGTCTATTCAATTCAGGTTGAATCCACTCCAATCCATTCCATTCCATTCCATTCCATTCGGGTTGATTCCAAATCATTCCATTCCATTCCATTCCGTTCCATTCCATTCCACTCCATTCTTTACGGGGTGATTCTATTCCATTGCGTTCCATTGCATTCCATTCCATTCCATTCCATTCGGGTTGATTCCATTGCATTCCATTCAATTCCATTCCATTCAATTCCATTTGGGTTAACTACATGCCATTCCATTCCATTCCATTACTTTACATTCCAATCGGGTTGATTCAATTCCCTTCCATTCGGGTTAACTCCATGCCATTCCTTTCCATTACATTACATTACATTCCAATCTGGTTGATTCCATTCCCTTCCATTACCCTCCATTGCATTCCATTCTGGTTGATTCCACTCCTTTCCATTCCATTCCGGTTGATTCCATTTCATTGCATTCCATTCCATTCCATTCCACTCCATTCAATTCGGTTTGATTCCATTCCTTTCCTTTCCATTCCATTCCATTCCATTCCATTTGGGTTACTACCATTCCATTCCATTCCATTCCATTCCATTCCATTCCATTCCATTGGTGTTGATTCCATTCCGTTCCATTCCATTCCATTCCATTCCATTCGGGTTGATACCATTCCATTCCATTCTATTCCAATCCTTTCCATTCCATTCGGGTTGATTCCATTATATTCCATTCCTTTCCATTCGGGTTACTTCCATTCCATTCCATTCCATTCCACTCGGGTTGATTCCATTCCATTCCATTCGGGTTGATTTCATTCCATTCCATTCCATTCGGATGGATTCCATTCCATTCCATTCCATTACGTTGCATTCCATTCCATTCGTAATGAATCCATTTAATTCCATTCCATTCCATTCCATTCCATGCCATTCCATTCCATTCCATGCCATTCCATTCCATTCCATGCTATTCCATTCAGGTTGATTCCACTCCATTCCATTCCCTTCCATTCCATTCGGGTTCATTCCAAGTCATTCCATTCCATTCCATTCCGTTCCATTCTATTCCACTCCATTCCTTTTGGGGTGATTCTATTCCATTCCATTCCATTCTATTCCATTCCATTCCATTCGGGTTGATTCCACTGCATTCCATTAAATTCCATTCCATTCCATTTGGGTTAACTCCGTTCCATTCCATTGCATTCCATTCAATTCCATACCATTCCATTCCATTATATTCCATTCCATTCCATTCGGGTTGATTGCATTGCATTCCATTCCATTCCATTCCATTCAATTCCATTCCATTTCATCTGGGTTAACTCCATTCCATTCCATTCCATTCCATTCCATTCCATTCTAACCAGGTTGATTCCATTCCATTCGATTCCATTCGATTTGATTCCATTCCATTCCATTCCATTCCATTCCATTCCATTCCATTCCATTCCATTCCATTCGGATTGATTCCATTCCATTCCATCCCATTCCATTCCTTACCATTCCGTTCAATTCGGGTTGATTCCATTCCATTCCATTCCATTCGTGTTGATTCCATTCCGTTCCATTCCATTCCATTCCTTTCCATTCCATTCCATTACATTCACTTTGATTCCATTCCATCGCATTCCATTCCATTCCATTCCATTCCATTCGGATTGATTCAATTCCATTCCATTCCATTCCATTCGGGTTGATTCCATTAAATTCAATTCCATTCCATTCCATGCCATTCCATTCCATTCTATTCCATCCGGGTTGATTCCATTCCATTTCATCCCATTTCAATACATATGACTTGATTCCATTCCATTCCATTCCATTCCATTCCATTCCATTCGGGATTTTTCCATTCCATTCCATTCCATTCGGCTTGATTCCATTCCATTCCATTCCATTCGGCTTGATTCCATTCCATTCCATTCCATTCCATCCCATTCCATTCCATTCCATTGCATTCCTTTTGATTACATTGCATTCCATTCGGGTTGATTCAATTCCATTCCATTCCATTCCATTCCATTGCAATCCATTCTATTCGGGTTGATTCCATTCCATTCCATTGCATTCAATTCCATTCCGTTCGGGTTGATTCCATTCCATTCCATTACATTCCTTTCGGGTTGTTTCTATTCCATTCCATTCCATTCCATTCCATTGCATTCCATTCGGGTTGATTCCATTCCATTCAATTCCATTCCATTCCATTCGCGTTGTATCCATTCCATTCCATTCCGTTTGATTCCATTCCATTCCATTGCATACCATTCCTTTCGGGTTGATTCTGTTCCATTCCATTCCATTCCATTCCATTCCATTCCATTCTGGTTGATTCCATTCCATTCCATTTCATTCCATTCCATTCCATTCGGGTTGATTCTACTACACTCCATTCTATTGCATTACATTCCACTCCATTCCATTCCATTCCATTCCATTCCATTCCATTCCATGCCATTCCATTCAATTCTCTTCCATTCAGGTTGAATCCACTCCAATCCATTCCATTCCATTCCATTCCATTCCATTCCATTCCATTCGGGTTGATTCCAAATCATTCTATTCCATTCCATTCCGTTTCATTCCATTCCACTCCATTCCTTTCAGGGTGATTCTATTCCATTCCGTTTCATTCCATTCCATTCCATTTCATTCCATTCCATTTGGGTTGATTCCATTGAATTCCATTCAATTCCTTTCCATTCCATTCCATTATATTCCATTCCATTCCATTCGGGTTGATTTCACTGCATTCCGTTCCATTCCATTCCATTCCATTTGGTTTAACTCCATTCCATTCCATTCCATTCCATTTATTTCCAAACCCTTCCATTCCATTATATTCCATTCCATTCCATTAGGGTTGATTGCTTTGCATTCCATTCCATTCCATTCCATTCCATTCCATTCCATTCCATTCCATTCCATTCCATCTGGGTTAACTCCATTCCATTCCATTCCATTCCATTCCATTCCCTTCCAATCAGGTTGATTCCATTCCACTCCATTCCATTCGATTTGATTCCATTCCATTCCATTCCATTACCATTCTATTCCTTTCCATTCCTTTCCATTCCATTCGGATTGATTCCATTCCATTCCATCCCATTCCATTCCTTTCCTTTCCATTCAATTCGGGTTGATTCCATTCCATTCCATTCCATTCCATTCCATTCGTGCTGATTCCATTCCGTTCCATTCCATTCCATTCCTTTCCATTCCATTCCATTCCATTCAGTTTGATTCCATTCCATTCCATTCAATTCCATTCCATTCCATTCCATTCGAATCGTATTGATTCCATTCCATTCCATTCCATTCCATTCCATTCCATTCGGTTTGATTCCATTCCATTCCATTCCATTCCATTCCATTCGTGTTGATTCCATTCCATTACCTTCCATTCCATTCCATTCCATTTGGTTTGATTCCATTCCATTCCATTCCAATCCATGCCATTCCATTCCATTCTATTCCATCCGGGTTGATTCCATTCCATTGCATTCCATTTCATTACATAGGACTTCATTCCATTCCATACCATTCCATTCCATTCCATTCCATTCCATTCGGGATTATTCCATTCCATTCCATTCCATTATATTCCATTCCATTCCATTCCATTCCATTCCATTCCATTCCATTCCATTCGGCTTGATTCCATTCCATTCCATTCCATTCGGCTTGATTCCATTCCATTCCTTTCCATCCCATTCCATTCCATTCCATTGCATTCCTTTTGATGACATTCCATACAATTCGGGTTGATTCCGTTCCATTCAATTCAATTCCATTCCATTCCATTCCATTCTATTCGGGTTGATTCCATTCCATTCCATTGCATTCCATTCCATTCCGTTCGGTTTGATTCCATTCCATTCCATTCCATTCCTTTCGGGTTGTTGCTATTCCATTCCATTCCATTCCATTCCATTGCATTCCTTTCGGGTTGATTCCATTCCATTCAATTCCATTCCATTCCATTCGCGTTGAATCCATTCCATTCCATTCCATTCCATGCCGTTTGATTCCATTCCATTCCATTCCATTCCATTCCATTCCATTCCTTTCGGATTGATTCTGTTCCATTCCATTCCATTCCATTCCATTCCATTCCATTCCATTCCATTCCATTCCATTCCATTCGTGCTGATTCCATTCCGGTCCATTCCATTCCATTCCATTCCATTCCATTCCATTCCATTCCATTCAGTTTGATTCCATTCCATTCCATTCCATTCCATTCCACTTTATTCGGATTGATTCCATTCCATTCCATTCCATTCCATTCCATTCCATTCGTGTTGATTCCATTCCATTCCATTCCATTCCATTCCATTCCATTCCATTCCATTCCATTCGTGTTAATTCCATTCCATTACCTTCCATTCCTTTCCATTCCATTTGGGTTGATTCCATTCCATTACATTTCATTCCATTCCATGCCATTCCATTCCATTCTATTCCATCCGGGTTGATTCCATTCCATTGCATTGTATTTCATTCCATATGACTTGATTCCATTCCATTCCATTCCATTCCATTCCATTCCATTCCATTCCACTCCATTCCATTCCATTCGGGAGTATTCCATTCCATTCCATTCCATTCCATTCCATTCCATTCCATTCCATTCCATTCCATTCCATTCCATTCCATTCGGCTTGATTCCATTCCATTCCATTCCATTCGGCTTCATTCCATTCCTTTCCATTCCATTCCATTCCATTCCATTGCATTCCTTTTGATTACATTCCATTCCATTCGGGTTGATTCCATTCCATTCCATTCCATTCCATTCCATTCCATTCCATTCTATTCGGGTTGATTCCATTCCATTCCATTGCATTCCATTCCATTCCGTTCGGGTTGATTCCATTCCATTCCATTCCATTCCTTTCGGGTTGTTTCTATTCCATTCCATTCCATTCCATTCCATTGCATTCCTTTCGGGTTGATTCCATTCCATTCAATTCCATTCCATTCCATTCGCGTTGAATCCTTTCCATTCCTTTCCTTTCCATTCCGTTTGATTCCATTCCATTCCATTCCATTCCATTCCATTCCTTTCGGGTTGATTCTGTTCCATTCCATTCCATTCCATTCCATTCCATTCCATTCCATTCCATTCCATTCGGGTTGATTCCATTCCATTCCATTGCATTCCATTCCCTTCCATTCGGGTTGTTTCTACTCCACTCCATTCTATTCCATTCCATTCCATTCCATTCCATTCGGGTTGATTCCATTCCAATCCATTCCATTCCATTCCATTCCATTCCATTCCATTCCATTCCATTCCATTCCATTCCATTCCCTGCCATTCCATTCCATTCTATTCCTTTCAGGTTGAATCCACTCCATTCCATTCCATTCCATTCCATTCCATTCGGGTTGATTCCAAATCATGCTATTCCATTCCATTCCGTTCCATTCCATTCCACTCCATTCCTTTCGGGGTGATTCTATTCCATTCCATTCCATGCCATTCCTTTCCATTTCTTTCCATTCCATTTGGGTTGATTCCATTGCATTCCATTCAATTCCATTCCATTCCATTCCATTTGGGTAACTGCATTGCATTCCATTCCATTCCATTCCATTACATTCCAATCGGGTTGCTTCAATTCCCTTCCATTCGTGTTAACTCTATGCCATTGCATTCCATTACATTCCAATGTGGTTGATTCCATTCCCTTCCATTCCCCTCCATTGCATTCCATTCGGGTTGATTCCATTCCTTTCCATTCCATTCCGGTTGATGGCATTCCATTGCATTCCATTCCATTCCATTCCATTCCATTCAATTCGGTTTGATTCCCTTCCTTTCCTTCCCATTCCCTTCCATTCCGTTCCATTCCATTCCTTTCGATTCGGGTTACTTCCATTCCATTCCATTCCATTCCATTCCATTCCATTCCATTCCATCGACTTGATTCCATTCCATTCCATTCCATTCAATTCCATTCCATTCCATCGAGTTGATTCCATTCCATTCGGCTTGATTCCATTCCATTCCATTGCATTCGATTACATACCATTCCATTCCATTCGTGTTGATTCCATTCCATTCCATTCCATTCCATTCGGGTTGATACCATTCCATTCCACTCCATTCCAATCCTTTCCATTCCATTCGGGTTGATTCCATTCCATTCCATTCCATTCCATTCGGGTTACTTCCATTCCATTCCATTCCATTCCATTCGGGTTGATTCCATTCCATTCCATTCGCGTTGATTTCACTCCATTCCGTTCCATTCGGATGGATTCCATTCCATTCCATTCCATTCCATTCCATTCCATTCAGAATGAATCCATTTAATTCCATTCCATTCCATTCCATTCCATGCCATTCCATTCCGTTCCATGCCATTCCATTCCACTCCATTCTATTCCATTCAGGTTGAATCCACTCCATTCCATTCCATTCCATTCCATTCGGGTTGATTCCAAATCATTCCATTCCAACCCATTCCGTTCCATTCCGTTCCACTCCATTCCTTTTGGGGAGATTCTATTCCATTCCATTCCATTCCATTCCATTCTATTCCATTCCATTCCATTGGGGTTGATTGCATTCCATTCCATTCCATTCCATTCCATTCCATTCCATTCTAATCAGGTTGATTCCATTCCATTCCATTCCATTCGATTTGATTCCATTCCATTCCATTCCATTCAATTCCTTTCCATTCCATTCCATTCCATTTGGATTGATTCCATTCTATTCCATCCCATTCCATTCCTTACCATTCCATTCAATTCGGGTTGATTCCGTTCCATTCCATTCCATTCGTGTTGATTCCATTCCGTTCCATTCCATTCCATTCCTTTCCATTCCATTCCATTACATTCACTTTGTTTCCATTCCATTCCATTCCATTCCATTCCATTCCACTCCATTCCATTCCATTCCATTCCATTCGGATTGATTCCATTCCATTCCATTCCATTCCATTCCATTCCATTCGGGATTATTCCATTCCATTCTATTCCATTCCATTCCATTCCATTCCATTCCATTCCATTCGGCTTGATTCCATTCCATTCCATTCCATTCGGCTTGATTCCATTCCATTCCATTCCATTCCATCCCATTCCATTCCATTCCATTGCATTCCTTTTGATTACATTGCATTCCATTCGGGTTGATTCCATTCCATTCAATTCCATTCCATTCCATTGCATTCCATTCTATTCGGGTTGATTCCATTCCATTCCATTGCATTCAAATCCATTCCTTTCGGGTTGATTCCATTCCACTCCATAACATTCCTTTCGTGTTGTTTCTATTCCATTCCATTCCATTGCATTCCATTCGGTTTGATTCCATTCCATTCAATTCCATTCCATTCCATTCGCGTTGAATCCATTCCATTCCATTCCATTCCGTTTGATTCCATTCCATTCCATTCCATTCCATTCCATTCCATTCCTTTCGGGTTGATTCTGTTCCATTCCATTCCATTCCATTCCATTCCATTCCATTCCATTCCATTCCATTCCATTCCATTCCATTCTGGCTGATTTCATTCCATTCCATTGCATTCCATTCCATTCCATTCGGGTTGATTCTACTCCACTCCATTCTATTCCATTCCATTCCATTCCATTCGGGTTGATTAGATTCCATTCCATTCCATTCCATTCCATTCCATTCCATTCCATTCCATGCCATTCCATTCCATTCTCTTCCATTCAGGTTGAATCCACTCCAATCCATTCCATTCCATTCCATTCCATTCCATTCGGGTTGATTCCAAATCATTCTATTCCATTCCATTCCGTTCCATTCCATTCCACTCCATTCCTGTCGGGGTGATTCTATTCCATTCCATTCCATTCCATTCCATTCCATTTCATTCCATTCCATTTAGGTTGATTCCATTGCATTCCATTCAATTCCATTCCATTCCATTCCATTATATTCCATTCCATTCCATTAGGGTTGATTCCACTGCATTCCATTCCATTCCATTCCATTCCATTTGGTTTAACTCCGTTCCATTCCATTCCATTCCATTAAATTCCAAACCCTTCCATTCCATTATATTCCATTCCATTCCATTAGGGTTGATTGCTTTGCATTCCATTCCATGCCATTCCATTCCATTCCATTCCATTCCACCTTGGTTAACTCCATTCCATTCCATTCCTTTCCATTCCATTCCATTCCTTTCCTATCAGGTTGATTCCATTCCATTCCATTCAATTCGATTTGATTCCAGTCCATTCCATACCATTCCATTCCTTTCCATTCCATTCAATTAGGGTTGATTCCATTCCATTCCATTCCATTCCATTCCATTCGTGCTGATTCCATTCCGTTCCATTCCATTCCATTCCTTTCCATTCCATTCCATTCCATTCAGTTTGATTCCATTCCATTCCATTCGATTCCATTCCATTCCATTCCATTCCATTCGGATTGATTCCATTCCATTATTTTCCATTCCTTTCCATTCGGGTTGATTCCATTCCATTCCATTCCATTCCATTCCATTCCATTCCATTCCATTCGTGTTGATTCCTTTCCATTACCTTCCATTCCATTCCATTCCATTCCATTCCATTCGGGTTGATTCCAAATCATTCTATTCCATTCCATTCCGTTCCATTCCATTCCACTCCATTCCTTTCGGGGTGATTCTATTCCATTCCATTCCATTCCATTCCATTCCATTTCATTCCATTCCATTTAGGTTGATTCCATTGCATTCCATTCAATTCCATTCCATTCCATTCCATTATATTCCATTCCATTCCATTCGGGTTGATTCCACTGCATTCCATTCCATTCCATTCCATTCCATTTGGTTTAACTCCGTTACATTCCATTCCATTCCATTAAATTCCAAACCCTTCCATTCCATTATATTCCATTCCATTCCATTAGGGTTGATTGCTTTGCATTCCATTCCATGCCATTCCATTCCATTCCATTCCATTCCATTCCACCTTGGTTAACTCCATTCCATTCCATTCCTTTCCATTCCATTCCATTCCTTTCTGGTTGATTCTGTTCCATTCCATTCCATTCCATTGCATTCCTTTCCATTACATTCGGTTTGACTCCATTCCATTCCATTCCATTCCATTCCTTTCCATTCCATTCCATTCCATTCAGTTTGATTCTATTCCATTCCATTCCATTCCATTCCATTCGGATTGATTCCATTCCATTCCATTCCATTCCATTCCATTCGGGTTGATTCCATTCCATTCCATATCATTCCATTCCATTCCATTCCATTCCATTCCATTCCATTCCATTCCATTCGGGATTATTCCATTCCATTCCATTCCATTCCATTCCTTTCCATTTGGGTTGATTCCATTCCATTCGATTGCATTCCATTCCATTCCATTCGGGTTGATTCCATTCCATTCCTTTCCATTCCATTCGGGTTGATTCCAAATCATGCTATTCCATTCCATTCCGTTCAATTCCATTCCACTCCATTCCTTTCGGGGTGATTCTATTCCATTCCATTCCATGCCATTCCATTCCATTTCATTTCATTCCATTTGGGTTGATTCCATTGCATTCCATTCAATTCCATTCCATTCCATTCCATTTGTGTTAACTCCATTGCATTCCATTCCATTCCATTACATTACATTCCAATCGGGTTGCTTCAATTCCCTTCCATTCCCCTCCATTGCATACCATTCGGGTTGATTCCATTCCTTTCCATTCCATTCCGGTTGATGGCATTCCATTGCATTCCATTCCATTCCATTCCATTCCATTCCATTCAATTCGGTTTGATTCCCTTCCTTTCCTTCCCATTCCCTTCCATTCCGTTCCATTCCATTCCTTTCGATTCGGGTTACTTCCATTCCATTCCATTCCATTCCATTCCATTCCATTCCATCGACTTGATTCCATTCCATTCCATTCCATTCCATTCCATTCCATTCCATCGAGCTGATTCCATTCCATTCGGCTTGATTCCATTCCATTCCATTGCATTCGATTACATACCATTCCATTCCATTCGTGTTGATTCCATTCCATTTCATTCCAATCCATTCGGGTTGATACCATTCCATTCCACTCCATTCCAATCCTTTCCATTCCATTCGGGTTGATTCCATTCCATTCCATTCCATTCCATTCGGGTTACTTCCATTCCATTCCATTCCATTCCACTCGGGTTGATTCCATTCCATTCCATTCGGGTTGATTTCACTCCATTCCGTTCCATTCGGATGGATTCCATTCCATTCCATTCCATTCCATTCCATTCCATTCCATTCCATTCCATTCAGAATGAATCCATTTAATTCCATTCCATTCCATTCCATTCCATGCCATTCCATTCCGTTCCATGCCATTCCATTCCACTCCATTCTATTCCATTCAGGTTGAATCCACTCCATTCCATTCCATTCTATTCCATTCGGGTTGATTCCAAATCATTCCATTCCAACCCATTCCGTTCCATTCCGTTCCACTCCATTCCTTTTGGGGAGATTCTATTCCATTCCATTCCATTCCATTCTATTCCATTCCATTCCATTCGGATTGATTGCATTCCATTCCATTCCATTCCATTCCATTCCATTCCATTCCATTCCATTCCATTCTAATCAGGTTGATTCCATTCCATTCCATTCCATTCGATTTGATTCCATTCCATTCCATTCCATTCCATTCCTTTCCATTCCATTCCATTCCATTCGGATTGATTCCATTCTATTCCATCCCATTCCATTCCTTACCATTCCATTCCATTCGGGTTGATTCCGTTCCATTCCATTCCATTCGTGTTGATTCCATTCCGTTCCATTCCATTCCATTCCTTTCCATTCCATTCCATTACATTCACTTTGTTTCCATTCCATTCCATTCCATTCCATTCGGATTGATTCCACTCCATTCCATTCCATTCCATTCCATTCCATTCCATTCCATTCGTGTTGATTCCATTCCATTACCTTCCATTCCATTCCATTCCATTTGGGTTGATTCAATTCCATTCCATTCCATTCCATTCCATTCCATTCCATTCCATTCCATGCCATTCCATTCCATACTCTTCCATCCGGGTTGATTCCATTCCATTTCATTCCATTTCATTTCATATGACTTTATTCCACTCCATTCCATTCCATTCCATTCCATTCCATTCCATTCGGGATTATTCCATTCCATTCTATTGCATTCCATTCCATTCCATTCCATTCCATTCGGCTTGATTCCATTCCATTCCATTCCATTCGGCTTGATTCCATTCCATTCCATTCCATTCCATCCCATTCCATTCCATTCCATTGCATTCCTTTTGATTACATTGCATTCCATTCGGGTTGATTCCATTCCATTCAATTCCATTCCATTCCATTGCATTCCATTCTATTCGGGTTGATTCCATTCCATTCCATTGCATTCCATTCCATTCCTTTCGGGTTGATTCCATTCCATTCCATAACATTCCTTTCGGCTTGTTTCTATTCCATTCTATTCCATTGCATTCCATTCGGTTTGATTCCATTCCATTCAATTCCATTCCATTCCATTCGCGTTGAATCCATTCCATTCCATTCCATTCCATTCCATTCCATTCCATTCCGTTTGATTCCATTCCATTCCATTCCATTCCATTCCATTCCTTTCGGGTTGATTCTGTTCCATTCCATTCCATTCCATTCCATTCCATTCCATTCCATTCCATTCTGGTTGATTTCATTCCATTCCATTGCATTCCATTCCATTCCATTCGGGTTGATTCTACTCCACTCCATTCTATTCCATTCCATTCCATTCCATTCGGGTTGATTCCATTCCATTCCATTCCATTCCATTCCATTCCATTCCATTCCATTCCATGCCATTCCTTTCCATTCTCTTCCATTCAGGTTGAATCCACTCCAATGCATTCCATTCCATTCCATTCCATTCCATTCGGGTTGATTCCAAATCATTCTATTCCATTCCATTCCGTTCCCTTCCATTCCACTCCATTCATTTCGGGGTGATTCTATTCCATTCCATTGCATTCCATTCCATTCCATTTCATTCCATTCCATTTAGGTTGATTCCATTGTATTCCATTCAATTCCATTCCATTCCATTCCATTATATTCCATTCCATTCCATTCGGGTTGATTCCACTGCATTCCATTCCATTCCATTCCATTCCATTCCATTTGGTTTAACTCCATTCCATTCCATTCCATTCCATTAAATTCCAAACCCTTCCATTCCATTATATTCCATTCCATTCCATTAGGGTTGATTGCTTTGCATTCCATTCCATGCCATTCCATTCCATTCCATTCCGTTCCATCTTGGTTAACTCCATTCCATTCCATTCCATTCCATTCCATTCCATTACTATCCTATCAGGTTGATTCCATTCCATTCCATTCAATTCGATTTGATTCCATTCCATTCCATTCCATTCTATTCCTTTCCATTCCATTCCATTCCATTCGTATTGATTCCATTCCATTCCATCCCATTCCATTCCTTTCCATTCCATTCAATTAGGGTTGATTCCATTCCATTCCATTCCATTACATTCCATTCGTGCTGATTCCATTCCGTTCCATTCCATTCCATTCCTTTCCATTCCATTCCATTCCAATCAGTTTGATTCCATTCCATTCCTTTCGATTCCATTCCATTCCATTCCATTCCATTCGGATTGATTCCATTCCATTTTTTTCCATTCCTTTCCATTCGGGTTGATTCCATTCCATTCCATTCCATTCCATTCCATGCCATTCCATTCCATTCCATTCCATTCGTGTTGATTCCTTTCCATTACCTTCCATTCCATTCCATTCCATTTGGGTTGATTCCATTCCATTCCATTCCATTCCATTCCATGCCATTCCATTCCGTTCTATTCCATCCGGGTTGATTACATTCCATTGCATTCCATTTCATTACATATGACTTGACTCCATTCCATTCCATTCCATTCCATTCCATTCCATTCCATTCCATTCAATTCGGGACTATTCCATTCCACTCCATTACATTCCATTCCACTCCATTCCATTCAATTCCATTCGGCTTGATTCCATTCCATTCCATTCCACTCCATTCCATTCGCGTTGAATCCATTCCATTCCATTCCACTCCTTCCATTCCATTCCTTTCGGGTTGATTCTGTTCCATTCCATTCCATTCCATCCCATTCCATTCCATTCCATTCCATTCCATTCCATTCCATTCGTGCTGATTCCATTCCGTTTCATTCCATTCCATTCCTTTCAATTCCATTCTATTCCATTCAGTTTGATTCCATTCCATTCCATTCCATTCCATTCCATTCGGATTGATTCCATTCCATTCCATTCCATTCCATTCCATTCCATTCGGGTTGATTCCATTTCATTCCATTCCATTCCATTCCATTCCATTTGTGTTTATTCCATTCCATTTCCTTCCATTCCATTCCATTCCATTTAGGTTGATTCCATTCCATTCCATTCCATTCCATTCCATTCCATTCCATTCCATGCCATTCCATTCCATTCTATTCCATCCGGGTTGATTCCATTCCATTGCATTCCATTTCATTACATATGACTTGATTCCATTCCATTCCATTCCATTCTATTCCATTCCATTCGGGGTTATTCCATTCCATTCCATTCCATTCCATTCCATTACATTCCATTCCATTCCATTCGGCTTGATTCCATTCCATTCCATTCCATTCGGCTTGATTCCATTCCATTGCATTCCATTCCATCCCATTCCATTCCATTCCATTGCATTCCTTTTGATTACATTCCATTCCATTCGGGTTGATTCCATTTCATTCAATTCCATTCCATTCCATTCCATACAATTCCCTTCGGGTTGATTCCTTTCCATTCCATTCCATTCCTTTCGGGTTGTTTCTATTCCATTCCATTCCATTCCATTCCATTGCATTCCTTTCGGGTTGATTCCATTCCATTCAATTCCATTCCATTCCATTCGCGTTGAATCCATTCCATTCCATTCCATTCCATTCCGTTTGATTCCATTCCATTCCATTCCATTCTATTCCATTCCTTTCGGGTTGATTCTGTTCCATTCCATTCCATTCCATTCCATTCCATTCCATTCTATTCGGGTTGATTCCATTCAATTCCATTGCATTCCATTCCTTTCCACACGGGTTGATTCTACTCCACTCCATTCTATTCCATTCCATTTCATTCCATTCCATTCGGGTTGATTCCTTTACAATCCATTCCATTCCATTACATTCCATTACATTCCATTCCATTACATTCCATTGCTTGCCATTCCATTCCATTCTATTCCATTCAGGTTGAATCCACTCCAATCCATTCCATTCCATTCCATTCCATTCCATTTCATTCCATTCCATTTGTGTTGATTCCATTGCATTCCATTCAATTCCATTCCACTCCATTCCATTTGGGTTAACTCCATTCCATTCCATTCCATTCCATTACATTACATTCCAATCGGGTTGCTTCTATTCCCTTCCATTCGTGTTAACTCTATGCCATTCCATTCCATTACATTACATTCCAATGTGGTTGATTCCATTCCCTTCCATTCCCCTCCATTGCATTCCATTCGGGTTGATTCCATTCCTTTCCATTCCTTTCCTGTTGATTGCATTCCATTCCATTCCATTCCATTCCATTCCATTCCATTCCATTCCATTCCATTCAATTCGGTTTGATTCCCTTCCTTTCCTTCCCATTCCATTCCATTCCGTTCCATTCCATTCCTTTCCATTCGGTTTACTTCCATTCCATTCCATTCCATTCAGTTCCATTCCATCGACTTGATTCCATTCCATTCCATTCCAGTCCATTCCATTCCATTCCATCGAGTTGATTCCATTCCATTCGGCTTGATTCCATTCCATTCCATTGCATTCCATTACATACCATTCCATTCCATTCGTGTTGATTCCATTCCATTCCATTCCATTCCATTCGGGTTGATACCATTCCATTCCACTCCATTCCAATCCTTTCCATTCCATTCGGGTTGATTCCATTCCATTCCATTCCATTCCATTCGGGTTACTTCCATTCCATTCCATTCCATTCCACTCGGGTTGATTCCATTGCATTCCATTCGGGTTGATTTCACTCCATTCCGTTCCATTCGGATGGATTCCATTCCATTCCATTCCATTCCATTCCATTCCATTCCATTCAGAAAGCATCCATTTAATTCCGTTCCATTCCATTCCATTCCATGCCATTCCATTCCGTTCCATGCCATTCCATTCCATTCCATTCTATTCCATTCAGGTTGAATCCACTCCAATCCATTCCATTCCATTCCATTCGGGTTGATTCCAAATCATTATATTCCATCCCATTCCGTTCCATTCCGTTCCACTCCATTCCTTTTGGGGTGATTCTATTCCATTCCATTCTATTCCATTCTATTCCATTCCATTCCATTCGGGATGATTGCATTCCATTCCATTCCATTCCATTCCATTCCATTCCATTCCATTTGGGTTAACTCCATTCCATTCCATTCCATTCCATTCCATTCCATTCCATTCCATTCCATTCCATTCCAATCAGGTAGATTCCATTCCATTCCATTCCATTCGATTTGATTCCATTCCATTCCATTCCATTCCATTCCATTCCATTCCATTCCATTCCATTCCTTTCCATTCCATACCATTCGGGTTGATTCCATTCCATTCCATTCCATTCGTATTGATTCCATTCCGTTCCATTAAATTCCATTGCTTTCCATTTCATTCCACTCCATTTAGTTTGATTCCATTCCATTCCATTCCATTCCATTCCATTCCATTAGGATTCATTCCATTCCATTCCATTCCATTCCATTCGGGTTGATTCGATTCAATTCCATTCCATTCCATTCCATTCCATTCCATTCGTGTTGATTCCATTCCATTACCTTCCATTCCATTCCATTCCATTTGGGTTGATTCCATTCCATCCCATTCCATTCCATTCCATGCCATTCCATTCTATTCTATTCCATCCTTTTTGATTCCATTCCATTGCATTCCATTTCATCACATATGACTTGATTTCATTCCATTCCATTCTGTTCCATTCCATTCCATTCCATTCGGGATTATTCCATTCCATTCCATTCCATTCCATTCCATTCCATTCGGCCTGATTCCATTCCATTCGGCTTGATTTCATTCCATTCCATTCTATTCCATCCCATTCCATTCCATTCCATTGCATTCCTTTTTATTCCATTCCATTCCATTCGGGTTGATTCCATTCCATTCAATTCTATTCCATTCCATTCCATTCCATTCGGCTTGATTCCATTCCTTTACATTCCTTTCGGGTTGTTTCTATTCCATTCCATTCCATTCCATTCCATTCCAATCGGGTTGATTCCATTCCATTCAAATCCATTCCATTCCATTCCATTCCATTCCATTCCATTCCATTCCATTCCATTCCATGCAATTCCATTCCATTCTATTCCATTCAGGTTGAATCCACTCCAATCCATTCCATTCCATTCCATTCCATTCGGGTTCATTCCAAATCATGCTATTCCATTCCATTCCGTTCCATTCCATTCCATTCCATTCCATTTGGGTTGATTCCATTGCATTCCATTCAATTCCATTCCATTCCTTTCCATTTGGGTTAACTCCATGCCATTCCATTCCATTCCATTACATTCCAATCGGGTTGCTTCAATTCCCTTCCATTCGTGTTAACTCTATGCCATTCCATTCCATTACATTACATTCCAATGTGGTTGATTCCATTCCCTTCCATTCCCCTCCATTGCATTCCATTCGGGTTGATTCCATTCCTTTCCATTCCATTCCGGTTGATTGCATTCCATTGCATTCCATTCCATTCCATTCCATTCAATTCGGTTTGATTCCCTTCCTTTCCTTCCCATTCCATTCCATTCCATTCCATTCCATTCCATTCCTTTCCATTCCGGTTACTTCCATTCCATTCCATTCCAGTCAATTCCATTCCATCGACTTTATTCCATTCCATTCCATTCCATTCCATTCCATTCCATTCCATTCCATCGAATTGTTTCCATTCCATTCGGCTTGATTCCATTCCATTCCATTGCATTCCATTACATACCATTCCATTCCATTCGTGTGGATTCCTTTCCATTCCATTCCATTCCATTAGGGTTGATACCATTCCATTCCACTCCATTCCAATCCTTTCCATTCCATTCGGGATGATTCCATTCCATTCCATTCCATTCCATTCGGGTTACTTCCATTCCATTCCATTCTATTCCACTCGGGTTGATTCCATTCCGTTCCATTCGGGTTGATTTCACTCCATTCCGTTCCATTCGGATGGATTCCATTCCATTCCATTCCATTCCATTCCATTCCATTCCATTCAGAAAGAATCCATTTAATTCCATTCCATTCCATTCCATTCCATGCCATTCCATTCCGTTCCATGCCATTCCATTCCATTCCATTCTATTCCATTCAGGTTGAATCCACTCCAATCCATTCCATTCCATTCCATTCGGGTTGATTCCAAATCATTCCATTCCATCCCATTCCGTTCCATTCCGTTCCACTCCATTCCTTTTGGGGTGATTCTATTCCATTCCATTCTATTCCATTCCATTCCATTCGGGTTGATTGCATTGCATTCCATTCCATTCCATTCCATTCCATTAAATTTGGTTTAACTCCATTCCATTCCATTCCATTCCATTCCATTCCATTCCATTCCATTCCATTCCAATCAGGTAGATTCCATTCCATTCCATTCCATTCCATTCGATTTGATTCCATTCCATACCATTCCTTTCCATTCCATTCCTTTCCATTCCATTCCATTCCATTCGGATTGATTCCATTCCATTCCATTCCATTCCATTCCTTTCCATTCCATACCATTCGTGTTGATTCCATTCCATTCCATTCCATTCGTGTTGATTCCATTCCGTTCCATTAAATTCCATTGCTTTCCATTTCATTCCACTCCATTTAGTTTGATTCCATTCCATTCCATTCCATTCCATTCCATTCCATTCCATTCCATTCCATTCCATTCCATTAGGATTGCTTCCATTCCATTTCTTTCCATTCCATTCGGGTTGATTCCATTCCATTCCATTCCATTCCATTCCATTCCATTCCATTCCATTCCATTCGTGTTGATTCCATTCCATTACCTTCCATTCCATTCCATTCCATTTGGGTTGATTCCATTCCATTCCATTCCATTCCATTCCATTCCATTCCATGCCATTCCATTCCATTCTATTCAATCCGTGTTGATTCCATTCCATTGCATTCCATTTCATGACATATGACTTGATTTCATTCCATTCCATTTTATTCCATTCCATTCCATTCCATTCGGGATTATTCCATTCCATTCCATTCCATTCCATTCCTTTCCATTTGGGTTGATTCCATTCCATTCGATTGCATTCCATTCCATTCCATTCGGGTTGATTCCATTCCATTCCATTCTATTCCATGCCATTCCATTGCATTCTATTCCATTCAGGTTGAATCCACTCCATTCTATTCCATTCCATAAGGGGTGATTCCAAATCATTCCATTCCATTCCATTCCATTCCACTCCATTCCTTTCGTGGTGATTGTATTCCATTCCATTCCATTCCATTCTATTCCATTCCATTCCATTCGGGTTTATTCCATTGCATTCCATTCCATTCCATTCCATTCCATTCCATTTGGGTTAACTACATTCCATTCCATTACATTCCATTCCATTCCATTCCATTCCATTCCATTCCATTCCATTCCATTAAATGCCATTCCATTCCATTCTATTCCATTCAGATTGAATCCTCTCCAATCCACTCCATTGCATTCCATTCCATTCGGGTTGATTCCACATCATTCCATTCCATTCCATTGCATTCCATTCCATTCCGTTCCATTCCTTTCGGGTTGACTCCATTCCATTCCATTCCATTCCATTCCATTCCATTCCATTCCATTCCATTCCATTCGGGTTGATTCCATTCCATTCCATTCCATTCCATTCCATTCCATTCCATTCGATTCCATTCCATGCCATTCCATTCCATTCTATTCCATTCGGGTTGATTCCACTCCACTCCATTCCATTCCATTACATGCCATTCCATTCGGGTTGATTCCATTCCATTCCATTCCATTCCATTCCATTCCATTTCTTGCCATTCCATTCGGGTTGATTCCATTCCATTCCATTCCATTCCATTCCATTCCATTCCATTCCATTCCATTCCATTCCATTCTATTCCATTCAGGTTGAATCCACTCCAATCCATTCCATTCCATTCCATTCCATTCGGGTTGATTCCAAATTATTCCATTCCATTCCATTCCGTTCCATTCCATTCCACTTCATTCCTTACGGGGTGATTCTATTCCATTCCATTCCATTCCATTCCATTCCATTCCATTCCATTCGGGTTGATTCCATTGCATTCCATTCAATTCCATTCCATTTCATTCCTTTTGTGTTAACTCCATGCCATTCCATTCCATTCCATTACGTTACATTGCAATCGGGGTGATTCCGTTCCCTTCCATTCCCCTCCAATGGATTCCATTCGGGTTGATTCCATTCCTTTCCATTCCATTCCGGTTGATTCCATTCCATTGCATACCATTCCATTCCATTCCATTCCATTCCATTCGGGTTGATTCCATTCAATTCCATTCCATTACATTCTATTCCATTCCATTGCATTCGGGTTAATTCCATTCCATTCCATTCCATTCCATTCCATTCCATTCCATTCCATTCGGGTTGATACCATTCCATTCCATTCCATTCCATTCGGGTTGATTCCATTCCATTCCATTCCATTCCATTCCATTCCATTCCATTCCTATCCATTCGGGTTGATTCCATTCCAATCCATTGCATTCCATTCCATTCCATTCGGGTTGATTCCATTCCATTCCATTCCATTCCATTCCATTCCATTCCATTCCATTCGGTGTTATTCCATACCATTCCATTCCATTCAATTCCATATCATTCCATTCCATTCCATTCGGTATGATTCCATTCCTTTCCATTCCATTAGGCTTGATTCCATTCCATTCCATTCCATTAAATTCCATTCCATTCCATTCCATTCCATTCTGGTTGATTCCATTCCATTTAATTCCATTCCACACCATTGCATTCCATTCGATTCCATTCTCGTTGATTCCATTCCATTCCATTCCGTTCCATTCGGGTTATTTCCATTCCATTAAATTCAATTCCACTCGGGTAGATTCCATTATATTCCATTCGAATTGATTCCATTCCATTCCATTCCATTCCATTCCATTCCCTTCCATTCGGGTTGATTCCATTCCATTCCATTCCATTACATTCCATTCCATTCCATTCCATTCGGATTGATTCCATTCCATTGCATTCCATTCCATTCCATTCCGTTCCATTCCTTTCGGGTTGACTCCATTCCATTCCTTTCCAATCCATTCCATTGCATTCCATTCGGGTTGATTCCATTCCATTCCATTCCGTTCTTGTTGATTCCATTCCACTCCATTCCAATCCTTTCCATTCCATTCCATTCTGGTTGATCCCATTTCATTCCATTCCATCCCATTCGGGTTGATTCCATTCCAGTCCATTCCACTCCAGTACGTTCCATTCCATTCCATTCGGGTTGATTCCATTCCATTCCATTCCATTAAATTCCATTCGTGTTGATTCCATTCCATTCCCTTCCATTCCATTAAATGCCATTCCATTCCATTCTATTCCATTCAGATTGAATCCACTCCAATCCATTCCATTGCATTCCATTCCATTCGGGTTGATTCCAAATCATTGCATTCCATTCCATTCCGTTCCATTCCATTCCACTCCATTCCTTTCGGGGTGATTCTATTCCATTCCATTCCTTTCCATTCTATTCCATTCCATTCCATTCGGGTTGATTCCATTCCAATCCATTCCATTCCATTCCTTTCCATTCGTTTTGATTCCATTCCATTCCATTGCATTCCATTCAATTCCTTTCGGGTTGATTCCATTCCATTCCATTCCATTCCATTCCATTCCATTCGGTTTTATTCCATACCATTGCATTCCATTCAATTCCATTTCATTCCATTCCATTCCATTCGGTATGATTCCATTCCATTCCATTCCATTCGGCTTGATTCCATTCCATTCCATTCCATTAAATTCCATTCCATTCCATTCCATTCCATTCCATTCCATTGGGGTTGATTCCATTCCATTTAATTCCATTCCACTCCATTGCATTCCGATCGATTCCGTTCTCGTTGATTCCATTCCATTACAATCCGTTCCATTCGGGTTGACTCCATGCCATTCCATTCCTTTCCATTCGGATTGATTCCATTCCATTCCATTCCATTCCATTCCTTTCCATTAAATTCTATTCCATTTGGATTGATTCCATTCGATTCCATTCCATTCCATTCCACTACATTCCATTCCATTCGGGTTGATTCCATTACATTGAATTCCACTCCACTCCATTCCATTCCATTTGATTCAATTCTCGTTGATTCCATTCCATTCCATTCCGTTCCATTCGGGTTATTTCCATTCCATTCCATTCAATTCCTCTCGGGTAGATTCCATTATATTCCATTCGGATTGATTCCATTCCATTCCATTCCATTCCATTCCATTCCATTCGGGTTGATTCCATTCCATTCCATTCCATTCCATTCCATTCCATTCCATTCCATTCGGATTGATTCCATTCCATTCCATTCCATTCCATTCCGATCCATTCCTTTCGTGTTGACTCTATTCCATTCCATTCCATTCCATTCGGATTGATTCCATTCCATTCCATTCCATTCCATTCGGGTTGATTCCATTCCATTCCATTCCAATCCATTCGGGTTGATTCCATTCCATTCCATTCCATTCCATTCCATTCCTTTCCATTCCATTCCATTCCTTTCCGCTTGATCCCATTCGATTCCATTCCATTCCATTCCTTGACATTCCAGTGCATTCGTGTTGATTCCATTCCATTCCATTCCGTTCGTGTTGATTTCATTCCACGCCATTCCATTCCATTCCATTCCATTCCATTCCATTCCATTCCATTCCATTCCATTCCATTCCATTCGGGTTGATTCCATTCCATTCCATTCCATTCCATTCGGGTTGATTCCATTCCAGTCCATTCAACTCCAATCCATTTCATTCCATTCCATTCAGGTTGATTCCATTCCATTCCATTCCATTCCATTCCATTCCATTCCATTCCATTAAATTCCATTCGTGTTGATTCCATTCCATTCCATTCCATTCCATTCCATTCCATTCCATTTGGGTTGATTCCAATCCATTCCATTCCATTCCATTCCGTTTCATTCCATGCCATTCAGTTCCATTCTATTCCATTCTCTTTGATTCCCTGCATTTCCATTCCATTCCATTACATGTGACTGGATTCCATTCCATTCCATTCCGTTCCATTCCATTCCATTCCATTCCATTCCATTCCATTCCATTCGGATTGATTCTATTCCATTCCATTCCATTCCATTCCATTCCATTCCATTCGGATTGATTCCATTCCATTCCATTCCATTCCATTCCATTCCACTCGGTTTGATTCCATTCCATTCCGTTTCATTCCATTCCATTCCATTCCATTCTTGTTGATTCCATTCCATTCCATTCCATACCATTCCATTTGGGCTTATTCCATTCCATTCCATTCCATTCCATTCTGTTCCATTCCATTCCATTCCACACCTTTCCATGCCATTCACTCCCATTCCATTCCACTGCATTCCATCCCATTCCATTCGGGTTGATTCCATTCCATTCCATTCCATTCCATTCCGCTCCATTCCATTCGTGTTGCTTTCATTCATTTCCATTCCATTCCATTCCATTCCATTCCCTTCCTTTTGGGTTGATTGCATTCCATTCCATTCCATTCCATTCCATTCCATTCCATTCCATTCGATTCCATTCGAGTTGATTCCATTCCATTCCATTCCATTCCATTCCATTCGGGTTGATTCCATTCCATTCCATTCCATTACATACCATTCCATTCTTTTCGGTTCGCTTCTAATCCATTTCATTCCATTCCATTGCATTCCCTTCCTTTCGTGTTGATTGCATTCCATTCCATTCCATTGCATTCCATTCCATTCCATTCTGTTTGATTCCATTCCATTCCATTCCATTCCATTCCATTCCATTCCATTCCATTCCATTCGGGTTGATTCCGTTCCATTCCATTCCATTGCTTTCCATTCCATTCCATTCCATTTGGGTTAACTACATTCCATTCCATTCCATTCCATTCCATTCCATTCCATTCCATTAAATGCCATTCCATTCCATTCTATTCCATTCAGATTGAATCCACTCCAATCCATTCCAATGCATTCCATTCCATTCGGTTTGATTCCAAATAATTCCATTCCATTCCATTCCGTTCCTTTCCATTCCACTCCATTCATTTCGGGGTGATTCTATTCCATTCCATTCTATTCCATTCCATTCCATTCGGGTTGATTCCATTCCATTCCATTCCATTCCATTCCATTCCTTTCCATTCCTTTCGGGTTGACTCCATTCCATTCCATTCCATTCCATTCGGGTTGATTCCATTCCATTCCATTCCATTCCATTCCATTCGGGTTGATTCCATTCCATTCCATTCCATTCGGGTTGATTCCATTCCATTCCATTCCATTCCATTCGGGTTGATTCCATTCCATTCCATTCCTTTCCATTCGGATGGATTCCATTCCATTCCATTCCATTCCATTCCTTTCCATTACATTCTATTCCATTTGGATTGATTCCATTCGATTCCATTTCATTCCATTCCTTTCCATTCCATTCCATTCGGGTTGATTCCATTCCATTCCATTCCTTTCGTGTTGATACCATTCCAGTCCATTCCATTCCATTCCATTCCATTCCATTCTGGTTGATTCCATTCCATTCCATTCCATTCCATTCGGGTTGATTCCATTCCAGTCCATTCCACTCCAATCCATTCCATTCCATTCCATTCGGATAGATTCCATTCCATTCCATTCCATTAAATTCCATTCGTATTGATTCCAATCCATTCCATTCCATTCCATTCCATTCCATTCCATTCCATTCCATTCCATTTGGGTTGATTGCAATCTATTCCATTCCATTCCATTCCATTTCATTCCATGCCATTCCATTCCATTCTATTCCATTCGGGTTGATTCCCTTCATTTCCATTCCATTCCATTACATATGACTGGATTCCATTCCATTCCATTCCGTTCCATTCCATTCCAATCCATTCCATTCCATTCCATTCCATTCCATTCGGATTGATTCCGTTCCATTCCATTCCATTCCATTCCATTCCATTCCATTCCATTCCATTCGGTTTGATTCCATTCCATTCCATTTCATTCCATTCCATTCCATTCCATTGCATTAGGGTTTATTCCATTCCATTCCATTCCATTCCATTCGATACCTTTCCATTCCATTCACTTCCATTCCATTCCACTGCATTCCATCCCACTCCATTCGGGTTGATTCCATTCCATTCCATTCCATTCCATTCCGCTCCATTCCATTCGTGTTGCTTTCATTCGTTTCCATTCCATTCCATTCCATTCCATTCCCTTCCTTTCGGGTTGATTGCATTCCATTCCATTCCATTCCTTTGCATTCCATTCCATTCCATTCGATTCCTTTCGTGTTGATTCCATTCCATTCCATTCCATTCCATTCGGGTTCATTCCATTCCATTCCATTCCATTCCATACCATTCCATTCCTTTCGGTTCGATTCTAATGCATTTCATTCCATTCCATTGCATTCCCTTCCTTTCGTGTTGATTCCATTGCATTCCATTCCATTCCATTCCATGCCATTCCATTCCACTCTATTCCATTCGGGATGATTCCACTCCACTCCATTCCATTCCATTCCATTCCATTCCATTCCATTCCATTCCATTCCATTCCATTCCATTCCATTCCATTCCATTCCATTTGGGTTGATTCCATTCCATTGAATTCCATTCCACTCCATTCCATTCCATTCGATTCCATTCTCGTTGATTCCATTCCATTCCATTCCGTTCCATTCGGGTTGATTCCATTCCATTCCATGCCATTCCATTCCATTCCATTCCATTCCATTCCATTCGGATTGATTCCATTCCATTCCATTCCATTACATTCCATTCCGTTCCATTCCTTTCTGGTTGACTCCATTCCATTCCATTCCATTCCATTCGGGTTGATACCATTCCAACCCATTCCATTCCATTCGGGATGATTCCATTCCATTCCATTCCATTCGGCTTGATTCCATTCCATTCCATTCCATCCCATTCCATTCCATTCGATTCCATTCTCGTTGATTCCATTCCATTCCATTCCGTTCCATTCGGGTTGTTTCCATTCCATTCCATTCGATTCCATTCTCGTTGATTCCATTCCATTCCATTCCGTTCCATTCGGGTTGTTTCCATTCCATTCCATTCAATTCCACTCGGGTAGATTCTATTATATTCCATTCGGGTTGATTCCATTCCATTCCATTCCATTCCATTCCATTCCATTTCTTTCGCGTTGATTCCATTCCATTCCATTCCATTCCATTCCATTCCATTCCATTCCATTCCATTCGGATTGATTCCATTCCATTCCATTCCATTCCGTTCCATTCCTTTCGGGTTGACTCCATTCCATTCCATTCCATTCCATTCCATTCCATTCCATTCCATTCCATTCCATTCCATTCGGGTTGATTCCATTCCATTCCATTCCTTTCCATTCGGATTGATTCCATTCCATTCCATTCCATTCCTTTCCATTCCATTCCTTTCCATTAAATTCTATTCCATTTGGATTGATTCCATTCGATTTCATTCCATTCCATTCCTTGCCATTCCATTCCATTCGGGTTGATTCCATTCCATTCCATTCCGTTCGTGTTGATTCCATTCCACTCCATACCATTCCATTCCTTTCCATTCCATTCTGGTTGATTCCCTTCCATTCCATTCCATGCCATTCGGGTTGATTCCATTCGAGTCCATTCCATTCCAATCCATTCCATTCCATTCAATTCGGGTTGACTCCATTCCATTCCATTGCATTAGATTAAATTCAATTCGTGTTGATTCCATTCCATTCCATTCTATTCCATTAAATGCCATTCCATTCCATTCTATTTCATTCAGATTGAATCCACTCAAATCCATTCCATTTCATTCCATTCCATTCGGGTTGATTCCAAATCATTCCATTCCATTCCATTCCCTTCCATTCCATTCCACTCCGTTCCTTTCGGGGTGATTCTATTCCATTCCATTCCATTCCATTCTATTCCATTCCATTCCATTCGGGTTGATTCCGTTCCATTCCATTCCATTCCATTCCTTTCCATTCGGGTTGATTCCATTCCATTCCATTGCATTCCATTCCATTCCCTTCGGTTTGATTCCATTCCATTCCATTCCATTCCATTCCATTCCATTCGGTTTTATTCCATATCATTCCATTCCATTCAATTCCATTTCATTCCATTCCATTCCATTCGGTATTATTCCATTCCATTCCATTCCATTCGGCTTGATTCCATTCCATTCCATTCCATTCCTTACCATTAAATTCTATTCCATTTGGATTGATTCCATTCGATTCCATTCCATTCCATTATTTCCCATTCCATTCAATTCGGGTTGATTCCATTCCATTCCATTCCGTTCGTGTTGATTCCATTCCACTCCATTCCATTCCACTCCGTTCCATTCCTTTCTGGTTGACTCCATTCCATTCCATTCCATTCCATACCTTTCCATTCCAATCCATTCCATTCGGATTGATTCCATTCGATTCCATTCCATTCCATTCCTTGCCATTCCATTGCATTCGTGTTGATTCCATTCCTTTCCATTCCGTTCGAGTTGATTCCATTCCACTCGATTCCATTCCATTCCATTCCATTCCATTCCATTCCATTCCATTCCATTCGGGTTGATTCCATTCCATTCCATTCGGGTTGATTCCATTCCAGTCAATTCAACCCCAATCCATTCCATTCCATTCCATTCGGGTTGATTCCATTCCATTCCATGCAATTCCATTCCATTAAATTCCATTCGTGTTGATTCCATTCCATTCCATTCCATTCCATTCCATTCCATTCCATTCCATTTGGGTTGATTGCAATCCATTCCATTCCATTCCATCCATTTCATTCCATGCCATTGCATTCCATTCTATTCCATTCGGGTTGATTCCCTTCATTTCCATTCCATTCCATTACAGATGACTGGATTCCATTCCATTCCATTCCGTTCCATTCCATTCCAATCCATTCCATTCCATTCCATTCGGATTGATTCCATTCCATTCCACTCCATTACATTCCATTCCTTTCCGCTCCATTCCATTCCTGTTGCTTTCATTCATTTCCATTCCATTCCAATCCATTCCATTCCATTCCATTCGGGGTGATTCCAAATCATTCCATTCCGTTCCATTCCATTCAATTTCATTCCACTCAATTGCTTTCGGGGTGATTCTATTCCATTCCATTCCATTCCATTCTATTCCATTCCATTCCATTCGGGATGATTCCATTGCATTCCATTCCATTCCATTCCATTTGGGTTAACTCCATTCCATTCCATTCCATTCCATTCCATTCCATTCCATTCCATTCCATTCCATTCCATTCCATTCCATTAAATGCCATGCCATTCCATTCTATTCCATTCAGATTGAATCCACTCCAATACATTCTATTGCATTCCATTCCATTCGGGTTGATTCCAAATCATTCCATTCCATTCCATTCCGTTCCTTTCCATTCCACTCCATTCCTTTCGGGGTGATTCTATTCTATTCCATTCCATTCCATTCTATTCCATTCCATTCCATTCGGGTGGATTCCATTCCATTCCATTCCAATCAATTCCTTTCAATTTGTGTTGATTCCATTCCATTACATTGCATTCCATTCTATTCCATTCGGGTTGATTCCATTCCATTCCATTCCATTCCATTCGGTTTTCTTCCATACCATTCCATTCCATTCAATTCCATTTCATTCCATTCCATTCCATTCGGGATGATTCCATTCCATTCCATTCCATTCGGCTTGATTCCATTCCTTTCCATTCCTTTCCATTCCATTCCATTCCATTCCATTCCATTCGGTTTGATTCCATTCCATTGAATTCCATTCTACTCCATTCCATTCCATTCGATTCCATTCTCGTTGATTCCATTCCATTCCATTCCGTTCCATTCGGGTTATTTCCATTCCATTCCATTCAATTCCACTCGGGTAGATTCCATTATATTCCATTCGCGTTGATTCCATTCCTTTCCATTCCATTCCATTCAATTCGGGTTGATTCCATTCCATTCCATTCCATTCCATTCCATTCCATTCCATTCCATTCCTTTCCATTACATACGGATTGATTCCATTCCATTCCATTCCATTCCATTCCGTTCCATTCCTTTCCTGTTGACTCCATTCCATTCCATTCCATTCCATTCGGGTTGATTCCATTCCATTCCATTCCATTGCATTCCATTCTGGTTGATTCCATTCCATACCATTCCATTCCTTTCCATTCGGATGGATTCCATTCCATTCCATTCCATTCCACTCCATTCCATTCCATTCCATTCCATTCCATTCCTTTCCATTAAATTCTATTCCATTTGGATTGATTCCATTCGATTCCATTCCATTCCATTCCTTGCCATTCTATTCCATTCGTGTTGATTCCATTCCATTCCATTCCATTCTGGTTGATTCCATTCCATTCCATTTCATTCCATTCGGATTTATTCCATTCCAGTCCATTCCACTCCAATCCATTCCATTCCATTCCATTCGGGTTGATTCCATTCCATTCCATTCCATTCCATTCCATGAAATTCCATTCGTGTTGATTCCATTCCATTCCATTCCATTCCATTTGGGTTGATTGCAATCCATTCCATTCCATTCCATTCCATTTCATTCCATGCCATTCCATTCCATTCTATTCCATTCGGGTTGATTCCCTTCATTTCCATTCCATTCCATTACATATGACTTTATTCCATTCCATTCCATTCCATTCCATTCCATTCGGATTGATTCCTTTCCACTCCATTCCATTCCATTATATTCCAATCCATTCGGTTTGATTCCATTCCATTCCATTTCATTCCATTCCATTCCATTCCATTCTTGATGATTCCATTCCATTCCTGTTGATTCCATTCCATTCCATTCCATTCCATTCCATTTGGGTTTATTCCATTCCATTCCATTCCATTCCATTCCATTACATTACATTACATTCCATACCATTCCATTCCATTCACTTCCATTCCATTCCACTGCATTCCATCCCAATCTATTCGGGTTGATTGCATTCCATTCCATTCCATTCCATTCCGCTCCATTCCATTCGTGTTGCTTTCATTCATTTCCATTCCATTCCATTCCATTCCATTCCATTCCTTTCGGGTTGACTGCATTCCATTTCATTCCATTCCATTCCATTCCTTTCGATTCCATTCGTGTTGATTCCATTCCATTCCATTCCATTCCAATCGGGTTGATTCCATTCCATTCCTTTCCATTCCATTCCATTCCATTCCATTCCATTGCATTCCACTCCATTCCATTCGGATTGATTCCATTCCATTCCATTCCATTCCATTCGGGGTGATTCCAAATCATTCCATTCCATTCCATTCCGTTGCATTACATTCCACTCCATTCCATTCGGGGTGATTCTATTCCATTCCATTCCATTCCAATCTATTCCATTCCATTCCATTCGGGTTGATTCCATTGCATTCGGCTTGATTTCATTCCATTCCATTCTATTCCATCCCATTCCCTTCCATTCCATTGCATTCCTTTTTATTCCATTCCATTCCATTCGGGTTGATTCCATTCCATTCAATTCTATTCCATTCCATTCCATTCCATTCGGCTTGATTCCATTCCTTTACATTCCTTTCGGGTTGTTTCTATTCCATTCCATTCCATTCCATTCCATTCTAATCGGGTTGATTCCATTCCATTCAAATCCATTCCATTCCATTCCATTCCATTCCATTCCATTCCATTCCATGCAATTCCATTCCATTCTATTCCATTCAGGTTGAATCCACTCCAATCCATTCCATTCCATTCCATTCCATTCGGGTTCATTCCAAATCATGCTATTCCATTCCATTCCGTTCCATTCCATTCCATTCCATTCCATTCCATTCCATTTGGGATGATTCCATTGCATTCCATTCAATGCCATTCCATTCCTTTCCATTTGGGTTAACTCCATGCCATTCCATTCCATTACATTACATTCCAATCGGGTTGCTTCAATTCCCTTCCATTCGTGTTAACTCTATGACATTCCATTCCATTACATTACATTCCAATGTGGTTGATTCCATTCCCTTCCATTCCCCTCCATTGCATTCCATTCGGGTTGATTCCATTCCTTTCCCTTCCATTCCGGTTGATTGCATTCCATTGCATTCCATTCCATTCCATTCCATTCCATTCAATTCGGTTTGATTCCCTTCCTTTCCTTCCCATTCCATTCCATTCCATTCCATTCCATTCCTTTCCATTCGGGTTACTTCCATTCCATTCCATTCCAGTCAATTCCATTCCATCGACTTAATTCCATTCCATTCCATTCCATTCCATTCCATTCCATTCCATTCCATTCCATCGAATTGATTCCATTCCATTTGGCTTGATTCCATTCCATTCCATTGCATTCCATTACATACCATTCCATTCCATTCGTGTGGATTCCTTTCCATTCCATTCCATTCCATTCGGGTTGATACCATTCCATTCCACTCCATTCCAATCCTTTCCATTCCATTCGGGTTGATTCCATTCCATTCCATTCCATTCCATTCGGGTTACTTCCATTCCATTCCATTCTATTCCACTCGGGTTGATTCCATTCCGTTCCATTCGGGTTGATTTCACTCCATTCCGTTCCATTCGGATGGATTCCATTCCATTCCATTCCATTCCATTCCATTCCATTCCATTCCATTCCATTCAGAAAGAATCCATTTAATTCCATTCCATTCCATTCCATTCCATGCCATTCCATTCCGTTCCATGCCATTCCATTCCATTCCATTCTATTCCATTCAGGTTGAATCCACTCCAATCCATTCCATTCCATTCCATTCGGGTTGATTCCAAATCATTCAATTCCATCCCATTCCGTTCCATTCCGTTCCACTCCATTCCTTTTGGGGTGATTCTATTCCATTCCATTCTATTCCATTCTATTCCATTCCATTCCATTCGGGTTGATTGCATTGCATTCCATTCCATTCCATTCCATTCCATTAAATTTGGGTTAACTCCATTCCATTCCATTCCATTCCATTCTATTCCATTCCATAACAATCAGGTAGATTCCATTCCATTCCATTCCATTCCATTCGATTTGATTCCATTCCATACCATTCCTTTCCATTCCATTCCTTTCCATTCCATTCCATTCCATTCGGATTGATTCCATTCCATTCCATTCCATTCCATTCCTTTCCATTCCATACCATTCGTGTTGATTCCATTCCATTCCATTCCATTCGTGTTGATTCCATTCCGTTCCATTAAATTCCATTGCTTTCCATTTCATTCCACTCCATTTAGTTTGATTCCATTCCATTCCATTCCATTCCATTCCATTCCATTCCATTCCATTCCATTCCATTCCATTCCATTAGGATTGATTCCATTCCATTTCTTTCCATTCCATTCGGGTTGATTCCATTCCATTCCATTCCATTCCACTCCATTCCATTCCATTCGTGTTGATTCCATTCCATTACCTTCCATTCCATTCCATTCCATTTGGGTTGATTCCATTCCATTCCATTCCATTCCATTCCATGCCATTCCATTCCATTCTATTCAATCCGTGTTGATTCCATTCCATTGCATTCCATTTCATCACATATGACTTGATTTCATTCCATTCCATTTTATTCCATTCCATTCCATTCCATTCGGGATTATTCCATTCCATTCCATTCCATTCCATTCCTTTCCATTTGGGTTGATTCCATTCCATTCGATTGCATTCCATTCCATTCCATTCGGGTTGATTCCATTCCATTCCATTCTATTCCCTGCCATTCCATTGCATTCTATTCCATTCAGGTTGAATCCACTCCATTCTATTCCATTCCATAAGGGGTGATTCCAAATCATTCCATTCCATTCCATTCCATTCCATTCCATTCCACTCCATTCCTTTCGTGGTGATTGTATTCCATTCCATTCCATTCCATTCTATTCCATTCCATTCCATTCGGGTTTATTCCTTTGCATTCCATTCCATTCCATTCCATTCCATTTGGGTTAACTACATTCCATTCCATTCCATTCCATTCCATTCCATTCCATTCCATTCCATTCCATTCCATTAAATGCCATTCCATTCCATTCTATTCCATTCAGATTGAATCCTCTCCAATCCGTTCCATTGCATTCCATTCCATTCGGGTTGATTCCACATCATTCCATACCATTCCATTGCATTCCATTCCATTCCGTTCCATTCCTTTCGGGTTGACTCCATTCCATTCCATTCCATTCCATTCCATTCCATTCCATTCCATTCCATTCCATTCGGGTTGATTCCATTCCATTCCATTCCATTCCATTCCATTCCATTCCATTCCATTCCATTCCATGCCATTCCATTCCATTCTATTCCATTCGGGTTGATTCCACTCCACTCCATTCCATTCCATTACATGCCATTCCATTCGGGTTGATTCCATTCCATTCCATTCCATTCCATTCCATTCCATTTCTTGCCATTCCATTCGGGTTGATTCCATTCCATTCCATTCCATTCCATTCCATTCCATTCCATTCCATTCCATTCCATTCTATTCCATTCAGGTTGAATCCACTCCAATCCATTCCATTCCATTCCATTCCATTCGGGTTGATTCCAAATTATTCCATTCCATTCCATTCCGTTCCATTCCATTCCACTCCATTCCTTACGGGGTGATTCTATTCCATTCCATTCCATTCCATTCCATTCCATTCCATTCCATTCCATTCGGGTTGATTCCATTGCATTCCATTCAATTCCATTCCATTTCACTCCTTTTGGGTTAACTCCATGCCATTCCATTCCATTCCATTACGTTACATTGCAATCGGGGTGATTCCGTTCCCTTCCATTCCCCTCCAATGCATTCCATTCGGGTTGATTCCATTCCTTTCCATTCCATTCCGGTTGATTCCATTCAATTCCATTCCATTCCATTCTATTCCATTCCATTGCATTCGGGTTAATTCCATTCCATTCCATTCCATTCCATTCCATTCCATTCCATTCCATTCCATTCGGGTTGATACCATTCCATTCCATTCCATTCCATTCGGGTTGATTCCATTCCATTCCATTCCATTCCATTCCATTCCTATCCATTCGGGTTGATTCCATTCCAATCCATTGCATTTCATTCCATTCCATTCGGGTTGATTCCATTCCATTCCATTCCATTCCATTCCATTCCATTCCATTCCATTCTGTGTTATTCCATACCATTCCATTCCATTCAATTCCATATCATTCCATTCCATTCCATTCGGTATGATTCCATTCCTTTCCATTCCATTAGGCTTGATTCCATTCCATTCCATTCCATTAAATTCCATTCCATTCCATTCCATTCCATTCTGGTTGATTCCATTCCATTTAATTCCATTCCACACCATTGCATTCCATTCGATTCCATTCTCGTTGATTCCATTCCATTCCATTCCTTTCCATTCGGGTTATTTCCATTCCATTAAATTCAATTCCACTCGGGTAGATTCCATTATATTCCATTCGGATTGATTCCATTCCATTCCATTCCATTCCATTCCATTCCCTTCCATTCGGGTTGATTCCATTCCATTCCATTCCATTCCATTCCATTCCATTCCATTCGGATTGATTCCATTCCATTCCATTCCATTCCATTCCGTTCCATTCCTTTCGGGTTGACTCCATTCCATTCCTTTCCAATCCATTCCATTGCATTCCATTCGGGTTGATTCCATTCCATTCCATTCCGTTCGTGTTGATTCCATTCCACTCCATTCCAATCCTTTCCATTCCATTCCATTCTGGTTGATCCCATTTCATTCCATTCCATCCCATTCGGGTTGATTCCATTCCAGTCCATTCCACTCCAGTCCATTCCATTCCATTCCATTCGGGTTGATTCCATTCCATTCCATTCCATTAAATTCCATTCGTGTTGATTCCATTCCATTCCCTTCCATTCCATTAAATGCCATTCCATTCCATTCTATTCCATTCAGATTGAATCCACTCCAATCCATTCCATTGCATTCCATTCCATTCGGGTTGATTCCAAATCATTGCATTCCATTCCATTCCGTTCCATTCCATTCCACTCCATTCCTTTCGGGGTGATTCTATTTCATTCCATTCCTTTCCATTCTATTCCATTCCATTCCATTCGGGTTGATTCCATTCCAATCCATTCCATTCCATTCCTTTCCATTCGTTTTGATTCTATTCCATTCCATTGCATTCCATTCAATTCCATTCGGGTTGATTCCATTCCATTCCATTCCATTCCATTCCATTCCATTCGGTTTTATTCCATACCATTGCATTCCATTCAATTCCATTTCATTACATTCCATTCCATTCGGTATGATTCCATTCCATTCCATTCCATTCGGCTTGATTCCATTCCATTCCATTCCATTAAATTCCATTCCATTCCATTCCATTCCATTCCATTGGGGTTGATTCCATTCCATTTAATTCCATTCCACTCCATTGCATTCCGATCGATTCCATTCTCGTTGATTCCATTCCATTCCAATCCGTTCCATTCGGGTTGACTCCATGCCATTCCATTCCTTTCCATTCGGATTGATTCCATTCCATTCCATTCCATTCCATTCCTTTCCATTAAATTCTATTCCATTTGGATTGATTCCATTCGATTCCATTCCATTCCATTCCACTACATTCCATTCCATTCGGGTTGATTCCATTACATTGAATTCCACTCCACTCCATTCCATTCCATTTGATTCAATTCTCGTTGACTCCATTCCATTCCATTCCGTTCCATTCGGGTTATTTCCATTCCATTCCATTCAATTCGTCTTGGGTAGATTCCATTATATTCCATTCGGATTGATTCCATTCCATTCCATTCCATTCCATTCCATTCCATTCGGGTTGATTCCATTCCATTCCATTCCATTCCATTCCATTCCATTCCATTCGATTCGGATTGATTCCATTCCATTCCATTCCATTCCATTCCGTTCCATTCCTTTCGTGTTGACTCTATTCCATTCCATTCCATTCCATTCCATTCCATTCGGATTGATTCCATTCCATTCCATTCCATTCCATTCGGGTTGATTCCATTCCATTCCATTCCAATCCATTCGGGTTGATTCCATTCCATTCCATTCCATTCCATTCCATTCCATTCCTTTCCATTCCATTCCATTCCTTTCCGCTTGATCCCATTCGATTCCATTCCATTCCATTCCTTGACATTCCAGTGCATTCGTGTTGATTCCATTCCATTCCATTCCGTTCGTGTTGATTTCATTCCACGCCATTCCATTCCATTCCATTCCATTCCATTCCATTCCATTCCATTCCATTCCATTCCATTCCATTCCATTCCATTCGGGTTGATTCCATTCCATTACATTCCATTCCATTCGGGTTGATTCCATTCCAGTCCATTCAACTCCAATCCATTTCATTCCATTCCATTCAGGTTGATTCCATTCCATTCCATTCCATTCCATTCCATTCCATTCCATTCCATTCCATTCCATTAAATTCCTTTCGTGTTGATTCCATTCCATTCCATTCCATTCCATTCCATTCCATTCCATTTGGGTTGATTCCAATCCATTCCATTCCATTCCATTCCGTTTCATTCCATGCCATTCAGTTCCATTCTATTCCATTCTCTTTGATTCCCTGCATTTCCATTCCATTCCATTACATGTGACTGGATTCCATTCCATTCCATTCCGTTCCATTCCATTCCATTCCATTCCATTCCATTTCATTCCATTCGGATTGATTCTATTCCATTCCATTCCATTCCATTCCATTCCATTCCATTCCATTCGGATTGATTCCATTCCATTCCATTCCATTCCATTCCATTCCACTCGGTTTGATTCCATTCCATTCCGTTTCATTCCATTCCATTACATTCCATTCTTGTTGATTCCATTCCATTCCATTCCATACCATTCCATTTGGGCTTATTCCATTCCATTCCATTCCATTCCATTCTGTTCCATTCCATTCCATTCCACACCTTTCCATGCCATTCACTCCCATTCCATTCCACTGCATTCCATCCCATTCCATTCGGGTTGATTCCATTCCATTCCATTCCATTCCATTCCATTCCGCTCCATTCCATTCGTGTTGCTTTCCTTCATTTCCATTCCATTCCATTCCATTCCATTCCCTTCCTTTTGGGTTGATTGCATTCCATTCCATTCCATTCAATTCCATTCCATTCCATTCCATTCGGGTTGATTCCATTCCATTCCATTCCATTACATACCATTCCATTCCTTTCGGTTCGATTCTAATCCATTTCATTCCATTCCATTGCATTCCCTTCCTTTCGTGTTGATTGCATTCCATTCCATTCCATTGCATTCCATTCCATTCCATTCGGTTTGATTCCATTCCATTCCATTCCATTCCATTCCATTCCATTCCATTCGGGTTGATTCCGTTCCATTCCATTCCATTGCTTTCCATTCCATTCCATTCCATTTGGGTTAACTACATTCCATTCCATTCCATTCCATTCCATTCCATTCCATTCCATTCCATTTCATTAAATGCCATTCCATTTCATTCTATTCCATTCAGATTGAATCCACTCCAATCCATTCCAATGCATTCCATTCCATTCGGTTTGATTCCAAATAATTCCATTCCATTCCATTCCGTTCCTTTCCATTCCACTCCATTCATTTCGGGGTGATTCTATTTCATTCCATTCCATTCCATTCCATTCCATTCGGGTTGATTCCATTCCATTCCATTCCATTCCATTCCATTTCTTTCCATTCCTTTCGGGTTGACTCCATTCCATTCCATTCCATTCCATTCCATTCCATTCGGGTTGATTCCATTCCATTCCATTCCATTCCATTCCATTCGGGTTGATTCCATTCCATTCCATTCCATTCGGGTTGATTCCATTCCATTCCATTCCATTCCATTCGGGTTGATTCCATTCCATTCCATTCCTTTCCATTCGGATGGATTCCATTCCATTCCATTCCATTCCATTCCTTTCCATTACATTCTATTCCATTTGGATTGATTCCATTCGATTCCATTTCATTCCATTCCTTTCCATTCCATTCCATTCGGGTTGATTCCATTCCATTCCATTCCTTTCGTGTTGATACCATTCCACTCCATTCCATTCCATTCCATTCCATTCCATTCTGGTTGATTCCATTCCATTCCATTCCATTCCATTCGGGTTGATTCCATTCCAGTCCATTCCACTCCAATCCATTCCATTCCATTCCATTCGGATAGATTCCATTCCATTCCATTCCATTAAATTCCATTCGTGTTGATTCCAATCCATTCCATTCCATTCCATTCCATTCCATTCCATTCCATTCCATTCCATTCCATTCCATTTGGGTTGATTGCAATCTATTCCATTCCATTCCATTCCATTTCATTCCATGCCATTCCATTCCATTCTATTCCATTCGGGTTGATTCCCTTCATTTCCATTCCATTCCATTACATATGACTGGATTCCATTCCATTCCATTCCGTTCCATTCCATTCCAATCCATTCCATTCCATTCCATTCCATTCCATTCGGATTGATTCCATTCCATTCTATTCCATTCCATTCCATTCCATTCCATTCCATTCCATTCGGTTTGATTCCATTCCATTCCATTTCATTCCATTCCATTCCATTCCATTGCATTAGGGTTTATTCCATTCCATTCCATTCCATTCCATACCTTTCCATTCCATTCACTTCCATTCCATTCCACTGCATTCCATCCCACTCCATTCGGGTTGATTCCATTCCATTCCATTCCATTCCATTCCGCTCCATTCCATTCGTGTTGCTTTCATTCGTTTCCATTCCATTCCATTCCATTCCATTCCCTTCCTTTAGGGTTGATTGCATTCCATTCCATTCCATTCCTTTGCATTCCATTCCATTCCATTCGATTCCTTTCGTGTTGATTCCATTCCATTCCATTCCATTCCATTCGGGTTGATTCCATTCCATTCCATTCCATTCCATACCATTCCATTCCTTTCGGTTCGATTCTAATGCATTTCATTCCATTCCATTGCATTCCCTTCCTTTCGTGTTGATTCCATTGCATTCCATTCCATTCCATTCCATGCCATTCCATTCCACTCTATTCCATTCGGGATGATTCCACTCCACTCCATTCCATTCCATTCCATTCCATTCCATTCCATTCCATTCCATTCCATTCCATTCCATTCCATTTGGGTTGATTCCATTCCATTGAATTCCATTCCACTCCATTCCATTCCATTCGATTCCATTCTCGTTGATTCCATTCCATTCCATTCCGTTCCATTCGGGTTGATTCCATTCCATTCCATGCCATTCCATTCCATTCCATTCCATTCCATTCCATTCGGATTGATTCCATTCCATTCCATTCCATTACATTCCATTCCGTTCCATTCCTTTCTGGTTGACTCCATTCCATTCCATTCCATTCCATTCCATTCCATTCGGGTTGATACCATTCCAACCCATTCCATTCCATTCGGGATGATTCCATTCCATTCCATTCCATTCGGCTTGATTCCATTCCATTCCATTCCATCCCATTCCATTCCATTCGATTCCATTCTCGTTGATTCCATTCCATTCCATTCCGTTCCATTCGGGTTGTTTCCATTCCATTCCATTCGATTCCATTCTCGTTGATTCCATTCCATTCCATTCCGTTCCATTCGGGTTGTTTCCATTCCATTCCATTCAATTCCACTCGGGTAGATTCTATTATATTCCATTCGGGTTGATTCCATTCCATTCCATTCCATTCCATTCCATTTCTTTCGCGTTGATTCCATTCCATTCCATTCCATTCCATTCCATTCCATTCCATTCCATTCCATTCCATTCGGATTGATTCCATTCCATTCCATTCCATTCCGTTCCATTCCTTTCGGGTTGACTCCATTCCATTCCATTCCATTCCATTCCATTCCATTCCATTCCATTCCATTCCATTCGGGTTGATTCCATTCCATTCCATTCCTTTCCATTCGGATTGATTCCATTCCATTCCATTCCATTCCTTTCCATTCCATTCCTTTCCATTAAATTCTATTCCATTTGGATTGATTCCATTCGATTTCATTCCATTCCATTCCTTGCCATTCCATTCCATTCGGGTTGATTCCATTCCATTCCATTCCGTTCGTGTTGATTCCATTCCACTCCATACCATTCCATTCCTTTCCATTCCATTCTGGTTGATTCCCTTCCATTCCATTCCATGCCATTCGGGTTGATTCCATTCGAGTCCATTCCATTCCAATCCATTCCATTCCATTCAATTCGGGTTGACTCCATTCCATTCCATTGCATTACATTAAATTCCATTCGTGTTGATTCCATTCCATTCCATTCTATTCCATTAAATGCCATTCCATTCCATTCTATTTCATTCAGATTGAATCCACTCAAATCCATTCCATTTCATTCCATTCCATTCGGGTTGATTCCAAATCATTCCATTCCATTCCATTCCCTTCCATTCCATTCCACTCCATTCCTTTCGGGGTGATTCTATTCCATTCCATTCCATTCCATTCTATTCCATTCCATTCCATTCGGGTTGATTCCGTTCCATTCCATTCCATTCCATTCCTTTCCATTCGCGTTGATTCCATTCCATTCCATTGCATTCCATTCCATTCCCTTCGGTTTGATTCCATTCCATTCCATTCCATTCCATTCCATTCCATTCCATTCCATTCGGTTTTATTCCATATCATTCCATTCCATTCAATTCCATTTCATTCCATTCCATTCCATTCGGTATTATTCCATTCCATTCCATTCCATTCGGCTTGATTCCATTCCATTCCATTCCATTCCTTACCATTAAATTCTATTCCATTTGGATGGATTCCATTCGATTCCATTCCATTCCATTATTTCCCATTCCATTAAATTCGGGTTGATTCCATTCCATTCCATTCCGTTCGTGTTGATTCCATTCCACTCCACTCCATTCCATTCCGTTCCATTCCTTTCTGGTTGACTCCATTCCATTCCATTCCATTCCATACCTTTCCATTCCAATCCATTCCATTCGGATTGATTCCATTCGATTCCATTCCATTCCATTCCTTGCCATTCCATTGCATTCGTGTTGATTCCATTCCTTTCCATTCCGTTCGAGTTGATTCCATTCCACTCGATTCCATTCCATTCCATTCCATTCCATTCCATTCCATTCCATTCCATTCCATTCGGGTTGATTCCATTCCATTCCATTCGGGTTGATTCCATTTCAGTCAATTCAACCCCAATCCATTCCATTCCATTCCATTCGGGTTGATTCCATTCCATTCCATGCCATTCCATTCCATTAAATTCCATTCGTGTTGATTCCATTCCATTCCATTCCATTCCATTCCATTCCATTCCATTCCATTTGGGTTGATTGCAATCCATTCCATTCCTTTCCATCCATTTCATTCCATGCCATTGCATTCCATTCTATTCCATTCGGGTTGATTCCCTTCATTTCCATTCCATGCCATTACAGATGACTGGATTCCATTCCATTCCATTCCGTTCCATTCCATTCCAATCCATTCCATTCCATTCCATTCGGATTGATTCCATTCCATTCCACTCCATTACATTCCATTCATTTCCGCTCCATTCCATTCCTGTTGCTTTCATTCATTTCCATTCCATTCCATTCTATTCCATTCCATTCCATTCGGGATGATTCCATTGCATTCCATTCCATTCCATTCCATTTGAGTTAACTCCATTCCATTCCATTCCATTCCATTCCATTCCATTCCATTCCATTCCATTCCATTCCATTAAATGCCATGCCATTCCATTCTATTCCATTCAGATTGAATCCACTCCAATACATTCTATTGCATTCCATTCCATTCGGGTTGATTCCAAATCATTCCATTCCATTCCATTCCGTTCCTTTCCATTCCACTCCATTCCTTTCGGGGTGATTCTATTCTATTCCATTCCATTCCATTCTATTCCATTCCATTCCATTCGGGTGGATTCCATTCCATTCCATTACAATCAATTCCTTTCAATTTGTGTTGATTCCATTCCATTACATTGCATTCCATTCTATTCCATTCGGGTTGATTCCATTCCATTCCATTCCATTCCATTCGGTTTTCTTCCATACCATTCCATTCCATTCAATTCCATTTCATTCCATTCCATTCCATTCGGGATGATTCCATTCCATTCCATTCCATTCGGCTTGATTCCATTCCTTTCCATTCCTTTCCATTCCATTCCATTCCATTCCATTCCATTCCATTCCATTCGGTTTGATTCCATTCCATTGAATTCCATTCTAATCCATTCCATTCCATTCGATTCCATTCTCGTTGATTCCATTCCATTCCATTCCGTTCCATTCGGGTTATTTCCATTCCATTCCATTCAATTCCACTCGGGTAGATTCCATTATATTCCATTCGCGTTGATTCCATTCCTTTCCATTCCATTCCATTCAATTCGGGTTGATTCCATTCCATTCCATTCCATTCCATTCCATTCCATTCCATTCCATTCCATTACATACGGATTGATTCCATTCCATTCCATTCCATTCCATTCCGTTCCATTCCTTTCGTGTTGACTCCATTCCATTCCATTCCATTCCATTCGGGTTGATTCCATTCCATTCCATTCCATTCCATTCCATTCTGGTTGATTCCATTCCATTCCATTCCATTCCTTTCCATTCGGATTGATTCCATTCCATTCCATTCCATTCCACTCCATTCCATTCCATTCCATTCCATTCCATTCCCTTCCATTAAATTCTATTCCATTTGGATTGATTCCATTCGATTTCATTCCATTCCATTCCTTGCCATTCTATTCCATTCCTGTTGATTCCATTCCATTCCATTCCATTCTGGTTGATTCCATTCCATTCCATTTCATTCCATTCGGATTTATTCCATTCCAGTCCATTCCACTCCAATCCATTCCATTCCATTCCATTCGGGTTGATTCCATTCCATTCCATTCCATTCCATTCCATGAAATTCCATTCGTGTTGATTCCATTCCATTCCATTCCATTCCATTTGGGTTGATTGCAATCCATTCCATTCCATTCCATTCCATTTCATTCCATGCCATTCCATTCCATTCTATTCCATTCGGGTTGATTCCCTTCATTTCCATTCCATTCCATTACATATGACTTTATTCCATTCCATTCCATTCCATTCCATTCCATTCCATTCCATTCCATTCCATTCCATTCGGATTGATTCCTTTCCACTCCATTCCATTCCATTATATTCCAATCCATTCGGTTTGATTCCATTCCATTCCATTTCATTCCATTCCATTCCATTCCATTCTTGATGATTCCATTCCATTCCTGTTGATTCCATTCCATTCCATTCCATTCCATTCCATTTGGGTTTATTCCATTCCATTCCATTCCATTCCATTCCATTACATTACATTACATTCCATACCATTCCATTCCATTCACTTCCATTCCATTCCACTGCATTCCATCCCAATCTATTCGGGTTGATTGCATTCCATTCCATTCCATTCCATTCCATTCCATTCCCTTCCTTTCGGGTTGACTGCATTCCATTTCATTCCATTCCATTCCATTCCTTTCGATTCCATTCGTGTTGATTCCATTCCATTCCATTCCATTCCAATCGGGTTGATTCCATTCCATTCCTTTCCATTCCATTCCATTCCATTCCATTCCATTGCATTCCACTCCATTCCATTCGGATTGATTCCATTCCATTCCATTCCATTCCATTCGGTGTGATTCCAAATCATTCCATTCCATTCCATTCCGTTGCATTACATTCCAATCCATTCCATTCGGGGTGATTCTATTCCATTCCATTCCATTCCAATCTATTCCATTCCATTCCATTCGGGTTGATTCCATTGCATTCCATTCCATTCCATTCCATTCCATTCCATTCCATTCCATTCCATTCCATTCCATTACATTTGGGTTAACTGCATTCCATTCCATTCCATTCCATTCCATTCCATTCCATTCCATTCCATTCCATTCCATTCCATTAAATCCCATTCCATTCCATGCTATTCCATTCAGATTGAATCCACTCCAATCCATTCCATTGCATTCCATTCCATTCGGGTTGATTCCAAATCATTCCATTGCATTCCACCCCATTCCTTTCGGGGAGATTCTATTCCATTCCATTCAATTCCATTCCATTCCATTCCATTCTTTTCGGATAGATTCCATTCCATTCCATTCCATTCCGTTCCATTCCTTTCGGGTTGACTCCATTCAATTCTATTCCATTCCATTCCATTCCATTCCATTCCATTCCTTTCCATTCGGGTTGCTTCCATTCCATTCCATTCCATTCCATTCCATTCCATTCCATTCGTGTTACATCCATTCCATTCCATTCCATTCCATTCCATTCCATTCCATTCCATTCCGGATGATTCCAAATCATTCCATTCCATTCCATCCCGTTCCATTCCATTCCACTCCATTCCTTTCGGGGTGATTCCATTCCATTCCATTCCATTCCATTCCATTCCATTCCATTCCATTCGGGTTGATTCCGTTACATTCCATTCCATTCCATTCGTGTTGACTCCATTCCATTCCATTCCATTCCATTCCTTTCCTTTCCATTCCATTCCATTCCATTCGGATTGATTCCATTCCATTCCATTCCATTCCATTCCTTTCCATTCCATTCCATTCGGGTTGATTCTATTCCATTCCATTCCATTTGTGTTGATTCCATTCCATTCCATTCCTTTCTTTTCCATCCGGGTTTATTCCATTCCATTCCATTCCATTACATTCGATTGATTCCATTCCATTCCATTCCATTCCATTCCATTCCATTCCATTCCATTCCATTCGTGTTGATTCCATTCAATTCCATTCAATTCCATTCCATTCCTTTCGTGTTGATTCCATTCCATTCCGTTCCATTCCATTCCATTCCATTCCATTGCATTCCACTCCATTCGGGTTGATTCCTTTCCATTCCATTGCATTCCATTCCATTCCTTTCGGGTTGATTCCATTCCATTCCATGCCTTGTCATTCCATTCCATTCCGTTCCATTCCATTCCATTCCATTCGTGTTACATCCATTCCATTCCATACCATTCCATTCCACTCTGCTTGATTCCGTCCCATTCCATTCCATTCCATTCGTGTTACATCCATTACATTCCATACAATTCCATTCCATTCCATTCCATTCCATTCCATTCCGTTCCATTCCTTTCGGGTTGACTCCATTCCATTCTATTCCATTCCATTCCATTCCATTCCATTCCATTCCATTCCATTCCATTCCTTTCCATTCGGGTTGCTTCCATTCCATTCCATTCCATTCCATTCCATTCCATTCCATTCGTGTTACATCCAATCCATTCCATTCCATTCCATTCCATTCCATTCCATTCGGGATGATTCCAAATCATTCCATTCCATTCCATTCCGTTCCATTCCATTCCACTCCATTCCTTTCGGGGTGATTCTATTCCATTCCATTCCATTCCATTCCATTCCACTCCATTCCATTCGGGTTGATTCCATTCCATTCCATTCCTTTCCATTCGGGTTGACTCCATTCCATTCCATTCCATTCCTTTCCTTTCCATTCCATTCCATTCCATTCGGATTGATTCCATTCCATTCCATTCCATTCCATTCCATTCCTTTCCATTCCATTCCATTCGGGTTGATTCTATTCCATTCCATTCCATTTGTGTTGATTCCATTCCATTCCATTCCTTTCCATTCCATCCGGGATTATTCCATTCCATTCCATTCCATTACATTCGATGGATTCCATTCAATTCCATTCCAATCCATTCCATTCCATTCCATTCCATTCCATTCCATTCGTGTTGATTCTATTCAATTCCATTCCATTCCATTCCATTCCTTTCGTGTTGATTCCATTCCATTCCGTTCCATTCCATTCCATTCCATTCCATTGCATTCCACTCCATTCGGGTTGATTCCTTTCCATTCCATTGCATTCCATTCCATTCCTTTCGGGATGATTCCATTCCTTTCCATGCCTTGTCATTCCATTCCATTCCATTCCATTCAATTCCATTCCATTCCATTCCATTCCATTCCATTCCATTACGTTCCATTCCCTTCGGGTTGACTCCATTCCATTCCATTCCATTCCATTCCTTTCCAATCCATTCCATTCGGGTTGATTCCATCCCATTTCATTCCATTCCATTCGTGTTACATCCATTCCATTCCATACCATTCCATTCCACTCTGCTTGATTCCGTCCCATTCCATTCCATTCCATTCGTGTTACATCCATTCCATTCCATACCATTCCATTCCATTCGGGTTGATTCCAAATCATTCCATTCCATTCCTTTCCGTTCCATTCCATTCCACTCCCTTCCTTTCGGGATGATTCTATTCCATTCCATTCCATTCCATTCCATTCCGCTCCATTCCATTCGTGTTGCTTTCATTCATTTCCATTCCATTCCATTCCATTCCATTCCCTTCCTTTCGGGTTGAGTGCATTCCATTTCATTCCATTCCATTCCATTCCTTTCGATTCCATTCGTGTTGATTCCATTCCATTTCATTCCATTCCATTCGGGTTGATTCCATTCCATTCCATTCCATTCCATTCCATTCCATTCCATTCCATTCCATTCGGATTGATTCCATTCCATTCCATTCCATTCCATTCGGGGTGATTCCAAATCATTCCATTCCATTCCATTCCGTTGCATTGCATTCCACTCCATTCCTTTCGGGGTGATTCTATTCCATTCCATTCCATTCCATTCTATTCGATTCCATTCCATTCGGGTTGATTCCATTGCATTCCATTCCATTCCATTCCATTCCATTCCATTCCATTCCATTCCATTCGATTTGTGTTAACTGCTTTCCGTTCCATTCCATTCCATTTCATTCCATTCCATTCCATTCCATTCCATTCAATTCCATTCCATTCCCTTAAATCCCATTCCATTCCATGCTATTCCATTCAGATTGAATCCACTCCAATCCATTCCATTGCTTTCCATTCCATTCGGGTTGATTCCATTGCATTCCATTCCATTCCATTCCATTCCATTCCATTCCATTCCATTCCATTCCATTCCTTTCGGGTTGACTCCATTCCATTCTATTCCATTCCTTTCCATTCCATTCCATTCCATTCCATTCCATTCCTTTCCATTCGGGTTGCTTCCATTCCATTCCATTCCATTCCATTCCATTCTTGTTACATCCATTCCATTCCATTCCATTCCATTCCATTCCATTCGGGTTGATTCCAACCCATTACATTCCATTCCATTCGTGTTACATCCATTCCACTCCATTCCTTTCGGGGTGATTCTATTCCATTCCATTCCATTCCATTCCATTCCATTCCATTCCTTTCCATTCCATTCGGGTTGATTCTATTCCATTCCATTCCATTTGTATTGATTCCATTCCATTCCATTCCTTTCCATTCCATGCGGGTTTATTCCATTCCATTTCATTCCATTACATTCGATTGATTCCATTCCATTCCATTCCATTCCATTCCATTCCATTCCATTCCATTCCATTCGTGTTGATTCCATTCAATTCATTCCATTCCATTCCATTCCTTTCGTGTTGATTCCATTCCATTCCGTTCCATTCCATTCCATTCCATTCCATTGCATTCCACTCCATTCGGGTTGATTCCTTTGCATTGCATTGCATTCCATTCCATTCCTTTCGGGTTGATTCCATTCCTTTCCATGCATTGTCATTCCATTCCATTCCATTCCTTTCCATTCCATTCCATTCCATTAAGTTCCATTCCCTTCGGGTTGACTCCATTCCATACCATTCGATTCCATTCCATTCCATTCGGGTTGATTCCAACCCATTCCATTCCATTCCATTCGTGTTACATCCATTCCATTCCATACCATTCCATTCCACTCGTGTTGATTCCGTCCCATTCCATTCCATTCCATTCCTGTTACATCCATTCCATTCCATACCATTCCAATCCATTCGGGTTGATTCCAAATCATTCCATTCCATTCCTTTCCGTTCCATTACATTCCACTCCCTTCCTTTCGGCATGATTCTATTCCATTCCATTCCATTCCATTCGGGTTGATTCCTTTCCATTCCATTCCATTCCATTCCATACCATTCCATTTGGGTTAACTCCATTTCTTTCCATTCCAATCCATTCCATTCCATTCCATTCCATTCCATTCCATTCCCTTCCATGGCATTCCAATCGGGTTGATTCCATTCCATTCCATTCCATTCCATTCCATTCCATTCCATTCCTTTACATTCCATTCCATTCCATTCCATTCCATTCCATTCGGGTTTATTCCACACCATTCAATTCCATTCCATTCCATTCCGTTCCATTCCATTCCATTCCATTCGGTTTGATTCCAATATATTCCATTCCCCTCCATTTGGGTTGATTCCGTTCCATTTCATTCCATTCCATCACATTCCATTCCACTCCATTCCATTCCATTCCATTCCATTCCAATCCATTCCATTCCATTCCATACATGTTGATGCCAATCCTTTTCATTCCATTCCATTGCATTCCATTTGATTCCATTCCATTCCATTCCAGTAGATTCCATTCCATTCGATTCCATTCTCGTTGATTCCATTCCATTCCATTCCGTTCCATTCGGGTTATTTCCATTCCATTCCATTCAATTCCACTCGGGTAGATTCCATTATATTCCATACGCGTTGATTCCATTCCTTTCCATTCCATTCCATTCAATTCGGGTTGATTCCATTCCATTCCATTCCATTCCATTCCATTCCATTCCATTCCATTCCATTCCATTACATACGGACTGATTCCATTCCATTCCATTCCATTCCATTCCATTCCGTTCCATTCCTTTCGTGTTGACTCCATTCCATTCCGTTCCATTCCATTCGGGTTGATTCCATTCCATTCCATTCCATTCCATTCCATTCTGGTTGATTCCATTCCATTCCATTCCATTCCTTTCCATTCGGATTGATTCCATTCCATTCCATTCCATTCCACTCCATTCCATTCCATTCCATTCCATTCCATTCCATTCCTTTCCATTAAATTCTATTCCATTTGGATTGATTCCATTCGATTCCATTCCATTCCATTCCTTGCCATTCTATTCCATTCGTGTTGATTCCATTCCATTCCATTCCATTCTGGTTGATTCCATTCCATTCCATTTCATTCCATTCGGATTTATTCCATTCCAGTCCATTCCACTCCAATCCATTCCATTCCATTCCATTCGGGTTGATTCCATTCCATTCCATTCCATTCCATTCCATGAAATTCCATTCGTGTTGATTCCATTCCATTCCATTCCATTCCATTTGGGTTGATTGCAATCCATTCCATTCCATTCCATTCCATTCCATTTCATTCCATGCCATTCCATTCCATTCTATTCCATTCGGGTTGATTCCCTTCATTTCCATTCCATTCCATTACATATGACTTTATTCCATTCCATTCCATTCCATTCCATTCCATTCCATTCCATTCCATTCCATTCCATTCGGATTGATTCCTTTCCACTCCATTCCATTCCATTATATTCCAATCCATTCGGTTTGATTCCATTCCATTCCATTTCATTCCATTCCATTCCATTCCATTCTTGATGATTCCATTCCATTCCTGTTGATTCCATTCCATTCCATTCCATTCCATTCCATTTGGGTTTATTCCATTCCATTCCATTCCATTCCATTCCATTCCATTACATTACATTCCATACCATTCCATTCCATTCACTTCCATTCCATTCCACTGCATTCCATCCCAATCTATTCGGGTTGATTGCATTCCATTCCATTCCATTCCATTCCGCTCCATTCCATTCGTGTTGCTTTCATTCATTTCCATTCCATTCCATTCCATTCCATTCCCTTCCTTTCGGGTTGACTGCATTCCATTTCATTCCATTCCATTCCATTCCTTTCCATTCCAATCGGGTTGATTCCATTCCATTCCTTTCCATTCCGTTCCATTCCATTCCATTCCATTGCATTCCACTCCATTCCATTCGGATTGATTCCATTCCATTCCATTCCATTCCATTCGGGGTGATTCCAAATCATTCCATTCCATTCCATTCCGTTGCATTACATTCCACTCCATTCCATTCGGGGTGATTCTATTCCATTCCATTCCATTCCAATCTATTCCATTCCATTCCATTCGGGTTGATTCCATTGCATTCCATTCCATTCCATTCCATTCCATTCCATTCCATTCCATTCCATTCCATTCCATTCCATTCCATTTGGGTTAACTGCATTCCATTCCATTCCATTCCATTCCATTCCATTCCATTCCATTCCATTCCATTAAATCCCATTCCATTCCATGCTATTCCATTCAGATTGAATCCACTCCAATCCATTCCATTGCATTCCATTCCATTCGGGTTGATTCCAAATCATTCCATTGCATTCCACCCCATTCCTTTCGGGGAGATTCTATTCCATTCCATTCAATTCCATTCCATTCCATTCCATTCCATTCCATTCCATTCCATTCCATTCCATTCCATTCCATTAAATCCCATTCCATTCCATGCTATTCCATTCAGATTGAATCCACTCCAATCCATTCCATTGCATTCCATTCCATTCGGGTTGATTCCAAATCATTCCATTGCATTCCACCCCATTCCTTTCGGGGAGATTCTATTCCATTCCATTCAATTCCATTCCATTCCATTCCATTCTTTTCGGATAGATTCCATTCCATTCCATTCCATTCCATTCCATTCCGTTCCATTCTTTTCGGGTTGACTCCATTCAATTCTATTCCATTCCATTCCATTCCATTCCATTCCATTCCTTTCCATTCGGGTTGCTTCCATTCCATTCCATTCCATTCCATTCCATTCCATTCCATTCCATTCCATTCCATTCCATTCGTGTTACATCCATTCCATTCCATTCCATTCCATTCCATTCCATTCCATTCCATTCCATTCCGGATGATTCCAAATCATTCCATTCCATTCCATCCCGTTCCATTCCATTCCACTCCATTCCTTTCGGGGTGATTCTATTCCATTCCATTCCATTCCATTCCATTCCATTCCATTCCATTCCATTCGGGTTGATTCCGTTCCATTCCATTCCATTCCATTCGTGTTGACTCCATTCCATTCCATTCCATTCCATTCCTTTCCTTTCCATTCCATTCCATTCCATTCGGATTGATTCCATTCCATTCCATTCCATTCCATTCCATTCCTTTCCATTCCATTCCATTCGGGTTGATTCTATTCCATTCCATTCCATTTGTGTTGATTCCATTCCATTCCATTCCTTTCTTTTCCTTCCGGGTTTATTCCACTCCATTCCATTCCATTTCATTCGATTGATTCCATTCCATTCCATTCCATTCCATTCCATTCCATTCCATTCCATTCCATTCCATTCCATTCGTGTTGATTCCATTCAATTCCATTCAATTCCATTCCATTCCTTTCGTGTTGATTCCATTCCATTCCGTTCCATTCCATTCCATTCCATTCCATTGCATTCCACTCCATTCGGGTTGATTCCTTTCCATTCCATTGCATTCCATTCCATTCCTTTCGGGTTGATTCCATTCCATTCCATGCCTTGTCATTCCATTCCATTCCATTCCATTCCATTCCATTCCATTCCATTCGTGTTACATCCATTCCATTCCATACCATTCCATTCCACTCTGCTTGATTCCGTCCCATTCCATTCCATTCCATTCGTGTTACATCCATTACATTCCATACAATTCCATTCCATTCCATTCCATTCCATTCCATTCCGTTCCATTCCTTTTGGGTTGACTCCATTCCATTCTATTCCATTCCATTCCATTCCATTCCATTCCATTACATTCCATTCCTTTCCATTCGGGTTGCTTCCATTCCATTCCATTCCATTCCATTCGTGTTACATCTATTCCATTCCATTCCATTCCATTCCATTCCATTCCATTCGGGATGATTCCAAATCATTCCATTCCATTCCATTCCGTTCCATTCCATTCCACTCCATTCCTTTCGGGGTGATTCTATTCCATTCCATTCCATTCCATTCCATTCCACTCCATGCCATTCGGGTTGATTCCATTCCATTCCATTCCTTTCCATTCGGGTTGACTCCATTCCATTCCATTCCATTCCTTTCCTTTCCATTCCATTCCATTCCATTCGGATTGATTCCATTCCATTCCATTCCATTCCATTCCTTTCCATTCCATTCCATTCGGGTTGATTCTATTCCATTCCATTCCATTTGTGTTGATTCCATTCCATTCCATTCCTTTCCATTCCATCCGGGATTATTCCATTCCATTCCATTCCATTACATTCGATTGATTCCATTCCATTCCATTCCAATCCATTCCATTCCATTCCATTCCATTCCATTCCATTCGTGTTGATTCTATTCAATTCCATTCCATTCCATTCCATTCCTTTCGTGTTGATTCCATTCCATTCCGTTCCATTCCATTCCATTCCATTCCATTGCATTCCACTCCATTCGGGTTGATTCCTTTCCATTCCGTTGCATTCCATTCCATTCCTTTCGGGATGATTCCATTCCTTTCCATGCCTTGTCATTCCATTCCATTCCATTCCATTCCATTCCATTCCATTCCATTCCATTCCATTCCATTCCGTTCCATTCCCTTCGGGTTGACTCCATTCCATTCCATTCCATTCCATTCCATTCCTTTCCAATCCATTCCATTCGGGTTGATTCCATCCCATTCCATTGCATTCCATTCGTGTTACATCCATTCCATTCCATACCATTCCATTCCACTCTGCTTGATTCCGTCCCATTCCATTCCATTCCATTCGTGTTACATCCATTCCATTCCATACCATTCCATTCCATTCGGGTTGATTCCAAATCATTCCATTCCATTCCTTTCCGTTCCATTCCATTCCACTCCCTTCCTTTCGGGATGATTCTATTCCATTCCATTCCATTCCATTCCATTCCGCTCCATTCCATTCGTGTTGCTTTCATTCATTTCCATTCCATTCCATTCCATTCCATTCCCTTCCTTTCGGGTTGAGTGCATTCCATTTCATTCCATTCCATTCCATTCCTTTCGATTCCATTCGTGTTGATTCCATTCCATTCCATTCCATTCCATTCGGGTTGATTCCATTCCATTCCTTTCCATTCCATTCCATTCCATTCCATTCCATTCCATTCCATTCCATTCGGATTGATTCCATTCCATTCCATTCCATTCCATTCCATTCGGGGTGATTCCAAATCATTCCATTCCATTCCATTCCGTTGCATTGCATTCCACTCCATTCCTTTCGGGGTGATTCTATTCCATTCCATTCCATTCCATTCTATTCCATTCCATTCCATTCGGGTTGATTCCATTGCATTCCATTCCATTCCATTCCATTCCATTCCATTCCATTCCATTCCATTCCATTCCATTCCATTTGGGTTAACTGCTTTCCGTTCCATTCCATTCCATTTCATTCCATTCCATTCCATTCCATTCCATTCAATTCCATTCCATTCCCTTAAATCCCATTCCATTCCATGCTATTCCATTCAGATTGAATCCACTCCAATCCATTCCATTGCTTTCCATTCCATTCGGGTTGATTCCATTGCATTCCATTCCATTCCATTCCATTCCATTCCATTCCATTCCATTCCATTCCATTCCATTCCATTCCATTCCTTTTGGGTTGACTCCATTCCATTCTATTCCATTCCTTTCCATTCCATTCCATTCCATTCCATTCCATTCCTTTCCATTCGGGTTGCTTCCATTCCATTCCATTCCATTCCATTCCATTCCATTCGTGTTACATCCATTCCATTCCATTCCATTCCATTCCATTCCATTCCATTCGGGTTGATTCCAACCCATTCCATTCCATTCCATTCGTGTTACATCCATTCCACTCCATTCCTTTCGGGGTGATTCTATTCCATTCCATTCCATTCCATTCCATTCCATTCCATTCCATTCCATTCCTTTCCATTCCATTCGGGTTGATTCTATTCCATTCCATTCCATTTGTATTGATTCCATTCCATTCCATTCCTTTCCATTCCATCCGGGTTTATTCCATTCCATTTCATTCCATTACATTCGATTGATTCCATTCCTTTCCATTCCATTCCATTCCATTCCATTCCATTCCATTCGTGTTGATTCCATTCAATTCCTTTCCTTCCATTCCATTCCTTTCGTGTTGATTCCATTCCATTCCGTTCCATTCCATTCCATTCCATTCCATTGCATTCCACTCCATTCGGGTTGATTCCTTTGCATTGCATTGCATTCCATTCCATTCCTTTCGGGTTGATTCCATTCCTTTCCATGCATTGTCATTCCATTCCATTCCATTCCTTTCCATTCCATTCCATTCCATTAAGTTCCATTCCCTTCGGGTTGACTCCATTCCATTCCATTCGATTCCATTCCATTCCATTCGGGTTGATTCCAACCCATTCCATTCCATTCCATTCGTGTTACATCCATTCCATTCCATACCATTCCATTACACTCGGGTTGATTCCGTCCCATTCCATTCCATTCCATTCCTGTTACATCCATTCCATTCCATACCATTCCAATCCATTCGGGTTGATTCCAAATCATTCCATTCCATTCCTTTCCGTTCCATTACATTCCACTCCCTTCCTTTCGGCATGATTCTATTCCATTCCATTCCATTCCATTCGGGTTGATTCCTTTCCATTCCATTCCATTCCATTCCATACCATTCCATTTGGGTTAACTCCATTTCTTTCCATTCCAATCCATTCCATTCCATTCCATTCCATTCCATTCCATTGCATTCCAATCGGGTTGATTCCATTCCATTCCATTCCATTCCATTCCATTCCATTCCATTCCATTCCATTCCTTTACATTCCATTCCATTCCATTCCATTCCATTCGGGTTTATTCCACACCATTCAATTCCATTCCATTCCATTCCATTCCATTCCATTCCATTCGGTTTGATTCCAATATATTCCATTCCCCTCCATTTGGGTTGATTCTGTTCCATTTCATTCCATTCCATCACATTCCATTCCACTCCATTCCATTCCATTCCATTCCATTCCAATCCATTCCATTCCATTCCATACATGTTGATGCCAATCCTTTTCATTCCATTCCATTGCATTCCATTTGATTCCATTCCATTCCATTCCAGTAGATTCCATTCCCTTCGATTCCATTCCATTCCATTCCATTCGATTCCATGCCATTACATTACATTCCATTGCACTCGAGTCAATTCCAATCCATTTAATTCCATTCCATTCCATTCCATTCCAATCGATTCAGTTTGATACCCTACGCTTCCATTCCATTCAATTCCATGCAACTCGTGTTGATTCCATTCCATTCCATTCCATTCCATTCCATTCCATTCCTTTCCATTCGCATTGATTCCATTCCATTCCATTCCACTCCATGGCATTCCATTCCACTCCATTCCATTTCATTCCATTCCTTTCGGGTTGATTCCATCCCATTCCATTCCATTCCATTCCCCTCCATTCCAGTGAGGTTGATTCCATTCCATTCCATTCCATTCCTTTCCATTCCATTCGGGTTGATTCCATTCCATTTCATTCCATTCCATTCCATTCCATTCCATTCGTTTCCATTCCATTCCATTAAATTCCATTCGGGTTGTGTCCATTCCATTCCATTCCATTCCATTCCATTCCATTCCATTCCATTCCATTCCACTCGATTTGGTTCCATTCCATTCCATTCCAATACATTCCATTCGAGTTGATTCCATTCCCTTCCATTCCTTCCATTCCATTGCATTCCATTCCATTTTATTCGGGTTGATTCCATTCCATTCCATTCCATTCCATTCCATTCCATTCCATTCCATTCGGGGTGATTACATATCCTTCCTTTCCATTCCATTCCATTCCATTCCATTCCATTCCATTCCATTCAGGTTGATTCCATTCCATACCGTTCCATTCCATTCCATTCCATTCCATTCCATTCCATTCGTGTTGATTCCATATCCTTCCCTGCCATTCCATTCCATTCCATTCCAATCCATTCGGGTTGATTCCATACGCTTCCATTCCATTCAATTCCATTCCATTCGGGTTGACTCCAATCGATTCCATTCCATTCCGTTCGCTTGGATACCATTTCATTCCATTCCATTCCATTCGGGTTGATTCCATTCCATTCCATTCCTTTCCATTCCATTCCATTCCATTCTATTACATTCCTTTCTGGATGATTCCATTCCATTCCCTTCCATTCCATCCCATTTCATTCCATTGCATTCCTTTCAGGTTGTTTCCATTCAATTCCATTCCATTCCTTTCCATTCCATTCCATTCCATTCCATTGCATTACACTCCATTCGTGTTGATTCCATTCCAGTCCATTGCATTCCATTCCATTCCTTTCGGGTTGATTCCATTCCTTTCCAAGCCTTGTCATTCCATTCCATTCCATTCCATTCCATTCCATTCCATTCCGTTCCATTCCTTTCGGGTTGACTCCATTCCATTCCACTCCATTCCATTCCATTCGGGTTGATTCCATCCCATTCCATTCCATTCCATTCGTGTTACATCCATTCCATTCCATACCATTCCATTCCATTCAGGTTGATTCCATCCCATTCCTTTCCATTCCATTCGTGTTACCTCCATTCCAATCCATACCATTCCATTCCATTCGGGTTGATTCAATATCATTCCATGCCATTCCATTCCGTTCCGTTCGATTCCACTCCATTCCTTTCGGGGTGATTCTATTCCATTCCTTTCCTTTCTATTCGGGTTGATTCCTTTCCATTCCATTCCAATCCATTCCATTCCATTCCATTTGATTTAACTCCATTCCATTCCATTGCAATCTATTCCATTCCAATCCATTCCATTCCATTCCAATCGGGTTGATTCCATTCCATTCCATTCCATTCCATTCCTTTCCATTCCATTCCATTTGATTTGATTCCATTCCATTCCATTCCATTCCATTCCATTCCATTCCATTCCATTCGTGTTGCTTCCATTCCATTTCGTTCCATCCCTTTCCATTCCATTTGGGCTGATTCCATTCCATTGCATTTCATTCTATTCCATTCCATTCTTTTTTATTCCATTCCATTCCTTTCCATTCCATTCCATTCCATTTGATTCCATTCCATTCCATTCGGGATGATTCCATTCCATTCCATTCCATTCGGCTTGATTCCATTCCATTCCATTCCATTCCATTCCATTCCATTCCATTCCATTCCATTCCATTCCATTCCATTCGTTTTGATTCCATTCCATTCCATTGCATTCCATTCGGATTGATTCCATTCCATTCAATTCCATTCCACTCCATTGCATTCCATTCGATTCCATTCTCGTTGACTTCATTCCATTCCATTCGGGTTGATTAAATTCCATTCCATTCCATTACTTTCGGTTGATGCCATTCCATTCCATTCCCTTCCATACCATTCCATTCCATTCGGGTTGATTCCATTCCATTCCATTCAATTCCCTTCGGGTTACTTCCATTCCAATCCATTCCATTCCATTCAGGATGATTCCATTCCATTCCATTCGGGTTGATTCCATTCCATTCCATTCCATTCCATTTGGGTGCATGCCATTCCATTCCATTCAATTCCATTCCTTTCCATTGTATTCCATTCGGATTGACTCCATTCCATTCGATTCCATTCGGTTTGATTCCTTTCCATTCCATTTCATTCCATTCCATTCCATTCCATTCATGTTGATTCCATTCCATTCCATTCCATTCCATTCCATTCCTTTCGGGTTGATTCCATTCCATTCCATTCCACTCCATTCCATTCCATTCACTTCCATTACATTCCACTGCATTCCATCCCATTCCATTCGGTTTGATTCCATTCCATTCCATTCCATTCCATTCCATTCCATTCCATTCGGGTTGATCCCATTCCATTGCATTCCATTCCATTCCATTCCGTTCGGGTTGAATCCATTCCAATCCATTCCATTCCACTCCATTCCATTCCTTTCCATTCGGGTTGATTGCATTCCCTGCCATTCCTTTCCATTCCATTCTATTCCATTCGGGTTGATTCCATTCCATTGCACTCCATTCCATTCCATTCAATTCCATTCGTGTTGATTCCATTCCATGCCATTCCATTCCATTCTCTTCCATTCCATTCCATTCGTGTTGATTCCATTCCATTCCATTCCATTCGATTCCGGTTGATTCCAACCCATTCCATTCCAATCCATTCCGTTCCATTCCATTCCATTCCATTCCATTCCATTCCATTCCATTCCATTCCATTCCATTCCATTCGGGTTGATTCCATTAAATTCCATTCCATTCCCTTCAATTCGGTTTGATTCCATTCCATTCCTTTCCATTCCATTTCATTCCCTTCCATTTGGGTTACTTCCATTCCATTCCATTCCATTCCATTCCATTCCATTCCATTCCATTCCATTCGGGTTGATTCCATTCCATTGCATTCCCTTCCATTCCATTCCATTCGGGTTGATTCCATTCCATTCCATTTCATGCGGGTTGATTCCATTCCATTCCATTCCATTCCATTCCATTCCAATACATTGCATTCCATTCGGGGTTATTCCATTCCATTCCATTCCATTCCATTCGGGTTACTTCCATTCCATTCCATTCCATTCCATTCGGATGGATTCCATTCCATTCCGTTCCATTCCATTGCATTCCGTTCCATTCGGAATGAATCCATTTAATTCCATTGAATTCCACTCCATTCCATTCCATTCCATTCTATTCCATTCAGGTTGAATCCACTCCATTCCATTCCATTTCATTCCATTCCATTCGGGTTGATTCCAAATCATTCCATTCCATTCCATTCCGTTCCATTCCATTCCACTCCATTCCTTTCGGGGAGATTCTATTCCATGCCATTCCATTCCATTCTATTCCATTCCATTCCATTCGGGTTGATTCCATTGCATTCCATTCCATTCCATTCCATTCCATTTGGGTTTACTCCATTCCATTCCATTCCATTCCATTCAATTCCATTCCATTCCATTCCATTCCATTCCATTCCATTCTATTCCATTCCATTGCATTCGGGTTGATTCCATTGCATTCCATTCCATTCCATTCGATTCTATTTGGGTTCACTCCATTCCATTCCATTCCATTCCATTCCAATCCATTCCATTCCATTCGGATTGATTCCATTCCATTCCATTCCATTCCATTCCATTCCATTCCATTCCATTCCATTCCATTCCATTCCTTTCCATTCAATTCCATTCGGGTTGATTTCATTCCATTCCATTACATTAGAGTTGATTCCATTCCGTTCCATTACATTCCATTCCTTTCCATTCCATTCAATTCCATTCAGGTTGATTCCATTCCATTCCATTTCATTCCATTCCATTCCATTCCATTCCATTCCATTCCATTCGGGTTGATTCCATTCCATTCCCTTCCATTCCATTTGGGTTGATTCCATTCCATTCCATTCCATTCCATTCCATTCCATTCCATTCCATTCCATGCCATTCCATTCCATCCCATTCCATTCCATTCCATTGCATTCCTTGTGATTCCATTCCATTCCATTCGGGTTGATTCCATTCCATTCCATTCCATTCCATTCCATTCCATTCCATTCCATTCCATTTGGGTTGATTCCATTCCATTCCATTCCATTCCATTCAGGTTACATCCATTCCATTCAATTCCATTCTATTCGGGTTGATTCCATTCCATTCCATTCGGGTTGATTTCATGACATTCCATCCCATTCCATTCGGGTTGATTGCATTCCATTCCATTCCATTCCATTCCATTCCATTTCTTTCCATTCCATTCCATTCGTATTGATTCCATTCCATTCCATTTCATTCCATTACATTCCTTTACATTCCATTCCATTCGGTTTGAATCTATTCCATTCCATTCCATTCCATTCCATTCCATTCCATTCCATTCCATTCCATTCCTTTCGGGTTGACTCCATTCCATTTCACTCCTTTCCATTCCATTCCATTCCATTCCATTCCATGCCATTCCATTCCATTCGGGTGGATTCCATCCCCTTCCATTCCATTCGTGTTACATCCATTGTATTCCATACCATTCCATTCCATTCGGGTTGATTCCAAATCATTCCATTCCATTACATTCCGTTCCATTCCATTCCATTCCATTCGTGTTGATTCCATACAATTCCATTCCATTCCTATCCTTTCCATTCCATTCGGGTTGATTCCATTCCATTCCATTCCATTGCATTCCATTCCTTTCGATTCCATTCCATTTGATTTGATTCCATTCCATCCCATTCCATTCCATTACATTACATTACATTCGGGTTGATTCCATTCCATTCCATTTCATGCGGGATGATTCCATTCCATTCCATTCCATTCCATTCCAATACATTGCATTCCATTCGGGGTTATTCCATTCCATTCCATTCCATTCCATTCGGGTTACTTCCATTCCATTCCATTCCATTCCATTCGGATGGATTCCATTCCATTCCGTTCCATTCCATTGCATTCCATTCCATTCGGAATGATTCCATTTAATTCCATTCCATTCCACTCCATTCCATGCCATTCCATTCCTTTCCATGCCATTCCATTCCATTCCATTCTTTTCCATTCAGGTTGAATCCACTCCATTCCATTCCATTTCATTCCATTCCATTAGGGTTGATTCCAAATAATTCCATTCCATTCCATTCCGTTCCATTCCATTCCAATCCATTCCTTTCGTGGAGATTCTATTCCAGGCCATTCCATTCCATTCTATTGCATTCCATTCCATTCGGATTGATTCCATTGCATTCCATTCCATTCCATTCCATTCCATTTGGGTTTACTCCATTCCATTCCATTCCATTCCATTCCATTCAATTCCATTCCATTCCATTCCATTCTATTCCATTCCATTGCATTCGGGTTGATTCCATTGTATTCCATTCCATTCCATTCCATTCTATTTGGGTTCACTCCATTCCATTCCATTCCATTCCATTCCAATCCATTCCATTCCATTCGGATTGATTCCATTCCATTCCATTCCATTCCATTCCATTCCATTCCATTCCATTCCATTCCATTCCATTCCTTTCCATTCAATTCCATTCGGGTTGATTTCATTCCATTCCATTACATTAGTGTTGATTCCATTCCGTTCCATTCCATTCCATTCCTTTCCATTCCATTCAATTCCATTCAGGTTGACTCCATTCCATTCCATTCCATTCCATTCCATTCCATTCCATTCGGGTTGATTCCATTTCATTCCATTCCATTCCATTCCATTCCATTCCATTCCATTCAATGCCATGCCATTCCATTCCATCCCATTCCATTCCATTCCATTGCATTTCTTTTGATTCCATTCCATTCCATTCGGGTTGATTCCATTCCATTCCATTCCATTCCATTCCATTCCATTCCATTCCATTCCATTCCATTTGGGTTGATTCCATTCCATTCCATTCCATTCCATTCAGGTTACATCCATTCCATTCAATTCCATTCTATTCGGGTTGATTCCATTCCATTCCTTTCGGGTTGATTTCATGACATTCCATTCCATTCCATTCGTGTTGATTCCATTCCATTCCATTCCATTCCATTCCATTTCTTTCCATTCCATTCCATTCGTATTGATTCCATTCCATTCCATTTCATTCCATTACATTCCATTCCATTCGGTTTGATTCTATTCCATTCCATTCCATTCCATTCCATTCCATTCCATTGCGTTCCATTCCTTTCGGGTTGACTCCATTCCATTTCACTCCTTTCCATTCCATTCCATTCCATTCCATTCCATTCCATTCCATTCCATTCCATTCGGGTGGATTCCATCCCCTTCCATTCCATTTGTGTTACATCCATTGTATTCCATACCATTCCATTCCATTCGGGTTGATTCCAAATCATTCCATTCCATTACATTCCGTTCCATTCCATTCCATTCCATTCGTGTTGATTCCATTCAATTCCATTCCATTCCTACCCTTTCCATTCCATTCGGGTTGATTCCATTCCATACCATTCCATTCCATTCGTGTTGATTCCATTCCATTCCATTCCATTCCATTCGGGTTAATTCCATTCCATTCCTTTCCATTCCATTCCATTCCATTCCATTCCATTCCATTCCTTTCCATTCCATTCCATTCCATTCCATTCCATTCGGATTGATTCCATTCCATTCCATTCCATTCCATTCGGGTTGATTCCAAATCATTCCATTCCATTCCATTCCGTTGCATTGCATTCCACTCCATTCCTTTCGTGGTGATCCTATTCCATTCCATTCCATTCCATTCTATTCCATTCCATTCCATTCGTGTTGATTCCATTGCATTCCATTCCATTCCATTCCATTCCATTCCATTCCATTCCATTCCATTTGTGTTAACTGCATTCCATTCCATTCCATTCCATTCCATTCCATTCCATTCCATTCCATTCCATTAATTCCCATTCCATTCCATGCTATTCCATTCAAATTGAATCCACTCCAATCCATTCCATTGCATTCCATTCCATTCGGGTTGATTCCAAATCATTCCATTGCATTCCACTCCATTCCTTTCGGGGAGATTCTATTCCATTCCATTCAATTCCATTCCATTCCATTCCATTCTTTTCGGATTGATTCCATTCCATTCCATTCCATTCCATTCCATTCCATTCCGTTCCATTCCTTTCGGGTTGACTCCATTCCATTCTATTCCATTCCATTCCATTCCATTCCATTCCATTGCATTCCATTCCATTCCATTCCTTTCCATTCGGGTTGCTTCCATTCCATTCCATTCCATTCCATTCCATTCCATTCGTGTTACATCCATTCCATTCCATTCCATTCCATTCCATTCCATTCGGGATGATTCCAAACCATTCCATTCCATTCCATTCCGTTCCATTGCATTCCACTCCATTCCTTTCGTGGTGATTCTATTCCATTCCATTCCATTCCATTCCATTCCATTCCATTCCATTCCATTCCATTCGTGTTGATTCCATTCCATGCCATTCCATTCCATTCCATTCGGGTTGACTCCATTCCATTCCATTCCATTCCATTCCTTTCCTTTCCATTCCATTCCATTCCAATCGGATTGATTCCATTCCATTCCATTCCATTCCATTCCATTCCATTCCATTCCCTTCCATTCCATTCCTTTCCATTCCATTCCATTCGGGTTGATTCTATTCCATTCCATTCCATTTGTGTTGATTCCATTCCATTCCATTCCTTTCCATTCCATCCGGGATTATTCCATTCCATTCCATTCCATTACATTCGATTGATTCCATTCCATTCCATTCCATTCCATTCCAATCCATTCCATTCCATTCCATTCCATTCCATTCCATTCCATTCGTGTTGATTCCATTCCATTCCATTCCATTCCATTCCATTCCATTCCATTCCTTTCGTGTTGATTCCATTCCATTCCTTTCCATTCCATTCCATTCCATTCCATTGCATTCCACTCCATTCGGGTTGATTCCTTTCCATTCCATTGCATTCCATTCCATTCCTTTCGGGTTGATTCCATTCCTTTCCATGCCTTGTCATTCCATTCCATTCCATTCCATTCCATTCCATTCCATTCCATTCCATTACGATCCATTCCCTTCGGGTTGACTCCATTCCATTCCATTCCATTCCATTCCATTCCATTCCATTCCATTCCATTCGTGTTACATCCATTCCATTCCATACCATTCCATTCCACTCTGCTTGATTCCGACCCATTCCATTCCATTCCATTCGTGTTACATGCATTCCATTCCATACCGTTCCTTTCCATTCGGGTGATTCCAAATCATTCCATTCCATTCCTTTCCGTTCCATTCCATTCCACTCCCTTCCTTTCGGGATGATTCTATTCCATTCCATTCCATTCCATTCGGGTTGTTTCCTTTCCATTCCATTCCATTCCATTCCATACCATTCCATTTGGGTTAACTCCATTTCTTTCCATTCCAATCCATTCCATTCCATTCCATTCCATTCCATTCCATTCCATTCCTTTCCATTCAATTCCATTCGGGTTGATTTCATTCCATTCCATTACATTAGTGTTGATTCCATTCCGTACCATTCCATTCCATTCCTTTCCATTCCATTCAATTCCATTCAGGTTGATTCCATTCCATTCCATTTCATTCCATTCCATTCCATTCCATTCCATTCCATTCCATTCCATTCGGGTTGATTCCATTCCATTCCATTCCATTCCATTTGGGTTGATTCCATTCCATTCCATTCCATTCCATTCCATTCCATTCCATTCCATTCCATGCCATTCCATTCCATCCCATTCCATTCCATTCCATTGCATTCCTTGTGATTCCATTCCATTCCATTCGGGTTGATTCCATTCCATTCCATTCCATTCCATTCCATTCCATTCCATTCCATTCCATTTGGGTTGATTCCATTCCATTCCATTCCATTCCATTCCGGTTACATCCATTCCATTCAATTCCATTCTATTCGGGTTGATTCCATTCCATTCGATTCGGGTTGATTTCATGACATTCCATCCCATTCCATTCGGGTTGATTGCATTCCATTCCATTCCATTCCATTCCATTCCATTCCATTCCATTTCTTTCCATTCCATTCCATTCGTATTGATTCCATTCCATTCCAATTCATTCCATTACATTCCATTACATTCCATTCCATTCGGTTTGAATCTATTCCATTCCATTCCATTCCATTCCATTCCATTCCATTCCATTCCATTCCATTCCATTCCTTTCGGGTTGACTCCATTCCATTTCACTCCTTTCCATTCCATTCCATTCCATTCCATTCCATGCCATTCCATTCCATTCGGGTGGATTCCATCCCCTTCCATTCCATTCGTGTTACATCCATTGTATTCCATACCATTCCATTCCATTCGGGTTGATTCCAAATCATTCCATTCCATTACATTCCGTTCCATTCCATTCCATTCCATTCGTGTTGATTCCATACAATTCCATTCCATTCCTATCCTTTCCATTCCATTCGGGTTGATTCCATTCCATTCCATTCCATTGCATTCCATTCCTTTCGATTCCATTCCATTTGATTTGATTCCATTCCATCCCATTCCATTCCATTCCATTCCATTCCATTCCATTCCATTACATTACATTCGGGTTGATTCCATTCCATTCCATTTCATGCGGGATGATTCCATTCCATTCCATTCCATTCCATTCCAATACATTGCATTCCATTCGGGGTTATTCCATTCCATTCCATTCCATTCCATTCGGGTTACTTCCATTCCATTCCATTCCATTCCATTCGGATGGATTCCATTCCATTCCGTTCCATTCCATTGCATTCCATTCCATTCGGAATGATTCCATTTAATTCCATTCCATTCCACTCCATTCCATTCCATTCCATTCCTTTCCATGCCATTCCATTCCATTCCATTCTTTTCCATTCAGGTTGAATCCACTCCATTCCATTCCATTTCATTCCATTCCATTCGGGTTGATTCCAAATAATTCCATTCCATTCCATTCCGTTCCATTCCATTCCAATCCATTCCTTTCGGGGAGATTCTATTCCATGCCATTCCATTCCATTCTATTGCATTCCATTCCATTCGGATTGATTCCATTGCATTCCATTCCATTCCATTCCATTCCATTTGGGTTTACTCCATTCCATTCCATTCCATTCAATTCAATTCCATTCCATTCCATTCCATTCTATTCCATTCCATTGCATTCGGGTTGATTCCATTGTATTCCATTCCATTCCATTCCATTCTATTTGGGTTCACTCCATTACATTCCATTCCATTCCATTCCAATGCATTCCATTCCATTCGGATTGATTCCATTCCATTCCATTCCATTCCATTCCATTCCATTCCATTCCTTTCCATTCAATTCCATTCGGGTTGATTTCATTCCATTCCATTACATTAGTGTTGATTCCATTCCGTTCCATTCCATTCCATTCCTTTCCATTCCATTCAATTCCATTCAGGTTGATTCCATTCCATTCCATTCCATTCCATTCCATTCCATTCCATTCCATTCCATTCGGGTTGATTCCATTCCATTCCATTCCATTCCATTCCATTCCATTCCATTCCATTGCATGCCATGCCGTTCCATTTCATCCCATTCCATTCCATTCCATTGCATTTCTTTTGATTCCATTCCATTCCATTCGGGTTGATTCCATTCCATTCCATTCCATTCCATTCCATTCCATTCCATTCCATTCCATTTGGGTTGATTCCATTCCATTCCATTCCATTCCATTCAGGTTACATCCATTCCATTCAATTCCATTCTATTCGGGTTGATTCCATTCCATTCGATTCGGGTTGATTTCATGACATTCCATCCCATTCCATTCGGGTTGATTGCATTCCATTCCATTCCATTCCATTCCATTCCATTCCATTTCTTTCCATTCCATTCCATTCGTATTGATTCCATTCCATTCCATTTCATTCCATTACATTCCATTACATTCCATTCCATTCGGTTTGAATCTATTCCATTCCATTCCATTCCATTCCATTCCATTCCATTCCATTCCATTCCATTCCTTTCGGGTTGACTCCATTCCATTTCACTCCTTTCCATTCCATTCCATTCCATTCCATTCCATGCCATTCCATTCCATTCGGGTGGATTCCATTCCCTTCCATTCCATTCGTGTTACATCCATTGTATTCCATACCATTCCATTCCATTCGGGTTGATTCCAAATCATTCCATTCCATTACATTCCGTTCCATTCCATTCCATTCCATTCGTGTTGATTCCATACAATTCCATTCCATTCCTATCCTTTCCATTCCATTCGGGTTGATTCCATTCCATTCCATTCCATTGCATTCCATTCCTTTCGATTCCATTCCATTTGATTTGATTCCATTCCATCCCATCCCATTCCATTCCATTCCATTCCATTCCATTCCATTCCATTACATTACATTCGGGTTGATTCCATTCCATTCCATTTCATGCGGGATGATTCCATTCCATTCCATTCCATTCCATTCCAATACATTGCATTCCATTCGGGGTTATTCCATTCCATTCCATTCCATTCCATTCGGGTTACTTCCATTCCATTCCATTCCATTCCATTCGGATGGATTCCATTCCATTCCGTTCCATTCCATTGCATTCCATTCCATTCGGAATGATTCCATTTAATTCCATTCCATTCCACTCCATTCCATGCCATTCCATTCCTTTCCATGCCATTCCATTCCATTCCATTCTTTTCCATTCAGGTTGAATCCACTCCATTCCATTCCATTTCATTCCATTCCATTCGGGTTGATTCCAAATAATTCCATTCCATTCCATTCCGTTCCATTCCATTCCAATCCATTCCTTTCGGGGAGATTCTATTCCATGCCATTCCATTCCATTCTATTGCATTCCATTCCATTCGGATTGATTCCATTGCATTGCATTCCATTCCATTCCATTCCATTTGGGTTTACTCCATTCCATTCCATTCCATTCAATTCAATTCCATTCCATTCCATTCCATTCTATTCCATTCCATTGCATTCGGGTTGATTCCATTGTATTCCATTCCATTCCATTCCATTCTATTTGGGTTCACTCCATTACATTCCATTCCATTCCATTCCAATGCATTCCATTCCATTCGGATTGATTCCATTCCATTCCATTCCATTCCATTCCATTCCATTCCATTCCATTCCATTCCTTTCCATTCAATTCCATTCGGGTTGATTTCATTCCATTCCATTACATTAGTGTTGATTCCATTCCGTTCCATTCCATTCCATTCCTTTCCATTCCATTCAATTCCATTCAGGTTGATTCCATTCCATTCCATTCCATTCCATTCCATTCCATTCCATTCCATTCCATTCCATTCGGGTTGATTCCATTCCATTCCATTCCATTCCATTCCATTCCATTCCATTCCATTCCATGCCATGCCGTTCCATTTCATCCCATTCCATTCCATTCCATTGCATTTCTTTTGATTCCATTCCATTCCATTCGGGTTGATTCCATTCCATTCCATTCCATTCCATTCCATTCCATTCCATTCCATTCCATTCCATTCCATTCCATTTGGGTTGATTCCATTCCATTCCATTCCATTCCATTCAGGTTACATCCATTCCATTCAATTCCATTCTATTCGGGTTGATTCCATTCCATTCCATTCGGGTTGATTTCATGACATTCCATTCCATTCCATTCGTGTTGATTCCATTCCATTCCATTCCATTCCATTCCATTTCTTTCCATTCCATTCCATTCGTATTGATTCCATTCCATTCCATTTCATTCCATTACATTCCATTCCATTCGGTTTGATTCTATTCCATTCCATTCCATTCCATTCCATTCCATTCCATTCCATTCCATTCCATTGCGTTCCATTCTTTTCGGGTTGACTCCATTCCATTTCACTCCTTTCCATTCCATTCCATTCCATTCCATTCCATTCCATTCCATTCCATTCCATTCCATTCCATTTGGGTGGATTCCATCCCCTTCCATTCCATTTGTGTTACATCCATTGTATTCCATACCATTCCATTCCATTCGGGTTGATTCCAAATCATTCCATTCCATTACATTCCGTTCCATTCCATTCCATTCCATTCGTGTTGATTCCATTCAGTTCCATTCCATTCCTACCCTTTCCATTCCATTCGGGTTGATTCCATTCCATTCCATTCCATTCCATTCGTGTTGATTCCATTCCATTCCATTCCATTCCATTCGGGTTAATTCCATTCCATTCCTTTCCATTCCATTCCATTCCATTCCATTCCATTCCATTCTATTCCATTCCATTCGGATTGATTCCATTCCATTCCATTCCATTCCATTCGGGTTGATTCCAAATCATTCCATTCCATTCCATTCCGTTGCATTGCATTCCACTCCATTCCTTTCGTGGTGATCCTATTCCATTCCATTCCATTCCATTCTATTCCATTCCATTCCATTCGTGTTGATTCCATTGCATTCCATTCCATTCCATTCCATTCCATTCCATTCCATTCCATTCCATTTGTGTTAACTGCATTCCATTCCATTCCATTCCATTCCATTCCATTCCATTCCATTCCATTCCATTCCATTCCATTAATTCCCATTCCATTCCATGCTATTCCATTCAGATTGAATCCACTCCAATCCATTCCATTGCATTCCATTCCATTCGGGTTGATTCCAAATCATTCCATTGCATTCCACTCCATTCCTTTCGGGGAGATTCTATTCCATTCCATTCAATTCCATTCCATTCCATTCCATTCTTTTCGGATTGATTCCATTCCATTCCATTCCATTCCATTCCATTCCGTTCCATTCCTTTCGGGTTGACTCCATTCCATTCTATTCCATTCCATTCCATTCCATTCCATTCCATTCCATTCCATTCCATTCCATTCCATTCCATTCCATTCCATTCCTTTCCATTCGGGTTGCTTCCATTCCATTCCATTCCATTCCATTCCATTCGTGTTACATCCATTCCATTCCATGCCATTCCATTCCATTCCATTCGGGATGATTCCAAACCATTCCATTCCATTCCATTCCGTTCCATTGCATTCCACTCCATTCCTTTCGGGGTGATTCTATTCCATTCCATTCCATTCCATTCCATTCCATTCCATTCCATTCCATTCCATTCGGGTTGATTCCATTCCATGCCATTCCATTCCATTCCATTCGGGTTGACTCCATTCCATTCCATTCCATTCCTTTCCTTTCCATTCCATTCCATTCCAATCGGATTGATTCCATTCCATTCCATTCCATTCCATTCCATTCCATTCCATTCCATTCCATTCCATTCCATTCCTTTCCATTCCATTCCATTCGGGTTGATTCTATTCAATTCCATTCCATTTGTGTTGATTCCATTCCATTCCATTCCTTTCCATTCCATCCGGGATTATTCCATTCCATTCCATTCCATTACATTCGATTGATTCCATTCCATTCCATTCCATTCCATTCCAATCCATTCCATTCCATTCCATTCCATTCGTGTTGATTCCATTCCATTCCATTCCATTCCATTCCATTCCATTCCTTTCGTGTTGATTCCATTCCATTCCTTTCCATTCCATTCCATTCCATTCCATTGCTTTCCACTCCATTCGGGTTGATTCCTTTCCATTCCATTGCATTCCATTCCATTCCTTTCGGGTTGATTCCATTCCTTTCCATGCCTTGTCATTCCATTCCATTCCATTCCATTCCATTCCATTCCATTCCATTCCATTACGATCCATTCCCTTCGGGTTGACTCCATTCCATTCCATTCCATTCCATTCCATTCCATTCCATTCGTGTTACATCCATTCCATTCCATACCATTCCATTCCACTCTGCTTGATTCCGACCCATTCCATTCCATTCCATTCGTGTTACATCCATTCCATTCCATACCGTTCCTTTCCATTCGGGTGATTCCAAATCATTCCATTCCATTCCTTTCCGTTCCATTCCATTCCACTCCCTTCCTTTCGGGATGATTCTATTCCATTCCATTCCATTCCATTCGGGTTGTTTCCTTTCCATTCCATTCCATTCCATTCCATACCATTCCATTTGGGTTAACTCCATTTCTTTCCATTCCAATCCATTCCATTCCATTCCATTCCATTCCATTCCATTCGGGTTACTTCCATTCCATTCCATTCCATTCCATTCGGATGGATTCCATTCCATTCCGTTCCATTCCATTGCATTCCATTCCATTCGGAATGATTCCATTTAATTCCATTCCATTCCACTCCATTCCATGCCATTCCATTCCTTTCCATGCCATTCCATTCCATTCCATTCTTTTCCATTCAGGTTGAATCCACTCCATTCCATTCCATTTCATTCCATTCCATTCGGGTTGATTCCAAATAATTCCATTCCATTCCATTCCGTTCCATTCCATTCCAATCCATTCCTTTCGGGGAGATTCTATTCCATGCCATTCCATTCCATTCTATTGCATTCCATTCCATTCGGATTGATTCCATTGCATTGCATTCCATTCCATTCCATTCCATTTGGGTTTACTCCATTCCATTCCATTCCATTCAATTCAATTCCATTCCATTCCATTCCATTCTATTCCATTCCATTGCATTCGGGTTGATTCCATTGTATTCCATTCCATTCCATTCCATTCTATTTGGGTTCACTCCATTACATTCCATTCCATTCCATTCCAATGCATTCCATTCCATTCGGATTGATTCCATTCCATTCCATTCCATTCCATTCCATTCCATTCCATTCCATTCCATTCCTTTCCATTCAATTCCATTCGGGTTGATTTCATTCCATTCCATTACATTAGTGTTGATTCCATTCCGTTCCATTCCATTCCATTCCTTTCCATTCCATTCAATTCCATTCAGGTTGATTCCATTCCATTCCATTCCATTCCATTCCATTCCATTCCATTCCATTCCATTCCATTCGGGTTGATTCCATTCCATTCCATTCCATTCCATTCCATTCCATTCCATTCCATTCCATGCCATGCCGTTCCATTTCATCCCATTCCATTCCATTCCATTGCATTTCTTTTGATTCCATTCCATTCCATTCGGGTTGATTCCATTCCATTCCATTCCATTCCATTCCATTCCATTCCATTCCATTCCATTCCATTCCATTCCATTTGGGTTGATTCCATTCCATTCCATTCCATTCCATTCAGGTTACATCCATTCCATTCAATTCCATTCTATTCGGGTTGATTCCATTCCATTCCATTCGGGTTGATTTCATGACATTCCATTCCATTCCATTCGTGTTGATTCCATTCCATTCCATTCCATTCCATTCCATTTCTTTCCATTCCATTCCATTCGTATTGATTCCATTCCATTCCATTTCATTCCATTACATTCCATTCCATTCGGTTTGATTCTATTCCATTCCATTCCATTCCATTCCATTCCATTCCATTCCATTCCATTCCATTGCGTTCCATTCTTTTCGGGTTGACTCCATTCCATTTCACTCCTTTCCATTCCATTCCATTCCATTCCATTCCATTCCATTCCATTCCATTCCATTCCATTCCATTTGGGTGGATTCCATCCCCTTCCATTCCATTTGTGTTACATCCATTGTATTCCATACCATTCCATTCCATTCGGGTTGATTCCAAATCATTCCATTCCATTACATTCCGTTCCATTCCATTCCATTCCATTCGTGTTGATTCCATTCAGTTCCATTCCATTCCTACCCTTTCCATTCCATTCGGGTTGATTCCATTCCATTCCATTCCATTCCATTCGTGTTGATTCCATTCCATTCCATTCCATTCCATTCGGGTTAATTCCATTCCATTCCTTTCCATTCCATTCCATTCCATTCCATTCCATTCCATTCTATTCCATTCCATTCAGATTGATTCCATTCCATTCCATTCCATTCCATTCGGGTTGATTCCAAATCATTCCATTCCATTCCATTCCGTTGCATTGCATTCCACTCCATTCCTTTCGTGGTGATCCTATTCCATTCCATTCCATTCCATTCTATTCCATTCCATTCCATTCGTGTTGATTCCATTGCATTCCATTCCATTCCATTCCATTCCATTCCATTCCATTCCATTCCATTTGTGTTAACTGCATTCCATTCCATTCCATTCCATTCCATTCCATTCCATTCCATTCCATTCCATTCCATTCCATTCCATTAATTCCCATTCCATTCCATGCTATTCCATTCAGATTGAATCCACTCCAATCCATTCCATTGCATTCCATTCCATTCGGGTTGATTCCAAATCATTCCATTGCATTCCACTCCATTCCTTTCGGGGAGATTCTATTCCATTCCATTCAATTCCATTCCATTCCATTCCATTCTTTTCGGATTGATTCCATTCCATTCCATTCCATTCCATTCCATTCCGTTCCATTCCTTTCGGGTTGACTCCATTCCATTCTATTCCATTCCATTCCATTCCATTCCATTCCATTCCATTCCATTCCATTCCATTCCATTCCATTCCATTCCTTTCCATTCGGGTTGCTTCCATTCCATTCCATTCCATTCCATTCCATTCGTGTTACATCCATTCCATTCCATGCCATTCCATTCCATTCCATTCGGGATGATTCCAAACCATTCCATTCCATTCCATTCCGTTCCATTGCATTCCACTCCATTCCTTTCGGGGTGATTCTATTCCATTCCATTCCATTCCATTCCATTCCATTCCATTCCATTCCATTCCATTCGGGTTGATTCCATTCCATGCCATTCCATTCCATTCCATTCGGGTTGACTCCATTCCATTCCATTCCATTCCTTTCCTTTCCATTCCATTCCATTCCAATCGGATTGATTCCATTCCATTCCATTCCATTCCATTCCATTCCATTCCATTCCATTCCATTCCATTCCTTTCCATTCCATTCCATTCGGGTTGATTCTATTCAATTCCATTCCATTTGTGTTGATTCCATTCCATTCCATTCCTTTCCATTCCATCCGGGATTATTCCATTCCATTCCATTCCATTACATTCGATTGATTCCATTCCATTCCATTCCATTCCATTCCAATCCATTCCATTCCATTCCATTCCATTCGTGTTGATTCCATTCCATTCCATTCCATTCCATTCCATTCCATTCCTTTCGTGTTGATTCCATTCCATTCCTTTCCATTCCATTCCATTCCATTCCATTGCTTTCCACTCCATTCGGGTTGATTCCTTTCCATTCCATTGCATTCCATTCCATTCCTTTCGGGTTGATTCCATTCCTTTCCATGCCTTGTCATTCCATTCCATTCCATTCCATTCCATTCCATTCCATTCCATTCCATTACGATCCATTCCCTTCGGGTTGACTCCATTCCATTCCATTCCATTCCATTCCATTCCATTCCATTCGTGTTACATCCATTCCATTCCATACCATTCCATTCCACTCTGCTTGATTCCGACCCATTCCATTCCATTCCATTCGTGTTACATCCATTCCATTCCATACCGTTCCTTTCCATTCGGGTGATTCCAAATCATTCCATTCCATTCCTTTCCGTTCCATTCCATTCCACTCCCTTCCTTTCGGGATGATTCTATTCCATTCCATTCCATTCCATTCGGGTTGTTTCCTTTCCATTCCATTCCATTCCATTCCATACCATTCCATTTGGGTTAACTCCATTTCTTTCCATTCCAATCCATTCCATTCCATTCCATTCCATTCCATTCCATTCCATTCCATTCCTTTACATTCCGTTCCATTTGATTTGATTCCATTCCATTCCATTCAGGTTACATCCATTCCATTCAATTCCATTCTATTCGGGTTGATTCCATTCCATTCCATTCGGGTTGATTTCATGACATTCCATTCCATTCCATTCGGGTTGATTCCATTCCATTCCATTCCATTCCATTCCATTCCATTTCTTTCCATTCCATTCCATTCGTATTGATTCCATTCCATTCCATTTCATTCCATTACATTCCATTCCATTCGGTTTGATTCTATTCCATTCCATTCCATTCCATTCCATTCCATTCCATTCCATTGCGTTCCATTCCTTTCGGGTTGACTCCATTCCATTTCACTCCTTTCCATTCCATTCCATTCCATTCCATTCCATTCCATTCGGGTGGATTCCATCCCCTTCCATTCCATTTGTGTTACATCCATTGTATTCCATACCATTCCATTCCATTCGGGTTGATTCCAAATCATTCCATTCCATTACATTCCGTTCCATTCCATTCCATTCCATTCGTGTTGATTCCATTCAATTCCATTCCATTCCTACCCTTTCCATTCCATTCGGGTTGATTCCATTCCATTCCATTCCATTCCATTCGTGTTGATTCCATTCCATTCCATTCCATTCCATTCGGGTTGATTCCATTCCATTCCTTTCCATTCCATTCCATTCCATTCCATTCCATTCCATTCCATTCCATTCCATTCCATTCCATTCCATTTGGATTGATTCCATTCCATTCCATTCCATTCCATTCGGGTTGATTCCAAATCATTCCATTCCATTCCATTCCGTTGCATTGCATTCCACTCCATTCCTTTCGAGGTGATCCTATTCCATTCCATTCCATTCCATTCTATTCCATTCCATTCCATTCGGGTTGATTCCATTGCATTCCATTCCATTCCATTCAATTCCATTCCATTCCATTCCATTCCATTCCATTCCATTCCATTTGGGTTAACTGCATTCCATTCCATTCCATTCCATTCCATTCCACTCCATTCCATTCCATTCCATTCCATTCCATTCCATTAAATCCCATTCCACTCCATGCTATTCCATTCAGATTGAATCCACTCCAATCCATTCCATTGCATTCCATTCCATTCGGGTTGATTCCAAATCATTCCATTGCATTCCACTCCATTCCTTTCGGGGAGATTCTATTCCATTCCACTCCATTCCATTCCATTCCATTCCATTCTTTTCGGATTGATTCCATTCCCTTCCATTCCATTCCATTCGGTTCCATTCCTTTCGGGTTGACTCCATTCCATCCTATTCCATTCCATTCCTTTCCATTCCATTCCATTCCATTCCATTCCATTCCATTCCTTTCCATTCGGGTTGCTTCCATTCCATTCCATTCCATTCGTGTTACATCCATTCCATTCCATTCCATTCCATTCCATTCGGGATGATTCCAAACCATTCCATTCCATTCCATTCCGTTCCATTCCATTCCACTCCATTCCTTTCGGGGTGATTCTATTCCATTCCATTCCATTCCATTCCATTCCATTCCATTCCATTCCATTCCATTCCATTCGGGTTGATTCCATTCCATTCCATTCCATTCCATTCGGGTTGACTCCATTCCATTCCATTCCATTCCTTTCCTTTCCATTCCATTCCATTCCATTCGGATTGATTCCATTCCATTCCATTCCATTCCATTCCTTTCCATTCCATTCCATTCGGGTTGATTCTATTCCATTCCATTCCATTTGTGTTGATTCCATTCCATTCCATTCCTTTCCATTCCATCCGGGATTATTCCATTCCATTCCATTCCATTACATTCGATTGATTCCATTCCATTCCATTCCATTCCATTCCAATCCATTCCATTCCATTCCATTCCATTCCAATCCATTCCATTCCATTCCATTCCATTCCATTCCATTCGTGTTGATTCCATTCCATTCCATTACATTCCATTCCATTCCTTTCGTGTTGATTCCATTCCATTCCGTTCCATTCCATTCCATTCCATTCCATTGCATTCCACTCCATTCGGGTTGATTCCTTTCCATTCCATTGCATTCCATTCCATTCCTTTCAGGTTGATTCCATTCCTTTCCATGCCTTGTCATTCCATTCCATTCCATTCCATTCCATTCCATTCCATTCCATTACGTTCCATTCCCTTCGGGTTGACTCCATTCCATTCCATTCCATTCCATTCCATTCCATACCATTCCATTCCACTCTGCTTGAATCCGTCCCATTCCATTCCATTCCATTCGTGTTACATCCATTCCATTCCATACCGTTCCTTTCCATTCGGGTGATTCCAAATCATTCCATTCCTTTCCTTTCCGTTCCATTCCATTCCACTCCCTTCCTTTCGGGATGATTCTATTCCATTCCATTCCATTCCATTCGGATTGTTTCCTTTCCATTCCATTCCATTCCGTTCCGTACCATTCCATTTGGGTTAACTCCATTTCTTTCTATTCCAATCCATTCCATTCCATTCCATTCCATTCCATTCCATTCCAATCGGGTTGATTCCATTCCATTCCATTCCATTCCATTCCATTCCATTCCATTCCTTTACATTCCGTCCCATTTGATTTGATTCCATTCCATTCCATGCCATTCCATTCGTGTTGATTCCATTCCATTTCGTTCCATCCCTTTCCATTCCATTTGGGCTGATTCCATTCCATTGCATTTCATTCTATTCCATTCCATTCGTTTTTATTCCATTCCATTCCTTTCCATTCCATTCCATTCCATTCCATTCCATTTGATTCCATTCCATTCCATTCGGGATGATTCCATTCCATTCCATTCCATTCGGCTTGATTCCATTCCATTCCATTCCATTCCATTCCATTCCATTCCATTCCATTCCATTCGTTTTGATTCCATTCCATTCCATTCCATTCCATTCGGATTGATTCCATTCCATTCAATTCCATTCCACTCCATTGCATTCCATTCGATTCCATTCTCGTTGACTCCATTCCATTCCATTCGGGTTGATTAAATTCCATTCCATTCCATTACATTCGGTTGATGCCATTCCATTCCATTCCCTTCCATACCATTCCATTCCATTCGGGTTGATTCCATTCCATTCCATTCAATTCCCTTCGGGTTACTTCCATTCCAATCCATTCCATTCCATTCAGGATGATTCCATTCCATTCCATTCGGGTTGATTCCATTCCATTCCATTCCATTCCATTTGGGTGGATGCCATTCCATTCCATTCCATTCCATTCCTTTCCATTGTATTCCATTCGGATTGACTCCATTCCATTCGATTCCATTCGGTTTGATTCCTTTTCATTCCATTTCATTCCATTCCATTCCATTCCATTCATGTTGATTCCATTCCATTCCATTCCATTCCATTCCATTCCATTCCATTCGGGTTGATTCCATTCCATTCCATTCCACTCCATTCCATTCCATTCACTTCCATTCCATTCCACTGCATTCCATCCCATTTCATTCGGTTTGATTCCATTCCCTTCCATTCCATTCCATTCCATTCGGGTTGATCCCATTCCATTGCATTCCATTCCATTCCATTCCGTTCGGGTTGAATCCATTCCAATCCATTCCATTCCACTCCATTCCATTCCTTTCCATTCGGGTTGATTGCATTCCCTGCCATTCCTTTCCATTCCATTCTATTCCATTCGGGTTGATTCCATTCCATTGCACTCCATTCCATTCCATTCAGTTCCATTCGTGTTGATTCCATTCCATGCCATTCCATTCCATTCCATTCCATTCCATTCTCTTCCATTCCATTCCATTCGTGTTGATTCCATTCCATTCCATTCCATTCGATTCCGGTTGATTCCAACCCATTCCATTCCAATCCATTCCGTTCCATTCCATTCCATTCCATTCCATTCCATTCCATTCCATTCCATTCCATTCCATTCCATTCGGGTTGATTCCATTAAATTCCATTCCATTCCCTTCAATTCGGTTTGATTCCATTCCATTCCTTTCCATTCCATTCCATTCCCTTCCATTTGGGTTACTTCCATTCCATACCATTCCATTCCATTCCATTCCATTCCATTCCATACGGGTTGATTCCATTCCATTGCATTCCCTTCCATTCCATTCCATTCGGGTTGATTCCATTCCATTCCATTTCATGCGGGTTGATTCCATTCCATTCCATTCCATTCCATTCCATTCCAATACATTGCATTCCATTCGGGGTTATTCCATTCCATTCCATTCCATTCCATTCGGGTTACTTCCATTCCATTCCATTCCATTCCATTCGGATGGATTCCATTCCATTCCGTTCCATTCCATTGCATTCCATTCCATTCGGAATTAATCCATTTAATTCCATTCCATTCCACTCCATTCCATGCCATTCCATTCCTTTCCATGCCATTCCATTCCATTCCATTCTATTCCATTCAGGTTGAATCCACTCCATTCCATTCCATTTCATTCCATTCCATTCGGGTTGATTCCAAATCATTCCATTCCATTCCATTCCGTTCCATTCCATTCCACTCCATTCCTTTCGGGGAGATTCTATTCCATGCCATTCCATTCCATTCTATTCCATTCCATTCCATTCCATTCGGGTTGATTCCATTGCATTCCGTTCCATTCCATTCCATTCCATTTGGGTTTACTCCATTCCATTCCATTCCATTCCATTCCATTCCATTCAATTCCATTCCATTCCATTCCATTCCATTCCATTCTATTCCATTCCATTGCATTCGGGTAGATTCCATTGCATTCCATTCCATTCCATTCCATTCTACTTGGGTTCACTCCATTCCATTCCATTCCATTCCATTCCAATCCATTCCATTCCATTCGGATTGATTCCATTCCATTCCATTCCATTCCATTCCATTCAATTCCATTCAGGTTGATTCCATTCCATTCCATTTCATTCCATTCCATTCCATTCCATTCCATTCCATTCCATTCCATGCCATTCCATTCCATCCCATTCCATTCCATTCCATTGCATTCCTTGTGATTCCATTCCATTCCATTCGGGTTGATTCCATTCCATTCCATTCCATTCCATTCCATTCCATTCCATTCCATTCCTTTCCATTCCATTCCATTCCATTCCATTCCATTCCATTCCATTTGGGTTGATTCCATTCCATTCCATTCCATTCCATTCAGGTTACATCCATTGCATTCAATTCCATTCTATTCGGGTTGATTCCATTCCATTCAATTCGGGTTGATTTCATGACATTCCATCCCATTCCATTCGGGTTGATTGCATTCCATTCCATTCCATTCCATTCCATTCCATTACTTTCCATTCCATTCCATTCGTATTGATTCCATTCCATTCCATTTCATTCCATTACATTCCATTATATTCCATTCCATTCGGTTTGATTCTATTCCATTCCATTCCATTCCATTCCATTCCATTCCATTCCATTCCATTCCTTTCGGGTTGACTCCATTCCATGTCACTCCTTTCCATTCCATTCCATTCCATTCCATTCCATGCCATTCCATTCCATTCGGGTGGATTCCATCCCCTTCCATTCCATTCGTGTTACATCCATTGTATTCCATACCATTCCATTCCATTCGGGTTGATTCCAAATCATTCCATTCCATTACATTCCGTTCCATTCCATTCCATTCCATTCGTGTTGATTCCATACAATTCCATTCCATTCCTATCCTTTCCATTCCATTCGGGCTGATTCCATTCCATTCCATTCCATTGCATTCCATTCCTTTCGATTCCATTCCATTTGATTTCATTCCATTCCATCCCATTCCATTCCATTCCATTCCATTACATTACATTACATTCGGGTTGATACCATTCCATTCCATTTCATGCGGGTTGATTCCATTCCATTCCATTCCATTCCATTCCAATACATTGCATTCCATTCGGGGTTATTCCATTCCATTCCATTCCATTCCATTCGGGTTACTTCCATTCCATTCCATTCCATTCCATTCGGATGGATTCCATTCCATTCCGTTCCATTCCATTGCATTCCATTCCATTCGGAATGATTCCATTTAATTCCATTCCATTCCAATCCATTCCATGCCATTCCATTCCTGTCCATGCCATTCCATTCCATTCCATTCTTTTCCATTCAGGTTGAATCCACTCCATTCCATTCCATTTCATTCCATTCCATTCGGGTTGATTCCAAATCATTCCATTCCATTCCATTCCGTTCCATTCCATTCCACTCCATTCCTTTCGGGGAGATTCTATTCCATGCCATTCCATTCCATTCTATTCCATTCCATTCCATTCGGGTTGATTCCATTGCATTCCATTCCATTCCATTCCATTCCATTTGGGTTTACTCCATTCCATTCCATTCCATTCCATTCCATTCCATTCCATTCCATTCCATTCCATTCTATTCCATTCCATTGCATGCGGGTTGATTCCATTGCATTCCATTCCATTCCATTCCATTCTATTTGGGTTCACTCCATTCCATTCCATTCCATTCCATTCCAATCCATTCCATTCCATTCGGATTGATTCCATTCCATTCCATTCCATTCCATTCCATTCTATTCCATTCCATTCCATTCGGGTTGATTCCATTGCATTCCATTCCATTCCATTCCATTCCATTCCATTCCATCCCATTCCATTCCATTCCATTTGGGTTAACTGCATTCCATTCCATTCCATTCCATTCCATTCCATTCCATTCCATTCCATTCCATTCCATTAAATCCCTTTCCATTCCATGCTATTCCATTCAGATTGAATCCACTCCAATCCATTCCATTGCATTCCATTCCATTCGGGTTGATTCCAAATCATTCCATTGCATTCCACTCCATTCCTTTCGGGGAGATTCTATTCCATTCCATTCAATTCCATTCCATTCCATTCCATTCTTTTCGGATTGATTCCATTCCATTCCATTCCATTCCATTCCATTCCATTCCGTTCCATTCCTTTCGGGTTGACTCCATTCCATTCAATTCCATTCCATTCCATTCCATTCCATTCCATTCCATTCCATTCCATTCCATTCCTTTCCATTCGGGTTGCTTCCATTCCATTCCATTCCATTCCATTCCATTCCATTCGTGTTACATCCATTCCATTCCATTCCATTCCATTCCATTCTGGATGATTCCAAATCATTCCATTCCATTCCATTCCGTTCCATTCCATTCCACTCCATTCCTTTCGGGGTGATTCTATTCCATTCCATTCCATTCCATTCCATTCCATTCGGGTTGATTCCATTCCATTCCATTCCATTCCATTCGGGTTGACTCCATTCCATTCCATTCCATTCCTTTCCTTTCCATTCCATTCCATTCCATTCGGATTGATTCCATTCCATTCCATTCCATTCCATTCCATTCCATTCCATTCCTTTCCATTCCATTCCATTCGGGTTGATTCTATTCCATTCCATTCCATTTGTGTTGATTCCATTCCATTCCATTCCTTTCCATTCCATCCGGGATTATTCCATTCCATTCCATTCCATTACATTCGATGGATTCCATTCCATTCCATTCCATTCCACTCCATTCCATTCCATTCCATTCGTGTTGATTCCATTCAATTCCATTCCATTCTATTCCATTCCTTTCGTGTTGATTCCATTCCATTCCGTTCCATTCCATTCCATTCCATTCCATTGCACTCCACTCCATTCGGGTTGATTCCTTTCCATTCCATTGCATTCCATTCCATTCCTTTCGGGTTGATTCCATTCCTTTCCATGCCTTGTCATTCCATTCCATTCCATTCCATTCCATTCCATTCCATTCCATTCCATTCCATTCCATTCCATTCCATTCCATTACGTTCCATTCCCTTTGTGTTGATTCCATTCCTTTCCATGCCTTGTCATTCCATTCCATTCCATTCCATTCCATTCCATTCCATTCCATTCCATTCCATTACGTTCCATTCCCTTTGGGTTGACTCCATTCCATTCCATTCCATTCCATTCCATCCCATTCCATTCCATTCCATTCCATTCGTTTTACATCCATTCCATTCCATACCATTCCATTCCACTCTGCTTGATTCCGACCCATTCCATTCCATTCCATTCGTGTTACATCCATGCCATTCCATACCGTTCCTTTCCATTCGGGTGATTCCAAATCATTCCATTCCATTCCTTTCCGTTCCATTCCATTCCACTCCCTTCCTTTCGGGATGATTCTATTCCATTCCATTCCATTCCATTCCATTCCATACCATTCCATTTGGGTTAACTCCATTTCTTTCCATTCCAATCCATTCCATTCCATTCCATTGCATTCCATTCCATTCCATTCCTTTACATTCCGTTCCATTTGATTTGATTCCATTCCATTCCATTCAGGTTACATCCATTCCATTCAATTCCATTCTATTCGGGTTGATTCCATTCCATTCCATTCGGGTTGATTTCATGACATTCCATTCCATTCCATTCGGGTGGATTCCATTCCATTCCATTCCATTCCATTCCATTCCATTTCTTTCCATTCCATTCCATTCGTATTGATTCCATTCCATTCCATTTCATTCCATTACATTCCATTCCATTCGGTTTGATTCTATTCTATTCCATTCCATTCCATTCCATTCCATTCCATTCCATTCCATTGCGTTCCATTCCTTTCGGGTTGACTCCATTCCATTTCACTCCTTTCCATTCCATTCCATTCCATTCCATTCCATTCCATTCCATTCGGGTGGATTCCATCCCCTTCCATTCCATTTGTGTTACATCCATTGTATTCCATACCATTCCATTCCATTCGGGTTGATTCCAAATCATTCCATTCCATTACATTCCGTTCCATTCCATTCCATTCCATTCCATTTGGGTTAACTGCATTCCATTCCATTCCATTCCATTCCATTAAATCCCATTCCATTCCATGCTATTCCATTCAGATTGAATCCACTCCAATCCATTCCATTGCATTCCATTCCATTCGGTTTGATTCCAAATCCTTACATTGCATTCCACTCCATTCCTTTCGGGGAGATTCTATTCCATTCCATTCCATTCCATTCCACTCCATTCCATTCTTTTCGGATTGATTCCATTCCATTCCATTCCATTCCATTCCATTCCATTCCATTCCATTCCGTTCCATTCCTTTCGGGTTGACTCCATTCCATTCTATTCCATTCCATTCCATTCCATTCCATTCCATTCCATTCCTTTCCATTCGGGTTGCTTCCATTCCATTCCATTCCATTCCATTCCATTCGTGTTACATCCATTCCATTCCATTCCATTCCATTCCATTCCATTCGGGATGATTCCAAATCATTCCATTCCATTCCATTCCGTTCCATTCCATTCCACTCCATTCCCTTCGGGGTGATTCTATTCCATTCCATTCCATTCCATTCCATTCCATTCGGGTTGATTCCATTCCATTCCATTCCATTCCATTCGGGTTGACTCCATTCCATTCCATTCCATTCCTTTCCTTTCCATTCCATTCCATTCCATTCGGATTGATTCCATTCCATTCCATTCCATTCCATTCCATTCCATTCCATTCCATTCCATTCCTTTCCATTCCATTCCATTCGGGTTGATTCTATTCCATTCCATTCCATTTGTTTTGATTCCATTCCATTCCATTCCTTTCCATTCCATCCGGGATTATTACATTCCATTGCATTCCGGTTGATTCCATTCCATTGCATTCCTTTCTTTTCCATTCCATTCCATTCCATTCAGGTTGATTCCATTCCATTCCATTCCATTCTATTCCATTCCATTGCATTCCATTCCATTCCGTTCCATTCCGTTCCATTCCATTCCAGTTGATTCCATTCCATTCCATTCCATTCCATTCCGGTTGATTCCATTCCATTCCATTCCATTCCATTCCATTCCATTCCATTCCATTCCATTCCATTCCATTCGGGTTTGCTCCATTTCATTACATTCCATTCCCTTCCATTCAATTCCATTCATTTCTACTCCATTCCATTCGGGTTGATTCCATTCCATTCCATTCCATTCCATTCCATTCCATTCCATTCCATTCGTGTTCCTTCCATTCCATTGCATTCCATCCCATTCCATTCCGTTCCATTCCATTCCATTCCATTCCATTCCATTCCATTCCATTCCATTGGGGTTGACTCCATTCCATTCCATTCCATTCCTTTCCATTCTATTCCATTCCATTCCATTCCATTCGGATTGATTCCATTCCATTCCATTCCATTCCATTCCATTCCATTCCATTCCATTCGGGTTTGCTCCATTTCATTACATTCCATTCCCTTCCATTCAATTCCATTCATTTCTACTCCATTCCATTCGGGTTGATTCCATTCCATTCCATTCCATTCCATTCCATTCCATTCCATTCGGGTGGATTCCATCCCCTTCCATTCCATTTGTGTTACATCCATTGTATTCCATACCATTCCATTCCATTCGGGTTGATTCCAAATCATTCCATTCCATTACATTCCGTTCCATTCCATTCCATTCCATTCCATTTGGGTTAACTGCATTCCATTCCATTCCATTCCATTCCATTAAATCCCATTCCATTCCATGCTATTCCATTCAGATTGAATCCACTCCAATCCATTCCATTGCATTCCATTCCATTCGGTTTGATTCCAAATCCTTACATTGCATTCCACTCCATTCCTTTCGGGGAGATTCTATTCCATTCCATTCCATTCCATTCCACTCCATTCCATTCTTTTCGGATTGATTCCATTCCATTCCATTCCATTCCATTCCATTCCATTCCATTCCATTCCGTTCCATTCCTTTCGGGTTGACTCCATTCCATTCTATTCCATTCCATTCCATTCCATTCCATTCCATTCCATTCCTTTCCATTCGGGTTGCTTCCATTCCATTCCATTCCATTCCATTCCATTCGTGTTACATCCATTCCATTCCATTCCATTCCATTCCATTCCATTCGGGATGATTCCAAATCATTCCATTCCATTCCATTCCGTTCCATTCCATTCCACTCCATTCCCTTCGGGGTGATTCTATTCCATTCCATTCCATTCCATTCCATTCCATTCGGGTTGATTCCATTCCATTCCATTCCATTCCATTCGGGTTGACTCCATTCCATTCCATTCCATTCCTTTCCTTTCCATTCCATTCCATTCCATTCGGATTGATTCCATTCCATTCCATTCCATTCCATTCCATTCCATTCCATTCCATTCCATTCCTTTCCATTCCATTCCATTCGGGTTGATTCTATTCCATTCCATTCCATTTGTTTTGATTCCATTCCATTCCATTCCTTTCCATTCCATCCGGGATTATTACATTCCATTGCATTCCGGTTGATTCCATTCCATTGCATTCCTTTCTTTTCCATTCCATTCCATTCCATTCAGGTTGATTCCATTCCATTCCATTCCATTCTATTCCATTCCATTGCATTCCATTCCATTCCGTTCCATTCCGTTCCATTCCATTCCAGTTGATTCCATTCCATTCCATTCCATTCCATTCCGGTTGATTCCATTCCATTCCATTCCATTCCATTCCATTCCATTCCATTCCATTCCATTCGGGTTTGCTCCATTTCATTACATTCCATTCCCTTCCATTCAATTCCATTCATTTCTACTCCATTCCATTCGGGTTGATTCCATTCCATTCCATTCCATTCCATTCCATTCCATTCCATTCCATTCGTGTTCCTTCCATTCCATTGCATTCCATCCCATTCCATTCCGTTCCATTCCATTCCATTCCATTCCATTCCATTCCATTCCATTCCATTGGGGTTGACTCCATTCCATTCCATTCCATTCCTTTCCATTCTATTCCATTCCATTCCATTCCATTCGGATTGATTCCATTCCATTCCATTCCATTCCATTCCATTCCATTCCATTCCATTCGGGTTTGCTCCATTTCATTACATTCCATTCCCTTCCATTCAATTCCATTCATTTCTACTCCATTCCATTCGGGTTGATTCCATTCCATTCCATTCCATTCCATTCCATTCCATTCCATTCGTGTTCATTCCATTCCATTGCATTCCATCCCATTACATTCCATTCCATTCCATTCCATTCCATTCCATTCCATTCCATTGGGGTTGACTCCATTCCATTCCATTCCATTCCTTTCCATTCCATTCCATTCCATTCCATTCCATTCGGATTGATTCCATTCCATTCCATTCCATTCCATTCCATTCCATTCCATTCCTTTCCATTCCATTCCATTCGGGTTGATTCTATTCCATTCCATTCCATTTGTATTGATTCCATTCCATTCCATTCCTTTCCATTCCATCCGGGTTTATTCCATTCCATTCCATTCCATTACATTCGATTGATTCCATTCCATTCCATTCCATTCCATTCCATTCCATTCCATTCCATTCGTGTTGATTCCATTCAATTCCATTCCATTCCATTCCATTCCTTTCGTTTTGATTCCATTCCATTCCGTTTCATTCCATTCCATTCCATTCCATTGCATTCCACTCCATTCGGGTTGATTCCTTTGCATTGCATTGCATTCCATTCCATTCCTTTCGGGTTGATTCCATTCCTTTCCATGCCTTGTCATTTCATTCCATTCCATTCCTTTCCATTCCATTCCATTCCATTAAGTTCCATTCCCTTCTTGTTGACTCCATTCCATTCCATTCGATTCCATTCCATTCCATTCGGGTTGATTCCAACCCATTCCATTCCTTTCCATTCGTGTTACATCCATTCCATTCCATACCATTCCATTCCACTCGCGTTGATTCCGTCCCATTCCATTCCATTCCATTCTTGTTACATCCATTCCATTCCATACCATTCCAATCCATTCGGGTTGATTCCAAATCATTCCATTCCATTCCTTTCCGTTCCATTACATTCCACTCCCTTCCTTTCGGCATGATTCTATTCCATTCCATTCCATTCCATTCGGGTTGATTCCTTTCCATTCCATTCCATACCATTCCATTTGGGTTAACTCCATTTCTTTCCATTCCAATCCATTCCATTCCATTCCATTCCATTCCATTGCATTCCAATCGGGTTGATTCCATTCCATTCCATTCCATTCCATTCCATTCCATTCCATTCCATTCCATTCCATTCCATTCCATTCCTTTACATTCCATTCCATTCCATTCCATTCCATTCGGGTTTATTCCACACCATTCAATTCCATTCCATTCCATTCCATTCCATTCCATTCGGGTTGATTCCAATATATTCCATTCCACTCCATTTGGGTTGATTCCGTTCCAATTCATTAAATTCCATCCCATTCCATTCCACTCCATTCCATTCCATTCCATTCCATTCCATTCCATTCCATTCGGATTGATTCCATTCCATTCCATTCCATTCCATTCGGGGTGATTCCAAATCATTCCATTCCATTCCATTCCGTTGCATTGTATTCCACTCCATTCCTTTCGGGGTGATTCTATTCCATTCCATTCCATTCCATTCTATTCCATTCCATTCCATTCGGGTTGATTCCATTGCATTCCATTCCATTCCATTCCATTCCATTCCATTCCATTCCATTCCATTCCATTCCATTTGGGTTAACTGCATTCCATTCCATTCCATTCCATTCCATTCCATTCCATTCCATTCCATTCCATTAAATCCCATTCCATTCCATGCTATTCCATTCAGATTGAATCCACCCCAATCCATTCCATTGCATTCCATTCCATTCGGGTTGATTCCAAATCATTCCATTGCATTCCACTCCATTCCTTTCGGGGAGATTCTATTCCATTCCATGCAATTCCATTCCATTCCATTCCATTCTTTTCGGATTGATTCCATTCCATTCCATTCCATTCCATTCCATTCCGTTCCATTCCTTTCGGGTTGACTCCATTCCATTCTATTCCATTCCATTCCATTCCATTCCATTCCATTCCATTCCTTTCCATTCGGGTTGCTTCCATTCCATTCCATTCCATTCCATTCGTGTTACATCCATTCCATTCCATTCCATTCCATTCCATTCAATTCCATTCGGGATGATTCCAAATCATTCCATTCCATTCCATTCCGTTCAATTCCATTCCACTCCATTCCTTTCGGGGTGATTCTATTCCATTCTATTCCATTCCATTCCATTCCCTTCCATTCCATTCCATTCCATTCCATTCGTGTTGACTCCATTCCATTCCATTCCATTCCTTTCCTTTCCATTCCATTCCATTCCATTCGGATTGATTCCATTCCATTCCATTCCATTCCATTCCATTCCATTCCTTTCCATTCCATTCCATTCGGGTTGATTCTATTACATACCATTCCATTTGTGTTGATTCCATTCCATTCCATTCCTTTCCATTCCATCCGGGATTATTCCATTCCATTCCATTCCATTACATTCGATTGATTCCATTCCATTCCATTCCATTCCATTCCAATCCATTCCATTCCATTCCATTCCATTCCATTCCATTCGTGTTGATTCCATTCAATTCCATTCCATTCCATTCCATTCCTTTCGTGTTGATTCCATTCCATTCCGTTCCATTCCATTCCATTCCATTCCATTGCATTCCACTCCATTCCGGTTGATTCCTTTCCATTCCATTGCATTCCATTCCATTCCTTTCGTGTTGATTCCATTCCTTTCCATGCCTTGTCATTCCATTCCTTTCCATTCCATTCCATTCTATTCCATTCCATTCCATTAGTTCCATTCCCTTCGGGTTGACTCCATTCCATTCCATTCCATTCCATTCCATTCCATTCCATTCCATTCCATTCCATTCCATTCCATTCGGGTTGATTCCATCCCATTCCATTCCATTCCATTCGTGTAACATCCATTCCATTCCATACCATTCCATTCCACTCTGCTTGATTCCGTCCCATTCCATTCCATTCCATTCGTGTTACATCCATTCCATTCCATACCATTCCATTCCATTCGGGTTGATTCCAAATCATTCCATTCCATTCCTTTCCGTTCCATTCCATTCCACTCCCTTCCTTTCGGGATGATTCTATTCCATTCCATTCCATTCCATTCGGGTTGTTTCCTTTCCATTCCATTCCATTCCATTCCATACCATTCCATTTGGGTTAACTCCATTTCTTTCCATTCCAATCCATTCCATTCCATTCCATTCCATTCCATTCCATTCCAATCGGCTTGATTCCATTCCATTCCATTCCATTCCATTCCATTCCATTCCATTCCTTTACATTCCGTTCCATTTGATTTGATTCCATTCCATTACATTCCATTCCATTCGGTTTTATTCCACTCCATTCCATTCCATTCCATTCCATTTGTGTTTATTCCATTCCATTCCATTACATTCCATTCTATTCCATTACATTCCATACCATTCCATTCCATTCACTTCCATTCCATTCCACTGCATTGCATCCCAATCCATTCGGGTTGATTCCATTCCATTCCATTCCATTCCATTCCGCTCCATTCCATTCGTGTTGCTTGCATTCATTTCCATACCATTCCATTCCATTCCATTCCCTTCCTTTCGGGTTGAGTGCATTAGATTTCATTCCATTCCATTCCATTCCTTTCGATTCCATTCGTGTTGATTCCATTCCATTCCATTCCATTCCATTCGGGGTGTTTCCAAATCATTCCATTCCGTTGCATTGCATTCCACTCCATTCCTTTCGTGGTGATTCTATTCCATTCCATTCCATTCCATTCTATTCCATTCCATTCCATTCGGGTTGATTCCATTGCATTCCATTGCATTCGAGTCAATTCCAATCCATTTAATTCCATTCCATTCCATTCCATTCCAATCGATTCAGTTTGATACCCTACGCTTCCATTCCATTCAATTCCATGCCACTCGTGTTGATTCCATTCCATTCCATTCCATTCCATTCCATTCCATTCCTTTCCATTCGCATTGATTCCATTCCATTCCATTCCACTCCATGGCATTCCATTCCACTCCATTCCATTTCATTCCATTCCTTTCGGGTTGATTCCATCCCATTCCATTCCATTCCATTCCCCTCCATTCCAGTGAGGTTGATTCCATTCCATTCCATTCCATTCCTTTCCATTCCATTCGGGTTGATTCCATTCCATTTCATTCCATTCCATTCCATTCCATTCCATTCGTTTCCATTCCATTCCATTAAATTCCATTCGGGTTGTGTCCATTCCATTCCATTCCATTCCATTCCATTCCATTCCATTCCATTCCACTCGATTTGGTTCCATTCCATTCCATTCCAATACATTCCATTCGAGTTGATTCCATTCCCTTCCATTCCTTCCATTCCATTGCATTCCATTCCATTTTATTCGGGTTGATTCCATTCCATTCCATTCCATTCCATTCCATTCCATTCCATTCCATTCGGGGTGATTACATATCCTTCCTTTCCATTCCATTCCATTCCATTCCATTCCATTCAGGTTGATTCCATTCCATACCGTTCCATTCCATTCCATTCCATTCCATTCCATTCCATTCCATTCGTGTTGATTCCATATCCTTCCCTGCCATTCCATTCCATTCCATTCCAATCCATTCGGGTTGATTCCATACGCTTCCATTCCATTCAATTCCATTCCATTCGGGTTGACTCCAATCGATTCCATTGCATTCCGTTCGCTTGGATACCATTTCATTCCATTCCATTCCATTCGGGTTGATTCCATTCCATTCCATTCCTTTCCATTCCATTCCATTCCATTCTATTACATTCCTTTCTGGATGATTCCATTCCATTCCCTTCCATTCCATCCCATTTCATTCCATTGCATTCCTTTCAGGTTGTTTCTATTCAATTCCATTCCATTCCTTTCCATTCCATTCCATTCCATTCCATTGCATTACACTCCATTCGTGTTGATTCCATTCCAGTCCATTGCATTCCATTCCATTCCTTTCGGGTTGATTCCATTCCTTTCCAAGCCTTGTCATTCCATTCCCTTCCATTCCATTCCATTCCATTCCATTCCGTTCCATTCCTTTCGGGTTGACTCCATTCCATTCCACTCCATTCCATTCCATTCGGGTTGATTCCATCCCATTCCATTCCATTCCATTCGTGTTACATCCATTCCAATCCATACCATTCCATTCCTTTCAGGTTGATTCCATCCCATTCTTTTCCATTCCATTCGTGTTACCTCCATTCCAATCCATACCATTCCATTCCATTCGGGTTGATTCAATATCATTCCATGCCATTCCATTCCGTTCCGTTCGATTCCACTCCATTCCTTTCGGGGTGATTCTATTCCATTCCTTTCCTTTCTATTCGGGTTGATTCCTTTCCATTCCATTCCAATCCATTCCATTCCATTCCATTTGATTTAACTCCATTCCATTCCATTGCAATCTATTCCATTCCAATCCATTCCATTCCATTCCAATCGGGTTGATTCCATTCCATTCCATTCCATTCCATTCCTTTCCATTCCATTCCACTTGATTTGATTCCATTCCATTCCATTCCATTCCATTCCATTCCATTCCATTCGTGTTGATTCCATTCCATTTCGTTCCATCCCTTTCCATTCCATTTGGGCTGATTCCATTCCATTGCATTTCATTCTATTCCATTCCATTCTTTTTTATTCCATTCCATTCCTTTCCATTCCATTCCATTCCATTTGATTCCATTCCATTCCATTCGGGATGATTCCATTCCATTCCATTCCATTCGGCTTGATTCCATTCCATTCCATTCCATTCCATTCCATTCCATTCCATTCCATTCCATTCCATTCGTTTTGATTCCATTCCATTCCATTGCATTCCATTCGGATTGATTCCATTCCATTCAATTCCATTCCACTCCATTGCATTCCATTCGATTCCATTCTCGTTGACTTCATTCCATTCCATTCGGGTTGATTAAATTCCATTCCATTCCATTACTTTCGGTTGATGCCATTCCATTCCATTCCCTTCCATACCATTCCATTCCATTCGGGTTGATTCCATTCCATTCCATTCAATTCCCTTCGGGTTACTTCCATTCCAATCCATTCCATTCCATTCAGGATGATTCCATTCCATTCCATTCGGGTTGATTCCATTCCATTCCATTCCATTCCATTTGGGTGCATGCCATTCCATTCCATTCAATTCCATTCCTTTCCATTGTATTCCATTCGGATTGACTCCATTCCATTCGATTCCATTCGGTTTGATTCCTTTCCATTCCATTTCATTCCATTCCATTCCATTCCATTCATGTTGATTCCATTCCATTCCATTCCATTCCATTCCATTCCATTCGGGTTGATTCCATTCCATTCCATTCCACTCCATTCCATTCCATTCACTTCCATTACATTCCACTGCATTCCATCCCATTCCATTCGGTTTGATTCCATTCCATTCCATTCCATTCCATTCCATTCCATTCCATTCCATTCGGGTTGATCCCATTCCATTGCATTCCATTCCATTCCATTCCGTTCGGGTTGAATCCATTCCAATCCATTCCATTCCACTCCATTCCATTCCTTTCCATTCGGGTTGATTGCATTCCCTGCCATTCCTTTCCATTCCATTCTATTCCATTCGGGTTGATTCCATTCCATTGCACTCCATTCCATTCCATTCAATTCCATTCGTGTTGATTCCATTCCATGCCATTCCATTCCATTCTCTTCCATTCCATTCCATTCGTGTTGATTCCATTCCATTCCATTCCATTCGATTCCGGTTGATTCCAACCCATTCCATTCCAATCCATTCCGTTCCATTCCATTCCATTCCATTCCATTCCATTCCATTCCATTCCATTCCATTCCATTCCATTCGGGTTGATTCCATTAAATTCCATTCCATTCCCTTCAATTCGGTTTGATTCCCTTCCATTCCTTTCCATTCCATTCCATTCCCTTCCATTTGGGTTACTTCCATTCCATTCCATTCCATTCCATTCCATTCCATTCCATTCCATTCCATTCTGGTTGATTCCATTCCATTGCATTCCCTTCCATTCCATTCCATTCGGGTTGATTCCATTCCATTCCATTTCATGCGGGTTGATTCCATTCCATTAAATTCCATTCCATTCCATTCCATTCCAATACATTGCATTCCATTCGGGGTTATTCCATTCCATTCCATTCCATTCAATTCGGGTTACTTCCATTCCATTCCATTCCATTCCATTCGGATGGATTCCATTCCATTCCGTTCCATTCCATTGCATTCCATTCCATTCGGAATGAATCCATTTAATTCCATTCCATTCCACTCCATTCCATTCCATTCCATTCTATTCCATTCAGGTTGAATCCACTCCATTCCATTCCATTTCATTCCATTCCATTCGGGTTGATTCCAAATCATTCCATTCCATTCCATTCCGTTCCATTCCATTCCACTCCATTCCTTTCGGGGAGATTCTATTCCATGCCATTCCATTCCATTCTATTCCATTCCATTCCATTCGGGTTGATTCCATTGCATTCCATTCCATTCCATTCCATTCCATTTGGGTTTACTCCATTCCATTCCATTCCATTCCATTCCATTCAATTCCATTCCATTCCATTCCATTCCATTCCATTCTATTCCATTCCATTGCATTCGGGTTGATTCCATTGCATTCCATTCCATTCCATTCCATTCTATTTGGGTTCACTCCATTCCATTCCATTCCATTCCATTCCAATCCATTCCATTCCATTCGGATTGATTCCATTCCATTCCATTCCATTCCATTCCATTCCATTCCATTCCATTCCTTTCCATTCAATTCCATTCGGGTTGATTTCATTCCATTCCATTACATTAGTGTTGATTCCATTCCGTTCCATTCCATTCCATTCCTTTCCATTCCATTCAATTCCATTCAGGTTGATTCCATTCCATTCCATTTCATTCCATTCCATTCCATTTCATTCCATTCCATTCCATTCCATTCCATTCCATTCCATTCCATTCCATTCCATTCCATTCGGGTTGATTCCATTCCATTCCATTCCATTCCATTTGGGTTGATTCCATTCCATTCCATTCCATTCCATTCCATTCCATTCCATTCCATTCCATTCCATGCCATTCCATTCCATCCCATTCCATTCCATTCCATTGCATTCCTTGTGATTCCATTCCATTCCATTCGGGTTGATTCCGTTCCATTCCATTCCATTCCATTCCATTCCATTCCATTCCATTCCATTCCATTTGGGTTGATTCCATTCCATTCCATTCCATTCCATTCAGGTTACATCCATTCCATTCAATTCCATTCTATTCGGGTTGATTCCATTCCATTCCATTCGGGTTGATTTCATGACATTCCATCCCATTCCATTCGGGTTGATTGCATTCCATTCCATTCCATTCCATTCCATTCCATTCCATTGCTTTCCATTCCATTCCATTCGTATTGATTCCATTCCATTCCATTTCATTCCATTACATTCCATTACATTCCATTCCATTCGGTTTGAATCTATTCCATTCCGTTCCATTCCATTCCATTCCATTCCATTCCATTCCATTCCTTTCGGGTTGACTCCATTCCATTTCACTCCTTTCCATTCCATTCCATTCCATTCCATTCCATGCCATTCCATTCCATTCGGGTGGATTCCATCCCCTTCCATTCCATTCGTGTTACATCCATTGTATTCCATACCATTCCATTCCATTCGGGTTGATTCCAAATCATTCCATTCCATTACATTCCGTTCCATTCCATTCCATTCCATTCGTGTTGATTCCATACAATTCCATTCCATTCCTATCCTTTCCATTCCATTCGGGTTGATTCCATTCCATTCCATTCCATTGCATTCCATTCCTTTCGATTCCATTCCATTTGATTTGATTCCATTCCATCCCATCCCATTCCATTCCATTCCATTCCATTACATTACATTCGGGTTGATTCCATTCCATTCCATTTCATGCGGGATGATTCCATTCCATTCCATTCCATTCCATTCCATTCCAATACATTGCATTCCATTCGGGGTTATTCCATTCCATTCCATTCGGGTTACTTCCATTCCATTCCATTCCATTCCATTCGGATGGATTCCATTCCATTCCGTTCCATTCCATTGCATTCCATTCCATTCGGAATGATTCCATTTAATTCCATTCCATTCCACTCCATTCCATGCCATTCCATTCCTTTCCATGCCATTCCATTCCATTCCATTCTTTTCCATTCAGGTTGAATCCACTCCATTCCATTCCATTTCATTCCATTCCATTCGGGTTGATTCCAAATAATTCCATTCCATTCCATTCCGTTCCATTCCATTCCAATCCATTCCTTTCGGGGAGATTCTATTCCATGCCATTCCATTCCATTCTATTGCATTCCATTCCATTCGGATTGATTCCATTGCATTCCATGCCATTCCATTCCATTCCATTTGGGTTTACTCCATTCCATTCCATTCCATTCCATTCAATTCCGTTCCATTCCATTCCATTCTATTCCATTCCTTTGCATTCGGGTTGATTCCATTGCATTCCATTCCATTCCATTCCATTCTATTTGGGTTCACTCCATTACATTCCATTCCATTCCATTCCAATCCATTCCATTCCATTCGGATTGATTCCATTCCATTCCATTGCATTCCATTCCATTCCATTCCATTCCATTCCATTCCATTCCATTCCTTTCCATTCAATTCCATTCGGGTTGATTTCATTCCATTCCATTACATTAGTGTTGATTCCATTCCGTTCCATTCCATTCCATTCCTTTCCATTCCATTCAATTCCATTCAGGTTGATTCCATTCCATTCCATTCCATTCCATTCCATTCCATTCCATTCCATTCGGGTTGATTCCATTTCATTCCATTCCATTCCATTCCATTCCATTCCATTCCATTCCATTCCATTCCATTCCATTCCATTCCATTCCATTCCATTCAATGCCATGCCATTCCATTCCATCCCATTCCATTCCATTCCATTGCATTTCTTTTGATTCCATTCCATTCCATTCGGGTTGATTCCTTTCCATTCCATTCCATTCCATTCCATTCCATTCCATTCCATTCCATTCCATTTGGGTTGATTCCATTCCATTCCATTCCATTCCATTCAGGTTACATCCATTCCATTCAATTCCATTCTATTCGGGTTGATTCCATTCCATTCCATTCGGGTTGATTTCATGACATTGCATTCCATTCCATCCGTGTTGATTCCATTCCATTCCATTCCATTCCATTCCATTCCATTCCATTCCATTCCATTTCTTTCCATTCCATTCCATTCGTATTGATTCCATTCCATTCCATTTCATTCCATTACATTCCATTCCATTCGGTTTGATTCTATTCCATTCCATTCCATTCCATTCCATTCCATTCCATTCCATTCCATTCCATTCCATTCCATTGCGTTCCATTCCTTTCGGGTTGACTCCATTCCATTTCACTCCTTTCCATTCCATTCCATTCCATTCCATTCCATTCCATTGCATTCCATTCGGGTGGATTCCATCCCCTTCCATTCCATTTGTGTTACATCCATTGTATTCCATACCATTCCATTCCATTCGGGTTGATTCCAAATCATTCCATTCCATTACATTCCGTTCCATTCCATTCCATTCCATTCGGGTTGATTCCATTCCATTCCATTCCATTCCATTCCATTCCATTCCATTCCATTCCATTCCATTCCATACGGATTGATTCCATTCCATTCCATTTCTTTCCATTCCGTTCCATTCCTTTCGTGTTGACTCCATTCCATTCCATTCCATTCCATTCGTGTTGATTCCATTCCATTCCTTTCCATTCCATTCCATTGTGGTTGATTCCATTCCATTCCATTCCATTCCTTTCCATTCGGATTGATTCCATTCCATTCCATTCCATTCCACTCCATTCCATTCCATTCCATTCCATTCCTTTCCATTAAATTCTATTCCATTTGGATTGATTCCATTCGATTCCATTCCATTCCATTCCTTGCCATTCTATTCCATTCGTGTTGATTCCATCCCATTCCATTCCATTCTGGTTGATTCCATTCCATTCCATTTCATTACATTCGGATTTATTCCATTCCAGTCCATTCCACTCCAATCCATTCCATTCCATTCCATTCGGGTTGATTCCATTCCATTCCATTCCATTCCATTCCATGAAATTCCATTCGTGTTGATTCCATTCCATTCCATTCCATTCCATTTGGGTTGATTGCAATCCATTCCATTCCATTCCATTCCATTTCATTCCATGCCATTCCATTCCATTCTATTCCATTCGGGTTGATTCCCTTCATTTCCATTCCATTCCATTACATATGACTTTATTCCATTCCATTCCATTCCATTCCATTCCATTCCATTCCATTCCATTCCATTCCATTCGGATTGATTCCTTTCCACTCCATTCCATTCCATTATATTCCAATCCATTCGGTTTGATTCCATTCCATTCCATTTCATTCCATTCCATTCCATTCCATTCTTGATGATTCCATTCCATTCCTGTTGATTCCATTCCATTCCATTCCATTCCATTCCATTTGGGTTTATTCCATTCCATTCCATTCCATTCCATTCCATTACATTACATTCCATACCATTCCATTCCATTCACTTCCATTCCATTCCACTGCATTCCATCCCAATCTATTCGGCTTGATTGCATTCCATTCCATTCCATTCCATTCCGCTCCATTCCATTCGTGTTGCTTTCATTCATTTCCATTCCATTCCATTCCATTCCATTCCCTTCCTTTCGGGTTGACTGCATTCCATTTCATTCCATTCCATTCCATTCCTTTCGATTCCATTCGTGTTGATTCCATTCCATTCCATTCCATTCCAATCGGGTTGATTCCATTCCATTCCTTTCCATTCCATTCCATTCCATTCCATTCCATTGCATTCCACTCTATTCCATTCGGATTGATTCCATTCCATTCCATTCCATTCCATTCGGGGTGTTTCCAAATCATTCCATTCCATTCCATTCCGTTGCATTACATTCCACTCCATTCCATTCGGGTTGATTCCATTGCATTCCATTCCATTCCATTCCATTCCATTCCATTCCATTCCATTCCATTCCATTCCATTCCATTCCATTCCATTCCATTTGGGTTAACTGCATTCCATTCCATTCCATTCCATTCCATTCCATTCCATTGCATTCCATTCAATCCCATTCCATTCCATGCTATTCCATTCAGATTGAATCCACTCCAATCCATTCCATTGCATTCCATTCCATTCGGGTTGATTCCAAATCATTCCATTGCATTCCACCCCATTCCTTTCGGGGAGATTCTATTCCATTCCATTCAATTCCATTCCATTCCATTCCATTCTTTTCGGACAGATTCCATTCCATTCCATTCCATTCCATTCCATTCCGTTCCATTCCTTTCGGGTTGACTCCATTCAATTCTATTCCATTCCATTCCATTCCATTCCATTCCATTCCATTCCATTCGGGTTGCTTCCATTCCATTCCATTCCATTCCATTCCATTCCATTCCATTCCATTCGTGTTACATCCATTCCATTCCATTCCATTCCATTCCATTCCATTCCATTCCATTCCGGATGATTCCAAATCATTCCATTCCATTCCATTCCGTTCCATTCCATTCCACCCCATTCCTTTCGGGGTCATTCTATTCCATTCCATTCCATTCCATTCCATTCCATTCGGGTTGATTCCGTTCCATTCCATTCCATTCCATTCGTGTTGACTCCATTCCATTCCATTCCATTCCATTCCTTTCCTTTCCATTCCATTCCATTCCATTCGGATTGATTCCATTCCATTCCATTCCATTCCATTCCATTCCTTTCCATTCCATTCCATTCGGGTTGATTCTATTCCATTCCATTCCATTTGTGTTGATTCCATTCCATTCCATTCCTTTCTTTTCCATCCGGGTTTATTCCATTCCATTCCATTCCATTACATTCGATTGATTCCATTCCATTCCATTCCATTCCATTCCATTCCATTGCATTCGTGTTGATTCCATTCAATTCCATTCAATTCCATTCCATTCCTTTCGTGTTGATTCCATTCCATTCCGTTCCATTCCATTCCATTCCATTCCATTGCATTCCACTCCATTCGGGTTGATTCCTTTCCATTCCATTGCATTCCATTCCATTCCTTTCGGGTTGATTCCATTCCATTCCATGCCTTGTCATTCCATTCCATTCCATTCCATTCCATTCCATTCCATTCCATTCGTGTTACATCCATTCCATTCCATACCATTCCATTCCACTCTGCTTGATTCCGTCCCATTCCATTCCATTCCATTCGTGTTACATCCATTACATTCCATACAATTCCATTCCATTCGGGTTGATTCCAAATCATTCCATTCCATTCCTTTCCGTTCCATTCCATTCCACTCCCTTCCTTTCGGGATGATTCTATTCCATTCCATTCCATTCCATTCGGGTTGTTTCCTTTCCATTCCATTCCATTCCATTCCATACCATTCCATTTGGGTTAACTCCATTTCTTTCCATTCCAATCCATTCCATTCCATTCCATTCCATTCCATTCCAATCTGGTTGATTCCATTCCATTCCATTCAATTCCATTCCATTCCATTCCATTCCATTCCTTTACATTCCGTTCCATTTGATTTGATTCCTTTCAATTCCATTCCATTCCATTCTTGTTGATTCCATTCCATTTCATTCCATCCCTTTCCATTCCATTTGGGTTGATTCCATTCCATTGCATTCCATTCCATTCCATTCCATTCCATTCCATTCGGTTTTATTCCATTCCATTCCATTCCATTTGGGTTTATTCCATTCCATTCCATTCCATTCCATTCCATTCCATTACATTCCATACCATTCCATTCCATTCTCTTCCATTCCATTCCACTGCATTCCATCCCAATCCATTCGGCCTCATTCCATTCCATTCCATTCCATTCCATTCCGCTCCATTCCATTCGTGTTGCTTTCATTCAATTCCATTCCATTCCATTCCATTCCATTCCCTTCCTTTCGGGTTGAGTGCATTCCATTTCATTCCATTCCATTCCATTCCTTTCGATTCCATTCGTGTTGATTCCATTCCATTCCATTCCATTCCATTCGGGTTGATTCCATTCCATTCCTTTCCATTCCATTCCATTCCATTCCATTCCATTCCATTCCATTCGGATTGATTCCATTCCATTCCATTCCATTCCATTCGGGGTGATTCCAAATCATTCCATTCCATTCCATTCCGTTGCATTGCATTCCACTCCATTCCTTTCGGGGTGATTCTATTCCATTCCATTCCATTCCATTCTATTCCATTCCATTCCATTCGGGTTGATTCCATTGCATTCAATTCCATTCCATTCCATTCCATTCCATTTCATTCCATTCCATTCCATTCCATTCTTGATGATTCCATTCCATTCCTGTTGATTCCATTCCATTCCATTCCATTCCATTCCATTTGGGTTTATTCCATTCCATTCCATTCCATTCCATTCCATTACATTACATTCCATACCATTCCATTCCATTCACTTCCATTCCATTCCACTGCATTCCATCCCAATCTATTCGGCTTGATTGCATTCCATTCCATTCCATTCCATTCCGCTCCATTCCATTCGTGTTGCTTTCATTCATTTCCATTCCATTCCATTCCATTCCATTCCCTTCCTTTCGGGTTGACTGCATTCCATTTCATTCCATTCCATTCCATCCCTTTCGATTCCATTCGTGTTGATTCCATTCCATTCCATTCCATTCCAATCGGGTTGATTCCATTCCATTCCTTTCCATTCCATTCCATTCCATTCCATTCCATTGCATTCCACTCTATTCCATTCGGATTGATTCCATTCCATTCCATTCCATTCCATTCGGGGTGTTTCCAAATCATTCCATTCCATTCCATTCCGTTGCATTACATTCCACTCCATTCCATTCGGGTTGATTCCATTGCATTCCATTCCATTCCATTCCATTCCATTCCATTCCATTCCATCCCATTCCATTCCATTCTGGTTGATTCCATTCCATTCCATTTCATTCCATTCGGATTTATTCCATTCCAGTCCATTCCACTCCAATCCATTCCATTCCATTCCATTCGGGTTGATTCCATTCCATTCCATTCCATTCCATTCCATGAAATTCCATTCGTGTTGATTCCATTCCATTCCATTCCATTCCATTTGGGTTGATTGCAATCCATTCCATTCCATTCCATTCCATTTCATTCCATGCCATTCCATTCCATTCTATTCCATTCGGGTTGATTCCCTTCATTTCCATTCCATTCCATTACATATGACTTTATTCCATTCCATTCCATTCCATTCCATTCCATTCCATTCCATTCCATTCCATTCCATTCCATTCGGATTGATTCCTTTCCACTCCATTCCATTCCATTATATTCCAATCCATTCGGTTTGATTCCATTCCATTCCATTTCATTCCATTCCATTCCATTCCATTCTTGATGATTCCATTCCATTCCTGTTGATTCCATTCCATTCCATTCCATTCCATTCCATTTGGGTTTATTCCATTCCATTCCATTCCATTCCATTCCATTACATTACATTCCATACCATTCCATTCCATTCACTTCCATTCCATTCCACTGCATTCCATCCCAATCTATTCGGCTTGATTGCATTCCATTCCATTCCATTCCATTCCGCTCCATTCCATTCGTGTTGCTTTCATTCATTTCCATTCCATTCCATTCCATTCCATTCCCTTCCTTTCGGGTTGACTGCATTCCATTTCATTCCATTCCATTCCATTCCTTTCGATTCCATTCGTGTTGATTCCATTCCATTCCATTCCATTCCAATCGGGTTGATTCCATTCCATTCCTTTCCATTCCATTCCATTCCATTCCATTCCATTGCATTCCACTCTATTCCATTCGGATTGATTCCATTCCATTCCATTCCATTCCATTCGGGGTGTTTCCAAATCATTCCATTCCATTCCATTCCGTTGCATTACATTCCACTCCATTCCATTCGGGTTGATTCCATTGCATTCCATTCCATTCCATTCCATTCCATTCCATTCCATTCCATTCCATTCCATTCCATTCCATTCCATTCCATTCCATTCCATTCCATTTGGGTTAACTGCATTCCATTCCATTCCATTCCATTCCATTCCATTCCATTGCATTCCATTCAATCCCATTCCATTCCATGCTATTCCATTCAGATTGAATCCACTCCAATCCATTCCATTGCATTCCATTCCATTCGGGTTGATTCCAAATCATTCCATTGCATTCCACCCCATTCCTTTCGGGGAGATTCTATTCCATTCCATTCAATTCCATTCCATTCCATTCCATTCTTTTCGGACAGATTCCATTCCATTCCATTCCATTCCATTCCATTCCGTTCCATTCCTTTCGGGTTGACTCCATTCAATTCTATTCCATTCCATTCCATTCCATTCCATTCCATTCCATTCCATTCGGGTTGCTTCCATTCCATTCCATTCCATTCCATTCCATTCCATTCCATTCCATTCGTGTTACATCCATTCCATTCCATTCCATTCCATTCCATTCCATTCCATTCCATTCCGGATGATTCCAAATCATTCCATTCCATTCCATTCCGTTCCATTCCATTCCACCCCATTCCTTTCGGGGTCATTCTATTCCATTCCATTCCATTCCATTCCATTCCATTCGGGTTGATTCCGTTCCATTCCATTCCATTCCATTCGTGTTGACTCCATTCCATTCCATTCAATTCCATTCCTTTCCTTTCCATTCCATTCCATTCCATTCGGATTGATTCCATTCCATTCCATTCCATTCCATTCCATTCCTTTCCATTCCATTCCATTCGGGTTGATTCTATTCCATTCCATTCCATTTGTGTTGATTCCATTCCATTCCATTCCTTTCTTTTCCATCCGGGTTTATTCCATTCCATTCCATTCCATTACATTCGATTGATTCCATTCCATTCCATTCCATTCCATTCCATTCCATTGCATTCGTGTTGATTCCATTCAATTCCATTCAATTCCATTCCATTCCTTTCGTGTTGATTCCATTCCATTCCGTTCCATTCCATTCCATTCCATTCCATTGCATTCCACTCCATTCGGGTTGATTCCTTTCCATTCCATTGCATTCCATTCCATTCCTTTCGGGTTGATTCCATTCCATTCCATGCCTTGTCATTCCATTCCATTCCATTCCATTCCATTCCATTCCATTCCATTCGTGTTACATCCATTCCATTCCATACCATTCCATTCCACTCTGCTTGATTCCGTCCCATTCCATTCCATTCCATTCGTGTTACATCCATTACATTCCATACAATTCCATTCCATTCGGGTTGATTCCAAATCATTCCATTCCATTCCTTTCCGTTCCATTCCATTCCACTCCCTTCCTTTCGGGATGATTCTATTCCATTCCATTCCATTCCATTCGGGTTGTTTCCTTTCCATTCCATTCCATTCCATTCCATACCATTCCATTTGGGTTAACTCCATTTCTTTCCATTCCAATCCATTCCATTCCATTCCATTCCATTCCATTCCAATCTGGTTGATTCCATTCCATTCCATTCAATTCCATTCCATTCCATTCCATTCCATTCCTTTACATTCCGTTCCATTTGATTTGATTCCTTTCAATTCCATTCCATTCCATTCTTGTTGATTCCATTCCATTTCATTCCATCCCTTTCCATTCCATTTGGGTTGATTCCATTCCATTGCATTCCATTCCATTCCATTCCATTCCATTCCATTCGGTTTTATTCCATTCCATTCCATTCCATTTGGGTTTATTCCATTCCATTCCATTCCATTCCATTCCATTCCATTACATTCCATACCATTCCATTCCATTCTCTTCCATTCCATTCCACTGCATTCCATCCCAATCCATTCGGCTTCATTCCATTCCATTCCATTCCATTCCATTCCGCTCCATTCCATTCGTGTTGCTTTCATTCATTTCCATTCCATTCCATTCCATTCCATTCCCTTCCTTTCGGGTTGAGTGCATTCCATTTCATTCCATTCCATTCCATTCCTTTCGATTCCATTCGTGTTGATTCCATTCCATTCCATTCCATTCCATTCGGGTTGATTCCATTCCATTCCTTTCCATTCCATTCCATTCCATTCCATTCCATTCCATTCCATTCGGATTGATTCCATTCCATTCCATTCCATTCCATTCGGGGTGATTCCAAATCATTCCATTCCATTCCATTCCGTTGCATTGCATTCCACTCCATTCCTTTCGGGGTGATTCTATTCCATTCCATTCCATTCCATTCTATTCCATTCCATTCCATTCGGGTTGATTCCATTGCATTCAATTCCATTCCATTCCATTCCATTCCATTTCATTCCATTCCATTCCATTCCATTCTTGATGATTCCATTCCATTCCTGTTGATTCCATTCCATTCCATTCCATTCCATTCCATTTGGGTTTATTCCATTCCATTCCATTCCATTCCATTCCATTACATTACATTCCATACCATTCCATTCCATTCACTTCCATTCCATTCCACTGCATTCCATCCCAATCTATTCGGCTTGATTGCATTCCATTCCATTCCATTCCATTCCGCTCCATTCCATTCGTGTTGCTTTCATTCATTTCCATTCCATTCCATTCCATTCCATTCCCTTCCTTTCGAGTTGACTGCATTCCATTTCATTCCATTCCATTCCATTCCTTTCGATTCCATTCGTGTTGATTCCATTCCATTCCATTCCATTCCAATCGGGTTGATTCCATTCCATTCCTTTCCATTCCATTCCATTCCATTCCATTCCATTGCATTCCACTCTATTCCATTCGGATTGATTCCATTCCATTCCATTCCATTCCATTCGGGGTGTTTCCAAATCATTCCATTCCATTCCATTCCGTTGCATTACATTCCACTCCATTCCATTCGGGTTGATTCCATTGCATTCCATTCCATTCCATTCCATTCCATTCCATTCCATTCCATCCCATTCCATTCCATTCTGGTTGATTCCATTCCATTCCATTTCATTCCATTCGGATTTATTCCATTCCAGTCCATTCCACTCCAATCCATTCCATTCCATTCCATTCGGGTTGATTCCATTCCATTCCATTCCATTCCATTCCATGAAATTCCATTCGTGTTGATTCCATTCCATTCCATTCCATTCCATTTGGGTTGATTGCAATCCATTCCATTCCATTCCATTCCATTTCATTCCATGCCATTCCATTCCATTCTATTCCATTCGGGTTGATTCCCTTCATTTCCATTCCATTCCATTACATATGACTTTATTCCATTCCATTCCATTCCATTCCATTCCATTCCATTCCATTCCATTCCATTCGGATTGATTCCTTTCCACTCCATTCCATTCCATTATATTCCAATCCATTCGGTTTGATTCCATTCCATTCCATTTCATTCCATTCCATTCCATTCCATTCTTGATGATTCCATTCCATTCCTGTTGATTCCATTCCATTCCATTCCATTCCATTCCATTTGGGTTTATTCCATTCCATTCCATTCCATTCCATTCCATTACATTACATTCCATACCATTCCATTCCATTCACTTCCATTCCATTCCACTGCATTCCATCCCAATCTATTCGGCTTGATTGCATTCCATTCCATTCCATTCCATTCCGCTCCATTCCATTCGTGTTGCTTTCATTCATTTCCATTCCATTCCATTCCATTCCATTCCCTTCCTTTCGGGTTGACTGCATTCCATTTCATTCCATTCCATTCCATTCCTTTCGATTCCATTCGTGTTGATTCCATTCCATTCCATTCCATTCCAATCGGGTTGATTCCATTCCATTCCTTTCCATTCCATTCCATTCCATTCCATTCCATTGCATTCCACTCTATTCCATTCGGATTGATTCCATTCCATTCCATTCCATTCCATTCGGGGTGTTTCCAAATCATTCCATTCCATTCCATTCCGTTGCATTACATTCCACTCCATTCCATTCGGGTTGATTCCATTGCATTCCATTCCATTCCATTGCATTCCATTCCATTCCATTCCATTCCATTCCATGACATTCCATTCCATTCCATTCCATTCCATTCCATTCCATTCCATTCCATTCCATTTGGGTTAACTGCATTCCATTCCATTCCATTCCATTCCATTCCATTCCATTGCATTCCATTCAATCCCATTCCATTCCATGCTATTCCATTCAGATTGAATCCACTCCAATCCATTCCATTGCATTCCATTCCATTCGGGTTGATTCCAAATCATTCCATTGCATTCCACCCCATTCCTTTCGGGGAGATTCTATTCCATTCCATTCAATTCCATTCCATTCCATTCCATTCTTTTCGGACAGATTCCATTCCATTCCATTCCATTCCATTCCATTCCGTTCCATTCCTTTCGGGTTGACTCCATTCAATTCTATTCCATTCCATTCCATTCCATTCCATTCCATTCCATTCCTTTCCATTCGGGTTGCTTCCATTCCATTCCATTCCATTCCATTCCATTCCATTCCATTCCATTCGTGTTACATCCATTCCATTCCATTCCATTCCATTCCATTCCATTCCATTCCGGATGATTCCAAATCATTCCATTCCATTCCATTCCGTTCCATTCCATTCCACCCCATTCCTTTCGGGGTCATTCTATTCCATTCCATTCCATTCCATTCCATTCCATTCCATTCCATTCGGGTTGATTCCGTTCCATTCCATTCCATTCCATTCGTGTTGACTCCATTCCATTCCATTCCATTCCATTCCTTTCCTTTCCATTCCATTCCATTCCATTCGGATTGATTCCATTCCATTCCATTCCATTCCATTCCATTCCTTTCCATTCCATTCCATTCGGGTTGATTCTATTCCATTCCATTCCATTTGTGTTGATTCCATTCCATTCCATTCCTTTCTTTTCCATCCGGGTTTATTCCATTCCATTCCATTCCATTACATTCGATTGATTCCATTCCATTCCATTCCATTCCATTCCATTCCATTGCATTCGTGTTGATTCCATTCAATTCCATTCAATTCCATTCCATTCCTTTCGTGTTGATTCCATTCCATTCCGTTCCATTCCATTCCATTCCATTCCATTGCATTCCACTCCATTCGGGTTGATTCCTTTCCATTCCATTGCATTCCATTCCATTCCTTTCGGGTTGATTCCATTCCATTCCATGCCTTGTCATTCCATTCCATTCCATTCCATTCCATTCCATTCCATTCCATTCGTGTTACATCCATTCCATTCCATACCATTCCATTCCACTCTGCTTGATTCCGTCCCATTCCATTCCATTCCATTCGTGTTACATCCATTACATTCCATACAATTCCATTCCATTCGGGTTGATTCCAAATCATTCCATTCCATTCCTTTCCGTTCCATTCCATTCCACTCCCTTCCTTTCGGGATGATTCTATTCCATTCCATTCCATTCCATTCGGGTTGTTTCCTTTCCATTCCATTCCATTCCATTCCATACCATTCCATTTGGGTTAACTCCATTTCTTTCCATTCCAATCCATTCCATTCCATTCCATTCCATTCCATTCCAATCTGGTTGATTCAATTCCATTCCATTCAATTCCATTCCATTCCATTCCATTCCATTCCTTTACATTCCGTTCCATTTGATTTGATTCCTTTCAATTCCATTCCATTCCATTCTTGTTGATTCCATTCCATTTCATTCCATCCCTTTCCATTCCATTTGGGTTGATTCCATTCCATTGCATTCCATTCCATTCCATTCCATTCCATTCCATTCGGTTTTATTCCATTCCATTCCATTCCATTTGGGTTTATTCCATTCCATTCCATTCCATTCCATTCCATTCCATTCCATTACATTCCATACCATTCCATTCCATTCTCTTCCATTCCATTCCACTGCATTCCATCCCAATCCATTCGGCTTCATTCCATTCCATTCCATTCCATTCCATTCCGCTCCATTCCATTCGTGTTGCTTTCATTCATTTCCATTCCATTCCATTCCATTCCATTCCCTACCTTTCGGGTTGAGTGCATTCCATTTCATTCCATTCCATTCCATTCCTTTCGATTCCATTCGTGTTGATTCCATTCCATTCCATTCCATTCCATTAGGGTTGATTCCATTCCATTCCTTTCCATTCCATTCCATTCCGTTCCATTCCATTCCATTCCATTCGGATTGATTCCATTCCATTCCATTCCATTCCATTCGGGGTGATTCCAAATCATTCCATTCCATTCCATTCCGTTGCATTGCATTCCACTCCATTCCTTTCGGGGTGATTCTATTCCATTCCATTCCATTCCATTCTATTCCATTCCATTCCATTCGGGTTGATTCCATTGCATTCCATTCCATTCCATTCCATTCCATTCCATTTCATTCCATTCCATTCCATTCCATTCTTGATGATTCCATTCCATTCCTGTTGATTCCATTCCATTCCATTCCATTCCATTCCATTTGGGTTTATTCCATTCCATTCCATTCCATTCCATTCCATTACATTACATTCCATACCATTCCATTCCATTCACTTCCATTCCATTCCACTGCATTCCATCCCAATCTATTCGGCTTGATTGCATTCCATTCCATTCCATTCCATTCCGCTCCATTCCATTCGTGTTGCTTTCATTCATTTCCATTCCATTCCATTCCATTCCATTCCCTTCCTTTCGGGTTGACTGCATTCCATTTCATTCCATTCCATTCCATTCCTTTCGATTCCATTCGTGTTGATTCCATTCCATTCCATTCCATTCCAATCGGGTTTATTCCATTCCATTCCTTTCCATTCCATTCCATTCCATTCCATTCCATTGCATTCCACTCTATTCCATTCGGATTGATTCCATTCCATTCCATTCCATTCCATTCGGGGTGTTTCCAAATCATTCCATTCCATTGCATTCCGTTGCATTACATTCCACTCCATTCCATTCGGGTTGATTCCATTGCATTCCATTCCATTCCATTCCATTCCATTCCATTCCATTCCATTCCATTCCATTCCATTCCATTCCATTTGGGTTAACTGCATTCCATTCCATTCCATTCCATTCCATTCCATTCCATTGCATTCCATTCAATCCCATTCCATTCCATGCTATTCCATTCAGATTGAATCCACTCCAATCCATTCCATTGCATTCCATTCCATTCGGGTTGATTCCAAATCATTCCATTGCATTCCACCCCATTCCTTTCGGGGAGATTCTATTCCATTCCATTCAATTCCATTCCATTCCATTCAATTCCATTCCATTCCATTAAATCCCATTCCATTCCATGCTATTCCATTCAGATTGAATACACTCCAATCCATTCCATTGCATTCCTTTCCATTCGGTTTGATTCCAAATCATTCCATTGCATTCCACTCCATTCCTTTCGGGGAGATTCTATTCCATTCCATTCAATTTCATTCCATTCCATTCCATTCTTTTCGGATTGATTCCATTCCATTCCATTCCATTCCATTCCATTCCGTTCCATTCCTTTCGGGTTGACTCCATTCCATTCTATTCCATTCCATTCCATTCCATTCCATTCCATTCCATTCCATTCCTTTCCATTCGGGTTGCTTCCATTCCATTCCATTCCATTCCATTCCACTCCATTCCATTCGGGTTGATTCCATTCCATTCCATTCCTTTCCATTCGGGTTGACTCCATTCCATTCCATTCCATTCCTTTCCTTTCCATTCCATTCCATTCCATTCGGATTGATTCCATTCCATTCCATTCCATCCCATTCCATTCCATTCCTTTCCATTCCATTCCATTCGGGTTGATTCTATTCCATTCCATTCCATTTGTGTTGATTCCATTCCATTCCATTCCTTTCCATTCCATCCGGGATTATTCCATTCCATTCCATTCCATTACATTCGATTGATTCCATTCCATTCCATTCCAATCCATTCCATTCCATTCCATTCCATTCCATTCCATTCGTGTTGATTCTATTCAATTCCATTCCATTCCATTCCATTCCTTTCGTGTTGATTCCATTCCATTCCGTTCCATTCCATTCCATTCCATTCCATTGCATTCCACTCCATTCGGGTTGATTCCTTTCCATTCCATTGCATTCCATTCCATTCCTTTCGGGATGATTCCATTCCTTTCCATGCCTTGTCATTCCATTCCATTCCATTCCATTCCATTCCATTCCATTCCATTCCATTATGTTCCATTCCCTTCGGGTTGACTCCATTCCATTCCATTCCATTCCATTCCTTTCCAATCCATTCCATTCGGGTTGATTCCATCCCATTCCATTCCATTCCATTCGTGTTACATCCATTCCATTCCATACCATTCCATTCCACTCTGCTTGATTCCGTCCCTTTCCATTCCATTCCATTCGTGTTACATCCATTCCTTTCCATACCATTCCATTCCTTTCGGGTTGATTCCAAATCATTCCATTCCATTCCTTTCCGTTCCATTCCATTCCACTCCCTTCCTTTCGGGATGATTCTATTCCATTCCATTCCATTCCATTCCATTCCGCTGCATTCCATTCGTGTTGCTTTCATTCATTTCCATTCCATTCCATTCCATTCCATTCCATTCCTTTCGGGTTGAGTGCATTCCATTTCATTCCATTCCATTCCATTCCTTTCGATTCCATTCGTGTTGATTCCATTCCATTCCATTCCATTCCATTCGGGTTGATTCCATTCCATTCCTTTCCATTCCATTCCATTCCATTCCATTCCATTCCATTCCATTCCATTCGGATTGATTCCATTCCCTTCCATTCCATTCCATTCGGGGTGATTCCAAATCATTCCATTCCATTCCATTCCGTTGCATTGCATTCCACTCCATTCCTTTCGGGGTGATTCTACTCCATTCCATTCCATTCCATTCTATTCCATTCCATTCCATTCGGGTTGCTTCCATTGCATTCCATTCCATTCCATTCCATTCCATTCCATTCCATTCCATTCCATTCCATTCCATTCCATTTGGGTTAACTGCTTTCCGTTCCATTCCATTCCATTTCATTCCATTCCATTCCATTCCATTCCTTTCAATTCCATTCCATTCCATTAAATCCCATTCCATTCCATGCTATTCCATTCAGATTGAATCCACTCCAATCCATTCCATTGCATTCCATTCCATTCGGGTTGATTCCATTGCATTCCATTCCATTCCATTCCATTCCATTCCATTCCATTCCTTTCGGGTTGACTCCATTCCATTCTATTCCATTCCTTTCCATTCCATTCCATTCCATTCCATTCCATTCCTTTCCATTCGGGTTGCTTCCATTCCATTCCATTCCATTCCATTCCATTTGTGTTACATCCATTCCATTCCATTCCATTCCATTCCATTCCATTCGGGATGATTCCAAATCATTCCATTCCATTCCATTCCGTTCCATTCCATTCCACTCCATTCCTTTCGGGGTGATTCTATTCCATTCCATTCCATTCCATTCCATTCCATTACATTCCATTCCATTCCATTCCATTCCTTTCCATTCCATTCGGGTTGATTCTATTCCATTCCATTCCATTTGTATTGATTCCATTCCATTCCATTCCTTTCCATTCCATCCGGGTTTATTCCATTCCATTTCATTCCATTACATTCGATTGATTCCATTCCATTCCATTCCATTCTATTCCATTCCATTCCATTCCATTCCATTCGTGTTGATTCCATTCAATTCCATTCCATTCCATTCCATTCCTTTCGTGTTGATTCCATTCCATTCCGTTCCATTCCATTCCATTCCATTCCATTGCATTCCACTCCATTCGGGTTGATTCCTTTGGATTGCATTGCATTCCATTCCATTCCTTTCGGGTTGATTCCATTCCTTTCCATGCATTGTCATTCCATTCCATTCCATTCCTTTCCATTCCATTCCATTCCATTAAGTTCCATTCCCTTCGGGTTGACTCCATTCCATTCCATTCGATTCCATTCCATTCCATTCGGGTTGATTCCAACCCATTCCATTCCATTCCATTCGTGTTACATCCATTCCATTCCATACCATTCCATTCCACTCGGGTTGATTCCGTCCCATTCCATTCCATTCCATTCCTGTTACATCCATTCCATTCCATACCATTCCAATCCATTCGGGTTGATTCCAAATCATTCCATTCCATTCCTTTCCGTTCCATTACATTCCACTCCCTTCCTTTCGGCATGATTCTATTCCATTCCATTCGGGTTGATTCCTTTCCATTCCATTCCATTCCATTCCATACCATTCCATTTGGGTTAACTCCATTTCTTTCCATTCCAATTCATTCCATTCCATTCCATTCCATTCCATTCCATTGCATTCCAATCGGGTTGATTCCATTCCATTCCATTCCATTCCATTCCATTCCATTCCATTCCATTCCATTCCATTCCTTTACATTCCATTCCATTCCATTCCATTCCATTCCATTCGGGTTTATTCCACACCATTCAATTCCATTCCATTCCATTCCATTCCATTCGGTTTGATTCCAATATATTCCATTCCCCTCCATTTGGGTTGATTCCGTTCCATTTCATTCCATTCCATCACATTCCATTCCACTCCATTCCATTCCATTCCATTCCATTCCAATCCATTCCATTCCATTCCATACATGTTGATGCCAATCCTTTTCATTCCATTCCATTGCATTCCATTTCATTCCATTCCATTCCATTCCAGTAGATTCCATTCCCTTCGATTCCATTCCATTCCATTCCATTCGATTCCATGCCATTACATTACATTCCATTGCATTCGAGTCAATTCCAATCCATTTAATTCCATTCCATTCCATTCCATTCCAATCGATTCAGTTTGATACCCTACGCTTCCATTCCATTCAATTCCATGCCACTCGTGTTGATTCCATTCCATTCCATTCCATTCCATTCCATTCCATTCCATTCCTTTCCATTCGCATTGATTCCATTCCATTCCATTCGACTCCATGGCATTCCATTCCACTCCATTCCATTTCATTCCATTGCTTTTGGGTTGATTCCATCCCATTCCATTCCATTCCATTCCCCTCCATTCCAGTGAGGTTGATTCCATTCCATTCCATTCCATTCCTTTCCATTCCATTCGGGTTGATTCCATTCCATTTCATTCCATTCCATTCCATTCCATTCCATTCGTTTCCATTCCATTCCATTAAATTCCATTCGGGTTGTGTCCATTCCATTCCATTCCATTCCATTCCATTCCATTCCATTCCATTCCATTCCACTCGATTTGGTTCCATTCCATTCCATTCCAATACATTCCATTCGAGTTGATTCCATTCCCTTCCATTCCTTCCATTCCATTGCATTCCATTCCATTTTATTCGGGTTGATTCCATTCCATTCCATTCCATTCCATTCCATTCCATTCCATTCGGGGTGATTACATATCCTTCCTTTCCATTCAATTCCATTCCATTCCATTCCATTCAGGTTGATTCCATTCCATACCATTCCATTCCATTCCATTCCATTCCATTCCATTCGTGTTGATTCCATATCCTTCCCTGCCATTCCATTCCATTCCATTCCAATCCATTCGGGTTGATTCCATACGCTTCCATTCCATTCAATTCCATTCCATTCGGGTTGACTCCAATCGATTCCATTCCATTCCGTTCGCTTGGATACCATTTCATTCCATTCCATTCCATTCGGGTTGATTCCATTCCATTCCATTCCTTTCCATTCCATTCCATTCCATTCTATTACATTCCTTTCTGGATGATTCCATTCCATTCCCTTCCATTCCATCCCATTTCATTCCATTGCATTCCTTTCAGGTTGTTTCCATTCAATTCCATTCCATTCCGTTCCATTCCATTCCATTCCATTCCATTGCATTACACTCCATTCGTGTTGATTCCATTCCAGTCCATTGCATTCCATTCCACTCCTTTCGGGTTGATTCCATTCCTTTCCAAGCCTTGTCATTCCATTCCATTCCATTCCATTCCATTCCATTCCATTCCGTTCCATTCCTTTCGGGTTGACTCCATTCCATTCCACTCCATTCCATTCCATTCGGGTTGATTCCATCCCATTCCATTCCATTCCATTCGTGTTACATCCATTCCATTCCATACCATTCCATTCCATTCAGGTTGATTCCATCCCATTCCTTTCCATTCCATTCGTGTTACCTCCATTCCAATCCATACCATTCCATTCCATTCGGGTTGATTCAATATCATTCCATGCCATTCCATTCCGTTCCGTTCGATTCCACTCCATTCCTTTCGGGGTGATTCTATTCCATTCCTTTCCTTTCTATTCGGGTTGATTCCTTTCCATTCCATTCCAATCCATTCCATTCCATTCCATTTGGTTTAACTCCATTCCATTCCATTGCAATCTATTCCATTCCAATCCATTCCATTCCATTCCAATCGGGTTGATTCCATTCCATTCCATTCCATTCCATTCCATTCCTTTCCATTCCATTCCATTTGATTTGATTCTATTCCATTCCATTCCACTCCATTCCATTCCATTCCATTCGTGTTGATTCCATTCCATTTCGTTCCATCCCTTTCCATTCCATTTGTGCTGATTCCATTCCATTGCATTTCATTCTATTCCATTCCATTCGTTTTTATTCCATTCCATTCCTTTCCATTCCATTCCATTCCATTTGATTCCATTCCATTCCATTCGGGATGATTCCATTCCATTCCATTCCATTCGGCTTGATTCCATTCCATTGCATTCCATTCCATTCCATTCCATTCCATTCCATTCCATTCCATTCCATTCGTTTTGATTCCATTCCATTCCATTCCATTCCATTCGGATTGATTCCTTTCCATTCAATTCCATTCCACTCCATTGCATTCCATTCGATTCCATTCTCGTTGACTCCATTCCATTCCATTCGGGTTGATTAAATTCCATTCCATTCCATTACTTTCGGTTGATGCCATTCCATTCCATTCCCTTCCATACCATTCCATTCCATTCGGGTTGATTCCATTCCATTCCATTCAATTCCCTTCGGGTTACTTCCATTCCAATCCATTCCATTCCATTCAGGATGATTCCATTCCATTCCATTCGGGTTGATTCCATTCCATTCCATTCCATTCCATTTGGGTGGATGCCATTCCATTCCATTCAATTCCATTCCTTTCCATTGTATTCCATTCGGATTGACTCCATTCCATTCGATTCCATTCGGTTTGATTGCTTTCCATTCCATTTCATTCCATTCCATTCCATTCCATTCATGTTGATTCCATTCCATTCCATTCCATTCCATTCCATTCCATTCCATTCGGGTTGATTCCATTCCATTCCATTCCACTCCATTCCATTCCATTCACTTCCATTACATTCCACTGCATTCCATCCCATTCCATTCCGTTTGATTCCATTCCATTCCATTCCATTCCATTCCATTCCATTCGGGTTGATCCCATTCCATTGCATTCCATTCCATTCCATTCCGTTCGGGTTGAATCCATTCCAATCCATTCCATTCCACTCCATTCCATTCCTTTCCATTCGGGTTGATTGCATTCCCTGCCATTCCTTTCCATTCCATTCTATTCCATTCGGGTTGATTCCATTCCATTGCACTCCATTCCATTCCATTCAATTCCATTCGTGTTGATTCCATTCCATGCCATTCCATTCCATTCTCTTCCATTCCATTCCATTCGTGTTGATTCCATTCCATTCCATTCCATTCGATTCCGGTTGATTCCAACCCATTCCATTCCAATCCATTCCGTTCCATTCCATTCCGTTCCATTCCATTCCATTCCATTCCATTCCATTCCATTCCATTCCATTCGGGTTGATTCCATTAAATTCCATTCCATTCCCTTCAATTCGGTTTGATTCCATTCCATTCCTTTCCATTCCATTCCATTCCCTTCCATTTGGGTTACTTCCATTCCATTCCATTCCATTCCATTCCATTCCATTCCATTCCATTCCATTCCATTCGGGTTGATTCCATTCCATTGCATTCCCTTCCATTCCATTCCATTCGGGTTGATTCCATTCCATTCCATTTCATGCGGGTTGATTCCATTCCATTCCATTCCATTCCATTCCATTCCAATACATTGCATTCCATTCGGGGTTATTCCATTCCATTCCATTCCATTCCATTCGGGTTACTTCCATTCCATTCCATTCCATTCCATTCGGATGGATTCCATTCCATTCCGTTCCATTCCATTGCATTCCGTTCCATTCGGAATGAATCCATTTAATTCCATTCCATTCCATTCTATTCCATTCAGGTTGAATCCACTCCATTCCATTCCATTTCATTCCATTCCATTCGGGTTGATTCCAAATCATTCCATTCCATTCCATTCCGTTCCATTCCATTCGACTCCATTCCTTTCGGGGAGATTCTATTCCATGCCATTCCATTCCATTCTATTCCATTCCATTCCATTCGGGTTGATTCCATTGCATTCCATTCCATTCCATTCCATTCCATTTGGGTTTACTCCATTCCATTCCATTCCATTCCATTCAATTCCATTCCATTCCATTCCATTCCATTCCATTCCATTCTATTCCATTCCATTGCATTCGGGTTGATTCCATTGCATTCCATTCCATTCCATTCCATTCTATTTGGGTTCACTCCATTCCATTCCATTCCATTCCTTTCCAATCCATTCCATTCCATTCGGATTGATTCCATTCCATTCCATTCCATTCCATTCCATTCCATTCCATTCCATTCCATTCCTTTCCATTCAATTCCATTCGTGTTGATTTCATTCCATTCCATTACATTAGTGATGATTCCATTCCGTTCCATTACATTCCATTCCTTTCCATTCCATTCAATTCCATTCAGGTTGATTCCATTCCATTCCATTTCATTCCATTCCATTCCATTCCATTCCATTCCATTCCATTCGGGTTGATTCCATTCCATTCCATTCCATTCCATTTGGGTTGATTCCATTCCATTCCATTCCATTCCATTCCATTCCATTCCATTCCATTCCATGCCATTCCATTCCATCCCATTCCATTCCATTCCATTGCATTCCTTGTGATTCCATTCCATTCCATTCGGGTTGATTCCATTCCATTCCATTCCATTCCATTCCATTCCATTCCATTCCATTCCATTCCATTTGGGTTGATTCCATTCCATTCCATTCCATTCCATTCAGGTTACATCCATTCCATTCAATTCCATTCTATTCGGGTTGATTCCATTCCATTCCTTTCGCGTTGATTTCATGACATTCCATTCCATTCCATTCGTGTTGATTCCATTCCATTCCATTCCATTCCATTCCATTTCTTTCCATTCCATTCCATTCGTATTGATTCCATTCCATTCCATTTCATTCCATTACATTCCATTCCATTCGGTTTGATTCTATTCCATTCCATTCCATTCCATTCCATTCCATTCCATTCCATTCCATTCCATTCCATTCCATTGCGTTCCATTCCTTTCGGGTTGACTCCATTCCATTTCACTCCTTTCCATTCCATTCCATTCCATTCCATTCCATTCCATTCCATTCCATTCCATTCCATTCGGGTGGATTCCATCCCCTTCCATTCCATTTGTGTTACATCCATTGTATTCCATACCATTCCATTCCATTCGGGTTGATTCCAAATCATTCCATTCCATTACATTCCGTTCCATTCCATTCCATTCCATTCGTGTTGATTCCATTCAATTCCATTCCATTCCTACCCTTTCCATTCCATTCGGGTTGATTCCATTCCATACCATTCCATTCCATTCGTGTTGATTCCATTCCATTCCATTCCATTCCATTCGTGTTAATTCCATTCCATTCCTTTCCATTCCATTCCATTCCATTCCATTCCATTCCATTCCATTCCATTCCATTCCATTCGGATTGATTCCATTCCGTTCCATTCCATTCCATTCGGGTTGATTCCAAATCATTCCATTCCATTCCATTCCGTTGCATTGCATTCCACTCCATTCCTTTCGTGGTGATCCTATTCCATTCCATTCCATTCCATTCTATTCCATTCCATTCCATTCGTGTTGATTCCATTGCATTCCATTCCATTCCATTCCATTCCATTCCATTCCATTTGTGTTAACTGCATTCCATTCCATTCCATTCCATTCCATTCCATTCCATTCCATTCCATTCCATTAATTCCCATTCCATTCCATGCTATTCCATTCAGATTGAATCCACTCCAATCCATTCCATTGCATTCCATTCCATTCGGGTTGATTCCAAATCATTCCATTGCATTCCACTCCATTCCTTTCGGGGAGATTCTATTCCATTCCATTCAATTCCATTCCATTCCATTCCATTCTTTTCGGATTGATTCCATTCCATTCCATTCCATTCCATTCCATTCCGTTCCATTCCTTTCGGGTTGACTCCATTCCATTCTATTCCATTCCATTCCATTCCATTCCATTCCATTCCATTCCATTCCATTCCATTCCATTCCTTTCCATTCGGGTTGCTTCCATTCCATTCCATTCCATTCCATTCCATTCGTGTTACATCCATTCCATTCCATTCCATTCCATTCCATTCCATTCGGGATGATTCCAAACCATTCCATTCCATTCCATTCCGTTCCATTGCATTCCACTCCATTCCTTTCGTGGTGATTCTATTCCATTCCATTCCATTCCATTCCATTCCATTCCATTCCATTCCATTCCATTCGGGTTGATTCCATTCCATGCCATTCCATTCCATTCCATTCGGGTTGACTCCATTCCATTCCATTCCATTCCTTTCCTTTCCATTCCATTCCATTCCAATCGGATTGATTCCATTCCATTCCATTCCATTCCATTCCATTCCATTCCATTCCATTCCATTCCATTCCATTCCATTCCATTCCTTTCCATTCCATTCAATTCGGGTTGATTCTATTCCATTCCATTCCATTTGTGTTGATTCCATTCCATTCCATTCCTTTCCATTCCATCCGGGATTATTCCATTCCATTCCATTCCATTACATTCGATTGATTCCATTCCATTCCATTCCATTCCATTCCAATCCATTCCATTCCATTCCATTCCATTCCATTCCATTACGATCCATTCCCTTCGGGTTGACTCCATTCCATTCCATTCCATTCCATTCCATTCCATTCCATTCCATTCGTGTTACATCCATTCCATTCCATACCATTCCATTCCACTCTGCTTGATTCCGACCCATTCCATTCCATTCCATTCGTGTTACATCCATTCCATTCCATACCGTTCCTTTCCATTCGGGTGATTCCAAATCATTCCATTCCATTCCTTTCCGTTCCATTCCATTCCACTCCCTTCCTTTCGGGATGATTCTATTCCATTCCATTCCATTCCATTCGGGTTGTTTCCTTTCCATTCCATTCCATTCCATTCCATACCATTCCATTTGGGTTAACTCCATTTCTTTCCATTCCAATCCATTCCATTCCATTCCATTTCATTCCATTCCATTCCTTTCCATTCAATTCCATTCGGGTTGATTTCATTCCATTCCATTACATTAGTGTTGATTCCATTCCGTTCCATTACATTCCATTCCTTTCCATTCCATTCAATTCCATTCAGGTTGATTCCATTCCATTCCATTTCATTCCATTCCATTCCATTCCATTCCATTCCATTCCATTCGGGTTGATTCCATTCCATTCCATTCCATTCCATTTGGGTTGATTCCATTCCATTCCATTCCATTCCATTCCATTCCATTCCATTCCATTCCATTCCATTCCATTCCATGCCATTCCATTCCATCCCATTCCATTCCATTCCATTGCATTCCTTGTGATTCCATTCCATTCCATTCGGGTTGATTCCATTCCATTCCATTCCATTCCATTCCATTCCATTCCATTCCATTCCATTCCATTTGGGTTGATTCCATTCCATTCCATTCCATTCCATTCAGGTTACATCCATTCCATTCAATTCCATTCTATTCGGGTTGATTCCATTCCATTCCTTTCGCGTTGATTTCATGACATTCCATTCCATTCCATTCGTGTTGATTCCATTCCATTCCATTCCATTCCATTCCATTTCTTTCCATTCCATTCCATTCGTATTGATTCCATTCCATTCCATTTCATTCCATTACATTCCATTCCATTCGGTTTGATTCTATTCCATTCCATTCCATTCCATTCCATTCCATTCCATTCCATTCCATTCCATTGCGTTCCATTCCTTTCGGGTTGACTCCATTCCATTTCACTCCTTTCCATTCCATTCCATTCCATTCCATTCCATTCCATTCCATTCCATTCCATTCCATTCGGGTGGATTCCATCCCCTTCCATTCCATTTGTGTTACATCCATTGTATTCCATACCATTCCATTCCATTCGGGTTGATTCCAAATCATTCCATTCCATTACATTCCGTTCCATTCCATTCCATTCCATTCGTGTTGATTCCATTCAATTCCATTCCATTCCTACCCTTTCCATTCCATTCGGGTTGATTCCATTCCATACCATTCCATTCCATTCGTGTTGATTCCATTCCATTCCATTCCATTCCATTCGGGTTAATTCCATTCCATTCCTTTCCATTCCATTCCATTCCATTCCATTCCATTCCATTCCATTCCATTCCATTCCATTCCATTCGGATTGATTCCATTCCATTCCATTCCATTCCATTCGGGTTGATTCCAAATCATTCCATTCCATTCCATTCCGTTGCATTGCATTCCACTCCATTCCTTTCGTGGTGATCCTATTCCATTCCATTCCATTCCATTCTATTCCATTCCATTCCATTCGTGTTGATTCCATTGCATTCCATTCCATTCCATTCCATTCCATTCCATTCCATTTGTGTTAACTGCATTCCATTCCATTCCATTCCATTCCATTCCATTCCATTCCATTCCATTCCATTCCATTAATTCCCATTCCATTCCATGCTATTCCATTCAGATTGAATCCACTCCAATCCATTCCATTGCATTCCATTCCATTCGGGTTGATTCCAAATCATTCCATTGCATTCCACTCCATTCCTTTCGGGGAGATTCTATTCCATTCCATTCAATTCCATTCCATTCCATTCCATTCTTTTCGGATTGATTCCATTCCATTCCATTCCATTCCATTCCGTTCCATTCCTTTCGGGTTGACTCCATTCCATTCTATTCCATTCCATTCCATTCCATTCCATTCCATTCCATTCCATTCCATTCCATTCCTTTCCATTCGGGTTGCTTCCATTCCATTCCATTCCATTCCATTCCATTCGTGTTACATCCATTCCATTCCATTCCATTCCATTCCATTCCATTCGGGATGATTCCAAACCATTCCATTCCATTCCATTCCGTTCCATTGCATTCCACTCCATTCCTTTCGTGGTGATTCTATTCCATTCCATTCCATTCCATTCCATTCCATTCCATTCCATTCCATTCCATTCGGGTTGATTCCATTCCATGCCATTCCATTCCATTCCATTCGGGTTGACTCCATTCCATTCCATTCCATTCCTTTCCTTTCCATTCCATTCCATTCCAATCGGATTGATTCCATTCCATTCCATTCCATTCCATTCCATTCCATTCCATTCCATTCCTTTCCATTCCATTCAATTCGGGTTGATTCTATTCCATTCCATTCCATTTGTGTTGATTCCATTCCATTCCATTCCTTTCCATTCCATCCGGGATTATTCCATTCCATTCCATTCCATTACATTCGATTGATTCCATTCCATTCCATTCCATTCCATTCCAATCCATTCCATTCCATTCCATTCCATTCCATTCCATTCGTGTTGATTCCATTCCATTCCATTCCATTCCATTCCATTCCATTCCATTCCTTTCGTGTTGATTCCATTCCATTCCTTTCCATTCCATTCCATTCCATTCCATTGCATTCCACTCCATTCGGGTTGATTCCTTTCCATTCCATTGCATTCCATTCCATTCCTTTCGGGTTGATTCCATTCCTTTCCATGCCTTGTCATTCCATTCCATTCCATTCCATTCCATTCCATTCCATTCCATTCCATTCCATTCCATTACGATCCATTCCCTTCGGGTTGACTCCATTCCATTCCATTCCATTCCATTCCATTCCATTCCATTCCATTCGTGTTACATCCATTCCATTCCATACCATTCCATTCCACTCTGCTTGATTCCGACCCATTCCATTCCATTCCATTCGTGTTACATCCATTCCATTCCATACCGTTCCTTTCCATTCGGGTGATTCCAAATCATTCCATTCCATTCCTTTCCGTTCCATTCCATTCCACTCCCTTCCTTTCGGGATGATTCTATTCCATTCCATTCCATTCCATTCGGGTTGTTTCCTTTCCATTCCATTCCATTCCATTCCATACCATTCCATTTGGGTTAACTCCATTTCTTTCCATTCCAATCCATTCCATTCCATTCCATTCCATTCCATTCCATTCCTTTCCATTCAATTCCATTCGGGTTGATTTCATTCCATTCCATTACATTAGTGTTGATTCCATTCCGTTCCATTCAATTCCATTCCTTTCCATTCCATTCAATTCCATTCAGGTTGATTCCATTCCATTCCATTTCATTCCATTCCATTCCATTCCATTCCATTCCATTCGGGTTGATTCCATTCCATTCCATTCCATTCCATTTGGGTTGATTCCATTCCATTCCATTCCATTCCATTCCATTCCATTCCATTCCATTCCATGCCATGCCATTCCATTCCATCCCATTCCATTCCATTCCATTGCATTCCTTGTGATTCCATTCCATTCCATTCGGGTTGCTTCCATTCCATTCCATTCCATTCCATTCCATTCCATTCCATTCCATTTGGGTTGATTCCATTCCATTCCATTCCATTCCATTCAGGTTACATCCATTCCATTCAATTCCATTCTATTCGGGTTGATTCCATTCCATTCCATTCGGGTTGATTTCATGACATTCCATCCCATTCCATTCGGGTTGATTGCATTCCATTCCATTCCATTCCATTCCATTCCATTCCATTCCATTTCTTTCCATTCCATTCCATTCGTATTGATTCCATTCCATTCCATTTCATTCCATTACATTCCATTACATTCCATTCCATTCGATTTGAATCTATTCCATTCCATTCCATTCCATTCCATTCCATTCCATTCCATTCCATTCCATTCCATTCCTTTCGGGTTGACTCCATTCCATTTCACTCCTTTCCATTCCATTCCATTCCATTCCATTCCATGCCATTCCATTCCATTCGGGTGGATTCCATCCCCTTCCATTCCATTCGTGTTACATCCATTGTATTCCATACCATTCCATTCCATTCGGGTTGATTCCAAATCATTCCATTCCATTACATTCCGTTCCATTCCATTCCATTCCATTCGTGTTGATTCCATACAATTCCATTCCATTCCTATCCTTTCCATTCCATTCGGGTTGATTCCATTCCATTCCATTCCATTGCATTCCATTCCTTTCGATTCCATTCCATTTGATTTGATTCCATTCCATCCCATTCCATTCCATTCCATTCCATTCCATTCCATTACATTACATTACATTCGGGTTGATTCCATTCCATTCCATTTCATGCGGGATGATTCCATTCCATTCCATTCCATTCCATTCCAATACATTGCATTCCATTCGGGGTTATTCCATTCCATTCCATTCCATTCCATTCGGGTTACTTCCATTCCATTCCATTCCATTCCATTCGGATGGATTCCATTCCATTCCGTTCCATTCCATTGCATTCCATTCCATTCGGAATGATTCCATTTAATTCCATTCCATTCCACTCCATTCCATGCCATTCCATTCCTTTCCATGCCATTCCATTCCATTCCATTCTTTTCCATTCAGGTTGAATCCACTCCATTCCATTCCATTTCATTACATTCCATTCGGGTTGATTCCAAATAATTCCATTCCATTCCATTCCGTTCCATTCCATTCCAATCCATTCCTTTCGGGGAGATTCTATTCCATGCCATTCCATTCCATTCTATTGCATTCCATTCCATTCGGATTGATTCCATTGCATTCCATTCCATTCCATTCCATTCCATTTGGGTTTACTCCATTCCATTCCATTCCATTCCATTCAATTCCATTCCATTCCATTCCATTCTATTCCATTCCATTGCATTCGGGTTGATTCCATTGTATTCCATTCCATTCCATTCCATTCTATTTGGGTTCACTCCATTCCATTCCATTCCATTCCATTCCAATGCATTCCATTCCATTCGGATTGATTCCATTCCATTCCATTCCATTCCATTCCATTCCATTCCATTCCATTCCATTCCATTCCTTTCCATTCAATTCCATTCGGGTTGATTTCATTCCATTCCATTACATTAGTGTTGATTCCATTCCGTTCCATTCCATTCCATTCCTTTCCATTCCATTCAATTCCATTCAGGTTGATTCCATTCCATTCCATTCCATTCCAATCCATTCCATTCCATTCCATTCGGGTTGATTCCATTCCATTCCGTTCCATTCCATTCCATTCCATTCCATTCCATTCCATTCCATTCCATTCCATGCCATGCCGTTCCATTCCATCCCATTCCATTCCATTCCATTGCATTTCTTTTGATTCCATTCCATTCCATTCGGGTTGATTCCATTCCATTCCATTCCATTCCATTCCATTCCATTCCATTCCATTCCATTCCATTTGGGTTGATTCCATTCCATTCCATTCCATTCCATTCAGGTTACATCCATTCCATTCAATTCCATTCTATTCGGGTTGATTCCATTCCATTCCATTCGGGTTGATTTCATGACATTCCATTCCATTCCATTCGTGTTGATTCCATTCCATTCCATTCCATTCCATTCCATTTCTTTCCATTCCATTCCATTCGTATTGATTCCATTCCATTCCATTTCATTCCATTCCATTCCATTCCATTCGGTTTGATTCTATTCCATTCCATTCCATTCCATTCCATTCCATTCCATTCCATTCCATTCCCTTCCATTCCATTGCGTTCCATTCTTTTCGGGTTGACTCCATTCCATTTCACTCCTTTCCATTCCATTCCATTCCATTCCATTCCATTCCATTCCATTCCATTCCATTCGGGTGGATTCCATCCCCTTCCATTCCATTTGTGTTACATCCATTGTATTCCATACCATTCCATTCCATTCGGGTTGATTCCAAATCATTCCATTCCATTACATTCCGTTCCATTCCATTCCATTCCATTCGTGTTTATTCCATTCAGTTCCATTCCATTCCTACCCTTTCCATTCCATTCGGGTTGATTCCATTCCATTCCATTCCATTCCATTCGTGTTGATTCCATTCCATTCCATTCCATTCCATTCCATTCGGGTTAATTCCATTCCATTCCTTTCCATTCCATTCCATTCCATTCCATTCCATTCCATTCCATTCGGATTGATTCCATTCCATTCCATTCCATTCCATTCGGGTTGATTCCAAATCATTCCATTCCATTCCATTCCGTTGCATTGCCTTCCACTCCATTCCTTTCGTGGTGATCCTATTCCATTCCATTCCATTCCATTCTATTCCATTCCATTCCATTCGTGTTGATTCCATTGCATTCCATTCCATTCCATTCCATTCCATTCCATTCCATTCCATTTGTGTTAACTGCATTCCATTCCATTCCATTCCATTCCATTCCATTCCATTCCATTCCATTCCATTCCATTCCATTAATTCCCATTCCATTCCATGCTATTCCATTCAGATTGAATCCACTCCAATCCATTCCATTGCATTCCATTCCATTCGGGTTGATTCCAAATCATTCCATTGCATTCCACTCCATTCCTTTCGGGGAGATTCTATTCCATTCCATTCAATTCCATTCCATTCCATTCCATTCTTTTCGGATTGATTCCATTCCATTCCATTCCATTCCATTCCATTCCATTCCGTTCCATTCCTTTCGGGTTGACTCCATTCCATTCTATTCCATTCCATTCCATTCCATTCCATTCCATTCCATTCCATTCCATTCCATTCCATTCCTTTCCATTCGGGTTGCTTCCATTCCATTCCATTCCATTCCATTCCATTCCATTCGTGTTACATCCATTCCATTCCATGCCATTCCATTCCATTCCATTCGGGATGATTCCAAACCATTCCATTCCATTCCATTCCGTTCCATTGCATTCCACTCCATTCCTTTCGGGGTGATTCTATTCCATTCCATTCCATTCCATTCCATTCCATTCCATTCCATTCCATTCCATTCCATTCGGGTTGATTCCATTCCATGCCATTCCATTCCATTCCATTCGGGTTGACTCCATTCCATTCCATTCCATTCCTTTCCTTTCCATTCCATTCCATTCCAATCGGATTGATTCCATTCCATTCCATTCCATTCCATTCCATTCCATTCCATTCCATTCATTTCCATTCCATTCCATTCGGGTTGATTCTATTCCATTCCATTCCATTTGTGTTGATTCCATTCCATTCCATTCCTTTCCATTCCATCCGGGATTATTCCATTCCATTCCATTCCATTACATTCGATTGATTCCATTCCATTCCATTCCATTCCATTCCAAACCATTCCATTCCATTCCATTCCATTCCATTCCATTCGTGTTGATTCCATTCCATTCCATTCCATTCCATTCCATTCCATTCCTTTCGTGTTGATTCCATTCCATTCCTTTCCATTCCATTCCATTCCATTCCATTGCATTCCACTCCATTCGGGTTGATTCCTTTCCATTCCATTGCATTCCATTCCATTCCTTTCGGGTTGATTCCATTCCTTTCCATGCCTTGTCATTCCATTCCATTCCATTCCATTCCATTCCATTCCATTCCATTACGATCCATTCCCTTCGGGTTGACTCCATTCCATTCCATTCCATTCCATTCCATTCCATTCCATTCGTGTTACATCCATTCCATTCCATACCATTCCATTCCACTCTGCTTGATTCCGACCCATTCCATTCCATTCCATTCGTGTTACATCCATTCCATTCCATACCGTTCCTTTCCATTCGGGTGATTCCAAATCATTCCATTCCATTCCTTTCCGTTCCATTCCATTCCACTCCCTTCCTTTCGGGATGATTCTATTCCATTCCATTCCATTCCATTCGGGTTGTTTCCTTTCCATTCCATTCCATTCCATTCCATACCATTCCATTTGGGTTAACTCCATTTCTTTCCATTCCAATCCATTCCATTCCATTCCATTCCATTCCATTCCATTCCATTCCTTTACATTCCGTTGCATTTGATTTGATTCCATTCCATTCCATTCAGGTTACATCCATTCCATTCAATTCCATTCTATTCGGGTTGATTCCATTCCATTCCATTCGGGTTGATTTCATGACATTCCATTCCATTCCATTCGGGTTGATTCCATTCCATTCCATTCCATTCCATTCCATTCCATTTCTTTCCATTCCATTCCATTCGTATTGATTCCATTCCATTCCATTCCATTCCATTGCGTTCCATTCCTTTCGGGTTGACTCCATTCCATTTCACTCCTTTCCATTCCATTCCATTCCATTCCATTCCATTCGGGTGGATTCCATCCCCTTCCATTCCATTTGTGTTACATCCATTGTATTCCATACCATTCCATTCCATTCGGGTTGATTCCAAATCATTCCATTCCATTACATTCCGTTCCATTCCATTCCATTCCATTCGTGTTGATTCCATTCAATTCCATTCCATTCCTACCCTTTCCATTCCATTCGGGTTGATTCCATTCCATTCCATTCCATTCCATTCGTGTTGATTCCATTCCATTCCATTCCATTCCATTCGGGTTGATTCCATTCCATTCCTTTCCATTCCATTCCATTCCATTCCATTCCATTCCATTCCATTCCATTCCATTCCATTCCATTTGGATTGATTCCATTCCATTCCATTCCATTCCATTCGGGTTGATTCCAAATCATTCCATTCCATTCCATTCCGTTGCATTGCATTCCACTCCATTCCTTTCGAGGTGATCCTATTCCATTCCATTCCATTCCATTCTATTCCATTCCATTCCATTCGGGTTGATTCCATTGCATTCCATTCCATTCCATTCCATTCCATTCCATTCCATTCCATTCCATTCCATTCCATTCCATTTGGGTTAACTGCATTCCATTCCATTCCATTCCATTCCACTCCATTCCATTCCATTCCATTCCATTCCATTCCATTAAATCCCATTCCATTCCATGCTATTCCATTCAGATTGAATCCACTCCAATCCATTCCATTGCATTCCATTCCATTCGGGTTGATTCCAAATCATTCCATTGAATTCCACTCCATTCCTTTCGGGGAGATTCTATTCCATTCCACTCCATTCCATTCCATTCCATTCCATTCTTTTCGGATTGATTCCATTCCATTCCATTCCATTCCATTCCATTCGGTTCCATTCCTTTCGGGTTGACTCCATTCCATTCTATTCCATTCCATTCCTTTCCATTCCATTCCATTCCATTCCATTCCATTCCATTCCTTTCCATTCGGGTTGCTTCCATTCCATTCCATTCCATTCGTGTTACATCCATTCCATTCCATTCCATTCCATTTTATTCCATTCGGGATGATTCCAAACCATTCCATTCCATTCCATTCCGTTCCACTCCATTCCACTCCATTCCTTTCGGGGTGATTCTATTCCATTCCATTCCATTCCATTCCATTCCATTCCATTCCATTCCATTCCATTCCATTCGGGTTGATTCCATTCCATTCCATTCCATTCCATTCGGGTTGACTCCATTCCATTCCATTCCATTCCTTTCCTTTCCATTCCATTCCATTCCATTCGGATTGATTCCATTCCATTCCATTCCATTCCATTCCATTCCATTCCATTCCTTTCCATTCCATTCCATTCGGGTTGATTCTATTCCATTCCATTCCATTTGTGTTGATTCCATTCCATTCCATTCCTTTCCATTCCATCCGGGATTATTCCATTCCATTCCATTCCATTACATTCGATTGATTCCATTCCATTCCATTCCATTCCATTCCAATCCATTCCATTCCATTCCATTCCATTCCATTCCATTCGTGTTGATTCCATTCCATTCCATTACATTCCATTCCATTCCTTTCGTGTTGATTCCATTCCATTCCGTTCCATTCCATTCCATTCCATTCCATTGCATTCCACTCCATTCGGGTTGATTCCTTTCCATTCCATTGCATTCCATTCCATTGCTTTCGGGTTGATTCCATTCCTTTCCATGACTTGTCATTCCATTCCATTCCATTCCATTCCATTCCATTCCATTCCATTACGTTCCATTCCCTTCGGGTTGACTCCATTCCATTCCATTCCATTCCATTCCATTCCATACCATTCCATTCCACTCTGCTTGAATCCGTCTCATTCCATTCCATTCCATTCGTGTTACATCCATTCCATTCCATACCGTTCCTTTCCATTCGGGTGATTCCAAATCATTCCATTCCTTTCCTTTCCGTTCCATTCCATTCCACTCCCTTCCTTTCGGGATGATTCTATTCCATTCCATTCCATTCCATTCGGGTTGTTTCCTTTCCATTCCATTCCATTCCATTCCGTACCATTCCATTTGGGTTAACTCCATTTCTTTCTATTCCAATCCATTCCATTCCATTCCATTCGGGTTGACTCCATTCCATTCCATTCCATTCCATTCCATTCCATTCCATTCCATTCATTTCCATTCCATTCCATTCGGGTTGATTCTATTCCATTCCATTCCATTTGTGTTGATTCCATTCCATTCCATTCCTTTCCATTCCATCCGGGATTATTCCATTCCATTCCATTCCATTACATTCGATTGATTCCATTCCATTCCATTCCATTCCATTCCAATCCATTCCATTCCATTCCATTCCATTCCATTCCATTCGTGTTGATTCCATTCCATTCCATTCCATTCCATTCCATTCCATTCCTTTCGTGTTGATTCCATTCCATTCCTTTCCATTCCATTCCATTCCATTCCATTGCATTCCACTCCATTCGGGTTGATTCCTTTCCATTCCATTGCATTCCATTCCATTCCTTTCGGGTTGATTCCATTCCTTTCCATGCCTTGTCATTCCATTCCATTCCATTCCATTCCATTCCATTCCATTCCATTCCATTACGATCCATTCCCTTCGGGTTGACTCCATTCCATTCCATTCCATTCCATTCCATTCCATTCCATTCCATTCGTGTTACATCCATTCCATTCCATACCATTCCATTCCACTCTGCTTGATTCCGACCCATTCCATTCCATTCCATTCGTGTTACATCCATTCCATTCCATACCGTTCCTTTCCATTCGGGTGATTCCAAATCATTCCATTCCATTCCTTTCCGTTCCATTCCATTCCACTCCCTTCCTTTCGGGATGATTCTATTCCATTCCATTCCATTCCATTCGGGTTGTTTCCTTTCCATTCCATTCCATTCCATTCCATACCATTCCATTTGGGTTAACTCCATTTCTTTCCATTCCAATCCATTCCATTCCATTCCATTCCATTCCATTCCATTCCTTTCCATTCAATTCCATTCGGGTTGATTTCATTCCATTCCATTACATTAGTGTTGATTCCATTCCGTTCCATTCCATTCCATTCCTTTCCATTCCATTCAATTCCATTCAGGTTGATTCCATTCCATTCCATTTCATTCCATTCCATTCCATTCCATTCCATTCCATTCGGGTTGATTCCATTCCATTCCATTCCATTCCATTTGGGTTGATTCCATTCCATTCCATTCCATTCCATTCCATTCCATTCCATTCCATTCCATGCCATTCCATCCCATCCCATTCCATTCCATTCCATTGCATTCCTTGTGATTCCATTCCATTCCATTCGGGTTGCTTCCATTCCATTCCATTCCATTCCATTCCATTCCATTCCATTCCATTTGGGTTGATTCCATTCCATTCCATTCCATTCCATTCAGGTTACATCCATTCCATTCAATTCCATTCTATTCGGGTTGATTCCATTCCATTCCATTCGGGTTGATTTCATGACATTCCATCCCATTCCATTCGGGTTGATTGCATTCCATTCCATTCCATTCCATTCCATTCCATTCCATTCCATTTCTTTCCATTCCATTCCATTCGTATTGATTCCATTCCATTCCATTTCATTCCATTACATTCCATTACATTCCATTCCATTCGATTTGAATCTATTCCATTCCATTCCATTCCATTCCATTCCATTCCATTCCATTCCTTTCGGGTTGACTCCATTCCATTTCACTCCTTTCCATTCCATTCCATTCCATTCCATTCCATGCCATTCCATTCCATTCGGGTGGATTCCATCCCCTTCCATTCCATTCGTGTTACATCCATTGTATTCCATACCATTCCATTCCATTCGGGTTGATTCCAAATCATTCCATTCCATTACATTCCGTTCCATTCCATTCCATTCCATTCGTGTTGATTCCATACAATTCCATTCCATTCCTATCCTTTCCATTCCATTCGGGTTGATTCCATTCCATTCCATTCCATTGCATTCCATTCCTTTCGATTCCATTCCATTTGATTTGATTCCATTCCATCCCATTCCATTCCATTCCATGCCATTCCATTCCATCCCATTCCATTCCATTCCATTGCATTCCTTGTGATTCCATTCCATTCCATTCGGGTTGATTCCATTCCATTCCATTTCATGCGGGATGATTCCATTCCATTCCATTCCATTCCATTCCATTCCAATACATTGCATTCCATTCGGGGTTATTCCATTCCATTCCATTCCATTCCATTCGGGTTACTTCCATTCCATTCCATTCCATTCCATTCGGATGGATTCCATTCCATTCCGTTCCATTCCATTGCATTCCATTCCATTCGGAATGATTCCATTTAATTCCATTCCATTCCACTCCATTCCATGCCATTCCATTCCTTTCCATGCCATTCCATTCCATTCCATTCTTTTCCATTCAGGTTGAATCCACTCCATTCCATTCCATTTCATTCCATTCCATTCGGGTTGATTCCAAATAATTCCATTCCATTCCATTCCGTTCCATTCCATTCCAATCCATTCCTTTCGGGGAGATTCTATTCCATGCCATTCCATTCCATTCTATTGCATTCCATTCCATTCGGATTGATTCCATTGCATTCCATTCCATTCCATTCCATTCCATTTGGGTTTACTCCATTCCATTCCATTCCATTCCATTCAATTCCATTCCATTCCATTCCATTCTATTCCATTCCATTGCATTCGGGTTGATTCCATTGTATTCCATTCCATTCCATTCCATTCTATTTGGGTTCACTCCATTCCATTCCATTCCATTCCATTCCAATGCATTCCATTCCATTCGGATTGATTCCATTCCATTCCATTCCATTCCATTCCATTCCATTCCATTCCATTCCATTCCATTCCATTCCTTTCCATTCAATTCCATTCGGGTTGATTTCATTCCATTCCATTACATTAGTGTTGATTCCATTCCGTTCCATTCCATTCCATTCCTTTCCATTCCATTCAATTCCATTCAGGTTGATTCCATTCCATTCCATTCCATTCCATTCCATTCCATTCCATTCCATTCGGGTTGATTCCATTCCATTCCGTTCCATTCCATTCCATTCCATTCCATTCCATTCCATTTCATTCCATTCCATGCCATGCCGTTCCATTCCATCCCATTCCATTCCATTCCATTGCATTTCTTTTGATTCCATTCCATTCCATTCGGGTTGATTCCATTCCATTCCATTCCATTCCATTCCATTCCATTCCATTCCATTCCATTTGGGTTGATTCCATTCCATTCCATTCCATTCCATTCAGGTTACATCCATTCCATTCAATTCCATTCTATTCGGGTTGATTCCATTCCATTCCATTCGGGTTGATTTCATGACATTCCATTCCATTCCATTCGTGTTGATTCCATTCCATTCCATTCCATTCCATTCCATTTCTTTCCATTCCATTCCATTCGTATTGATTCCATTCCATTCCATTTCATTCCATTACATTCCATTCCATTCGGTTTGATTCTATTCCATTCCATTCCATTCCATTCCATTCCATTCCATTCCATTCCCTTCCATTCCATTGCGTTCCATTCTTTTCGGGTTGACTCCATTCCATTTCACTCCTTTCCATTCCATTCCATTCCATTCCATTCCATTCCATTCCATTCCATTCCATTCGGGTGGATTCCATCCCCTTCCATTCCATTTGTTTTACATCCATTGTATTCCATACCATTCCATTCCATTCGGGTTGATTCCAAATCATTCCATTCCATTACATTCCGTTCCATTCCATTCCATTCCATTCGTGTTGATTCCATTCAGTTCCATTCCATTCCTACCCTTTCCATTCCATTCGGGTTGATTCCATTCCATTCCATTCCATTCCATTCGTGTTGATTCCATTCCATTCCATTCCATTCCATTCGGGTTAATTCCATTCCATTCCTTTCCATTCCATTCCATTCCATTCCATTCCATTCCATTCCATTCCATTCCATTCGGATTGATTCCATTCCATTCCATTCCATTCCATTCGGGTTGATTCCAAATCATTCCATTCCATTCCATTCCGTTGCATTGCCTTCCACTCCATTCCTTTCGTGGTGATCCTATTCCATTCCATTCCATTCCATTCTATTCCATTCCATTCCATTCGTGTTGATTCCATTGCATTCCATTCCATTCCATTCCATTCCATTCCATTCCATTCCATTCCATTCCATTCCATTCCATTTGTGTTAACTGCATTCCATTCCATTCCATTCCATTCCATTCCATTCCATTCCATTCCATTCCATTCCATTAATTCCCATTCCATTCCATGCTATTCCATTCAGATTGAATCCACTCCAATCCATTCCATTGCATTCCATTCCATTCGGGTTGATTCCAAATCATTCCATTGCATTCCACTCCATTCCTTTCGGGGAGATTCTATTCCATTCCATTCAATTCCATTCAATTCCATTCCATTCTTTTCGGATTGATTCCATTCCATTCCATTCCATTCCATTCCATTCCATTCCATTCCGTTCCATTCCTTTCGGGTTGACTCCATTCCATTCTATTCCATTCCATTCCATTCCATTCCATTCCATTCCATTCCATTCCATTCCATTCCTTTCCATTCGGGTTGCTTCCATTCCATTCCATTCCATTCCATTCCATTCCATTCGTGTTACATCCATTCCATTCCATGCCATTCCATTCCATTCCATTCGGGATGATTCCAAACCATTCCATTCCATTCCATTCCGTTCCATTGCATTCCACTCCATTCCTTTCGGGGTGATTCTATTCCATTCCATTCCATTCCATTCCATTCCATTCCATTCCATTCCATTCCATTCGGGTTAATTCCATTCCATGCCATTCCATTCCATTCCATTCGGGTTGACTCCATTCCATTCCATTCCATTCCTTTCCTTTCCATTCCATTCCATTCCAATCGGATTGATTCCATTCCATTCCATTCCATTCCATTCCATTCCATTCCATTCCATTCCATTCCATTCATTTCCATTCCATTCCATTCGGGTTGATTCTATTCCATTCCATTCCATTTGTGTTGATTCCATTCCATTCCATTCCTTTCCATTCCATCCGGGATTATTCCATTCCATTCCATTCCATTACATTCGATTGATTCCATTCCATTCCATTCCATTCCATTCCAATCCATTCCATTCCATTCCATTCCATTCCATTCCATTCGTGTTGATTCCATTCCATTCCATTCCATTCCATTCCATTCCATTCCATTCCTTTCGTGTTGATTCCATTCCATTCCTTTCCATTCCATTCCATTCCATTCCATTGCATTCCACTCCATTCGGGTTGATTCCTTTCCATTCCATTGCATTCCATTCCATTCCTTTCGGGTTGATTCCATTCCTTTCCATGCCTTGTCATTCCATTCCATTCCATTCCATTCCATTCCATTCCATTCCATTCCATTACGATCCATTCCCTTCGGGTTGACTCCATTCCATTCCATTCCATTCCATTCCATTCCATTCCATTCCATTCGTGTTACATCCATTCCATTCCATACCATTCCATTCCACTCTGCTTGATTCCGACCCATTCCATTCCATTCCATTCGTGTTACATCCATTCCATTCCATACCGTTCCTTTCCATTCGGGTGATTCCAAATCATTCCATTCCATTCCTTTCTGTTCCATTCCATTCCACTCCCTTCCTTTCGGGATGATTCTATTCCATTCCATTCCATTCCATTCGGGTTGTTTCCTTTCCATTCCATTCCATTCCATTCCATACCATTCCATTTGGGTTAACTCCATTTCTTTCCATTCCAATCCATTCCATTCCATTCCATTCCATTCCATTCCATTCCATTCCATTCCATTCCTTTACATTCCGTTCCATTTGATTTGATTCCATTCCATTCCATTCAGGTTACATCCATTCCATTCCATTCCATTCGGGTTGATTCCATTCCATTCCATTCCATTCCATTCCATTCCATTTCTTTCCATTCCATTCCATTCGTATTGATTCCATTCCATTCCATTTCATTCCATTACATTCCATTCCATTCGGTTTGATTCTATTCCATTCCATTCCATTCCATTCCATTCCATTCCATTCCATTGCGTTCCATTCCTTTCGGGTTGACTCCATTCCATTTCACTCCTTTCCATTCCATTCCATTCCATTCCATTCCATTCGGGTGGATTCCATCCCCTTCCATTCCATTTGTGTTACACCCATTGTATTCCATACCATTCCATTCCATTCGGGTTGATTCCAAATTATTCCATTCCATTACATTCCGTTCCATTCCATTCCATTCCATTCGTGTTGATTCCATTCAATTCCATTCCATTCCTACCCTTTCCATTCCATTCGGGTTGATTCCATTCCATTCCATTCCATTCCATTCGTGTTGATTCCATTCCATTCCATTCCATTCCATTCGGGTTGATTCCATTCCATTCCTTTCCATTCCATTCCATTCCATTCCATTCCATTCCATTCCATTCCATTCCATTCCATTCCATTTGGATTGATTCCATTCCATTCCATTCCATTCCATTCGGGTTGATTCCAAATCATTCCATTCCATTCCATTCCGTTGCATTGCATTCCACTCCATTCCTTTCGAGGTGATCCTATTCCATTCCATTCCATTCCATTCTATTCCATTCCATTCCATTCGGGTTGATTCCATTGCATTCCATTCCATTCCATTCCATTCCATTCCATTCCATTCCATTCCATTCCATTCCATTTGGGTTAACTGCATTCCATTCCATTCCATTCCATTCCACTCCATTCCATTCCATTCCATTCCATTCCATTCCATTAAATCCCATTCCATTCCATGCTATTCCATTCAGATTGAATCCACTCCAATCCATTCCATTGCATTCCATTCCATTCGGGTTGATTCCAAATCATTCCATTGCATTCCACTCCATTCCTTTCGGGGAGATTCTATTCCATTCCACTCCATTCCATTCCATTCCATTCCATTCTTTTCGGATTGATTCCATTCCATTCCATTCCATTCCATTCTATTCGGTTCCATTCCTTTCGGGTTGACTCCATTCCATTCTATTCCATTCCATTCCTTTCCATTCCATTCCATTCCATTCCATTCCATTCCATTCCTTTCCATTCGGGTTGCTTCCATTCCATTCCATTCCATTCGTGTTACATCCATTCCATTCCATTCCATTCCATTCCATTCCATTCGGGATGATTCCAAACCATTCCATTCCATTCCATTCCGTTCCACTCCATTCCACTCCATTCCTTTCGGGGTGATTCTATTCCATTCCATTCCATTCCATTCCATTCCATTCCATTCCATTCCATTCCATTCCATTCCATTCGGGTTGATTCCATTCCATTCCATTCCATTCCATTCGGGTTGACTCCATTCCATTCCATTCCATTCCTTTCCTTTCCATTCCATTCCATTCCATTCGGATTGATTCCATTCCATTCCATTCCATTCCATTCCATTCCATTCCATTCCTTTCCATTCCATTCCATTCGGGTTGATTCTATTCCATTCCATTCCATTTGTGTTGATTCCATTCCATTCCATTCCTTTCCATTCCATCCGGGATTATTCCATTCCATTCCATTCCATTACATTCGATTGATTCCATTCCATTCCATTCCATTCCATTCCAATCCATTCCATTCCATTCCATTCCATTCCATTCCATTCGTGTTGATTCCATTCCATTCCATTACATTCCATTCCATTCCTTTCGTGTTGATTCCATTCCATTCCGTTCCATTCCATTCCATTCCATTCCATTGCATTCCACTCCATTCGGGTTGATTCCTTTCCATTCCATTGCATTCCATTCCATTGCTTTCGGGTTGATTCCATTCCTTTCCATGCCTTGTCATTCCATTCCATTCCATTCCATTCCATTCCATTCCATTCCATTACGTTCCATTCCCTTCGGGTTGACTCCATTCCATTCCATTCCATTCCATTCCATTCCATACCATTCCATTCCACTCTGCTTGAATCCGTCCCATTCCATTCCATTCCATTCGTGTTACATCCATTCCATTCCATACCGTTCCTTTCCATTCAGGTGATTCCAAATCATTCCATTCCTTTCCTTTCCGTTCCAGTCCATTCCACTCCCTTCCTTTCGGGATGATTCTATTCCATTCCATTCCATTCCATTCGGGTTGTTTCCTTTCCATTCCATTCCATTCCATTCCGTACCATTCCATTTGGGTTAACTCCATTTCTTTCTATTCCAATCCATTCCATTCCATTCCATTCCATTCCATTCCATTCCAATCGGGTTGATTCCATTCCATTCCATTCCATTCCATTCCATTCCATTCCATTCCATTCCTTTACATTCCGTCCCATTTGATTTGATTCCATTCCATTCCATGCCATTCCATTCGTGTTGATTCCATTCCATTTCGTTCCATCCCTTTCCATTCCATTTGGGCTGATTCCATTCCATTGCATTTCATTCTATTCCATTCCATTCGTTTTTATTCCATTCCATTCCTTTCCATTCCATTCCATTCCATTCCATTCCATTTGATTCCATTCCATTCCATTCGGGATGATTCCATTCCATTCCATTCCATTCGGCTTGATTCCATTCCATTCCATTCCATTCCATTCCATTCCATTCCATTCCATTCCATTCGTTTTGATTCCATTCCATTCCATTCCATTCCATTCGGATTGATTCCATTCCATTCAATTCCCTTCCACTCCATTGCATTCCATTCGATTCCATTCTCGTTGACTCCATTCCATTCCATTCGGGTTGATTAAATTCCATTCCATTCCATTACATTCGGTTGATGCCATTCCATTCCATTCCCTTCCATACCATTCCATTCCATTCGGGTTGATTCCATTCCATTCCATTCAATTCCCTTCGGGTTACTTCCATTCCAATCCATTCCATTCCATTCAGGATGATTCCATTCCATTCCATTCGGGTTGATTCCATTCCATTCCATTCCATTCCATTTGGGTGGATGCCATTCCATTCCATTCCATTCCATTCCATTCCATTCCTTTCCATTGTATTCCATTCGGATTGACTCCATTCCATTCGATTCCATTCGGTTTGATTCCTTTTCATTCCATTTCATTCCATTCCATTCCATTCCATTCATGTTGATTCCATTCCATTCCATTCCATTCCATTCCATTCCATTCGGGTTGATTCCATTCCATTCCATTCCACTCCATTCCATTCCATTCACTTCCATTCCATTCCACTGCATTCCATCCCATTTCATTCGGTTTGATTCCATTCCCTTCCATTCCATTCCATTCCATTCGGGTTGATCCCATTCCATTGCATTCCATTCCATTCCATTCCGTTCGGGTTGAATCCATTCCAATCCATTCCATTCCACTCCATTCCATTCCTTTCCATTCGGGTTGATTGCATTCCCTGCCATTCCTTTCCATTCCATTCTATTCCATTCGGGTTGATGCCATTCCATTGCACTCCATTCCATTCCATTCAGTTCCATTCGTGTTGATTCCATTCCATGCCATTCCATTCCATTCCATTCCATTCCATTCCATTCCATTCCATTCCATTTGGGTTGACTTCATTCCATTCCATTCCATTCCATTCAGGTTACATCCATTCCATTCAATTCCATTCTATTCGGGTTGATTCCATTCCATTCCATTCGGGTTGATTTCATGACATTCCATCCCATTCCATTCGGGTTGATTGCATTCCATTCCATTCCATTCCATTCCATTCCATTCCATTCCATTTCTTTCCATTCCATTCCATTCGTATTGATTCCATTCCATTCCATTTCATTCCATTACATTCCATTACATTCCATTCCATTCGATTTGAATCTATTCCATTCCATTCCATTCCATTCCATTCCATTCCATTCCATTCCTTTCGGGTTGACTCCATTCCATTTCACTCCTTTCCATTCCATTCCATTCCATTCCATTCCATGCCATTCCATTCCATTCGGGTGGATTCCATCCCCTTCCATTCCATTCGTGTTACATCCATTGTATTCCATACCATTCCATTCCATTCGGGTTGATTCCAAATCATTCCATTCCATTACATTCCGTTCCATTCCATTCCATTCCATTCGTGTTGATTCCATACAATTCCATTCCATTCCTATCCTTTCCATTCCATTCGGGTTGATTCCATTCCATTCCATTCCATTGCATTCCATTCCTTTCGATTCCATTCCATTTGATTTGATTCCATTCCATCCCATTCCATTCCATTCCATTCCATTCCATTACATTACATTACATTACATTCGGGTTGATTCCATTCCATTCCATTTCATGCGGGATGATTCCATTCCATTCCATTCCATTCCATTCCATTCCAATACATTGCATTCCATTCGGGGTTATTCCATTCCATTCCATTCCATTCCATTCGGGTTACTTCCATTCCATTCCATTCCATTCCATTCGGATGGATTCCATTCCATTCCGTTCCATTCCATTGCATTCCATTCCATTCGGAATGATTCCATTTAATTCCATTCCATTCCACTCCATTCCATGCCATTCCATTCCTTTCCATGCCATTCCATTCCATTCCATTCTTTTCCATTCAGGTTGAATCCACTCCATTCCATTCCATTTCATTCCATTCCATTCGGGTTGATTCCAAATAATTCCATTCCATTCCATTCCGTTCCATTCCATTCCAATCCATTCCTTTCGGGGAGATTCTATTCCATGCCATTCCATTCCATTCTATTGCATTCCATTCCATTCGGATTGATTCCATTGCATTCCATTCCATTCCATTCCATTCCATTTGGGTTTACTCCATTCCATTCCTTTCCATTCCATTCAATTCCATTCCATTCCATTCCATTCTATTCCATTCCATTGCATTCGGGTTGATTCCATTGTATTCCATTCCATTCCATTCCATTCTATTTGGGTTCACTCCATTCCATTCCATTCCATTCCATTCCAATGCATTCCATTCCATTCGGATTGATTCCATTCCATTCCATTCCATTCCATTCCATTCCATTCCATTCCATTCCATTCCATTCCTTTCCATTCAATTGCATTCGGGTTGATTTCATTCCATTCCATTACATTAGTGTTGATTCCATTCCGTTCCATTCCATTCCATTCCTTTCCATTCCATTCAATTCCATTCAGGTTGATTCCATTCCATTCCATTCCATTCCATTCCATTCCATTCCATTCCATTCGGGTTGATTCCATTCCATTCCGTTCCATTCCATTCCATTCCATTCCATTCCATTCCATTCCATTCCATTCCATTCCATGCCATGCCGTTCCATTCCATCCCATTCCATTCCATACCATTGCATTTCTTTTGATTCCATTCCATTCCATTCGGGTTGATTCCATTCCATTCCATTCCATTCCATTCCATTCCATTCCATTTGGGTTGATTCCATTCCATTCCATTCCATTCCATTCAGGTTACATCCATTCCATTCAATTCCATTCTATTCGGGTTGATTCCATTCCATTCCATTCGGGTTGATTTCATGACATTCCATTCCATTCCATTCGTGTTGATTCCATTCCATTCCATTCCATTCCATTCCATTTCTTTCCATTCCATTCCATTCGTATTGATTCCATTCCATTCCATTTCATTCCATTACATTCCATTCCATTCGGTTTGATTCTATTCCATTCCATTCCATTCCATTCCATTCCATTCCATTCCATTCCCTTCCATTCCATTGCGTTCCATTCTTTTCGGGTTGACTCCATTCCATTTCACTCCTTTCCATTCCATTCCATTCCATTCCATTCCATTCCATTCCATTCCATTCCATTCGGGTGGATTCCATCCCCTTCCATTCCATTTGTGTTACATCCATTGTATTCCATACCATTCCATTCCATTCGGGTTGATTCCAAATCATTCCATTCCATTACATTCCGTTCCATTCCATTCCATTCCATTCGTGTTGATTCCATTCAGTTCCATTCCATTCCTACCCTTTCCATTCCATTCGGGTTGATTCCATTCCATTCCATTCCATTCCATTCGTGTTGATTCCATTCCATTCCATTCCATTCCATTCGGGTTAATTCCATTCCATTCCTTTCCATTCCATTCCATTCCATTCCATTCCATTCCATTCCATTCGGATTGATTCCATTCCATTCCATTCCATTCCATTCGGGTTGATTCCAAATCATTCCATTCCATTCCATTCCGTTGCATTGCCTTCCACTCCATTCCTTTCGTGGTGATCCTATTCCATTCCATTCCATTCCATTCTATTCCATTCCATTCCATTCGTGTTGATTCCATTGCATTCCATTCCATTCCATTCCATTCCATTCCATTCCATTCCATTTGTGTTAACTGCATTCCATTCCATTCCATTCCATTCCATTCCATTCCATTCCATTCCATTCCATTCCATTCCATTAATTCCCATTCCATTCCATGCTATTCCATTCAGATTGAATCCACTCCAATCCATTCCATTGCATTCCATTCCATTCGGGTTGATTCCAAATCATTCCATTGCATTCCACTCCATTCCTTTCGGGGAGATTCTATTCCATTCCATTCAATTCCATTCCATTCCATTCCATTCTTTTCGGATTGATTCCATTCCATTCCATTCCATTCCATTCCATTCCATTCCGTTCCATTCCTTTCGGGTTGACTCCATTCCATTCTATTCCATTCCATTCCATTCCATTCCATTCCATTCCATTCCATTCCATTCCATTCCATTCCATTCCTTTCCATTCGGGTTGCTTCCATTCCATTCCATTCCATTCCATTCCATTCCATTCGTGTTACATCCATTCCATTCCATGCCATTCCATTCCATTCCATTCGGGATGATTCCAAACCATTCCATTCCATTCCATTCCGTTCCATTGCATTCCACTCCATTCCTTTCGTGGTGATTCTATTCCATTCCATTCCATTCCATTCCATTCCATTCCATTCCATTCCATTCGGGTTGATTCCATTCCATGCCATTCCATTCCATTCCATTCGGGTTGACTCCATTCCATTCCATTCCATTCCTTTCCTTTCCATTCCATTCCATTCCAATCGGATTGATTCCATTCCATTCCATTCCATTCCATTCCATTCCATTCCATTCCATTCATTTCCATTCCATTCCATTCGGGTTGATTCTATTCCATTCCATTCCATTTGTGTTGATTCCATTCCATTCCATTCCTTTCCATTCCATCCGGGATTATTCCATTCCATTCCATTCCATTACATTCGATTGATTCCATTCCATTCCATTCCATTCCATTCCAATCCATTCCATTCCATTCCATTCCATTCCATTCCATTCGTGTTGATTCCATTCCATTCCATTCCATTCCATTCCATTCCATTCCATTCCTTTCGTGTTGATTCCATTCCATTCCTTTCCATTCCATTCCATTCCATTCCATTGCATTCCACTCCATTCGGGTTGATTCCTTTCCATTCCATTGCATTCCATTCCATTCCTTTCGGGTTGATTCCATTCCTTTCCATGCCTTGTCATTCCATTCCATTCCATTCCATTCCATTCCATTCCATTCCATTCCATTACGATCCATTCCCTTCGGGTTGACTCCATTCCATTCCATTTCATTCCATTCCATTCCATTCCATTCGTGTTACATCCATTCCATTCCATACCATTCCATTCCACTCTGCTTGATTCCGACCCATTCCATTCCATTCCATTCGTGTTACATCCATTCCATTCCATACCGTTCCTTTCCATTCGGGTGATTCCAAATCATTCCATTCCATTCCTTTCCGTTCCATTCCATTCCACTCCCTTCCTTTCGGGATGATTCTATTCCATTCCATTCCATTCCATTCGGGTTGTTTCCTTTCCATTCCATTCCATTCCATTCCATACCATTCCATTTGGGTTAACTCCATTTCTTTCCATTCCAATCCATTCCATTCCATTCCATTCCATTCCATTCCATTCCATTCCTTTACATTCCGTTCCATTTGATTTGATTCCATTCCATTCCATTCAGGTTACATCCATTCCATTCCATTCCATTCGGGTTGATTCCATTCCATTCCATTCCATTCCATTCCATTCCATTTCTTTCCATTCCATTCCATTCGTATTGATTCCATTCCATTCCATTTCATTCCATTACATTCCATTCCATTCGGTTTGATTCTATTCCATTCCATTCCATTCCATTCCATTCCATTCCATTCCATTGCGTTCCATTCCTTTCGGGTTGACTCCATTCCATTTCACTCCTTTCCATTCCATTCCATTCCATTCCATTCCATTCGGGTGGATTCCATCCCCTTCCATTCCATTTGTGTTACACCCATTGTATTCCATACCATTCCATTCCATTCGGGTTGATTCCAAATTATTCCATTCCATTACATTCCGTTCCATTCCATTCCATTCCATTCGTGTTGATTCCATTCAATTCCATTCCATTCCTACCCTTTCCATTCCATTCGGGTTGATTCCATTCCATTCCATTCCATTCCATTCGTGTTGATTCCATTCCATTCCATTCCATTCCATTCGGGTTGATTCCATTCCATTCCTTTCCATTCCATTCCATTCCATTCCATTCCATTCCATTCCATTCCATTCCATTCCATTCCATTTGGATTGATTCCATTCCATTCCATTCCATTCCATTCGGGTTGATTCCAAATCATTCCATTCCATTCCATTCCGTTGCATTGCATTCCACTCCATTCCTTTCGAGGTGATCCTATTCCATTCCATTCCATTCCATTCTATTCCATTCCATTCCATTCGGGTTGATTCCATTGCATTCCATTCCATTCCATTCCATTCCATTCCATTCCATTCCATTCCATTCCATTCCATTCCATTTGGGTTAACTGCATTCCATTCCATTCCACTCCATTCCATTCCATTCCATTCCATTCCATTCCATTAAATCCCATTCCATTCCATGCTATTCCATTCAGATTGAATCCACTCCAATCCATTCCATTGCATTCCATTCCATTCGGGTTGATTCCAAATCATTCCATTGCATTCCACTCCATTCCTTTCGGGGAGATTCTATTCCATTCCACTCCATTCCATTCCATTCCATTCCATTCTTTTCGGATTGATTCCATTCCATTCCATTCCATTCCATTCTATTCGGTTCCATTCCTTTCGGGTTGACTCCATTCCATTCTATTCCATTCCATTCCTTTCCATTCCATTCCATTCCATTCCATTCCATTCCATTCCTTTCCATTCGGGTTGCTTCCATTCCATTCCATTCCATTCGTGTTACATCCATTCCATTCCATTCCATTCCATTCCATTCCATTCGGGATGATTCCAAACCATTCCATTCCATTCCATTCCGTTCCACTCCATTCCACTCCATTCCTTTCGGGGTGATTCTATTCCATTCCATTCCATTCCATTCCATTCCATTCCATTCCATTCGGGTTGATTCCATTCCATTCCATTCCATTCCATTCGGGTTGACTCCATTCCATTCCATTCCATTCCTTTCCTTTCCATTCCATTCCATTCCATTCGGATTGATTCCATTCCATTCCATTCCATTCCATTCCATTCCATTCCATTCCTTTCCATTCCATTCCATTCGGGTTGATTCTATTCCATTCCATTCCATTTGTGTTGATTCCATTCCATTCCATTCCTTTCCATTCCATCCGGGATTATTCCATTCCATTCCATTCCATTACATTCGATTGATTCCATTCCATTCCATTCCATTCCATTCCAATCCATTCCATTCCATTCCATTCCATTCCATTCCATTCGTGTTGATTCCATTCCATTCCATTACATTCCATTCCATTCCTTTCGTGTTGATTCCATTCCATTCCGTTCCATTCCATTCCATTCCATTCCATTGCATTCCACTCCATTCGGGTTGATTCCTTTCCATTCCATTGCATTCCATTCCATTGCTTTCGGGTTGATTCCATTCCTTTCCATGCCTTGTCATTCCATTCCATTCCATTCCATTCCATTCCATTCCATTCCATTACGTTCCATTCCCTTCGGGTTGACTCCATTCCATTCCATTCCATTCCATTCCATTCCATACCATTCCATTCCACTCTGCTTGGATCCGTCCCATTCCATTCCATTCCATTCGTGTTACATCCATTCCATTCCATACCGTTCCTTTCCATTCAGGTGATTCCAAATCATTCCATTCCTTTCCTTTCCGTTCCAGTCCATTCCACTCCCTTCCTTTCGGGATGATTCTATTCCATTCCATTCCATTCCATTCGGGTTGTTTCCTTTCCATTCCATTCCATTCCATTCCGTACCATTCCATTTGGGTTAACTCCATTTCTTTCTATTCCAATCCATTCCATTCCATTCCATTCCATTCCATTCCATTCCAATCGGGTTGATTCCATTCCATTCCATTCCATTCCATTCCATTCCATTCCATTCCATTCCTTTACATTCCGTCCCATTTGATTTGATTCCATTCCATTCCATGCCATTCCATTCGTGTTGATTCCATTCCATTTCGTTCCATCCCTTTCCATTCCATTTGGGCTGATTCCATTCCATTGCATTTCATTCTATTCCATTCCATTCGTTTTTATTCCATTCCATTCCTTTCCATTCCATTCCATTCCATTCCATTCCATTTGATTCCATTCCATTCCATTCGGGATGATTCCATTCTATTCCATTCCATTCGGCTTGATTCCATTCCATTCCATTCCATTCCATTCCATTCCATTCCATTCCATTCCATTCGTTTTGATTCCATTCCATTCCATTCCATTCCATTCGGATTGATTCCATTCCATTCAATTCCATTCCACTCCATTGCATTCCATTCGATTCCATTCTCGTTGACTCCATTCCATTCCATTCGGGTTGATTAAATTCCATTCCATTCCATTACATTCGGTTGATGCCATTCCATTCCATTCCCTTCCATACCATTCCATTCCATTCGGGTTGATTCCATTCCATTCCATTCAATTCCCTTCGGGTTACTTCCATTCCAATCCATTCCATTCCATTCAGGATGATTCCATTCCATTCCATTCGGGTTGATTCCATTCCATTCCATTCCATTCCATTTGGGTGGATGCCATTCCATTCCATTCCATTCCATTCCATTCCATTCCTTTCCATTGTATTCCATTCGGATTGACTCCATTCCATTCGATTCCATTCGGTTTGATTCCTTTTCATTCCATTTCATTCCATTCCATTCCATTCCATTCATGTTGATTCCATTCCATTCCATTCCATTCCATTCCATTCCATTCGGGTTGATTCCATTCCATTCCATTCCACTCCATTCCATTCCATTCACTTCCATTCCATTCCACTGCATTCCATCCCATTTCATTCGGTTTGATTCCATTCCCTTCCATTCCATTCCATTCCATTCGGGTTGATCCCATTCCATTGCATTCCATTCCATTCCATTCCGTTCGGGTTGAATCCATTCCAATCCATTCCATTCCACTCCATTCCATTCCTTTCCATTCGGGTTGATTGCATTCCCTGCCATTCCTTTCCATTCCATTCTATTCCATTCGGGTTGATGCCATTCCATTGCACTCCATTCCATTCCATTCAGTTCCATTCGTGTTGATTCCATTCCATGCCATTCCATTCCATTCCATTCCATTCCATTCTCTTCCATTCCATTCCATTCGTGTTGATTCCATTCCATTCCATTCCATTCGATTCCGGTTGATTCCAACCCATTCCATTCCAATCCATTCCGTTCCATTCCATTCCATTCCATTCCATTCCATTCCATTCCATTCCATTCCATTCCATTCCATTCGGGTTGATTCCATTAAATTCCATTCCATTCCCTTCAATTCGGTTTGATTCCATTCCATTCCTTTCCATTCCATTCCATTCCCTTCCATTTTGGTTACTTCCATTCCATTCCATTCCATTCCATTCCATTCCATTCCATTCCATTCCATACGGGTTGATTCCATTCCATTGCATTCCCTTCCATTCCATTCCATTCGGGTTGATTCCATTCCATTCCATTTCATGCGGGTTGATTCCATTCCATTCCATTCCATTCCATTCCATTCCAATACATTGCATTCCATTCGGGGTTATTCCATTCCATTCCATTCCATTCCATTCGGGTTACTTCCATTCCATTCCATTCCATTCCATTCGGATGGATTCCATTCCATTCCGTTCCATTCCATTGCATTCCATTCCATTCGGAATGAATCCATTTAATTCCATTCCATTCCACTCCATTCCATGCCATTCCATTCCTTTCCATGCCATTCCATTCCATTCCATTCTATTCCATTCAGGTTGAATCCACTCCATTCCATTCCATTTCATTCCATTCCATTCGGGTTGATTCCAAATCATTCCATTCCATTCCATTCCGTTCCATTCCATTCCACTCCATTCCTTTCGGGGAGATTCTATTCCATGCCATTCCATTCCATTCTATTCCATTCCATTCCATTCCATTCGGGTTGATTCCATTGCATTCCGTTCCATTCCATTCCATTCCATTTGGGTTTACTCCATTCCATTCCATTCCATTCCATTCCATTCAATTCCATTCCATTCCATTCCATTCCATTCCATTCTATTCCATTCCATTCTACTTGGGTTCACTCCATTCCATTCCATTCCATTCCTTTCCAATCCATTCCATTCCATTCGGATTGATTCCATTCCATCCATTCCATTCCATTCCATTCCATTCCATTCCATTCCATTCCTTTCCATTCAATTCCATTCGTGTTGATTTCATTCCATTCCATTACATTAGTGATGATTCCATTCCGTTCCATTACATTCCATTCCTTTCCATTCCATTCAATTCCATTCAGGTTGATTCCATTCCATTCCATTTCATTCCATTCCATTCCATTCCATTCCATTCCATTCCATTCGGGTTGATTCCATTCCATTCCATTCCATTCCATTTGGGTTGATTCCATTCCATTCCATTCCATTCCATTCCATTCCATTCCATTCCATTCCATTCCATGCCATTCCATTCCATCCCATTCCATTCCATTCCATTGCATTCCTTGTGATTCCATTCCATTCCATTCGGGTTGATTCCATTCCATTCCATTCCATTCCATTCCATTCCATTCCATTCCATTCCATTCCATTTGGGTTGATTCCATTCCATTCCATTCCATTCCATTCAGGTTACATCCATTCCATTCAATTCCATTCTATTCGGGTTGATTCCATTCCATTCCTTTCGCGTTGATTTCATGACATTCCATTCCATTCCATTCGTGTTGATTCCATTCCATTCCATTCCATTCCATTCCATTCCATTTCTTTCCATTCCATTCCATTCGTATTGATTCCATTCCATTCCATTTCATTCCATTACATTCCATTCCATTCGGTTTGATTCTATTCCATTCCATTCCATTCCATTCCATTCCATTCCATTCCATTCCATTCCATTCCATTGCGTTCCATTCCTTTCGGGTTGACTCCATTCCATTTCACTCCTTTCCATTCCATTCCATTCCATTCCATTCCATTCCATTCCATTCCATTCCATTCGGGTGGATTCCATCCCCTTCCATTCCATTTGTGTTACATCCATTGTATTCCATACCATTCCATTCCATTCGGGTTGATTCCAAATCATTCCATTCCATTACATTCCGTTCCATTCCATTCCATTCCATTCGTGTTGATTCCATTCAATTCCATTCCATTCCTACCCTTTCCATTCCATTCGGGTTGATTCCATTCCATACCATTCCATTCCATTCGTGTTGATTCCATTCCATTCCATTCCATTCCATTCGTGTTAATTCCATTCCATTCCTTTCCATTCCATTCCATTCCATTCCATTGCATTCCATTCCATTCCATTCCATTCCATTCGGATTGATTCCATTCCGTTCCATTCCATTCCATTCGGGTTGATTCCAAATCATTCCATTCCATTCCATTCCGTTGCATTGCATTCCACTCCATTCCTTTCGTGGTGATCCTATTCCATTCCATTCCATTCCATTCTATTCCATTCCATTCCATTCGTGTTGATTCCATTGCATTCCATTCCATTCCATTCCATTCCATTCCATTCCATTTGTGTTAACTGCATTCCATTCCATTCCATTCCATTCCATTCCATTCCATTCCATTCCATTCCATTAATTCCCATTCCATTCCATGCTATTCCATTCAGATTGAATCCACTCCAATCCATTCCATTGCATTCCATTCCATTCGGGTTGATTCCAAATCATTCCATTGCATTCCACTCCATTCCTTTCGGGGAGATTCTATTCCATTCCATTCAATTCCATTCCATTCCATTCCATTCTTTTCGGATTGATTCCATTCCATTCCATTCCATTCCATTCCATTCCGTTCCATTCCTTTCGGGTTGACTCCATTCCATTCTATTCCATTCCATTCCATTCCATTCCATTCCATTCCATTCCATTCCATTCCATTCCATTCCATTCCTTTCCATTCGGGTTGCTTCCATTCCATTCCATTCCATTCCATTCCATTCGTGTTACATCCATTCCATTCCATTCCATTCCATTCCATTCCATTCGGGATGATTCCAAACCATTCCATTCCATTCCATTCCGTTCCATTGCATTCCACTCCATTCCTTTCGTGGTGATTCTATTCCATTCCATTCCATTCCATTCCATTCCATTCCATTCCATTCCATTCGGGTTGATTCCATTCCATGCCATTCCATTCCATTCCATTCGGGTTGACTCCATTCCATTCCATTCCATTCCTTTCCTTTCCATTCCATTCCATTCCAATCGGATTGATTCCATTCCATTCCATTCCATTCCATTCCATTCCATTCCATTCCATTCCATTCCATTCCATTCCTTTCCATTCCATTCAATTCGGGTTGATTCTATTCCATTCCATTCCATTTGTGTTGATTCCATTCCATTCCATTCCTTTCCATTCCATCCGGGATTATTCCATTCCATTCCATTCCATTACATTCGATTGATTCCATTCCATTCCATTCCATTCCATTCCAATCCATTCCATTCCATTCCATTCCATTCCATTCCATTACGATCCATTCCCTTCGGGTTGACTCCATTCCATTCCATTCCATTCCATTCCATTCCATTCCATTCCATTCGTGTTACATCCATTCCATTCCATACCATTCCATTCCACTCTGCTTGATTCCGACCCATTCCATTCCATTCCATTCGTGTTACATCCATTCCATTCCATACCGTTCCTTTCCATTCGGGTGATTCCAAATCATTCCATTCCATTCCTTTCCGTTCCATTCCATTCCACTCCCTTCCTTTCGGGATGATTCTATTCCATTCCATTCCATTCCATTCGGGTTGTTTCCTTTCCATTCCATTCCATTCCATTCCATACCATTCCATTTGGGTTAACTCCATTTCTTTCCATTCCAATCCATTCCATTCCATTCCATTTCATTCCATTCCATTCCTTTCCATTCAATTCCATTCGGGTTGATTTCATTCCATTCCATTACATTAGTGTTGATTCCATTCCGTTCCATTACATTCCATTCCTTTCCATTCCATTCAATTCCATTCAGGTTGATTCCATTCCATTCCATTTCATTCCATTCCATTCCATTCCATTCCATTCCATTCCATTCGGGTTGATTCCATTCCATTCCATTCCATTCCATTTGGGTTGATTCCATTCCATTCCATTCCATTCCATTCCATTCCATTCCATTCCATTCCATTCCATTCCATGCCATTCCATTCCATCCCATTCCATTCCATTCCATTGCATTCCTTGTGATTCCATTCCATTCCATTCGGGTTGATTCCATTCCATTCCATTCCATTCCATTCCATTCCATTCCATTCCATTCCATTCCATTTGGGTTGATTCCATTCCATTCCATTCCATTCCATTCAGGTTACATCCATTCCATTCAATTCCATTCTATTCGGGTTGATTCCATTCCATTCCTTTCGGGTTGATTTCATGACATTCCATTCCATTCCATTCGTGTTGATTCCATTCCATTCCATTCCATTCCATTCCATTTCTTTCCATTCCATTCCATTCGTATTGATTCCATTCCATTCCATTTCATTCCATTACATTCCATTCCATTCGGTTTGATTCTATTCCATTCCATTCCATTCCATTCCATTCCATTCCATTCCATTCCATTCCATTCCATTGCGTTCCATTCCTTTCGGGTTGACTCCATTCCATTTCACTCCTTTCCATTCCATTCCATTCCATTCCATTCCATTCCATTCCATTCCATTCCATTCGGGTGGATTCCATCCCCTTCCATTCCATTTGTGTTACATCCATTGTATTCCATACCATTCCATTCCATTCGGGTTGATTCCAAATCATTCCATTCCATTACATTCCGTTCCATTCCATTCCATTCCATTCGTGTTGATTCCATTCAATTCCATTCCATTCCTACCCTTTCCATTCCATTCGGGTTGATTCCATTCCATACCATTCCATTCCATTCGTGTTGATTCCATTCCATTCCATTCCATTCCATTCGGGTTAATTCCATTCCATTCCTTTCCATTCCATTCCATTCCATTCCATTCCATTCCATTCCATTCCATTCCATTCCATTCCATTCCATTCGGATTGATTCCATTCCATTCCATTCCATTCCATTCGGGTTGATTCCAAATCATTCCATTCCATTCCATTCCGTTGCATTGCATTCCACTCCATTCCTTTCGTGGTGATCCTATTCCATTCCATTCCATTCCATTCTATTCCATTCCATTCCATTCGTGTTGATTCCATTGCATTCCATTCCATTCCATTCCATTCCATTCCATTCCATTTGTGTTAACTGCATTCCATTCCATTCCATTCCATTCCATTCCATTCCATTCCATTCCATTCCATTCCATTCCATTCCATTAATTCCCATTCCATTCCATGCTATTCCATTCAGATTGAATCCACTCCAATCCATTCCATTGCATTCCATTCCATTCGGGTTGATTCCAAATCATTCCATTGCATTCCACTCCATTCCTTTCGGGGAGATTCTATTCCATTCCATTCAATTCCATTCCATTCCATTCCATTCTTTTCGGATTGATTCCATTCCATTCCATTCCATTCCATTCCATTCCGTTCCATTCCTTTCGGGTTGACTCCATTCCATTCTATTCCATTCCATTCCATTCCATTCCATTCCATTCCATTCCATTCCATTCCATTCCTTTCCATTCGGGTTGCTTCCATTCCATTCCATTCCATTCCATTCCATTCGTGTTACATCCATTCCATTCCATTCCATTCCATTCCATTCCATTCGGGATGATTCCAAACCATTCCATTCCATTCCATTCCGTTCCATTGCATTCCACTCCATTCCTTTCGTGGTGATTCTATTCCATTCCATTCCATTCCATTCCATTCCATTCCATTCCATTCCATTCCATTCGGGTTGATTCCATTCCATGCCATTCCATTCCATTCCATTCGGGTTGACTCCATTCCATTCCATTCCATTCCTTTCCTTTCCATTCCATTCCATTCCAATCGGATTGATTCCATTCCATTCCATTCCATTCCATTCCATTCCATTCCATTCCATTCCATTCCTTTCCATTCCATTCAATTCGGGTTGATTCTATTCCATTCCATTCCATTTGTGTTGATTCCATTCCATTCCATTCCTTTCCATTCCATCCGGGATTATTCCATTCCATTCCATTCCATTACATTCGATTGATTCCATTCCATTCCATTCCATTCCATTCCAATCCATTCCATTCCATTCCATTCCATTCCATTCCATTCGTGTTGATTCCATTCCATTCCATTCCATTCCATTCCATTCCATTCCATTCCTTTCGTGTTGATTCCATTCCATTCCTTTCCATTCCATTCCATTCCATTCCATTGCATTCCACTCCATTCGGGTTGATTCCTTTCCATTCCATTGCATTCCATTCCATTCCTTTCGGGTTGATTCCATTCCTTTCCATGCCTTGTCATTCCATTCCATTCCATTCCATTCCATTCCATTCCATTCCATTCCATTCCATTCCATTACGATCCATTCCCTTCGGGTTGACTCCATTCCATTCCATTCCATTCCATTCCATTCCATTCCATTCCATTCGTGTTACATCCATTCCATTCCATACCATTCCATTCCACTCTGCTTGATTCCGACCCATTCCATTCCATTCCATTCGTGTTACATCCATTCCATTCCATACCGTTCCTTTCCATTCGGGTGATTCCAAATCATTCCATTCCATTCCTTTCCGTTCCATTCCATTCCACTCCCTTCCTTTCGGGATGATTCTATTCCATTCCATTCCATTCCATTCGGGTTGTTTCCTTTCCATTCCATTCCATTCCATTCCATACCATTCCATTTGGGTTAACTCCATTTCTTTCCATTCCAATCCATTCCATTCCATTCCATTCCATTCCATTCCATTCCTTTCCATTCAATTCCATTCGGGTTGATTTCATTCCATTCCATTACATTAGTGTTGATTCCATTCCGTTCCATTCAATTCCATTCCTTTCCATTCCATTCAATTCCATTCAGGTTGATTCCATTCCATTCCATTTCATTCCATTCCATTCCATTCCATTCCATTCCATTCGGGTTGATTCCATTCCATTGCATTCCATTCCATTTGGGTTGATTCCATTCCATTCCATTCCATTCCATTCCATTCCATTCCATTCCATTCCATTCCATGCCATTCCATTCCATCCCATTCCATTCCATTCCATTGCATTCCTTGTGATTCCATTCCATTCCATTCGGGTTGCTTCCATTCCATTCCATTCCATTCCATTCCATTCCATTCCATTCCATTTGGGTTGATTCCATTCCATTCCATTCCATTCCATTCAGGTTACATCCATTCCATTCAATTCCATTCTATTCGGGTTGATTCCATTCCATTCCATTCGGGTTGATTTCATGACATTCCATCCCATTCCATTCGGGTTGATTGCATTCCATTCCATTCCATTCCATTCCATTCCATTCCATTCCATTTCTTTCCATTCCATTCCATTCGTATTGATTCCATTCCATTCCATTTCATTCCATTACATTCCATTACATTCCATTCCATTCGATTTGAATCTATTCCATTCCATTCCATTCCATTCCATTCCATTCCATTCCATTCCATTCCATTCCTTTCGGGTTGACTCCATTCCATTTCACTCCTTTCCATTCCATTCCATTCCATTCCATTCCATGCCATTCCATTCCATTCGGGTGGATTCCATCCCCTTCCATTCCATTCGTGTTACATCCATTGTATTCCATACCATTCCATTCCATTCGGGTTGATTCCAAATCATTCCATTCCATTACATTCCGTTCCATTCCATTCCATTCCATTCGTGTTGATTCCATACAATTCCATTCCATTCCTATCCTTTCCATTCCATTCGGGTTGATTCCATTCCATTCCATTCCATTGCATTCCATTCCTTTCGATTCCATTCCATTTGATTTGATTCCATTCCATCCCATTCCATTCCATTCCATTCCATTCCATTCCATTACATTACATTACATTCGGGTTGATTCCATTCCATTCCATTTCATGCGGGATGATTCCATTCCATTCCATTCCATTCCATTCCAATACATTGCATTCCATTCGGGGTTATTCCATTCCATTCCATTCCATTCCATTCGGGTTACTTCCATTCCATTCCATTCCATTCCATTCGGATGGATTCCATTCCATTCCGTTCCATTCCATTGCATTCCATTCCATTCGGAATGATTCCATTTAATTCCATTCCATTCCACTCCATTCCATGCCATTCCATTCCTTTCCATGCCATTCCATTCCATTCCATTCTTTTCCATTCAGGTTGAATCCACTCCATTCCATTCCATTTCACTACATTCCATTCGGGTTGATTCCAAATAATTCCATTCCATTCCATTCCGTTCCATTCCATTCCAATCCATTCCTTTCGGGGAGATTCTATTCCATGCCATTCCATTCCATTCTATTGCATTCCATTCCATTCGGATTGATTCCATTGCATTCCATTCCATTCCATTCCATTCCATTTGGTTTTACTCCATTCCATTCCATTCCATTCCATTCAATTCCATTCCATTCCATTCCATTCTATTCCATTCCATTGCATTCGGGTTGATTCCATTGTATTCCATTCCATTCCATTCCATTCTATTTGGGTTCACTCCATTCCATTCCATTCCATTCCATTCCAATGCATTCCATTCCATTCGGATTGATTCCATTCCATTCCATTCCATTCCATTCCATTCCATTCCATTCCATTCCATTCCATTCCTTTCCATTCAATTCCATTCGGGTTGATTTCATTCCATTCCATTACATTAGTGTTGATTCCATTCCGTTCCATTCCATTCCATTCCTTTCCATTCCATTCAATTCCATTCAGGTTGATTCCATTCCATTCCATTCCATTCCATTCCATTCCATTCCATTCCATTCCATTCGGGTTGATTCCATTCCATTCCGTTCCATTCCATTCCATTCCATTCCATTCCATTCCATTCCATTCCATTCCATTCCATGCCATGCCGTTCCATTCCATCCCATTCCATTCCATTCCATTGCATTTCTTTTGATTCCATTCCATTCCATTCGGGTTGATTCCATTCCATTCCATTCCATTCCATTCCATTCCATTCCATTCCATTCCATTCCATTTGGGTTGATTCCATTCCATTCCATTCCATTCCATTCAGGTTACATCCATTCCATTCAATTCCATTCTATTCGGGTTGATTCCATTCCATTCCATTCGGGTTGATTTCATGACATTCCATTCCATTCCATTCGTGTTGATTCCATTCCATTCCATTCCATTCCATTCCATTTCTTTCCATTCCATTCCATTCGTATTGATTCCATTCCATTCCATTTCATTCCATTCCATTCCATTCCATTCGGTTTGATTATATTCCATTCCATTCCATTCCATTCCATTCCATTCCATTCCATTCCATTCCCTTCCATTCCATTGCGTTCCATTCTTTTCGGGTTGACTCCATTCCATTTCACTCCTTTCCATTCCATTCCATTCCATTCCATTCCATTCCATTCCATTCCATTCCATTCGGGTGGATTCCATCCCCTTCCATTCCATTTGTGTTACATCCATTGTATTCCATACCATTCCATTCCATTCGGGTTGATTCCAAATCATTCCATTCCATTACATTCCGTTCCATTCCATTCCATTCCATTCGTGTTGATTCCATTCAGTTCCATTCCATTCCTACCCTTTCCATTCCATTCGGGTTGATTCCATTCCATTCCATTCCATTCCATTCGTGTTGATTCCATTCCATTCCATTCCATTCCATTCCATTCGGGTTAATTCCATTCCATTCCTTTCCATTCCATTCCATTCCATTCCATTCCATTCCATTCCATTCGGATTGATTCCATTCCATTCCATTCCATTCCATTCGGGTTGATTCCAAATCATTCCATTCCATTCCATTCCGTTGCATTGCCTTCCACTCCATTCCTTTCGTGGTGATCCTATTCCATTCCATTCCATTCCATTCTATTCCATTCCATTCCATTCGTGTTGATTCCATTGCATTCCATTCCATTCCATTCCATTCCATTCCATTCCATTCCATTCCATTTGTGTTAACTGCATTCCATTCCATTCCATTCCATTCCATTCCATTCCATTCCATTCCATTCCATTCCATTCCATTAATTCCCATTCCATTCCATGCTATTCCATTCAGATTGAATCCACTCCAATCCATTCCATTGCATTCCATTCCATTCGGGTTGATTCCAAATCATTCCATTGCATTCCACTCCATTCCTTTCGGGGAGATTCTATTCCATTCCATTCAATTCCATTCCATTCCATTCCATTCTTTTCGGATTGATTCCATTCCATTCCATTCCATTCCATTCCATTCCATTCCGTTCCATTCCTTTCGGGTTGACTCCATTCCATTCTATTCCATTCCATTCCATTCCATTCCATTCCATTCCATTCCATTCCATTCCATTCCATTCCTTTCCATTCGGGTTGCTTCCATTCCATTCCATTCCATTCCATTCCATTCCATTCGTGTTACATCCATTCCATTCCATGCCATTCCATTCCATTCCATTCGGGATGATTCCAAACCATTCCATTCCATTCCATTCCGTTCCATTGCATTCCACTCCATTCCTTTCGGGGTGATTCTATTCCATTCCATTCCATTCCATTCCATTCCATTCCATTCCATTCCATTCCATTCCATTCCATTCGGGTTGATTCCATTCCATGCCATTCCATTCCATTCCATTCGGGTTGACTCCATTCCATTCCATTCCATTCCTTTCCTTTCCATTCCATTCCATTCCAATCGGATTGATTCCATTCCATTCCATTCCATTCCATTCCATTCCATTCCATTCCATTCATTTCCATTCCATTCCATTCGGGTTGATTCTATTCCATTCCATTCCATTTGTGTTGATTCCATTCCATTCCATTCCTTTCCATTCCATCCGGGATTATTCCATTCCATTCCATTCCATTACATTCGATTGATTCCATTCCATTCCATTCCATTCCATTCCAATCCATTCCATTCCATTCCATTCCATTCCATTCCATTCATGTTGATTCCATTCCATTCCATTCCATTCCATTCCATTCTATTCCTTTCGTGTTGATTCCATTCCATTCCTTTCCATTCCATTCCATTCCATTCCATTGCATTCCACTCCATTCGGGTTGATTCCTTTCCATTCCATTGCATTCCATTCCATTCCTTTCGGGTTGATTCCATTCCTTTCCATGCCTTGTCATTCCATTCCATTCCATTCCATTCCATTCCATTCCATTCCATTCCATTACGATCCATTCCCTTCGGGTTGACTCCATTCCATTCCATTCCATTCCATTCCATTCCATTCCATTCGTGTTACATCCATTCCATTCCATACCATTCCATTCCACTCTGCTTGATTCCGACCCATTCCATTCCATTCCATTCGTGTTACATCCATTCCATTCCATACCGTTCCTTTCCATTCGGGTGATTCCAAATCATTCCATTCCATTCCGTTCCGTTCCATTCCATTCCACTCCCTTCCTTTCGGGATGATTCTATTCCATTCCATTCCATTCCATTCGGGTTGTTTCCTTTCCATTCCATTCCATTCCATTCCATACCATTCCATTTGGGTTAACTCCATTTCTTTCCATTCCAATCCATTCCATTCCATTCCATTCCATTCCATTCCATTCCATTCCTTTACATTCCGTTGCATTTGATTTGATTCCATTCCATTCCATTCAGGTTACATCCATTCCATTCAATTCCATTCTATTCGGGTTGATTCCATTCCATTCCATTCGGGTTGATTTCATGACATTCCATTCCATTCCATTCGGGTTGATTCCATTCCATTCCATTCCATTCCATTCCATTCCATTTCTTTCCATTCCATTCCATTCGTATTGATTCCATTCCATTCCATTTCATTCCATTACATTCCATTCCATTCGGTTTGATTCTATTCCATTCCATTCCATTCCATTCCATTCCATTCCATTCCATTGCGTTCCATTCCTTTCGGGTTGACTCCATTCCATTTCACTCCTTTCCATTCCATTCCATTCCATTCCATTCCATTCGGGTGGATTCCATCCCCTTCCATTCCATTTGTGTTACATCCATTGTATTCCATACCATTCCATTCCATTCGGGTTGATTCCAAATCATTCCATTCCATTACATTCCGTTCCATTCCATTCCATTCCATTCGTGTTGATTCCATTCAATTCCATTCCATTCCTACCCTTTCCATTCCATTCGGGTTGATTCCATTCCATTCCATTCCATTCCATTCGTGTTGATTCCATTCCATTCCATTCCATTCCATTCGGGTTGATTCCATTCCATTCCTTTCCATTCCATTCCATTCCATTCCATTCCATTCCATTCCATTCCATTCCATTCCATTTGGATTGATTCCATTCCATTCCATTCCATTCCATTCGGGTTGATTCCAAATCATTCCATTCCATTCCATTCCGTTGCATTGCATTCCACTCCATTCCTTTCGAGGTGATCCTATTCCATTCCATTCCATTCCATTCTATTCCATTCCATTCCATTCGGGTTGATTCCATTGCATTCCATTCCATTCCATTCCATTCCATTCCATTCCATTCCATTCCATTCCATTTGGGTTAACTGCATTCCATTCCATTCCATTCCATTCCACTCCATTCCATTCCATTCCATTCCATTCCATTCCATTAAATCCCATTCCATTCCATGCTATTCCATTCAGATTGAATCCACTCCAATCCATTCCATTGCATTCCATTCCATTCGGGTTGATTCCAAATCATTCCATTGCATTCCACTCCATTCCTTTCGGGGAGATTCTATTCCATTCCACTCCATTCCATTCCATTCCATTCCATTCTTTTCGGATTGATTCCATTCCATTCCATTCCATTCCATTCCATTCGGTTCCATTCCTTTCGGGTTGACTCCATTCCATTCTATTCCATTCCATTCCTTTCCATTCCATTCCATTCCATTCCATTCCATTCCATTCCTTTCCATTCGGGTTGCTTCCATTCCATTCCATTCCATTCGTGTTACATCCATTCCATTCCATTCCATTCCATTTTATTCCATTCGGGATGATTCCAAACCATTCCATTCCATTCCATTCCGTTCCACTCCATTCCACTCCATTCCTTTCGGGGTGATTCTATTCCATTCCATTCCATTCCATTCCATTCCATTCCATTCCATTCCATTCCATTCCATTCGGGTTGATTCCATTCCATTCCATTCCATTCCATTCGGGTTGACTCCATTCCATTCCATTCCATTCCTTTCCTTTCCATTCCATTCCATTCCATTCGGATTGATTCCATTCCATTCCATTCCATTCCATTCCATTCCATTCCATTCCTTTCCATTCCATTCCATTCGGGTTGATTCTATTCCATTCCATTCCATTTGTGTTGATTCCATTCCATTCCATTCCTTTCCATTCCATCCGGGATTATTCCATTCCATTCCATTCCATTACATTCGATTGATTCCATTCCATTCCATTCCATTCCATTCCAATCCATTCCATTCCATTCCATTCCATTCCATTGCATTCGTGTTGATTCCATTCCATTCCATTACATTCCATTCCATTCCTTTCGTGTTGATTCCATTCCATTCCGTTCCATTCCATTCCATTCCATTCCATTGCATTCCACTCCATTCGGGTTGATTCCTTTCCATTCCATTGCATTCCATTCCATTGCTTTCGGGTTGATTCCATTCCTTTCCATGCCTTGTCATTCCATTCCATTCCATTCCATTCCATTCCATTCCATTCCATTACGTTCCATTCCCTTCGGGTTGACTCCATTCCATTCCATTCCATTCCATTCCATTCCATACCATTCCATTCCACTCTGCTTGAATCCGTCTCATTCCATTCCATTCCATTCGTGTTACATCCATTCCATTCCATACCGTTCCTTTCCATTCGGGTGATTCCAAATCATTCCATTCCTTTCCTTTCCGTTCCATTCCATTCCACTCCCTTCCTTTCGGGATGATTCTATTCCATTCCATTCCATTCCATTCGGGTTGTTTCCTTTCCATTCCATTCCATTCCATTCCGTACCATTCCATTTGGGTTAACTCCATTTCTTTCTATTCCAATCCATTCCATTCCATTCCATTCGGGTTGACTCCATTCCATTCCATTCCATTCCTTTCCTTTCCATTCCATTCCATTCCAATCGGATTGATTCCATTCCATTCCATTCCATTCCATTCCATTCCATTCCATTCCATTTGGATTGATTCCATTCCATTCCATTCCATTCCATTCGGGTTGATTCCAAATCATTCCATTCCATTCCATTCCGTTGCATTGCATTCCACTCCATTCCTTTCGAGGTGATCCTATTCCATTCCATTCCATTCCATTCCATTCCATTCCATTCCATTCCTTTCGTGTTGATTCCATTCCATTCCTTTCCATTCCATTCCATTCCATTCCATTGCATTCCACTCCATTCGGGTTGATTCCTTTCCATTCCATTGCATTCCATTCCATTCCTTTCGGGTTGATTCCATTCCTTTCCATGCCTTGTCATTCCATTCCATTCCATTCCATTCCATTCCATTCCATTCCATTCCATTACGATCCATTCCCTTCGGGTTGACTCCATTCCATTCCATTCCATTCCATTCCATTCCATTCCATTCCATTCGTGTTACATCCATTCCATTCCATACCATTCCATTCCACTCTGCTTGATTCCGACCCATTCCATTCCATTCCATTCGTGTTACATCCATTCCATTCCATACCGTTCCTTTCCATTCGGGTGATTCCAAATCATTCCATTCCATTCCTTTCCGTTCCATTCCATTCCACTCCCTTCCTTTCGGGATGATTCTATTCCATTCCATTCCATTCCATTCGGGTTGTTTCCTTTCCATTCCATTCCATTCCATTCCATACCATTCCATTTGGGTTAACTCCATTTCTTTCCATTCCAATCCATTCCATTCCATTCCATTCCATTCCATTCCATTCCATTCCTTTACATTCCGTTCCATTTGATTTGATTCCATTCCATTCCATTCAGGTTACATCCATTCCATTCAATTCCATTCTATTCGGGTTGATTCCATTCCATTCCATTCGGGTTGATTTCATGACATTCCATTCCATTCCATTCGGGTTGATTCCATTCCATTCCATTCCATTCCATTCCATTCCATTTCTTTCCATTCCATTCCATTCGTATTGATTCCATTCCATTCCATTTCATTCCATTACATTCCATTCCATTCGGTTTGATTCTATTCCATTCCATTCCATTCCATTCCATTCCATTCCATTCCATTGCGTTCCATTCCTTTCGGGTTGACTCCATTCCATTTCACTCCTTTCCATTCCATTCCATTCCATTCCATTCCATTCGGGTGGATTCCATCCCCTTCCATTCCATTTGTGTTACATCCATTGTATTCCATACCATTCCATTCCATTCGGGTTGATTCCAAATCATTCCATTCCATTACATTCCGTTCCATTCCATTCCATTCCATTCGTGTTGATTCCATTCAATTCCATTCCATTCCTACCCTTTCCATTCCATTCGGGTTGATTCCATTCCATTCCATTCCATTCCATTCGTGTTGATTCCATTCCATTCCATTCCATTCCATTCGGGTTGATTCCATTCCATTCCTTTCCATTCCATTCCATTCCATTCCATTCCATTCCATTCCATTCCATTCCATTCCATTCCATTTGGATTGATTCCATTCCATTCCATTCCATTCCATTCGGGTTGATTCCAAATCATTCCATTCCATTCCATTCCGTTGCATTGCATTCCACTCCATTCCTTTCGAGGTGATCCTATTCCATTCCATTCCATTCCATTCTATTCCATTCCATTCCATTCGGGTTGATTCCATTGCATTCCATTCCATTCCATTCCATTCCATTCCATTCCATTCCATTCCATTCCATTCCATTCCATTTGGGTTAACTGCATTCCATTCCATTCCATTCCATTCCACTCCATTCCATTCCATTCCATTCCATTCCATTCCATTAAATCCCATTCCATTCCATGCTATTCCATTCAGATTGAATCCACTCCAATCCATTCCATTGCATTCCATTCCATTCGGGTTGATTCCAAATCATTCCATTGCATTCCACTCCATTCCTTTCGGGGAGATTCTATTCCATTCCACTCCATTCCATTCCATTCCATTCCATTCTTTTCGGATTGATTCCATTCCATTCCATTCCATTCCATTCCATTCGGTTCCATTCCTTTCGGGTTGACTCCATTCCATTCTATTCCATTCCATTCCTTTCCATTCCATTCCATTCCATTCCATTCCATTCCATTCCTTTCCATTCGGGTTGCTTCCATTCCATTCCATTCCATTCGTGTTACATCCATTCCATTCCATTCCATTCCATTTTATTCCATTCGGGATGATTCCAAACCATTCCATTCCATTCCATTCCGTTCCACTCCATTCCACTCCATTCCTTTCGGGGTGATTCTATTCCATTCCATTCCATTCCATTCCATTCCATTCCATTCCATTCCATTCCATTCCATTCGGGTTGATTCCATTCCATTCCATTCCATTCCATTCGGGTTGACTCCATTCCATTCCATTCCATTCCTTTCCTTTCCATTCCATTCCATTCCATTCGGATTGATTCCATTCCATTCCATTCCATTCCATTCCATTCCATTCCATTCCATTCCATTCCATTCCTTTCCATTCCATTCCATTCGGGTTGATTCTATTCCATTCCATTCCATTTGTGTTGATTCCATTCCATTCCATTCCTTTCCATTCCATCCGGGATTATTCCATTCCATTCCATTCCATTACATTCGATTGATTCCATTCCATTCCATTCCATTCCATTCCAATCCATTCCATTCCATTCCATTCCATTCCATTCCATTCGTGTTGATTCCATTCCATTCCATTACATTCCATTCCATTCCTTTCGTGTTGATTCCATTCCATTCCATTCCATTCCATTCCATTCCATTCCATTGCATTCCACTCCATTCGGGTTGATTCCTTTCCATTCCATTGCATTCCATTCCATTGCTTTCGGGTTGATTCCATTCCTTTCCATGCCTTGTCATTCCATTCCATTCCATTCCATTCCATTCCATTCCATTCCATTACGTTCCATTCCCTTCGGGTTGACTCCATTCCATTCCATTCCATTCCATTCCATTCCATACCATTCCATTCCACTCTGCTTGAATCCGTCTCATTCCATTCCATTCCATTCGTGTTACATCCATTCCATTCCATACCGTTCCTTTCCATTCGGGTGATTCCAAATCATTCCATTCCTTTCCTTTCCGTTTCATTCCATTCCACTCCCTTCCTTTCGGGATGATTCTATTCCATTCCATTCCATTCCATTCGGGTTGTTTCCTTTCCATTCCATTCCATTCCATTCCGTACCATTCCTTTTGGGTTAACTCCATTTCTTTCTATTCCAATCCATTCCATTCCATTCCATTCCATTCCATTCCATTCCAATCGGGTTGATTCCATTCCATTCCATTCCATTCCATTCCATTCCATTCCATTCCATTCCTTTACATTCCGTCCCATTTGATTTGATTCCATTCCATTCCATGCCATTCCATTCGTGTTGATTCCATTCCATTTCGTTCCATCCCTTTCCATTCCATTTGGGCTGATTCCATTCCATTGCATTTCATTCTATTCCATTCCATTCGTTTTTATTCCATTCCATTCCTTTCCATTCCATTCCATTCCATTCCATTCCATTTGATTCCATTCCATTCCATTCGGGATGATTCCATTCCATTCCATTCCATTCGGCTTGATTCCATTCCATTCCATTCCATTCCATTCCATTCCATTCCATTCCATTCCATTCGTTTTGATTCCATTCCATTCCATTCCATTCCATTCGGATTGATTCCATTCCATTCAATTCCATTCCACTCCATTGCATTCCATTCGATTCCATTCTCGTTGACTCCATTCCATTCCATTCGGGTTGATTAAATTCCATTCCATTCCATTACATTCGGTTGATGCCATTCCATTCCATTCCCTTCCATACCATTCCATTCCATTCGGGTTGATTCCATTCCATTCCATTCAATTCCCTTCGGGTTACTTCCATTCCAATCCATTCCATTCCATTCAGGATGATTCCATTCCATTCCATTCGGGTTGATTCCATTCCATTCCATTCCATTCCATTCCATTTGGGTGGATGCCATTCCATTCCATTCCATTCCATTCCATTCCTTTCCATTGTATTCCATTCGGATTGACTCCATTCCATTCGATTCCATTCGGTTTGATTCCTTTTCATTCCATTTCATTCCATTCCATTCCATTCCATTCATGTTGATTCCATTCCATTCCATTCCATTCCATTCCATTCGGGTTGATTCCATTCCATTCCATTCCACTCCATTCCATTCCATTCACTTCCATTCCATTCCACTGCATTCCATCCCATTTCATTCGGTTTGATTCCATTCCCTTCCATTCCATTCCATTCCATTCGGGTTGATCCCATTCCATTGCATTCCATTCCATTCCATTCCGTTCGGGTTGAATCCATTCCAATCCATTCCATTCCACTCCATTCCATTCCTTTCCATTCGGGTTGATTGCATTCCCTGCCATTCCTTTCCATTCCATTCTATTCCATTCGGGTTGATGCCATTCCATTGCACTCCATTCCATTCCATTCAGTTCCATTCGTGTTGATTCCATTCCATGCCATTCCATTCCATTCCATTCCATTCCATTCTCTTCCATTCCATTCCATTCGTGTTGATTCCATTCCATTCCATTCCATTCGATTCCGGTTGATTCCAACCCATTCCATTCCAATCCATTCCGTTCCATTCCATTCCATTCCATTCCATTCCATTCCATTCCATTCCATTCCATTCCATTCCATTCGGGTTGATTCCATTAAATTCCACTCCATTCCCTTCAATTCGGTTTGATTCCATTCCATTCCTTTCCATTCCATTCCATTCCCTTCCATTTGGGTTACTTCCATTCCATTCCATTCCATTCCATTCCATTCCATTCCATTCCATTCCATACGGGTTGATTCCATTCCATTGCATTCCCTTCCATTCCATTCCATTCGGGTTGATTCCATTCCATTCCATTTCATGCGGGTTGATTCCATTCCATTCCATTCCATTCCATTCCATTCCAATACATTGCATTCCATTCGGGGTTATTCCATTCCATTCCATTCCATTCCATTCGGGTTACTTCCATTCCATTCCATTCCATTCCATTCGGATGGATTCCATTCCATTCCGTTCCATTCCATTGCATTCCATTCCATTCGGAATGAATCCATTTAATTCCATTCCATTCCACTCCATTCCATGCCATTCCATTCCTTTCCATGCCATTCCATTCCATTCCATTCTATTCCATTCAGGTTGAATCCACTCCATTCCATTCCATTTCATTCCATTCCATTCGGGTTGATTGCAAATCATTCCATTCCATTCCATTCCGTTCCATTCCATTCCACTCCATTCCTTTCGGGGAGATTCTATTCCATGCCATTCCATTCCATTCTATTCCATTCCATTCCATTCCATTCGGGTTGATTCCATTGCATTCCGTTCCATTCCATTCCATTCCATTTGGGTTTACTCCATTCCATTCCATTCCATTCCATTCCATTCAATTCCATTCCATTCCATTCCATTCCATTCCATTCTATTCCATTCCATTGCATTCGGGTTGATTCCATTGCATTCCATTCCATTCCATTCCATTCTACTTGGGTTCACTCCATTCCATTCCATTCCATTCCATTCCAATCCATTCCATTCTATTCGGATTGATTCCATTCCATTCCATTCCATTCCATTCAATTCCATTCAGGTTGATTCCATTCCATTCCATTTCATTCCATTCCATTCCATTCCATTCCATTCCATTCCATGCCATTCCATTCCATCCCATTCCATTCTTTCCATTGCATTCCTTGTGATTCCATTCCATTCCATTCGGGTTGATTCCATTCCATTCCATTCCATTCCATTCCATTCCATTCCATTCCATTTGGGTTGATTCCATTCCATTCCATTCCATTCCATTCAGGTTACATCCATTGCATTCAATTCCATTCTATTCGGGTTGATTCCATTCCATTCAATTCGGGTTGATTTCATGACATTCCATCCCATTCCATTCGGGTTGATTGCATTCCATTCCATTCCATTCCATTCCATTCCATTCCATTACTTTCCATTCCATTCCATTCGTATTGATTCCATTCCATTCCATTTCATTCCATTACATTCCATTATATTCCATTCCATTCGGTTTGATTCTATTCCATTCCATTCCATTCCATTCCATTCCATTCCATTCCATTCCATTCCTTTCGGGTTGACTCCATTCCATGTCACTCCTTTCCATTCCATTCCATTCCATTCCATTCCATGCCATTCCATTCCATTCGGGTGGATTCCATCCCCTTCCATTCCATTCGTGTTACATCCATTGTATTCCATACCATTCCATTCCATTCGTGTTGATTCCATACAATTCCATTCCATTCCTATCCTTTCCATTCCATTCGGGCTGATTCCATTCCATTCCATTCCATTGCATTCCATTCCTTTCGATTCCATTCCATTTGATTTGATTCCATTCCATCCCATTCCATTCCATTCCATTCCATTCCATTACATTACATTGGGGTTGATTCCATTCCATTCCATTTCATGCGGGTTGATTCCATTCCATTCCATTCCATTCCATTCCAATACATTGCATTCCATTCGGGGTTATTCCATTCCATTCCATTCCATTCCATTCGGGTTACTTCCATTCCATTCCATTCCATTCCATTCGGATGGATTCCATTCCATTCCGTTCCATTCCATTGCATTCCATTCCATTCGGAATGATTCCATTTAATTCCATTCCATTCCACTCCATTCCATGCCATTCCTTTCCTGTCCATGCCATTCCATTCCATTCCACTCTTTTCCATTCAGGTTGAATCAACTCCATTCCATTCCATTTCATTCCATTCCATTCGGGTTGATTCCAAATCATTCCATTCCATTCCATTCCGTTCCATTCCATTCCACTCCATTCCTTTCGGGGAGATTCTATTCCATGCCATTCCATTCCATTCTATTCCATTCCATTCCATTCGGGTTGATTCCATTGCATTCCATTCCATTCCATTCCATTCCATTCCATTCCATTCCATTCCATTCCATTCCATTCTATTCCATTCCATTGCATGCGGGTTGATTCCATTGCATTCCATTCCATTCCATTCCATTCTATTTGGGTTCACTCCATTCCATTCCATTCCATTCCATTCCAATCCATTCCATTCCATTCGGATTGATTCCATTCCATTCCTTTCCATTCCATTCCATTCCATTCCATTCCATTCCATTCCATTCCATTCCATTCCATTTGGATTGATTCCATTCCATTCCATTCCATTCCATTCGGGTTGATTCCAAATCATTCCATTCCATTCCATTCCGTTGCATTGCATTCCACTCCATTCCTTTCGAGGTGATCCTATTCCATTCCATTCCATTCCATTCTATTCCATTCCATTCCATTCGGGTTGATTCCATTGCATTCCATTCCATTCCATTCCATTCCATTCCATTCCATTCCATTCCATTCCATTCCATTCCATTCCATTCCATTTGGGTTAACTGCATTCCATTCCATTCCATTCCATTCCACTCCATTCCATTCCATTCCATTCCATTCCATTCCATTCCATTAAATCCCATTCCATTCCATGCTATTCCATTCAGATTGAATCCACTCCAATCCATTCCATTGCATTCCATTCCATTCGGGTTGATTCCAAATCATTCCATTGCATTCCACTCCATTCCTTTCGGGGAGATTCTATTCCATTCCACTCCATTCCATTCCATTCCATTCCATTCTTTTCGGATTGATTCCATTCCATTCCATTCCATTCCATTCCATTCGGTTCCATTCCTTTCGGGTTGACTCCATTCCATTCTATTCCATTCCATTCCTTTCCATTCCATTCCATTCCATTCCATTCCATTCCATTCCATTCCTTTCCATTCGGGTTGCTTCCATTCCATTCCATTCCATTCGTGTTACATCCATTCCATTCCATTCCATTCCATTCCATTCGGGATGATTCCAAACCATTCCATTCCATTCCATTCCGTTCCATTCCATTCCACTCCATTCCTTTTGGGGTGATTCTATTCCATTGCATTCCATTCCATTCCATTCCATTCCATTCCATTCCATTCCATTCGGGTTGATTCCATTCCATTCCATTCCATTCCATTCGGGTTGACTCCATTCCATTCCATTCCATTCCTTTCCTTTCCATTCCATTCCATTCCATTCCATTCGGATTGATTCCATTCCATTCCATTCCATTCCATTCCATTCCATTCCGTTCCATTCCTTTCGGGTTGACTCCATTCCATTCTATTCCATTCCATTCCATTCCATTCCATTCCATTCCATTCCATTCCTTTCCATTCGGGTTGCTTCCATTCCATTCCATTCCATTCCATTCCATTCGTGTTACATCCATTCCATTCCATTCCATTCCATTCCATTCCATTCGGGATGATTCCAAACCATTCCATTCCATTCCATTCCGTTCCATTGCATTCCACTCCATTCCTTTCGTGGTGATTCTATTCCATTCCATTCCATTCCATTCCATTCCATTCCATTCCATTCGGGTTGATTCCATTCCATGCCATTCCATTCCATTCCATTCGGGTTGACTCCATTCCATTCCATTCCATTCCTTTCCTTTCCATTCCATTCCATTCCAATCGGATTGGTTCCATTCCATTCCATTCCATTCCATTCCATTCCATTCCATTCCATTCCTTTCCATTCCATTCAATTCGGGTTGATTCTATTCCATTCCATTCCATTTGTGTTGATTCCATTCCATTCCATTCCTTTCCATTCCATCCGGGATTATTCCATTCCATTCCATTCCATTACATTCGATTGATTCCATTCCATTCCATTCCATTCCATTCCAATCCATTCCACTCCATTCCATTCCATTCCATTCCATTCGTGTTGATTCCATTCCATTCCATTCCATTCCATTCCATTCCATTCCTTTCGTGTTGATTCCATTCCATTCCTTTCCATTCCATTTCATTCCATTCCATTGCATTCCACTCCATTCGGGTTGATTCCTTTCCATTCCATTGCATTCCATTCCATTCCTTTCGGGTTGATTCCATTCCTTTCCATGCCTTGTCATTCCATTCCATTCCATTCCATTCCATTCCATTCCATTCCATTCCATTCCATTCCATTACGATCCATTCCCTTCGGGTTGACTCCATTCCATTCCATTCCATTCCATTCCATTCCATTCCATTCGTGTTACATCCATTCCATTCCATACCATTCCATTCCACTCTGCTTGATTCCGACCCATTCCATTCCATTCCATTCGTGTTACATCCATTCCATTCCATACCGTTCCTTTCCATTCGGGTGATTCCAAATCATTCCATTCCATTCCTTTCCGTTCCATTCCATTCCACTCCCTTCCTTTCGGGATGATTCTATTCCATTCCATTCCATTCCATTCGGGTTGTTTCCTTTCCATTCCATTCCATTCCATTCCATACCATTCCATTTGGGTTAACTCCATTTCTTTCCATTCCAATCCATTCCATTCCATTCCATTCCATTCCATTCCATTCCTTTCCATTCAATTCCATTCGGGTTGATTTCATTCCATTCCATTACATTAGTGTTGATTCCATTCCGTTCCATTCCATTCCATTCCTTTCCATTCCATTCAATTCCATTCAGGTTGATTCCATTCCATTCCATTTCATTCCATTCCATTCCATTCCATTCCATTCCATTCGGGTTGATTCCATTCCATTCCATTCCATTCCATTTGGGTTGATTCCATTCCATTCCATTCCATTCCATTCCATTCCATTCCATTCCATTCCATGCCATTCCATCCCATCCCATTCCATTCCATTCCATTGCATTCCTTGTGATTCCATTCCATTCCATTCGGGTTGCTTCCATTCCATTCCATTCCATTCCATTCCATTCCATTCCATTCCATTTGGGTTGATTCCATTCCATTCCATTCCATTCCATTCAGGTTACATCCATTCCATTCAATTCCATTCTATTCGGGTTGATTCCATTCCATTCCATTCGGGTTGATTTCATGACATTCCATCCCATTCCATTCGGGTTGATTGCATTCCATTCCATTCCATTCCATTCCATTCCATTCCATTCCATTTCTTTCCATTCCATTCCATTCGTATTGATTCCATTCCATTCCATTTCATTCCATTACATTCCATTACATTCCATTCCATTCGATTTGAATCTATTCCATTCCATTCCATTCCATTCCATTCCATTCCATTCCATTCCTTTCGGGTTGACTCCATTCCATTTCACTCCTTTCCATTCCATTCCATTCCATTCCATTCCATGCCATTCCATTCCATTCGGGTGGATTCCATCCCCTTCCATTCCATTCGTGTTACATCCATTGTATTCCATACCATTCCATTCCATTCGGGTTGATTCCAAATCATTCCATTCCATTACATTCCGTTCCATTCCATTCCATTCCATTCGTGTTGATTCCATACAATTCCATTCCATTCCTATCCTTTCCATTCCATTCGGGTTGATTCCATTCCATTCCATTCCATTGCATTCCATTCCTTTCGATTCCATTCCATTTGATTTGATTCCATTCCATCCCATTCCATTCCATTCCATGCCATTCCATTCCATCCCATTCCATTCCATTCCATTGCATTCCTTGTGATTCCATTCCATTCCATTCGGGTTGATTCCATTCCATTCCATTTCATGCGGGATGATTCCATTCCATTCCATTCCATTCCATTCCAATACATTGCATTCCATTCGGGGTTATTCCATTCCATTCCATTCCATTCCATTCGGGTTACTTCCATTCCATTCCATTCCATTCCATTCGGATGGATTCCATTCCATTCCGTTCCATTCCATTGCATTCCATTCCATTCGGAATGATTCCATTTAATTCCATTCCATTCCACTCCATTCCATGCCATTCCATTCCTTTCCATGCCATTCCATTCCATTCCATTCTTTTCCATTCAGGTTGAATCCACTCCATTCCATTCCATTTCATTCCATTCCATTCGGGTTGATTCCAAATAATTCCATTCCATTCCATTCCGTTCCATTCCATTCCAATCCATTCCTTTCGGGGAGATTCTATTCCATGCCATTCCATTCCATTCTATTGCATTCCATTCCATTCGGATTGATTCCATTGCATTCCATTCCATTCCATTCCATTCCATTTGGGTTTACTCCATTCCATTCCATTCCATTCCATTCAATTCCATTCCATTCCATTCCATTCTATTCCATTCCATTGCATTCGGGTTGATTCCATTGTATTCCATTCCATTCCATTCCATTCTATTTGGGTTCACTCCATTCCATTCCATTCCATTCCATTCCAATGCATTCCATTCCATTCGGATTGATTCCATTCCATTCCATTCCATTCCATTCCATTCCATTCCATTCCATTCCATTCCATTCCTTTCCATTCAATTCCATTCGGGTTGATTTCATTCCATTCCATTACATTAGTGTTGATTCCATTCCGTTCCATTCCATTCCATTCCTTTCCATTCCATTCAATTCCATTCAGGTTGATTCCATTCCATTCCATTCCATTCCATTCCATTCCATTCCATTCCATTCGGGTTGATTCCATTCCATTCCGTTCCATTCCATTCCATTCCATTCCATTCCATTCCATTTCATTCCATTCCATGCCATGCCGTTCCATTCCATCCCATTCCATTCCATTCCATTGCATTTCTTTTGATTCCATTCCATTCCATTCGGGTTGATTCCATTCCATTCCATTCCATTCCATTCCATTCCATTCCATTCCATTCCATTCCATTTGGGTTGATTCCATTCCATTCCATTCCATTCCATTCAGGTTACATCCATTCCATTCAATTCCATTCTATTCGGGTTGATTCCATTCCATTCCATTCGGGTTGATTTCATGACATTCCATTCCATTCCATTCGTGTTGATTCCATTCCATTCCATTCCATTCCATTCCATTTCTTTCCATTCCATTCCATTCGTATTGATTCCATTCCATTCCATTTCATTCCATTACATTCCATTCCATTCGGTTTGATTCTATTCCATTCCATTCCATTCCATTCCATTCCATTCCATTCCATTCCCTTCCATTCCATTGCGTTCCATTCTTTTCGGGTTGACTCCATTCCATTTCACTCCTTTCCATTCCATTCCATTCCATTCCATTCCATTCCATTCCATTCCATTCCATTCGGGTGGATTCCATCCCCTTCCATTCCATTTGTTTTACATCCATTGTATTCCATACCATTCCATTCCATTCGGGTTGATTCCAAATCATTCCATTCCATTACATTCCGTTCCATTCCATTCCATTCCATTCGTGTTGATTCCATTCAGTTCCATTCCATTCCTACCCTTTCCATTCCATTCGGGTTGATTCCATTCCATTCCATTCCATTCCATTCGTGTTGATTCCATTCCATTCCATTCCATTCCATTCGGGTTAATTCCATTCCATTCCTTTCCATTCCATTCCATTCCATTCCATTCCATTCCATTCCATTCCATTCCATTCGGATTGATTCCATTCCATTCCATTCCATTCCATTCGGGTTGATTCCAAATCATTCCATTCCATTCCATTCCGTTGCATTGCCTTCCACTCCATTCCTTTCGTGGTGATCCTATTCCATTCCATTCCATTCCATTCTATTCCATTCCATTCCATTCGTGTTGATTCCATTGCATTCCATTCCATTCCATTCCATTCCATTCCATTCCATTCCATTCCATTCCATTTGTGTTAACTGCATTCCATTCCATTCCATTCCATTCCATTCCATTCCATTCCATTCCATTCCATTAATTCCCATTCCATTCCATGCTATTCCATTCAGATTGAATCCACTCCAATCCATTCCATTGCATTCCATTCCATTCGGGTTGATTCCAAATCATTCCATTGCATTCCACTCCATTCCTTTCGGGGAGATTCTATTCCATTCCATTCAATTCCATTCCATTCCATTCCATTCTTTTCGGATTGATTCCATTCCATTCCATTCCATTCCATTCCATTCCATTCCGTTCCATTCCTTTCGGGTTGACTCCATTCCATTCTATTCCATTCCATTCCATTCCATTCCATTCCATTCCATTCCATTCCATTCCATTCCTTTCCATTCGGGTTGCTTCCATTCCATTCCATTCCATTCCATTCCATTCCATTCGTGTTACATCCATTCCATTCCATGCCATTCCATTCCATTCCATTCGGGATGATTCCAAACCATTCCATTCCATTCCATTCCGTTCCATTGCATTCCACTCCATTCCTTTCGGGGTGATTCTATTCCATTCCATTCCATTCCATTCCATTCCATTCCATTCCATTCCATTCGGGTTAATTCCATTCCATGCCATTCCATTCCATACCATTCGGGTTGACTCCATTCCATTCCATTCCATTCCTTTCCTTTCCATTCCATTCCATTCCAATCGGATTGATTCCATTCCATTCCATTCCATTCCATTCCATTCCATTCCATTCCATTCCATTCCATTCATTTCCATTCCATTCCATTCGGGTTGATTCTATTCCATTCCATTCCATTTGTGTTGATTCCATTCCATTCCATTCCTTTCCATTCCATCCGGGATTATTCCATTCCATTCCATTCCATTACATTCGATTGATTCCATTCCATTCCATTCCATTCCATTCCAATCCATTCCATTCCATTCCATTCCATTCCATTCCATTCGTGTTGATTCCATTCCATTCCATTCCATTCCATTCCATTCCATTCCATTCCTTTCGTGTTGATTCCATTCCATTCCTTTCCATTCCATTCCATTCCATTCCATTGCATTCCACTCCATTCGGGTTGATTCCTTTCCATTCCATTGCATTCCATTCCATTCCTTTCGGGTTGATTCCATTCCTTTCCATGCCTTGTCATTCCATTCCATTCCATTCCATTCCATTCCATTCCATTCCATTCCATTACGATCCATTCCCTTCGGGTTGACTCCATTCCATTCCATTCCATTCCATTCCATTCCATTCCATTCCATTCGTGTTACATCCATTCCATTCCATACCATTCCATTCCACTCTGCTTGATTCCGACCCATTCCATTCCATTCCATTCGTGTTACATCCATTCCATTCCATACCGTTCCTTTCCATTCGGGTGATTCCAAATCATTCCATTCCATTCCTTTCCGTTCCATTCCATTCCACTCCCTTCCTTTCGGGATGATTCTATTCCATTCCATTCCATTCCATTCGGGTTGTTTCCTTTCCATTCCATTCCATTCCATTCCATACCATTCCATTTGGGTTAACTCCATTTCTTTCCATTCCAATCCATTCCATTCCATTCCATTCCATTCCATTCCATTCCATTCCTTTACATTCCGTTCCATTTGATTTGATTCCATTCCATTCCATTCAGGTTACATCCATTCCATTCCATTCCATTCGGGTTGATTCCATTCCATTCCATTCCATTCCATTCCATTCCATTTCTTTCCATTCCATTCCATTCGTATTGATTCCATTCCATTCCATTTCATTCCATTACATTCCATTCCATTCGGTTTGATTCTATTCCATTCCATTCCATTCCATTCCATTCCATTCCATTCCATTGCGTTCCATTCCTTTCGGGTTGACTCCATTCCATTTCACTCCTTTCCATTCCATTCCATTCCATTCCATTCCATTCGGGTGGATTCCATCCCCTTCCATTCCATTTGTGTTACACCCATTGTATTCCATACCATTCCATTCCATTCGGGTTGATTCCAAATTATTCCATTCCATTACATTCCGTTCCATTCCATTCCATTCCATTCGTGTTGATTCCATTCAATTCCATTCCATTCCTACCCTTTCCATTCCATTCGGGTTGATTCCATTCCATTCCATTCCATTCCATTCGTGTTGATTCCATTCCATTCCATTCCATTCCATTCGGGTTGATTCCATTCCATTCCTTTCCATTCCATTCCATTCCATTCCATTCCATTCCATTCCATTCCATTCCATTCCATTCCATTTGGATTGATTCCATTCCATTCCATTCCATTCCATTCGGGTTGATTCCAAATCATTCCATTCCATTCCATTCCGTTGCATTGCATTCCACTCCATTCCTTTCGAGGTGATCCTATTCCATTCCATTCCATTCCATTCTATTCCATTCCATTCCATTCGGGTTGATTCCATTGCATTCCATTCCATTCCATTCCATTCCATTCCATTCCATTCCATTCCATTCCATTTGGGTTAACTGCATTCCATTCCATTCCATTCCATTCCACTCCATTCCATTCCATTCCATTCCATTCCATTCCATTAAATCCCATTCCATTCCATGCTATTCCATTCAGATTGAATCCACTCCAATCCATTCCATTGCATTCCATTCCATTCGGGTTGATTCCAAATCATTCCATTGCATTCCACTCCATTCCTTTCGGGGAGATTCTATTCCATTCCACTCCATTCCATTCCATTCCATTCCATTCTTTTCGGATTGATTCCATTCCATTCCATTCCATTCCATTCTATTCGGTTCCATTCCTTTCGGGTTGACTCCATTCCATTCTATTCCATTCCATTCCTTTCCATTCCATTCCATTCCATTCCATTCCATTCCATTCCTTTCCATTCGGGTTGCTTCCATTCCATTCCATTCCATTCGTGTTACATCCATTCCATTCCATTCCATTCCATTCCATTCCATTCGGGATGATTCCAAACCATTCCATTCCATTCCATTCCGTTCCACTCCATTCCACTCCATTCCTTTCGGGGTGATTCTATTCCATTCCATTCCATTCCATTCCATTCCATTCCATTCCATTCCATTCCATTCCATTCGGGTTGATTCCATTCCATTCCATTCCATTCCATTCGGGTTGACTCCATTCCATTCCATTCCATTCCTTTCCTTTCCATTCCATTCCATTCCATTCGGATTGATTCCATGCCATTCCATTCCATTCCATTCCATTCCATTCCATTCCTTTCCATTCCATTCCATTCGGGTTGATTCTATTCCATTCCATTCCATTTGTGTTGATTCCATTCCATTCCATTCCTTTCCATTCCATCCGGGATTATTCCATTCCATTCCATTCCATTACATTCGATTGATTCCATTCCATTCCATTCCATTCCATTCCAATCCATTCCATTCCATTCCATTCCATTCCATTCCATTCCATTCGTGTTGATTCCATTCCATTCCATTACATTCCATTCCATTCCTTTCGTGTTGATTCCATTCCATTCCGTTCCATTCCATTCCATTCCATTCCATTGCATTCCACTCCATTCGGGTTGATTCCTTTCCATTCCATTGCATTCCATTCCATTGCTTTCGGGTTGATTCCATTCCTTTCCATGCCTTGTCATTCCATTCCATTCCATTCCATTCCATTCCATTCCATTCCATTACGTTCCATTCCCTTCGGGTTGACTCCATTCCATTCCATTCCATTCCATTCCATTCCATACCATTCCATTCCACTCTGCTTGAATCCGTCCCATTCCATTCCATTCCATTCGTGTTACATCCATTCCATTCCATACCGTTCCTTTCCATTCAGGTGATTCCAAATCATTCCATTCCTTTCCTTTCCGTTCCAGTCCATTCCACTCCCTTCCTTTCGGGATGATTCTATTCCATTCCATTCCATTCCATTCGGGTTGTTTCCTTTCCATTCCATTCCATTCCATTCCGTACCATTCCATTTGGGTTAACTCCATTTCTTTCTATTCCAATCCATTCCATTCCATTCCATTCCATTCCATTCCATTCCAATCGGGTTGATTCCATTCCATTCCATTCCATTCCATTCCATTCCATTCCATTCCTTTACATTCCGTCCCATTTGATTTGATTCCATTCCATTCCATGCCATTCCATTCGTGTTGATTCCATTCCATTTCGTTCCATCCCTTTCCATTCCATTTGGGCTGATTCCATTCCATTGCATTTCATTCTATTCCATTCCATTCGTTTTTATTCCATTCCATTCCTTTCCATTCCATTCCATTCCATTCCATTCCATTTGATTCCATTCCATTCCATTCGGGATGATTCCATTCCATTCCATTCCATTCGGCTTGATTCCATTCCATTCCATTCCATTCCATTCCATTCCATTCCATTCCATTCCATTCGTTTTGATTCCATTCCATTCCATTCCATTCCATTCGGATTGATTCCATTCCATTCAATTCCATTCCACTCCATTGCATTCCATTCGATTCCATTCTCGTTGACTCCATTCCATTCCATTCGGGTTGATTAAATTCCATTCCATTCCATTACATTCGGTTGATGCCATTCCATTCCATTCCCTTCCATACCATTCCATTCCATTCGGGTTGATTCCATTCCATTCCATTCAATTCCCTTCGGGTTACTTCCATTCCAATCCATTCCATTCCATTCAGGATGATTCCATTCCATTCCATTCGGGTTGATTCCATTCCATTCCATTCCATTCCATTTGGGTGGATGCCATTCCATTCCATTCCATTCCATTCCATTCCATTCCTTTCCATTGTATTCCATTCGGATTGACTCCATTCCATTCGATTCCATTCGGTTTGATTCCTTTTCATTCCATTTCATTCCATTCCATTCCATTCCATTCATGTTGATTCCATTCCATTCCATTCCATTCCATTCCATTCCATTCGGGTTGATTCCATTCCATTCCATTCCACTCCATTCCATTCCATTCACTTCCATTCCATTCCACTGCATTCCATCCCATTTCATTCGGTTTGATTCCATTCCCTTCCATTCCATTCCATTCCATTCGGGTTGATCCCATTCCATTGCATTCCATTCCATTCCATTCCGTTCGGGTTGAATCCATTCCAATCCATTCCATTCCACTCCATTCCATTCCTTTCCATTCGGGTTGATTGCATTCCCTGCCATTCCTTTCCATTCCATTCTATTCCATTCGGGTTGATGCCATTCCATTGCACTCCATTCCATTCCATTCAGTTCCATTCGTGTTGATTCCATTCCATGCCATTCCATTCCATTCCATTCCATTCCATTCCATTCCATTCCATTCCATTTGGGTTGACTTCATTCCATTCCATTCCATTCCATTCAGGTTACATCCATTCCATTCAATTCCATTCTATTCGGGTTGATTCCATTCCATTCCATTCGGGTTGATTTCATGACATTCCATCCCATTCCATTCGGGTTGATTGCATTCCATTCCATTCCATTCCATTCCATTCCATTCCATTCCATTTCTTTCCATTCCATTCCATTCGTATTGATTCCATTCCATTCCATTTCATTCCATTACATTCCATTACATTCCATTCCATTCGATTTGAATCTATTCCATTCCATTCCATTCCATTCCATTCCATTCCATTCCATTCCTTTCGGGTTGACTCCATTCCATTTCACTCCTTTCCATTCCATTCCATTCCATTCCATTCCATGCCATTCCATTCCATTCGGGTGGATTCCATCCCCTTCCATTCCATTCGTGTTACATCCATTGTATTCCATACCATTCCATTCCATTCGGGTTGATTCCAAATCATTCCATTCCATTACATTCCGTTCCATTCCATTCCATTCCATTCGTGTTGATTCCATACAATTCCATTCCATTCCTATCCTTTCCATTCCATTCGGGTTGATTCCATTCCATTCCATTCCATTGCATTCCATTCCTTTCGATTCCATTCCATTTGATTTGATTCCATTCCATCCCATTCCATTCCATTCCATTCCATTCCATTACATTACATTACATTACATTCGGGTTGATTCCATTCCATTCCATTTCATGCGGGATGATTCCATTCCATTCCATTCCATTCCATTCCATTCCAATACATTGCATTCCATTCGGGGTTATTCCATTCCATTCCATTCCATTCCATTCGGGTTACTTCCATTCCATTCCATTCCATTCCATTCGGATGGATTCCATTCCATTCCGTTCCATTCCATTGCATTCCATTCCATTCGGAATGATTCCATTTAATTCCATTCCATTCCACTCCATTCCATGCCATTCCATTCCTTTCCATGCCATTCCATTCCATTCCATTCTTTTCCATTCAGGTTGAATCCACTCCATTCCATTCCATTTCATTCCATTCCATTCGGGTTGATTCCAAATAATTCCATTCCATTCCATTCCGTTCCATTCCATTCCAATCCATTCCTTTCGGGGAGATTCTATTCCATGCCATTCCATTCCATTCTATTGCATTCCATTCCATTCGGATTGATTCCATTGCATTCCATTCCATTCCATTCCATTCCATTTGGGTTTACTCCATTCCATTCCATTCCATTCCATTCAATTCCATTCCATTCCATTCCATTCTATTCCATTCCATTGCATTCGGGTTGATTCCATTGTATTCCATTCCATTCCATTCCATTCTATTTGGGTTCACTCCATTCCATTCCATTCCATTCCATTCCAATGCATTCCATTCCATTCGGATTGATTCCATTCCATTCCATTCCATTCCATTCCATTCCATTCCATTCCATTCCATTCCATTCCTTTCCATTCAATTCCATTCGGGTTGATTTCATTCCATTCCATTACATTAGTGTTGATTCCATTCCGTTCCATTCCATTCCATTCCTTTCCATTCCATTCAATTCCATTCAGGTTGATTCCATTCCATTCCATTCCATTCCATTCCATTCCATTCCATTCCATTCGGGTTGATTCCATTCCATTCCGTTCCATTCCATTCCATTCCATTCCATTCCATTCCATTCCATTCCATTCCATTCCATGCCATGCCGTTCCATTCCATCCCATTCCATTCCATACCATTGCATTTCTTTTGATTCCATTCCATTCCATTCGGGTTGATTCCATTCCATTCCATTCCATTCCATTCCATTCCATTCCATTTGGGTTGATTCCATTCCATTCCATTCCATTCCATTCAGGTTACATCCATTCCATTCAATTCCATTCTATTCGGGTTGATTCCATTCCATTCCATTCGGGTTGATTTCATGACATTCCATTCCATTCCATTCGTGTTGATTCCATTCCATTCCATTCCATTCCATTCCATTTCTTTCCATTCCATTCCATTCGTATTGATTCCATTCCATTCCATTTCATTCCATTACATTCCATTCCATTCGGTTTGATTCTATTCCATTCCATTCCATTCCATTCCATTCCATTCCATTCCATTCCCTTCCATTCCATTGCGTTCCATTCTTTTCGGGTTGACTCCATTCCATTTCACTCCTTTCCATTCCATTCCATTCCATTCCATTCCATTCCATTCCATTCCATTCCATTCGGGTGGATTCCATCCCCTTCCATTCCATTTGTGTTACATCCATTGTATTCCATACCATTCCATTCCATTCGGGTTGATTCCAAATCATTCCATTCCATTACATTCCGTTCCATTCCATTCCATTCCATTCGTGTTGATTCCATTCAGTTCCATTCCATTCCTACCCTTTCCATTCCATTCGGGTTGATTCCATTCCATTCCATTCCATTCCATTCGTGTTGATTCCATTCCATTCCATTCCATTCCATTCGGGTTAATTCCATTCCATTCCTTTCCATTCCATTCCATTCCATTCCATTCCATTCCATTCCATTCGGATTGATTCCATTCCATTCCATTCCATTCCATTCGGGTTGATTCCAAATCATTCCATTCCATTCCATTCCGTTGCATTGCCTTCCACTCCATTCCTTTCGTGGTGATCCTATTCCATTCCATTCCATTCCATTCTATTCCATTCCATTCCATTCGTGTTGATTCCATTGCATTCCATTCCATTCCATTCCATTCCATTCCATTCCATTCCATTCCATTTGTGTTAACTGCATTCCATTCCATTCCATTCCATTCCATTCCATTCCATTCCATTCCATTCCATTCCATTAATTCCCATTCCATTCCATGCTATTCCATTCAGATTGAATCCACTCCAATCCATTCCATTGCATTCCATTCCATTCGGGTTGATTCCAAATCATTCCATTGCATTCCACTCCATTCCTTTCGGGGAGATTCTATTCCATTCCATTCAATTCCATTCCATTCCATTCCATTCTTTTCGGATTGATTCCATTCCATTCCATTCCATTCCATTCCATTCCATTCCGTTCCATTCCTTTCGGGTTGACTCCATTCCATTCTATTCCATTCCATTCCATTCCATTCCATTCCATTCCATTCCATTCCATTCCATTCCATTCCATTCCATTCCATTCCATTCCTTTCCATTCGGGTTGCTTCCATTCCATTCCATTCCATTCCATTCCATTCCATTCGTGTTACATCCATTCCATTCCATGCCATTCCATTCCATTCCATTCGGGATGATTCCAAACCATTCCATTCCATTCCATTCCGTTCCATTGCATTCCACTCCATTCCTTTCGGGGTGATTCTATTCCATTCCATTCCATTCCATTCCATTCCATTCCATTCCATTCCATTCGGGTTGATTCCATTCCATGCCATTCCATTCCATTCCATTCGGGTTGACTCCATTCCATTCCATTCCATTCCTTTCCTTTCCATTCCATTCCATTCCAATCGGATTGATTCCATTCCATTCCATTCCATTCCATTCCATTCCATTCCATTCCATTCATTTCCATTCCATTCCATTCGGGTTGATTCTATTCCATTCCATTCCATTTGTGTTGATTCCATTCCATTCCATTCCTTTCCATTCCATCCGGGATTATTCCATTCCATTCCATTCCATTACATTCGATTGATTCCATTCCATTCCATTCCATTCCATTCCAATCCATTCCATTCCATTCCATTCCATTCCATTCCATTCGTGTTGATTCCATTCCATTCCATTCCATTCCATTCCATTCCATTCCTTTCGTGTTGATTCCATTCCATTCCTTTCCATTCCATTCCATTCCATTCCATTGCATTCCACTCCATTCGGGTTGATTCCTTTCCATTCCATTGCATTCCATTCCATTCCTTTCGGGTTGATTCCATTCCTTTCCATGCCTTGTCATTCCATTCCATTCCATTCCATTCCATTCCATTCCATTCCATTCCATTACGATCCATTCCCTTCGGGTTGACTCCATTCCATTCCATTCCATTCCATTCCATTCCATTCCATTCGTGTTACATCCATTCCATTCCATACCATTCCATTCCACTCTGCTTGATTCCGACCCATTCCATTCCATTCCATTCGTGTTACATCCATTCCATTCCATACCGTTCCTTTCCATTCGGGTGATTCCAAATCATTCCATTCCATTCCTTTCCGTTCCATTCCATTCCACTCCCTTCCTTTCGGGATGATTCTATTCCATTCCATTCCATTCCATTCGGGTTGTTTCCTTTCCATTCCATTCCATTCCATTCCATACCATTCCATTTGGGTTAACTCCATTTCTTTCCATTCCAATCCATTCCATTCCATTCCATTCCATTCCATTCCATTCCATTCCTTTACATTCCGTTCCATTTGATTTGATTCCATTCCATTCCATTCAGGTTACATCCATTCCATTCCATTCCATTCGGGTTGATTCCATTCCATTCCATTCCATTCCATTCCATTCCATTTCTTTCCATTCCATTCCATTCGTATTGATTCCATTCCATTCCATTTCATTCCATTACATTCCATTCCATTCGGTTTGATTCTATTCCATTCCATTCCATTCCATTCCATTCCATTGCGTTCCATTCCTTTCGGGTTGACTCCATTCCATTTCACTCCTTTCCATTCCATTCCATTCCATTCCATTCCATTCGGGTGGATTCCATCCCCTTCCATTCCATTTGTGTTACACCCATTGTATTCCATACCATTCCATTCCATTCGGGTTGATTCCAAATTATTCCATTCCATTACATTCCGTTCCATTCCATTCCATTCCATTCGTGTTGATTCCATTCAATTCCATTCCATTCCTACCCTTTCCATTCCATTCGGGTTGATTCCATTCCATTCCATTCCATTCCATTCGTGTTGATTCCATTCCATTCCATTCCATTCCATTCGGGTTGATTCCATTCCATTCCTTTCCATTCCATTCCATTCCATTCCATTCCATTCCATTCCATTCCATTCCATTCCATTCCATTTGGATTGATTCCATTCCATTCCATTCCATTCCATTCGGGTTGATTCCAAATCATTCCATTCCATTCCATTCCGTTGCATTGCATTCCACTCCATTCCTTTCGAGGTGATCCTATTCCATTCCATTCCATTCCATTCTATTCCATTCCATTCCATTCGGGTTGATTCCATTGCATTCCATTCCATTCCATTCCATTCCATTCCATTCCATTCCATTCCATTCCATTCCATTTGGGTTAACTGCATTCCATTCCATTCCACTCCATTCCATTCCATTCCATTCCATTCCATTCCATTAAATCCCATTCCATTCCATGCTATTCCATTCAGATTGAATCCACTCCAATCCATTCCATTGCATTCCATTCCATTCGGGTTGATTCCAAATCATTCCATTGCATTCCACTCCATTCCTTTCGGGGAGATTCTATTCCATTCCACTCCATTCCATTCCATTCCATTCCATTCTTTTCGGATTGATTCCATTCCATTCCATTCCATTCCATTCTATTCGGTTCCATTCCTTTCGGGTTGACTCCATTCCATTCTATTCCATTCCATTCCTTTCCATTCCATTCCATTCCATTCCATTCCATTCCATTCCTTTCCATTCGGGTTGCTTCCATTCCATTCCATTCCATTCGTGTTACATCCATTCCATTCCATTCCATTCCATTCCATTCCATTCGGGATGATTCCAAACCATTCCATTCCATTCCATTCCGTTCCACTCCATTCCACTCCATTCCTTTCGGGGTGATTCTATTCCATTCCATTCCATTCCATTCCATTCCATTCCATTCCATTCCATTCCATTCCATTCGGGTTGATTCCATTCCATTCCATTCCATTCCATTCGGGTTGACTCCATTCCATTCCATTCCATTCCTTTCCTTTCCATTCCATTCCATTCCATTCGGATTGATTCCATTCCATTCCATTCCATTCCATTCCATTCCATTCCATTCCTTTCCATTCCATTCCATTCGGGTTGATTCTATTCCATTCCATTCCATTTGTGTTGATTCCATTCCATTCCATTCCTTTCCATTCCATCCGGGATTATTCCATTCCATTCCATTCCATTACATTCGATTGATTCCATTCCATTCCATTCCATTCCATTCCAATCCATTCCATTCCATTCCATTCCATTCCATTCCATTCGTGTTGATTCCATTCCATTCCATTACATTCCATTCCATTCCTTTCGTGTTGATTCCATTCCATTCCTTTCCATTCCATTCCATTCCATTCCATTGCATTCCACTCCATTCGGGTTGATTCCTTTCCATTCCATTGCATTCCATTCCATTGCTTTCGGGTTGATTCCATTCCTTTCCATGCCTTGTCATTCCATTCCATTCCATTCCATTCCATTCCATTCCATTCCATTACGTTCCATTCCCTTCGGGTTGACTCCATTCCATTCCATTCCATTCCATTCCATTCCATACCATTCCATTCCACTCTGCTTGAATCCGTCCCATTCCATTCCATTCCATTCGTGTTACATCCATTCCATTCCATACCGTTCCTTTCCATTCAGGTGATTCCAAATCATTCCATTCCTTTCCTTTCCGTTCCAGTCCATTCCACTCCCTTCCTTTCGGGATGATTCTATTCCATTCCATTCCATTCCATTCGGGTTGTTTCCTTTCCATTCCATTCCATTCCATTCCGTACCATTCCATTTGGGTTAACTCCATTTCTTTCTATTCCAATCCATTCCATTCCATTCCATTCCATTCCATTCCATTCCAATCGGGTTGATTCCATTCCATTCCATTCCATTCCATTCCATTCCATTCCATTCCATTCCTTTACATTCCGTCCCATTTGATTTGATTCCATTCCATTCCATGCCATTCCATTCGTGTTGATTCCATTCCATTTCGTTCCATCCCTTTCCATTCCATTTGGGCTGATTCCATTCCATTGCATTTCATTCTATTCCATTCCATTCGTTTTTATTCCATTCCATTCCTTTCCATTCCATTCCATTCCATTCCATTCCATTTGATTCCATTCCATTCCATTCGGGATGATTCCATTCTATTCCATTCCATTCGGCTTGATTCCATTCCATTCCATTCCATTCCATTCCATTCCATTCCATTCCATTCCATTCCATTGCATTCGTTTTGATTCCATTCCATTCCATTCCATTCCATTCGGATTGATTCCATTCCATTCAATTCCATTCCACTCCATTGCATTCCATTCGATTCCATTCTCGTTGACTCCATTCCATTCCATTCGGGTTGATTAAATTCCATTTCATTCCATTACATTCGGTTGATGCCATTCCATTCCATTCCCTTCCATACCATTCCATTCCATTCGGGTTGATTCCATTCCATTCCATTCAATTCCCTTCGGGTTACTTCCATTCCAATCCATTCCATTCCATTCAGGATGATTCCATTCCATTCCATTCGGGTTGATTCCATTCCATTCCATTCCATTCCATTTGGGTGGATGCCATTCCATTCCATTCCATTCCATTCCATTCCATTCCTTTCCATTGTATTCCATTCGGATTGACTCCATTCCATTCGATTCCATTCGGTTTGATTCCTTTTCATTCCATTTCATTCCATTCCATTCCATTCCATTCATGTTGATTCCATTCCATTCCATTCCATTCCATTCCATTCCATTCGGGTTGATTCCATTCCATTCCATTCCACTCCATTCCATTCCATTCACTTCCATTCCATTTCACTGCATTCCATCCCATTTCATTCGGTTTGATTCCATTCCCTTCCATTCCATTCCATTCCATTCGGGTTGATCCCATTCCATTGCATTCCATTCCATTCCATTCCGTTCGGGTTGAATCCATTCCAATCCATTCCATTCCACTCCATTCCATTCCTTTCCATTCGGGTTGATTGCATTCCCTGCCATTCCTTTCCATTCCATTCTATTCCATTCGGGTTGATGCCATTCCATTGCACTCCATTCCATTCCATTCAGTTCCATTCGTGTTGATTCCATTCCATGCCATTCCATTCCATTCCATTCCATTCCATTCTCTTCCATTCCATTCCATTCGTGTTGATTCCATTCCATTCCATTCCATTCGATTCCGGTTGATTCCAACCCATTCCATTCCAATCCATTCCGTTCCATTCCATTCCATTCCATTCCATTCCATTCCATTCCATTCCATTCCATTCCATTCCATTCGGGTTGATTCCATTAAATTCCATTCCATTCCCTTCAATTCGGTTTGATTCCATTCCATTCCTTTCCATTCCATTCCATTCCCTTCCATTTTGGTTACTTCCATTCCATTCCATTCCATTCCATTCCATTCCATTCCATTCCATTCCATTCCATACGGGTTGATTCCATTCCATTGCATTCCCTTCCATTCCATTCCATTCGGGTTGATTCCATTCCATTCCATTTCATGCGGGTTGATTCCATTCCATTCCATTCCATTCCATTCCATTCCAATACATTGCATTCCATTCGGGGTTATTCCATTCCATTCCATTCCATTCCATTCGGGTTACTTCCATTCCATTCCATTCCATTCCATTCGGATGGATTCCATTCCATTCCGTTCCATTCCATTGCATTCCATTCCATTCGGAATGAATCCATTTAATTCCATTCCATTCCACTCCATTCCATGCCATTCCATTCCTTTCCATGCCATTCCATTCCATTCCATTCTATTCCATTCAGGTTGAATCCACTCCATTCCATTCCATTTCATTCCATTCCATTCGGGTTGATTCCAAATCATTCCATTCCATTCCATTCCGTTCCATTCCATTCCACTCCATTCCTTTCGGGGAGATTCTATTCCATGCCATTCCATTCCATTCTATTCCATTCCATTCCATTCCATTCGGGTTGATTCCATTGCATTCCGTTCCATTCCATTCCATTCCATTTGGGTTTACTCCATTCCATTCCATTCCATTCCATTCCATTCAATTCCATTCCATTCCATTCCATTCCATTCCATTCTATTCCATTCCATTCTACTTGGGTTCACTCCATTCCATTCCATTCCATTCCATTCCAATCCATTCCATTCCATTCGTATTGATTCCATTCCATTCCATTCCATTCCATTCAATTCCATTCAGGTTGATTCCATTCCATTCCATTTCATTCCATTCCATTCCATTCCATTCCATTCCATTCCATGCCATTCCATTCCATCCCATTCCATTCCATTCCATTGCATTCCTTGTGATTCCATTCCATTCCATTCGGGTTGATTCCATTCCATTCCATTCCATTCCATTCCATTCCATTCCATTCCATTTGGGTTGATTCCATTCCATTCCATTCCATTCCATTCAGGTTACATCCATTGCATTCAATTCCATTCTATTCGGGTTGATTCCATTCCATTCAATTCGGGTTGATTTCATGACATTCCATCCCATTCCATTCGGGTTGATTGCATTCCATTCCATTCCATTCCATTCCATTCCATTCCATTCCATTCCATTCCATTCCATTACTTTCCATTCCATTCCATTCGTATTGATTCCATTCCATTCCATTTCATTCCATTACATTCCATTATATTCCATTCCATTCGGTTTGATTCTATTCCATTCCATTCCATTCCATTCCATTCCATTCCATTCCATTCCATTCCTTTCGGGTTGACTCCATTCCATGTCACTCCTTTCCATTCCATTCCATTCCATTCCATTCCATGCCATTCCATTCCATTCGGGTGGATTCCATACCCTTCCATTCCATTCGTGTTACATCCATTGTATTCCATACCATTCCATTCCATTCGGGTTGATTCCAAATCATTCCATTCCATTACATTCCGTTCCATTCCATTCCATTCCATTCGTGTTGATTCCATACAATTCCATTCCATTCCTATCCTTTCCATTCCATTCGGGCTGATTCCATTCCATTCCATTCCATTGCATTCCATTCCTTTCGATTCCATTCCATTTGATTTGATTCCATTCCATCCCATTCCATTCCATTCCATTCCATTCCATTCCATTACATTAGGGTTGATTCCATTCCATTCCATTTCATGCGGGTTGATTCCATTCCATTCCATTCCATTCCATTCCAATACATTGCATTCCATTCGGGGTTATTCCATTCCATTCCATTCCATTCCATTCGGGTTACTTCCATTCCATTCCATTCCATTCCATTCGGATGGATTCCATTCCATTCCGTTCCATTCCATTGCATTCCATTCCATTCGGAATGATTCCATTTAATTCCATTCCATTCCACTCCATTCCATGCCATTCCATTCCTGTCCATGCCATTCCATTCCATTCCACTCTTTTCCATTCAGGTTGAATCAACTCCATTCCATTCCATTTCATTCCATTCCATTCGGGTTGATTCCAAATCATTCCATTCCATTCCATTCCGTTCCATTCCATTCCACTCCATTCCTTTCGGGGAGATTCTATTCCATGCCATTCCATTCCATTCTATTCCATTCCATTCCATTCGGGTTGATTCCATTGCATTCCATTCCATTCCATTCCATTCCATTCCATTCCATTCCATTCCATTCCATTCTATTCCATTCCATTGCATGCGGGTTGATTCCATTGCATTCCATTCCATTCCATTCCATTCTATTTGGGTTCACTCCATTCCATTCCATTCCATTCCATTCCAATCCATTCCATTCCATTCGGATTGATTCCATTCCATTCCTTTCCATTCCATTCCATTCCATTCCATTCCATTCCATTCCATTCCATTTGGATTGATTCCATTCCATTCCATTCCATTACATTCGGGTTGATTCCAAATCATTCCATTCCATTCCATTCCGTTGCATTGCATTCCACTCCATTCCTTTCGAGGTGATCCTATTCCATTCCATTCCATTCCATTCTATTCCATTCCATTCCATTCGGGTTGATTCCATTGCATTACATTCCATTCCATTCCATTCCATTCCATTCCATTCCATTCCATTCCATTCCATTCCATTTGGGTTAACTGCATTCCATTCCATTCCATTCCATTCCACTCCATTCCATTCCATTCCATTCCATTCCATTCCATTAAATCCCATTCCATTCCATGCTATTCCATTCAGATTGAATCCACTCCAATCCATTCCATTGCATTCCATTCCATTCGGGTTGATTCCAAATCATTCCATTGCATTCCACTCCATTCCTTTCGGGGAGATTCTATTCCATTCCACTCCATTCCATTCCATTCCATTCCATTCTTTTCGGATTGATTCCATTCCATTCCATTCCATTCCATTCCATTCGGTTCCATTCCTTTCGGGTTGACTCCATTCCATTCTATTCCATTCCATTCCTTTCCATTCCATTCCATTCCATTCCATTCCATTCCATTCCATTCCTTTCCATTCGGGTTGCTTCCATTCCATTCCATTCCATTCGTGTTACATCCATTCCATTCCATTCCATTCCATTCCATTCGGGATGATTCCAAACCATTCCATTCCATTCCATTCCGTTCCATTCCATTCCACTCCATTCCTTTCGGGGTGATTCTATTCCATTCCATTCCATTCCATTCCATTCCATTCCATTCCATTCCATTCCATTCCATTCCATTCCATTCGGGTTGATTCCATTCCATTCCATTCCATTCCATTCGGGTTGACTCCATTCCATTCCATTCCATTCCTTTCCTTTCCATTCCATTCCATTCCATTCGGATTGATTCCATTCCATTCCATTCCATTCCATTCCATTCCATTCCATTCCTTTCCATTCCATTCCATTCGGGTTGATTCTATTCCATTCCATTCCATTTGTGTTGATTCCATTCCATTCCATTCCTTTCCATTCCATCCGGGATTATTCCATTCCATTCCATTCCATTACATTCGATTGATTCCATTCCATTCCATTCCATTCCATTCCAATCCATTCCATTCCATTCCATTCCATTCCATTCCATTCCATTCCATTCCATTACATTCGATTGATTCCATTCCATTCCATTCCATTCCATTCCAATCCATTCCATTCCATTCCATTCCATTCCATTCCATTCGTGTTGATTCCATTCCATTCCATTACATTCCATTCCATTCCTTTCGTGTTGATTCCATTCCATTCCGTTCCATTCCATTCCATTCCATTCCATTGCATTCCACTCCATTCGGGTTGATTCCTTTCCATTCCATTGCATTCCATTCCATTCCTTTCGGGTTGATTCCATTCCTTTCCATGCCTTGTCATTCCATTCCATTCCATTCCATTCCATTCCATTCCATTCCATTACGTTCCATTCCCTTCGGGTTGACTCCATTCCATTCCATTCCATTCCATTCCATTCCATACCATTCCATTCCACTCTGCTTGAATCCGTCCCATTCCATTCCATTCCATTCGTGTTACATCCATTCCATTCCATACCGTTCCTTTCCATTCGGGTGATTCCAAATCATTCCATTCCTTTCCTTTCCGTTATATTCCATTCCACTCCCTTCCTTTCGGGATGATTCTATTCCATTCCATTCCATTCCATTCGGGTTGTTTCCTTTCCATTCCATTCCATTCCATTCCGTACCATTCCATTTGGGTTAACTCCATTTCTTTCTATTCCAATCCATTCCATTCCATTCCATTCCATTCCATTCCATTCCAATCGGGTTGATTCCATTCCATTCCATTCCATTCCATTCCATTCCATTCCATTCCTTTACATTCCGTCCCATTTGATTTGATTCCATTCCATTCCATGACATTCCATTCGTGTTGATTCCATTCCATTTCGTTCCATCCCTTTCCATTCCATTTGGGCTGATTCCATTCCATTGCATTTCATTCTATTCCATTCCATTCGTTTTTATTCCATTCCATTCCTTTCCATTCCATTCCATTCCATTCCATTCCATTTGATTCCATTCCATTCCATTCGGGATGATTCCATTCCATTCCATTCCATTCGGCTTGATTCCATTCCATTCCATTCCATTCCATTCCATTCCATTCCATTCCATTCGTTTTGATTCCATTCCATTCCATTCCATTCCATTCGGATTGATTCCATTCCATTCAATTCCATTCCACTCCATTGCATTCCATTCGATTCCATTCTCGTTGACTCCATTCCATTCCATTCGGGTTGATTAAATTCCATTCCATTCCATTACATTCGGTTGATGCCATTCCATTCCATTCCCTTCCATACCATTCCATTCCATTCGGGTTGATTCCATTCCATTCCATTCAATTCCCTTCGGGTTACTTCCATTCCAATCCATTCCATTCCATTCAGGATGATTCCATTCCATTCCATTCGGGTTGATTCCATTCCATTCCATTCCATTCCATTTGGGTGGATGCCATTCCATTCCATTCCATTCCATTCCTTTCCATTGTATTCCATTCGGATTGACTCCATTCCATTCGATTCCATTCGGTTTGATTCCTTTTCATTCCATTTCATTCCATTCCATTCCATTCCATTCATGTTGATTCCATTCCATTCCATTCCATTCCATTCCATTCCATTCGGGTTGATTCCATTCCATTCCATTCCACTCCATTCCATTCCATTCACTTCCATTCCATTCCACTGCATTCCATCCCATTTCATTCGGTTTGATTCCATTCCCTTCCATTCCATTCCATTCCATTCGGGTTGATCCCATTCCATTGCATTCCATTCCATTCCATTCCGTTCGGGTTGAATCCATTCCAATCCATTCCATTCCACTCCATTCCATTCCTTTCCATTCGGGTTGATTGCATTCCCTGCCATTCCTTTCCATTCCATTCTATTCCATTCGGGTTGATGCCATTCCATTGCACTCCATTCCATTCCATTCAGTTCCATTCGTGTTGATTCCATTCCATGCCATTCCATTCCATTCCATTCCATTCCATTCTCTTCCATTCCATTCCATTCGTGTTGATTCCATTCCATTCCATTCCATTCGATTCCTGTTGATTCCAACCCATTCCATTCCAATCCATTCCGTTCCATTCCATTCCATTCCATTCCATTCCATTCCATTCCATTCCATTCCATTCCATTCCATTCCATTCGGGTTGATTCCATTAAATTCCATTCCATTCCCTTCAATTCGGTTTGATTCCATTCCATTCCTTTCCATTCCATTCCATTCCCTTCCATTTGGGTTACTTCCATTCCATTCCATTCCATTCCATTCCATTCCATTCCATTCAATTCCATACGGGTTGATTCCATTCCATTGCATTCCCTTCCATTCCATTCCATTCGGGTTGATTCCATTCCATTCCATTTCATGCGGGTTGATTCCATTCCATTCCATTCCATTCCATTCCATTCCAATACATTGCATTCCATTCGTGGTTATTCCATTCCATTCCATTCCATTCCATTCGGGTTACTTCCATTCCATTCCATTCCATTCCATTCGGATGGATTCCATTCCATTCCGTTCCATTCCATTGCATTCCATTCCATTCGGAATGAATCCATTTAATTCCATTCCATTCCACTCCATTCCATGCCATTCCATTCCTTTCCATGCCATTCCATTCCATTCCATTCTATTCCATTCAGGTTGAATCCACTCCATTCCATTCCATTTCATTCCATTCCATTCGGGTTGATTCCAAATCATTCCATTCCATTCCATTCCGTTCCATTCCATTCCACTCCATTCCTTTCGGGGAGATTCTATTCCATGCCATTCCATTCCATTCTATTCCATTCCATTCCATTCCATTCGGGTTGATTCCATTGCATTCCGTTCCATTCCATTCCATTCCATTTGGGTTTACTCCATTCCATTCCATTCCATTCCATTCCATTCAATTCCATTCCATTCCATTCCATTCCATTCCATTCTATTCCATTCCATTGCATTCGGGTTGATTCCATTGCATTCCATTCCATTCCATTCCATTCTACTTGGGTTCATTCCATTCCATTCCATTCCATTCCATTCCAATCCATTCCATTCCATTCGGATTGATTCCATTCCATTCCATTCCATTCCATTCCATTCCATTCAGGTTGATTCCATTCCATTCCATTTCATTCCATTCCATTCCATTCCATTCCATTCCATTCCATTCCATTCCATTCCATTCCATTCCATTCCATTCCATTTGGGTTGATTCCATTCCATTCCATTCCATTCCATTCAGGTTACATCCATTGCATTCAATTCCACTCTATTCGGGTTGATTCCATTCCATTCAATTCGGGTTGATTTCATGACATTCCATCCCATTCCATTCGGGTTGATTGCATTCCATTCCATTCCATTCCATTCCATTCCATTACTTTCCATTCCATTCCATTCGTATTGATTCCATTCCATTCCATTTCATTCCATTACATTCCATTATATTCCATTCCATTCGGTTTGATTCTATTCCATTCCATTCCATTCCATTCCATTCCATTCCATTCCATTCCATTCCATTCCTTTCGGGTTGACTCCATTCCATGTCAGTCCTTTCTATTCCATTCCATTCCATTCCATTCCATGCCATTCCATTCCATTCGGGTGGATTCCATCCCCTTCCATTCCATTCGTGTTACATCCATTGTATTCCATACCATTCCATTCCATTCGGGTTGATTCCAAATCATTCCATTCCATTACATTCCGTTCCATTCCATTCCATTCCATTCGTGTTGATTCCATACAATTCCATTCCATTCCTATCCTTTCCATTCCATTCGGGCTGATTCCATTCCATTCGATTCCATTGCATTCCATTCCTTTCGATTCCATTCCATTTGATTTGATTCCATTCCATCCCATTCCATTCCATTCCATTCCATTCCATTACATTACATTAGGGTTGATTCCATTCCATTCCATTTCATGCGGGTTGATTCCATTCCATTCCATTCCATTCCATTCCAATACATTGCATTCCATTCGGGGTTATTCCATTCCATTCCATTCCATTCCATTCGGGTTACTTCCATTCCATTCCATTCCATTCCATTCGGATGGATTCCATTCCATTCCGTTCCATTCCATTGCATTCCATTCCATTCGGAATGATTCCATTTAATTCCATTCCATTCCACTCCATTCCATGCCATTCCATTCCTGTCCATGCCATTCCATTCCATTCCATTCTTTTCCATTCAGGTTGAATCAACACCATTCCATTCCATTTCATTCCATTCCATTCGGGTTGATTCCAAATCATTCCATTCCATTCCATTCCGTTCCATTCCATTCCACTCCATTCCTTTCGGGGAGATTCTATTCCATGCCATTCCATTCCATTCTATTCCATTCCATTCCATTCGGGTTGATTCCATTGCATTCCATTCCATTCCATTCCATTCCATTTGGGTTTACTCCATTCCATTCCATTCCATTCCATTCCATTCCATTCCATTCCATTCCATTCCATTCCAGTCTATTCCATTCCATTGCATGCGGGTTGATTCCATTGCATTCCATTCCATTCCATTCCATTCTATTTGGGTTCACTCCATTCCATTCCATTCCATTCCATTCCAATCCATTCCATTCCATTCGGATTGATTCCATTCCATTTCATTCCATTCCATTCCATTCCATTCTATTCCATTCCATTCCATTCGGGTTGATTCCATTGCATTCCATTCCATTCCATTCCATTCCATTCCATCCCATTCCATTCCATTCCATTTGGGTTAACGGCATTCCATTCCATTCCATTCCATTCCATTCCATTCCATTCCATTCCATTCCATTAAATCCCTTTCCATTCCATGCTATTCCATTCAGATTGAATCCACTCCAATCCATTCCATTGCATTCCATTCCATTCGGGTTGATTCCAAATCATTCCATTGCATTCCACTCCATTCCTTTCGGGGAGATTCTATTCCATTCCATTCAATTCCATTCCATTCCATTCCATTCTTTTCGGATTGATTCCATTCCATTCCATTCCATTGCATTCCATTCCATTCCGTTCCATTCCTTTCGGGTTGAATCCATTCCATTCAATTCCATTCCATTCCATTCCATTCCATTCCATTCCATTCCATTCCATTCCATTCCATTCCTTTCCATTCAGGTTGCTTCCATTCCATTCCATTCCATTCCATTCCATTCCATTCGTGTTACATCCATTCCATTCCATTCCATTCCATTCCATTCGGGATGATTCCAAATCATTCCATTCCATTCCATTCCGTTCCATTCCATTCCACTCCATTCCTTTCGGGGTGATTCTATTCCATTCCATTCCATTCCATTCCATTCCATTCGGGTTGATTCCATTCCATTCCATTCCATTCCATTCGGGTTGACTCCATTCCATTCCATTCCATTCCTTTCCTTTCCATTCCATTCCATTCCATTCGGATTGATTCCATTCCATTCCATTCCATTCCATTCCATTCCATTCCTTTCCATTCCATTCCATTCGGGTTGATTCTATTCCATTCCATTCCATTTGTGTTGATTCCATTCCATTCCATTCCTTTCCATTCCATCCGGGATTATTCCATTCCATTCCATTCCATTACATTCGATGGATTCCATTCCATTCCATTCCATTCCACTCCATTCCATTCCATTCCATTCGTGTTGATTCCATTCAATTCCATTCCATTCTATTCCATTCCTTTCGTGTTGATTCCATTCCATTCCGTTCCATTCCATTCCATTCCATTCCATTGCACTCCACTCCATTCGGGTTGATTCCTTTCCATTCCATTGCATTCCATTCCATTCCTTTCGGGTTGATTCCATTCCTTTCCATGCCTTGTCATTCCATTCCATTCCATTCCATTCCATTCCATTCCATTCCATTCCATTCCATTCCATTACGTTCCATTCCCTTTGGGTTGATTCCATTCCTTTCCATGCCTTGTCATTCCATTCCATTCCATTCCATTCCATTCCATTCCATTCCATTCCATTCCATTACGTTCCATTCCCTTTGGGTTGACTCCATTCCATTCCATTCCATTCCATTCCATCCCATTCCATTCCATTCCTTTCCATTCGTTTTACATCCATTCCATTCCATACCATTCCATTCCACTCGGCTTGATTCCGTTCCATTCCATTCCATTCCATTCGTGTTACATCCATTCCATTCAATACCATTCCATTCCATTCGGGTTGATTCCAAATCATTCCATTCCATTCCTTTCCGTTCCATTCCATTCCACTCCCTTTCTTTCGGGATGATTCTATTCCATTCCATTCCATTCCATTCGGGTTGTTTCCTTTCCATTCCATTCCATTCCATTCCATACCATTCCATTTGGGTTAACTCCATTTCTTTCCATTCCAATCCATTCCATTCCATTCCATTCCAATCGGGTTGATTCCATTCCATTCCATTCCATTCCATTCCATTACATTCCGTTCCATTTGATTTGATTCCATTCCATTCCATTCCATTCCATTCCATTCCATTCCATTCGTGTTGATTCCATTCCATTGCATTCCATCCCTTTCCATTGCATTTGGGTTGATTCCATTCCATTGCATTTCATTCCATTCCATTCCATTCCATTCGGTTTTATTGCATTCCATTCCATTCCATTCCATTCCATTCCATTTGATTCCATTCCATTCCTTCGGAATGATTCCATTCCGTTCCATTCCATTCGGCTTGATTCCATTCCATTCCATTCCATTCCATTTCTTTCCATTCCATTCGTTTTGATTCCATTCCATTCCATTCCATTCCATTCCATTCCATTAGATTATATTCCATTCGTGTTGATTCCATTCCATTCCATTCCATTCCATTCCATTCCATTTCTTTCCATTTGGGTTGATTGCAATCCATTCCATTCCATTCCATTCCATTGCATTCCACACCATTCCATTCCATTCTATTCCTTTCGGGTTGATTCCCTTCATTTCCATTCCATTCCATTACATATGACTGGTTTCCATGCCATTCCATTCCATTCCATTCCATTCCATTCCATTCCGGTTGATTCCATTCCATTCAATTCCATTCCATTCCATTCCATTCCATTCCATTCCATTCCATTCCATTCCATTCCATTATTTTCGGGTCGATTCTATTCCATTCCATTCCATTCCATTGCATTCCATTCCTTTTGTGTTGATTCCATTCCATTCGATTCCATTCCATTCCATTCCATTGCATTCCACTAAATTCGGGTTGATTCCATTCCATTCCATGGGATTCCATTCCATTCCGTTCGGGTTGATTGCATTCCATTCCTTGCCGTGTCATTCCATTCCATTCCATGCCATGCCATTCCAGTTGATTCCATTCCATTCCATTCCATTCCATTCCATTCCATTCCATTCAATTCCGGTTGATTCCATTCCATTCTATTCCACTCCATTCCATTCCATTGCATTCCATACTATTGCATTCCATTCCATTCCATTCGGGTTGAGTCTATTCCATTCCATTGCATTCCATTCCGTTCCATTCCATTCGTCTTGATTCCACACCTTTCCATTCCATTCCATTCCCTTCCATTCCATTCCATTCGGGTTGATTCTATTCCTTTCCATTCCATTCGGGTTGATTCCATTCCATTGCATTCCTTTCTTTTCCATTCCATTCCATTCCATTCAGGTTGATTCCATTCCATTCCATTCCATTCTATTCCATTCCATTGCATTCCATTCAATTCCATTCCATTCCGTTCCATTCCATTCCGGTTGATTCCATTGCATTCCATTCCATTCCATTCCATTCCATTCCATTCCATTCCATTCATTTCTACTCCATTCCATTCGGGATGATTCCATTCCATTCCATTCCATTCCATTCCATTCCATTCCATTCCATTCGGGTTGATTCCATTCCATTCCATTCCATTCCATTCCATTCCATTCCATTCCATTCCATTCCTTTCCATTCCATTCCATTCCATTCCATTCCATTCCATTCCATTCCATTCGTGTTCATTCCATTCCATTGCATTCCATCCCATTCCTTTCCATTCCATTCCATTCCATTCCATTCCATTCGGATTGATTCCATTCCATTCCATTCCATTCCATTCCATTCCATTCCTTTCCATTCCATTCCATTCGGGTTGATTCTATTCCATTCCATTCCATTTGTATTGATTCCATTCCATTCCATTCCTTTCCCTTCCATCCGGGTTTATTCCATTCCATTCCATTCCATTACATTCGATTGATTCCATTCCATTCCATTCCATTCCATTCCATTCCATTCGTGTTGATTCCATTCAATTCCATTCCATTCCATTCCATTCCTTTCGTGTTGATTCCATTCAATTCCATTCCATTCCATTCCATTCTTTTCGTGTTGATTCCATTCCATTCCGTTCCATTGCATTCCATTCCATTCCATTGCATTCCACTCCATTCGGGTTGATTCCTTTGCATTGCATTGCATTCCATTCCATTCCTTTCGGGTTGATTCCATTCCTTTCCATGCCTTGTCATTCCATTCCTTTCCATTCCTTTCCATTCCATTCCATTCCATTAAGTTCCATTCCCTTCGGGTTGACTCCATTCCATTCCATTCGATTCCATTCCATTCCATTCGGGTTGATTCCTACCCATTCCATTCCTTTCCATTCGTGTTACATCCATTCCTTTCCATACCATTCCATTCCACTCGGGTTGATTCCATCCCATTCCATTCTATTCCATTCCTGTTACATCCATTCCATTCCATACCATTCCAATCCATTCGGGTTGATTCCAAATCATTCCATTCCATTCCTTTCCGTTCCATTACATTCCACTCCCTTCCTTTCGGCATGATTTTATTCCATTCCATTCCATTCCATTCGGGTTGATTCCTTTCCATTCCATTCCATTCCATTCCATACCATTCCATTTGGGTTAACTCCATTTCTTTCCATTCCAATCCATTTCATTCCATTCCATTCCATTCCATTGCATTCCAATCGGGTTGATTCCATTCCATTCCATTCCATTCCATTCCATTCCATTCCATTCCATTCCATTCCATTCCATTCCTTTACATTCCATTCCATTCCATTCCATTCCATAACATTCGGGTTTATTCCACACCATTCAATTCCATTCCATTCCATTCCATTCCATTCGGGTTGATTCCAATATATTCCATTCCACTCCATTTGGGTTGATTCCGTTCCATTTCATTCCATTCCATCCCATTCCATTCCACTCCATTCCATTCCATTCCATTCCATTCCATTCCATTTGGATTGATTCCATTCCATTCCATTCCATTCCATTCGGGGTAATTCCAAATCATTCCATTCCATTCCATTCCGTTACATTGCATTCCACTCCATGCCTTTCGGGGTGATTCTATTCCATTCCATTCCATTCCATTCTATTCCATTCCATTCCATTCGGGTTGATTCCATTGCATTCCATTCCATTCCATTCCATTCCATTCCATTCCATTCCATTCCATTCCATTTGGGTTAACTGCATTCCATTCCATTCCATTCCATTCCATTAAATCCCATTCCATTCCATGCTATTCCATTCAGATTGAGTCCACTCCAATCCATTCCATTGCATTCCATTCCATTCGGTTTGATTCCAAATCCTTACATTGCATTCCACTCCATTCCTTTCGGGGAGATTCTATTCCATTCCATTCCATTCCATTCCACTCCATTCCATTCTTTTCGGATTGATTCCATTCCATTCCATTCCATTCCATTCCATTCCATTCCATTCCGTTCCATTCCTTTCGGGTTGACTCCATTCCATTCTATTCCATTCCATTCCATTCCATTCCATTCCTTTCCATTCGGGTTGCTTCCATTCCATTCCATTCCATTCCATTCCATTCGTGTTACATCCATTCCATTCCATTCCATTCCATTCCATTCCATTCGGGATGATTCCAAATCATTCCATTCCATTCCATTCCGTTCCATTCCATTCCACTCCATTCCCTTCGGGGTGATTCTATTCCATTCCATTCCATTCCATTCCATTCCATTCCATTCGGGTTGATTCCATTCCATTCCATTCCATTCCATTCGGGTTGACTCCATTCCATTCCATTCCATTCCTTTCCTTTCCATTCCATTCCATTCCATTCGGATTGATTCCATTCCATTCCATTCCATTCCATTCCATTCCATTCCATTCCTTTCCATTCCATTCCATTCGGGTTGATTCTATTCCATTCCATTCCATTTGTTTTGATTCCATTCCATTCCATTCCCTTCCATTCCATCCGGGATTATTACATTCCATTGCATTCCATTACATTCGATTGATTCCATTCCATTCCTTCCATTCCATTCCATTCCATTCCATTCGTGTTTTTCCATTCAATTCCATTCCATTCTATTCCATTCTTTTCATGTTGATTCCATTCCATTACGTTCCATTCCATTCCATTCCATTCCATTGCACTCCACTCCATTCGGGTTGATTCCTTTCCATTCCATTGCATTCCATTCCATTCCTTTCGGGTTGATTCCATTCCTTTCCTTGCCTTGTCATTCCATTCCATTCCATTCCATTCCATTACGTTCCATTCCCTTCGGGTTGACTCCATTCCATTCCATTCCATTCCATTCCATTCCATTCCATTCCATTCCATTCCATTCGGGTTGTTTCCATCCCATTCCATTCCATTCCATTCGTGTTACCTCCATTCCATTCCATACCATTCCCTTCCACTCGGCTTGATTCCGTCCCATTCCATTCCATTCGTGTTACATCCATTCCATTCAATACCATTCCATTCCATTCGGGTTGATTCCAAATCATTCCATTCCATTCCTTTCCGTTCCATTCCATTCCACTCCCTTTCTTTCGGGATGATTCTATTCCATTCCATTCCATTCCATTCGGGTTGTTTCCTTTCCATTCCATTCCATTCCATTCCATACCATTCCATTTGGGTTAACTCCATTTCTTTCCATTCCAATCCATTCCATTCCATTCCATTCCATTCCATTCCAATCTGGTTGATTCCATTCCATTCCATTCCATTCCATTCCATTCCATTCCATTCCTTTCCATTCCGTTCAATTTGATTTGATACCATTCCATTCCATTCCATTCGTGTTGATTCCATTCCATTGCATTCCATCCCTTTCCATTCCATTTGGGTTGATTCCATTCCATTGCATTTCATTCCATTCCATTGCATTCCATTCGGTTTTATTCCATTCCATTCCATTCCATTCCATTCCATTCCATTCCATTCCATTCGGGTTTGCTCCATTTCATTACATTCCATTCCCTTCCATTCAATTCCATTCATTTCTACTCCATTCCATTCGGGTTGATTCCATTCCATTCCATTCCATTCCATTCCATTCCATTCCATTCCATTCCGGTTGATTCCATTCCATTCCATTCCATTCCATTCCATTCCATTCGGGTTTGCTCCATTTCATTACATTCCATTCCCTTCCATTCAATTCCATTCATTTCTACTCCATTCCATTCGGGTTGATTCCTTTCCATTCCATTCCATACCATTCCATTTGGGTTAACTCCATTTCTTTCCATTCCAATCCATTCCATTCCATTCCATTCCATTCCATTGCATTCCAATCGGGTTGATTCCATTCCATTCCATTCCATTCCATTCCATTCCATTCCATTCCATTCCATTCCTTTACATTCCATTCCATTCCATTCCATTCCATTCGGGTTTATTCCACACCATTCAATTCCATTCCATTCCATTCCATTCCATTCCATTCCATTCCATTCCATTCGGGTTGATTCCAATATATTCCATTCCACTCCATTTGGGTTGATTCCGTTCCAATTCATTCCATTCCATCCCATTCCATTCCACTCCATTCCATTCCATTCCATTCCATTCCATTCCATTCCATTCCATTCGGATTGATTCCATTCCATTCCATTCCATTCCATTCGAGGTGATTCCAAATCATTCCATTCCATTCCATTCCGTTGAATTGCATTCCACTCCATTCCTTTCGGGGTGATTCTATTCCATTTCATTCCATTCCATTCTATTCCATTCCATTCCATTCGGGTTGATTCCATTGCATTCCATTCCATTCCATTCCATTCCATTCCATTCCATTCCATTCCATTCCATTCCATTTGGGTTAACTGCATTCCATTCCATTCCATTCCATTCCATTCCATTCCATTCCATTCCATGCCATTAAATCCCATTCCATTCCATGCTATTCCATTCAGATTGAATCCACTCCAATCCATTCCATTGCATTCCATTCCATTCGGGTTGATTCCAAATCATTCCATTGCATTCCACTCCATTCCTTTCGGGGAGATTCTATTCCATTCCATTCAATTCCATTCCATTCCATTCCATTCTTTTCGGATTGATTCCATTCCATTCCATTCCATTCCATTCCATTCCGTTCCATTCCTTTCAGGTTGACTCCATTCCATTCTATTCCATTCCATTCCATTCCATTCCATTCCATTCCATTCCTTTCCATTCGGGTTGCTTCCATTCCATTCCATTCCATTCCATTCGTGTTACATCCATTCCATTCCATTCCGTTCCATTCCATTCCATTCGGGATGATTCCAAATCATTCCATTCCATTCCATTCCGTTCCATTCCATTCCACTCCATTCCTTCCGGGGTGATTCTATTCCATTCTATTCCATTCCATTCCATTCGGGTTCACTCCATTCCATTCCATTCCATTCCTTTCCTTTCCATTCCATTCCATTCCATTCGGATTGATTCCATTCCATTCCATTCCATTCCATTCCTTTCCATTCCATTCCATTCGGGTTGATTCTATTCCATTCCATTCCATTTGTGTTGATTCCATTCCATTCTATTCCTTTCCATTCCATCCGGGATTATTCCATTCCATTCCATTCCATTACATTCGATTGATTCCATTCCATTCCATTCCATTCCATTCCAATCCATTCCATTCCATTCCATTCCATTCCATTCCATTCCATTCCATTCGTGTTGATTCCATTCAATTCCATTCCATTCCATTCCATTCCTTTCGTGTTGATTCCATTCCATTCCGTTCCATTTTATTCCATTCCATTCCATTGCATTCCACTCCATTCCGGTTGATTCCTTTCCATTCCATTGCATTCCATTCCATTCCTTTCGGGTTGATTCCATTCCTTTCCATGCCTTGTCATTCCATTCCTTTCCATTCCATTCCATTCTATTCCATTCCATTCCATTACGTTCCATTCCCTTCGGGTTGACTCCATTCCATTCCATTCCATTCCATTCCATTCCATTCCTTTCCATTCCATTCCATTCGGGTTGATTCCATTCCATTCCATTCCATTCCATTCGTGTAACATCCATTCCATTCCATAACATTCCATTCCACTCTGCTTGATTCCGTCCCATTCCATTCCATTCCATTCGTGTTACATCCATTCCATTCCATACCATTCCATTCCATTCGGGTTGATTCCAAATCATTCCATTCCATTCCTTTCCGTTCCATTCCATTCCACTCCCTTCCTTTCGGGATGATTCTATTCCATTCCATTCCATTCCATTCGGGTTGTTTCCTTTCCATTCCATTCCATTCCATTCCATACCATTCCATTTGGGTTAACTCCATTTCTTTCCATTCCAATCCATTCCATTCCATTCCATTCCATTCCATTCCATTCCATTCCAATCGGCTTGATTCCATTACATTCCATTCCATTCCATTCCATTCCTTTACATTCCGTTCCATTTGATTTGATTCCATTCCATTCCATTCCATTCCAATCCATTCCATTCCTGTTGATTCCATTCCATTTCATTCCATCCCTTTCCATTCAATTTGGGTTGATTCCATTCCATTGCATTTCATTCCATTCCATTCCATTCCATTCGGTTTTATTCCACTCCATTCCATTCCATTCCATTCCATTTGGGTTTATTCCATTCCATTCCATTCCATTCCATTCCATTCCATTCCATTCCATTCCATTACATTCCATACCATTCCATTCCATTCACTTCCATTCCATTCCACTGCATTCCATCCCAATCCATTCGGGTTGATTCCATTCCATTCCATTCCATTCCATTCCGCTCCATTCCATTCGTGTTGCTTGCATTCATTTCCATTCCATTCCATTCCATTCCATTCCCTTCCTTTCGGGTTGAGTGCATTAGATTTCATTCCATTCCATTCCATTCCTTTCGATTCCATTCGTGTTGATTCCATTCCATTCCATTCCATTCCATTCGGGGTGTTTCCAAATCATTCCATTCCATTCCATTCCGTTGCATTGCATTCCACTCCATTCCTTTCGTGGTGATTCTATTCCATTCCATTCCATTCCATTCTATTCCATTCCATTCCATTCGGGTTGATTCCATTGCATTCCATTCCATTCCATTCCATTCCATTCCATTCCATTAAATCCCATTCCATTCCATGCTATTCCATTCAGATTGAATCCACTCCAATCCATTCCATTGCATTCCATTCCATTCGGGTTGATTCCAAATCCTTCCATTGCATTCCACTCCATTCCTTTCGGGGAGATTCTATTCCATTCCATTCCATTCCATTCCATTCCATTCCATTCTCTTCGGATTGATTCCATTCCATTCCATTCCATTCCATTCCATTCCGTTCCATTCCTTTCGGGTTGACTCCATTCCATTCTATTCCATTCCATTCCATTCCATTCCATTCCATTCCATTCCATTCCTTTCCATTCGGGTTGCTTCCATTCCATTCCATTCCATTCCATTCCATTCGTGTTACATCCATTCCATTCCATTCCATTCCATTCCATTCGGGATGTTTCCAAATCATTCCATTCCATTCCATTCCGTTCCATTCCATTCCACTCCATTCCTTTCGGGGTGATTCTATTCCATTCCATTGCATTCCATTCGGGTTGATTCCATTCCATTCCATTCCATTCCTTTCGGGTTGACTCCATTCCATTCCATTCCATTCCTTTCCTTTCCATTCCATTCCATTCCATTCGGATTGATTCCATTCCATTCCATTCCATTCCATTCCATTCCATTCCATTCCATTCCATTCCATTCCTTTCCATTCCATTCCATTCGGGTTGATTCTATTCCATTCCATTCCATTTGTGTTGATTCCATTCCATTCCATTCCTTTCCATTCCATCCGGGATTATTCCATTCCATTGCATTCCATTACATTCGATTGATTCCATTTCATTCCATTCCATTCCATTCCATTCCATTCCATTCCATTCGTGTTGATTCCATTCAATTCCATTCCATTCTATTCCATTCCTTTCGTGTTGATTCCATTCCATTCCGTTCCATTCCATTCCATTCCATTCCATTGCACTCCACTCCATTCGGGTTGATTCCTTTCCATTCCATTGCATTCCATTCCATTCCTTTCGGGTTGATTCCATTCCTTTCCTTGCCTTGTCATTCCATTCCATTCCATTCCATTCCATTCCATTCCATTCCATTCCATTCCATTACGTTCCATTCCCTTCCGGTTGACTCCATTCCATTCCATTCCATTCCATTCCATTCCATTCGGGTTGATTCCATCCCATTCCATTCCATTCCATTCGTGTTACATCCATTCCATTCCATACCATTCCATTCCACTCGGCTTGATTCCGTCCCATTCCATTCCATTCCATTCGTGTTACATCCATTCCATTCAATACCATTCCATTCCATTCGGGTTGATTCCAAATCATTCCATTCCTTTCCTTTCCGTTCCATTCCATTCCACTCCCTTTCTTTCGGGATGATTCTATTCCATTCCATTCCATTCCATTCGGGTTGTTTCCTTTCCATTCCATTCCATTCCATTCCATACCATTCCATTTGGGTTAACTCCGTTTCTTTCCATTCCAATCCATTCCATTCCATTCCATTCCATTCCATTCCATTCCATTCCATTCCAATCGGGTTGATTCCATTCCACTCCATTCCATTCCATTCCATTCCATTCCTTTACATTCCGTTCCATTTGATTTGATTCCATTCCATTCCATTCCATTCCATTCCATTTCATTCCATTCGTGTTGATTCCATTCCATTGCATTCCATCCCTTTCCATTCCATTTGGGTTGATTCCATTCCATTGCATTTCATTCCATTCCATTCCATTCCATTCGGTTTTATACCATTCCATTCCATTCCATTCCATTCCATTCCATTTGATTCCATTCCATTCCTTCGGGATGATTCCATTCCGTTCCATTCCATTCGCCTTGATTCCATTCCATTCCATTCCATTCCATTTCTTTCCATTCCATTCGTTTTGATTCCATTCCATTCCATTACATTCCATTCCATTAGATTAAATTCCATTCGTGTTGATTCCATTCCATTCCATTACATTCCATTCCATTCCATTTCTTTCCATTTGGGTTGATGGCAATCCATTCCATTCCATTCCATTCCATTGCATTCCATGCCATTCCATTCCATTCTATTCCTTTCAGGTTGATTCCCTTCATTTCCATTCCATTCCATTACATATGACTGGTTTCCATTCCATTCCATTCCATTCCATTCCATTGCATTCCATTCCGGTTGATTCCATTCCATTCAATTCCATTCCATTCCATTCCATTCCATTCCATTCCATTCCATTATTTTCGGGTCGATTCTATTCCATTCCATTCCATTCCATTGCATTCCATTCCTTATGTGTTGATTCCATTCCATTCGATTCCATTCCATTCCATTCCATTGCATTCCACTAAATTCGGGTTGATTCCATTCCATTCCATTGCATTCCATTCCATTCCGTTCGGGTTGATTCCATTCCATTCCTTGCCGTTTCATTCCATTCCATTCCATACCATGCCATTCGAGTTGATTCCATTCCATTCCATTCCATTCCATTCCATTCCATTCCATTCCATTCCGGTTGATTCCATTCCATTCTATTCCACTGCATTCCATTCCATTGCATTCCATACTATTGCATTCCATTCCATTCCATTCGGGTTGAGTCTATTCCATTCCATTGCATTCCATTCCGTTGCATTCCATTCGTCTTGATTCCACACCTTTCCATTCCATTCCATTCCCTTCCATTCCATTCCATTCGTGTTGATTCTATTCCTTTCCATTCCATTCGGGTTGATTCCATTCCATTGCATTCCTTTCTTTTCCATTCCATTCCATTCCATTCAGGTTGATTCCATTCCATTCCATTCCATTCTATTCCATTCCATTGCATTCCATTCCATTCCATTCCATTCCGTTCCATTCCATTCCAGTTGATTCCATTCCATTCCATTCCATTCCATTCCGGTTGATTCCATTCCATTGCATTCCTTTCTTTTCCATTCCATTCCATTCCATTCAGGTTGATTCCATTCCATTCCATTCCATTCTATTCCATTCCATTGCATTCCATTCCATTCCGTTCCATTCCGTTCCATTCCATTCCAGTTGATTCCATTCCATTCCATTCCATTCCATTCCGGTTGATTCCATTCCATTCCATTCCATTCCATTCCATTCCATTCCATTCCATTCCATTCGGGTTTGCTCCATTTCATTACATTCCATTCCCTTCCATTCAATTCCATTCATTTCTACTCCATTCCATTCGGGTTGATTCCATTCCATTCCATTCCATTCCATTCCATTCCATTCCATTCCATTCCATTCGTGTTCCTTCCATTCCATTGCATTCCATCCCATTCCATTCCATTCCATTCCATTCCATTCCATTCCATTCCATTCCATTCCATTGGGGTTGACTCCATTCCATTCCATTCCATTCCTTTCCATTCCATTCCATTCCATTCCATTCCATTCGGATTGATTCCATTCCATTCCATTCCATTCCATTCCATTCCATTCCATTCCATTCGGGTTTGCTCCATTTCATTACATTCCATTCCCTTCCATTCAATTCCATTCATTTCTACTCCATTCCATTCGGGTTGATTCCATTCCATTCCATTCCATTCCATTCCATTCCATTCCATTCGTGTTCATTCCATTCCATTGCATTCCATCCCATTCCATTCCATTCCATTCCATTCCATTCCATTCCATTCCATTCCATTGGGGTTGACTCCATTCCATTCCATTCCATTCCTTTCCATTCCATTCCATTCCATTCCATTCCATTCGGATTGATTCCATTCCATTCCATTCCATTCCATTCCATTCCATTCCATTCCATTCCATTCCTTTCCATTCCATTCCATTCGGGTTGATTCTATTCCATTCCATTCCATTTCTATTGATTCCATTCCATTCCATTCCTTTCCATTCCATCCGGGTTTATTCCATTCCATTCCATTCCATTACATTCGATTGATTCCATTCCATTCCATTCCATTCCATTCCATTCCATTCCATTCCATTCCATTCGTGTTGATTCCATTCAATTCCATTCCATTCCATTCCATTCCTTTCGTTTTGATTCCATTCCATTCCGTTCCATTCCATTCCATTCCATTCCATTGCATTCCACTCCATTCGGGTTGATTCCTTTGCATTGCATTGCATTCCATTCCATTCCTTTCGGGTTGATTCCATTCCTTTCCATGCCTTGTCATTTCATTCCATTCCATTCCTTTCCATTCCATTCCATTCCATTAAGTTCCATTCCCTTCTGGTTGACTCCATTCCATTCCATTCGATTCCATTCCATTCCATTCGGGTTGATTCCAACCCATTCCATTTCTTTCCATTCGTGTTACATCCATTCCATTCCATACCATTCCATTCCACTCGCGTTGATTCCGTCCCATTCCATTCCATTCCATTCCTGTTACATCCATTCCATTCCATACCATTCCAATCCATTCGTGTTGATTCCAAATCATTCCATTCCATTCCTTTCCGTTCCATTACATTCCACTCCCTTCCTTTCGGCATGATTCTATTCCATTCCATTCCATTCCATTCGGGTTGATTCCTTTCCATTCCATTCCATACGATTCCATTTGGGTTAACTCCATTTCTTTCCATTCCAATCCATTCCATTCCATTCCATTCCATTCCATTGCATTCCAATCGGGTTGATTCCATTCCATTCCATTCCATTCCATTCCATTCCATTCCATTCCATTCCATTCCTTTACATTCCATTCCATTCCATTCCATTCCATTCGGGTTTATTCCACACCATTCAATTCCATTCCATTCCATTCCATTCCATTCCATTCCATTCCATTCGGGTTGATTCCAATATATTCCATTCCACTCCATTTGGGTTGATTCCGTTCCAATTCATTAAATTCCATCCCATTCCATTCCACTCCATTCCATTCCATTCCATTCCATTCCATTCCATTCCATTCCATTCGGATTGATTCCATTCCATTCCATTCCATTCCATTCGGGGTGATTCCAAATCATTCCATTCCATTCCATTCCGTTGCATTGTATTCCACTCCATTCCTTTCGGGGTGATTCTATTCCATTCCATTCCATTCCATTCTATTCCATTCCATTCCATTCGGGTTGATTCCATTGCATTCCATTCCATTCCATTCCATTCCATTCCATTCCATTCCATTCCATTCCATTCCATTCCATTTGGGTTAACTGCATTCCATTCCATTCCATTCCATTCCATTCCATTCCATTCCATTCCATTCCATTCCATTCCATTAAATCCCATTCCATTCCATGCTATTCCATTCAGATTGAATCCACCCCAATCCATTCCATTGCATTCCATTCCATTCGGGTTGATTCCAAATCATTCCATTGCATTCCACTCCATTCCTTTCGGGGAGATTCTATTCCATTCCATGCAATTCCATTCCATTCCATTCCATTCTTTTCGGATTGATTCCATTCCATTCCATTCCATTCCATTCCATTCCGTTCCATTCCTTTCGGGTTGACTCCATTCCATTCTATTCCATTCCATTCCATTCCATTCCATTCCATTCCATTCCTTTCCATTCGGGTTGCTTCCATTCCATTCCATTCCATTCCATTTGTGTTACATCCATTCCATTCCATTCCATTCCATTCCATTCAATTCCATTCGGGATGATTCCAAATCATTCCATTCCATTCCATTCCGTTCCATTCCATTCCACTCCATTCCTTTCGGGGTGATTCTATTCCATTCTATTCCATTCCATTCCATTCCATTCCATTCCATTCCATTCCATTCGGGTTGATTCCATTCCATTCCATTCCATTCCATTCGGGTTGACTCCATTCCATTCCATTCCATTCCTTTCCTTTCCATTCCATTCCATTCCATTCGGATTGATTCCATTCCATTCCATTCCATTCCATTCCATTCCATTCCATTCCTTTCCATTCCATTCCATTCGGGTTGATTCTATTACATACCATTCCATTTGTGTTGATTCCATTCCATTCCATTCCTTTCCATTTCATCCGGGATTATTCCATTCCATTCCATTACATTACATTCGATTGATTCCATTCCATTCCATTCCATTCCATTCCAATCCATTCCATTCCATTCCATTCCATTCCATTCCATTCGTGTTGATTCCATTCAATTCCATTCCATTCCATTCCATTCCATTCCATTGCATTCCACTCCATTCCGGTTGATTCCTTTCCATTCCATTGCATTCCATTCCATTCCTCTCGGGTTGATTCCATTCCTTTCCATGCCTTGTCATTCCATTCCTTTCCATTCCATTCCATTCTATTCCATTCCATTCCATTAGTTCCATTCCCTTCGGGTTGACTCCATTCCATTCCATTCCATTCCATTCCATTCCATTCGGATTGATTCCATCCCATTCCATTCCATTCCATTCGTGTAACATCCATTCCATTCCATACCATTCCATTCCACTCTGCTTGATTCCGTCCCATTCCATTCCATTCCATTCGTGTTACATCCATTCCATTCCATACCATTCCATTCCATTCGGGTTGATTCCAAATCATTCCATTCCATTCCTTTCCGTTCCATTCCATTCCACTCCCTTCCTTTCGGGATGATTCTATTCCATTCCATTCCATTCCATTCGGGTTGTTTCCTTTCCATTCCATTCCATTCCATTCCATACCATTCCATTTGGGTTAACTCCATTTCTTTCCATTCCAATCCATTCCATTCCATTCCATTCCATTCCATTCCATTCCAATCGGCTTGATTCCATTCCATTCCATTCCATTCCATTCCATTCCATTCCATTCCATTCCTTTACATTCCGTTCCATTTGATTTGATTCCATTCCATTCCATTCCATTCCATTCGGTTTTATTCCACTCCATTCCATTCCATTCCATTCCATTTGTGTTTATTCCATTCCATTCCATTACATTCCATTCTATTCCATTACATTCCATACCATTCCATTCCATTCCATTCACTTCCATTCCATTCCACTGCATTGCATCCCAATCCATTCGGGTTGATTCCATTCCATTCCATTCCATTCCATTCCGCTCCATTCCATTCGTGTTGCTTGCATTCATTTCCATTCCATTCCATTCCATTCCATTCCCTTCCTTTCGGGTTGAGTGCATTAGATTTCATTCCATTCCATTCCATTCCTTTCGATTCCATTCGTGTTGATTCCATTCCATTCCATTCCATTCCATTCGGGGTGTTTCCAAATCATTCCATTCCATTCCATTCCGTTGCATTGCATTCCACTCCATTCCTTTCGTGGTGATTCTATTCCATTCCATTCCATTCCATTCTATTCCATTCCATTCCATTTGGGTTGATTCCATTGCATTCCATTCCATTCCATTCCATTCCATTCCATTCCATACCATTAAATCCCATTCCATTCCATGCTATTCCATTCAGATTGAATCCACTCCAATCCATTCCATTGCATTCCATTCCATTCGGGTTGATTCCAAATCCTTCCGTTGCATTCCACTCCATTCCTTTCGGGGAGATTCTATTCCATTCCATTCCATTCCATTCCATTCCATTCTTTTCGGATTGATTCCATTCCATTCCATTCCATTCCATTCCATTCCATTCCGTTCCATTCCTTTCGGGTTGACTCCATTCCATTCTATTCCATTCCATTCCATTCCATTCCATTCCATTCCATTCCTTTCCATTCGGGTTGCTTCCATTCCATTCCATTCCATTCCATTCCATTCGTGTTACATCCATTCCATTCCATTCCATTCCATTCCATTCCATTCCATTCGGGATGATTCCAAATCATTCCATTCCATTCCATTCCGTTCCATTCCATTCCACTCCATTCCTTTCGGGGTGATTCTATTCCATTCCATTCCATTCGGGTTGATTCCATTCCATTCCATTCCATTCTATTCGGGTTGACTCCATTCCATTCCATTCCATTCCTTTCCTTTCCATTCCATTCCATTCCATTCGGATTGATTCCATTCCATTCCATTCCATTCCATTCCATTCCATTCCTTTCCATTCCATTCCATTCGGGTTGATTCTATTCCATTCCATTCCATTTGTGTTGATTCCATTCCATTCCATTCCTTTCCATTCCATCCGGGATTATTCCATTCCATTGCATTCCATTACATTCGATTGATTCCATTCCATTCCATTCCATTCCATTCCATTCCATTCCATTCCATTCCATTCGTGTTGATTCCATTCAATTCCATTCCATTCTATTCCATTCCTTTCGTGTTGATTCCATTCCATTCCGTTCCATTCCATTCCATTCCATTCCATTGCACTCCACTCCATTCGGGTTGATTCCTTTCCATTCCATTGCATTCCATTCCATTCCTTTCGGGTTGATTCCATTCCTTTCCTTGCCTTGTCATTCCATTCCATTCCATTCCATTCCATTCCATTCCATTCCATTCCATTCCATTCCATTCCATTCCGTTCCATTCCCTTCGGGTTGACTCCATTCCATTCCATTCCATTCCATTCCATTCCATTCCATTCGGGTTGATTCCATCCCATTCCATTCCATTCCATTCGTGTTACATCCATTCCATTCCATACCATTCCATTCCACTCGGCTTGATTCCGTCCCATTCCATTCCATTCCATTCGTGTTACATCCATTCCATTCAATACCATTCCATTCCATTCGGGTTGATTCCAAATCATTCCATTCCATTCCTTTCCGTTCCATTCCATTCCACTCCCTTTCTTTCGGGATGATTCTATTCCATTCCATTCCATTCCATTCGGGTTGTTTCCTTTCCATTCCATTCCATTCCATTCCATACCATTCCATTTGGGTTAACTCCATTTCTTTCCATTCCAATCCATTCCATTCCATTCCATTCCATTCCATTCCAATCGGGTTGATTCCATTCCATTCCATTCCATTCCATTCCATTCCATTCCATTCCATTCCATTCCATTCCATTCCATTCCATTCCATTCCATTCCTTTACATTCTGTTCCATTTGATTTGATTCCATTCCATTCCATTCCATTCCATTCCATTCCATTCCATTCCATTCGTGTTGATTCCATTCCATTGCATTCCATCCCTTTCCATTCCATTTGGGTTGATTCCATTCCATTGCATTTCATTCCATTCCATTCCATTCCATTCGGTTTTATTCCATTCCATTCCATTCCATTCCATTCCATTCCATTTGATTCCATTCCATTCCTTCGGGATGATTCCATTCCGTTCCATTCCATTCGGCTTGATTCCATTCCATTCCATTCCATTCCATTCCATTTCTTTCCATTCCATTCGTTTTGATTCCATTCCATTCCATTACATTCCATTCCATTAGATTAAACTCCATTCGTGTTGATTCCATTCCATTCCTTTCCATTCCATTCCATTCCATTTCTTTCCATTTGGTTTGATTGCAATCCATTCCATTCCATTCCATTCCATTGCATTCCATGCCATTCCATTCCATTCTATTCCTTTCGGGTTGATTCCCTTCATTTCCATTCCATTACATTACATATGACTGGTTTCCATTCCATTCCATTCCATTCCATTCCATTGCATTCCATTCCGGTTGATTCCATTCCATTCAATTCCATTCCATTCCATTCCATTCCATTCCATTCCATTCCATTCCATTCCATTCCGTTCCATTCCCTTCGGGTTGACTCCATTCCATTCCATTCCATTCCATTCCATTCCATTCCATTCGGGTTGATTCCATCCCATTCCATTCCATTCCATTCGTGTTACATCCATTCCATTCCATACCATTCCATTCCACTCGGCTTGATTCCGTCCCATTCCATTCCATTCCATTCGTGTTACATCCACTCCATTCAATACCATTCCATTTCATTCGGGTTGATTCCAAATCATTCCATTCCATTCCTTTCCGTTCCATTCCATTCCACTCCCTTTCTTTCGGGATGATTCTATTCCATTCCATTCCATTCCATTCAGGTTGTTTCCATTCCATTCCATTCCATTCCATTCCATACCATTCCATTTGGGTTAACTCCATTTCTTTCCATTCCAATCCATTCCATTCCATTCCATTCCATTCCATTCCATTCCATTCCAATCGGGTTGATTCCATTCCATACCATTCCATTCCATTCCATTCCATTCCTTTACATTCCGTTCCATTTGATTTGATTCCATTCCATTCCATTCCATTCCATTCCATTCGTGTTGATTCCATTCCATTGCATTCCATCCCTTTCCATTCCATTTGGGTTGATTCCATTCCATTGCTTTTCATTCCATTCCATTCCATTCCATTCGGTTTTATTCCATTCCATTCCATTCCATTCCATTCCATTCCATTTGATTCCATTCCATTCCTTCGGGATGATTCCATTCCGTTCCATTCCATTCGGCTTGATTCCATTCCATTCCATTCCTTTCCATTCCATTTCTTTCCATTCCATTCGTTTTGATTCCATTCCATTCCATTACATTCCATTCCATTAGATTAAATTCCATTCGTGTTGATTCCATTCCATTCCATTCCATTCCATTCCATTCCATTCCATTTCTTTCCATTTGGGTTGATTGCAATCCATTCCATTCCATGCCATTCCATTGCATTCCATGCCATTCCATACCATTCTATTCCTTTCGGGTTGATTCCCTTCATTTCCATTCCATTCCATTACATATGACTGGTTTCCATTCCATTCCATTCCATTCCATTCCATTGCATTCCATTCCGGTTGATTCCATTCCATTCAATTCCATTCCGTTCCATTCCATTCCACTCCATTCCATTCCATTCCATTCCATTATTTTCGGGTCGATTCTATTCCATTCCATTCCATTCCATTGCATTCCATTCCTTTTGTGTTGATTCCATTCCATTCGATTCCATTCCATTCCATTCCATTGCATTCCACTAAATTCGGGTTGATTCCATTCCATTCCATTGCATTCCATTCCATTCCGTTCGGGTTGATTCCATTCCATTCCTTGCTGTGTCATTCCATTCCATTCCATACCATGCCATTCGAGTTGATTCCATTCCATTCCATTCCATTCCATTCCATTCCATTCCATTCCGGTTGATTCCATTCCATTCTATTCCACTCCATTAAATTCCATTGCATTCCATACTATTGCATTCCATTCCATTGCATTCCATACTATTGCATTCCATTCCATTCCATTCGGGTTGAGTCTATTCCATTCCATTGCATTCCATTCCGTTGCATTCCATTCGTCTTGATTCCGCACCTTTCCATTCCATTCCATTCCCTTCCATTCCATTCCATTCCATTCGGGTTGATTCTATTCCTTTCCATTCCATTCGGGTTGATTCCATTCCATTGCATTCCTTTCTTTTGCATTCCATTCCATTCCATTCAGGTTGATTCCATTCCATTCCATTCCATTCTATTCCATTCCATTGCATTCCATTCCATTCCATTCCATTCCGCTCCATTCCATTCCAGTTGATTCCATTCCATTCCATTCCATTCCATTCCATTCCGGTTGATTCCATTCCATTCCATTCCATTCCATTCCATTCGGGTTTGCTCCATTTCATTACATTCCATTCCCTTCCATTCAATTCCATTCATTTCTACTCCATTCCATTCGGGTTGATTCCATTCCATTCCATTCCATTCCATTCCATTCCATTCCATTCGTGTTCATTCCATTCCATTGCATTCGATCCCATTCCATTCCATTCCATTCCATTCCATTCCATTCCATTCCATTCCTTTCCATTGGGGTTGACTCCATTCCATTCCATTCCATTCCTTTCCATTCCATTCCATTCCATTCCATTCCATTCGGATTGATTCCATTCCATTCCATTCCATTCCATTCCATTCCATTCCATTCCATTCCATTCCATTCCATTCCATTCCATTCGGGTTTGCTCCATTTCATTACATTCCATTCCCTTCCATTCAATTCCATTCATTTCTACTCCATTCCATTCGGGTTGATTCCATTCCATTCCATTCCATTCCATTCCATTCCATTCCATTCCATTCGTGTTCATTCCATTCCATTGCATTCCATCCCATTCCATTCCATTCCATTCCATTCCATTCCATTCCATTCCATTCCATTCCATTGGGGTTGACTCCATTCCATTCCATTCCATTCCTTTCCATTCCATTCCATTCCATTCCATTCCATTCGGATTGATTCCATTCCATTCCATTACATTCCATTCCTTTCCATTCCATTCCATTTGGGTTGATTCTATTCCATTCCATTCCATTTTTATTGATTCCATTCCATTCTATTCCTTTCCATTCCATCCGGGTTTATTCCATTCCATTCCATTCCATTACATTCGATTGATTCCATTCCATTCCATTCCACTCCATTCCATTCCATTCCATTCCATTCCATTCGTGTTGATTCCATTCAATTCCATTCCATTCCATTCCATTCCTTTCGTGTTGATTCCATTCCATTCCGTTCCATTCCATTCCATTCCATTCCATTGCATTCCACTCCATTCGGGTTGATTCCTTTGCATTGCATTGCATTCCATTCCATTCCTTTCGGGTTGATTCCATTCCTTTCCATGCCTTGTCATTCCATTCCCTTCCATTCCTTTCCATTCCATTCCATTCCATTAAGTTCCATTCCCTTCGGGTTGACTCCATTCCATTCCATTCGATTCCATTCCATTCCATTCGGGTTGATTCCAACCCATTCCATTCCTTTCCATACGTGTTACATCCATTCCATTCCATACCATTCCATTCCACTCGGGTTGATTCCGTCCCATTCCATTCCATTCCATTCCTGTTACATCCATTCCATTCCATACCATTCCAATCCATTCGGGTTGATTCCAAATCATTCCATTCCATTCCTTTCCGTTCCATTACATTCCACTCCCTTCCTTTCGGCATGATTCTATTCCATTCCATTCCATTCCATTCGGGTTGATTCCTTTCCATTCCATTCCATTCCATTCCATACCATTCCATTTGGGTTAACTCCATTTCTTTCCATTCCAATCAATTCCATTCCATTCCATTCCATTCCATTGCATTCCAATCGGGTTGATTCCATTCCATTTCATTCCATTCCATTCCATTCCATTCCATTCCATTCCATTCCATTCCTTTACATTCCATTCCATTCCATTCCATTCCATTCGGGTTTATTCCACACCATTCCATTCCATTCCATTCCATTCCATTCCATTCCATTCGGGTTGATTCCAATATATTCCATTCCACTCCATTTGGGTTGATTCCGTTCCATTTCATTCCATTCCATCCCATTCCATTCCACTCCATTCCATTCCATTCCATTCCATTCCATTCCATTCCATTCCATTCCATTCCATTCCATTCGGATTGATTCCATTCCATTCCATTCCATTCCATTCGGGGTGATTCCAAATCATTCCATTCCATTCCATTCCGTTGCATTGCATTCCTCTCCATTCCTTTCGGGGTGATTCTATTCCATTCCATTCCATTCCATTCTATTCCATTCCATTCCATTCGGGTTGATTCCATTGCATTCCATTCCATTCCATTCCATTCCATTCCATTCCATTCCATTCCATTCCATTTGGGTTAACTGCATTCCATTCCATTCCATTCCATTCCATTCCATTCCATTCCATTCCATTCAATTCCATTCCATTCCATTAAATCCCATTCCATTCCATGCTATTCCATTCAGATTGAATCCACTCCAATCCATTCCATTGCATTCCATTCCATTCGGGTTGATTCCAAATCATTCCATTGCATTCCACTCCATTCCTTTCGGGGTGATTCTATTCCATTCCATTCCATTCCATTCCATTCCATTCCATTCTTTTCGGATTGATTCCATTCCATTCCATTCCATTCCATTCCATTCCATTCCGTTCCATTCCTTTCGGGTTGACTCCATTCCATTCTATTCCATTCCATTCCATTCCATTCCATTCCATTACTTTCCATTCGGGTTGCTTCCATTCCATTCCATTCCATTCCATTCCATTCCATTCGTGTTACATCCATTCCATTCCATTCCATTCCATTCCATTCCATTCGGGATGATTCCAAATCATTCCATTCCATTCCATTCCATTCCATTCCATTCCACTCCATTCCTTTCGGGGTGATTCTATTCCATTCTATTCCATTCCATTCCATTCCATTCCATTCCACTCGGGTTGATTCCATTCCATTCCATTCCATTCCATTCGGGTTGACTCCATTCCATTCCATTCCATTCCTTTCTTTCCATTCCATTCCATTCCATTCGGATTCATTCCATTCCATTCTATTCCATTCCATTCCATTCCATTCCTTTCCATTCCATTCCATTCGGGTTGATTCTATTCCATTCCATTCCATTTGTGTTGATTCCATTCCATTCCATTCCTTTCCATTCCATCCGGGATTATTCCATTCCATTCCATTCCATTACATTCGATTGATTCGATTCCATTCCATTCCATTCCATTCCAATCCATTCCATTCCATTCCATTCCATTCCATTCCATTCCAATCCATTCCATTCCATTCCATTCCATTCCATTCCTTTCGTGTTGATTCCATTCCATTCCGTTCCATTCCATTCCATTCTATTCCATTCTATTCCATTCGGGTTGATTCCATTGCATTCCATTCCATTCCATTCCATTCCATTCCATTCCATTCCATTCCATTCCATTCCATTAAATCCCATTCCATTCCACGCTATTCCATTCAGATTGAATCCACTCCAATCCATTCCATTGCATTGCATTCCATTCGGGTTGATTCCAAATCCTTCCATTGCATTCCACTCCATTCTTTTCGGGGAGATTCTATTCCATTCCATTCAATTCAATTCCATTCCATTCCATTCTTTTCGGATTGATTCCATTCCATTCCATTCCATTCCATTCCATTCCGTTCCATTCCTTTCGGGTTGACTCCATTCCATTCTATTCCATTCCATTCCATTCCATTCCATTCCATTCCATTCCATTCCTTTCCATTCGGGTTGCTTCCATTCCATTCCATTCCATTCCATTCCATTCGTGTTACATCCATTCCATTCCATTCCATTCCATTCCATTCCATTCCATTCGGGATGATTCCAAATCATTCCATTCCATTCCATTCCATTCCATTCCATTCCATTCCATTCCATTCCATTCCATTCCATTCCATTCCATTCCATTCGGATTGATTCCATTCCATTCCATTCCATTCCATTCGGGGTGATTCCAAATCATTCCATTCCATTCCATTCCGTTGCATTGCATTCCTCTCCATTCCTTTCGGGGTGATTCTATTCCATTCCATTCCATTCCATTCTATTCCATTCCATTCCATTCGGGTTGATTCCATTGCATTCCATTCCATTCCATTCCATTCCATTCCATTCCATTCCATTCCATTTGGGTTAACTGCATTCCATTCCATTCCATTCCATTCCATTCCATTCCATTCCATTCAATTCCATTCCATTCCATTAAATCCCATTCCATTCCATGCTATTCCATTCAGATTGAATCCACTCCAATCCATTCCATTGCATTCCATTCCATTCGGGTTGATTCCAAATCATTCCATTGCATTCCACTCCATTCCTTTCGGGGTGATTCTATTCCATTCCATTCAATTCCATTCCATTCCATTCCATTCTTTTCGGATTGATTCCATTCCATTCCATTCCATTCCATTCCATTCCATTCCGTTCCATTCCTTTCGGGTTGACTCCATTCCATTCTATTCCATTCCATTCCATTCCATTCCATTCCATTCCATTACTTTCCATTCGGGTTGCTTCCATTCCATTCCATTCCATTCCATTCCATTCAATTCGTGTTACATCCATTCCATTCCATTCCATTCCATTCCATTCCATTCGGGATGATTCCAAATCATTCCATTCCATTCCATTCCATTCCATTCCATTCCACTCCATTCCTTTCGGGGTGATTCTATTCCATTCTATTCCATTCCATTCCATTCCATTCCATTCCACTCGGGTTGATTCCATTCCATTCCATTCCATTCCATTCGGGTTGACTCCATTCCATTCCATTCCATTCCTTTCTTTCCATTCCATTCCATTCCATTCGGATTCATTCCATTCCATTCCATTCCATTCCATTCCATTCCATTCCTTTCCATTCCATTCCATTAGGGTTGATTCTATTCCATTCCATTCCATTTGTGTTGATTCCATTCCATTCCATTCCTTTCCATTCCATCCGGGATTATTCCATTCCATTCCATTCCATTACATTCGATTGATTCGATTCCATTCCATTCCATTCCATTCCAATCCATTCCATTCCATTCCATTCCATTCCATTCCATTCCAATCCATTCCATTCCATTCCATTCCATTCCATTCCTTTCGTGTTGATTCCATTCCATTCCGTTCCATTCCATTCCATTCTATTCCATTCCATTCCATTCGGGTTGATTCCATTGCATTCCATTCCATTCCATTCCATTCCATTCCATTCCATTCCATTCCATTCCATTCCATTCCATTCCATTTGGGTTAACTGCATTCCATTCCATTCCCTTCCATTCCATTCCATTCCATTCCATTCCATTCCATTCCATTCCATTCCATTCCATTAAATCCCATTCCATTCCACGCTATTCCATTCAGATTGAATCCACTCCAATCCATTCCATTGCATTGCATTCCATTCGGGTTGATTCCAAATCCTTCCATTGCATTCCACTCCATTCCTTTCGGGGAGATTCTATTCCATTCCATTCAATTCAATTCCATTCCATTCCATTCTTTTCGGATTGATTCCATTCCATTCCATTCCATTCCATTCCATTCCGTTCCATTCCTTTCGGGTTGACTCCATTCCATTCTATTCCATTCCATTCCATTCCATTCCATTCCATTCCATTCCATTCCTTTCCATTCGGGTTGCTTCCATTCCATTCCATTCCATTCCATTCCATTCGTGTTACATCCATTCCATTCCATTCCATTCCATTCCATTCCATTCCATTCGGGATGATTCCAAATCATTCCATTCCATTCCATTCCGTTCCATTCCATTGCACTCCATTCCTTTCGGGGTGATTCTATTCCATTCCATTCCATTCCATTCCATTCCATTCGGGTTGATTCCATTCCATTCCATTCCATTCCATGCCATTCGGGTTGACTCCATTCCATTCCATTCCATTCCTTTCCTTTCCATTCCATTCCATTCCATTCGGATTGATTCCATTCCATTCCATTCCATTCCATTCCATTCCATTCCATTCCATTCCTTTCCATTCCATTCCATTCGGGTTGACTCTATTCCATTCCATTCCATTTGTGATGATTCCATTCCATTCCATTCCTTTCCATTCCATCCGGGATTATTCCATTCCATTGCATTCCATTACATTCGATTGATTCCATTCCATTCCATTCCATTCCATTCCATTCCATTCCATTCCAATCCATTCCATTCCATTCCATTCCATTCCATTCCATTCCATTCCATTCGTGTTGATTCCATTCAATTCCATTCCATTCCATTCCATTCCTTTCGTGTTGATTCCATTCCATTCCGTTCCATTCCATTCCATTCTATTCCATTCCATTCCATTCGGGTTGATTCCATTGCATTCCATTCCATTCCATTCCATTCCATTCCATTCCATTCCATTCCAATCCATTCCATTCCATTTGGGTTAACTGCATTCCATTCCATTCCATTCCATTCCATTCCATTCCATTAAATCCCATTCCATTCCATGCTATTCCATTCAGATTGAATCCACTCCAATCCATTCCATTGCATTCCATTCCATTCGGGTTGATTCCAAATCCTTCCATTGCATTCCACTCCATTCCTTTCGGGGAGATTCTATTCCATTCCATTCAATTCCATTCCATTCCATTCCATTCTTTTCTCATTGATTCCATTCCATTCCATTCCATTCCATTCCATTCCGTTCCATTCCTTTCGGGTTGACTCCATTCCATTCTATTCCACTCCATTCCATTCCATTCCATTCCATTCCATTCGGGTTGCTTCCATTCAATTCCATTCCATTCCATTCCATTCCATTCGTGTTACATCCATTCCATTCCATTCCATTCCATTCCATTCCATTCCATTCGGGATGATTCCAAATCATTCCATTCCATTCCATTCCGTTCCATTCCATTCCACTCCATTCCTTTCGGGGTGATTCTATTCCATTCCATTCCATTCCATTCCATTCCATTCCATTCGGGTTGATTCCATTCCATTCCGTTCCATTCCATTCGGGTTGACTCCATTCCATTCCATTCCATTCCTTTCCTTTCCATTCCTTTCCATTCCATTCCATTCGTGTTGATTCTATTCCATTCCATTCCATTTGTGTTGATTCCATTCCATTCCATTCCTTTCCATTCCATCCGGGATTATTCCATTCCATTGCATTCCATTACATTCGATTGATTCCATTCCATTCCATTCCATTCCATTCCATTCCATTCCATTCCATTTCATTCCATTCCATTCGTGTTGATTCCATTCAATTCCATTCCATTCTATTCCATTCCTTTCGTGTTGATTCCAATCCATTCGGTTCCATTCCATTCCATTCCATTCCTTTCCTTTCCATTCCATTCCATTCCATTCGGATTGATTCCATTCCATTCCATTCCATTCCATTCCATTCCATTCCATTCCATTCCATTCCATTCCTTTCCATTCCATTCCATTCGGGTTGACTCTATTCCATTCCATTCCATTTGTGATGATTCCATTCCATTCCATTCCTTTCCATTCCATCCGGGATTATTCCATTCCATTGCATTCCATTACATTCGATTGATTCCATTCCATTCCATTCCATTCCATTCCATTCCATTCCATTCCAATCCATTCCATTCCATTCCATTCCATTCCATTCCATTCCATTCGTGTTGATTCCATTCAATTCCATTCCATTCCATTCCATTCCTTTCGTGTTGATTCCATTCCATTCCGTTCCATTCCATTCCATTCTATTCCATTCCATTCCATTCGGGTTGATTCCATTGCATTCCATTCCATTCCATTCCATTCCATTCCATTCCATTCCAATCCATTCCATTCCATTTGGGTTAACTGCATTCCATTCCATTCCATTCCATTCCATTCCATTCCATTAAATCCCATTCCATTCCATGCTATTCCATTCAGATTGAATCCACTCCAATCCATTCCATTGCATTCCATTCCATTCGGGTTGATTCCAAATCCTTCCATTGCATTCCACTCCATTCCTTTCGGGGAGATTCTATTCCATTCCATTCAATTCCATTCCATTCCATTCCATTCTTTTCTGATTGATTCCATTCCATTCCATTCCATTCCATTCCATTCCGTTCCATTCCTTTCGGGTTGACTCCATTCCATTCTATTCCACTCCATTCCATTCCATTCCATTCCATTCCATTCGGGTTGCTTCCATTCCATTCCATTCCATTCCATTCCATTCGTGTTACATCCATTCCATTCCATTCCATTCCATTCCATTCGGGATGATTCCAAATCATTCCATTCCATTCCTTTCCGTTCCATTCCATTCCACTCCATTCCTTTCGGGGTGATTCTATTCCATTCCATTCCATTCCATTCCATTCCATTCGGGTTGATTCCATTCCATTCCGTTCCATTCCTTTCGGGTTGACTCCATTCCATTCCATTCCATTCCTTTCCTTTCCATTCCTTTCCATTCCATTCCATTCGGGTTGATTCTATTCCATTCCATTCCATTTGTGTTGATTCCATTCCATTCCATTCCTTTCCATTCCATCCGGGATTATTCCATTCCATTGCATTCCATTACATTCGATTGATTCCATTCCATTCCATTCCATTCCATTCCATTCCATTCCATTCCATTCCATTCCATTCGTGTTGATTCCATTCAATTCCATTCCATTCTATTCCATTCCTTTCGTGTTGATTCCAATCCATTCGGTTCCATTCCATTCCATTCCATTCCATTGCACTCCACTCCATTCGGGTTGATTCCTTTCCATTCCATTGCATTCCATTCCATTCCTTTCGGGTTGATTCCATTCCTTTCCTTGCCTTGTCATTCCATTCCATTCCATTCCATTCCATTCCATTCCATTCCATTCCATTCCATTCCATTCCCTTCGTGTTGACTCCATTCCATTCCATTCCATTCCATTCCATTCCATTCGGGTTGATTCCATCCCATTCCATTCCATTCCATTCGTGTTACATCCATTCCATTCCATACCATTCCATTCCACTCGGCTTGATTCCGTCCCATTCCATTCCATTCCATTCGTGTTACATCCATTCCATTCAATACCATTCCATTCCATTCGGGTTGATTCCAAATCATTCCATTCCATTCCTTTCCGTTCCATTCCATTCCACTCCCTTTCTTTCGGGATGATTCTATTCCATTCCATTCCATTCCATTCGGGTTGTTTCCTTTCCATTCCATTCCATTCCATTCCGTTCCATTCCCTTCGGGTTGACTCCATTCCATTCCATTCCATTCCATTCCATTCCATTCCATTCGGGTTGATTCCATCCCATTCCATTCCATTCCATTCGTGTTACATCCATTCCATTCCATACCATTCCATTCCACTCGGCTTGATTCCGTCCCATTCCATTCCATTCCATTCGTGTTACATCCATTCCATTCAATACCATTCCATTCCATTCGAGTTGATTCCAAATCATTCCATTCCATTCCTTTCCGTTCCATTCCATTCCACTCCCTTTCTTTCGGGATGATTCTATTCCATTCCATTCCATTCCATTCGGGTTGTTTCCTTTCCATTCCATTCCATTCCATTCCATACCTTTCCATTTGGGTTAACTCCATTTCTTTCCATTCCAATCCATTCCATTCCATTCCATTCCATTCCATTCCAATCCGGTTGATTCCATTCCATTCCATTCCATTCCATTGCATTCCATTCCATTCCATTCCTTTACATTCTGTTCCATTTGATTTGATTCCATTCCATTCCATTCCATTCCATTCCATTCCATTCCATTCCATTCGTGTTGATTCCATTCCATTGCATTCCATCCCTTTCCATTCCATTTGGGTTGATTCCATTCCATTGCATTTCATTCCATTCCATTCCATTCCATTCGGTTTTATTCCATTCCATTCCATTCCTTTCCATTCCATTCCATTTGATTCCATTCCATTCCTTCGGGATGATTCCATTCCGTTCCATTCCATTCGGCTTGATTCCATTCCATTCCATTCCATTCCATTCCATTACTTTCCATTCCATTCGTTTTGATTCCATTCCATTCCATTACATTCCATTCCATTAGATTAAATTCCATTCGTGTTGATTCCATTCCATTCCTTTCCATTCCATTCCATTCCATTTCTTTCCATTTGGGTTGATTGCAATCCATTCCATTCCATTCCATTCCATTGCATTCCATGCCATTCCATTCCATTCTATTCCTTTCGGGTTGATTCCCTTCATTTCCATTCCATTACATTACATATGACTGGTTTCCATTCCATTCCATTCCATTCCATTCCATTGCATTCCATTCCGGTTGATTCCATTCCATTCAATTCCATTCCATTCCATTCCATTCCATTCCATTCCATTCCATTCCATTACATTCCGTTCCATTCCCTTCGGGTTGACTCCATTCCATTCCATTACATTCCATTCCATTCCATTCGGGTTGATTCCATCCCATTCCATTCCATTCCATTCGTGTTACATCCATTCCATTCCATACCATTCCATTCCACTCGGCTTGATTCCGTCCCATTCCATTCCATTCCATTCGTGTTACATCCATTCCATTCAATACCATTCCATTTCATTCGGGTTGATTCCAAATCATTCCATTCCATTCCTTTCCGTTCCATTCCATTCCACTCCCTTTCTTTCGGGATGATTCTATTCCATTCCATTCCATTCCATTCAGGTTGTTTCCTTTCCATTCCATTCCATTCCATTCCATACCATTCCATTTGGGTTAACTCCATTTCTTTCCATTCCAATCCATTCCATTCCATTCCATTCCATTCCATTCCATTCCATTCCATTCCAATCGGGTTGATTCCATTCCATACCATTCCATTCCATTCCATTCCATTCCTTTACATTCCGTTCCATTTGATTTGATTCCATTCAATTCCATTCCATTCCATTCCATTCCATTCGTGTTGATTCCATTCCATTGCATTCCATCCCTTTCCATTCCATTTGGGTTGATTCCATTCCATTGCATTTCATTCCATTCCATTCCATTCCATTCGGTTTTATTCCATTCCATTCCATTCCATTCCATTCCATTCCATTTGATTCCATTCCATTCCTTCGGGATGATTCCATTCCGTTCCATTCCATTCGGCTTGATTCCATTCCATTCCATTCCATTCCATTCCATTTCTTTCCATTCCATTCGTTTTGATTCCATTCCATTCCATTACATTCCATTCCATTAGATTAAATTCCATTCGTGTTGATTCCATTCCATTCCATTCCATTCCATTCCATTCCATTTCTTTCCATTTGGGTTGATTGCAATCCATTCCATTCCATGCCATTCCATTACATTCCATGCCATTCCATACCATTCTATTCCTTTCGGGTTGATTCCCTTCATTTCCATTCCATTCCATTACATATGACTGGTTTCCATTCCATTCCATTCAATTCCATTCCATTGCATTCCATTCCGGTTGATTCCATTCTATTCAATTCCATTCCGTTCCATTCCATTCCACTCCATTCCATTCCATTCCATTCCATTATTTTCGGGTCGATTCTATTCCATTCCATTCCATTCCATTGCATTCCATTCCTTTTGTGTTGATTCCATTCCATTCGATTCCATTCCATTCCATTCCATTGCATTCCACTAAATTCGGGTTGATTCCATTCCATTCCATTGCATTCCATTCCATTCCGTTCGGGTTGATTCCATTCCATTCCTTGCTGTGTCATTCCATTCCATTCCATACCATGCCATTCGAGTTGATTCCATTCCATTCCATTCCATTCCATTCCATTCCATTCCATTCCATTCCGGTTGATTCCATTCCATTCTATTCCACTCCATTAAATTCCATTGCATTCCATACTATTGCATTCCATTCCATTGCATTCCATACTATTGCATTCCATTCCATTCCATTCGGGTTGAGTCTATTCCATTCCATTGCATTCCATTCCGTTGCATTCCATTCGTCTTGATTCCGCACCTTTCCATTCCATTCCATTCCCTTCCATTCCATTCCATTCGGGTTGATTCTATTCCTTTCCATTCCATTCGGGTTGATTCCATTCCATTGCATTCCTTTCTTTTCCATTCCATTCCATTCCATTCAGGTTGATTCCATTCCATTCCATTCCATTCTATTCCATTCCATTGCATTCCATTCCATTCCATTCCATTCCGCTCCATTCCATTCCAGTTGATTCCATTCCATTCCATTCCATTCCATTCCATTCCGGTTGATTCCATTCCATTCCATTCCATTCCATTCCATTCGGGTTTGCTCCATTTCATTACATTCCATTCCCTTCCATTCAATTCCATTCATTTCTACTCCATTCCATTCGGGTTGATTCCATTCCATTCCATTCCATTCCATTCCATTCCATTCCATTCGTGTTCATTCCATTCCATTGCATTCGATCCCATTCCATTCCATTCCATTCCATTCCATTCCATTCCATTCCATTACATTCCTTTCCATTCCATTGGGGTTGACTCCATTCCATTCCATTCCATTCCTTTCCATTCCATTCCATTCCATTCCATTCCATTCGGACTGATTCCATTCCATTCCATTCCATTCCATTCCATTCCATTCCATTCCATTCGGGTTTGCTCCATTTCATTACATTCCATTCCCTTCCATTCAATTCCATTCATTTCTACTCCATTCCATTCGGGTTGGTTCCATTCCATTCCATTCCAATCCATTCCATTCCATTCCATTCCATTCCATTCCAATCCGGTTGATTCCATTCCATTCCATTCCATTCCATTCCATTCCATTCCATTCCATTCCTTTACATTCTGTTCCATTTGATTTGATTCCATTCCATTCCATTCCATTCCATTCCATTCCATTCCATTCCATTCGTGTTGATTCCATTCCATTGCATTCCATCCCTTTCCATTCCATTTGGGTTGATTCCATTCCATTGCATTTCATTCCATTCCATTCCATTCCATTCGGTTTTATTCCATTCCATTCCATTCCTTTCCATTCCATTCCATTTGATTCCATTCCATTCCTTCGGGATGATTCCATTCCGTTCCATTCCATTCGGCTTGATTCCATTCCATTCCATTCCATTCCATTCCATTCCATTACTTTCCATTCCATTCGTTTTGATTCCATTCCATTCCATTACATTCCATTCCATTAGATTAAATTCCATTCGTGTTGATTCCATTCCATTCCTTTCCATTCCATTCCATTCCATTTCTTTCCATTTGGGTTGATTGCAATCCATTCCATTCCATTCCATTCCATTGCATTCCATGCCATTCCATTCCATTCTATTCCTTTCGGGTTGATTCCCTTCATTTCCATTCCATTACATTACATATGACTGGTTTCCATTCCATTCCATTCCATTCCATTCCATTGCATTCCATTCCGGTTGATTCCATTCCATTCAATTCCATTCCATTCCATTCCATTCCATTCCATTCCATTCCATTCCATTCCATTCCGTTCCATTCCCTTCGGGTTGACTCCATTCCATTCCATTACATTCCATTCCATTCCATTCGGGTTGATTCCATCCCATTCCATTCCATTCCATTCGTGTTACATCCATTCCATTCCATACCATTCCATTCCACTCGGCTTGATTCCGTCCCATTCCATTCCATTCCATTCGTGTTACATCCATTCCATTCAATACCATTCCATTTCATTCGGGTTGATTCCAAATCATTCCATTCCATTCCTTTCCGTTCCATTCCATTCCACTCCCTTTCTTTCGGGATGATTCTATTCCATTCCATTCCATTCCATTCAGGTTGTTTCCTTTCCATTCCATTCCATTCCATTCCATACCATTCCATTTGGGTTAACTCCATTTCTTTCCATTCCAATCCATTCCATTCCATTCCATTCCATTCCATTCCATTCCATTCCATTCCATTCCATTCCAATCGGGTTGATTCCATTCCATACCATTCCATTCCACTCCATTCCATTCCATTCCTTTACATTCCGTTCCATTTGATTTGATTCCATTCAATTCCATTCCATTCCATTCCATTCCATTCGTGTTGATTCCATTCCATTGCATTCCATCCCTTTCCATTCCATTTGGGTTGATTCCATTCCATTGCATTTCATTCCATTCCATTCCATTCCATTCGGTTTTATTCCATTCCATTCCATTCCATTCCATTCCATTCCATTTGATTCCATTCCATTCCTTCGGGATGATTCCATTCCGTTCCATTCCATTCGGCTTGATTCCATTCCATTCCATTCCATTCCATTCCATTTCTTTCCATTCCATTCGTTTTGATTCCATTCCATTCCATTACATTCCATTCCATTAGATTAAATTCCATTCGTGTTGATTCCATTCCATTCCATTCCATTCCATTCCATTCCATTTCTTTCCATTTGGGTTGATTGCAATCCATTCCATTCCATGCCATTCCATTACATTCCATGCCATTCCATACCATTCTATTCCTTTCGGGTTGATTCCCTTCATTTCCATTCCATTCCATTACATATGACTGGTTTCCATTCCATTCCATTCCATTCCATTCCATTGCATTCCATTCCGGTTGATTCCATTCCATTCAATTCCATTCCGTTCCATTCCATTCCACTCCATTCCATTCCATTCCATTCCATTATTTTCGGGTCGATTCTATTCCATTCCATTCCATTCCATTGCATTCCATTCCTTTTGTGTTGATTCCATTCCATTCGATTCCATTCCATTCCATTCCATTGCATTCCACTAAATTCGGGTTGATTCCATTCCATTCCATTGCATTCCATTCCATTCCGTTCGGGTTGATTCCATTCCATTCCTTGCTGTGTCATTCCATTCCATTCCATACCATGCCATTCGAGTTGATTACATTCCATTCCATTCCATTCCATTCCATTCCGGTTGATTCCATTCCATTCTATTCCACTCCATTAAATTCCATTGCATTCCATACTATTGCATTCCATTCCATTGCATTCCATACTATTGCATTCCATTCCATTCCATTCGGGTTGAGTCTATTCCATTCCATTGCATTCCATTCCGTTGCATTCCATTCGTCTTGATTCCGCACCTTTCCATTCCATTCCATTCCCTTCCATTCCATTCCATTCGGGTTGATTCTATTCCTTTCCATTCCATTCGGGTTGATTCCATTCCATTGCATTCCTTTCTTTTCCATTCCATTCCATTCCATTCAGGTTGATTCCATTCCATTCCATTCCATTCTATTCCATTCCATTGCATTCCATTCCATTCCATTCCATTCCGCTCCATTCCATTCCAGTTGATTCCATTCCATTCCATTCCATTCCATTCCATTCCGGTTGATTCCATTCCATTCCATTCCATTCCATTCCATTCGGGTTTGCTCCATTTCATTACATTCCATTCCCTTCCATTCAATTCCATTCATTTCTACTCCATTCCATTCGGGTTGATTCCATTCCATTCCATTCCATTCCATTCCATTCCATTCCATTCGTGTTCATTCCATTCCATTGCATTCGATCCCATTCCATTCCATTCCATTCCATTCCATTCCATTCCATTACATTCCTTTCCATTCCATTGGGGTTGACTCCATTCCATTCCATTCCATTCCTTTCCATTCCATTCCATTCCATTCCATTCCATTCGGACTGATTCCATTCCATTCCATTCCATTCCATTCCATTCCATTCCATTCCATTCGGGTTTGCTCCATTTCATTACATTCCATTCCCTTCCATTCAATTCCATTCATTTCTACTCCATTCCATTCGGGTTGGTTCCATTCCATTCCATTCCATTCCGTTCCATTCCATTCCATTCCATTCGTGTTCATTCCATTCCATTGCATTCCATCCCATTCCATTCCATTCCATTCCATTCCATTCCATTCCATTCCATTCCATTCCATTGGGGTTGACTCCATTCCATTCCATTCCATTCCTTTCCATTCCATTCCATTCCATTCCATTCCATTCCATTCGGATTGATTCCATTCCATTCCATTACATTCCATTCCTTTCCATTCCATTCCATTCGGGTTGATTCTATTCCATTCCATTCCATTTGTATTGATTCCATTCCATTCTATTCCTTTCCATTCCTTCCGGGTTTATTCCATTCCATTCCATTCCATTACATTCGATTGATTCCATTCCATTCCATTCCACTCCATTCCATTCCATTCCATTCCATTCCATTCGTGTTGATTCCATTCAATTCCATTCCATTCCATTCCATTCCTTTCGTGTTGATTCCATTCCATTCCGTTCCATTCCATTCCATTCCATTCCATTGCATTCCACTCCATTCGGGTTGATTCCTTTGCATTGCATTGCATTCCATTCCATTCCTTTCGGGTTGATTCCATTCCTTTCCATGCCTTGTCATTCCATTCCCTTCCATTCCTTTCCATTCCATTCCATTCCATTAAGTTCCATTCCCTTCGGGTTGACTCCATTCCATTCCATTCGATTCCATTCCATTCCATTCGGGTTGATTCCAACCCATTCCATTCCTTTCCATACGTGTTACCTCCATTCCATTCCATACCATTCCATTCCACTCGGGTTGATTCCGTCCCATTCCATTCCATTCCATTCCTGTTACATCCATTCCATTCCATACCATTCCAATCCATTCGGGTTGATTCCAAATCATTCCATTCCATTCCTTTCCGTTCCATTACATTCCACTCCCTTCCTTTCGGCATGATTCTATTCCATTCCATTCCATTCCATTCGGGTTGATTCCTTTCCATTCCATTCCATTCCATTCCATACCATTCCATTTGGGTTAACTCCATTTCTTTCCATTCCAATCCATTCCATTCCATTCCATTCCATTCCATTGCATTCCAATCGGGTTGATTCCATTCCATTTCATTCCATTCCATTCCATTCCATTCCATTCCATTCCTTTACATTCCATTCCATTCCATTCCATTCCATTCCATTCGGGTTTATTCCACACCATTCCATTCCATTCCATTCCATTCCATTCCATTCCATTCGGGTTGATTCCAATATATTCCATTCCACTCCATTTGGGTTGATTCCGTTCCATTTCATTCCATTCCATCCCATTCCATTCCACTCCATTCCATTCCATTCCATTCCATTCCATTCCATTCCATTCCATTCGGATTGATTCCATTCCATTCCATTCCATTCCATTCGGGGTGATTCCAAATCATTCCATTCCATTCCATTCCGTTGCATTGCATTCCTCTCCATTCCTTTCGGGGTGATTCTATTCCATTCCATTCCATTCCATTCTATTCCATTCCATTCCATTCGGGTTGATTCCATTGCATTCCATTCCATTCCATTCCATTCCATTCCATTCCATTCCATTCCATTTGGGTTAACTGCATTCCATTCCATTCCATTCCATTCCATTCCATTAAATCCCATTCCATTCCATGCTATTCCATTCAGATTGAATCCACTCCAATCCATTCCATTGCATTCCATTCCATTCGGGTTGATTCCAAATCATTCCATTGCATTCCACTCCATTCCTTTCGGGGTGATTCTATTCCATTCCATTCAATTCCATTCCATTCCATTCCATTCTTTTCGGATTGATTCCATTCCATTCCATTCCATTCCATTCCATTCCATTCCATTCCGTTCCATTCCTTTCGGGTTGACTCCATTCCATTCTATTCCATTCCATTCCATTCCATTCCATTCCATTACTTTCCATTCGGGTTGCTTCCATTCCATTCCATTCCATTCCATTCCATTCGTGTTACATCCATTCCATTCCATTCCATTCCATTCCATTCCATTCGGGATGATTCCAAATCATTCCATTCCATTCCATTCCATTCCATTCCACTCCATTCCTTTCGGGGTGATTCTATTCCATTCTATTCCATTCCATTCCATTCCATTCCATTCCACTCGGGTTGATTCCATTCCATTCCATTCCATTCCATTCGGGTTGACTCCATTCCATTCCATTCCATTCCTTTCTTTCCATTCCATTCCATTCCATTCGGATTCATTCCATTCCATTCCATTCCATTCCATTCCTTTCCATTCCATTCCATTCGGGTTGATTCTATTCCATTCCATTCCATTTGTGTTGATTCCATTCCATTCCATTCCTTTCCATTCCATCCGGGATTATTCCATTCCATTCCATTCCATTACATTCGATTGATTCGATTCCATTCCATTCCATTCCATTCCAATCCATTCCATTCCATTCCATTCCATTCCATTCCATTCCAATCCATTCCATTCCATTCCATTCCATTCCATTCCATTCGTGTTGATTCCATTCAATTCCATTCCATTCCATTCCATTCCTTTCGTGTTGATTCCATTCCATTCCGTTCCATTCCATTCCATTCTATTCCATTCCATTCCATTCGGGTTGATTCCATTGCATTCCATTCCATTCCATTCCATTCCATTCCATTCCATTCCATTCCATTCCATTTGGGTTAACTGCATTCCATTCCATTCCCTTCCATTCCATTCCATTCCATTCCATTCCATTCCATTCCATTAAATCCCATTCCATTCCACGCTATTCCATTCAGATTGAATCCACTCCAATCCATTCCATTGCATTGCATTCCATTCGGGTTGATTCCAAATCCTTCCATTGCATTCCACTCCATTCCTTTCGGGGAGATTCTATTCCATTCCATTCAATTCAATTCCATTCCATTCCATTCTTTTCGGATTGATTCCATTCCATTCCATTCCATTCCATTCCATTCCGTTCCATTCCTTTCGGGTTGACTCCATTCCATTCTATTCCATTCCATTCCATTCCATTCCATTCCATTCCATTCCATTCCTTTCCATTCGGGTTGCTTCCATTCCATTCCATTCCATTCCATTCCATTCGTGTTACATCCATTCCATTCCATTCCATTCCATTCCATTCCATTCCATTCGGGATGATTCCAAATCATTCCATTCCATTCCATTCCGTTCCATTCCATTGCACTCCATTCCTTTCAGGGTGATTCTATTCCATTCCATTCCATTCCATTCCATTCCATTCGGGTTGATTCCATTCCATTCCATTCCATTCCATTCCATTCGGGTTGACTCCATTCCATTCCATTCCATTCCTTTCCTTTCCATTCCATTCCATTCCATTCGGATTGATTCCATTCCATTCCATTCCATTCCATTCCATTCCATTCCATTCCATTCCTTTCCATTCCATTCCATTCGGGTTGACTCTATTCCATTCCATTCCATTTGTGATGATTCCATTCCATTCCATTCCTTTCCATTCCATCCGGGATTATTCCATTCCATTGCATTCCATTACATTCGATTGATTCCATTCCATTCCATTCCATTCCATTCCATTCCATTCCATTCCAATCCATTCCATTCCATTCCATTCCATTCCATTCCATTCCATTCCATTCGTGTTGATTCCATTCAATTCCATTCCATTCCATTCCATTCCTTTCGTGTTGATTCCATTCCATTCCGTTCCATTCCATTCCATTCTATTCCATTCCATTCCATTCGGGTTGATTCCATTGCATTCCATTCCATTCCATTCCATTCCATTCCATTCCATTCCATTCCATTCCAATCCATTCCATTCCATTTGGGTTAACTGCATTCCATTCCATTCCATTCCATTCCATTCCATTCCATTAAATCCCATTCCATTCCATGCTATTCCATTCAGATTGAATCCACTCCAATCCATTCCATTGCATTCCATTCCATTCGGGTTGATTCCAAATCCTTCCATTGCATTCCACTCCATTCCTTTCGGGGAGATTCTATTCCATTCCATTCAATTCCATTCCATTCCATTCCATTCTTTTCTCATTGATTCCATTCCATTCCATTCCATTCCATTCCATTCCGTTCCATTCCTTTCGGGTTGACTCCATTCCATTCTATTCCACTCCATTCCATTCCATTCCATTCCATTCCATTCGGGTTGCTTCCATTCCATTCCATTCCATTCCATTCCATTCCATTCGTGTTACATCCATTCCATTCCATTCCATTCCATTCCATTCCATTCCATTCGGGATGATTCCAAATCATTCCATTCCATTCCATTCCGTTCCATTCCATTCCACTCCATTCCTTTCGGGGTGATTCTATTCCATTCCATTCCATTCCATTCCATTCCATTCCATTCGGGTTGATTCCATTCCATTCCGTTCCATTCCATTCGGGTTGACTCCATTCCATTCCATTCCATTCCTTTCCTTTCCATTCCTTTCCATTCCATTCCATTCGGGTTGATTCTATTCCATTCCATTCCATTTGTGTTGATTCCATTCCATTCCATTCCTTTCCATTCCATCCGGGATTATTCCATTCCATTGCATTCCATTACATTCGATTGATTCCATTCCATTCCATTCCATTCCATTCCATTCCATTCCATTCCATTCGTGTTGATTCCATTCCATTCCATTCCATTCTATTCCATTCCTTTCGTGTTGATTCCAATCCATTCGGTTCCATTCCATTCCATTCCATTCCTTTCCTTTCCATTCCATTCCATTCCATTCGGATTGATTCCATTCCATTCCATTCCATTCCATTCCATTCCATTCCATTCCATTCCTTTCCATTCCATTCCATTCGGGTTGACTCTATTCCATTCCATTCCATTTGTGATGATTCCATTCCATTCCATTCCTTTCCATTCCATCCGGGATTATTCCATTCCATTGCATTCCATTACATTCGATTGATTCCATTCCATTCCATTCCATTCCATTCCATTCCATTCCATTCCATTCCAATCCATTCCATTCCATTCCATTCCATTCCATTCCATTCCATTCGTGTTGATTCCATTCAATTCCATTCCATTCCATTCCATTCCTTTCGTGTTGATTCCATTCCATTCCGTTCCATTCCATTCCATTCTATTCCATTCCATTCCATTCGGGTTGATTCCATTGCATTCCATTCCATTCAATTCCATTCCATTCCATTCCATTCCAATCCATTCCATTCCATTTGGGTTAACTGCATTCCATTCCATTCCATTCCATTCCATTCCATTCCATTAAATCCCATTCCATTCCATGCTATTCCATTCAGATTGAATCCACTCCAATCCATTCCATTGCATTACATTCCATTCGGGTTGATTCCAAATCCTTCCATTGCATTCCACTCCATTCCTTTCGGGGAGATTCTATTCCATTCCATTCAATTCCATTCCATTCCATTCCATTCTTTTCTGATTGATTCCATTCCATTCCATTCCATTCCATTCCATTCCATTCCGTTCCATTCCTTTCGGGTTGACTCCACTCCATTCTATTCCACTCCATTCCATTCCATTCCATTCCATTCCATTCGGGTTGCTTCCATTCCATTCCATTCCATTCCATTCCATTCGTGTTACATCCATTCCATTCCATTCCATTCCATTCCATTCGGGATGATTCCAAATCATTCCATTCCCTTCCATTCCGTTCCATTCCATTCCACTCCATTCCTTTCGGGGTGATTCTATTCCATTCCATTCCATTCCATTCCATTCCATTCCATTCGGGTTGATTCCATTCCATTCCGTTCCATTCCATTCGGGTTGACTCCATTCCATTCCATTCCATTCCTTTCCTTTCCATTCCTTTCCATTCCATTCCATTTGGGTTGATTCTATTCCATTCCATTCCATTTGTGTTGATTCCATTCCATTCCATTCCTTTCCATTCCATCCGGGATTATTCCATTCCATTGCATTCCATTACATTCGATTGATTCCATTCCATTCCATTCCATTCCATTCCATTCCATTCCATTCCATTCCATTCCATTCCATTCGTGTTGATTCCATTCAATTCCATTCCATTCTATTCCATTCCTTTCGTGTTGATTCCAATCCATTCGGTTCCATTCCATTCCATTCCATTCCATTGCACTCCACTCCATTCGGGTTGATTCCTTTCCATTCCATTGCATTCCATTCCATTCCTTTCGGGTTGATTCCATTCCTTTCCTTGCCTTGTCATTCCATTCCATTCCATTCCATTCCATTCCATTCCATTCCATTCCATTCCATTCCATTCCATTCCCTTCGGGTTGACTCCATTCCATTCCATTCCATTGCATTCCATTCCATTCGGGTTGATTCCATCCCATTCCATTCCATTCCATTCGTGTTACATCCATTCCATTCCATACCATTCCATTCCACTCGGCTTGATTCCGTCCCATTCCATTCCATTCCATTCGTGTTACATCCATTCCATTCAATACCATTCCATTCCATTCGGGTTGATCCAAATCATTCCATTCCATTCCTTTCCGTTCCATTCCATTCCACTCCCTTTCTTTCGGGATGATTCTATTCCATTCCATTCCATTCCATTCGGGTTGTTTCCTTTCCATTCCATTCCATTCCATTCCATACCATTCCATTTGGGTTAAGTCCATTTCTTTCCATTCCAATCCATTCCATTCCATTCCATTCCATTCCAATCGGGTTGATTCCATTCCATTCCAATCCATTCCATTCCTTTACATTCCGTTCCATTTGATTTGATTCAATTCCATTCCATTCCATTCCATTCCATTCGTGTTGATTCCATTCCATTGCATTCCATCCCTTTCCATTCCATTTGGTTTGATTCCATTCCATTGCATTTCATTCCATTCCATTCCATTCCATTAGTTTTATTCCATTCCATTCCATTCCATTCCATTTGATTCCATTCCATTCCTTCGGGATGATTCCATTCCGTTCCATTTCATTCGGCTTGATTCCATTCCATTCCATTCCATTCCATTTCTTTCCATTCCATTCGTTTTGATTCCATTCCATTCCATTACATTCCATTCCATTAGATTAAATTCCATTCGTGTTGATTCCATTCCATTCCATTCCATTCCATTCCATTCCATTCCATTTCTTTCCATTTGGGTTGATTGCAATCCATTCCATTCCATTCCATTCCATTGCATTCCATGCCATTCCATTCCATTCTATTCCTTTCGGGTTGATTCCCTTCATTTCCATTCCATTCCATTACATATGACTGGTTTCCATTCCATTCCATTCCATTCCATTCCATTCCATTCCATTCCGGTTGATTCCATTCCATTCAATTCCATTCCATTCCATTCCATTCCATTCCATTCCATTCCATTCCATTCCATTATTTTCGGGTCGATTCTATTCCATTCCATTCCATTCCATTGCATTCCATTCCTTTTGTGTTGATTCCATTCCATTCGATTCCATTCCATTCCATTCCATTGCATTCCAATAAATTCGGGTTGATTCCATTCCATTCCATTGCATTCCATTCCATTCCGTTCGGGTTGATTCCATTCCATTCCTTGCCGTGTCATTCCATTCCATTCCATACCATGCCATTCGAGTTGATTCCATTCCATTCCATTCCATTCCGGTTGATTCCATTCCATTCTATTCCACTCCATTCCATTCCATTGCATTCCATACTATTGCATTCCATTCCATTCCATTCGGGTTGAGTCTATTCCATTCCATTGCATTCCATTCCGTTGCATTCCATTCGTCTTGATTCCACACCTTTCCATTCCATTCCATTCCCTTCCATTCCATTCCATTCGGGTTGATTCTATTCCTTTCCATTCCATTCGGGTTGATTCCATTCCATTGCATTCCTTTGTTTTCCATTCCATTCCATTCCATTCAGGTTGATTCCATTCCATTCCATTCCATTCTATTCCATTCCATTGCATTCCATTCCATTCCATTCCATTCCGTTCCATTCCATTCCGGTTGATTCCATTCCATTCCATTCCATTCCATTCCATTCCGGTTGATTCCATTCCATTCCATTCCATTCCATTCCATTCCATTCCATTCCATTCCATTCGGGTTTGCTCCATTTCATTACATTCCATTCCCTTCCATTCAATTCCATTCATTTCTACTCCATTCCATTCGGGTTGATTCCATTCCATTCCATTCCATTCCATTCCATTCGTGTTCATTCCATTCCATTGCATTCCATCCCATTCCATTCCATTCCATTCCATTCCATTCCATTCCATTCCATTCCATTCCATTCCATTCCATTGGGGTTGACTCCATTCCATTCCATTCCATTCCTTTCCGTTCCATTCCATTCGGATTGATTCCATTCCATTCCATTCCATTCCATTCCATTCCATTCCTTTCCATTCCATTCCATTCGTGTTGATTCCATTCAATTCCATTCCATTCCATTCCATTCCTTTCGTGTTGATTCCATTCCATTCCGTTCCCGTGTTGATTCCATTCAATTCCATTCCATTCCATTCCATTCCTTTCGTGTTGATTCCATTCCATTCCGTTCCATTCCATTCCATTCCATTCCATTGCATTCCACTCCATTCGGGTTGATTCCTTTGCATTGCATTGCATTCCATTCCATTCCTTTCGGGTTGATTCCATTCCTTTCCATGCCTTGTCATTCCATTCCATTCCATTCCTTTCCATTCCATTCCATTCCATTAAGTTCCATTCCCTTCGGGTTGACTCCATTCCATTCCATTCGATTCCATTCCAATCCATTCGGGTTGATTCCAACCCATTCCATTCCTTTCCATTCGTGTTACATCCATTCCATTCCATACCATTCCATTCCACTCGGGTTGATTCCGTCCCATTCCATTCCATTCCATTCCTGTTACATCCATTCCATTCCATACCATTCCAATCCATTCTGGTTGATTCCAAATCATTCCATTCCATTCCTTTCCGTTCCATTACATTCCACTCCCTTCCTTTCGGCATGATTCTATTCCATTCCATTCCATTCCATTCGGGTTGATTCCTTTCCATTCCATTTCATTCCATTCCATACCATTCCATTTGGGTTAACTCCAATTCTTTCCATTCCAATCCATTCCATTCCATTCCATTCCATTCCATTCCATTCCATTGCATCCCAATCGGGTTGATTTCATTCCATTCCATTCCATTCCATTCCATTCCATTCCATTCCATTCCATTCCTTTACATTCCATTCCATTCCATTCCATTCCATTCCATTCCATTCGGGTTTATTCCACACCATTCAATTCCATTCCATTCCATTCCATTCCATTCCATTCCATTCGGGTTGATTCCAATATATTCCATTCCACTCCATTTGGGTTGATTCCGTTCCATTTCATTCCATTCCATCCCATTCCATTCCACTCCATTCCATTCCATTCCATTCCATTCCATTCCATTCCATTCCATTCCATTCCATACATGTTGATGCCAATCCTTTTCATTCCATTCCATTGCATTCCATTTGATTCCATTCCATTCCATTCCAGTAGATTCCATTCCCTTCGATTCCATTCCATTCCATTCCATTCCATTCCCTGCCATTACATTCCATTCCATTGCATTCGATTCAATTCCAATCCATTTAATTCCATTCCATTCCATTCCATTCCAATCGATTCGGTTTGATTCCCTACGCTTCCATTCCATTCAATTCCATGCCACTCGGGTTGATTCCATTCCATTCCATTCCATTCCATTCCATTCCATTCCTTTCCATTCGCGTTGATTCCATTCCATTCCATTCCACTCCATGGCATTCCATTCCACTCCATTCCATTTCATTCCATTCCTTTCGGGTTGATTCCATCCCATTCCATTCCATTCCATTCCCCTCCATTCCAGTGAGGTTGATTCCATTTCATTCCATTCCATTCCATTCCATTCCATTCGTTTCCATTCCATTCCATTAAATTCCATTCGGGTTGTTTCCATTCCATTCCATTCCATTCCATTCCATTCCATTCCATTCCATTCCATTCCATTCCACTTGATTTGGTTCCATTCCATTCCATTCCAATACATTCCATTCGAGTTGATTCCATTCCCTTCCATTCCTTCCATACCATTGCATTCCATTCCATTTTATTCGGGTTGATTCCATTCCATTCCATTCCATTCCATTCCATTCCATTCCATTCCATTCCATTCCATTCCATTCCATTCGGGGTGATTACATATCCTTCCTTTCCATTCCATTCCATTCCATTCCATTCCATTCCAATCGGGTTGATTCCATTCCATTCCATTCCATTCCATTCCATTCCATTCCATTCCATTCGTGTTGATTCCATTCCATTGCATTCCATCCCTTTCCATTCCATTTGGGTGATTCCATTCCATTGCATTTCATTCCATTCCATTCCATTCCATTCGGTTTTATTCCCTTCCATTCCATTCCATTCCATTTGATTCCATTCCATTCCTTCGGGATGATTCCATTCCGTTCCATTCCATTCGGCTTGATTCCATTCCATTCCATTCCATTCCATTTCTTTCCATTCCATTCGTTTTGATTCCATTCCATTCCATTACATTCCATTCCATTAGATTAAATTCCATTCGTGTTGATTCCATTCCATTCCATTCCATTCCATTCCATTCCATTCCATTCCATTTCTTTCCATTTGGGTTGATTGCAATCCATTCCATTCCATTCCATTCCATTGCATTCCATGCCATTCCATTCCATTCTATTCCTTTCGGGTTGATTCCCTTCATTTCCATTCCATTCCATTACATATGACTGGTTTCCATTCCATTCCATTCCATTCCATTCCATTCCATTCCATTCCGGTTGATTCCATTCCATTCAATTCCATTCCATTCCATTCCATTCCATTCCATTCCATTCCATTCCATTCCATTGCATTATTTTCGGGTCGATTCTATTCCATTCCATTCCATTCCATTGCATTCCATTCCTTTTGTGTTGATTCCATTCCATTCGATTCCATTCCATTCCATTCCATTGCATTCCAATAAATTCGGGTTGATTCCATTCCATTCCATTGCATTCCATTCCATTCCGTTCGGGTTGATTCCATTCCATTCCTTGCCGTGTCATTCCATTCCATTCCATACCATGCCATTCGAGTTGATTCCATTCCATTCCATTCCATTCCGGTTGATTCCATTCCATTCTATTCCACTCCATTCCATTCCATTGCATTCCATACTATTGCATTCCATTCCATTCCATTCGGGTTGAGTCTATTCCATTCCATTGCATTCCATTCCGTTGCATTCCATTCGTCTTGATTCCACACCTTTCCATTCCATTCCATTCCCTTCCATTCCATTCCATTCGGGTTGATTCTATTCCTTTGCATTCCATTCGGGTTGATTCCATTCCATTGCATTCCTTTCTTTTCCATTCCATTCCATTCCATTCAGGTTGATTCCATTCCATTCCATTCCATTCTATTCCATTCCATTGCATTCCATTCCATTCCATTCCATTCCGTTCCATTCCATTCCGGTTGATTCCATTCCATTCCATTCCATTCCATTCCATTCCGGTTGATTCCATTCCATTCCATTCCATTCCATTCCATTCCATTCCATTCCATTCGGGTTTGCTCCATTTCATTACATTCCATTCCCTTCCATTCAATTCCATTCATTTCTACTCCATTCCATTCGGGTTGATTCCATTCCATTCCATTCCATTCCATTCCATTCGTGTTCATTCCATTCCATTGCATTCCATCCCATTCCATTCCATTCCATTCCATTCCATTCCATTCCATTCCATTCCATTCCATTGGGGTTGACTCCATTCCATTCCATTCCATTCCTTTCCGTTCCATTCCATTCGGATTGATTCCATTCCATTCCATTCCATTCCATTCCATTCCATTCCTTTCCATTCCATTCCATTCGGGTTGATTCTATTCCATTCCATTCCATTTGTATTGATTCCATTCCATTCTATTCCTTTCCATTCCATCCGGGTTTATTCCATTCGATTACATTCCATTACATTCGTTTGATTCCATTCCATTCCATTCCATTCCATTCCATTCCATTCCATTCCATTCGTGTTGATTCCATTCAATTCCATTCCATTCCATTCCATTCCTTTCGTGTTGATTCCATTCCATTCCGTTCCCGTGTTGATTCCATTCAATTCCATTCCATTCCATTCCATTCCTTTCGTGTTGATTCCATTCCATTCCGTTCCATTCCATTCCATTCCATTCCATTGCATTCCACTCCATTCGGGTTGATTCCTTTGCATTGCATTGCATTCCATTCCATTCCTTTCGGGTTGATTCCATTCCTTTCCATGCCTTGTCATTCCATTCCATTCCATTCCTTTCCATTCCATTCCATTCCATTAAGTTCCATTCCCTTCGGGTTGACTCCATTCCATTCCATTCGATTCCATTCCAATCCATTCGGGTTGATTCCAACCCATTCCATTCCTTTCCATTCGTGTTACATCCATTCCATTCCATACCATTCCATTCCACTCGGGTTGATTCCGTCCCATTCCATTCCATTCCATTCCTGTTACATCCATTCCATTCCATACCATTCCAATCCATTCTGGTTGATTCCAAATCATTCCATTCCATTCCTTTCCGTTCCATTACATTCCACTCCCTTCCTTTCGGCATGATTCTATTCCATTCCATTCCATTCCATTCGGGTTGATTCCTTTCCATTCCATTTCATTCCATTCCATACCATTCCATTTGGGTTAACTCCAATTCTTTCCATTCCAATCCATTCCATTCCATTCCATTCCATTCCATTCCATTCCATTCCATTCCATTGCATCCCAATCGGGTTGATTTCATTCCATTCCATTCCATTCCATTCCATTCCATTCCATTCCATTCCATTCCTTTACATTCCATTCCATTCCATTCCATTCCATTCCATTCCATTCCATTCCATTCGGGTTTATTCCACACCATTCAATTCCATTCCATTCCATTCCATTCCATTCCATTCCATTCGGGTTGATTCCAATATATTCCATTCCACTCCATTTGGGTTGATTCCGTTCCATTTCATTCCATTCCATCCCATTCCATTCCACTCCATTCCATTCCATTCCATTCCATTCCATTCCATTCCATTCCATTCCATACATGTTGATGCCAATCCTTTTCATTCCATTCCATTGCATTCCATTTGATTCCATTCCATTCCATTCCTGTAGATTCCATTCCCTTCGATTCCATTCCATTCCATTCCATTCCATTCCCTGCCATTACATTCCATTCCATTGCATTCGAGTCAATTCCAATCCATTTAATTCCATTCCATTCCATTCCATTCCAATCGATTCGGTTTGATTCCCTACGCTTCCATTCCATTCAATTCCATGCCACTCGGGTTGATTCCATTCCATTCCATTCCATTCCATTCCATTCCATTCCTTTCCATTCGCGTTGATTCCATTCCATTCCATTCCACTCCATGGCATTCCATTCCACTCCATTCCATTTCATTCCATTCCTTTCGGGTTGATTCCATCCCATTCCATTCCATTCCATTCCCCTCCATTCCAGTGAGGTTGATTCCATTTCATTCCATTCCATTCCATTCCATTCCATTCGTTTCCATTCCATTCCATTAAATTCCATTCGGGTTGTTTCCATTCCATTCCATTCCATTCCATTCCATTCCATTCCATTCCATTCCATTCCACTTGATTTGGTTCCATTCCATTCCATTCCAATACATTCCATTCGAGTTGATTCCATTCCCTTCCATTCCTTCCATACCATTGCATTCCATTCCATTTTATTCGGGTTGATTCCATTCCATTCCATTCCATTCCATTCCATTCCATTCCATTCCATTCCATTCCATTCCATTCGGGGTGATTACATATCCTTCCTTTCCATTCCATTCCATTCCATTCCATTCCATTCCAATCGGGTTGATTCCATTCCATTCCATTCCATTCCATTCCATTCCTTTACATTCCGTTCCATTTGATTTGATTCCATTCCATTCCATTCCATTCCATTCCATTCCATTCGTGTTGATTCCATTCCATTGCATTCCATCCCTTTCCATTCCATTTGGGTGATTCCATTCCATTGCATTTCATTCCATTCCATTCCATTCCATTCGGTTTTATTCCCTTCCATTCCATTCCATTCCATTTGATTCCATTCCATTCCTTCGGGATGATTCCATTCCGTTCCATTCCATTCGGCTTGATTCCATTCCATTCCATTCCATTCCATTTCTTTCCATTCCATTCGTTTTGATTCCATTCCATTCCATTACATTCCATTCCATTAGATTAAATTCCATTCGTGTTGATTCCATTCCATTCCATTCCATTCCATTCCATTCCATTTCTTTCCATTTGGGTTGATTGCAATCCATTCCATTCCATTCCATTCCATTGCATTCCATGCCATTCCATTCCATTCTATTCCTTTCGGGTTGATTCCCTTCATTTCCATTCCATTCCATTACATATGACTGGTTTCCATTCCATTCCATTCCATTCCATTCCATTCCATTCCATTACGGTTGATTCCATTCCATTCAATTCCATTCCATTCCATTCCATTCCATTCCATTCCATTCCATTACGGTTGATTCCATTCCATTCAATTCCATTCCATTCCATTCCATTCCATTCCATTCCATTCCATTCCATTCCATTATTTTCGGGTCGATTCTATTCCATTCCATTCCATTCCATTGCATTCCATTCCTTTTGTGTTGATTCCATTCCATTCGATTCCATTCCATTCCATTCCATTGCATTCCACTAAATTCGGGTTGATTCCATTCCATTCCATTGCATTCCATTCCATTCCGTTCGGGTTGATTCCATTCCATCCCTTGCCGTGTCATTCCATTCCATTCCATACCATGCCATTCGAGTTGATTCCATTCCATTCCATTCCATTGCGGTTGATTCCATTCCATTCTATTCCACTCCATTCCATTCCATTGCATTCCATACTATTGCATTCCATTCCATTCCATTCGGGTTGAGTCTATTCCATTCCATTGCATTCCATTCCGTTGCATTCCATTCGTCTTGATTCCACACCTTTCCATTCCATTCCATTCCCTTCCATTCCATTCCATTCGGGTTGATTCTATTCCTTTCCATTCCATTCGGGTTGATTCCATTCCATTGCATTCCTTTCTTTTCCATTCCATTCCATTCCATTCATGTTGATTCCATTCCATTCCATTCCATTCTATTAAATTCCATTGCATTCCATTCCATTCCATTCCATTCAGTTCCATTCCATTCCGGTTGATTCCATTCCATTCCATTCCATTCCATTCCATTCCGGTAGATTCCAATCCATTCCATTCCATTCCATTCCATTCCATTCCTTTCCATTCCATTCCATTCGGGTTTGCTCCATTTCATTACATTCCATTCCCTTCCATTCAATTCCATTCATTTCTACTCCATTCCATTCGGGTTGATTCCATTCCATTCCATTCCATTCCATTCCATTCCATTCGTGTTCATTCCATTCCATTGCATTCCATCCCATTCCATTCCATTCCATTCCATTCCATTCCATTCCATTCCATTCCATTCCATTCCATTGGGGTTGACTCCATTCCATTCCATTCCATTCCTTTCCATTCCATTCCATTCGGATTGATTCCATTCCGTTCCATTCCATTCCATTCCATTCAATTCCTTTCCATTCCATTCCATTCGGGTTGATTATATTCCATTCCATTCCATTTGTATTGATTCCATTCCATTCTATTCCTTTCCATTCCATCCGGGTTTATTCCATTCCATTCCATTCCATTACATTCGTTTGATTCCGTTCCATTCCATTCCATTCCATTCCATTCCATTCCATTCCATTCCATTCCATTCCATTCGTGTTGATTCCATTCAATTCCATTCCATTCCATTCCATTCCTTTCGTGTTGATTCCATTCCATTCCGTTCCATTCCATTCCATTCCATTCCATTGCATTCCACTCCATTCGGGTTGATTCCTTTGCATTGCATTGCATTCCATTCCATTCCTTTCGGGTTGATTCCATTCCTTTCCATGCCTTGTCATTCCATTCCATTCCATTCCTTTCCATTCCATTCCATTCCATTAAGTTCCATTCCCTTCGTGTTGACTCCATTCCATTCCATTCGATTCCATTCCAATCCATTCGGGTTGATTCCAACCCATTCCATTCCTTTCCATTCGTGTTACATCCATTCCATTCCATACCATTCCATTCCACTCGGGTTGATTCCGTCCCATTCCATTCCATTCCATTCCTGTTACATCCATTCCATTCCATACCATTCCAATCCATTCTGGTTGATTCCAAATCATTCCATTCCATTCCTTTCCGTTCCATTACATTCCACTCCCTTCCTTTCGGCATGATTCTATTCCATTCCATTCCATTCCATTCGGGTTGATTCCTTTCCATTCCATTCCATTCCATTCCATACTATTCCATTTGGGTTAACTCCATTTCTTTCCATTCCAATCCATTCCATTCCATTCCATTCCATTCCATTGCATCCCAATCGGGTTGATTTCATTCCATTCCATTCCATTCCATTCCATTCCATTCCATTCCATTCCATTCCATTCCTTTACGTTCCATTCCATTCCATTCCATTCCATTCCATTCCATTCGGGTTTATTCCACACCATTCAATTCCATTCCATTCCATTCCATTCCATTCCATTCCATTCCATTTGGGTTGATTCCAATATATTCCATTCCACTCCATTTGGGTTGATTCCGTTCCATTTCATTCCATTCCATCCCATTCCATTCCACTCCATTCCATTCCATTCCATTCCATTCCATTCCATTCCATTCCATTCCATTCCATACATGTTGATGCCAATCCTTTTCATTCCATTCCATTGCATTCCATTTGATTCCATTCCATTCCATTCCAGTAGATTCCATTCCCTTCGATTCCATTCCATTCCATTCCATTCCATTCCCTGCCATTACATTCCATTCCATTGCATTCGAGTCAATTCCAATCCATTTAATTCCATTCCATTCCATTCCATTCCAATCGATTCGGTTTGATTCCCTACGCTTCCATTCCATTCAATTCCATGCCACTCGGGTTGATTCCATTCCATTCCATTCCATTCCATTCCATTCCATTCCTTTCCATTCGCGTTGATTCCATTCCATTCCATTCCACTCCATGGCATTCCATTCCACTCCATTCCATTTCATTCCATTCCTTTCGGGTTGATTCCATCCCATTCCATTCCATTCCATTCCCCTCCATTCCAGTGAGGTTGATTCCATTTCATTCCATTCCATTCCATTCCATTCCATTCGTTTCCATTCCATTCCATTAAATTCCATTCGGGTTGTTTCCATTCCATTCCATTCCATTCCATTCCATTCCATTCTATTACATTCCATTCCACTTGATTTGGTTCCATTCCATTCCATTCCAATACATTCCATTCGAGTTGATTCCATTCCCTTCCATTCCTTCCATACCATTGCATTCCATTCCATTTTATTCGGGTTGATTCCATTCCATTCCATTCCATTCCATTCCATTCCATTCCATTCCATTCGGGGTGATTACATATCCTTCCTTTCCATTCCATTCCATTCCATTCAGTTTGATTCCATTCCATACCATTCCATTCCATTCCATTCCATTCCATTCCATTCCATTCCATTCCATTCCATTCCATTTCTTTCCATTTGGGTTGATTGCAATCCATTCCATTCCATTCCATTCCATTGCATTCCATGCCATTCCATTCCATTCTATTCCTTTCGGGTTGATTCCCTTCATTTCCATTCCATTCCATTACATATGACTGGTTTCCATTCCATTCCATTCCATTCCATTCCATTCCATTCCATTACGGTTGATTCCATTCCATTCAATTCCATTCCATTCCATTCCATTCCATTCCATTCCATTCCATTACGGTTGATTCCATTCCATTCAATTCCATTCCATTCCATTCCATTCCATTCCATTCCATTCCATTCCATTCCATTATTTTCGGGTCGATTCTATTCCATTCCATTCCATTCCATTGCATTCCATTCCTTTTGTGTTGATTCCATTCCATTCGATTCCATTCCATTCCATTCCATTGCATTCCACTAAATTCGGGTTGATTCCATTCCATTCCATTGCATTCCATTCCATTCCGTTCGGGTTGATTCCATTCCATCCCTTGCCGTGTCATTCCATTCCATTCCATACCATGCCATTCGAGTTGATTCCATTCCATTCCATTCCATTGCGGTTGATTCCATTCCATTCTATTCCACTCCATTCCATTCCATTGCATTCCATACTATTGCATTCCATTCCATTCCATTCGGGTTGAGTCTATTCCATTCCATTGCATTCCATTCCGTTGCATTTCATTCGTCTTGATTCCACACCTTTCCATTCCATTCCATTCCCTTCCATTCCATTCCATTCGGGTTGATTCTATTCCTTTCCATTCCATTCGGGTTGATTCCATTCCATTGCATTCCTTTCTTTTCCATTCCATTCCATTCCATTCATGTTGATTCCATTCCATTCCATTCCATTCTATTCCATTCCATTGCATTCCATTCCATTCCATTCCATTCCGTTCCATTCCATTCCGGTTGATTCCATTCCATTCCATTCCATTCCATTCCATTCCGGTAGATTCCAATCCATTCCATTCCATTCCATTCCATTCCATTCCTTTCCATTCCATTCCATTCGGGTTTGCTCCATTTCATTACATTCCATTCCCTTCCATTCAATTCCATTCATTTCTACTCCATTCCATTCGGGTTGATTCCATTCCATTCCATTCCATTCCATTCCATTCGTGTTCATTCCATTCCATTGCATTCCATCCCATTCCATTCCATTCCATTCCATTCCATTCCATTCCATTCCATTCCATTCCATTGGGGTTGACTCCATTCCATTCCATTCCATTCCTTTCCATTCCATTCCATTCGGATTGATTCCATTCCGTTCCATTCCATTCCATTCCATTCAATTCCTTTCCATTCCATTCCATTCGGGTTGATTATATTCCATTCCATTCCATTTGTATTGATTCCATTCCATTCTATTCCTTTCCATTCCATCCGGGTTTATTCCATTCCATTCCATTCCATTACATTCGTTTGATTCCGTTCCATTCCATTCCATTCCATTCCATTCCATTCCATTCCATTCCATTCCATTCGTGTTGATTCCATTCAATTCCATTCCATTCCATTCCATTCCTTTCGTGTTGATTCCATTCCATTCCGTTCCATTCCATTCCATTCCATTCCATTGCATTCCACTCCATTCGGGTTGATTCCTTTGCATTGCATTGCATTCCATTCCATTCCTTTCGGGTTGATTCCATTCCTTTCCATGCCTTGTCATTCCATTCCATTCCATTCCTTTCCATTCCATTCCATTCCATTAAGTTCCATTCCCTTCGTGTTGACTCCATTCCATTCCATTCGATTCCATTCCAATCCATTCGGGTTGATTCCAACCCATTCCATTCCTTTCCATTCGTGTTACATCCATTCCATTCCATACCATTCCATTCCACTCGGGTTGATTCCGTCCCATTCCATTCCATTCCATTCCTGTTACATCCATTCCATTCCATACCATTCCAATCCATTCTGGTTGATTCCAAATCATTCCATTCCATTCCTTTCCGTTCCATTACATTCCACTCCCTTCCTTTCGGCATGATTCTATTCCATTCCATTCCATTCCATTCGGGTTGATTCCTTTCCATTCCATTCCATTCCATTCCATACTATTCCATTTGGGTTAACTCCATTTCTTTCCATTCCAATCCATTCCATTCCATTCCATTCCATTCCATTGCATCCCAATCGGGTTGATTTCATTCCATTCCATTCCATTCCATTCCATTCCATTCCATTCCATTCCATTCCATTCCATTCCTTTACGTTCCATTCCATTCCATTCCATTCCATTCCATTCCATTCGGGTTTATTCCACACCATTCCATTCCATTCCATTCCATTCCATTCCATTCCATTCCATTCCATTCCATTCCATTTGGGTTGATTCCAATATATTCCATTCCACTCCATTTGGGTTGATTCCGTTCCATTTCATTCCATTCCATCCCATTCCATTCCACTCCATTCCATTCCATTCCATTCCATTCCATTCCATTCCATTCCATTCCATTCCATACATGTTGATGCCAATCCTTTTCATTCCATTCCATTGCATTCCATTTGATTCCATTCCATTCCATTCCAGTAGATTCCATTCCCTTCGATTCCATTCCATTCCATTCCATTCCATTCCCTGCCATTACATTCCATTCCATTGCATTCGAGTCAATTCCAATCCATTTAATTCCATTCCATTCCATTCCATTCCAATCGATTCGGTTTGATTCCCTACGCTTCCATTCCATTCAATTCCATGCCACTCGGGTTGATTCCATTCCATTCCATTCCATTCCATTCCATTCCATTCCATTCCTTTCCATTCGCGTTGATTCCATTCCATTCCATTCCACTCCATGGCATTCCACTCCACTCCATTCCATTTCATTCCATTCCTTTCGGGTTGATTCCATCCCATTCCATTCCATTCCATTCCCCTCCATTCCAGTGAGGTTGATTCCATTTCATTCCATTCCATTCCATTCCATTCCATTCGTTTCCATTCCATTCCATTAAATTCCATTCGGGTTGTTTCCATTCCATTCCATTCCATTCCATTCCATTCCATTCTATTACATTCCATTCCACTTGATTTGGTTCCATTCCATTCCATTCCAATACATTCCATTCGAGTTGATTCCATTCCCTTCCATTCCTTCCATACCATTGCATTCCATTCCATTTTATTCGGGTTGATTCCATTCCATTCCATTCCATTCCATTCCATTCCATTCCATTCCATTCGGGGTGATTACATATCCTTCCTTTCCATTCCATTCCATTCCATTCAGTTTGATTCCATTCCATACCATTCCATTCCATTCCATTCCATTCCATTCCATTCCATTCCATTCCATTCCATTCGTGTTGATTCCATATCCATCCCTGCCATTCCATTCCATTCCATTCCAATCCATTCGGGTTGATTCCATACGCTTCCATTCCATTCAATTCCATTCCATTCGGGTTGACTCCAATCGATTCCATTCCATTCCGTTCGCTTGGATACCATTTCATTCCATTCCATTCCATTCGGGTTGATTCCATTCCATTCCATTCCTTTCCATTCCATTCCATTCCATTCTATTACATTCCTTTCTGGATGATTCCATTCCATTACCTTCCATTCCATCCCATTTCATTCCATTGCATTCCTTTCAGGTTGTTTCCATTCAATTCCATTCCATTCCGTTCCATTCCATTCCATTCCATTCCATTGCATTACACTCCATTCGGGTTGATTCCATTCCAGTCCATTGCATTCCATTCCATTCCTTTCGGGTTGATTCCATTCCTTTCCAAGCCTTGTCATTCCATTCCATTCCACACCATTCCATTCCGTTCCATTCCTTTCGGGTTGACTCCATTCCATTCCACTCCATTCCATTCCATACGGGTTGATTCCATCCCATTCCATTCCATTCCATTCGTGTTACATCCATTCCATTCCATACCATTCCATTCCATTCAGGTTGAATCCATCCCATTCCTTTCAATTCCATTCGTGTTACCTCCATTCCAATCCATACCATTCCATTCCATTCGGGTTGATTCAATATCATTCCATGCCATTCCATTCCGTTCCGTTCGATTCCACTCCATTCCTTTCGGGGTGATTCTATTCCATTCCTTTCCTTTCCATTCGGGTTGATTCCTTTCCATTCCATTCCAATCCATTCCATTCCACTGCATTTGGTTTAACTCCATTCCATTCCATTGCAATCTATTCCATTCCAATCCATTCCATTCCATTCCAATCGGGTTGATTCCATTCCATTCCATTCCTTTCCATTCCATTCCTTTCCATTCCATTGCATTTGATTTGATTCCAATCCATTCCATTCCATTCCATTCCATTCCATTCCATTTCATTCGTGTTGATTCCATTCCATTGCGTTCCATCCCTTTCCATTCCATTTGGGCTGATTCCATTCCATTGCATTTCATTCTATTCCATTCCATTCGTTTTTATTCCATTCCATTCCTTTCCATTCCATTCCATTCCATTCCATTCCATTTGATTCCATTCCATTCCATTCGGGATGATTCCATTCCATTCCATTCCATTCGGCTTGATTCCATTCCATTCCATTCCATTCCATTCCATTCCATTCCATTCCATTCCATTCGTTTTGATTCCATTCCATTCCATTCCATTCCATTCGGATTGATTCCATTCCATTCAATTCCATTCCACTCCATTGCATTCCATTCTATTCCATTCTCGTTGACTCCAATCCATTCCATTCGGGTTGATTAAATTCCGTTCCATTCCATTACATTCGGTTGATTCCATTCCATTCCATTCCCTCCCATACCATTCCATTCCATTCGGGTTGATTCCATTCCATTCCATTCAATTCCCTTCGGGTTACTTCCATTCCAATCCATTCCATTCCATTCAGGATGATTCCATTCCATTCCATTCGGGTTGATTCCATTCCATTCCATTCCATTCCATTTGGGTGGATGCCATTCCATTCCATTCCATTCCATTCCTTTCCATTGTATTCCATTCGGATTGACTCCATTCCATTCCATTCCATTCGGTTTGATTCCTTTCCATTCCATTTCATTCCATTCCATTCCATTCCATTCATGTTGATTCCATTCCATTCCATTCCATTCCATTCCATTCCATTCCATTCCATTCGGGTTGATTCCATTCCATTCCATTCCACTCCATTCCATTCCATTCACTACCATTCCATTCCACTGCATTCCATCCCATTCCATTCGGTTTGATTCCATTCCATTCCATTCCATTCCATTCCATTCGGGTTGATCCCATTCCATTGCATTCCATTCCATTCCATTCCGTTCGGGTTGAATCCATTCCAATCCATTCCATTCCACTCCATTCCATTCCTTTCCATTCGGGTTGATTGCATTCCCTGCCATTCCTTTCCATTCCATTCTATTCCATTCGGGTTGATTCCATTCCATTGCACTCCATTCCATTCCATTCAATTCCATTCGTGTTGGTTCCATTCCATGCCATTAAATTCCATTCCATTCCATTCCATTCTCTTCCATTCCATTCCATTCGTGTTGATTCCATTCCATTGCATTCCATTCCATTCCGGTTGATTCCAACCCATTCCATTCCAATCCATTCCGTTCCATTCCATTCCATTCCACTCCATTCCATTCCATTCCATTCGGGTTGATTCCATTAAATTCCATTCTATTCCATTCAATTCGGTTTGATTCCATTCCATTCCTTTCCATTCCATTCCATTCCCTTCCATTTGGGTTACTTCCATTCCATTCCATTCCATTCCATTCTATTCCATTCCATTCCATTCCATTCCATTCCATTCGGGTTGATTCCATTCCATTGCATTCCCTTCCATTCCATTCCATTCGGGTTGATTCCATTCCATTCCATTTCATGCGTGTTGATTCCATTCCATTCCATTCCATTCCATTCCATTCCAATACATTGCATTCCATTCGGGGTTATTCCATTCCATTCCATTCCATTCCATTCCATTCCATTCGGGTTACTTCCATTCCATTCCATTCCATTCCATTCGGATGGATTCCATTCCATTCCGTTCCATTCCATTGCATTCCATTCCATTCGGAATGAATCCATTTAATTCCATTCCATTCCACTCCATTCCATGCCATTCCATTCCTTTCCATGCCATTCCATTCCATTCCATTCTATTCCACTCAGGTTGAATCCACTCCATTCCATTCCATTTCATTCCATTCCATTCGGATTGATTCCAAATCATTCCATTCCATTCCATTCCGTTCCATTCCATTCCACTCCATTCCTTTCGGGGAGATTCTATTCCATGACATTCCATTCCATTCTATGCCATTCCATTCCATTCGGGTTGATTCCATTGCATTCCATTCTGTTCCATTCCATTCCATTTGGGTTTACTCCATTCCATTCCATTCAATTCCATTCCATTCCATTCCATTCTATTCCATTCCATTGCATTCGGGTTGATTCCATTGCATTCCATTCCATTCCATTCCATTCTATTTGGGTTCACTCCATTCCATTCCATTCCATTCCATTCCAATCCATTCCATTCCATTCGGATTGATTCCATTCCATTCCATTCCATTCCATTCCATTCCATTCCATTCCATTCGGATTGATTTCATTCCATTCCGTTACATTAGTGTTGATTCCATTCCGTTCCATTCCATTCCAGTCCTTTCCATTCCATTCAATTCCATTCAGGTTGATTCCATTCCATTCCATTTCATTCCATTCCATTCCATTCCATTCCATTCCATTCCATTCCATTCGGGTTGATTCCATTCCATTCCATTGCATTCCATTTGGGTTGATTCCATTCCATTGCATTCCATTCCATTCCATTCCATTCCATTCCATGCCATTCCATTCCATCCCATTCCATTCCATTCCATTGCATTCCTTGTGATTCCATTCCATTCCATTCGGGTTGATTCCATTCCATTCCATTCCATTCCATTCCATTCTATTCCATTCCATTCCTTTCCATTTGGGTTGATTCCATTCCATTCCATTCCATTCCATTCAGGTTACATCCATTCCATTCAATTCCATTCTATTCGGGTTGATTCCATTCCATTCCATTCGGGTTGATTTCATGACATTCCATCCCATTCCATTCGGGTTGGTTGCATTCCATTCCATTCCATTCCATTTCTTTCCATTCCATTCCATTCGTATTGATTCCATTCCATTCCATTTCATTCCATTACATTCCATTACATTCCATTCCATTCGGTTTGATTCTATTCCATTCCATTCCATTCCATTCCATTCCATTCCATTCCTTTCGGGTTCACTCCATTCCATTTCACTCCTTTCCATTCCATTCCATTCCATTCCATTCCATGCCATTCCATTCCATTCGGGTGGATTCCATCCCCTTCCATTCCATTCGTGTTACATCCATTGTATTCCATACCATTCCATTCCATTCGGGTTGATTCCAAATCATTCCATTCCATTACATTCCGTTCCATTCCATTCCATTCCATTCGTGTTGATTCCATACAATTCCATTCCATTCCTATCCTTTCCATTCCATTCGGGTTGATTCCATTCCATTCCATTCCATTGCATTCCATTCCTTTCGATTCCATTCCATTTGATTTGATTCCATTCCATCCCATTCCATTCCATTCCATTCCATTCCATTCCATTCGGGTTGATTCCATTCCATTCCATTTCATGCGGGTTGATTCCATTCCATTCCATTCCATTCCATTCCAATACATTGCATTCCATTCGGGGTTATTCCATTCCATTCCATTCCGTTCCATTCGGGTTACTTCCATTCCATTCCATTCCGTTCCATTCCATTGCATTCCATTCCATTCGGAATGATTCCATTTAATTCCATTCCATTCCACTCCATTCCATGCCATTCCATTCCTTTCCATGCCATTCCATTCCATTCCATTCTATTCCATTCAGGTTGAATCCACTCCATTCCATTCCATTTCATTCCATTCCATTCGGGTTGATTCCAAATCATTCCATTCCATTCCATTCCGTTCCATTCCATTCCACTCCATTCCTTTTGGGGAGATTCTATTCCATTCCATTCCATTCCATTCCATTCTATTCCATTCAATTCCATTCGGGTTGATTCCTTTGCATTCCATTCCATTCCATTCCATTCCATTTGGGTTTACTCCATTCCATTCCATTCCATTCCATTCCATTCCATTCCATTCCATTCCATTCCATTCTATTCCATTCCATTGCATTCGGGTTGATTCCATTGCATTCCATTCCATTCCATTCCATTCCATTCCATTCCTTTCCAATCCATTCCATTCCATTCGGATTGATTCCATTCCATTCCATTCCATTCCATTCCATTCCATTCCATTCCTTTCCATTCAATTCCATTCGGGTTGATTTCATTCCATTCCATTACATTAGTGTTGATTCCATTCCGTTCCATTCCATTCCATTCCTTTCCATTCCATTCAATTCCATTCAGGTTGATTCCATTCCATTCCATTCCATTCCATTCCATTCCATTCCATTCCATTCCATTCCATTCCATTCCATTCCATTCGGGTTGATTCCATTTCATTCCATTCCATTCCATTCCATTCCATTCCATTCCATTCCATTCCATTCCATTCCATTCCATTCGGGTTGATTCCATTCCATTCCATTCCATTCCATTTGGGTTGATTCCATTCCATTCCATTCCATTCCATTCCATTCCATTCCATTCCATGCCATTCCATTCCATCCCATTCCATGCCATACCATTGCATTCCTTTTGATTCCATTCCATTCCATTCGGGTTGATTCCATTCCATTCCATTCCATTCCATTCCATTCCACTCCATTCCATTCCTTTCCATTCCATTCCATTTGGGTTGATTCCATTCCATTCCATTCCATTCCATTCAGGTTACATCCATTCCATGCAATTCCATTCTATTCGGGTTGATTCCATTCCATTCCATTCGGGTTGATTTCATGACATTCAATTCCATTCCCTTCGGGTTGATTCCATTCCATTCCATTCCATTCCATTCCATTCTATTTCTTTCCATTCCATTCCATTCGTATTGATTCCATTCCATTCCATTTCATTCCATTACATTCCATTCCATTCGGTTTGATTCTATTCCATTCCATTCCATTCCATTCCATTCCATGCCATTGCGTTCCAATCCTTTCGGGTTGACTCCATTCCATTTCTCTCCTTTCCATTCCATTCCATTCCATTCCATTCCATTCCATTCCATTCCATTCCATTCCATTCCATTCGGGTGGATTCCATCCCCTTCCATTCCATTTGTGTTACATCCATTGTATTCCATACCATTCCATTCCATTCGGGATGATTCCAAATCATTCCATTGCATTACATTCCGTTCCATTCCATTCCATTCCATTCGTGTTGATTCCATTCAATTCCATTCCATTCCTACACTTTCCATTCCATTCGGGTTGATTCCATTCCATTGCATTCCATTGCATTCCATTCCTTTCGATTCCATTCAATTCCATTCAGGTTGATTCCATTCCATTCCATTCCATTCCATTCCATTCCATTCCATTCCATTCCATTCCATTCCATTCCATTCCATTCGGGTTGATTCCATTCCATTCCATTCCATTCCATTCCATTCCATTCCATTCCATTCCATTCCATTCCATTCCATTCGGGTTGATTCCATTCCATTCCATTCCATTCCATTTGGGTTGATTCCATTCCATTCCATTCCATTCCATTCGTTTTGATTCCATTCCATTCCATTCCATTCCATTCCATTCGGATTGATTCCATTCCATTCAATTCCATTCCACTCCATTGCATTCCATTCTATTCCATTCTCGTTGACTCCAATCCATTCCATTCGGGTTGATTAAATTCCGTTCCATTCCATTACATTCGGTTGATTCCATTCCATTCCATTCCCTCCCATACCATTCCATTCCATTCGGGTTGATTCCATTCCATTCCATTCAATTCCCTTCGGGTTACTTCCATTCCAATCCATTCCATTCCATTCAGGATGATTCCATTCCATTCCATTCGGGTTGATTCCATTCCATTCCATTCCATTCCATTTGGGTGGATGCCATTCCATTCCATTCCATTCCATTCCTTTCCATTGTATTCCATTCGGATTGACTCCATTCCATTCCATTCCATTCGGTTTGATTCCTTTCCATTCCATTTCATTCCATTCCATTCCATTCCATTCATGTTGATTCCATTCCATTCCATTCCATTCCATTCCATTCCATTCCATTCCATTCGGGTTGATTCCATTCCATTCCATTCCACTCCATTCCATTCCATTCACTACCATTCCATTCCACTGCATTCCATCCCATTCCATTCGGTTTGATTCCATTCCATTCCATTCCATTCCATTCCATTCGGGTTGATCCCATTCCATTGCATTCCATTCCATTCCATTCCGTTCGGGTTGAATCCATTCCAATCCATTCCATTCCACTCCATTCCATTCCTTTCCATTCGGGTTGATTGCATTCCCTGCCATTCCTTTCCATTCCATTCTATTCCATTCGGGTTGATTCCATTCCATTGCACTCCATTCCATTCCATTCAATTCCATTCGTGTTGGTTCCATTCCATGCCATTAAATTCCATTCCATTCCATTCCATTCTCTTCCATTCCATTCCATTCGTGTTGATTCCATTCCATTGCATTCCATTCCATTCCGGTTGATTCCAACCCATTCCATTCCAATCCATTCCGTTCCATTCCATTCCATTCCACTCCATTCCATTCCATTCCATTCGGGTTGATTCCATTAAATTCCATTCTATTCCATTCAATTCGGTTTGATTCCATTCCATTCCTTTCCATTCCATTCCATTCCCTTCCATTTGGGTTACTTCCATTCCATTCCATTCCATTCCATTCTATTCCATTCCATTCCATTCCATTCCATTCCATTCGGGTTGATTCCATTCCATTGCATTCCCTTCCATTCCATTCCATTCGGGTTGATTCCATTCCATTCCATTTCATGCGTGTTGATTCCATTCCATTCCATTCCATTCCATTCCATTCCAATACATTGCATTCCATTCGGGGTTATTCCATTCCATTCCATTCCATTCCATTCCATTCCATTCGGGTTACTTCCATTCCATTCCATTCCATTCCATTCGGATGGATTCCATTCCATTCCGTTCCATTCCATTGCATTCCATTCCATTCGGAATGAATCCATTTAATTCCATTCCATTCCACTCCATTCCATGCCATTCCATTCCTTTCCATGCCATTCCATTCCATTCCATTCTATTCCACTCAGGTTGAATCCACTCCATTCCATTCCATTTCATTCCATTCCATTCGGATTGATTCCAAATCATTCCATTCCATTCCATTCCGTTCCATTCCATTCCACTCCATTCCTTTCGGGGAGATTCTATTCCATGACATTCCATTCCATTCTATGCCATTCCATTCCATTCGGGTTGATTCCATTGCATTCCATTCTGTTCCATTCCATTCCATTTGGGTTTACTCCATTCCATTCCATTCAATTCCATTCCATTCCATTCCATTCTATTCCATTCCATTGCATTCGGGTTGATTCCATTGCATTCCATTCCATTCCATTCCATTCTATTTGGGTTCACTCCATTCCATTCCATTCCATTCCATTCCAATCCATTCCATTCCATTCGGATTGATTCCATTCCATTCCATTCCATTCCATTCCATTCCATTCGGATTGATTTCATTCCATTCCGTTACATTAGTGTTGATTCCATTCCGTTCCATTCCATTCCAGTCCTTTCCATTCTATTCAATTCCATTCAGGTTGATTCCATTCCATTCCATTTCATTCCATTCCATTCCATTCCATTCCATTCCATTCCATTCCATTCGGGTTGATTCCATTCCATTCCATTGCATTCCATTTGGGTTGATTCCATTCCATTGCATTCCATTCCATTCCATTCCATTCCATTCCATGCCATTCCATTCCATCCCATTCCATTCCATTCCATTGCATTCCTTGTGATTCCATTCCATTCCATTCGGGTTGATTCCATTCCATTCCATTCCATTCCATTCCATTCTATTCCATTCCATTCCTTTCCATTTGGGTTGATTCCATTCCATTCCATTCCATTCCATTCAGGTTACATCCATTCCATTCAATTCCATTCTATTCGGGTTGATTCCATTCCATTCCATTCGGGTTGATTTCATGACATTCCATCCCATTCCATTCGGGTTGGTTGCATTCCATTCCATTCCATTCCATTTCTTTCCATTCCATTCCATTCGTATTGATTCCATTCCATTCCATTTCATTCCATTACATTCCATTACATTCCATTCCATTCGGTTTGATTCTATTCCATTCCATTCCATTCCATTCCATTCCATTCCATTCCTTTCGGGTTCACTCCATTCCATTTCACTCCTTTCCATTCCATTCCATTCCATTCCATTCCATGCCATTCCATTCCATTCGGGTGGATTCCATCCCCTTCCATTCCATTCGTGTTACATCCATTGTATTCCATACCATTCCATTCCATTCGGGTTGATTCCAAATCATTCCATTCCATTACATTCCGTTCCATTCCATTCCATTCCATTCGTGTTGATTCCATACAATTCCATTCCATTCCTATCCTTTCCATTCCATTCGGGTTGATTCCATTCCATTCCATTCCATTGCATTCCATTCCTTTCGATTCCATTCCATTTGATTTGATTCCATTCCATCCCATTCCATTCCATTCCATTCCATTCCATTCCATTCGGGTTGATTCCATTCCATTCCATTTCATGCGGGTTGATTCCATTCCATTCCATTCCATTCCATTCCAATACATTGCATTCCATTCGGGGTTATTCCATTCCATTCCATTCCGTTCCATTCGGGTTACTTCCATTCCATTCCATTCCGTTCCATTCCATTGCATTCCATTCCATTCGGAATGATTCCATTTAATTCCATTCCATTCCACTCCATTCCATGCCATTCCATTCCTTTCCATGCCATTCCATTCCATTCCATTCTATTCCATTCAGGTTGAATCCACTCCATTCCATTCCATTTCATTCCATTCCATTCGGGTTGATTCCAAATCATTCCATTCCATTCCATTCCGTTCCATTCCATTCCACTCCATTCCTTTTGGGGAGATTCTATTCCATTCCATTCCATTCCATTCTATTCCATTCAATTCCATTCGGGTTGATTCCTTTGCATTCCATTCCATTCCATTCCATTCCATTTGGGTTTACTCCATTCCATTCCATTCCATTCCATTCCATTCAATTCCATTCCATTCCATTCCATTCTATTCCATTCCATTGCATTCGGGTTGATTCCATTGCATTCCATTCCATTCCATTCCATTCCATTCCATTCCTTTCCAATCCATTCCATTCCATTCGGATTGATTCCATTCCATTCCATTCCATTCCATTCCATTCCATTCCATTCCTTTCCATTCAATTCCATTCGGGTTGATTTCATTCCATTCCATTACATTAGTGTTGATTCCATTCCGTTCCATTCCATTCCATTCCTTTCCATTCCATTCAATTCCATTCAGGTTGATTCCATTCCATTCCATTCCATTCCATTCCATTCCATTCCATTCCATTCCATTCCATTCCATTCCATTCCATTCGGGTTGATTCCATTTCATTCCATTCCATTCCATTCCATTCCATTCCATTCCATTCCATTCCATTCCATTCCATTCCATTCCATTCGGGTTGATTCCATTCCATTCCATTCCATTCCATTTGGGTTGATTCCATTCCATTCCATTCCATTCCATTCCATTCCATTCCATTCCATTCCATGCCATTCCATTCCATCCCATTCCATGCCATACCATTGCATTCCTTTTGATTCCATTCCATTCCATTCGGGTTGATTCCATTCCATTCCATTCCATTCCATTCCATTCCACTCCATTCCATTCCTTTCCATTCCATTCCATTTGGGTTGATTCCATTCCATTCCATTCCATTCCATTCAGGTTACATCCATTCCATGCAATTCCATTCTATTCGGGTTGATTCCATTCCATTCCATTCGGGTTGATTTCATGACATTCGATTCCATTCCCTTCGGGTTGATTCCATTCCATTCCATTCCATTCCATTCCATTCTATTTCTTTCCATTCCATTCCATTCGTATTGATTCCATTCCATTCCATTTCATTCCATTACATTCCATTCCATTCGGTTTGATTCTATTCCATTCCATTCCATTCCATTCCATTCCATGCCATTGCGTTCCAATCCTTTCGGGTTGACTCCATTCCATTTCTCTCCTTTCCATTCCATTCCATTCCATTCCATTCCATTCCATTCCATTCCATTCGGGTGGATTCCATCCCCTTCCATTCCATTTGTGTTACATCCATTGTATTCCATACCATTCCATTCCATTCGGGATGATTCCAAATCATTCCATTGCATTACATTCCGTTCCATTCCATTCCATTCCATTCGTGTTGATTCCATTCAATTCCATTCCATTCCTACACTTTCCATTCCATTCGGGTTGATTCCATTCCATTGCATTCCATTGCATTCCATTCCTTTCGATTCCATTCAATTCCATTCAGGTTGATTCCATTCCATTCCATTCCATTCCATTCCATTCCATTCCATTCCATTCCATTCCATTCCATTCCATTCCATTCGGGTTGATTCCATTCCATTCCATTCCATTCCATTCCATTCCATTCCATTCCATTCCATTCCATTCCATTCCATTCGGGTTGATTCCATTCCATTCCATTCCATTCCATTTGGGTTGATTCCATTCCATTCCATTCCATTCCATTCCATTCCATTCCATGCCATTCCATTCCATCCCATTCCATGCCATACCATTGCATTCCTTTTGATTCCATTCCATTCCATTCGGGTTGATTCCATTCCATTCCATTCCATTCCATTCCATTCCTTTCCATTCAATTCCATTCGGGTTGATTTCATTCCATTCCATTACATTAGTGTTGATTCCATTCCGTTCCATTCCATTCCATTCCTTTCCATTCCATTCAATTCCATTCAGGTTGATTCCATTCCATTCCATTCCATTCCATTCCATTCCATTCCATTCCATTCGGGTTGATTCCATTTCATTCCATTCCATTCCATTCCATTCCATTCCATTCCATTCCATTCCATTCCATTCCATTCCATTCGGGTTGATTCCATTCCATTCCATTCCATTCCATTTGGGTTGATTCCATTCCATTCCATTCCATTCCATTCCATTCCATGCCATTCCATTCCATCCCATTCCATGCCATACCATTGCATTCCTTTTGATTCCATTCCATTCCATTCGGGTTGATTCCATTCCATTCCATTCCATTCCATTCCATTCCACTCCATTCCATTCCTTTCCATTCCATTCCATTTGGGTTGATTCCATTCCATTCCATTCCATTCCATTCAGGTTACATCCATTCCATGCAATTCCATTCTATTCGGGTTGATTCCATTCCATTCCATTCGGGTTGATTTCATGACATTCCATTCCATTCCCTTCGGGTTGATTCCATTCCATTCCATTCCATTCCATTCCATTCCATTTCTTTCCATTCCATTCCATTCGTATTGATTCCATTCCATTCCATTTCATTCCATTACATTCCATTCCATTCGGTTTGATTCTATTCCATTCCATTCCATTCCATTCCATTCCATTCCATTGCGTTCCATTCCTTTCGGGTTGACTCCATTCCATTTCTCTCCTTTCCATTCCATTCCATTCCATTCCATTCCATTCCATTCCATTCCATTCCATTCGGGTGGATTCCATCCCCTTCCATTCCATTTGTGTTACATCCATTGTATTCCATACCATTCCATTCCATTCGGGATGATTCCAAATCATTCCATTGCATTACATTCCGTTCCATTCCATTCCATTCCATTCGTGTTGATTCCATTCAATTCCATTCCATTCCTACACTTTCCATTCCATTCGGGTTGATTCCATTCCATTGCATTCCATTCCTTTCGATTCCATTCCATTTGATTTGATTCCATTCCATCCCATTCCATTCCATTCCATTCCATTCCACTCCATTCCATTCGTGTTGATTCCATTCCATTGCGTTCCATCCGTTTCCATTCCATTTGTGTTGATTCCATTCCATTGCATTTCATTCCATTCCATTCCATTCGGTTTTATTCCATTCCATTCCATTCCATTCCATTTGAATCCATTCCATTCCATTCCATTCGTTTTGATTCCATTCCATTCCATTCCATTCCATTCGGATTGATTCCATTCCATTCAATTCCATTCCACTCCATTCCATTCCATTCGATTCCATTCTCGTTGACTCCATTCCATTCCATTCGGGTTGATTAATTCCATTCCATTCCATTACATTCGGTTGATTCCATTCCATTCCATTCCCTTCCATACCATTCCATTCCATTCGGGTTGATTCCATTCCATTCCATTCCATTCCCTTCGGGTTACTTCCATTCCAATCCATTCCATTCCATTCAGGATGATTCCATTCCATTCCATTCCATTTGGGTGGATTCCATTCCATTCCATTCCATTCCATTCCATTCCATTCCGTTCCATTGCATTCCATTCGGATTGACTCCATTCCATTCCATTCCATTCCATTCCATTCGGTTTGATTCCTTTCCATTCCATTTCATTCCATTCCATTCCATTCCATTCTTGTTGATTCCATTCCATTCCATTCCATTCCATTCCATTCGGGTTGATTCCATTCCATTCCATTCCACTCCATTCCATTCCATTCACTTCCATTCCATTCTACTGCATTCCATCCCATTCCATTCGGTTTGGTTCCATTCCATTCCATTCAATTCCATTCCATTCCGCTCCATTTCATTGGTGTTGCTTTCAATCATTTCAATTCCATTCCGTTCCATTCCATTCCATTCCATTCAGGTTGATCCCATTCCATTGCATTCCATTGCATTCCATTCCGTTCGGGTTGAATCCATTCCATTGCATTCCATTCCACTCCATTCCATTCCTTTCCATTCGGGTTGATTGCATTCCATTCCATACCTTTCCATTCCATTCTATTCCATTCGGGTTGATTCCATTCCATTGGACTCCATTCCATTCCATTCAACTCCATTCGTGTTGATTCCATTCCATGCCATTCCATTCCTTTCCATTCCATTCCATTCTATTCCATTCCATTCCATTCCATTCGTGTTGATTCCATTCCATTCTACTCCATTCGCTTCCGGTTGATTCCAACCCATTTCATTCCAATTCATTCCGTTCCATTCCATTCCATTCCATTCCATTCCATTCCAATCCATTCCATTCCATTCTGGTTAATTCCATTAAATTTCATTCCATTCCATTCCATTCCATTCCATTCAATTCGGTTTGATTCCATTCCATTCCTTTCCATTCCATTCCATTCCCTTCCATTTGTGTTTCTTCCATTCCATTCCATTCCATTACACTCTATTCCACTCCATTCCATTCCATTCCATACGGGTTGATTCCATTCCATTGCATTCCCTTCCATTCCATTCCATTCGGGTTGATTCCATTCCATTCCATTTCATGCGGGTTGATTCCATTCCATTCCATTCCATTCCATTCCATTCCATTCCATTCCAATCCATTGCATTCCATTCGGGGTTATTCCATTCCATTCCATTCCATTCGGGTTACTTCCATTCCATTCCATTCCATTCCACTCGGGTTGATTCCATTCCATTCCATTCGGGTTCATTTCACTCCATTCCATTCCATTAGGATGGATTCCATTCCATTCCGTTCCATTCCATTGCATTCCATTCCATTCGGAATGATTCCATTTAATTCCATTCCATTCCTTTCCATTCCATGCCATTCCATTCCTTTCCATGCCATTCCATTCCATTCCATTCTATTCCATTCAGGTTGAATACACTCCATTCCATTCCATTTCATTCCATTCCATTCGGGTTGTTTCCAAATCATTCCATTCCATTCCATTCCGTTCCATTCCATTCCACTCCATTCCGTTCGGGGACATTCTATTCCATTCCATTCCATTCCATTCTATTCCATTCCATTCCGTTCGGGTTGATTCCATTGCATTCCATTCCATTCCATTCCATTCCATTTGGGTTTACTCCATTCCATTCCATTCCAATCCATTCAATTCCATTCCATTCCATTCCATTCTATTCCATTCCATTGCATTCGGGTTGATTCCATTGCATTCCATTCCATTCCATTCCATTCTATTTGGGTTCACTCCATTCCATTCCATTCCATTCCATTCCATTCCATTCGGGTTGATCCTATACCCTTCCCTTCCATTCCATTACATTCCATTCCAATCCATTCGTGTTGATTCCATACACTACCATTCCATTCCATTCCATTCCATTCGGGTTGATTCCATTCCATTCCTTTCCATTACATTACATTCGGGTTGATTCCATTCCATTCAATACCATTCCATTCCATTCCATTCCATTTCATTCCATTCCAGGGCATTCCAATACATTACATTCGATTCCATTCGGGTTGATTCCATTCCATTCCATTCCACACCATTGCATACCATTACACTCCATTCCATTCCATTCGGATTGATACCATCCCATCCCATTCCATTCCATTCCATTCCATTCCATTCGGGTTGATTCCAATCCATTCCATTCATTTCGATTCCATTCAATTCCGTTCCATTCCACTCCATTCGAGTTGATTACACTCCCTTCCACTCCATTGCATTCCATTCTATTCCATTACATTCCATTCGGGTTGATTCCATTCCCTTACATTCCTTTCCATTCCATTCCATTCCATTCCATTCCATTCCATTCCATTCCATTCCTTTCCTTTCTGGTTGATTCCATTCCATTCCATTCCATTCCATTCCATTCCATCCCATTAGGGTTGATTATATCCCATTCCATTAAATTCCTTTTCATTCCACTCCATTCCAGTCAGGTTGATTCCATTGCATTCCATTCCATTCCATTCCATTCCATTCCATTCCATTCCATTCCATTCTGGTTGATTCCATTCAATTCCATTCCATTCCACTTCATTCTGGTGGATTCCATTCCATTCCTCTACATTCCATTCCATTCCATACCATTAGTGTTGATTCCATCCAATTCCATTCCGTTCCAATCCATTCCAATCCATTCCATTCCATTCCATTCCATTCCATTACAATCCATTCGTGTTGATTCCGTACGCTTCCATTCCATTCAATTCCATTCCATTCGGCTTTTTTCCATTCCATTCCATTCCATTCCATTCCATTCCATTCCATTCGTGGTTATTCCATTCCATTCCATTCCATTACATTACATTCGGGTTGATTCCATTCCATTCCATTCCATTCCATTCCATTCCATTCCTTTCCATTTGGGTTGATTCCATTCCATTCGATTGCATTCCATTCCATTCCATTCTGGTTGATTCCATTCCATTCCATTCCATTCGATTCCATTCGTGTTGATTCCATTCCATTCCATTCCATTCCATTCCATTCGGGTTGATTCCATTCCATTCCATTAGATTCCATATCATTCCATTCCATTCGGTTCGATTCTAATCCATTTCATTCCATTCCATTGCATTCCCTTCCATTCGTGTTGATTCCATTCCATTCCATCCCATTCCATTCCATTCCATTCCATGCCATTCCATTCCACTCTATACCATTCGGGTTGATTCCACTCCACTCCACTCCATTCCATTACATTCCATTCCATTCGGGTTGATTCCATTCCATTCCATCCCATTCCATGCCATTCCATTGCATTCTATTCCATTCAGGTTGAATCCACTCCATTCTATTCCATTCCATACGGGGTGATTCCAAATCATTCCATTCCATTCCACTCCATTCTATTCCTTTCCACTCCATTCCTTTCAGTGTGTTTCCATTCCATTCCATTCTATTCCATTCCATTCCATTCGGGTTGATTCCATTGCATTCCATTCCATTCCATTCCTTTCCATTCCATATGGGTTAACTACATTCCATTCCATTCCATTCCCTTCCATTCCATTCCATTCCATTCCATTAAATGCCATTCCATTCCATTCTATTCCATTCAGATTGAATCCACTCCAATCCATTCCATTGCATTCCATTCCATTCGGTTTGATTCCAAATCATTCCATTCCATTAAATTCTATTCCTTTCCATTCCACTCCATTCCTTTCGGGATGATTCTATTCCATTCCGTTACATTCCATTCCATTCCATTCCATTCCATTCCATTCCTTTCCATTTGGGTTGATTCCATTCCATTCCATTGCATTCCATTCCCTTCCATTCGGGTGGATTCCATTCCATTCCATTCCATTCGGGTGGATTCCATTCCAATCCATTCCATTCCATTCGGTTTTATTCCATACCATTCCATTCCATTCAATTCCATTTCATTCTATTCCATTCCATTCGGGATGATTCCATTCCATTCCATTCCATTCGGCTTGATTCCATTCCATTCCATTCCATGTAATTCCATTCCATTCCATTCGGGTTGATTACATTCCATTGAATTCCATTCCACTCCATTCCATTCCATTCGATTCCATTCTCGTGAATCCATTCCATTCCATTCCGTTCCATTTGGGTTATTTCCATTCCATTCCATTCAATTCCACTCGGGTAGATTCCATTATATTCCATTCGGGTTGATTCCATTCCATTCCATTCCATTCCATTCCATTCCATTCCATTCCATTCGCGTTGATTCCATTCCATTCCATTCCATTCCATTCCATTCCATTCCATTCGGATTGATTCCATTCCATTCCTTTCCATTCCATTCCGTTCCATTCCTTTCGGGTTGACTCCATTCCATTCCATTCCATTCCATTCCATTCCATTCCATTCCATTCCATTCGGGTTGATTCCATTCCATTCCATTCCTTTCCATTCCATTAAATTCCATTCGTGTTGATTTCATTCCATTCCATTCCATTCCATTCCATTCCATTTGGGTTGATTGCAATCCATTCCATTGCATTCCATTCCATTTCATTCCATGCCATTCCATTCCATTCTATTCCATTCGGGTTGATTCCCTTCATCTCCTTTCCATTCCATTACATAGGACTGGATTCCATTCCATTCCATTCCGTTCCATTCCATTCCATTCCATTCCATTCCATTCCATTCCATTCGGATTGATTCCATTCCATTACATTCCACTCCATACCATTCCATTCCATTCGGTTTGATTCCATTCCATTCCATTCCATTCCATTCCATTCCATTCCATTTCATTTGGGTTGATTCCATTCCATTCCATTCCATTCCATTCCATTAAATTCCATTCGTGTTGATTCCATTCCATTCCATTCCATTCCATTTGGGTTGATTGCAATCCATTCCATTCCATTCCATTCCATTTCATTCCAAGCCATTCCATTCCATTCTATTCCATTCGGGTTGATTCCCTTCATTTCCATTCCATTCCATTACATATGACTGGATTCCATTCCATTCCATTCCGTTCCATTCCATTCCATTCCATTCCATTCCATTCCATTCCATTCGGATTGATTCCATTCCATTACATTCCACTCCATTCCATTCCATTCCATTCGGTTTGATTCCATTCCATTCCATTTCATTCCATTCCATTCCATTCCATTGCATTTGGGCTTATTCCATTCCATTCCATTCCATTCCGTACCTTTCCATTCCCTTCACTTCCATTCCATTCCACTGCATTCCATTCCACTCCATTCGGGTTGATTCCATTCCATTCCATTCCATTCCATTTCGCTCCATTCCATTCGTGTTGCTTTCATGCATTTCCATTCCATTCCATTCCATTCCATTCCATTCCATTCCATTCCATTCCCTTCCTTTCGGGTTGATTGCATTCTATTCCATTCCATTCCATTCCATTCCATTCCATTCCATTCCATTCCATTCCATTCCATTCCATTCGTCTTGATTCCATTCCATTCCATTCCATTCCATTCGGGTTGATTCCATTCTATTCCATTCCATTCCACACCATTCCATTCCTTTCAGTTCGATTCTAATGCATTTCATTCCATTCCATTGCATTCCCTTCCTTTCGTGTTGATTCCATTCCATTCCATTCCATTCCATTCCATTCCATTCCATGCCATTCCATTCCACTCTCTTCCATTCGGGATGATTCCACTCCACTCCACTCCATTCCATTCCATTCCATTCCATTCCATTCTATTCGGGTTGATTCTATTCCATTGAATTCCATTCCACTCCATTCCATTCCATTCGATTCCATTCTCGTTGATTCCATTCCATTCCATTCCGTTCCATTCGGGTTATTTCCATTCCATTCCATTCAATTCCACTCGGGTAGATTCCATTATATTCCATTCGGATTGATTCCATTCTATTCCATTCCATTCCATTCGGGATGATTCCATTCCATTCCATTCCATTCCATTCCATTCCATTCCATTCCATTCCATTCCATTCCATTCCATTCCATTCGGATTGATTCCATTCCATTCCATTCCATTCCATTCCATTCCGTTCCATTCCTTTCTGGTTGACTCCATTCCATTCCATTCCATTCCATTCCATTCCATTCCATTCCATTCCATTCCATTCCATTCCATTCGGGTTGATACCATTCCAATCCATTCCATTCCATTCGGGTTGATTCCATTCCATTCCATTCCTTGCCATTCGGATTGATTCCATTCCATTCCATTCCATTCCTTCCTATTCCATTCCTTTCCATTCGGATTGATTCCATTCCATTCCATTCCATTCCATTCCTTGCCATTCCATTGCATTCGTGTTGATTCCATTCCTTTCCATTCCGTTCGATTTGATTCCATTCCACTCGAATCCATTCCATTCCATTCCATTCCATTCCATTCGGGTTGATTCCATTCCATTCCATTCCATTCCATTCGGGTTGATTCCATTCCAGTCCATTCACCTCCAATCCATTCCATTCCATTCCATTAGGGTTGATTCCATTCCATTCCATTCCATTCCATTCCATTAAATTCCATTCGTGTTGATTGCATTCCATTCCATTACATTCCATTCCATTTGGGTTGATTGCAATCCATTCCATTCCATTCCATTCCATTTCATTCCATGCCATTCCATTCCATTCTATTCCATTCGGGTTGATTCCCTTCATTTCCATTCCATTCCATTACATATGACTGGATTCCATTCCATTCCATTCCGTTCTAATCCATTCCATTCCATTCCATTGCATTCCATTCCATTCGGATTGATTCCATTCCATTCCATTCCATTCCATTCCATTCCATTCCATTCCATTCAATTCGGTTTGATTCCATTCCATTCCATTTCATTCCATTCCATTCCATTCCATTGAATTTGGGTTTATCCCATTCCATTTCATTCCATTCCATTCCATGCCATTCCATTCCATACGTTTCCATTCCATTCACCTCCATTCCATTCCACTGCATTCCATCCCATTCCATTCGGGTTGATTCCATTCCATTCCATTCCATTCCATTACGCTCCATTCCATTCGTGTTGCTTTCATTCATTTCCATTCCATTCCATTCCATTCCATTCCCTTCCTTTCGGGTTGATTGAATTCCATTCCATTCCATTCCATTCCATTCCATTCCATTCCATTCCATTCCATTCCATTCCATTCCGCTCCATTCCATTCGTGTTGCTTTCATTCATTTCCATTCCATTCCATTCCATTCTATTCCCTTCCTTTCTGGATGATTGCATTCCATTCCATTCCATTCCATTCGATTCTATTCGTGTTGATTCCATTCCATTCCCTTCCATTCCATTCGGGTTGATTCCATTCCATTCCATTCCATTCCATACCATTCCATTCCTTTCGGTTCGATTCTAATCCATTTCATTCCATTCCATTGCATTCCCTTCCTTTCGTGTTCATTCCATTCCATTCCATTCCATTCCATTACATTCCATTCCATTCGGGTTGATTCCATTCCATTCCATTCCATTCCATGCCATTCCATGCATTCTATTCCATTCAGGTTGAATCCACTCCATTCCATTCCATTCCATGCCATTCCATTCCACTCTATTCCATTCGGGTTGATTCCACTCCACTCCATTCCATTCCATTACATTCCATTCCATTCGGGTTGATTCCATTCCATTCCATTCCATTCCATGCCATTCCATGCATTCTATTCCATTCAGGTTGAATCCACTCCATTCCATTCCATTCCATACGGCATGATTCCAAATCATTCCATTCCGTTCCATTCCATTCAATTCCATTCCACTCCATTCCTTTAGGGGTGACTCTATTCCATTACATTCCATTCCATTCTATTCCATTCCATTCCATTCGGGTTGATTCCATCGCATTCCTTTCCATTCCATTCCATTCCATTCCATTTGGGTTAACTCCATTCCTTTCCATTCCATTCCATTCTATTAAATGCCATTCCATTCTATTCTATTCCATTCAGATTTAATCCACTCCATTCCATTCCATTGCATTCCATTCCATTCGGTTTGATTCCAAATCATTCCATTCCATTCCATTCCGTTCCATTCGGGTAATTTCCATTCCATTCCATTCAATTCCACTCGGGTAGATTCCATTAGGTTCCATTCGGATTGATTCCATTCCATTCCATTCCATTCCATTCGGGTTGATTCCATTCCATTCCATTCCATTCCATTCCATTCCATTCCATTCCATTCCATTCCATTCCATTCGTTTCGGATTGATTCCATTCCATTCCATTCCATTCCATTCGGTTCCATTCATTTCTGGTTGACTCCATTCCACTCCATTCCATTCCATTCCATTCCATTCGGGTTGATAAAATTCCACTCCATTCCATTCCATTCGCGTTGATTCCATTCCATTCCATTCCTTTCCATTCGGATTTATTCCATTCCATTTCTTTCCATTCCTTTCCATTCCATTCCATTCCATTCGGATTGATTCCATTCGATTCCATTCCATTCCATTCCTTGCCATTCCATTGCATTCGTGTTGATTCCATTACATTCCTTTCCGTTCGTTTTGATTCCATTCCACTCCATTCCATTCCATTCCGTTCCATTCCATTCCATTCCATTCGGGTTGATTGCATTCCATTCCATTCCATTCCATTCGGGTTGATTCCATTCCAGTCCATTAAACTCCAATCCATTCCATTCCATTCCATTCGGGTTGATTCCATTCCATTACATTCCGTTCCATTAAATTCCATTCGTGTTGATTCCATTCCATTCCATTCCATTCCATTCCATTCCATTCCATTCCATTCCATTCCATTCCATTCCATTCCATTTGGGTTGATTGCAATCGATTCCATTCCATTCCATTTCATTCCATGCCACTCCATTGCTTTCTATTCCATTCGTGTTGATTCCCTTCATTTCCTTTCCATTCCATTACATATGACTGGATTCCATTCCATTCCATTCCGTTCCATTCCATTCCATTCCATTCCATTCCATTCCATTCCATTCGGATTGATTCCATTCCATTCCATTCAATTCCATTCCATTCCATTCCATTCCATTCCATTCCATTCCATTCCATTCCATTCCATTCCATTCGGTTTGATTCCATTCCATTCCATTTCATTCCATTCCATTCCATGCCCTTCCATTGCATTCTATTCCATTCACGTTGAATCCACTCCATTCCATTCCATTCCATTCCATTCCATTCCATTCCATACGAGGTGATTCCAAATCATTCCATTCCGTTCCATTCCATTCAATTCCATTCCACTCCATTCCTTTCGGGGTGATTCTATTCCATTCCATTCCATTCCATTCTATTGCATTCCATTCCATTCGGGTTGATTCCATTGCATTCCATTCCATTCCATTCCATTCCATTTGGGTTAATTCCATTCCATTCCATTCCATTCCATTCCATTAAATGCCATTCCATTCTATTCTATTCCATTCAGATTGATTCCACTCCAATCCATTCCATTCGGGTTGATTCCAAATCATTCCATTCCATTCCATTCCGTTCCTTTCCATTCCACTCCATTCCTTTCGGGGTGATTCTATTCCATTCCATCCCATTCCATTCTATTCCATTCCATTCCATTCGGATTGATTCCATTCCATTCCAATTCATTCCATTCCATTCCATTCCATTCCATTGCATTCCATACCTTTCCATTCCATTCTCTTCCATTCCATTCCACTGCATTCCATCCCATTCCATTCGGGTGGATTCCATTCCATTCCATTCCATTCCATTCCGCTCCAATCCATTCGTGTGGCTTTCATTCATTTCCATTCCATTCCATTCCCTTCCTTTTGGGTTGATTGCATTCCATTCCATTCCATTCCATTCCATTCCATTCCATTCCATTCCATTCCATTCCATTCGTGTTGATTCCATTCCATTCCATTCCATTCCATTCGGGTTGATTCCATTCCATTCCATTCCATTCCATTCCATACCATTCCATTCCTTGCGGTTCGATTCTAATCCATTTCATTCCATTCCATTGCATTCCCTTCCTTTCGTGTTGATTCCATTCCATTCCATTCCATTCCATTCCATTCCATTCCATTCCATTCCATGCCTTTCCATTCCACTCTATTCCTTTCGGGTTGATTCCACTCCACTCCATTCCATTCCATTACATTTCATTCCATTCGGGTTGATTCCATTCCATTCCATTCCATTGCATGCCATTCCATTGCATTCTATTCCATTCACGTTGAATCCACTCCATTCCATTCCATTCCATTCCATTCCATTCCATGCCATTCCATTCCACTCTCTTCCATTCGGGATGATTCCACTCCACTCCATTCCATTCCATTCCATTCCATTCCATTCCATTCCATTCGGGTTGATTCCATTCCATTGAATTCCATTCCACTCCATTCCATTCCATTCGATTCCATTCTCGTTGATTCCATTCCATTCCATTCCGTTCCATTCGGGTTATTTCCATTCCATTCCATTCAATTGCACTCGGGTAGATTCCATTATATTCCATTCGGATTGATTCCATTCCATTCCATTCCATTCCATTCGGGTTGATTTCATTCCATTCCATTCCATTCCATTCCATTCCATTCCATTCCATTCCATTCCATTCGGATTTATTCCATTCCATTCCATTCCATTCCATTCCATTCCATTCCATTCCATTCCGTTCCATTCCTTTCTGGTTGACTCCATTCCATTCCATTCCATTCCATTCCATTCCATTCCATTCCATTCCATTCGGGTTGATACCATTCCAATCCATGCCATTCCATTCGGGTTGATTCCATTCCATTCCATTCCTTGCCATTCGGATTGATTCCATTCCATTCCATTCAATTCCTTCCCATTCCATTCCTTTCCATTCGGATTGATTCCATTCCATTCCATTCCATTCCATTCCTTGTCATTCCATTGCCTTCGTGTTGATTCCATTCCTTTCCATTCCGTTCGATTTGATTCCATTCCACTCGTTTCCATTCCATTCCATTCCATTCCATTCGGGTTGATTCCATTCCATTCCTTTCCATTCCATTCGGGCTGATTCCATTCCAGTCCATTCACCTCCAATCCATTCCATTCCATTCCATTAGGGTTGATTCCATTCCATTCCATTCCATTGCATTCCATTAAATTCCATTCCTGTTGATTCCATTCCATTCCATTCCATTCCATTCCATTCCATTCCATTCCATTTGGGTTGATTGCAATCCATTCCATTCCATTCCATTCCATTTCATTCCATGCCATTCCATTCCATTCTATTCCATTCGGGTTGATTCCCTTCATTTCCATTCCATTCCATTACATATGACTGGATTCCATTCCATTCCATTCCGTTCTAATCCATTCCATTCCATTCCATTGCATTCCATTCCATTCGGATTGATTCCATTCCATTCCATTCCATTCCATTCAATTCGGTTTGATTCCATTCCATTCCATTTCATTCCATTCCATTCCATTCCATTGCATTTGGGTTTATTCCTTTCCATTTCATTCCATTCCATTCCATGCCATTCCATTCCATACGTTTCCATTCCATTCTCTTCCATTCCATTCCACTACATTCCATCCCATTGCATTCGGTTTGATTCCATTCCATTCCATTCCATTCCCTTCCTTTCGTGTTGATTGCATTCCATTCCATTCCATTCCATTCCATTCCATTCCATTCCATTCCATTCCATTCCATTCCGCTCCATTCCATTCGTGTTGCTTTCATTCATTTCCATTCCATTCCATTCCATTCCATTCTATTCCCTTCCTTTCGGGATGATTGCATTCCATTCCAATCCATTCCATTCGATTCCATTCGTGTTGATTCCATTCCATTCCATTCCATTCCATTCGGCTTGATTCCATTCCATTCCATTCCATTCCATACCATTCCATTCCTTTCGGTTCGATTCTAATCCATTTCATTCCATTCCATTGCATTCCCTTCCTTTCGTGTTGATTCCATTCCATTCCATTCCATTCCATTCCATGCCATTCCATTCCACTCTATTCCATTCGGGTTGATTCCACTCCACTCCATTCCATTCTATTCCATTCCATTCCATTCGGGTTGATTCCATCGCATTCCTTTCCATTCCATTCCATTCCATTCCATTTGGGTTAACTCCATTCCATTCCATTACATTCCATTCTATTAAATGCCATTCCATTCTATTCTATTCCATTCAGATTGAATCCACTCCATTCCATTCCATTGCATTCCATTCCATTCGGGTTGATTCCAAATCATTCCATTCCATTCCATTCCATTCCATTCGGGTAATTTCCATTCCATTCCATTCAATTCCACTCGGGTAGATTCCATTATGTTCCATTCGGATTGATTCCATTCCATTCCATTCCATTCCATTCGGGTTGATTCCATTCCATTCCATTCCATTCCATTCCATTCCATTCCATTCGTTTCGGATTGATTCCATTCCATTCCATTCCATTCCATTCCGTTCCATTCATTTCTGGTTGACTCCATTCCACTCCATTCCATTCCATTCCATTCCATTCGGGTTGATAACATTCCATTCCATTCCATTCCATTCGGGTTGATTCCATTCCATTGCATTCCTTTCCATTCGGATTTATTCCATTCCATTCCTTTCCATTCCTTTCCATTCCATTCCATTCCATTCGGATTGATTCCATTCGATTCCATTCCATTCCATTCCTTGCCATTCCATTGCATTCGTGTTGATTCCATTACATTCCATTCCTTTCGTGTTGATTCCATTCCACTCCATTCCATTCCATTCCGCTCCATTCCTTTCCATTCCATTCGGGTTGATTGCATTCCATTCCATTCCATTCCATTCGGGTTGATTCCATTCCAGTCCATTAAACTCCAATCCATTCCATTCCATTCCACTCGGTTTGATTCCATTCCATTACATTCCGTTCCATTAAATTCCATTCGTGTTCATTCCATTCCATTCCATTCCATTCCATTCCATTCCATTCCGCTCCATTCCTTTCGTGTTGCTTTCATTCATTTCCATTCCATTCCATTCCATTCCATTCTATTCCCTTCCTTTCGGGATGATTGCATTCCATTCCATTCCATTCCATTCGATTCCATTCGTGTTGATTCCATTCCATTCCATTCCATTCCATTCGGGTTGATTCCATTCCATTCCATTTCATTCCATGCCACTCCATTCCTTTCTATTCCATTCGTGTTGATTCCCTTCATTTCCATTCCATTCCATTACATATGACTGGATTCCATTCCATTCCATTCCGTTCCATTCCATTCCATTCCATTCCATTCCATTCCATTCCATTCGGATTGATTCCATTCCATTCCATTCCATTACATTCCATTCCATTCGGTTTGATTCCATTCCTTTCCATTTAATTCCATTACATTCCATTCCATTCCATTGCATTCCATACCTTTCTATTCCATTCACTTCCATTCCATTCCACTGCATTCCATCCCATTCCATTCGGGTTGATTCCATTCCATTCCATTCCATTCCATGCCATTCCATTGCATTCTATTCCATTCACGTTGAACCCACTCCATTCCATTCCATTCCATTCCAATCCATACGGGGTGATTCCAAATCATTCCATTCCGTTCCATTCCATTCAATTCCATTCCACTCCATTCCTTTCGGGGTGATTCTATTCCATTCCATTCCATTCCATTCTATTCCATTCCATTCCATTCGGGTTGATTCCATTGCATTCCATTCCATTCCATTCCTTTCCATTTGGGTTAATTCCATTCCATTCCATTCCATTCCATTGCATTAAATACCATTCCATTCTATTCTATTCCATTCAGATTGATTCCACTCCAATCCATTCCATTGCATTCCATTCCATTCGGGTTGATTCCAAATTATTCCATTCCATTCCATTCCGTTCCTTTCCATTCCACTCCATTCCTTTCGGGGTGATTCTATTCCATTCCATCCCATTCCATTCTATTCCATTCCATTCCATTCGGATTGATTCCATTCCATTCCATTTCATTCCATTGCATTCCATTCCATTCCATTGCATTCCATACCTTTCCATTCCATTCTCTTCCATTCCATTCCACTGCATTCCATCCCAATTCTTTCGGGTTGATTCCATTCCATTCCATTCAATTCCATTCCGCTCCAATTCATTCGTGTGGCTTTCATTCATTTCCATTCCATTCCATTCCATTCCATTCTCTTCCTTTTGGGTTGATTGCATTCCATTCCATTCCATTCCATTCCATTCCATTCCATTCCATATCATTCCATTCGTGTTGATTCCTTTCCATTCCATTCCATTCCATTCGGGTTGATTCCATTCCATTCCATTCCATTCCATTCCATTCCATACAATTCCATTCCTTGCGGTTCGATTTTAATCCATTTCATTCCATTCCATTGCATTCCCTTTCTTTCGTGTTGATTCCATTCCATCCATTCCATTCCATTCCATTCTATTCCATTCCATTCCATTCAATGCCTTTCCATTCCACTCTATTCCATTCGGGTTGATTCCACTCCACTCCATTCCATTCCATTACATTCCATTCCATTCGGGTTGATTCCATTCCATTCCATTCCATTGCATGCCATTCCATTGCATTCTATTCCATTCACGTTGAATCCACTCCATTCCATTCCATTCCATTCCATTCCATACGGGGTGATTCCAAATCATTCCTTTCCGTTCCATTCCATTCAATTCCATTCCACTCCATTCCTTTCGGGGTGATTGTATTCCATTCCATTCCATTCCATTGTATTCCATTCCATTCCATTCGGGTTGATTCCATTGCATTCCATTCCATTCCATTCCACTCAATTCCATTTGGGTTAATTCCATTCCATTCCATTCCATTCCATTAAATGCAATTCCATTCTATTCTATTCCATTCAGATTGATTCCACTCCAATCCATTCCATTGCATTCCATTCCATTCGGGTTGATTCCAAATCATTCCATTCCATTCCATTCGATTCCATTCGTGTTGATTCCATTCCATTCCATTCGGGTTGATTCCATTCCATTCCATTCCATTCCATACCATTCCATTCCTTTCGATTCGATTCCAATCCATTTCATTCCATTCCATTACATTCCCTTCCTTTCGTGTTGATTCCATTCCATTCCATTCCATTCCATTCCATTCCATTCCATTCCATGCCATTCCGTTCCACTCTATTCCATTCGTGTTGACTCCAGTCCACTCCATTCCATTGCATTACATTCCATTCCATTCGGGTTGATTCCATTCCATTCCATTCCATTCCATGCCATTCCATTGCATTCTTTTCCATTCACGTTGAATCCACTCCATTCCATTCCATTCCATTCCATTCCATACGGGGTGATTCCAAATCATTCCATTCCGTTCCATTCCATTCAATTCCATTCCACTCCATTCCTTTCGGGGTGATTCTATTCCATTCCATTTCATTCCATTCTATTCCATTCGATTCCATTCGGGTTGATTCCATTGCATTCCATTCCATTCCATTCCATTCCATTTGGGTTAACTCCATTCCATTCCATTCCATTCCATTCCATTCCATTCCATTAAATGCCACTCCATTCTATTCTATTCCATTCAGATTGATTCCACTCGAATCCATTCCATTCCATTCCATTCCATACGGGCTGATTCCAAATCATTCCATTCCATTCCATTCCGTTCCTTTCCATTCCACTCCATACCTTTCGGGGTGATTCTATTCCATTCCATTCCATTCCATTCTATTCCATTCCATTCCATTCGGGTTGATTTCATTCCATTCCATTCCATGCCATTCCATTCCTTTCCATTTGGGTTGATTCCATTCCATTCCATTGCATTCCATTCCATTCCATTCGGGTTGATTCCATTCCATTCCATTCCATTCGATTCCATTCGTGTTGATTCCATTCCATTTCATTCCATTCCATTCGGGTTGATTCCATTCCATTCCTTTCCATTCCTTTGCATTCCCTTCCTTTCGTGTTGATTCCATTCCATTCCATTCCATTCCATTCCATGCCATTCCGTTCCACTCTATTCCATTCGGGTTGATTCCACTCCACTCCATTCCATTCCATTATATTCCATTCCATTCGGGTTGATTCCATTCCATTCCATTCCATTCCATGCCATTCCATTGCATTCTATTCCATTCAGGTTGAATCCACTCCATTCCGTTCCATTCCATTCCATTCCATACGGGGTGATTACAAATCATTCCATTCCGTTCCATTCCATTCAATTCCATTCCACTCCATTCCTTTCGGGGTGATTCTATTCCATTCCATTCCATTCCTTTCTATTCCATTGCATTCCATTCGGGATGATTCCATTGCATTCCATTCCATTCCATTCCATTTGGGTTAACTCCATTCCATTCCATTCCATTCCATTCCATTCCATTCCATTCCATTCCATTCCATTCCATTCCATTCCATTAAATGCCATTCCATTCCATTCTATTCCATTCAGATTGAATCCACTCCAATCCATTCCATTGCATTCCATTCCATTCGGGTTGATTCCAAATCATTCCATTCCATTCCATTCCGTTCCTTTCCATTCCACTCCATTCCTTTCGAGGTTATTCTATTCCATTCCATTCCATTCCATTCTATTCCATTCCATTCCATTCGGGTGGATTGCATTCCATTCCATTCCAATCCATTCCTTTCAATTTGGGTTGATTCCATTCCATTACATTGCATTCCATTCCATTCCATTCGCGTTGATTCCATTCCATTCCATTCGGTTTTATTCCATACCATTCCATTCCATTCAATGCCTTTTCATTCCATTCCTTTCCATTCGGGATGATTCCATTCCATTCCATTCCATTCGGGTGGATTCCATTCCATTCCATTCCAATCCATTCCTTTCAATTTGGGTTGATTCCATTCCATTACATTGCTTTCCATTCCATTCCATTCGCGTTGATTCCATTCCTTTCCATTCCATTCCATTCAATTCCGGTTGATTCCATTCCATTCCATTCCATTCCATTAAATCCCATTCCATTCCATGCTATTCCATTCATATTGAATCCACTCCAATCCATTCTATTGCATTCCATTCCATTCGGGTTGATTCCAAATCATTCCATTGCATTCCACTCCATTCCTTTTGGGGAGATTCTTTTCCATTGCATTCCATTCCATTCCATTCCATTCTTTTCGGATTGATTCCATTCCATTCCATTCCATTCCATTCCATTCCATTCCATTCCATTCCATTCCATTCCATTCCGTTCCATTCCTTTCGGGTTGACTCCATTCCATTCTATTCCATTCCATTCCATTCCATTCCATTCCATTCCATTCCATTCCTTTCCATTCGGGTTGCTTCCATTCCATTCCATTCCATTCCATTCCATTCCATTCGTGTTATATCCATTCCATTCCATTCCATTCCATTCCATTCGGGATGATTCCAAATCATTCCATTCCATTCCATTCCGTTCCATTCCATTCCACTCCATTCCTTTCGGGGTGATTCTATTCCATTCCATTCCATTCCATTCCATTCAATTCCATTCCATTCCATTCGGGTTGATTCCATTCCATTCCATTCCATTCCTTTCCTTTCCATTCCATTCCATTCCATTCGGATTGATTCCGTTCCATTCCATTCCATTTTATTCCATTCCATTCCATTCCATTCCTTTCCATTCCATTCCATTCGGGTTGATTCTATTCCATTCCATTCCATTTGTGTTGATTCCATTCCATTCCATTGCTTTCCATTCCATCCGAATTTATTCCATTCCATTCCATTCCATTACAATCGATTGACTCCATTCCATTCCATTCCATTCCATTCCATTCCATTCCATTCCATTCCATTCCATTCGTGTTGATTCCATTCAATTCCATTCCATTCGATTCCATTCCTTTCGTGTTGATTCCATTCCATTCCGTTCCATACCATCCTATTCCATTCCATTGCATTCAACTCCATTAGGGTTGATTCCTTTCCATTCCATTGCATTCCATTCCATTCCTTTCAGGTTGATTCCATTCCTTTCCATGCCTTGTCATTCCATTCCATTCCATTCCATTCCATTCCATTCCATTCCATTCCATTCCATTACGTTCCATTCCCTTCGGGTTGACTCCATTCCATTCCATTCCAATCCATTCCATTCCATTCGGGTTGATTCCATCCCATTCCATTCCATTCCATTCGGGGTGATTCCAAATCATTCCATTCCATTCCATTCCGTTGCATTACATTCCACTCCATTCCTTTCGGTGTGATTCTATTCCATTCCATTCCATTCCATTCTATTCCATTCCATTCCATTTGGGTTAACTGCATTCCATTCCATTCCATTCCATTCCATTCCATTCCATTCCATTCCACTCCATTCCATTCCATTCCATTTGGGTTAAGTGCATTCCATTCCATTCCATGCCATTCCATTCCATTCCATTCCATTCCATTAAATCCCATTCCATTCCATGCTATTCCATTCAGATTGAATCCACTCCAATCCATTCCATTGCATTCCATTCCATTCGGGTTGATTCCAAATCGTTCCATTGCATTCCACTCCATTCCTTTCGGGGAGATTCTTTTCCATTCCATTCCATTCCATTCCATTCCATTCCATTCGGGTTGATTCCATCCCATTCCATTCCATTCCATTCCGTTCCATTCCTTTCGGGTTGACTCCATTCCATTCTATTCCATTCCATTCCATTCCATTCCATTCCATTCCATTCCTTTCCAATCGGGTTGCTTCCATTCCATTCCATTCCATTCCATTCCATTCGTGTTATATCCATTCCATTCCATTCCATTCCATTCCATTCGCGATGATTCCAAATCATTCCATTCCATTCCATGCCGTTCCATTCCATTCCACTCCATTCCTTTCGGGGTGATTCTATTCCATTCCATTCCATTCCATTCCATTCCATTCCATTCCATTCCATTCCATTCCATTCCATTCAATTCCAATCCATTCCAATCGGGTTGATTCCATTCCATTCCATTCCATTCCATTCGGGTTGACTCCATTCCATTCCATTCCATTCCTTTCCTTTCCATTCCATTCCATTCCATTCGTATTGATTCCATTCCATTCCATTCCATTCCATTCCATTCCATTCCATTCCATTCCATTCCTTTCCATTCCGTTCCATTCGGGTTGATTCTATTCCATTCCATTCCATTTGTGTTGATTCCATTCCATTCCATTCCTTTCCATTCCATCCGGGTTTATTCCATTCCATTCCATTCCATTACATTCGATTGATTCCATTCCATTCCATTCCTTTCCATTCCATTCCATTCCATTCCATTCCATTCCATTCGTGTTGATGCCATTCAATTCCATTCCATTCCATTCCATTACTTTCGTGTTGATTCCATTCCATTCCGTTCCATTCCATTCCATTCCATTCCATTGCATTCCACTCCATTCGGGTTGATTCCTTTCCATTCCATTGCATTCCATTCCATTCCTTTCGGGTTCATTCCATTCCCTTCCATGCCTTGTCATTCCATTCCATTCCATTCCATTCCATTCCATTACGTTCCTTTCCCTTCGGGTTGACTCCATTCCATTCCATTCCAATCCATTCCATTCCATTCGCGTTGATTCCATCCCATTCCATTCCATTCCATTCGTGTTACATCCATTCCATTCCATACCATTCCATTCCACTCGGGTTGATTCCATCCCATTCCATTCCATTCCATTACATTCGTGTTACATCCATTCCATTCCTTACCATTCCATTCCATTCGGGTTGATTCCAAATCATTCCATTCCATTCCTTTCCGTTCCATTTCATTCCACTCCCTTCCTTTCGGGATGATTCTATTCCATTCCATTCCATTCCATTCGGGTTGATTCCTTTCCGTTCCATTCCATTCCATTCCATACCATTCCATATGGGTTAACTCCATTTCTTTCGATTCCAATCCATTCCATTGCATTCCATTCCATTCCATTCTTATCAGGTTGATTCCATTCCATTCCATTCCATTCCATTCCATTCCATTCCTTTACATTCCGTTCCCTTTGATTTGATTCCATTCCATTCCATTCCATTCCACTCCATTCCATTCCATTCGTGTTGATTCCATCCCATTGCATTCCATCCCTTTCCATTCCATTTGGGTTGATTCCATTCCATTGCATTTCATTCCATTCCATTCCGTTCCATTCCATCCGGTTTTATTCCATTCCATTCCATTCCATTCCATTCCATTCCATTCCATTCCATTCCATTCCATTCCAGTTGATTCCATTCCATTCCATTCCATTCGGGATGATTCCATTCCGTTCCATTCCATTCGGCTTGATTCCATTCTATTCCATTCCATTCCATTTCTTTCCATTCCATTCCATTCCATTCCATGCCATTCCATTCCATTCCATTCCATTCCATTCCATTCCATTCCATGCCATTCCATTCCATTCCATTCCATTCCATTTGGGTTGATTGCAATCCATTCCATTCCATTCCATTCCATTGAATTCCATGCCATTCCATTCCATTCTATTCCTTTCGGGTTGATTACCTTCATTTCCATTCCATTCCATTACATATGACTGGTTTCCTTTCCATTCCATTCCATTCCATTCCATTCCATTCCATTCCATTCCATTCCATTCCATTCCGGTTGATTCCATTCCATTCAATTCCATTCAATTCCATTCCATTCCATTCCATTCCATTCCATTCCATTCCATTCCATTCCACTATTTTCGGGTCGATTCTATTCCATTCCATTCCTTTCCATTGCATTCCATTCCTTTTGTGTTGATTCCATTCCATTCCATTCCATTCCATTCCATTCCATTCCATTCCTTTCCATTGCATTCCACTAAATTCGGGTTCATTCCATTCCATTCCATTGCATTACATTCCATTCCGTTCGGGTTGATTCCATTCCATTCTTTGCCGTGTCATTCCATTCCATTCCATACCATGCCATTCGAGTTGATTCCATTCCATTCCATTCCATTCCATTCCATTCCATTCCGGTTGATTCCATTCCATTCTATTCCACTCCATTCCATTCCATTGCATTCCATACCATTGCATTCCATTCCATTCCATTCGTGTTGAGTCTACTCCATTCGTTTGCATTCCATTCCGTTCCATTTCATTCGTCTTGATTACATACCTTTCCATTCCATTCCATTCCCTTCCATTCCATTCCATTCGGGTTGATTCTATTCCTTTCCATTCCATTCAGGTTGATTCCGTTAAATTGCATTCCTTTCTTTTCCATTCCATTCCATTCCATTCAGGTTGATTCCATTCCATTCCATTCCATTCTATTCCATTCCATTGCATTCCATTCCATTCCATTCCATTCCGTTCCATTCCATTCCGGTTGATTCCATTCCATTCCTTTCCATTCCATTCCATTCCATTCCATTCCATTCCATTCCATTCGGGATTGCTCCATTCCAATACATTCCATTCCCTTCCATTCAATTCCATTCATTTCTACTCCATTCCATTCGGGTTGATTCCATTCCATTCCATTCCATTCCATTCCATTCCATTCGGGTTGATTCCATTCCATTCCATTCCATTCCATTCCTTTCCATTTGATTTGATTCCATTCCATTCCATTCCATTCCATTCCATTCCATTCCATTCCATTCGTGTTCATTCCATTCCATTGCAATCCAATCCATTCCATTCCATTCCATTCCAATCCATTCCATTCCATTCGTGTTGACTCCATTCCATTCCATTCCATTCCTTTCCATTCCATTCCGTTCCATTCCATTCGGATTGATTCCATTCCATTCCATTCCATTCCATTCCATTCCATTCTATTCCTTTCCATTCCATTCCATTCGGGTTGATTCTATTCCATTCCATTCCATTTGTGTTGATTCCACTCCATTCCATTCCTTTCCATTCCATCCGGGTTTATTCCATTCCATTCCATTCCATTACATTCGATTGATTCCGTTCCATTCCATTCCATTCCATTCCATTCCATTCCATTCCATTCCATTCGGGTTGATTCTATTCCATTCCATTCCATTTGTGTTGATTCCATTCCATTGCATTCCTTTCCATTCCATCCGGGTTTATTCCGTTCCATTCCATTCCATTCGATTGATTCCATTCCATTCCATTCCATTCCATTCCATTCAATTCCATTCCATTCCATTCCATTCGTGTTGATTCCATTCAATTCCATTCCATTCCATTCCATTCCTTTCGTGTTGATTCCATTCCATTCCGTTCCATTCCATTCCATTCCATTCCATTGCATTCCACTCCATTCGTGTTGATTCCTTTGCATTGCATTGCATTCCATTCCATTCCTTTCGGGTTGATTCCATTCCTTTCCATGCCTTGTCATTCCATTCCATCCCATTCCTTTCCATTCCATTCCATTCCATTACGTTCCATTCCCTTCGGGTTGACTCCATTCCATTCCATTCCATTCCATTCCATTCCATTCGGGTTGATTCCATCCCATTCCATTCCATTCCATTCGTGTTACATCCATTCCATTCCATACTATTCCATTCCACTCGGGTTGATTCCGTCCCATTCCATTCCATTCCATTCGTGTTACATCCATTCCATTACATACCACTCCATTCCATTCGGGTTGATTCCAAATCATTCCATTCCATTCCTTTCCGTTCCATTCCATTCCACTCCCTTCCTTTCGGGATGATTCTATTCCATTCCATTCCATTCCATTCGGGTTGATTCCTTTCCATTCCATTCCATTCCATTCCATACCATTCCATTTGGGTTAACTCCATTTCTTTCCATTCCAATCCATTCCATTCCATTCCATTCCATTCCATTCCATTCCATTCCATTCCAATTGGGTTGATTCCATTCCATTCCATTCAGTTGCATTCCATTCCATTCCATGCCATTCCAATCCATTAAGTTCAATTCCATTCGGGTTGATTCCATTCCATTCCATTCCAATCCATTACATTCGGGTTGATTCCATTCCATTCCATTCCACTCTATTGCATTCCATTCCACTCCATTCCATTCCATTCCATTCCATTCGGGTTGATTCCATCCCATCCCATTCCATTCCATCCCATCCCATTCCATTCCATTCCATTCCCTTCCATTCCATTCCATTCCATTCCATTTCACTCCATTCCAATCAGGTTGATTCCATTCCATTCCATTCCATTTCATTCCATTCCATTCCATTCCATTCCATTCCATTCCATTCCATTCCATTCGGGTTGATTCCATTCCATTCCATTCTATTCCGTTCCATTCCATTCCATTCCATTCGGTTTGTTTCCATTCCATTCGAATCCATTCCACTCCATTCCATGCCATCCCATACCACTTGGGTTGATTGCATCCCATTCCATTCTATTCCACTCTATTCCATTCCATTCCATTCCATTCGGTTTGATTCCATTCCATGTCATTCCATTCCATTCCATTCCATTCCATTCAATACGGGTTGATTCTATACCCTTCCCTTCCTTTCCATTCCATTCCATTCCAATCCATTCGGGTTGATTCCATACACTACCATTCCATTCCATTCCACACCATTGCATACCATTACACTCCATTCCATTCCATTCGGGTTGATTCCATCCCATCCCATTCCATTCCATTCCATTCCATTCCATTCGGGTTGATTCCATTCCATTCCATTCCTTTCCATTCCATTCAATTCCGTTCCATTCCATTCCATTCGACTTGATTACACTCCCTTTCACTCCATTGCATTCCATTCTATTCCATTACATTCCATTCGGTTGATTCCATTCCCTTACATTCCTTTACATTCCATTCCATTCCATTCCATACCATTCCATTCCATTCCATTCCATTCCATTCCATTCCATTCCATTCCATTCCATTCCATTCCATTCCATTCCTTTCCTTTCTGGTTGATTCCATTCCATTCCATTCCATTCCATTCCATTCCATTAGGGTTGATTATATCCCATTCCATTAAATTCCTTTTCATTCCACTCCATTCCAGTCAGGTTGATTCCATTGCATTCCATTCCAATCCATTCCATTCCATTCCATTCCATTCCATTCCATTCCATTCCATTCCATTCGTGTTGATTCCATTATATTCCATTCCACTCCATTCGGTTTGATTCCATTCCATTTCATTCCATTCCATCCCATTCCATTCCACTCCATTCCATTCCATTCCATTCCATTCCATTCCATACATGTTGATGCCAATCCATTTCATTCCATTCCATTGCATTCCATTTGATTCCATTCCATTCCATTCCAGTAGATTCCATTCCCTTCGATTCCATTCCATTCCATTCCATTCCATTCCATGCCATTCCATTCCATTCCATGCCATTACATTCCATTCCATTGCATTCGAGTGAATTCCAATCCATTTAATTCCATTCCATTCCATTCCATTCCATTCCAATCGATTCGGTTTGATTCCCTACGCTTCCATTCCATTCTATTCCATGCCACTCGGGTTGACTCCATTCCATTCCATTCCATTCCATTCCATTCCATTCCATTCCATTCCATTCCATTCCATTCCATTCGGGTTGATTCCATTCCATTCCATTCCACTCCATTCCATTTCATTCCATTCCTTTCGGGTTGATTCCATCCCATTCCATTCCATTCCATTCCCCTCCATTCCAGTGAGGTTGATTCCATTCCATTCCATTCCATTCCATTCCATTCCATTCGGGTTGATTCCATTCCACTTCATTCCATTCCATTCCATTCCATTCCATTCGTTTCCATTCCATTCCATTAAATTCCATTCGAGTTGTTTCCATTCCATTCCATTCCATTCCATTCCATTCCATTCCATTCCATTCCACTCGATTTGGTTCCATTCCATTCCATTCCAGTACATTCCATTCGAGTTGATTCCATTCCCTTCCATTCCTTCCATTCCATTGCATTCCATTCCATTTTATTCGGGTTGATTCCATTCCATTCCTTTCCATTCCATTCCATTCCATTCCATTTCATTCCATTCCATTCCATTCGGGGTGATTACATATCCTTCCTTTCCATTCCATTCCATTCCATTCCATTCCATTCCATTCCAATCCATCCTTGTTGATTCCATACTCTTGCATTGCACTCCATTCAATTCCATGCGGGTTGATTCCATTCCATGCCATTCCATTCCTTTCCATTCCATTCCATTCCATTCAGGTTGATTCCATTCCATACCATTCCATTCCATTCCATTCCATTCCATTCCATTCCATTCGGGTTGATTCCATATCCTTCCCTGCCATTCCATTCCATTCCATTCCAATCCATTCGGGTTGATTCCATACGCTTCCATTCCATTCCATTCCATTCCATTCCATTCTATTCCATTCCTTTCTGGATGATTCCATTCCATTCCCTTCCATTCCATCCCATTTCATTCCATTGCATTCCTTTCAGGTTGTTTCCATTCAATTCCATTCCATTCCACTTCATTCGGGTTGATTCCATTCCATTCCTCTACATTCCATTCCATTCCATACCATTAGGGTTGATTCCATCCAATTCCATTCCGTTCCAATCCATTCCAATCCATTCCATTCCATTCCATTCCATTCCATTCCAATTGATTCCATTCCCTTCGATTCCATTCCATTCCATTCGATTCCCTTCCATTCCATTCCATTCGGGTGGATTCCAATCCATTCCATTCCATTCCATTCCATTCCATTACAATCCATTGGTGCTGATTCCGTACGCTTCCATTCCATTCAATTCCATTCCATTCGGCTTTTATCCATTCCATTCCATTCCATTCCATTCGTGGCTATTCCATTCCATTCCATTCCATTCCATTACATTCGGGTTGATTCTATTCCATTCCATTCCATTCAAATCCATGCCATTCCAATCGATTACATTCGATTCCATTCAGGTTGAATCCATTCTATTCCAATCCGTTCCACTCCATTGCACTCCATTCCATTCCATTCCATTCCATTCCATTCGGGTTGATTCCATCCCATTCCATTCCATTCGATTCCATTCCACTCCATTCCAGTCACGTTGATTCCTTTCCATTCCATTGCATTCCATTCAAATCCATTCCATTCCATTCCTATCCTTTCCATTCCATTCGGGTTGATTCCATTGCATTCCATTCCATTCCACTCCATTCCATTCGGTTTGATTCAATTCGATTCCATAACATTGTATTCCATTCCATTCCATTCCATTCCACTTCATTCCATTCCATTCTGCTTGATTCCATTCTATTCCTTTCCATTTCATTCCATTCCATTCCATTCCATTCGGGTTGATTCCATTCCATTCTGTTGATTCCATTCCATTCCATTCCTTTCCATTCCATTCCATTCCATGCCATTCCATTCCATTCCATTCCATTCCATTCCATTCCATTCCATTCCATTCCATTCCATTCCATTCCATTCCATTCGGGTTTATTCCACACCATTCAATTCCATTCCATTCCATTCCATTCCATTCCATTCCATTCCATTCCATTCCATTCCATTCCATTCGTGTTGATTCCATTATATTCCATTCCACTCCATTCGGTTTGATACCATTCCATTTCATTCCATTCCATCCCATTCCATTCCACTCCATTCCATTCCATTCCATTCCATTCCATTCCATACATGTTGATGCCAATCCATTTCATTCCATTCCATTGCATTCCATTTGATTCCATTCCATTCCATTCCAGTAGATTCCATTCCCTTCGATTCCATTCCATTCCATTCCATTCCATTGCATGCCATTCCATTCCATTCCATGCCATTACATTCCATTCCATTGCATTCGAGTGAATTCCAATCCATTTAATTCCATTCCATTCCATTCCATTCCATTCCAATCGATTCGGTTTGATTCCCTACGCTTCCATTCCATTCAATTCCATGCCACTCGGGTTGATTCCATTCCATTCCATTCCATTCCATTCCATTCCATTCCATTCCATTCCATTCCATTCCATTCCATTCCATTCGGGTTGATTCCATTCCATTCCATTCCACTTCATTCCATTTCATTCCATTCCTTTCAGGTTGATTCCATCCCATTCCATTCCATTCCATTCCCCTCCATTCCAGTGAGGTTGATTCCATTCCATTCCATTCCATTCCATTCCATTCCATTCGGGTTGATTCCATTCCACTTCATTCCATTCCATTCCATTCCATTCCATTCGTTTCCATTCCATTCCATTAAATTCCATTCGAGTTGTTTCCATTCCATTCCGCTCCATTCCATTCCATTCCATTCCATTCCACTCGATTTGGTTCCATTCCATTCCATTCCAGTACATTCCATTCGAGTTGATTCCATTCCCTTCCATTCCTTCCATTCCATTTCATTCCATTCCATTTTATTCGGGTTGATTCCATTCCATTCCTTTCCATTCCATTCCATTCAATTTCATTCCATTCCATTCCATTCGGGGTGATTACATATCCTTCCTTTCCATTCCATTCCAATCCATTCGGGTTGATTCCATTCCATTCCTTTCCATTCCATTCCATTCCATTTCATTCCATTCCATTCCATTCGGGGTGATTACATATCCTTCCTTTCCATTCCATTCCATATCCTTCCCTTCCATTCCATTCCATTCCATTCCATTCCATTCGGGTTGATTCCATATCCTTCCCTTCCATTCCATTCCATTCCATTCCATTCCATTCGGGTTGACTCCAATCGATTCCATTCCATTCCGTTCGCTTGGATACCATTTCATTCCATTCCATTCCATTCGGGTTGATTCCATTCCATTCCATTCCATTCCATTCCTTTCCATTCCATTCCATTCCATTCCATTCTATTCCATTCCTTTCTGGATGATTCCATTCCATTCCCTTCCATTCCATCCCATTTCATTCCATTGCATTCCTTTCAGGTTGTTTCCATTCAATTCCATTCCATTCCATTCGGGTTGAATCCATCCCATTCCATTCCATTACATTCCATTGCATTCCATTCCATTCCATTCCACTCCATTCCAGACAGATTGATTCCATTCCAATCCATTCCATTCCATTCCATTCGCTACTATTCCACTCGTGGTGATTCCATTCCCTTCCATTACTTCAATTCCATTGCATTCTATTCCATTCCATTCGGGTTGATTCCATTCCATTCCATTCCATTTGGTTAGATTCAATATCCTTCCCTTCCATTCCATTCCATTCAAATCCAATACACTCGTGTTGATTCCGTACTCTTCCATTGCATTCCATTCCATTCCATTCGGGTGGATTCCATTCCATTCCGTTTTATTCCATTCCATTCCTTTGCATTCCATTCCATTCGCGATAATACCATTCCATTCCATTCCATTCCATTCCATTCCATTCCATTTCATTCCCTTCGTGTTCATTCCATTAAATTCCATTCAATTCCATTCCATTCCATTCCATGCCATTCCAATCCATTACGTTCACTTCCATTCGGTTTGATTCCATTCCATTCCACTCCATTCCATTACATTCGGGTTGATTCCATTCCATTCCATTCCATTCCACTCTATTGCATTCCATTCCACTCCATTCCATTCCATTCTATTCCATTCGGGTTGATTCCATCCCATTCCATTCCATTCCATTCCATTCCATTCCATTCCATTCCATACCATTCCACTCCATTCCAATCAGGTTGATTCCATTCCATTCCATTCCATTCCATTCCATACAGGTTGATGCCAATCCATTCCATTCCATTCCATTGCATTCCTTTAGATTCCTTTACATTCCGTTCCATTCCATTCCATTCCATTCCATTCAATTGCATTTGAGTGAATTCCAATCCATTTAATTCCATTCCATTCCATTCCATTCCATTCCATTCCAATCCATTGGGTTTGATTCCCTACGCTTCCATTCCATTCAATTCAATGCCACTCGGGTTGATTCCAATCCATTCCATTCCATTCCATTCCATTCCTTTCGGGTTGATTCCATTAAATTCCATTCCACTCCATTGCATTCCATTCCACTCCATTCCATTCCATTCCATTCCATTTGAGTTGATTCCATTCCATTCCTTTCCATTCCATTCCATTCCATTCCATTCCATTCCATTCCATTTCATTCGGGTTGATTCTATTCCATTCAATTCCATTCCATTAGATTCCATTGGATTCCATTCGGTTTGATTCCATTCCATTCCATTTCACTCCATTCGGCTTGATTCCATTCCATTTCATTCCATTCCATCCCATTCAATACCATCCCATTCCATTTTATTCCATTCCATTCCATTCCATTCCATTCCATTCCATTCCATTCCATTCCATTCCATTCGGGTTGAATCCATTCCTTTCCATTCCATTCCACTCCATTCCATTCGGGTTGATTCCATTCCATTCCATTCCATTCCATTCCATTCCATTCCATTCCATTCCATTCCTTTCCATTCCCTTCCTTTCGGGTTGATTCCATTCCATTCAATTCCATTCCATTCCTTTCCATTCCATTCCATTCGGGTTGATTCCATTCGATTCCATTCCACTCCATTAGGGTTGATTCCATTCCATTTCATGCCATCCCTTTCCATTCCATTCCATTCCATTCCATTCCTTTCGGGTTAATTCCCTTCCATCCCAATCCATTCCATTGCCTTCCACTTTTGTTGATTCCATTCCATCAAATTCCATTCCATTCCATTCGGGTTCATTCCATTCCCATCCATTCAATCCCATTCCATTCCATTCCATTCGGGTTGATTCCATTCCCTTCCAATCCGTTCCAAACCATTGCACTCCATTCCACTCCATTCCATTCCATTCCATTCCATTCTATTCCATTCCATTCCATTTGGGTTGATTCCATTCCATTCCATTCCATTCCATTCCATTCCACTCCATTCGAGTCACGTTGATTCCATTCCATTCCATTCCATTCCATTCCATTCCAATCCATTCCTTTCCATTCCATTCGGATTGATCCCATTCCATTCCTTTCCATTCGATTCCATTCCATTCCATTCTATTCCATTCCATTCCATTCCATTCACGTAGATTCCATTCGATTCCATTCCATTCCATTCCATTCCATTCCATTCCATTCCATTCCATTCCATTCGCTACTATTCCATTCGTGGTGATTCCATTCCCTTCCATTACTTCAATTCCATTGCATTCTATTCCTTTCCATTCGGGTTGATTCCATTCCCTTCCATTCCATTTGGTTGGATTCAATATGCTTCCCTTCCATTCCATTCCATTCCTATCCAATACACTCGTGTTGATTCCATACCTTTCCGTTGCATTCCATTCCATTCCATTCGTGTGGATTCCATTCCATTCCAATTTATTCCATTCCATTCCATTCCATTCCATTCCATTCCATTCCATTCCACTCCTTTCCAATCAGGTTGTTATCATTCCATTCCATTCAATTCCATTCCATTCCATACATGTTGATGCCAATCCAATCCATTCCATTCCATTGCATTCCTTTAGATTCCATTCCATTCCATTCCAGTAGATTCCATTCCCTTCGATTCCATTCCATTCCATTCCATTCCATTCCATTCAATTGCATTCGAGTGAATTCCAATCCATTTAATTCCATTCAATTCCATTCCATTCCAATCCATTCGTTTTGGTTCCCAATGCTTCCATTCCATTCAATTCCATGCCACTCGGGTTGATTCCATTCCATTCCATTCCACTCCATTGCATTCCATTCCGCTCCATTCCATTCCATTCCATTCCATTCGGGTTGATTCCATCCCATTCCATTCCATTCCATTCCCCTCCATTCCCGTGAGGTTGATTCCATTCAATTCCATTCCATTCCATTCCATTCGGGTTGATTCCATTCCATTCCATTCCATTCCATTCCATTGAGGTTGATTCCATTCCATACCATTCCATTCCATTCCTTTCAATTCCATTCCATTCCATTCCATTCCATTCCATTCCATTCGGGTTGATTCCATATCCTTCCCTGCCATTCCATTCCATTCCATTCCAATCCATTCGGGTTGATTCCATACGCTTCCATTCCATTCCATTCCATTCCATTCGGGTTGACTCCAATCGATTCCATTCCATTCCGTTCGCTTGGATACCATTTCATTCCATTCCATTCCATTCGTGTTGATTCCGTTCCATTCCATTCCATTCCATTCCTTTCCATTGCATTCCATTCCATTCTATTCCATTCCTTTCTGGATGATTCCATTCCATTCCCTTCCATTCCATCCCATTTCATTCCATTGCATTCCTTTCAGGTTGTTTGCATTCACTTCCATTCCATTCCATTCCATTCCATTCCATTCCATTCCATTCCATTCCATTCGGGTTGAATCCATCCCATTCCATTCCGTTACATTCCATTGCATTCCATTCCCTTCCATTCCACTCCATTCCAGTCACATTGATTCCATTCCAATCCATTCCATTGCATTCCATTCGCTACTATTCCACTCGTGGTGATACCATTCCCTTCCATTACTTCAATTCCATTGCATTCTATTCCATTCCATTCGGGTTGATTCCATTCCATTCCATTCCATTTGGTTAGATTCTATATCCTTCCCTTCCATTCCATTCCATTCCAATCCAATCCACTCGGGTTGATTCCGTACTCTTCCATTGCATTCCATTCCATTCCATTCGGGTGGATTCCATTCCATTCCATTTTATTACATTCCATTCCTTTGCATTCCATTCCATTCGCGATAATACCATTCCATTCCATTCCATTCCATTCCATTCCATTCCATTTCATTCCCTTCGGGTTTATTCCATTCCATTCCATTCAGTTCCATTCCATTCCATTCCATGTCATTCCAATCCATTACGTTCAATTCCATTCGGTTTGATTCCATTCCATTCCACTCCATTGCATTACATTCCGGTTGATTCCATTCCATTCCATTCCACTCTATTGCATTCCATTCCACTCCATTCCATTCCATTCTATTCCATTCGGGTTGATTCCAACCCATCCCATTCCATTCCATTCCATTCCATTCCATTCCATTCCTTTCCACTCCATTCCAATCAGGTTGATTCCATTCCATTCCATTCCATTCTATACCATACATATTGACGCCAATCCATTCCATTCCATTCCATTGCATTCCTTTTGATTCCATTCCATTCCGTTCCATTCCATTCCCTTCCATTCCATTCAATTGCATTTGAGTGAATTCCAATCCATTTAATTCCATTCCATTCCATTCCATTCCATTCCATTCCATTCCATTCCAATCCATTGGGTTTGATTCCCTACGCTTCCATTCCATTCAATTCAATGCCACTCGGGTTGATTCCAATCCATTCCATTCCATTCCATTCCATTCCTTTCGGGTTGATTCCATTAAATTCCATTCCACTCCATTGCATTCCATTCCACTCCATTCCAATCCATTCCATTCCATTTGGGTTGATTCCATTCCATTCCTTTCCATTCCATTCCATTCCATTCCATTCCATCCCATTCCATTCCATTCCATTTCATTCGGGTTGATTCTATTCCATTCAATTCCATTCCATTCGATTCCATTGGATTCCATTCGGTTTGATTTCATTCCATTCCATTACACTCCATTCGGATTGATTCCATTCCATTTCATTCCATTCCATCCCATTCAATTCCCTCCCATTCCATTTCATTCCATTCCATTCCATTCCATTCCATTCCATTCCATTCCATTCCATTCCATTCCATTCGGGTTGAATCCATTCCTTTCCATTCCATTCCACTCCATTCCATTCGGGTTGATTCCATTCCATTCCATTCCATTCCATTCCATTCCATTCCTTTCCATTCCATTCCATTCGGGTTGAATCCATTCCATTCAATTCCATTCCATTCCTTTCCATTCCATTCCATTCGGGTTGATTCCATTCGATTCCATTCCACTCCATTAGGGTTGATTCCATTCCATTCCATTCCATTCCACTCTATTGCATTCCATTCCACTCCATTCCATTCCATTCTATTCCATTCGGGTTGATTCCATCCCATTCCATTCCATTCCATTCCATTCCATTCCATTCCATTCCATTCCATACCATTCCACTCCATTCCAATCAGGTTGATTCCATTCCATTCCATTCCATTCCATTCCATACAGGTTGATGCCAATCCATTCCATTCCATTCCATTGCATTCCTTTAGATTCCTTTACATTCCGTTCCATTCCATTCCATTCCATTCCATTCAATTGCATTTGAGTGAATTCCAATCCATTTAATTCCATTCCATTCCATTCCATTCCATTCCATTCCAATCCATTGGGTTTGATTCCCTACGCTTCCATTCCATTCAATTCAATGCCACTCGGGTTGATTCCAATCCATTCCATTCCATTCCATTCCATTCCTTTCGGGTTGATTCCATTAAATTCCATTCCACTCCATTGCATTCCATTCCACTCCATTCCATTCCATTCCATTCCATTTGAGTTGATTCCATTCCATTCCTTTCCATTCCATTCCATTCCATTCCATTCCATTCCATTCCATTTCATTCGGGTTGATTCTATTCCATTCAATTCCATTCCATTAGATTCCATTGGATTCCATTCGGTTTGATTCCATTCCATTCCATTTCACTCCATTCGGCTTGATTCCATTCCATTTCATTCCATTCCATCCCATTCAATACCATCCCATTCCATTTTATTCCATTCCATTCCATTCCATTCCATTCCATTCCATTCCATTCCATTCCATTCCATTCGGGTTGAATCCATTCCTTTCCATTCCATTCCACTCCATTCCATTCGGGTTGATTCCATTCCATTCCATTCCATTCCATTCCATTCCATTCCATTCCATTCCATTCCTTTCCATTCCCTTCCTTTCGGGTTGATTCCATTCCATTCAATTCCATTCCATTCCTTTCCATTCCATTCCATTCGGGTTGATTCCATTCGATTCCATTCCACTCCATTAGGGTTGATTCCATTCCATTTCATGCCATCCCTTTCCATTCCATTCCATTCCATTCCATTCCTTTCGGGTTAATTCCCTTCCATCCCAATCCATTCCATTGCCTTCCACTTTTGTTGATTCCATTCCATCAAATTCCATTCCATTCCATTCGGGTTCATTCCATTCCCATCCATTCAATCCCATTCCATTCCATTCCATTCGGGTTGATTCCATTCCCTTCCAATCCGTTCCAAACCATTGCACTCCATTCCACTCCATTCCATTCCATTCCATTCCATTCTATTCCATTCCATTCCATTTGGGTTGATTCCATTCCATTCCATTCCATTCCATTCCATTCCACTCCATTCGAGTCACGTTGATTCCATTCCATTCCATTCCATTCCATTCCATTCCAATCCATTCCTTTCCATTCCATTCGGATTGATCCCATTCCATTCCTTTCCATTCGATTCCATTCCATTCCATTCTATTCCATTCCATTCCATTCCATTCACGTAGATTCCATTCGATTCCATTCCATTCCATTCCATTCCATTCCATTCCATTCCATTCCATTCGCTACTATTCCATTCGTGGTGATTCCATTCCCTTCCATTACTTCAATTCCATTGCATTCTATTCCTTTCCATTCGGGTTGATTCCATTCCCTTCCATTCCATTTGGTTGGATTCAATATGCTTCCCTTCCATTCCATTCCATTCCTATCCAATACACTCGTGTTGATTCCATACCTTTCCGTTGCATTCCATTCCATTCCATTCGTGTGGATTCCATTCCATTCCAATTTATTCCATTCCATTCCATTCCATTCCATTCCATTCCATTCCATTCCACTCCTTTCCAATCAGGTTGTTATCATTCCATTCCATTCAATTCCATTCCATTCCATACATGTTGATGCCAATCCAATCCATTCCATTCCATTGCATTCCTTTAGATTCCATTCCATTCCATTCCAGTAGATTCCATTCCCTTCGATTCCATTCCATTCCATTCCATTCCATTCCATTCAATTGCATTCGAGTGAATTCCAATCCATTTAATTCCATTCAATTCCATTCCATTCCAATCCATTCGTTTTGGTTCCCAATGCTTCCATTCCATTCAATTCCATGCCACTCGGGTTGATTCCATTCCATTCCATTCCACTCCATTGCATTCCATTCCGCTCCATTCCATTCCATTCCATTCCATTCGGGTTGATTCCATCCCATTCCATTCCATTCCATTCCCCTCCATTCCCGTGAGGTTGATTCCATTCAATTCCATTCCATTCCATTCCATTCGGGTTGATTCCATTCCATTCCATTCCATTCCATTCCATTGAGGTTGATTCCATTCCATACCATTCCATTCCATTCCTTTCAATTCCATTCCATTCCATTCCATTCCATTCCATTCCATTCGGGTTGATTCCATATCCTTCCCTGCCATTCCATTCCATTCCATTCCAATCCATTCGGGTTGATTCCATACGCTTCCATTCCATTCCATTCCATTCCATTCGGGTTGACTCCAATCGATTCCATTCCATTCCGTTCGCTTGGATACCATTTCATTCCATTCCATTCCATTCGTGTTGATTCCGTTCCATTCCATTCCATTCCATTCCTTTCCATTCCATTCCATTCCATTCTATTCCATTCCTTTCTGGATGATTCCATTCCATTCCCTTCCATTCCATCCCATTTCATTCCATTGCATTCCTTTCAGGTTGTTTGCATTCACTTCCATTCCATTCCATTCCATTCCATTCCATTCCATTCCATTCCATTCCATTCGGGTTGAATCCATCCCATTCCATTCCGTTACATTCCATTGCATTCCATTCCCTTCCATTCCACTCCATTCCAGTCACATTGATTCCATTCCAATCCATTCCATTGCATTCCATTCGCTACTATTCCACTCGTGGTGATACCATTCCCTTCCATTACTTCAATTCCATTGCATTCTATTCCATTCCATTCGGGTTGATTCCATTCCATTCCATTCCATTTGGTTAGATTCTATATCCTTCCCTTCCATTCCATTCCATTCCAATCCAATCCACTCGGGTTGATTCCGTACTCTTCCATTGCATTCCATTCCATTCCATTCGGGTGGATTCCATTCCATTCCATTTTATTACATTCCATTCCTTTGCATTCCATTCCATTCGCGATAATACCATTCCATTCCATTCCATTCCATTCCATTCCATTCCATTTCATTCCCTTCGGGTTTATTCCATTCCATTCCATTCAGTTCCATTCCATTCCATTCCATGTCATTCCAATCCATTACGTTCAATTCCATTCGGTTTGATTCCATTCCATTCCACTCCATTGCATTACATTCCGGTTGATTCCATTCCATTCCATTCCACTCTATTGCATTCCATTCCACTCCATTCCATTCCATTCTATTCCATTCGGGTTGATTCCAACCCATCCCATTCCATTCCATTCCATTCCATTCCATTCCATTCCTTTCCACTCCATTCCAATCAGGTTGATTCCATTCCATTCCATTCCATTCTATACCATACATATTGACGCCAATCCATTCCATTCCATTCCATTGCATTCCTTTTGATTCCATTCCATTCCGTTCCATTCCATTCCCTTCCATTCCATTCAATTGCATTTGAGTGAATTCCAATCCATTTAATTCCATTCCATTCCATTCCATTCCATTCCATTCCATTCCATTCCAATCCATTGGGTTTGATTCCCTACGCTTCCATTCCATTCAATTCAATGCCACTCGGGTTGATTCCAATCCATTCCATTCCATTCCATTCCATTCCTTTCGGGTTGATTCCATTAAATTCCATTCCACTCCATTGCATTCCATTCCACTCCATTCCAATCCATTCCATTCCATTTGGGTTGATTCCATTCCATTCCTTTCCATTCCATTCCATTCCATTCCATTCCATCCCATTCCATTCCATTCCATTTCATTCGGGTTGATTCTATTCCATTCAATTCCATTCCATTCGATTCCATTGGATTCCATTCGGTTTGATTTCATTCCATTCCATTACACTCCATTCGGATTGATTCCATTCCATTTCATTCCATTCCATCCCATTCAATTCCCTCCCATTCCATTTCATTCCATTCCATTCCATTCCATTCCATTCCATTCCATTCCATTCCATTCCATTCCATTCGGGTTGAATCCATTCCTTTCCATTCCATTCCACTCCATTCCATTCGGGTTGATTCCATTCCATTCCATTCCATTCCATTCCATTCCATTCCTTTCCATTCCATTCCATTCGGGTTGAATCCATTCCATTCAATTCCATTCCATTCCTTTCCATTCCATTCCATTCGGGTTGATTCCATTCGATTCCATTCCACTCCATTAGGGTTGATTCCATTCCATTCCATTCCATTCCACTCTATTGCATTCCATTCCACTCCATTCCATTCCATTCTATTCCATTCGGGTTGATTCCATCCCATTCCATTCCATTCCATTCCATTCCATTCCATTCCATTCCATTCCATACCATTCCACTCCATTCCAATCAGGTTGATTCCATTCCATTCCATTCCATTCCATTCCATACAGGTTGATGCCAATCCATTCCATTCCATTCCATTGCATTCCTTTAGATTCCTTTACATTCCGTTCCATTCCATTCCATTCCATTCCATTCAATTGCATTTGAGTGAATTCCAATCCATTTAATTCCATTCCATTCCATTCCATTCCATTCCATTCCAATCCATTGGGTTTGATTCCCTACGCTTCCATTCCATTCAATTCAATGCCACTCGGGTTGATTCCAATCCATTCCATTCCATTCCATTCCATTCCTTTCGGGTTGATTCCATTAAATTCCATTCCACTCCATTGCATTCCATTCCACTCCATTCCATTCCATTCCATTCCATTTGAGTTGATTCCATTCCATTCCTTTCCATTCCATTCCATTCCATTCCATTCCATTCCATTCCATTTCATTCGGGTTGATTCTATTCCATTCAATTCCATTCCATTAGATTCCATTGGATTCCATTCGGTTTGATTCCATTCCATTCCATTTCACTCCATTCGGCTTGATTCCATTCCATTTCATTCCATTCCATCCCATTCAATACCATCCCATTCCATTTTATTCCATTCCATTCCATTCCATTCCATTCCATTCCATTCCATTCCATTCCATTCCATTCGGGTTGAATCCATTCCTTTCCATTCCATTCCACTCCATTCCATTCGGGTTGATTCCATTCCATTCCATTCCATTCCATTCCATTCCATTCCATTCCATTCCATTCCATTCCTTTCCATTCCCTTCCTTTCGGGTTGATTCCATTCCATTCAATTCCATTCCATTCCTTTCCATTCCATTCCATTCGGGTTGATTCCATTCGATTCCATTCCACTCCATTAGGGTTGATTCCATTCCATTTCATGCCATCCCTTTCCATTCCATTCCATTCCATTCCATTCCTTTCGGGTTAATTCCCTTCCATCCCAATCCATTCCATTGCCTTCCACTTTTGTTGATTCCATTCCATCAAATTCCATTCCATTCCATTCGGGTTCATTCCATTCCCATCCATTCAATCCCATTCCATTCCATTCCATTCGGGTTGATTCCATTCCCTTCCAATCCGTTCCAAACCATTGCACTCCATTCCACTCCATTCCATTCCATTCCATTCCATTCTATTCCATTCCATTCCATTTGGGTTGATTCCATTCCATTCCATTCCATTCCATTCCATTCCACTCCATTCGAGTCACGTTGATTCCATTCCATTCCATTCCATTCCATTCCATTCCAATCCATTCCTTTCCATTCCATTCGGATTGATCCCATTCCATTCCTTTCCATTCGATTCCATTCCATTCCATTCTATTCCATTCCATTCCATTCCATTCACGTAGATTCCATTCGATTCCATTCCATTCCATTCCATTCCATTCCATTCCATTCCATTCCATTCGCTACTATTCCATTCGTGGTGATTCCATTCCCTTCCATTACTTCAATTCCATTGCATTCTATTCCTTTCCATTCGGGTTGATTCCATTCCCTTCCATTCCATTTGGTTGGATTCAATATGCTTCCCTTCCATTCCATTCCATTCCTATCCAATACACTCGTGTTGATTCCATACCTTTCCGTTGCATTCCATTCCATTCCATTCGTGTGGATTCCATTCCATTCCAATTTATTCCATTCCATTCCATTCCATTCCATTCCATTCCATTCCATTCCACTCCTTTCCAATCAGGTTGTTATCATTCCATTCCATTCAATTCCATTCCATTCCATACATGTTGATGCCAATCCAATCCATTCCATTCCATTGCATTCCTTTAGATTCCATTCCATTCCATTCCAGTAGATTCCATTCCCTTCGATTCCATTCCATTCCATTCCATTCCATTCCATTCAATTGCATTCGAGTGAATTCCAATCCATTTAATTCCATTCAATTCCATTCCATTCCAATCCATTCGTTTTGGTTCCCAATGCTTCCATTCCATTCAATTCCATGCCACTCGGGTTGATTCCATTCCATTCCATTCCACTCCATTGCATTCCATTCCGCTCCATTCCATTCCATTCCATTCCATTCGGGTTGATTCCATCCCATTCCATTCCATTCCATTCCCCTCCATTCCCGTGAGGTTGATTCCATTCAATTCCATTCCATTCCATTCCATTCGGGTTGATTCCATTCCATTCCATTCCATTCCATTCCATTGAGGTTGATTCCATTCCATACCATTCCATTCCATTCCTTTCAATTCCATTCCATTCCATTCCATTCCATTCCATTCCATTCGGGTTGATTCCATATCCTTCCCTGCCATTCCATTCCATTCCATTCCAATCCATTCGGGTTGATTCCATACGCTTCCATTCCATTCCATTCCATTCCATTCGGGTTGACTCCAATCGATTCCATTCCATTCCGTTCGCTTGGATACCATTTCATTCCATTCCATTCCATTCGTGTTGATTCCGTTCCATTCCATTCCATTCCATTCCTTTCCATTCCATTCCATTCCATTCTATTCCATTCCTTTCTGGATGATTCCATTCCATTCCCTTCCATTCCATCCCATTTCATTCCATTGCATTCCTTTCAGGTTGTTTGCATTCACTTCCATTCCATTCCATTCCATTCCATTCCATTCCATTCCATTCCATTCCATTCGGGTTGAATCCATCCCATTCCATTCCGTTACATTCCATTGCATTCCATTCCCTTCCATTCCACTCCATTCCAGTCACATTGATTCCATTCCAATCCATTCCATTGCATTCCATTCGCTACTATTCCACTCGTGGTGATACCATTCCCTTCCATTACTTCAATTCCATTGCATTCTATTCCATTCCATTCGGGTTGATTCCATTCCATTCCATTCCATTTGGTTAGATTCTATATCCTTCCCTTCCATTCCATTCCATTCCAATCCAATCCACTCGGGTTGATTCCGTACTCTTCCATTGCATTCCATTCCATTCCATTCGGGTGGATTCCATTCCATTCCATTTTATTACATTCCATTCCTTTGCATTCCATTCCATTCGCGATAATACCATTCCATTCCATTCCATTCCATTCCATTCCATTCCATTTCATTCCCTTCGGGTTTATTCCATTCCATTCCATTCAGTTCCATTCCATTCCATTCCATGTCATTCCAATCCATTACGTTCAATTCCATTCGGTTTGATTCCATTCCATTCCACTCCATTGCATTACATTCCGGTTGATTCCATTCCATTCCATTCCACTCTATTGCATTCCATTCCACTCCATTCCATTCCATTCTATTCCATTCGGGTTGATTCCAACCCATCCCATTCCATTCCATTCCATTCCATTCCATTCCATTCCTTTCCACTCCATTCCAATCAGGTTGATTCCATTCCATTCCATTCCATTCTATACCATACATGTTGACGCCAATCCATTCCATTCCATTCCATTGCATTCCTTTTGATTCCATTCCATTCCGTTCCATTCCATTCCCTTCCATTCCATTCAATTGCATTTGAGTGAATTCCAATCCATTTAATTCCATTCCATTCCATTCCATTCCATTCCATTCCATTCCATTCCAATCCATTGGGTTTGATTCCCTACGCTTCCATTCCATTCAATTCAATGCCACTCGGGTTGATTCCAATCCATTCCATTCCATTCCATTCCATTCCATTCCTTTCGGGTTGATTCCATTAAATTCCATTCCACTCCATTGCATTCCATTCCACTCCATTCCAATCCATTCCATTCCATTTGGGTTGATTCCATTCCATTCCTTTCCATTCCATTCCATTCCATTCCATTCCATCCCATTCCATTCCATTCCATTTCATTCGGGTTGATTCTATTCCATTCAATTCCATTCCATTCGATTCCATTGGATTCCATTCGGTTTGATTTCATTCCATTCCATTACACTCCATTCGGATTGATTCCATTCCATTTCATTCCATTCCATCCCATTCAATTCCCTCCCATTCCATTTCATTCCATTCCATTCCATTCCATTCCATTCCATTCCATTCCATTCCATTCCATTCCATTCGGGTTGAATCCATTCCTTTCCATTCCATTCCACTCCATTCCATTCGGGTTGATTCCATTCCATTCCATTCCATTCCATTCCATTCCATTCCTTTCCATTCCATTCCATTCGGGTTGAATCCATTCCATTCAATTCCATTCCATTCCTTTCCATTCCATTCCATTCGGGTTGATTCCATTCGATTCCATTCCACTCCATTAGGGTTGATTCCATTCCATTTCATTCCATCCCATTCCATTCCATTCCATTCCATTCCATTCCATTCCTTTCGGGTTGACTCCCTTCCATCCCAATCCATTCCATTGCCTTCCACTTTTGTTGATTCCATTCTATCAAATTCCATTCCATTCCATTCGGGTTCATTCCATTCCCATCCATTCAATCCCATTCCATTCCATTCCATTCGGGTTGATTCCATTCCCTTCCAATCCGTTCGAATCCATTGCACTCCATTCCACTCCATTCCATTCCATTCCATTCCATTCTATTCCATTCCATTCCATTTGGGTTGATTCCATCCCATTCCATTCCATTCCATTCCATTCCACTCCATTCCAGTCACGTTGATTCCATTCCATTCCATTCCATTCCATTCCATTCCATTCCATTCCATTCCATTCCTTTCCATTCCATTCGGATTGATCCCATTCCATTCCTTTCCATTCGATTCCATTCCATTCCATTCTATTCCATTCCATTCCATTCTATTCACGTAGATTCCATTCGATTCCCTTCCATTCCATTCCATTCCATTCCATTCCATTCCATTCCATTCCATTCCATTCCATTCCATTCGCTACTATTCCATTCGTGGTGATTCCATTCCCTTCCATTACTTCAATTCGATTGCATTCTATTCCTTTCCATTCGGGTTCATTCGATTCCCTTCCATTCCATTTGGTTGGATTCAATATGCTTCCCTTCCATTCCATTCCATTCCTATCCAATACACTCGTGTTGATTCCATACCTTTCCGTTGCATTCCATTCCATTCCATTCGTGTGGATTCCATTCCATTCCAATTTATTCCATTCCATTCCATTCCATTCCATTCCATTCCATTCCATTCCACTCCTTTCCAATCAGGTTGTTATCATTCCATTCCATTCAATTCCATTCCATTCCATACATGTTGATGCCAATCCAATCCATTCCATTCCATTGCATTCCTTTAGATTCCATTCCATTCCATTCCAGTAGATTCCATTCCCTTCGATTCCATTCCATTCCATTCCATTCCATTCCATTCCATTCAATTGCATTCGAGTGAATTCCAATCCATTTAATTCCATTCAATTCCATTCCATTCCAATCCATTCGTTTTGGTTCCCAATGCTTCCATTCCATTCAATTCCATGCCACTCGGGTTGATTCCATTCCATTCCATTCCACTCCATTGCATTCCATTCCGCTCCATTCCATTCCATTCCATTCCATTCGGGTTGATTCCATCCCATTCCATTCCATTCCATTCCCCTCCATTCCCGTGAGGTTGATTCCATTCCATTCCATTCCATTCCATTCCATTCGGGTTGATTCCATTCCATTCCATTCCATTCCATTCCATTGAGGTTGATTCCATTCCATACCATTCCATTCCATTCCTTTCAATTCCATTCCATTCCATTCCATTCGGGTTGATTCCATATCCTTCCCTGCCATTCCATTCCATTCCATTCCAATCCATTCGGGTTGATTCCATACGCTTCCATTCCATTCCATTCCATTCCATTCGGGTTGACTCCAATCGATTCCATTCCATTCCGTTCGCTTGGATACCATTTCATTCCATTCCATTCCATTCGGGTTGATTCCATTCCATTCCATTCCATTCCATTCCTTTCCATTCCATTCCATTCCATTCTATTCCATTCCTTTCTGGATGATTCCATTCCATTCCCTTCCATTCCATCCCATTTCATTCCATTGCATTCCTTTCAGGTTGTTTGCATTCACTTCCATTCCATTCCATTCCATTCCATTCCATTCCATTCCATTCCATTCCATTCGGGTTGAATCCATCCCATTCCATTCCGTTACATTCCATTGCATTCCATTCCCTTCCATTCCACTCCATTCCAGTCACATTGATTCCATTCCAATCTATTCCATTCCATTCCATTCGCTACTATTCCACTCGTGGTGATACCATTCCCTTCCATTACTTCAATTCCATTGCATTCTATTCCATTCCATTCGGGTTGATTCCATTCCATTCCATTCCATTTGGTTAGATTCTATATCCTTCCCTTCCATTCCATTCCATTCCAATCCAATCCACTCGGGTTGATTCCGTACTCTTCCATTGCATTCCATTCCATTCCATTCGGGTGGATTCCATTCCATTCCATTTTATTCCATTCCATTCCTTTGCATTCCATTCCATTCGCGATAATACCATTCCATTCCATTCCATTCCATTCCATTCCATTCCATTCCATTTCATTCCCTTCGGGTTTATTCCATTCCATTCCATTCAGTTCCATTCCATTCCATTCCATGTCATTCCAATCCATTACGTTCAATTCCATTCGGTTTGATTCCATTCCATTCCACTCCATTCCATTACATTCGGGTTGATTCCATTCCATTCCATTCCACTCTATTGCATTCCATTCCACTCCATTCCATTCCATTCTATTCCATTCGGGTTGATTCCATCCCATCCCATTCCATTCCATTCCATTCCATTCCATTCCATTCCTTTCCACTCCATTCCAATCAGGTTGATTCCATTCCATTCCATTCCATTCCATACCATACATGTTGACGCCAATCCATTCCATTCCATTCCAATGCATTCCTTTTGATTCCATTCCATTCCGTTCCATTCCATTCCCTTCCATTCCATTCAATTGCATTTGAGTGAATTCCAATCCATTTAATTCCATTCCATTCCATTCCATTCCATTCCATTCCATTCCATTCCAATCCATTGGGTTTGATTCCCTACGCTTCCATTCCATTCAATTCAATGCCACTCGGGTTGATTCCAATCCATTCCATTCCATTCCATTCCATTCCTTTCGGGTTGATTCCATTAAATTCCATTCCACTCCATTGCATTCCATTCCACTCCATTCCAATCCATTCCATTCCATTTGGGTTGATTCCATTCCATTCCTTTCCATTCCATTCCATTCCATTCCATTCCATCCCATTCCATTCCATTCCATTTCATTCGGGTTGATTCTATTCCATTCAATTCCATTCCATTCGATTCCATTGGATTCCATTCGGTTTGATTCCATTCCATTCCATTACACTCCATTCGGATTGATTCCATTCCATTTCATTCCATTCCATCCCATTCAATTCCCTCCCATTCCATTTCATTCCATTCCATTCCATTCCATTCCATTCCATTCCATTCCATTCCATTCCATTCCATTCGGGTTGAATCCATTCCTTTCCATTCCATTCCACTCCATTCCATTCGGGTTGATTCCATTCCATTCCATTCCATTCCATTCCATTCCATTCCTTTCCATTCCATTCCATTCGGGTTGAATCCATTCCATTCAATTCCATTCCATTCCTTTCCATTCCATTCCATTCGGGTTGATTCCATTCGATTCCATTCCACTCCATTAGGGTTGATTCCATTCCATTTCATTCCATCCCATTCCATTCCATTCCATTCCATTCCATTCCATTCCTTTCGGGTTGATTCCCTTCCATCCCAATCCATTACATTGCCTTCCACTTTTGTTGATTCCATTCTATCAAATTCCATTCCATTCCATTCGGGTTCATTCCATTCCCATCCATTCAATCCCATTCCATTCCATTCCATTCGGGTTGATTCCATTCCCTTCCAATCCGTTCGAATCCATTGCACTCCATTCCACTCCATTCCATTCCATTCCATTCCATTCTATTCCATTCCATTCCATTTGGGTTGATTCCATCCCATTCCATTCCATTCCATTCCATTCCACTCCATTCCAGTCACGTTGATTCCATTCCATTCCATTCCATTCCATTCCATTCCATTCCATTCCATTCCATTCCATTCCATTCCATTCCTTTCCATTCCATTCGGATTGATCCCATTCCATTCCTTTCCATTCGATTCCATTCCATTCCATTCTATTCCATTCCATTCCATTCCATTCACGTAGATTCCATTCGATTCCATTCCATTCCATTCCATTCCATTCCATTCCATTCCATTCCATTCGCTACTATTCCATTCGTGGTGATTCCATTCCCTTCCATTACTTCAATTCGATTGCATTCTATTCCTTTCCATTCGGGTTCATTCCATTCCCTTCCATTCCATTTGGTTGGATTCAATATGCTTCCCTTCCATTCCATTCCATTCCTATCCAATACACTCGGGTTGATTCCATACTTTTCCGTTGCATTCCATTCCATTCCATTCGTGTGGATTCCATTCCATTCCATTTTATTCCATTCCATTCCATTCCATTCCATTCCATTCCATTCCATTCCACTCCATTCCAATCAGGTTGTTATCATTCCATTCCATTCCATTCCATTCCATTCCATACATGTTGATGCCAATCCAATCCATTCCATTCCATTGCATTCCTTTAGATTCCATTCCATTCCATTCCAGTAGATTCCATTCCCTTCGATTCCATTCCATTCCATTCCATTCCATTCAATTGCATTCGAGTGAATTCCAATCCATTTAATTCCATTCAATTCCATTCCATTCCAATCCATTCGTTTTGATTCCCAATGCTTCCATTCCATTCAATTCCATGCCACTCGGGTTGATTCCATTCCATTCCATTCCACTCCATTGCATTCCATTCCGCTCCATTCCATTCCATTCCATTCCATTCGGGTTGATTCCATCCCATTCCATTCCATTCCATTCCCCTCCATTCCCGTGAGGTTGATTCCATTCCATTCCATTCCATTCGGGTTGATTCCATTCCATTTCATTCCATTCCATTCCATTCCATTCCATTCGTTTCCATTCCATTCCATTAAATTCCATTCGGGTTGCTTCCCTTCCATTCCATTCCATTCCATTCTATTCCATTCCACTCGGTTTGGTTCCATTCCATTCCATTCCAATCCATTCCATTCGAGTTGATTCCATTCCCTTCCATTCCTTCCATTCCAATGCATTCCATTCCATTTTATTCGGTTTGATTCCATTCCATTCCATTCCATTCCATTCCATTCCATTCCATTCTGGTTGATTACATATCCTTCCTTTCCATTCCATTCCATTCCATTCCATTGCATTCCATTCCAATCCATTCGGGTTGATTCCATACGCTTCCATTCCATTCCAATCCATTCCATTCGGGTTGACTCTAATCGATTCCATTCCATTCCGTTCGCTTGGATACCATTTCATTCCATTCCATTCCATTCGGGTTGATTCCATTCCATTCCATTCCATTCCATTCCTTTCCATTCCATTCCATTCCATTCTATTCCATTCCTTTCTGGATGATTCCATTCCATTCCCTTCCATTCCATCCCATTTCATTCCATTGCATTCCTTTCAGGTTGTTTCCATTCAATTCCATTCCATTCCATTCCATTCCTTTCCATTCCATTCGGGTTGAATCCATCCCATTCCATTCCATTACATTCCATTGCATTCCATTCCATTCCATTCCACTCCATTCCAGTCAGATTGATTCCATTCCAATCCATTCCATTCCATTCCATTCGCTACTATTCCACTCGTGGTGATTCCATTCCCTTCCATTACTTCAATTCCATTGCATTCTATTCCATTCAATTCGGGTTGATTCCATTCCATTCCATTCCATTTGGTTAGATTCAATATCCTTCCCTTCCATTCCATTCCATTCCAATCCAATCCACTCGGGTTGATTCCGTACTCTTCCATTGCATTCCATTCCATTCCATTCGGGTGGATTCCATTCCATTCCATTTTATTCCATTCCATTCCTTTCCATTCCATTCCATTCGCGATAATACCATTCCATTCCATTCCATTCCATTCCATTCCATTTCATTCCCTTCGGGTTTATTCCATTCCATTCCATTCAGTTCCATTCCATTCCATTCCATGCCATTCCAATCCATTACGTTCAATTCCTTCGGGTTGATTCCATTCCATTCCACTCCATTCCATTACATTCGGGTTGATTCCATTCCATTCCATTCCACTCTATTGCATTCCATTCCACTCCATTCCATTCCATTCTATTCCATTCGGGTTGATTCCATCCCATTCCATTCCTTTCCATTCCATTCCATTCCATTCCATTCCATTCCAATCCACTCCATTCCAATCAGGTTGATTCCATTCCATTCCATTCCATTCCATTCCATACATGTTGATGCCAATCCATTCCATTCCATTCCATTGCATTCCTAGAGATTCCATTCCATTCCATTCCTTTCCATTCCATTCCATTCGCGATAATACCATTCCATTCCATTCCATTCCATTCCATTCCATTCCATTCCATTTCATTCCCTTCGGGTTTATTCCATTCCATTCCATTCCATTCCATTCCATTCCATTCCATTCCATTCCTTTCCATTCAATTGCATTTGAGTGAACTCCAATCTATTTAATTCCATCCCATTCCATTCCATTCCATTCCAATCCATTGGGTTTGATTCCCTACGCTTCCATTCCATTCAATTCAATGCCACTCGGATTGATTCCTATCCATTCCATTCCATTCCAGTCCATTCCTTTCGGGTTGATTCCATTAAATTCCATTCCCCTCCATTGCATTCCATTCCACTCCATTCCATTCCATTCCATTCCATTTGGGTTGATTCCATTCCATTCCTTTCCATTCCATTCCATTCCATTCCATTCCATTCCATTACATTCCATTCCATTCCGTTTCATTCGGGTTGATTCTATTCCATTCATTTCCATTCCATTCGATTCCTTTCCATTCCATTCGGTTTGATTCCATTCCATTCCATTTCACTCCATTCGGTTTGATTCCATTCCATTTCATTCCATTCTATCCCATTCCATTCCATCCCATTCCATTTCATTCCATTCCATTCCATTCCATTCCATTCCATTCCATTCCATTCCGTTCCATTCCATTCCATTCGGGTTGAATCCATTCCTTTCCATTCCATTCCACTCCATTCCATTCGGGTTGATTCCATTCCATTCCATTCCATTCCATTCCATTCCATTCCATTCCATTCCATTCCATTCCATTCGGGTTGATTCCCTTCCCTTCCAATCCTTTCCAAACCATTGCACTCCATTCCACTCCATTCCATTGCATTCCATTCCATTGTATTCCATTCTATTCCATCTGGGTTGATTCCATCCCATTCCATTCCATTCCATTCCATTCCACTCCATTCCAGTCACGTTGATTCCATTCCATTCCATTCCATTCCATTCCATTCCATTCCTTTCCATTCCATTCGGATTGATTTCATTCCATTCCTTTCCATTCGATTCCATTCCATTCCATTCTATTCCATTCCATTCCATTCCATTCACGTAGATTCCATTCGATTCCATTCGATTCCATTCCATTCCATTCCATTCCATTCCATTCCATTCCATTCGCTACTATTCCATTCGTGGTGATTCCATTCCCTTCCATTACTTCAATTCCATTGCATTCTATTCCATTCCATTCGGGTTGATTCCATTCCCTTCCATTCCATTTGGTTGGATTCAATATCTTCCCTTCCATTCCATTCCATTCCTATCCAATACACTCGGGTTGATTCCACACCTTTCCGTTGCATTACATTCCATTCCTCTCGTGTGGATTCCATTCCATTCCATTTTATTCCATTCCATTCCATTCCATTCCATTCCATTCCACTCCATTCCAATCAGGTTGTTATCATTCCATTCCATTCCATTCCATTCCATACATGTTGATGCCAATCCATTCCATTCCATTGCATTGCATTCCTTTAGATTCCATTCCATTCCATTCCAGTAGATTCCATTCCCTTCGATTCCATTCCATTCCATTCCATTCCATTCCATTCCATTCCATTCAATTGCATTCGACTGAATTCCAATCCATTTAATTCCATTCAATTCCATTCCATTCCAATCCATTCGGTTTGATTCCCAATGCTTCCATTCCATTCAATTCCATCCCACTCGGGTTCATTCCATTCCATTCCATTCCATTCCATTCCATTCCATTCCATTCCATTCCATTCCATTCGGGTGGATTCCATTCCATTCCATTCCACTCCATTGCATTTCATTCCGCTCCATTCCATTCCATTCCATTCCATTCGGGTTGATTCCATTCCATTTCATTCCATTCCATTCCATTCCATTCCATTCGTTTCCATTCCATTCCATTAAATTCCATTCGGGTTGTTTCCATTCCATTCCATTCCATTCCATTCCATTCCACTCGGTTTGGTTCCATTCCATTCCATTCCAATCCATTCCATTCGAGTTGATTCAATTCCCTTCCATTCCTTCCATTCCATTGCATTCCATTCCATTTTATTCGGGTTGATTCCATTCCATTCCATTCCATTCCATTCCATTCCATTCCATTCCATTGCATTCCATTCGGGTTGATTACATATCCTTCCTTTCCATTCCATTCCATTATATTCCATTGCATTCCATTCCGATCCATTCTGGTTGATTCCATACTCTTCCATTGCACTCCGTTCCATTCCATGCGGGTTGATTCCATTCCATGCCATTCCATTGCTCTCCATTCCATTCCATTCCATTCAGGTTGATTCCATACCATTCCATTTCACTCCATTCCATTCCATTCCATTCTTGTTGATTCCATTCCATTCCATTCCACTCCATTCCAGTCAGATTGATTCCATTCCATTCCATTCCATTCCATTCCATTCCATTCCATTCCATTCCATTCGCTATTATTCCATTCGTGGTGATTCCATTCCCTTCCATTACTTCAATTCCAGTGCATTCTATTCCATTCCATTCGGGTTGATTCCATTCCATTCCATTCCATTTGGTTGGATTCAATATCCTTCCCTTCCATTCCATTCCATTCCAATCCAATACACTCGGGTTGATTCCATACTCTTCCATTGCATTCCATTCCATTCCATTAGGGTGGATTCCTTTCCATTCCATTTTATTCCATTCCAATCCATACCATTCCATTCCATTCCATTCCATTCGCGATAATACCATTCCATTCCATTCAATTCCATTGCATTCCATTCCATTCCATTTCATTCCCTTCGGGTTGATTCCATTTCATCCCAATCAGTTCCATTCCATTACATTCCATGCCATTCCAATCCTTTACGTTCAATTCCATTTGGGTTGATTCCATTCCATTCCATTATATTCGGGTTGATTCCATTCCATTCCATTCAACTCTATTGCATTCCATTCCACTCCATTCCATTCCATTCTATTCCATTCAGGTTGATTCCGTCCCATTCCATTCCATTCCATTCCATTCCATCCCATTCCACTCCATTCCAATCATGTTGATTCCATTCCATTCCATTCCATTTCATTCCATTCCATTCCATTCCAATCCATTCCATTCCATTCCATTCCATTCCATTCGGGTTGATTCCGTTCCATTCCATTCAATTCCATTCCATTCCATTCCATTCCATTCCATTCCATTCCCTTCCATTCGGGTTGATTCCATACCCTTCCCTTCCATTTCATTCCATTCCATTCCATTCCATTCGGGTTGATTCCATTCCATTCCTTACCATTACATTACATTCGGTTTCATTCCATTCCATTTCATTCCATTCCATTCCATTTCATTCCATTCCATGGCATTCCAATCCAATATATTCGATTCCATTCGGGTTGATTCCATTCCATTCCATTCCACACCATTGCATTCCATTACACTCCATTCCATTCCATTCGGGTTGATTCCATTCCATTCCATTCCACACCATTGCATTCCATTACACTCCATTCCATTCCATTCGGGTTGTTTCCATCCCATCCCATTCCATTTCATTCCATTCCTTTCCATTCCATTCAATTCCGTTCCATTCCATTCCATTCGTGTTGATTACATTCCCTTCCACTCCATTGCATTCCATTCTATTCCATTCCATTCCATTCGGGTTGATCCCATTCCCTTTTATTCCTTTCAATTCCATTCCATTCCATTCCATTCCATTCCATTCCATTCCATTCCATTCCTTTCCTTTCCTTTCTGGTTGATTCCATTCCATTCCATTCCATTCCATTCCATTCCTTTCCATTAGGGTTGATTATATCCCATTCCATTCCACTCCTTTTCATTCCACTCCATTCCAGTCAGGTTGATTCCATTGCATTCCATTCCATTCCATTCCATTCCATTCCATTGCAATCCATTCCATTCCATTCCATTCCATTCCATTCCATTCGGGTTGATTCCATTCAATTCCATTCCATTCCACTTCATTCGGGTTGATTCCAATCCATTCCTCTACATTCCATTCCATTCCATACCATTTGGGTTGAATCCATCCAATTCCATTCCATTCCATGCCATTCCAATCCATTCCATTCCATTCCATTCCATTCCAATTGAATCCATTCACTTCGATTCCATTCCATTCCATTCGATTCCGTTCCATTCCATTCCATTCGGGTGGATTCCACTCCATTCCATTCCATTCCATTCCATTCCATTCCATTCCATTCCATTACAATCCATTCGCATTGAATCCCTACGCTTCCATTCCATTCAATTCCATTCCATTCGGGTTGATTCCATTCCCTTCCATTCCATTCCATTCCATTACATTCGGGTTGATTCTATTCCATTCCATTCCATTCCAATCCATGCCATTCCAATCCATTACATTCGATTCCATTCGGGTTGATTCCATTCCATTCCAATCCGTTCCACTCCATTGCACTCCATTCCACTCCACTCCATTCCATTCCATTCCATTCCATTCCATTCCATTCCATTCCATTCCATTCCATTCGTGTTGATTCCATCCCATTCCATTCCATTCCATTCCACTCCATTCCAGTCATGTTGATTCCATTCCATTCCATTGCATTCCATTGCATTCCATTCCATTGCATTCCATTCCATTCCATTCCATTCCATTCCATTCCATTCCATTCCATTCCTATCCTTTCCATTCCATTCGGGTTGATTCCACTCCATTCCATTCCATTCCATTCCGTTCCATTCTATTCCATTCCAGTCCATTCCATTCGGGTTGATTCCATTCGATTCCATTCCATTCCGTTCCATTCCATTCCATTCCAATCCATTCCATTCCATTCCATTCGTGTGGATTCCATCCCTTTCCATTCCATTCCATTCCATTCCACTCCATTCCAGTCACGTTGATTCCTTTCCATTCCATTGCATTCCATTCCATTCCATTCCATTCCATTCCATTCCATTCCATTCCATTCCATTCCATTCCATTCCATTCCATTCCTATCCTTTCCACTCCATTCGGGTTGATTCCACTCCATTCCATTCCATTCCATTCCATTCCATTCCATTCCATTCCATTCTATTCCATTCCAGTCCATTCCATTCGGGTTGATTCCATTCGATTCCATTCCATTCCGTTCCATTCCATTCCATTCCATTCCATTCCACTTCATTCCATTCCATTCTGCTTGATTCCATTCTATTCCTTTCCAGTTCATTCCATTCCATTCGGGTTGATTCCATTCCATTCGGATCCGTTCCACTCCATTGCACTCCAATCCAATGCATTCCATTCCATTCCATTCCATTTCATTCCTGTTTATTCCATCCCATTCCATTCCATTCCATTCCATTGCATTCCACTCCATTCCAGTCACGTTGATTCCATTGCATTCCATTCCATTCCATTCTAATCCATTCCATTCTTTTCCTTTCCATTCCATTCGGGTTGATTCCATTCCATTCCCTTCCATTCCATTCCATTCCATTCCCTTCTATTCCATTCCATTCCATTCGGGTTCATTCCATTCGATTCCATTCGACTCCATTCCCTTCCATTCCATTCCATTCAACTACATTGCATTCCATTCTGCTTGATACTATTCCATTCCTTTCCATTTCATTCCATTCCATTCCATTCCTTTCGGTTTCATTCCATTCCACTCCATTCCATTCCACTCCATTCCATTCGTGTTGATTCCATTCCATTCCATTCCATTCCATTTCATTCAGGTTGATTCCATTCCATTCAATTCCATTCCATTCGTTTCCATTCCATTCCATTCGGTTTGATTCCATTCCATTCTATTTCACTCCATTCGGGTTGATTCCATTCCATTTCATTCCATTCCATCCCATTCCATTCCATCCCATTCCATTCCATTCCTTTCCATTCCATTCCATTCCTTTCCATTTCATTCCATTCCATGCCATTCCATTCGGGTTGATTCCATTCCACTCCATTCCATCCACTCCATTCCATTCGGGGTAATTCCATTCCATTCCATTTCATTCGGATTGAATCCATTCCATTCAATTCCATTCCATTCGATTCCATTCCATTCCATTCGGTTTGATTCCATTCCATTCCATTTCACTCCATTTGGGTTGATTCCATTCCATTTCATTCCATTCCATCCCATTCCATTCCATCCAAATCCATTCCTTTCCATTCCATTCCATTCCATTCCATTCCATTCCATTCCATTCCATTCGGGTTGATTCCATTCCTTTCCATTCCATTCCACTGCATTCCATTCGGGTTGATTACATTACCTTCCAATCCGTTCCACACCATTGCACTCCATTCAACTTCGTTCCATTCCATTCCATTCCATTCCATTCTATTACATTCCATTCCATTTGGGTTGATTCCATCCCATTCCATTCCATTCCATTCCATTCCACTCCATTACAGTCACGTTGATTCCATTCCATTCCATTCCATTCCATTCCATTCCATTCCATTCCATTCCAAACCATTCCTTTCCATTCCATTCGGATTGATTCCATTCCATTCCTTTCCATTCGATTCCATTCCATTCCATTCTATTCCATTCCATTCCATTCCATTCCATTCAGGTTGATTACATTCGATTCGATTCCATTCCATTCCATTCCATTCCACTTCATTCCATTCCATTCTGCTTCATTCCATTCCCTTCCATTCCATTCAATTCCATTCCATTCCATTCCATTCCATTCCGTTCCATTTAGGTTGATTCCATTCCATTCCGTTCCATTCCATTTCATTCCATTCCATTCCATTCCATTCTGGTTGATACCATTGCCCTCGATTCCATTACATCCCATCCCATTCCATTCCATTCCATTCCAGTCAGGTTGATTCCATTCCATTCCATAACTGGACATGCCACGCCATACTATGCCATGCCATGCGATTCCTTTCCATTCCATTCCACTCCATTCCAAACCAATCCTTTCCATTTCATTCGGGTTGATTCCTTTCCATTCTTTTCCATTCCATTCCATTCCACTCCATTCCTTTCCATTCCTTTCCATTCCATTCCATTCCATTGCATTCCATTCCCTTCCATTCGGGTTGATTGCATTCCTTTACATTCCATTCGATTCCATTCCATTCCATTGCATTGCATTCGGGTTGATTCCAATCCATTCCATTCCATTCCATTACATGTCATTCCATTCGGGTGGATTGCTTTTCATTCCTTCCCATTCCATTCCATTCCATTCCATTCCATTCTATTCCATTCCATTCCATTGGGTTTGATTCCATTCCCTTCCATTCCTTTCCAATCCATTCCATTCCATCCCATTCCATTCCATTCCATTCCATTCCAATCCACTCCATTCCCTTCTGCTTGATTCCATTCCATTCCATTCCATTCCAATTCATTCCATTCCATTTCATTCCATTCCATTCCATTTGCATTGATTCCATTCCATTCCTTTCCATACCATTCAATTACGTTGCTTTCCAATCCATTAGGGTTGTTTGCATTCCTTTCCACTCCATTGCATTTCATTACATTCCATTCCATTCGGGTTGATTCCATTCCATTCCATTCTACTCCACTCCATTCCATTCCATTCCATTCCATTCCATTCCATTCCATTCCATACGTGTTGATTCCATTCCATTCCATTCCATTCCATTCCATTGCATTCCATTCCATTCCATTCCATTCGGGTTAATTCCATTCCATTTCATTACATTCCGTTACATTCGGGTTGATTCTATCCCATTCTGTTCCTTTCCATTCCATGCCATTCCAATCCATTACATTGGATTCCATTCGGGTTGATCCCATTCCATTCCGATCTGTTCCACTCCATGGCACTCCACTCCAATCCATTCCATTCCATTCCTTTCCATTCCATTCCATTCCATTCCATTCCATTCCATTCTACTGCATTCCATTCCTTTCCTTTCCATTCCATTCGGGTTGATTCCATTCCATTCCATTCCATTCCATTCCATTCCCTTCTATTCCGTTCCATTCCATTCTTGTTGATTCCATTTGATTCCATTCGATTCCATTCCCTTCCATTCCATTCCATTCAACTTCATTGCATTCCATTCTGCTTGATTCCATTCCATTCCTTTCCATTTCATTCCATTCCATTCCATTCCATTCCATTCGGGTTGATTCCATTCCACTCCATTCCATTCCACTACCTTCCATTCGGTTTGATTCCATTCCATTCCATTCCATTCCATTCCATTCGGGTTAATTCCATTCCATTCAATTCCATTCCATTCGATTCCATTCCATTCCATTCGGTTTGATTCCATTCCATTCCATTTCACTCCATTCGGGTTGAATCCATTCCATTTCATTCCATTCAATCCCATTCCATTCCATCCCGTTCCATTCCATTCCATTCCATTCCATTCCATTCCATTCCATTCCATTCCATTCCATTCCATTCCATTCCATTCGGGTTGATTCCATTCCTTTCCATTCCATTCCACTCCATTCCATTCGGGTTGTTTCCATTCCTTTCCATTCCATTCCATTCCATTCCATTCCATTCCATTCCATTCCATTCCATTCCATTCGCGTGGATTCCATTCCATTCAATTCCATTCCATTCCATTCCATTCCATTCCATTCGGGTTGATTCCATTCCATTCCATTACACTCCATTCGGGTTGATTCCATTCCATTTCATTCCATCCCATTCCATTCCATTCCATTCATTTCTGGTTGATTCCTTTCCATCCCAATCCATTCCATTGCCTTCCACATTTGTTGATTCCATTCCATCAAATTCCATTCCATTCCATTCGGGTTCATTCCATTCCCATCCATTCCATCCTATTCCATTCTATTCCATTCGGGTTGATTCCGTCCCATTCCATTCCATTCCATTCTATTCCATTCCATTCTACTCCACTCCAATCAGGATGATTCCATTCCATTCCATTCCATTTCATTCCATTCCATTCCATTCCAATCCATTCCATTGCATTCCATTCCATTCGGGTTGATTCCGTTCCATTCCATTCTATTCCATTCCATTCCATTCCATTCCATTCCATTCCATTCCATTCCCTTCCATTCGGGTTGATTCCATACCCTTCCCTTGCATTCCATTCCATGCCATTCCAGTCCATTCGTGTTGATTTCATACACTACCATTCCATTTCATTCCATTGCATTCCATTCCATTTGGGTTGATTCCATTCCATTCCTTTCCATTACATTACCTTCGGTTTCATTCCATTCCATTTCATTCCATTCCATTCCATTCCATTCCATTTCATTCCATTCCATGGCATTCCAATCCATTATATTCGATTCCATTCGGGTTGATTCCATTCCATTCCATTCCACACCATTGCATTCCATTACACTCCATTCCATTCCATTCGGGTTGATTCCATCCCATCCCATTCCATTCCATTCCATTCCATTCCATTCCATTCCATTCCATTCCATTCCATTCCATTCCTTTCCTTTCTGTTTGATTCCATTCCATTCCTTTCCTTTCCATTCCATTCAATTCCGTTCCATTCCATTCCATTCGTGTTGATTACATTCCCTTCCACTCCATTGCATTCCATTCTATTCCATTCCATTCCATTCGGGTTGATCCCATTCCCTTTTATTCCTTTCCATTCCATTCCATTCCATTCCATTCCATTCCATTCCTTTCCTTTCTGGTTGATTCCATTCCATTCCATTCCATTCCATTCCATTCCATTCCATTCCTTTCCATTAGGTTTGATTATATCCCATTCCATTCCACTCCTTTTCATTCCACTCCATTCCAGTCAGGTTGATTCCATTGCATTCCATTCCATTCCATTCCATTGCAATCCATTCCATTCCATTCCATTCCATTCCATTCCATTCCATTCGGGTTGATTCCATTCAATTCCATTCCATTCCACTTCATTCGGGTTGATTCCATTCCATTCCTCTACATTCCATTCCATTCCATACCATTTGGGTTGAATCCATCCAATTCCATTCCATTCCATGCCATTCCAATCCATTCCATTCCATTCCATTCCATTCCAATTGAATCCCTTCTCTTCGATTCCATTCCATTCCATTGGATTCCGTTCCACTCCATTCCATTCGGGTGGATTCCACTCCATTCCATTCCATTCCATTCCATTCCATTCCATTCCATTCCATTACAATCCATTCGGATTGATTCCCTACGCTTCCATTCCATTCAATTCCATTCCATTCTGGTTGCTTCCATTCCTTTCCATTCCATTCCATTCGGGTTGATTCCATTCCCTTCCATTCCATTCCATTCCATTACATTCGGGTTGATTCTATTCCATTCCATTACATTCCAATCCATGCCATACCAATCCATTACATTCGATTCCTTTCGGGTTGATTCCATTCCATTCCAATCCGTTCCACTCCATTGCACTCCATTCCACCCCATTCCATTCCATTCCATTCCATTCCATTCCATTCGTGTTGATTCCATCTCATTCCATTACATTCCATTCCATTCCACTCCATTCCAGTCACGTTGATTCCATTCAATTCCATTCCATTCGATTCCATTCCATTCCATTCGGTTTGATTCCTTTCCATTCCATTTCACTCCATTCGGGTTGATTCCATTCCATTTCATTCCATTCCATCCCATTCCATTCCATCCCATTCCATTCCTTTCCATTCCATTCCATTCCATTCCATTCCATTCCATTCCATTCCATTCCATTCCATTCCATTCGGGTTGATTCCATTCCTTTCCATTCCATTCCACTCCATTCCATTCGGGTTGATTACATTCCCTTCCAATCCGTTCCACACCATTGCACTCCATTCAACTCCATTCCATTCCATTCCATTCCATTCTATTCCATTCCATTCCATTTGGGTTGATTCCATCCCATTCCATTCCATTCCATTCCATTCCACTCCATTCCAGTCACGTTGATTCCATTCCATTCCATTCCATTCCATTCCATTCCATTCCATTCCATTCCATTCCAATCCATTCCTTTCCACTCCATTCGGATTGATTCCATTCCATTCCTTTCCATTCGATTCCATTCCATTCCATTCTATTCCATTCCATTCCATTCCATTCAGGTTGATTCCATTCGATTCGATTCCATTCCATTCCATTCCGTTCCATTCCATTCCATTCCATTCCATTCCATTCCATTCCACTTCATTCCACTCCATTCTGCTTCATTCCATTCCATTCCATTCCATTCCATTCCATTCCATTCCATTCCATTCCATAAGCGTTTATACCATTCCATTCCATTTCATTCCATTCCATTCCATTCCATTCCATTCCATTCCATTCCATTCCATTCCATTTAGGTTGATTCCATTCCATTCCATTCCATTCCATTTCATTCCATTCCATTCCATTCCATTCGGGTTGATTCCATTGCCCTCGATTCCATTACATCCCATCCCATTCCATTCCATTCCATTCCAGTCAGGTTGATTCCATTCCATTCCATAACTTGACATGCCTCGCCATACTATGCCATGCCATGCGATTCCTTTCCATTCCATTCCACTCCATTCCAAACCAATCCGTTCCATTTCATTCGGGTTGATTCCTTTCCATTCTTTTCCATTCCATTCCATTCCACTCCATTCCTTTCCATTCCTTTCCATTCCATTCCATTACATTGCATTCCATTCCCTTCCATTCGGGTTGATTCCATTCCTTTACATTCCATTCGATTCCATTCCATTACATTGCATTGCATTCGGGTTGATTCCAATCCATTCCATTCCATTCCATTACATGTCATTCCATTCGGGTGGATTGCTTTTCATTCCTTTCCATTCCATTCCCTTCCATTCCATTCCATTCTACTCCATTCCATTCCATTGTGTTTGATTCCATTCCCTTCCATTCCTTTCCATTCCATTCCATTCCATCCCATTCCATTCCATTCAATTCCATTCCAATCCTTTCCATTCCATCCTGTTTGATTCCATTCCATTCCATTCCATTCCAATTCATTCCATTACATTTCATTCCATTCCATTCCATTCGGGTTGATTCCATTCCATTCTTTTCCATACAATTCAATTACGTTCCTTTCCATTCCATTAGGGTTGTTTGCATTCCTTTCCACTCCATTGCATTTCATTACATTCCATTCCATTCGGGTTGATTCCATTCCATTCCATTCTACTCCATTCCATTCCATTCCATTCTATTCCATTCGGATTGATTGCATTCCATTCCATTCCATTCCATTCCATTCCATTCCATTCCATTCCATTCCATACGTGTTGATTCCATTCCATTCCATTCCATTCCATTCCATTCCATTCCATTCCATTCCATTCCATTCGGGTTAATTCCATTCCATTTCATTACATTCCGTTACATTCGGGTTGATTCTATCCCATTCTATTCCTTTCCATTCCATGCCATTCCAATCCATTACATTCGATTCCATTCGGGTTGATTCCATTCCATTCCGATCCGTTCCACTCCATGGCACTCCACTCGAATCCATTCCATTCCATTCCATTCCATTCCATTCCATTCCATTCCATTCCATTCCATTCCATTCCATTCCGGTTTATTCCATCCCATTCCATTCCATTCCATTCCATTCCATTCCATTCCATTCCATTCCATTCCACTCCATTCCAGTCACGTTGATTCCATTCCATTCCATTCCATTCCATTCTACTCCATTCCATTCCTTTCCTTTCCATTCCATTCTGGTTGATTCCATTCCATTCCATTCCATTCCATTCCATTCCATTCCATTCCATTCCATTCCATTCCATTCCATTCCATTCCATTCCCTTCTATTCCGTTCCATTCCATTCGTGTTGATTCCATTCGATTCCATTCGATTCCATTCCCTTCCATTCCATTCCATTCAACTTCATTGCATTCCATTCTGCTTGATTCCATTCCATTCCTTTCCATTTCATTCCATTCCATTCCATTCCATTCGGGTTGATTCCATTCCACTCCATTCCATTCCACTCCATTCCATTCGGTTTGATTCCATTCCATTCCATTCCATTTCATTTCATTCGGGTTAATTCCATTCCATTCAATTCCATTCCATTCGATTCCATTCCATTCCATTCGGTTTGATTTCATTCCATTCCATTTCACTCCATTCGGGTTGATTCCATTCCATTTCATTCCATTCCATCCCATTCCATTCCATCCCGTTCCATTCCATTCCATTCCATTCCATTCCATTCCATTCCAATCCATTCCATTCGGGTTGATTCCATTCCTTTCCATTCCATTCCACTCCATTCCATTCGGGTTGTTTCCATTCTTTTCCATTCCATTCCATTCCATTCCTTTCCATTCCATTCCATTCGCGTGGATTCCATTCCATTCAATTCCATTCCATCCCATTCCATTCCATTCCATTCGGGTTGATTCCATTCCATTCCATTCCACTCCATTCGGGTTGATTCCATTCCATTTCATTCCATCCCATTCCATTCCATTCCATTCCATTCCATTCCTTTCGGGTTGATTCGTTTCCATCCCAATCCATTCCATTGCCTTCCACTTTTGTTGATTCCATTCCATCAAATTCCATTCCATTCCATTCGGTTTCATTCCATTCCCATCCATTCCATCCTATTCCATTCCATTCCATTCGGGTTGATTCCATTCCCTTCCAATCCGTTCCACACCATTGCACTCCATTCCACTCCATTCCATTCCATTCAATTCCATTCTATTCCATTCCATTCCATTTGGGTTGATTCCATCCCATTCCATTACATTCCATTCCATTCCACTCCATTCCAGTCACGTTGATTCCATTCCATTCCATTCCATTCCATTCCATTCCATTCCATTCCATTTCATTCCAATCCATTCCTTTCCATTCCATTCGGATTGATTCCATTCCATTCCTTTCCATTCGATTCCATTCCATTCCATTATTTTCCATTCCATTCCATTCCATTCAGGGTGATTCCATTCGATTCCATTCCATTCCATTCCATTCCATTCCATTCCATTCCATTCCATTCCATTCTACTTCATTCCATTCCATTGTGCTTCATTCCATTCCATTCCTTTCCATTCCATTCCATTCCATTCCATTCCATTCGCATTGATTCCATTCCATTCCATTCCATTCCATTCCATTCCATTCCATTCCATTCCATTTGGGTTGATTCCATTCCATTCCATTTCTTTCTATTCCATTCCATTCCATTCCATTCCATTCGGGTTGATTCCATTGCATTCCATTCCATTTCATCCCATCCCATTCCATTCCATTCCATTCCAATCCAGTCAGGTTGATTCCATTCCATTCCATACCTGGCCATGCCACGCCATACTATGCCATGCCATGCGATTCCTTTCCCTTCCATTCCACTCCAATACGAACCAATCCGTTCCATTTCATTCGGGTTGATTCCTTTCCATTCTTTTCCATTCCATTCCATTCCACTCCATTACATTCCATTCCTTTGCATTCCATTGCTTTCCATTGCATTCCATTCCCTTCCATTCGGGGTGATTCCATTCCTTTACATTCCATTCGATTCCATTCCATTCCATTGCATTGCATTCGGTTTGAATCCAATCCATTCCATTCCATTCCATTTCATGTCATTCCATTCGGGTGGATTGCATTTCATTCCATTCCATTCCATTCCATTCTATTCCATTCCATTCCCTTGGGGTTGATTCCATTCCCTTCCATTCCTTTCCATTCCATTCCATTTTATCCCATCCCATTCCATTCCATTCCATTCCATTCCATTCCATTCCATTCCAATCCATTCCATTCCTTTCTGCTTGATTCCATTCCATTCCATTCCATTCCATTCCATTCCATTCCATTCCATTCCATTCCATTGCATTCCATTCGATTTCATTCCATTCCATTCCATTCGGGTTGATTCCATTCCATTCCTTTCCATACAATTCAATTACGTTCCTTTCCATTCCATTCGTTTTGTTTGCATTCCTTTCAACTCCATTGCATTTCATTACATTCCATTCCATTCGGGTTGATTCCATTCCATTCCATTCTACTCCATTCCATTCCATTCCATTCTATTCCATTCGGATTGATTCCATTCCATTCCATTCCATTCCATTCCATTCCTTTCCATTCCATTCCATACGTTGTGATTCCATTCCATTCCATTCCATTCCATTCCATTCCATTCCATTCCAGTTGATTCTATTCCCTTCGATTCCATTCCGTTCCAGTCCATTCCACTCCATTAGGGTTGATTCCATAACCTTCCCTTCCCTTCCATTCCATTCCATTCGCGTTGATACCATTAAATTCCATTTCATTCCATTCCCTTCCATTCCATTCCATTGCATTCCGGTTGATTCCATTCCCTTCCATTCCTTTCCATTCCATTCCATTCCATTCCAGTCCCTTCCATTCCATTCCATTCCTTGCTGGTTGATGGCATTCCATTCCATTACATTCCATTGCATTCGGGTTGATTCCATTCCATTCCTTTCCATACCATTCAATTCCGTTCCATTCCATTCCATTCGGGTTGATTCCATTCCAGTGCATTCCATTCCATTCCATTCCATTCCATTCCATTCCATTCCATTCCATTCGTGTTGATTCCATTCCAATCCACTCCGTTCCATTCCTTTCCATTATTGTTGATACAATTCCATTCCATTTATTTAGATTCAATTCCATTCGAGTTGATTGCATTCCATTCCATTCCATTCCATTCCATTGCATTCCATTCCAATCCATTCGGGTTGATTCCATTCCATTCCATTCCATTCCATTCCATTGCATTCCATTCCAATCCATTCGGGTTGATTCCATTCCATTCCATTCCATTCCATTCCATTCCATTCCGTTCCATTCCATTCGGGTTGATTCCATTCCATTCCATTCCATTCCATTCCATTGCATTCCATTCCAATCCATTCGGGTTGATTCCATTCCATTCCATTCCATACCATTCCATTCCATTCGCTTCCAAACCAATCGGGTTGATTCCTTTCCATTGTATAGCGGTCCAGTTGATTCCATTCCATTGCATTCCATTCAATTCCATTCCACTCGACTCGGTTTGATTCCATTCTATTCCATTGCGTTACACTTGGGTTGATTCCATTCCATTCCTGTCCATTCCATTCCTTTGCAATTAATTCTATGCCATTACAAACGGTTTGATTCCATTCCATTCCATTTTTTGCAATTCCATTCCATTCCATTCCATTTTATTCCATTCCATTCCACTCAATTCTATTTCATTCCTTTCGGTTCCAGTCGAATTTATACCTTTCCATTCCGTTTTATTCCATTGCATTCCATTCTATTCCATTCCATTCCAATCCACTCCATTCCAGTCGAACATTCCAATCCTGTCCATTCCATTCCATTCCATTCCATTCCATTCCTTTCCATTCCATTCCACTCCATTACATTCCATTCCTTTGCATTGCATTGCTTTCCATTGCATTCCATTCCCTTCCATTCGGGGTGATTCCATTCCTTTACATTCCATTCGATTCCATTCCATTCCATTGCATTGCATTCGGTTTGAATCCAATCCATTCCATTCCATTCCATTTCATGTCATTCCATTCGGGTGGACTGCATTTCATTCCATTCCATTCCATTCCATTCTATTCCATTCCATTCCCTTGGGGTTGATTCCATTCCCTTCCATTCCTTTCCATTCCATTCCATTTTATCCCATCCCATTCCATTCCATTCCATTCCATTCCATTCCATTCCATTCCATTCCAATCCATTCCATTCCTTTCTGCTTGATTCCATTCCATTCCATTCCATTCCATTCCATTCCATTCCATTCCATTCCATTCCATTCCATTGCATTCCATTCCATTTCATTCCATTCCATTCCATTCGGGTTGATTCCATTCCATTCCTTTCCATACAATTCAATTACGTTCCTTTCCATTCCATTCGTTTTGTTTGCATTCCTTTCAACTCCATTGCATTTCATTACATTCCATTCCATTCGGGTTGATTCCATTCCATTCCATTCTACTCCATTCCATTCCATTCCATTCTATTCCATTCGGATTGATTCCATTCCATTCCATTCCATTCCATTCCATTCCTTTCCATTCCATTCCATACGTTGTGATTCCATTCCATTCCATTCCATTCCATTCCATTCCATTCCAGTTGATTCTATTCCCTTCGATTCCATTCCGTTCCAGTCCATTCAACTCCATTAGGGTTGATTCCATAACCTTCCCTTCCCTTCCTTTCCATTCCATTCGCGTTGATACCATTAAATTCCATTTCATTCCATTCCCTTCCATTCCATTCCATTGCATTCCGGTTGATTCCATTCCCTGCCATTCCTTTCCATTCCATTCCATTCCATTCCAGTCCCTTCCATTCCATTCCATTCCTTGCTGGTTGATTGCATTCCATTCCATTACATTCCATTGCATTCTGGTTGATTCCATTCCATTCCTTTCCATACCATTCAATTCCGTTCCATTCCATTCCATTCGGGTTGATTCCATTCCAGTGCATTCCATTCCATTCCATTCCATTCCATTCCATTCGTGTTGATTCCATTCCAATCCACTCCGTTCCATTCCTTTCCATTATTGTTGATACAATTCCATTCCATTTATTTAGATTCAATTCCATTCGAGTTGATTGCATTCCATTCCATTCCATTCCATTCCATTGCATTCCATTCCAATCCATTCGGGTTGATTCCATTCCATTCCATTCCATTCCATTCCATTGCATTCCATTCCAATCCATTCGGGTTGATTCCATTCCATTCCATTCCATTCCATTCCATTCCATTCCATTCCATTCCATTCCGTTCCATTCCATTCGGGTTGATTCCGTGTCCTTCCCTTTCTTTCCTTTCCATTCCATTCCATTCCATTCGTGTTGATTCCGTCCGCTTCCATTCCATTTCATTCCATTCCATTCCATTCGGGTTGATTCCATTCCATTCCATTCTATTCCATTCCATACCATTCCACTCCATTCCATTCGTGTTGATACCATTCCATTCAATTCCGTTCCATTCCGTTCCATTCGTGTTGATTCTATTCCCTTCAATTCCTTTCCATTCCATTCTATTCCATTCCATTCCATTCCATTCCTTTCTGGTTGATTCCATTCCGTTCCATTCCATTCCATTTCATTCCATTGCTTTCCATTCCATTCGGGTTGATTCCATTCCATTCCTTTCCATTCCATTCCATTCTATTTCATTCCATTCCATTCGGGTTGATTAGATCCCATTCCATTCCATTCCATTCCATTCCTTTCCATTCCATTCCATTCCATTCCACTCCATTGCAGTCAGGTTGATTCCATTCCAAGGCTTTCCATTCCATTCTTTTGAATTCCTTTCCATTCCTTTCCATTCCATTGCATTTCTTTCCACTCCATTCCGTGACACTCGATTCCATTCGTGTTGATTCCATTCCATTCCATACCATTCCATTCCATTCGCTTCCAAACCAATCGGGTTGATTCCTTTCCATTGTATAGCGGTCCAGTTGATTCCATTCCATTGCATTCCATTCAATTCCATTCCACTCGACTCGGTTTGATTCCATTCAATTCCATTCCGTTACACTTGGGTTGATTCCATTCCATTCCTGTCCATTCCATTCCTTTGCAATTAATTCTATGCCATTACAAACGGTTTGATTCCATTCCATTCCATTTTTTGCCATTCCATTCCATTCCATTCCATTTTATTCCATTCCATTCCACTCAATTCTATTTCATTCCTTTCGGTTCCAGTCGAATTTATACCTTTCCATTCCGTTTTATTCCATTGCATTCCATTCCATTCCATTCCATTCCAATCCACTCCATTCCAGTCGAACATTCCAATCCTTTCCATTCCATTCCATTCCATTCCATTCCATTCCATTCCATTCCATTCCATTCCATTACAACTGAGGTGATTCCATTCCATTGCATTCCATTCCATTCCATTCTATTATATTCCGATCAATTCCCTCGGGTGGATTCCATTCCGCTCAATTCCATTCACATCCATTCCATTAAATTTCTTTCCATTCCATTGTATTCCATTCCATTCCGATCCTCTCGGTTTGATTCCATTGCATTCTAATCCATTGTATTTCATTCAATTCCATTTGACCTGAGTTGATTACATTCTATTCCATTCCATATAATTCCATTCCATTCAATTCAATTACAATCCCTTCCGTTCCACTCAGGTGGATTCCATTTGATTCCATTCCATTCCATTTCATTGTTACCCATTCAATTCCATTCCAATCTTTTTGATTCAATTTCGTTCCATTCGATTCCTTTCCATTTGGTTCCATAATATTCCTCTATGTTCCATTACACTGCTGTTGATTCCTTTCCATTCCATTTCGTTCCATTCCATTCGGATTGTCTCCTTTCGTTTCCATAGCATTCCATTCCTATCAATTCCATTCCATTTGTGTTGATTAGAATCCTTTCCATATCATTCCATTCTACATGGGTTGATTCCATTCCATTCTTTTAAATTCCATTCCAATCCATTCCATTCCATTCCATTCGGGTTGATTCCGTTTCATTCCATTCCATTCCATTCTTTTGAATTCCTTTCCATTCCATTGCATTTGTTTCCACTCTATTCCTTGAGACTCCATTCCATACCGGTTGATTCCATTCCATTCCATACCATTCCATTCCATTGGCTTCCAATCCAATCGTGTTGATTCCTTTCCATTCCATTGCAGTCCAGTTGATTCCATTCCTTTGCATTCCATTCAATTCCATTACACTCGACTCGGTTTGATTTCACTCCATTCCATTCCGTTGCACTCGGGTTGATTCCATTCTATTCCTTTCCATTCCATTCCATTGCTATTAATTCTATGCATTATACACGGTTTGATTCCATTCCATTCCATTTTTTGCCATTCCATTCCATTCCATTTTATTCCATTCCATTTAACTCAATTCTATTTCATTCCTTTCAGTTCCAATCGAGTTTACACCTTTCCATTCCATTTTATTCCACTCCACTCCATTTCATTCCATTCCAATCCACTCCATTCCTATCGAATGTTCCATTCCATTCAATTCCATTCCATTCCATTCCATTCCATTGCATTCCATTCCATTCCAATACTCCTGGTTTGATTCCATTCCATTGCATTCCATTCCATTCCATTCCATTCCATTCCATTCCTCTCCATTCCATTCCATTAGATTCCGATCAATTTCATCGGGTAGATTCCATTCCACTCTATTCGATTCACATCCATTCCATTAAATTTCTTTTCATTCCATTCAATTCCATTCCATTCCATTCCATTCCGATCCTCTCGGTTTGATTCCATCGCTTTCTACTCCGTTCTATTTCATTCCATTCCATTCGACCTGAGTTGATTCCTTTCTATTCCATTCCATATCATTCCATTCAATTCAATTCAATTACAATCCCTTCCGTTCCACTCAGGTGGATTCCATTTGATTCCATTCCATTCCATTGCATTGTTACCCATTCAATTCCATTTCAATCTTTTTGGTTCAATTTCATTCCATTCGATTCCATTCCATTCGATTACATACCATTCCACTGTGTTCCATTACTCTCGTTTTGATTCCTTTCCATTCCATATCGTTCCATTCCATTCGGATTGATTCCTTTCGTTTCCATAGCTTTACATTCCTGTCAAATCCATTCCATTTGTGTTGATTAGAATTCTTTCTATATCTTTCCATTCTACATGGGTTGATTCCATTCCATTCCATTAAATTCCATTCCAATCAATTCCACTCTATTCCATTCGGGTTGATTCCGTTTCATTCCATTCCATTCCATTCATTTCAATTCCTTTCCATTCCTTTCCATTCCATTGCATTTCTTTCCACTCTATTCCGTGACACTCCATTCCACTCGGGTCGATTCCATTCCATTCTTACAATTCCATTCCATTCACTTCCATTCCAATAGGGTTGATTCCATTCCATTCCATTGCAGTCCAGTTGATTTCATTCCATTCCATTCCATTCAATTCCATTCCACTCGACTCGGTTTGATTCCATTCCATTCCATTCTGTTACACTCGGGTTGAATCCATTCCATTCCTTTCCATTCCATTACATTGCAATTAATTCTATGCCATTAAACACGGTTTGATACCATCCCATTCCATTTTTTGCCATTCCATTCGATTCCGTTCCATTTTATTCTATTCCATTCCACTCAGTGATATTTCATTCCTTTCGATTCCAATCGAGTTGGTACCTTACCATTCCATTTTATTCCATTCCATTCCATTCCATTCCATTCCATTCCCTTCCATTCCACTCAGATTGATTGTATTCCATTCCATTCCATTGCATTACATTGCATTAAATTACATTCCAGTCTGGTTGATTCCATTCCATTCCATTCCATTCCTTTCCATTCAATTCCTATGCACTCCTTCCAACATGGGTTGATTCGATTCGATTCCATTCCATTCGCTTCCATTCCAGTTGATCATTCCATTCCATTCCATTCCATTCCATTCTATTCCATTCCATTCTATTCTATTCAAATACACCTGAGTTTATTCCATTCCATTCCATTCTATTCCATTCCATTCCATTCCATTCCATTCCATTCAATTCTATTCTTTTCCATTCCTTTGGGTGGATTCCATTCCACTCAATTCCATTCAAATCCATTTCATTCCCTTCCATTCCAATCCATTCCATTCCATTCCACTCCATTCCATTTAAATCCATTCCATTCAACACGTGTTGATTTCATTCCATTCCATTCCATTCCATTCCATTCCATTCAATTCCATTCCATTCCATTCAACTCGGGTTGATTTCATGCCATTCCATTCCATTCCATTCCATTCCATTCCAATTTATCATTCCATTACATTCCTTTCCAATCCATTCCATTGCATTCGATTCCATTCCATTCCATTCCAATCGGGCTGATTCCATTCAATTCCATTTTATTCCATTCCATTTCTTTCCACTCCACTTGGGATGATTCTATTCCATTCCATTCCATTATATTACATTCCATTCCATTCCATTCCATTGCTTTCCATTCCATTGCAGTCGACTTGATTCCATTCCGTTCGTTTCCATTCCGTTCCATTCCATTCCATTGCCTTCCATTCCATTCCAGGAGATCATTCTATTCCATTCCTTGCCATTCCATTCCATTCCAATTCATGTGTGTTTATTAAATTCCATTCCATTCCATTCAATTCCAGTCCATTCCAATCCATTGCTTTCAACACGGGTTGATTCCAATCCATTCCATGCCATTCCATTCCTTTCCATTCCGTTCCATTCCGTTCCTTTCCGTTCCGTTCCTTTCCATTCCACTCCATTCCACCCGGGTTGACTCCATTCCATTCCATTCCATTTCATTCCATTCCATTGCATTCCATTACACCTGGATTTATTCCATTCCATTCCATTCCATTCCATTCCATTCCTTTCCATTCCATTCAATTCCATTCCAATCCATTCCCTCGATTGCATTCCATTCCGCTCACTTCCATTCACATCCATTGCATTCCATTCCATTCCAGTCAATTCCATTCCATTCCAATCCTTTCCATTCAACAAAGATTTCTACGATTAGACTGTATGTCATTCCATTCATTTAAATTCGAATCCACTGGTGTTCATTCCACTCCATTCCATTTCATTCCAGTTGATCATTCCATTCCATTCCATTCCAATCCATTCCATTCCATTCCAATCCATTCCATTCCAATCCACCTCTTTTGATTCCATTGCATTCCGTTCCGTTCCATTCCATTCCATTCCATTCCATTCCATTCCATTCCATTCCATTGCAATCCAAACCATTCCATTCAACACAGCTTGATCCCAATCCATTGCATTACATTCCATGCAATTCCTTTCCATTCCATTCACTTAGGGTTGATTCCATTCCACTTAAATCAATTCCAATACATTCCATTCCATTCCATTACAATACATTCCAATCGAACTGAGTTGATTGAATTCCATTCCATTTCAATTAATTCCTTTCCATTGAATTCCATTATAGTCCATTACCTTCCACTCAGGTGGAATTCATTTCATTCCATTCCATTCCTTTCCATTCCATAACATTCTTATCCATTTAATTCCACTCCTCTCGTTTTGATTCCATTCCATTCCATTCTATTCCATTCCACTCCGTTCCATTCCACTCGGGTTGTATCGATTCCATTCCATTCCATTCCATTTCATTCCATTCCCTTCCATTCCATTCCATTCCATATGGATTGATTCCTTTCCTTTCCATAGGATTCCATTCCAATCCATTACATTCAATTTGTTCTGATTAGCATCCATTCAATTCCATTCCTTTCCATTGCATTCTACGTGGGTTGATTCCATTCCATTCCAATTAACTCCAACATATTCCACTCCATTCCATTCCATTTCATTCCATTCCATTCCACTCCATTCCATTCCACTCCATTCCATTCCACCCTTGTTGATTCCATTCCATTCAATTCCTTGCCAATCTATTCCAATCCACTCCATTCCACTGCATTCCATTTCATTAAATTCCATTCCTTTCCAATTCATTCCATTCAACACAGAGTTATTCGATTCCATTCCATTCCCTTCCATTCCATTCCATTCCCTTCTATTCTATTCCATTCCTTTCCATTCCATTCCACCCGGGTTCATTCCATTCCATTCCATTCCACTCCATTCCATTCCATTCTATTCCATTCCATTCCAGTTGATCATTCCATTCCCCTCCATTCCATTCCAATTCAATCCAATCCATTCCACTCCATTCCATTCCATTCCTATCCAGCTGTTTTGATTCCATTTCATTCCGTTCCATTCCATTCCATTCCAAACAATTCCATTAAATACGGGTTGACTCCAATCCATTCCATTCCATTGCATTCCATTCCATTCTATTCCATTCTTTCGGGTTGATTCCTCTCCACTTAAATCCATTCCACTACATTGCATTCCTTTCCATTCCATTCCTTTCCATTGCATTCTATTCCACCTCTTTGCATTCCATTCCACTCCCTTCCACTCGCGTTCATTCCATTCCATTCCATTCCATTTCTTTCTATTACATTACATTTGATCATTCCATTCCATTCCAATTCTCTCCACTCGGGGTATTTCCATTCCATTTCATTTTATTCTATTCCACTTGGTTTGATTCCATTCTCCTCCATTCTATTCCATTCCGTTCATTTCCTTTTCATTCCATTCCTCTCCACTCCGCTTGTTTCCAGTCCTTTCCAATCCAATCAATTCCTTTCCATTCCATTCCATTACACTCGATTCCATTGCAATCCTCTCAGGTTGTTTCCATGCCATTCCATTCCATTCCTTTCCATTTCATACAACTACATTCCATTGAATTCCCTTTTGTTTGATTTCATTCTATTGCAGTCGAATTCATTCCTGTCCATTCTATTCCATTCCATACCATCCCATTCCATTCCATTCCATTCCATTCCATTCCATTCCATTCCATTCCATTCCACTCCATTCCACTCCATTCCACTCCTTTCCACTCCATTCCATTCCATTCCATTCCATTCCATTCCATTCCATTCCACTGCGGTTGACTCCATTCCATTCAATTCCTTTCCAGTCTAATTCATTCCATTCCATTCCACTCCATTCCTTTAACTTAATTTCCATTCCATTCCAATCCATTATATTCAACACAGAATTATTCGTTTAGATTGAATTCATTCTATTCCAATCCATTGCATTCAACTGCATTCCCTTCCATTAAATTTAATTCTATTTCTACTTATTCCATTAAACACCGTTTTATTCGATTCCATTCCATTCCATTCAATTCAATTCCATTCCATTCCTTTCCATTGCATTCCACTCTGGTTCATTCCATTCCATTCCATTCCAATCCTTTCCATTCCAATCCACCTCTTTTGATTCCATTGCATTCCGTTCCAATCCATTCCATTCCATTCAATTCCAAACGATTCCATTCAATACGGGTTGATTCCAACCCATTCCATTCCATTCCATTCCATTCCATTCAATTCCATTCCTTTCCATTCCATTCGGGTTGATTCCATTCCACTTAAATCCATTCGAATACATTCCATTCCACTCCATTCCATTCCAAAGCATTCCAATCGTACTGAGTTAATTCCATTCCATTCCATTAAAATTATTTCCGTTCCATTCAATTCCATTATAGTTCATTCCCTTCCACTCAGATGGAATCCATTTGATTCCATTCCCTTCCATTCCTTTCCGTTCCACTCTTATCCATTTAATTCCACTCCTCTCGGTTTGATTCCATTCCATTCCATTCCATTTTATTCCATTCCATTCCACTCCGTTCCATTCCATACGGATTGATTCCTCTCCTTTCCATAGCACCCAATTCCACTCCATTACATTCCATTTGTTTTGAGTAGAATCCATTCCATTCCATTCCATTCCATTCCCTTCCGTTCTACATGGGTTGATTCCATTTCATTCCATTAAACTCCAATAGATTCCATCTCATTCCATTCCATTCCATTCCATTCCACTCCATTCCATTCCACTCGGGTTGATTCAATTCCATTCCAATTCATTCCATTCAACACAGTTTTATTCGATTCGATTCCATTAAATTCAATTCCGTTCCATTCCTTTCCATTCCATTCCACTCGGGTTCATTGCTTTCCATTCCCTTCCATTCCATTCCATTCCATTCCATTCCAGTTGATCATTCCATTCCATTCCATTCCATTCCATACCATTCCATTCCATTCCTTTCCATTCCATTCCATTGCATTGCATTCCATTCCATTCCAATCCATCTCTTTTGATTCCATCGCATTCCGTTCCATTCCATTCCATTCCATTGTATTCCAAACTATTCCATTCAACACGGGTTGATTCCAATACATTCAATTCCATTCCATTCCATTCGGGTTGATTCCATTCCACTTAAATCCATTCCAATACATTCAATTCCATTCCATTCCATTCCAATGCATTCCAATCGCACTGAGTTGATTCCATTTCATTCTATTGCAATTAATTCCATTCCATTCAAGTCCATTTTAGTCCTTTCCCTTCCACAGAGGGGGAATCCATTCCATTCCTTTCCATTCCATTCCATTCCATTCCATTCCACTCCACTCCGTTCCATTCCACTCGAGTTGATTCCATTCCATTTCATTCCATTGCATTGCATACCATTCCATTCCATTCGCATTGATTCCTTAACTTTCCATTGCATTCCATTCCAATCTATTCCATGCCTATTTTTTTGATTAGAATCCATTCCATTCCATTCCTTTCAATTCTACATGGATTGATTCCATTCCATTCCATTAAACTCCAATCCATTCCATTCCTTTCCATTACACTGCATTCCACTCAGCTTGATGCCATTCCATTCCATTCCATTCCATTCCATTCCATTCCATTCCATTCCTTTGCATTCCACTCCATTCCATTCCACTCGCGTTCGTTCTATTCCTTTCCATTCTTTCCATTCCATTACATTACATTCTAGTTGATCCTTCCATTCCAGTCCATTGCATTCCACTCGCGGTGATTCCTTTCCATTCCATTCTATTCTGTTCCACTTGGTTTGATTCCATTCTCTTCCATTCCATTCCATTCCATTCATTTCCTTTCCATTCCATTCCACAGCACATCGGTTGATTCCATTCATTTCCGATGCAATCCACTCGTCTCCATTCCATTCCATACCTCTCCATTCCATTCCAATCCACTCAGATTGTTTCCATGACATTCTATGCCATTCCTTTCCATTTCATTCAATTACATTCCATTCCATTCCCCTCGGGTAGATTCCATTCTATTGCATTCCAAGCCATGCCTGTCCATTCCATTCAATTCAACTTCATGCCATTCCATTCCATTCCATTCCACTCCGTTTGTTTCCTTTCCATTCAATTCCATTCCTAACTATTTTATTCTATTCCATTCCACTCCATTCCATTCAACACAGTTTTATTCGATTCGATTGCATTCCATTACATTCCTTTCCATTCCATTCCACTCGGGTTCATTCCATTCCATTGAATTCCATTCCATTCCATTTCATTCCATTTGATCATTTAATTCCATTCAATTCCATTCTATTCCATTCCAATCCACCTGTGTTGATTGCTTTTCATTCCATTCCATTCCATTCCAATCCATTCCATTCAACAGGGCTTGATTGCAATGCATTCAATTGCTTTCCATTCCATTACATTCCTTTCCATTCTGGTTAATTCCATTCCACTCAATTCCATTCCAATCCATTCCATTCCTTTCCATTCCATTCCATTCCATTTCACACGGGTTGATTCCATTCCATTCCACTCCATCCATTCCATTCCATTCCATTGCATTCCAGCTGATCATTCCAATCCTTTCCATTCTATTTCATTCCTTTCCCTTTGACCTGAGTTGATTCCATTCTATTCCATTCCATACCATTCCATTCTATTCAATTCCATTACAATCCGTTCCCTTTGACACAGCTGGATTCCATTCCATTCCATTCCATTCCTTTGCATTCATATCCATTCAACTCCATTCCACTTTTCTGATTCCATTTCATTCCATTCGATTCCATTCCATTCGATTCCTGACCTTTCCACTCCGTAACATTACACTCGCGCTGATTCCATTCCATTCAATTTCATTTATTCCATTCGGATTGATTCCTTTCCTTTCAATATCTTTCCATTCCAATCCATTAAATTCCATTTGTTCTGATTAGAATCCTTTCCATTCCATTCCACTCTACAACGGTTGATTCCATTCCATTCCATTAAATTGAATTGCATTCCATTCTATTCCATTCTATTCCATTCCACTGGGTTTGAATCCATTTCATTTCGTTTCATACCATTCTTTTGAATTCCTTTCCATTCCGTTGCATTTCTTTCCATTCTATTCCGTGACATTCCATTCCACTCGGGTTGATTCCATTCCATTCCATACCACTGCATTCCATTCCATTCCATTCCCTTCCATTCCAATGGAGTTGATTCCATTTCATTCCATTGCAGTCCAGTTGATTCCATTCCATTTCATTCCATTCAATTCCATTCCACTCCACTCAGTTTGATTCCATTTCGTTCCCTTCCATTCCATTCCAGTCCACCCGCATTGATTTCATTCCATTCCTTTCCATTCCATTCCCATGCAGTTAATTCTATGCCCTTACAAACGGTTGGATTCCATTCCGTTCCATTTTTTGCCATTCCTTTCATTCCATTCCATTCTATTCCATTCCATGCCACTCAATTCTATTCCATTCCATCCGGTTTCAATCGAGTAGATTCCATTCCTTTCCATTTTATTCCATTCCATTCCATTCCATTCCGTTCCACTCAGATTGATTCTATTCCATTCCATTCCATTGCATTGCATTAAATTACATTCCAGTTTGGTTGATTCCATTCCATTCCATTCCATTCCATTCCATTCCAAGGCACTCTATTCAACACGGGTGGATTCGATTCGATTCCATTCCATTCCCTCACATTCCAGTTGATCATTCCATTCCACTCCATGCCTTTCCATTCCATTCCATTCCATTCTATTCCATTCCATTCCATTCCAATAAACCTGGGTTTTTTCCATTCCATTCCATTCTATTCTATTCCATTCCATTCCCTTCCTTCGAGTAGATTGCATTCCATTCAATTCCACTCAAATCCATTCCATTCCATTCCATTTCATTCTATCCCGTTCCATTCCATTCCATTACAATCATTTCCATTCAACACGTGTTGGTTACTTACAATTCCATTCCATTCCATTCCATTCCACTCCATTCCATTCCATTCCATTCCATTCCGTTCCATTCCATTCCATTGAACTCGGGTTGGTTTCGTGAAATTCCATTTTATAGAATTCCATTCCTTTCCATTGAATTTCAATCCCTTCCAGTTTATCATTCCATTCCATTCCATTGCGTTCCATTCCATTCCATTCCATTCCTTTCCATTCCATTCTATTCCTTTCCATTCTGTTCCACTCGGGCTGATTCCATTCCATGGCATTTTATTCCATTTTATTCCATTCCTCTCAGGTTGATGTCATTCGATTTCATTCAATTCCTTTCCATTCCATTCCATTCCATTCCATTCCATTGCATTCCATTCCAATCCAGTCGGGTTGATTCCATTCCAGTTGATCATTCCATTCAATTCCTTTCCATTCCATTCCATTCCATTTCAATTCACGTGTGTTGATTCCATTGCACTCCATTCCATTCCATTCCATTCCATTCCAATCAATTCCATTCAACACGGGTTGATTCCAATCCATTCAATTCCATTCCTTTCAATTCCATTCCATTCCATTCCATTTCATTCCATTCCTTTCCATTCCATTCCATTCCATTCGGATTGATTCCTTTCCATTCCATAGCTTTCCATTCCAATCCATTCCATTCCATTTATTTTGATTAGAATCCATTCCATTCCATTCCATTCTACAGGGGTTGATTCCATTCCATTTCATACCATTCCACTCCATTCCATTCCATTCCATTCCTTTCCACTCCGTACCACACAGATTGATTCCATTTCATTCCATTCCTTTCCATTTTTTTGAATTTCTTTCCATTCCTTTCCATTCCATTGCAGTCCAATGCAATTCCACTCCGTGCCATTCAATTCCACTTTTGTTGATTCCATTCCATTCATTCCATTCCATTCTATTCCATTCTATTCCATTCTATTCCATTCCATTGCATTCCATTCCGTTCCATTCCATTCCATTCCCTTTCATTCCAATCGGGTTGATTCCATTCCATTCCTTTGCATTCAGGTTGATTCTATTCCATACCATTAAATTCAATTCCATTCCACTGGACTCGGTTTGATTTCATTCCATTCCCTTCCATTCCATTCCATTCTACTCAGGTTTATTCCGTTTCATTCCTTTCCGTTCCAATTAATTGCATGCCATTACACGGGGTTTTTTTCCATTCCATTCCATTTTAATGCATTCCATTCCATTCCATTCCATTCTATTGTATTCCATTCCATTCCATTCTATTACATTCCATTCGGTTTCAATCGAGTTGATTCCATTCCCTTCCATTTTATTCCATTCCATTCTAATCCATTCCATTCCATTCTATTCCACTCAGGTTGATTCTATTCCATTCCATTCTATTCCAATGCATTTCATTAAATTACCTTCCAGTTGTGTTGATTCCATTCCATTTCATTCACTTCCTTTCCATTCCATTTCACTCTTATTAATTCCATTCTCTTCAATTCCATTCCACTCATTTCCAATCTGGTTGATTAGATTCCATTCGCTTCCATTTGATTCCATTCCATTCTATTCAATTCCATTCCATTTCATTCCATTCCATCCCATTCCATTCCATTGCACTCGGGTTGATTCCATTCCATTCCATTCCATTTTATTTCCTTCCATTCATCATGGGTTGTTTCCATTCCTCTTGAGTTTATTCTATTCCTTTTCTTTTCATTCAGTTTCATTCCATTCTGTTCCATTCCATTCCATTCCATTCCACTCCTGAAGATTCTATTCCATTCCATTCCCCTCCATTCCATTCCATTCCACTGCTTTCCACTCGGATTGAATGCATTCCATTCCATTCCATTCCACTCCGTTCCATTGCATTGCATTCCATTCCATTCCATTCCACTCCACTGCTTTCCATTCCATTCCATTCCATTCCTTTCCACTTGGGTATATTCCATTCCTTTCCATTCCATTTCATTCCACTCCATTCATTTCCAATGCATTCAGTTCCACTCTGGTGTATTCCACTCCATTCCATTACATTCCTTTCAAATATGGTGGATTCCATTAATATCCATTCCATTCAAATCCATTCCATTCCATTCCATTTCATTCCAATCAATTCCAGTCCAGTCCATTCCATTCCCTTTCATTCCAGTAAATACCATTTCATTCCATTCCATCCCATTCCATTCCATTCCACTCGGCTTGATTCCATTCCATTCCATTCCATTTTATTACATTCCATTCATCATGAGTTGTTTCCGTTCCTCTTGTGTTTATTCTATTTCTTTACTTTTCATTCAGTTCCATTCCATTCTATTCCATTCCACTCCATTCCTTTCGATTCCATTATGTTCCATTCCATTCCTATACATTCCATTCAACTCCTTACCATTCCATTCCATTCCATTCCCCTCCATTCCATTCCATTCCTCTGCTTTCCACTCGGATTGAATGCATTCCATTGCATTCCATTCTATTCCATTCCATTCTATTCCATTCCATTCCATTCCATTCCATTCCATTCCATTCCATTCCATTCCTTTCCACTTGGGTAGATTCCATTCATTTCTATTCCATTTCATTCCACTCCATTCCATTCCAATGCATTCATTTCCACTCGCGTGTTTTGCATTCCATTCCGTTCAATTCCTTTCAAATCTTGTGGATTGCATTCCAATACATTCCATTCCTATCCATTTCATTTCTTTCCATTCCATCCCAGTGCAGTCCATTCCATTCCCTTTCATTCCATTAAATTCCATTTCATTCCATTCCATTTCTTTCATTCCATTCCATTCCACTCCATTGGATTCCATTCCCTATCATTAGGGATGATTCCATTTCATTGCCTTCCATTTCATTTCATAGCATTCTTTTAAATTCCATTCGATTCATTGCAAATCCAATCGTGTGATTCCATTCCATTGCATTCCATTCCACTCACGTTGATTCCATTCCATTCCCTTAAATTCCAAACCATTGCTTTCTATTCCATTCCATTCCATTCCATTCCATTCCATTCCATGCCATTCCATTCCATTCTTGTTAATTAAACTCCATTGCACTCCATTCCATTAGAATCCTTTCCAGTCCTGTGAACTCCATTCCATTCATTACTTTCCTTTCAACTCTGATGGATTCCGTTCCATTGCATTCCATCCATTCCATTGATTTCCATTCTATTCCTTTCCGTTCTATTCCTTTACATTCCAATCGGTTTGATTCCATTTCATTCCCTTCCCTTACATTCCATTCCATTCCATTCCGTTGTATTCAATGCAATTCCACTCGTGTTATTACATTCCATTGCATTCCATCCCATTCCATTCAATTCCATTCCATTCTATTCCATTCCACTCGCGTTGACTCAATTCCATTGAATTCAATTCCTATCCATTTCATTCTATGGCTTTCCATTCCATTCCATTCTATTCCACTTTGCTTGCTTTGATTACATTCCATTCCTTTCCGTTCCACTCGTGTTAATTCCATTCCATTCCATTCCATTCCACTCCGTTCATGTCGGGTTGATTCCATTAATTGCATTCCATTTAATTCGATTCCATTCCATTCCATTCCACTCGGGTGGATTCCATTCCAATGCATTCCATTCCATTCTGTTCCATTCCATTCCATTCCATTCCATTCCATTCCATTCCATTCCATTCCATTCCATTCAATTCCATTCGTTTCCTATGTGTTTGACTCCGTTTCATTCCATTCTATTTCATTACCTTCCATTCAACATGGATTGATTCCTTTCCTCTCGGATTGATTCTATTCCTTTCCTTTTCATTTATTTCCATTCCATTCCATTGCATTCCATTCAATTACACTCTATTCCACTTGGGTTGATTCCATTCCATTCCATTCCATTCCATTCCATTCCATTCCATTCCATTCCATACCATTCCATTCCATTCTATTCCTTTCCATTCCATTCCACTCTTGTGGATATCATTCCATTCCTTTCCATTCCGTTCCTTTTCATTCCATTCCATTCCACTATATTCCACTCAGATGGATTCTATTCCATTCCATTGCATTCCATTCTCTTAAATAAAATTCAAATCATATTGATTCTTCTCCATTCCTTACCGTTCCATTCCATTCCACTCATGTAATTTCCATTCCGTTCCATTCCATTTCATTCCCATCCATTCTATAGGACTCAGGTGTATTTCATTCCATTCCATTCCATTCTTTCAAATCACGTGGATTCTATTTCAGTCCATTTCATTCCATTCCATTCCATTCCACTCCATTCGATTCCATTCCATCACATGCTATTCCATTCCTTTCCACTCGGGTTGATTCCATTTCATTCCATTTCATTCCATTCCTTTACATAACATTCCATTCAATTCCATTCCAATCGTTTTGATTCCATTCCACTCGATTCCATTCCTCTCCCGTTTATTCCATTCCATTCCATTCCTTTCCAATCCATTCCATTGCAATACTTTCCATTCCATTCCATTCAATTCCATTCCAATATGGTTGATTCCATTTCTTTCCATTCCCTGCATTTCCAGTCCAATCGTGTTTATTCCTTTCCACTCAAATCCATTCCTCTGTTTTCCAGTTGTGGGAATTTCATTCCATTCAATTCCATTCAATTCCATTCCATTGTATTGCATTCCATTCCGTTCTATTTCAATCTTGTTGATTGCATTCCATTCCATTGCAATCCATTCCTTTACCTTCCATTCCACTTGGTTAGACTCCAATCCATTCCATTCCAATCCATTCCATTACATTACATTCTGCTTTTGTGGAATCCATGCCAATACGTTCCATTCCATTCAACTCGGGTGGACTGCATTCCATTCCATTCCATTCAGTTAAATTCCATTTGTGTATATTGTATTCCATTCCTTTCCATTCCATTCCACTCGCGTTCTTTGCACTCCATTCCATTCAATTCCATTCCATTCCATTCCAATCCATTCATTTCCATTCCATTCCAGTCAACAAAATGTGGATTGATTCCATTCTATTGCATTCCATTCCATTCCATTCCATGCCATGCCATTCCATTCCATTACATTCCATTCCATTCCATTCCATTCCATTCCATTCCATTCCATTGCAGTTAGGTTGATTCCATTCCATTCCATTCCATTCCATTCCATTCCATTCCATTCCATTCCATTCCATTCCATTCCATTCTATTCAATTCCATTCCATTGCATTCCATTCCACTCCTGTAGATTCCATTCCATTTTAATCCATTCCATTCCATTCCATTCCATCCATTCCATTCCATTCCATTCCATTCCACTTGGGTGGATTCCTTTCCACTGCATAACATTCGTTTCAAATCGGGTGGATTCAATTACATTCCATTCATTTCCATCCCATTCCATTCCATTCCATGCAATTCCATTCTATTCCACTCATGTTGATAACTTTCCTTTCCATTCCATTCCATTTCTTTCCATTCCATTCCATTCCACTCGTGTTGAATCCATTCCATTCCAATCCATTCCAATCCATTCCATTCCATTCCCTCCCAATCCATTCCATTCCACTACATTCCATTCCACTCTGGTTTACTCCATTCCATTCCATTGCGTTCCGTTCCTTTCCATTCCATTCCGTTCCATTCCATTCCATTCCATTTCATACCATTTAGGTGGATTCCATTCAATTCCGTTTCATTCCGTTCCATTCCATTCCATTTCCATCCACTCGGGTTGATTCCATTCCAATCCATTCCATTCCGTTCCATTCCGATGCATTCCATTCCATTCCATTCCAATCCATTCCATTCCACTCGGGTTGATTCCATTCCTTTCCTTACCATTCCATCACATTCCATTCCAATAAATTTGATTCCGTTTCATTACATGCTATTACATTCCCTTAAACACGGTTTGATTCCTTTTCATTCCATTCCATTTCTTTTCTTTCCAATCCTTTTCATTGCATTCCACTCAATTCCATTCCAATAGCGTTTATGACTTTCCCTTCCATTCCATTCGATTCCCTTCCACTCGTCTTGATTCCATTCCATTCCATTCCATTCCATTACAATCCACTCCATTCCATTCAATTCCATTCCACTAGAGGTGATCCACTTCATTCAATTTCCTTCCATTCCAGTCCACTCGTGTTAATTCCAATCCATTCCGCTCCATTCAGCTCCTTTCTAGGCGGGTGGATTCCATTCCATTTCATTCCAATCAATTCCATTCCTTTCCATTCCATTCCACTGATGTGGATTCCATTCCATTCCATTCCATTTCATTTCATTCCATTTCATTCCATTCCATTCCATTCCACTCCATTCCATTCCATTCCATTCCATTCCGTTCCATTTCGTTCCATTCCTATCCTATCCTTTCCGTTCGGTTCCATTCCATTCCATTCCATTCTGTTCCATTCCGTTCCATTCTGTTCCATTAGATTCAATTGCTTTCTATTCAATTCCATTCCGCTCCGTTCCACTCGGATTGATTGCTTTCCACTCCATTCCATTCCATTGAATTCCGTTCCTTTCGTTCTGTTCCATTTCATTGAGTTTCATTCCATTCCATTCCATTCCGATCCGTTTCATTAAATTCCATTCCATTCTATTGCATTCCATTCCACTCCTTTCCACTCGGAGAGATTGCATTCCACTCCATTCCATTCCATTCCATTCCAATCCATTGCATTCCACCCGTTTGTATTCCGCTCCATTCCATTCCCTTCCATTCCACTCTGGTGGATTCCATTCCATTCAATTCAATTCCATACCGTTCAACTCCTTTGGATTCAATTGCATTCCATTCCCTTCCATTCCGTTCCATTCCATTCCATTCCATTCCACTCGGATTGATTCTATGCCATTCCATTCCACTCCATTCCACTCCATTCCATTCCGTTCAACTCGGGTTTTTTCCACTCCATTCCATTCCATTAAATTCCGTTCCATTCCGTTCCATTCCATTCCACTCTGGTTGATTCCATTGCAAGCCATTCCATTCCATTCCATTCAATTTCATTCCATAAAATTCCTCTCGGATTGCTTCAATTCTTTTCGAATCCATTCTATTCCATTCCGTTCTATTCCACTCCATTCCATTCCATTCCATTCCATTCCATTCCATTCCATTCCTTTCACTTTGGTTGATTCCATTGCATTCCATTCCATTCCATTGCATTCCATTCCATTCCATTCCATTCCATTCCTTTCCATTCCATTCCATTTTTTTTCCATTCCATTCCAACTGGTGTGTATCCATTCCACTCGAGGTTATTCTATTTCTTTCCTTTCCATTCTGTTCCATTCCTTTTCATTCCATTCTTTTCTGTTACACTCGGGTTGAGTTCGTTCCTTTCCATTGCATTCCTTTGCCAGCCATTCCACTCCTTTAAAATCGGTTTAATTCCATTCCATTCCATGGCATTCTATTCCATTCTATTCCGTTCGAGTTGATTTTATTTCATTACCTTGCATTCCATTCCATTCCAGTTGATTCCGTTTCATTTCATTCCATTCCATTCCATTCCATTCGGTTAGATTCCATTGCATTTTATTCTATCCCATTCCATTCCATTCCGTTCCATGCCATTCCATTCCAATCTGTTCCATTCGGGTGGATTACTTTCCATTGCATTATATTCGTTTCAACTCTGGTGGATTCCATTCCATTCCATTCCTTTCCATTCCATTCCATTACATTCCATGGTACTCCATTCCATTCCTATTGTGTTGATTCCATTCCATTCCATTCCATTTCTTTAATTTCCATTCTGTTCCACTCGCGCTGATTCCATTCCACTCCATTGCATTCCAATCCATTCCTGTGCATTCCATTCCATTCCGGTACGTTCCTTTCATTTGATATCCACTCGGATGGATTCCATTAAATTACAATCCATTCCTTTCAAATCTGGTGCATTCCATTCCGATCCATTCCATTCCTGTCCATTCCATTCCATTCCATTTCATTCCATTGCATTGCATTCCAATCCATTCCATTGTATTCCATTCCCTTCCACTCGGGTGATTACATTTCATTCCATTCCATTCCTTTCCATACCATTCCTTTAAATTCAATTCAATTCAATGCAATTCCAATCATGTGATTCCACTCCATTCCACTTGCGTTGATTCCATTCCGTTCAATTCCATTCCAAACCATTGCTTTCTATTCCATTCCATTCCCTTCAGTTCCATTTTACCCGTGTTGATTCCATTCTATTCCAGTCCATTCCATTCCATTCCATTGCATTCCATTCCATTCCATTCCATTCCATTCCATTCCATTCCATTCCATTCCATTCCTTTCCACTTGGGTAGATTCCATTCATTTCTATTCCATTTCATTCCACTCCATTCCATTCCAATGCATTCATTTCCACTCGCGTGTTTTGCATTCCATTCCGTTCAATTCCTTTCAAATCTTGTGGATTGCATTCCAATACATTCCATTCCTATCCATTTCATTTCTTTCCATTCCATCCCAGTGCAGTCCATTCCATTCCCTTTCATTCCATTAAATTCCATTTCATTCCATTCCATTTCTTTCATTCCATTCCATTCCACTCCATTGGATTCCATTCCCTATCATTAGGGATGATTCCATTTCATTGCCTTCCATTTCATTTCATAGCATTCTTTTAAATTCCATTCGATTCATTGCAAATCCAATCGTGTGATTCCATTCCATTGCATTCCATTCCACTCACGTTGATTCCATTCCATTCCCTTAAATTCCAAACCATTGCTTTCTATTCCATTCCATTCCATTCCATTCCATTCCATTCCATGCCATTCCATTCCATTCTTGTTAATTAAACTCCATTGCACTCCATTCCATTAGAATCCTTTCCAGTCCTGTGAACTCCATTCCATTCATTACTTTCCTTTCAACTCTGATGGATTCCGTTCCATTGCATTCCATCCATTCCATTGATTTCCATTCTATTCCTTTCCGTTCTATTCCTTTACATTCCAATCGGTTTGATTCCATTTCATTCCCTTCCCTTACATTCCATTCCATTCCATTCCGTTGTATTCAATGCAATTCCACTCGTGTTATTACATTCCATTGCATTCCATCCCATTCCATTCAATTCCATTCCATTCTATTCCATTCCACTCGCGTTGACTCAATTCCATTGAATTCAATTCCTATCCATTTCATTCTATGGCTTTCCATTCCATTCCATTCTATTCCACTTTGCTTGCTTTGATTACATTCCATTCCTTTCCGTTCCACTCGTGTTAATTCCATTCCATTCCATTCCATTCCACTCCGTTCATGTCGGGTTGATTCCATTAATTGCATTCCATTTAATTCGATTCCATTCCATTCCATTCCACTCGGGTGGATTCCATTCCAATGCATTCCATTCCATTCTGTTCCATTCCATTCCATTCCATTCCATTCCATTCCATTCCATTCCATTCCATTCCATTCCATTCCATTCAATTCCATTCGTTTCCTATGTGTTTGACTCCGTTTCATTCCATTCTATTTCATTACCTTCCATTCAACATGGATTGATTCCTTTCCTCTCGGATTGATTCTATTCCTTTCCTTTTCATTTATTTCCATTCCATTCCATTGCATTCCATTCAATTACACTCTATTCCACTTGGGTTGATTCCATTCCATTCCATTCCATTCCATTCCATTCCATTCCATTCCATACCATTCCATTCCATTCTATTCCTTTCCATTCCATTCCACTCTTGTGGATATCATTCCATTCCTTTCCATTCCGTTCCTTTTCATTCCATTCCATTCCACTATATTCCACTCAGATGGATTCTATTCCATTCCATTGCATTCCATTCTCTTAAATAAAATTCAAATCATATTGATTCTTCTCCATTCCTTACCGTTCCATTCCATTCCACTCATGTAATTTCCATTCCGTTCCATTCCATTTCATTCCCATCCATTCTATAGGACTCAGGTGTATTTCATTCCATTCCATTCCATTCTTTCAAATCACGTGGATTCTATTTCAGTCCATTTCATTCCATTCCATTCCATTCCACTCCATTCGATTCCATTCCATCACATGCTATTCCATTCCTTTCCACTCGGGTTGATTCCATTTCATTCCATTTCATTCCATTCCTTTACATAACATTCCATTCAATTCCATTCCAATCGTTTTGATTCCATTCCACTCGATTCCATTCCTCTCCCGTTTATTCCATTCCATTCCATTCCTTTCCAATCCATTCCATTGCAATACTTTCCATTCCATTCCATTCAATTCCATTCCAATATGGTTGATTCCATTTCTTTCCATTCCCTGCATTTCCAGTCCAATCGTGTTTATTCCTTTCCACTCAAATCCATTCCTCTGTTTTCCAGTTGTGGGAATTTCATTCCATTCAATTCCATTCAATTCCATTCCATTGTATTGCATTCCATTCCGTTCTATTTCAATCTTGTTGATTGCATTCCATTCCATTGCAATCCATTCCTTTACCTTCCATTCCACTTGGTTAGACTCCAATCCATTCCATTCCAATCCATTCCATTACATTACATTCTGCTTTTGTGGAATCCATGCCAATACGTTCCATTCCATTCAACTCGGGTGGACTGC